>NC_045429.1:248322996-249572996 GCF_902635505.1 Sarcophilus harrisii
CCTTTATAGTAACACTTGAAATTAAATGCATTCTTTATGGCATCACTTATACTGCAGCTCCATTCAAATACTTATTTTGAGATCTTAGAGGGGAAAAGTGTTCTTACTCGCTTAGAGACTGCAATAAAATGAAACAAAAGGGTAAATAAGTAGAAGATAATAAATAGTTCTTCCAGGTTAAAATGTTCCATTGGCAATGATGAAAACCAATAATCAGTAATTTGTGAGGTAGAAAATAACAGTTTCTTTTATTTATTTGAAAAGTCAAGTTCTCTCCTTGTTTCAAATACAAAAAAAAAAAAAAAAAAATCTCTGGCATACTCTTAAAGCAGAATTGAGTGGGGAAAACCACTTGAATGTAAAAAACACAATCCAATGGTTTTCAACTCTGATCACATCACTTTCCTAGCTTGTTCAAGACTTGCGACACCTTATAAATCAAAACAAGGAGGATGGATAGTTTTTATTACTTCAGACCCCAAATGACCATGTAATGGAATAAAAGCCTAGCATTCTCTTGGTAGAACTTCAGGCCTTACTTAGTTCTTCTCTTTAGACAGACACCAATGGCTCCTCTGGGAAAGATATCTTATTATGTTTGAAAGCAATTTTGTTACTTTATAGTTACCAAAGTTTGTTGGTAGAACAAGGATACAAACTATCAATAATCTGGGGCCAAATTTTCACTTTCATATACAGTAGGGCACAATTTGTAATGTTTCTCATAGATAGATGGAAGTGCATGATAGATATGCAGTTTATAGAAGAATAAAAGGGATAGGAAGAGAAAAGACAGGAAAAGGGAAAGGTGAGATAAGATAAAATGAATAGAGAGGAGATAGTGACCTCTTATAGACCCTGTTAAATTTAATGAAGTTTTCAGGAATGTTAATTTGTCCAAAACAAATACAACTACATCAAGATAAGAGATGAAGGTCAGAATTACTCTTATTTAACATTGGTCTTTGTTTAGGAGACCTGGATTTAAATCCTGATTCCAACATTTACTTGTTTTGCCTAAGGTAGGTCACTTAAATTTTATGTCTTATTTTTCTTACATAAAAGAATTGAAATAATGGTATTTATAAATTCATACCAGAGTTGTTTTTTATTTCAAATATATTTTATTTTTATAATTACATGTAAAGATAATTTTCAACATTCATTTTTGTAAAATTTTGAGTTTACAATTTTTTCTCCCTTACTTTTTTGTCTTCCTCCTCCCCAAGACAGCAAAAATTCTGATATATGTTATAGATGTACAGTATTTTAGAAATAATTCATATTTAGTCATGTTATGAAAGAAAAATCTGAACAAAATGGAAAAAAACACAGGGAAAAAAAGGAAACAGCAATTTTAAAAAGGTTCAAAAAGAATACTTTGATCTGCATTCAGTCTCCTTGGCTCTCTCTGGATACAGATAGCATTACCATTCCAAGTCTCTTGGAATTGTTTTGAATTACTGTGTTGCTGCAAAGAACTACATCTGTCATGGTTGATCATCACATAATTTTTTGCTGTGTATGATGTTTTGGTTTTGTGCACTTCACTCACCATCAGTTCATATATATCTTTCCAAACTTTTCTGAAATTAGCCTGCTCATTTTTTCTTATAAAATAATAGTATTCCATTACTTTCATATACCATAACTTATTCACCTATTCCCCAATCCTTTCTATAAGAATCCCCTCAATTTGCAATTACTTGGTACCATAAAAATAGCTGCTATAAACATTTTTGTACATGTGGGTCCTTTTTTCTTTTTATGGTCTCTTTGGAATACAGACCTAGTAGTATGCATTCTGAGATCAAAACACACACACACACACACACACACACATATATAAATATATATATATATATATATATATATATATATATACAGTTTTATAGCCCTTTGAACAGTGTTCCAAATTGCTCTGCAGAAGGGTTCATAACTGCCAACAATGCATTAATGTTCCAGTTTTCCTGTATTCCTTCCAATATTTATCTTTTCCTATCTTCTTAGCCAATCTGATAGGCATAGGTGGTGCCTCAGAGTTGTTTTAATTTGCATTTCTCTAATCAAAAGTGACTTAGAACATTTGTCATATGATTAAAAATTGCTTTAATTTGTTTGTCTGAAAATTTTCTGTTCATATCTTTTGACCATTTACCAACTGGGAAATGACCTGTATTCTTATAAATTTGATTCACTGTTCTATATATTTCAGAAATTAGGTCTTTATTGTTTTATTTCCCAGCTTTCTGTTTTCATTCTAATCTTGATTTCATTAATATTGTTTGTACAAAATATTTTAAAATGTAATTGAATTAAAATTATGCATTTTGAATTTTATAATTTAATTTTTTCTTTAGTCATAAATTCATTTTTTTTCTCCAAAGATCTGACAGATAAACTATCCCTTGCTCTCCCAATTTGCTTATAGTACCATTTTAAAGCCTAAATTGGGAATGCATTTCAACCTTATTCTTGCTATAAGTTGCGAGATACAGCTTTATGTGAAATACTGATCTATTCCCTGCCTAACTGCCTTAACAAAGATACAGTTCTTAAAAGTTAAAGAATCAATTTCCCATGTAGGGATGTAAACAGTTTAACCTTTAAATAACAAACAAAAAAAGCAAATGCAGTCTGCTTTTTGGGCAGAATGGTATTACTACACTTTCTCTACAGAGTACAGGAAGTAGCAGTGAAGCAGCAATGGGACAGCAATGGCAGCACTCAGTCTGCATAGCAGTTGTACTCTGAGACTCTGAGAGCATGCCAAGTCTCTCCTGTTGCTGGCTGGGTGTGCCATTATTCCCTGTGTTTATAGCTTCTCTGCTGATCTACTGGCTTGCTGCCAGGGCAAAGTAGCTCACACTGTGGTAAAGTTCTCCTTGCAAATTTTCTGCTGGCTGAAATCACACTCCACCCCCTCTGGTCTGCTCAGCGTTAATTGCCTTCCATGCTCTTGCTGCCTGCCTGAAGTCTGTGCCTTGTCTAACTGTCCCCTCCAGAGCAAAAACAGACCTTTTTTGGTGAATTTTGAGAATATCTTCTGTTGATAATGTGTTGTATTCCCAATATGTGTGTGTGTGTGTGTGTGTGTGTGTGTGTGTATGTGTGTGTGTGTGTGTGTGTGTGTGTGTGTTTAGTCAAGCACTAGTTCCAAGGCTGTATCATGAAAAAAGTAATCTGAGGGCAAGGAAGAGCTTAGACAGATGTGTGTGTCTTCTCCATCATCTTGGCTCCACCCTGTTTTAATATATCTTAAAACCAATATATGTATACATATTTATATAATTATCTTGCTGCACAAAAGAAATTGAATCAAGAAGAAAAAAAACCTGAGAAAGACAACAAAATTCAAGAAAACAACAACAGAAACCATGAAAATGCTAAATTGTGAACCACACACTCTTCTCACAGTCCACTCTCTGGTATAGATGGCTCTCTTTATCACTGAGCAATTGAAACTAGTTTGAAGCATTTCATTGTTGAAGAGAGCCTTGTCCATCAGAAATGATCATCATATAGTCTTGTTGTTGCCATGTATCATAATTTCCTACTTCTGCCCATTTCACTTAGCACAGTTCAATTAAATTTCTTCAAGCCTCTCAGAAGACATTCTTGTGTCATTTCTTACAGAACAATAATATTCTATAACATTTATATACCATAATTTATTCAGCCTTTCTCCAATTGATGGGTATCCTTTCAATTTCCAGTTTCTAGCCAATTTTTTTTATGTCTAGATCATGAACTCATTTTGACCTTATCTTAGTATATGGTATTTAGGTGTAGGTCAGTGACTAGTTTTTGCCATACTAGTTTCCAATTTTCTCAGTAGTTTTTGGCAAATAGTAAATGTTTATCCCAAAAGCTGGGGTCTTTGGGTTTGTTAAACACTAGATAGCTATAGTTATTGACTATTTTGTCCTGTCACCCTAACCTACTCCACTGATCAATTAGTCTATTTTTAGCCAGCACCAAATGGGTTGATAGCCACTGCTTTATAATATAGATTTAGATCTGGTACAGCTTGACCACCATCATTTGATTTTTTTTTCATTAATTCCCTTGAAATTTTGACCTTTTGTTCTTCCAGATGAATTTTGTTATTTTTTGTAGGTCAGTAAAGTAATTTCTTGGGAGATTTATTGGTATAGCACTAAATAAATAAATTAGTTTAGGTAGTATTACCATCTTTATTATATTTGCTCGAACCTATCTAAGAGCACTTCATATTTTTCCAATGGTTTACATCTGACTTTATTTATGTGGAATGTGTTTTGTAGTTTTGTTCATATAGTTACTGATTTTCCCTTGGCAGAGAGATTCCCAAATATTTTCTACTATTGACTGTTATTTTAAATGGAATTTCTCTTTGTATCTCTTGCTCTTGAATTTTTTAATGATATATAAAAATACTGATGATTTCTGTGAATTTATTTTGTGTTCTGCAAGTTTGCTAAAGTGTGGATTATAGTTTTTTTGGCTGATTCTCTAAGTATAACATCATGTCACTTGCAAAGATTGATCATTTGATTTCCTCATTTCCTACTCTAATTCCTTTAAATGTTTTTTCTTCTCTTATTGCCAAAGCTAGCATTTCTAATACAATATTGAATAGTAATGATGATAGTGGACAACCTTGTTTCATTCCTGATCTTATTGGGAATGGTTCCAATTTATCCCCATTACATATGATGCTTGCTGATGGTTTTAAATATATGCTACTGTCTTAAAGAAAAGTCCATTTATTCCTATACTCTCTAATGTTTTTAACAGGAATGGATGTTGGATTTTATCAAAAGCTTTTTCTGCATCTATTGAGATAATCATATGGTTTTTGTTAATTTGGTTACTGGTATAATCTATTATGCTAATAGTTTTCCTAATATTGAACCAGCCCTGAATTCCTGGTATAAATCCTACTGGATCATGGTGTATTATCCTGGGAATGATTTTCTATAATCTTTTTGCTAATGTTTTATTTAACATGTTTATATCAATATTCATTAGGGAGATAGGTCAATAATTTTCTTTCTCTGTTTTTGTCCTACCTGGTTTAGGTAACAGTACCATGCCTGTGTCATAAAAGGAATTTGGTAGGATTCCTTCATTCCCTATTTTTTCAAATAGTTTATATAGTATTGGGATCAATTGTGCTTTAAATATTTGGTAGAATTCACATGTAGATACATCTGGTCCTGGAGATTTTTTCTTAGGGAGTTGATTAATAGCTTGTTCTAGTTCTTTTTCTAAAATGAGACTATTTAAGTAATTTATTTCCTCTTCTGTTAATCTGGGCAATTTATGTTTTTGTAGGTATTCTTCCATTTCACTTAGGTTATCAAATTTATTGGCATAAAGTTTGAAAAAGTAGCTTCTAATACTTAGTCTAATTTCCTCTTCTTGGTGGAAAGTTCTCCCTTTTCATTTTGAGACTAAGAATTTGATTTTCCTCTTTCTAATCAAAATTAGATTTTCTAATCAAATTAACTAAAGGTTTATCTATTTTGTTATTTTTTTCATAAAACCAACTTTTAGTTTTATCTATTAATTCAATAGTTTTTTACTTTTAATTTTTATTAATCTCTCCTTTTATTTTTTGACATTCAAATTTGTTATTTAATTTTTTAAATTTGCTCTTTTTTTTAGCTTTTTTAGTTGCAAGCCCAATTCATTGATCTCCTCTTTCTCTATTTTATGTAAGTAAGCATCTAAAACTATAAAATTTCCCCTTATTACCTTTTTGGCTGCATCCCACAAATTTTGGTACGCTGTCTCATTATTGTCATTTTCTTGGATGAAATTTTTTACTGTATCTATGATTTGCTGTTTTACCCATTCATTCTTTAGGATGAGATTATTTAATTTCTAGACTTTTTTGGTCTATTTCCCCCTGGCCTTTTATTGAATGTAATTTTTATTGCATCATAGTCTGAAAAAATGTATTTACTATTTCTGCCTTTATGCATTTGATTTTGATGTCTTTATTTCCTAATATATGGTCAATTTTTGTATAGGTTCCATGAACTGCCAAGAAGAAAGTGTTCTCCTTTTTGTCTTCATTCAATTTTCTCCAAGGATCTATCATACCTAACTTTTCTAGTCATCTATTTACCTCTTTAACTTCTTTCTTATTTATTTTGCGGTTTGATTTATCTAATTCTGAGAGAGCAAGGCTGAGATCGCCCACTATTATAGTTTTGCTGTCTATTTCTCATTGCAGCTCCCTTAACTTCTCCTTTAGGAATTTCCATGCTATACCACTTGATTTATATATGTTTAGTGTTGATGTTGCTTCAATTTCTATGGTATCCTTTAGCAAGATATAGCTTCCTTCCTTATCTCTTTTAGTTAAATCAATTTATGCTTTTGATTGATCTGAAATCAGAATGGCTACCCCTGCTTTTTGTTAATTACACCTGAAGCATAATAGCTTCTGTCTCATACTCTGTATGTACCCCTCTGCTTTAAATGTGTTTCTTATAAACAACATATTGTAGGATTCTGGCTTTTAATCCAGTCTGCTATCTGCTTACACTTTATGGGAGTGTTCATTCCATTTACACTTACAGGTAAAACTACTAATTCTGTATTTCTTGACATCTTATTAACTCCAAATTAAACTTTTTCTCTTTCCTTTTCCCTTCTCCTTTCTCCCTAGTATTTTACTTATGAACACCACTTGCCTGAAGCAGCCCTCCCCCTTTAGAATTCATCCCCTCTTTTTATACCTTTCTTCTGCTATTTCTGTTTTCCCTTCTATTTAGCCTACCCCTTCCCTTTTCTTCTTTACCCTCCCACTTTTCTATATGGTGAGGGAAGTTTTGGTGTGAAACCAAATATGTCTAATATTTTCCCTTTCAGCCAAATCTGATGAGAGTAGGATTCACACAACGTTCATTCCCCTCCCTTTCTTCCATCAATTATAATATATTTTCTTTGCCTCTTGCTGAGATATTATTTCCCTCATTTTACCTGCATTTTCCCCTTTGTGAAGCATAATCCTTTTTCCGTATTTAGTTTCTTTTTTATATTATAACAGTAAAATCAACTTCTCTACACACTCTCTAGGTATACCCATCACAGAAATACAGTTCTCAAGAATTCTTTTCTTTTTACCTTTTTATGCCTTTCTTGAGTTCTATATTTGGAGGGCAAATATTTTGTTTAGCTCTGGTCTTTTCATCAGAAATGAATGGAATTCACCTGTTCCATTGAACATCCATTCTTTTCTCTGAAAGAAAATGCTTAGTTTAGCAGGGTAGTCTATTCTTGGTTGCATTTCAAGTTCCTTTTCCTTTCAAAATATAAGATTCCAGGTCCTTCAGTCCTTTAAGCTGGACACTGATAGATCCTGGGATAGATCCTTATTGTGGCTCCTCAGTATTTGAATTTTTTTTTTTTTTCCTGGCTGCTGGTAAAATTTTTTCCTTGGTTTGATAGTTCTGAAATTTAGCCACAATATTCCTGAAAGTTTTAATTTGAGGTCCTCTTTCAGTAAGTATTTAGTGAATTCTTTCAATTTTACCTTCTAATTTTATGACATTCAAGCAGTTCTCTTTCGTGATTTTCTGGAAGATAGTGTCTAGGCTCTTTTATTCATCATGGTTTTCTGGAAGTCCAATAATGCTTAGATTATCTCTCCTACATCTCTTTTCTAGGTCAGTTGTTTTCCCAAATAACTACTTTACATTTTTCCTATTCTTTTCATTATTTTGGTTTTGCTTGACTGATTCTTGATGTCTCATTGAGTCATTCATTTCTATTTGTTCAGTTCTGATTTTTAGTGAATTGTTTTCTTCATTTATTATTTTTTTTACTTCTTTTTGTATTTGTCCAATTGAATTTTTAAATGAGTTGTTGTATTTTATAGGTTTTTTTTCATTTCAAAAATTCTGTTTTTTAAGGAATTATTTTCCTTTTCAATTTCACAGATTCTGTTTTTCAGGGGTTTGTTTTCTTTTTCTGCTTCACAAATTCTGTTTTTCAGGGAGTTGTTTTCTTTTTCCATTTTGTCAAATATATTTTTAAGGAGTTATATGCCATTTCCATTTCACTAATTTTATAGTGAATTTTCTTCAGATCATTTCTGTGTTACCTTTTCCAAACCCTTTTGTAAAGTTTTCATTTCCTTTCCCCATTTTGTTTCCAGCTCTCTTTTATGACATTTTATAGTTTCTTCTAGGAGAGCCTTGTGTGAACCCTTTGAGGCTTCATCTGAAGACAATCTGCTTTTTGTCTCCTCAGGTTTTGAATCTGGTCTCTTTCATCATAAAATCTGTCTATGTTCAGAGTTCATTTTGCTTTTTTATTCATTATTTTTAAGAAGTTGAGATCTGTTATTAGGGCAATGGAAATTGTCCATACTTCCTTTACAAGCAGCAGCAGCTTCCTTTACATGCAGCAGCAGCTTTCTCTATAAGGGGCAGTGGCATTCTCTACAAGTGGCAGTGGCTTGCTCTATAAGATGTAGTGGCTCCTCTACAAGTGGCAGTGGCTGTGCTGAGTCCATGCTGACTCACTCCCAGTGCTTGGTGGGCATTGCCAGGTCCTGTGAGATTCTAGCATTTTGGGGTTCACTATTTATCTTTTGCATTTGTACTGGATGTTTTATAACCTTTCTGTTGATCAACTGGCTAGCAGCCAGGGTAAAGTAGCCAACACTGCTATAGATTCCTCCCTGTAGATGCTCCACTATGTGGAAACACCTTCCTCCCCCACCTTGAATCTGCACTGCACTCACATCTGTGCTTGGCCTGACTGTACTTGGCCTGCTTCCCTGCGTGCCAGAAACAGACCTTTTCTGGCGACCTTCGAAATTGTCTTCTGCTCGTAATTTGTTACACTCTCAATATTTGTGTATTCTGCCTATCCAGAGGTAATATCAGAGGCTGGATTTCACTAATTATGAAATTGAGGGTAGGGGTAGGAGGAGAAGGTCAGAAAGAAACATATCCTCTTCACCATCTTGGCTTTCTTTTTTATTGTTCTTATGCTTTAACATTTTTTTAGTGTCATTATTTAAATGTATTTGGAGGGACATAGGGAAGGGCATGGGTAATTCCTTGCCATTACTCAGCCATCTAGCCTCCACTTCCTTTTGTTTATAACTATATAAAAACATTTTCCTATTTCCCCTCCCCAACAGAAACCAATTGCTTTGTAGTGAAGGCATTTCTCCTTTCTAAATGACCAAAATATAAATAACCTAAATATAAATAACTCTATTTGCATACTATGAAAACTGCAGAGATCAATAGAAAAAAAAGTGTCTATTAACCATTCCTGTAAGTATACCATTTCAAAATAGATTCTCAAACTCATCCTGTCATTCAGTAGAAGTTATTTTATCATGCTTCAATGGTTTTTATCACAAACTCTGCTTTTTTTTTTGCATTTATCATGAAATTCTCACTACAGAATGTTTCATACACTTAGATCTGAGTTCTCTGCTTTTTATTGATGTGCTTCTTTTATTTATTTTAATATTCTCAATATAATAGCTATATCTCTGAGGGAAATATTCATCCATAATAAAGTTCATAAAATACACAATTTTTTGATTTTCCAAGCTAGATTAAAGTCATAAATTTATACTTAGTACTTGGTTATTGGGAGATTGGAAAGAGAAGTTATTCCTGTATTGCTTTGTAGAATTTCATAAATTTGAGCAACCTTATTTAGTTAAACAAAAAATGACTCACTCATAACAAGGCAACAAAAATTTATTAAATACTCATGTGATATGTAGATGTTCAGGATGTTCCAAAATCTCAGTGTAGTTTTTAAGCTATTACAGCTAACATTATTATAGCTTTAAATTGCACTGAGACTTTTGGGACACCCCGGATGGTTACTTTTTCATATGAAAATGTACATGAAATTATTTTTTACTAGTGACAAAATCATTAGGCAGTAACTTGGCCCAAACTATACACATTCTTTCATTAAGTTTTCTTTCCATTCAATGAATTCCACTGTGAGAATAGGAACCAAGATTTGGGGTATAGCCTACAAAATACAGAATATCATATAAAATAGTCTACTAGGCTTTACTATATACTATAGTTATCCCTTTCACATTGTGGAGGATAGAGATACAGCATCCTTGAAATCCAGGAAATTTTGGTCTTCCCATTGTACCAAAAAAAAGTCTGCATTATTATAGTATTAAAAATAAAATATATTGATATTATAAAATACAATATATAAATATTATGCGTTTCTGAGTTCCTAAACTTTTCTTGTCATCTACTAACTTTTGTGTGTTGTCTATAGTTTCTGTAAAATTTCCCCTAAATTCTCATTTAATTTCTTATGCCAACCATGATATAGTACACCTACAGTGGGGAAAGTTGCAATGAGGAAGTATATATATATGTATATATATATATATATATATGTGTGTGTGTGTGTGTGTGTATTATAGTATATAATAAAAGACAGGTATAGTATTTACCTAAAAGAGCTTATAATCTACGACAGAAGTCAAGTTTACTTCATGTAAGAATAAAAAGACAATTATTGAAGTGACTTGAGGTAGGAGTGTATGGAAGGAAATTAGCTTGAAAGTTTTATAAAGATTGAGTTAATTGAGAGAAATTTCTTGAAGAGTCCTGATGGACTTTTAATTGGTTTTTTAAAAAAAAACTTTAGTGATAATGTATAGAAAATCTTTGAGATCATTTTCAATATTGAACTGAAATGAATAAAGCAAAAAGTGGTTTGGTTAAAAATATAATCAATCTAAATAGATTATGATCTAACTGTTGAGAAAGTGAATTGTTTTATGTATATGAGCTATGGTTTGAGCCTCAGCCTGACTGCAGTTGGTCCCTTGGTAGTTTAGGTCAGATAGTTGAATGAAATGAGGTACTGCTAAGTCATTCAACCACAGTAACTAGGTGGTGTAGCAGATGGAGTAGCCTGCTTGGAGTCAGGAATTCTCCACTTTGTGAATTAAAATCTGATCTTAAACATTTGCTATGACCCTGGGCACACTGTCAACTTTGCCTCAGTTTCCTCATCTATCTCATCTAGATAGGGAAATGGCAAACCATTCTAGTATCTGTGCCAAGAAAATTTCAAATATATTTATTTGTTTCTTTGTTTGAGAGTTTGTTATTTATTTATTTTACTAAAAGGAATGATAAGCCACATCAACAATCTAAGCCACCCCCTTCAATCCAAACAAATCTCAAAGAGAATTTCAATAATTCTGGAGGTAAAGAAGTAGCTTAATTTATAGTGGGTAAAAATTGACAAAAAGTTACAAAATGCTATTTCCAGCACCTTGGAAAACAGTGTTATTTTCACCTGACTAATCAATTGTTCAGTAGTAAGGAAGAGAAGACTGATAGTAAGGCATGAAGGTATATGTCCTGTCTATCTAAATATTTATATGGATAATATACATTTACCAAAATTGATCATGCGCTAGCTAGCATGTACCAAGTTCAAAGTAACAGCTTTTTTTTAGGAGAGAAAAGACAAGCTTGGCTAATTTGACTGAAACTAGTGTTTGATGGAAAATTTTGAAGCATCTGGTTGGATGAAGAATGGTAATGTCATAGTTGGAGGAAGTACCACAGATTATCTTCATGATACCAACATATTTAAAAGAGTTTAAGTCAGCCAAACAGCCATTCCATTTATATGATTTCCAAAAATATATTGACTAATGTTTTCTCTCACTAAAGTTCCTGAATGGTTCATTTTTGTCATCATGATGACTTAGCCATGTGTAAAGAGAATGCATGGAAAAAACAGGAAATAGAAATATGGAAAACAAGGTTCTTAATGAAAAGCATCAGCATACTACAGTGGGAAGAATAATTGACTTGAAATCAGAACAACTGTGTTGAATTCTCACCTAAGACTCTTACTAGTTGTAGGACCTTGAACAGATCAGTCAAACTCTCTCACCTTCAGTTTTTTGATCAGGACAACAGGGTTAATGATATTTAAATTGAAGATAACTTTGTAATATTTAAATTCTTATGTAAATATGAATTACTATTAAAATGTCTGCATCTTTAAGTTTTGGGAAAGAATGGAACCAGGAGACAGGTTCAAATTCAAATTCTGACTTCAACATGTATAAGACTTTGAAAAAAGTCACTTAATCAAAAAAATGGGAAAGACCTGATTTCAAACCAACCTCAGATACTAGCTATGTGTCCCTGGGTAAGTCATTTAGCATATTTACCTCAGTTTCCCATCTATAAAGTGATCTAGTATCTCTGTCAAGAGAACCCCAAATGAGATTATGAAGAGTTGGACATGGCTAAACAATAGCAACAAATAGTAGTGATAGCTATTAAAATATAGTTCTTCAATTTTTAAATATCAATGTTATGAATGAGAAATTATTAACACCAGTTCCATCTGTAATGGTACTCTAGATCCAGGCAAATTCATTTGTTGAATTCTCAAGGATGTTTACAAGGTTGCATTAGTAGTACTGAGATTTGGTTATTAGTTTTTAAAGTATATTGAGCATCTTGTGTATTATTCTAGTCACCTAAATGTTCTATAGATGCTAAAGTTTTATAACCTGTAAAACAAAAGGTTAATCTAGATAGTTTAAGGTTTTAAAGTTAAACCCTAAATCTACTATTTCCATAGACACAACTTTGTTCTGATATTATGCATTTCTAAGTGTTAAAACCCTCATTGTAAAAGTAAGGTAGGTTAATCAAGAATTTTTAAAATAGGTTTCCTTTTATTTCATTTTTCAAAACTTTTATTAAAATTTTCAATTAATATCTAATTTAATATATGTAAAATGATTCTGTAACAATGTATATCAGAGTATCCAATGCAAAAAGATAGTTAAAAATTTAAAAAGTCAATAAATATAAGTCCCTTTTAAAATTTCTGAATGCAGTGACCTAATACTAAATTTTTCATAAAACTCCTCAATTTCTATATAAAAAAAATCTCCATCACTAAGTCATGTATTTCACTAGTCTTTTTTGGCACCATTGTTAGTTGAATTCATGCAGCTCTCACCCACAGAATGACTTTGGATTCCATTCTGAAAATAAGTTGCTTCTGTCTCTCTGGAGATAACTCACCTTCAGTTGTACTCAAGGAATCCATTAGCATATACCTGTTATGTGTCTTTACTATTTCTTTGTGAAATGAGATCTGTTTGTTCCAAAGTAATTTCTATAAAATTCTAGCTTATCATTTACTTTAAAAACATCTATCAATCCTCTTATGTGAGCCATTGGTTTAAAAATTCAAAATATTGGATGTTCATCTTGTATTCAATTGCCCTCAAGCTTTTAGTATCATGGTTTTCCTGAGCTGATTTTGCTCCCTTCATTCTCTCTTTGACACTATAGCTTCCAAATGCTCCATGGTTGTTTTTTTTTTTTTTTTTTTCCACTGTACATATCTGAAACATTTTCTTCAAGTACAAAACTGTTTTTTTTTTTTTCCTGGTTTGTATTTATTTCTAATCTGATGGGATGGAAATTAAAAGTTCTCCTGATATTTAGGTTATTGGTTTTGAATTAAACATTAGCTCTATGCTATATTAGTTTTCTAAATCCAATTAATGCAGACAAAGGGGTTTTAGAAAGAATGTATTGATATTCTCTTCCTTCTGAGATTCATTGAAATTGCAATACTTTTAGAAAGAGATGTAAATTTCATCTTTTTTTTTTATCAATTGTCTAACAATTTTCCAATCTTCAAGCAATATTACATGTTGATGGTATTTATTAAAAGAGAAGTGAGTTACCAAAGGGTGGCAATAGTATAGTATAAAAAAAACTGTGGTATAGTAGTTGGATGCTGAAGAATTAGACTGAAAGTCAGGGGATTTGGGCTCAAATCTACTTAAATCACTTACCATCATTTGACCAGATGTAAACCACTTGCCTCTCTTAGCACTGGTTTCTTTATATGTAAAATGGGATAACAATATCTGTGTTATTGGCAGGGATGATGCTAGGGAACCTCAGACAAAAAATTCTATGGCAGGAATGAGTGGTTGATGGTTTTGAAATTGCAAGAAAGGTTACTCCCAAGACTTGGTGCACAAAGCTTGCTTTTTTATGCTTAAATACTTTTGATATAACTCTTGCAATTTGTCATGCTTCAGGGCAGGTTGGGCAGCTTTGGGATTATGAGACCTTACTTTACATAGAAGGAGGGGAAAGGTACTGAATATGTTGGTCTGGGTTCCTATTCCTGAAGTGACAGGCAGGGGAGAAACTAACCAGCTAAAAAACTAGAATTTTCTAGACTTAGAAGATAGCTATATTGGGGAAGAAGATGTAAAGGATGAAATATTTTTCCTGTCTTACTAAATGAGGAAACTCTCAAGAAGCTTTGAAACAAAGAACAAAGAAGAAGTGCTGAATCACACTGTCAAAATGAAACCAGCAATAAGGGTCCTAAATCCCCTACCCACTTTTTTTTTTTTTTCTGTGGAGGGAGAATTTTAATATCAAACAAATGTCAATAACTCCTTACCTCCCCACAACTAATCTTCACATCTTTAACTTGGGGGATTTATATATCAAGTGAGGGGCACATCAGGATTCATGTGCTTCAAGTTAAGAACCTACCCTCCTTTTTCCCTAGAACCAAAACTGTGACTTAGGTCACTATACTAACTGCATACCTCTCAGGTTCTCCTCTTTGAAACATAAGTAGTAGATATAGAAAATTCCAGCTTTTCTCTGTGCTGGACTTTGGCATTTCAAACCTTTTAAGTCTATGTAAAGGAGGTTGGAAGTAGGAGAGCAACCTCCTTAACACAGACTTGAAAGGTTTGAAATGCCAGTGAACCAGAAGAGAGGGGATAGCACATTAGAAGCAAGGTTATGTCTAGAGCATAGGTCACTTATTGGATAAAAAAACAATAGAGCAAACTTTCAGAATATGACCAGTACTTATCTCAAAAGATAAAAGATCAAAAACATAAGATCATGTATATAGAACATTTTATAAACCTTAATGGCCAGCATGAATGATATTGTTACTTTTTGGTTATTATATGACCTCAGGAATCAAGAGAGGCTTTATGGAATTCATGTCATAATATTCAAAACCTCCCCTCAATACCCTCAAGCCCTTAAACTCACCAAATCAGGAAAATGTAGTTGAGCTGTCATAAACATATTATATAAATAAAATGGTTTACATTTAAAGATAGAAAAATTATCAATGTCAGTCAAGGGTCAGTCACTTAGAAAGAATAAATGGGAGGGGAGGAGGGATTGTAGTGAATTAAACAGTGATTCTGGCATTTAAAGGCCTGTGTTCAAAATCTGATTCACACATATTTACTTTTTATGTGACCTTGGGTAAGCTATTTAATAGCTCTCAGCCTCAGTTTTCTCATTTGTAAAATGAGGCAATTGAACTAGCTGACTTTAAAATTTTGTTTTTCCTGTTTTATATCTATGATCTCAGATTCTACTTCATGGTATGATTTTTAGGAAGACTGTCCTTATTCTTATGATCTCATTCACTGACTTTTGAAAATTTCTATGATCAATATTGCTCCTTAAGAATCTTTTTTAAGTCTTGTGCTTTTTAAGCTCAGTTATCATTATTCACTTTGGAGTTGGTCATTAGCTAGTAGACATTTTAGTTACATATCATCTATGTTTTATTTTATTTGATATATTTTGATAAACATTCCCAATTATGTTTTAGTTTGATTCGGGCAGCTGTCAAGAGGGCTGTATTTATGACAATGGAGTCTGACCCTCTCATCCCTTTTCACCTTTTACAGATCAGAAAGTGTGATGACCCAGTTTAGCACCCAAGGAATGTCAATACCAAGTGAGAGCATTTGAGACATGAATCTGGCCAGCAGTGCCTCTGGCTCTCACACTCCACCCACCAAATCCTCTACACAATCTCCTATACAACACATCAAACTTGCATAGAGAGTGGGCGGGGCCATTCTTTCTCCAAGCATATATTAAAAGAGTATTGTCCAATTGCTAATTAGCCTCAAGTGGTTGGGACCTCAGTGCAATGACTCAAGAGCTTCAGCCAATTACAAGAAAGCTTAAGGAGGAATGTACTTTCTGGCCATGCTTTTTATAAACCATATATTCTGCTGAGCAATAGAAATATGCAGAGGATTTATGTTGAGGGAAACAACAAAATAGTGTTTTTGAACAAATTATAAAGAATATGCTAGGGTAATATAGACAACACTTTGGAATAACAGATGTAAACTTGTTTTGTGAATTATGAGATTGCTTTCAAGTTATATACAGATTTATTCATAAACTGTTTTCCTTGCTTCTCTTCTCTGAATTCATTTTGTTTGAAGGTATAATTTTCTAAATGTAAACCATAGCTTGCAATCTAAAATAATATAAGGATCTTTACAAGGATTGGAGAACCTTCCCAGTGATTTCTACCTACCCTGGAAACAATATGAATAAAATTAAAACCCCCTTCATTATTAACATACAGAAAGAATAGAGACTCGTCTAAGATAATTAGTCTATATGGTATGGATTCTCAAAGTATCAGAAGGCCAAGTAATCTCTTAATAAATACTATTATAGGTGTACAATGATCTCCTGGTTCTGCTCTTTTCACTTAGTGTCAGTTCATGTAAGTTTCTCCAAGCCTCTCTGTATTCATCCTGTTGGTCATTTCTTACAGAACAATAATATTCCATAACATTCACATACCACAATTTACCTACCCGTTCTCCAATTGATGAGCATCCATTCAATTTCCAGTTTCTAGCTATACAAAAAGGGCTTCCACAAACATTTTGGCGCATGTGGGTCCCTTTCCCTCCTTTAAGATCTCTTTGGGATATAAGCCCAGTAGAAATATGGCTGGGTCAAAGGGTATGCCCAGTTTGATAACTTTTTGACCATAGTTCAAAATTGCTCTTCAGAATGGCTGGATCTGTTCACAGTTCCACCAACAGTGTGTCAGTATCCTAGTTTTCCCACATCTCCTCCAACATTCACCATTATGTTTTCCTGTCATCTTAGCCAATCTGAGAGGTGTGTAGTGGTATCTCAGAGTTGTCTTAATTTGCATTTCTCTGATCAATAGTGATTTGGAGCACATTTTTATATGACTAGAAATAGTTTCAATTTCTTCATCTGAAAATTTCCTGTTGATAACCTTTGCCCATTTATCAATTGGAGAATGGCTTGATTTCTTATAAATTTGAGTCAATTATATATTTTAGAAATGAGGCCTTTATTAGAATATCTGAATGTAAAAGTTTTTTTTTCCTGTTTATTGCTTCCCTTCTAATCTTGTCTGCGTTAGTTTTGTTTGTACAATAATTTATATAAAGGGTATACATAGTTTGATAACTTTTTAAGCATAGTTCCAAATTGTTCTCCAGTATGGTTGGATCCATTCACAACTCCACCAACAGTGCATCAGTGTCTTACTGTGACTATTCTAATCCTCTTTTAATTGATGTCTCCACTTCCTATTCCTTTCTTCCTCAATATATCTTGAATACATCTGCCAACTAGTCATCAAAAGCACAAGCCTGATCATCTATTAATCAATATATCAGTAAGTATTTATTAGATACCTAAAATATCACAGACAACATGGTAGGCACTGGGGAAACAAAAATAAGGAAATAAATAATCTTTATTCTTAAAGAGTTTACCTTCTAACATGGAAAGTGACAAAGATACATGTAAGTACAGAAGAAATATAAAGGGAACAAATACAAAGTAGTTAAATACAGGGTTAATTGAGAAGGAAGGCTTTAGTAGTCATTTCTTTATTTAAAATGCTTAGTGACTCTAAATTTCTTCTTGTTTGAAATACAAAAGATATTTAAAATACTTCACATTCTGCCTTAAACCTACCCTTCAAGACTTAGTTATTATTTTTCTCCATGCAAAATTTTTTTTTTCCTTTTTTTATTGAAACTTTTATTTTCAAAACATATGAAAGGATAAATTTTCACTATTGATCCTTGCAAAACCTTGTGTTCCAATTTCATACCTTTGCCCCCACCCCTTCCCCTCTATGATAAGTAATCCAATATATTTTAAACATGGTAAAATGTATGTAAATCCAATATAGCCATATGTATTTGTACAATTATCTTGCCACACAAGAAAAATCATATCAAAAAGGGAAAAAAGAGAACAAAAATAAAATTCAAGCAAACAACAACAAAAGAAGTAAAAATGCTATGTTGTGATTCACATCCAGTTCCCACAGACCTCTCTATGGGTGTGGATGGCTCCTATCATCATGAGATGATTGGAACTGACCTGAATGTATCATTGTTGAGACATTTATCTCAATATGTAAATCTCTACAAGCCTTCATATTCATTATCAGAATGATAATCATATCTGAAAAAGTCACATTTATCAGAATTGATGACCATATAATTTTGCTGTTGCTGTGTAGAATGATCTCCTGGTTCTGCTTGTTTCATTTAGCATCAGTTTTCCCACAGCACTGTTATGACTACTTCCTTCCTACCTGCACTTCTAAACCTCTAGTCCCCACCCATTCAATAAATTATAATGGTTCCCTATATCAAATACAAAATCCTTTTTGGTGTTTTAAGCTCTTTATAACCCAACTCTTTTTAACCTTTTCAGTTTTTTTACATCCTACTTTCTTTCACATACTCTTCAATCCATTGACATGGCTTCCTTGTTGTTTCATGAATAAAATATGCCATGGAGATCTGGGCATTGTTTTTCTGACTGCCCTCATGTCTAAAATGCTCTCTGCCCTTATTTTAACCTATTGGTTTCCTTTAAGACCAAAGTAAAAGCCCATCTTAGACAGGGATCTTTTCAAATTTTTAAAAATTTTATTGTCTTCCATCTTTTAATTAATTCCTATTTATTCTGCATATAACTTGTATATTTTTACTTGTATATTGCTTAACATTTGGATTAGGGACTCTTTGAGGGTGGGGATTGTCCTTTATCTCTTTGTATACCTAGTGTTTAGCAGAATTCTTGGGACATAGTAGTCACTTAATAAATATTGATTGATTGATTAATAGATGAGCACTTAGGGGATCTAGCTAATTGTTTATGATGGTCTGGATGAGGGTTATTATTCATTCCTTTAATTTTTCCTTTGTGGATACTTTGACAACTATTTTAAGTGATTATAAGTCTCATTTAGGAGCTTCTCTAATATTCTAGGATTTGATGCAATTAATATGTTATATGTGAAGAGTTCCACCTAGAATATCTTATATATAGTAGATGCTCATAAATTTTGGTTGCATTGTTTTTTACTAAGAGTAAAATCTCATTTTTAATGAGAGGAATCTGTGGATGAAAATGCATCTACACATACTTTACTTGCATAGTAATGTAACTTCCTTTTTTCTAAATGAGATTTAAGTTGATTTTTATCCAAATTAATTAGTACCAAAAATGAATTTTTTAGATTGTTAAGACAAAACAATAATAACAACAAATATGTTTTCAATTCTGACTGATTCACATGAATCTTCATTCCTTAATGCTAAAATTCACTTCCAATAATGGAAGAATTATGAAATTAAAAAAAAAAAGATAAGACTGTAACAAATAGGAAAAAAAAAACACTTATTGTAACAGCTGGCTGGTCACTCAGTTATTGTTGTGATTAAATCAGGTGACCCAAGTGTAATCACATGTAAGGGTAAATTTGTCCAAATCAGAAGGTTTTGATGGGCTTAAAATCATGCTGTCATTGTGAAAAATGAGCTTGATTTAATTGAAACTGAAATCAAGAAGAGATGCAAGAAGGGCATGAAGCTAAGTGATTGCTTGATCACTTCAGCTGTATTCCATTCTTTAGAATTGGATGTTTAACCATTGGCAGAAAGAAAAAGCATCCCAAGTGTCTTTTCAAATAATACTACTTAAAATGAGTACTCAGTTTTATAATAGAAATATACTATTTCAGATTAATGTGTTATAATCAGTTCTCAGATATCAGTATCTTATCACTGTCATCACCATAATCCTTTTTAAAAAGAAACAAATTCTGGAAGGTAGAGCCAAGACTCAAGGGTCCTCAAACTTTTTAAATAGGGGGCCAATTCACTGTCCCTCAGACTGTTGGAGGGCCAGACTATAGTAAAAACAAAAACATTGTTTTGTGAGCCTTTAAATAAAGAAACTTCATAGCCCTGGGTGAGGGGGATAAACATCCTCAGCTTGCTGCATCTGGCCCACAGGCCTTAGTAGAGGGGACCCCTACCCCAAGATGATGCAGTAAAAGGAGTAAAAGGGAACTTGCCTAACCTCTTCCCAAAGCTGCTCCAAATTTCTTTAAATAATGACTGAACAAATTTTAGAGGATCAGAATATCCAAAAAGACCGAATAGACCATTTTCTTGCTGAAGACAACTTAGAAGCTCAGCAAAAGGTCTATGACATCAGATTGAGAAGCCAACGTGCAGTCCCAAAGCATGGCACACTGGCACAACCTGGAACAAAGCCCTGACTTCTGAATCAGTGGCAGTATTGATGGCTTCCAGACATCTGAGCCCAGAGACATCAAAGAGGAACAGCAGAGGTCTGTGGATCCAGAGTGGGAGCCCAGAATGCAATCCCAGCACAGGCCCAGCCCCGGCCCCATATTCAGCCAGGATCCTGGTATCAGCTAGGTGGGACCTCTGAATAAGCAGCAGTGCTGGTGGTTATTTTAGCCCAGAGACATCAGAGAGGACTCAGAGGGTCAGTGGAGAGATTCTGTGGCAACAAGGTGGGAATCAAGTGTGTAGTACCAGTGCAGTCCTGGTCAGCAGAGCCCCAGGCTTGACCAGCACATTAGATTTTACAGCTACATTGGGGCGGGTACACACCTAATAGCTCCAGAGAAGAAAAAAATGCTTGTGATGGGATTCCCAGAAGGACTTCTGAAAACAGCTGCACAAAACCCCTAAAGTTTTGGACAGTGTACTTTCCACCCTGGAAACAGAGCCCTAATTGAACAAAGAGTTAAAAACAGAGTAACAGGCTAGGAAAATGAGCAGAAAACCAAAAAAAAAAAAGTTTCTGACTGAAAGTTATTATCCCAAAACACATACTCAGAAGATGATAGAAAAGTCAAAGCTCCTACATCCAAAGCCTCCAAGAAAAATAAGAATTGGGCTCAGGCCATGAAAGAGCTCAAAAGGGGGACTTTGAAAATTAAGTAAGAGAGTTAAAGGAAAAATTAGGGAAAAAATTAAGAGAGGTGCAACAGGAAATACAAAGCTAACGAGGAGAAGAATGGCTTAAAAAGCAAATTTGGCCAATTGGGAAAGGAAGTACAAAAGCTCACTGAGGAATATAATTCCTTAAAAAATAGAAACGAGAAAATGGAAGCTAATGACTTTATGAGAAATCAAGATACAATAAAGCAAATGCTTCCAAATTTAAAAAAAAAAAGTATGAAATATCTCATTGGAAAAACAACTGAGCTGGAAAATAGATCCTGGGAAAGATAATTGAAAAATTATTAGTCTGGGTGGACCCAAGATGGCAGAGAAGGCACACGTGACTTTCTAAGCTCCTCTCATTCCCCTCACAACCAACTATTAAATTCAGCCTCAAAAATAGCTCTTCACTGCTTAAATTCATGAAGATTAGAAGCACTACAATTTACCAGCCAAAGATAATCTGGAAGATTGTCAGGAAAGGTTTGTCCTAAGGGGCCGGGAACAGACTAGCACAGGCAGGAGAGACTAGCGTCCTGAGCAGACCAGGGGCGGGGGTGATCTCTGTGGCTAGAGAAGTTATAGAGATGACTCTGCTATAGGCTAACTGTTCTGCCTTGATTACAAAGCAGTAAACTGACAGAGAAATTAAAGCCTAAAACAGAGGGTACTCTAAAAAACGCCAGAACCTAACAAGATCTGGTTGTAACCACTCAAACCCGGAAGTGACTCAGGCAGCCCATAACAGCCCTGCAGCCACATTCTGCATTTCCGGGCTTTTTCGGGGGAAGGGGGAGCAGTTACAAATCTGCTCAGCAGGGGGTCACAGCCTGGGTAGCCTCTGATCTGCACAGTGGGGGGCTTGGCCTGGGGCAAAAAAACTTTCACAGCTGACTGGGCTTCCTGGGGCAGAGACACTTCCAGTCCCTGCAAGGCCATTCACTGCTTAGCTGCTAATACCCACAGCCCCAGAGTGGGATTTGGCTTGGGGTAGTGAAACTTTCACTGCTCAGCATCTAGCCCCAGGGCAGTCGTTAACCCGCACAGCAGGGTTCTTTGCAGGGCACTTTCCCAGCTCTGCACTGCAGGCCTGAGTTACTTCCAGGTGGGGAACTCTTTCCCAAAGCTCTCCCATACCTCACAGCTCTTTGTAGCTGGTTGGCAGGACAGCTAACTCCATACACCTATCACTGCTCTGCAGAGGAAGCTGGTAACCTCCTGGCCCTGAAGGCACACCCTACAGGCTTTAACAAAATAAGTAAAAAAATAAAAAGGACAATTGATAGTTTCTACTCAGAAAGAGAGCAGCTTTTCAACCCTGAAGAGACTAATAGCAGACAGTCTCCAGACAACTGTTGGTCTCCAATACAAAAGGCTATCCTAGAAGAGACTGTTAAAAACCTTAAAAGAGAACTAGAAGAAAATGGGGAAAGGAAAGAGAAGCTATGCAAGAGAACAACAACTTCCTGAAATATGAATTGGAAAAGGTAAAAAACTCCCAAGAAGTGCAGGAAAACAGAATTTGTGAATTGGAAAAAGAAAATAACTCGCTAAAAAAAAAAAAAATTAGTGAAATGGAAAAAAATTCCATAGAGAAAAACAACTCATTGGACATATAGAAAAAGAAGTAAAAAAAGCTAATGAAGAAAATAACTCACTAAAAATCAGAACTGAACAAAGAAAAATGACTGATTCATTGAGACATCGAGAATCAGTTAAGCAAAACCAAAAAAATGAAAGATTGGAAAAAAAATGTAAAATATTTACTTGGAAAAACAACAGACCTGGAAAATAGATCTAGGAGAGATAATCTGAGGATCATTGGACTACCTAAAAATTATAATGAAAAAAAAGAGCCTAGATACTATTTTACAGGAAATTATCGAAAAGAACTGCCAAGAAGTAATAGAATCAGAAAATAAAATAGACGTTGAAAGAATTCATCGAAAAAAACCCTAAAAAAAAGACCTTAAATAAAGACTCTGAGGAATATTGTAGCCAAATTTCAGAATTTTCAGACTAAAGAAAAAATATTACAAGCAGCCAGGAAAAAACAATTCAAATACCGAGGTACCACAATAAGGGTGACACAAGATCTGGCTGCCTCAACATTAAAGGATCGTAGGCCCTGGAATCTGATATTCTGAAAGGCAAAATAACTTGGAATGCAGCCAAGAATAAACTACCCAGCTAAGCTGAATATTTTTTTTCCGGGGAAGAAGATGGACATTTAATGAAACAGAGGAATTCCATTTGTTTCTAAGGAAAAAACCAGACTTAAACAAAAAATTTGATCTCCAACAACAGGACTCAAGAGAAGTAGAAAAAAATAAAAGAAACTCTTGAGAACTGTATTTCTGTTGTGGATATACAAAAAACCACATGTATAATTTGATTTTACTGATATAACATAAAAAAGAGAAGTAGAAATGGAAAGGGGATAGTGTCAGAAAAAGGGAAAAGGGGATATAAAAAGAGGGAAACTACATGCAGCGATGAGGCAAAGGAAACATACCATATCTGAAGGAACTTAGAAAGGGGGAGGAACATTGTGTGAATCCTACTCTCCTCAGAGTTGGCTCAAAGAGGAAATAATTGACATATTTGTTTTACAGAGAATCTTCTCTCACTTCATTAAAAATGAGAGAGGAAAAGGGAAAAGGAAAAAGAGTAATAAGGGAAGGGGCAAAGAAAGGGGGAAGGATTCAAAGGGAGGAGGGAAGGATCCTAAAGAGGGAGAGCTGTGTGACACAAGTGGGACCAATAAGTTTAATACTAGGGAAGGGGGGAAAGAGGGGCAAGAAAAAGAAAAGAATAATCTGGAGATATTGGGATGGCAGGAAATACAGAATTAGTAATTTTAACTGTAAATGTGAATGGGATGAACTGTCCCATAAAGAGGAGGGGGATAGCAGAATGGATCAAAAGTCAGAACCCTACAATATGTTGTTTATAGGAAACACATTTAAAACAGGGAGATATATACAGAGTAAAGGTAAAAGGCTGGAGCAGAATCTATTATGCTTCAGGTGAAGTCAAAAAAGCAGGGGTAGCCATCCTTATCTCAGATCAAGCAAAAGCAAAAATTGATCTAATTAAAAGAGATAAGGAAGGAAACTATAATTTGCTAAAGGCTACTATAGACAATGAAACAATATCAATATTAAACAGATATGCACCAAGTGGTATAGCATCTAATTTCCTAAAGGAGAAGTTAGGAGAGTTGTGAGAAGAAATAGACAGCAAAACGATAGTAACAGGAGATCTCAATCTTGCACTCTCAGATTTAGATAAATCAAATCACAAAACAAATAAGAAAGAAATTAAAGAGGTAAATTGAATACTAGAAAAATTAGGTAAGATCTCTGGAGAAAACTGAATGGTGACAGAAAGGAGTATACATTCTTCTCAGCAGTTCATGGAACCTACACAAAAATTGACCATATATTAGGACATAAAGACCTCAAAATTAAATGCAGGAAGGCAGAAATAGTAAATGCTTTCTTTTCAGGTCACAATGCAATAAAAACTACATTCAACAAAATGTTAGGTGTAAATAGACCAAAAAATAATTGGAAACTAAACAATCTCATCTTAAAGAATGATTGGGTGAAACAGCAAATTATAGACACAATTAATAATTTCACTCAAGATAATGACAATGATGAGACATCTTACAAAAATTTGTGGGATGCAGCCAAAGCGGTAATAAGAGGAAATTTAATATCGTTAGAGGCTTACTTGCATAAAATAGAGAAAGAGAAGATCAGTGAATTGGGCTTACAACTTAAAAAGCTAGAAAAAGACCCAAATTAAAAATGCTCAATCAATTACTAAACTTGAAATTTTAAAATTAAAAGGAGAAATTAATAATATTGAAAGTAAAAAAAAAAACTATTGAACTAATAAATAAAACTAAGAGTTGGTTTTATGAAAAAAAAAACAATAAAATAGATAAGCCTTTGGTAAATCAGATTAGAAAAAGGAGAGAGGAAAATCAAATTAGTAGTCTTAAAAATGAAAAGGGAGAACTTTCCACTAATGAAGAGGAAATTAAAGACCTAAAAAGGGTTACTTTGCCCAACTTTATGCCAATAAATTTGATAACTTAAATGAAATGGATAACTGCCTCCAAAAATATAGGCCTCCCAGATTAACAGAGGAGGAAGTAAATTGCTTAAATAGTCCCATTTCAGAAAAAGAAATAGAACAAGCTATTAATGAAAAAAAATTCCCAGGACCGGATGGATTTACATGTAAATTCTACCAAACATTCAAAGAAAAATTAGCCCCAATGCTTTATAAACTATTTGAAAAAATAGGGAATGAAGGAGTCCTACCAAATTCCTTTTATGACACAGACATGGTACTGATACCTAAACCAAATAGGTTGAAAACAGAGAAAGAAAATTATAGACCAATCTCGCTAATGAATATTGATGCTAAAATCTTAAACAAGATATTAGCAAAAAGACTACAGAAAATCATCCCCAGGATAATACACCATGATCAAGTAGGATTTATACCAGGAATGCAGGGCTGGTTCAATATTAGGAAAACTATTAGTATAATTGGCCATATTAATAGCCAAATTAATAAAAATCATATTTTCATCTCAATAGATGCAGAAAAAAGCTTTTGATAAAATACAACATCCATTCCTATTAAAAACACTTGAGAGTATAGGAATAAATGGACTTTTCCTTAAAAGAATCAGTAGCATCTATTTAAAACCATCAGTAAGCATCATATGTAATGGGGACAACCTGCAACCATTCCCAATAAGATCAGGAGTGAAATAAGGTTGCCTACTCTCACCATTATTATTTAATATTGTATTAGAAATGCTAGCTTTGGCATTAAGAGTTGAGAAAGAGATTAAAGGAATAAGAATAGGCAATGAGGAAACCAAATTATCACTCTTTGCTGATGATATGATGGTATACTTAGAGAACCCCAGAGATTCTACTAACAAGTTATTAGAAACAATCCACACCTTTAGCAAAGTTGCAGGATACAAAATAAAACCCACATAATCATCAACATTCTTATATACTACTAAAAACCCCAACAGTTAGAGTTACGAAGAGAAATTCCATTTAAAGTACTGATAGTATAAAATGTTTAGGAATCTATCTGTCAAGGGAAAATCTGAAACTTTTTGAGCAAAACTACAAAACACTTTCCACACAAATTAAATCTGATCTAACCAACTGGAAAATATTAAATGCTTTTGGATTGGGTAAGCAAATATAATAAAGATGACAATACTACCTAAGCTAATTTATTTATTTAGTGCTATACCAATCAGACTCCTCAAAAACTATTTTAATGACCTAGAAAAAATAACAACAAAGTTCATATGGAAAAACAAAAGGTCAAGAATTTCAAGGGAATTAATGAAAAAAAAAATCATATGAACATGGCCTAGCTGTACCAGATCTAAAATTCTATTATAAAGCAGCTGTTACCAAAACCATTTGATATTGGCTAAGAAATAGACTAGTTGATCAATGGAATAAGGTTAAGTTCAAAGGACAAAGCAGCCAATAACTTTAATAATCTAGTGTTTGACAAACCCAGAGACACCAGCTTTTGGGATAAGAACTTACTGTTTGACAAAAAATTGCTGGGAAAATTGGAAACTAGTATGGCAGAAACTAGGCATTGACCCACACTTAACACCGTACACCAAGATAAGGTCAAAATGGGTTCATGATCTAGGCATAAAGAATGAGATTATAAATAAATTGGAAGAGCATAGGATAGTTTACCTCTCAGACCTGTGGAAGAGGAGCATGACCAAAGAAGAACTAGAGATCACTGTTGACTACAAAATAGAAAATTTTGATTATATCAAATTGAAAATTTTTTGTACAAACAAAACTAATGCAGACAAGATTAGAAGGGAAGCAATAAAATGTGAAAATATTTTTACAATTAAAGGTTCTGATAAAAGACTCATTTCTAAAATATATAGAGAATTGACTCTAATTTAAAAAAAGCAAGCCATTCTCCAATTGATAAATGGTTAAAGGATATGAACAGACAATTCTTAGACAAAGAAATTGAAACTATTTCTAGCCATATGAAAAGATGCTCCATATCATTATTAATCAGAGAAATGCAAATTAAGACAACTCTGAGATACCACTACACACCTGTCAGATTGGCTAGAATGACAGGGGAAAATAATGTGAAATGTTGGAGGGGATGTGTGAAAACATGGACACTGATACATTGTTGGTGGAATAGTGAATATATCCAACCATTCTGGAGAGCAATTTCGAAGTATGCTTAAAAAGTTACCAAACTGTGCATACCCTTTGATCCAGCAGTGTTACTACTGGGCTTATATCCCAAAGAGATCATAAAGAAGGGAAAGGGATTTGTATGTGCATGAATGTTTGTGGCAGCCCTGTTTGTAGTGGCCAGAAACTGGAAACTGAGTAGATGCCCATCAATTGAAGAATGGCTGAATAAATTGTGATTTATGAATATTATGGAATATTATTGTTCGGTAAGAAATAACCAACAGGATGAATACAGAGAGGATTAGTGAGACTTACATGAACTGATGCCAAGTTAAATGAGCAGAACCAGGAGATCATTATATACCTCAACAACAATACTGTTATGAGGATGTATTCTGATATAAGCGGATTTCTTCGACAAAGAGATCTAACTCAGTTTCAGTTGATCAAGGATGGACAGAAGCAACTACACCCAAAGAAAGAACACTGGGAAATGAATGTAAACTGCTTGCATTTTTGTTTTTCTTCCCAGGTTATTTTTACTTTCTGAATCCAATTCTTCCTGTGCAACAAGAGAAGTGTTTGGTTCTGCACACATATATTGTATCTAGGATACCCTGTGACATTTTTAACTTGTATAGGACTGCTTGCCATGTGGGGGAGGGGGTGAAGGAAGGGAGGGGAAAAGTCGGAACAGAAGTGTGTGCAAGGGATAATGTTGTAAAAAAAATTACCCAGGCATGAGCTCTGTCAATAAAAAGTTATAATTAAAAAAAAGAAAAATTATTAGTCTACCTGAAAGTATCATGAAAAAAAGAACCTGTACAAGATGATCTTTCAAGAAATTATCAAGAAAAACTGCCCTGATGTTCTAGAACTGGAGGGTAAAATAGAAATTCCACTATCACCTTCTGAAAAAGATCTCAAAAGAAAAACTTCCAGAAATTTTTTACAGCCAAATTCAAGAATTCTTAAGTCAAGATAAAATTTTTGCAAACATCCATAAAGAAATAATTTAGATATAGTGGAGTCAGGATTACACAAGATTTAGCAGCTTCTACACTAAAGGACTAGAGGGTTTGGAGTATTATATTCCAGAGAACAATAGAGCTAGGATTGCAACTGTGAATCACCTACCAAGCAAATCCTTCAGAGGAAAAGGTGGTCATTCAATGAAACAGAGGATTTTCAGGCATTTGTGATGAAAAGACTAGAGCGCAATGGAAAATTTGATTTTCAAATATATCTCTCTGGAGAAGCATAAGAGGAAAATCAGAAAAGTGATATCATAAGGTGTGAAGATCATGTATTTTTAAATCAGCAGGAGTCAGGAATTCAGGTTAGGGGAAAATTGTCAGTCTTTATTCTCAGTGAAGAAGGATCGGAGGTGGAAGAGAATCGGTGATAGCAATGTGTGCAGCTGAGTCAAGAAGCTAGCTCGACCAGCAGCCACACAACCAGCAGCTCGGAGTCTCGAACCCAGGCCCAATCTCTCCCAGCTTCTCTTCCTGTCTCTCTCTCTGCCTCCACCCACCAAAATCGTCATTTCCTATACAACACATCAGGACTTGCACGGAGAGTGGGCAGGGACCATTCTTTATCCAATCATGTATATTAATAGAGTATAGCCCAATTACTATTTAGCCTCACGTACTTGGGACCTCAGTGCATCAACTCAAACCTCAGCCCATTACAATAAGGGACTTAATAAATTTCTCTGTTCACATTCATACATTGGAGAATGATACTTGAAACTCATTAGAATGTTCTCATTATGACAATGAAATATCTATATCAACAGAGGGTATGGGTATAATCTGAATATGAAGGGAGGATATCTTTTTTTTAAAAAATGATGAAATTAAGGGGTGAGAGAGAAATGTACTGAGAGAAAGGGAAAGAGAGAAATGAAATATTGTAAATTATCTGCCATAAAAAAGGCCAAAAAAAAAAAAAAAGCTTTTTAGGGGATGGGAAGAAGGTGAGAAGAAGGGGAGTGAGTGAACTTTACTTTCATCAGAATTGGCTCAAAGAGGAAATAACAGACATACTCAATATGGATAAAGAAATCTATCTTACCCTGTAGGAAAAGAGGTGTGTTTTTCTTCCAATGAGTACTTAAATACTTCTTGCTTATATGAGCTCTCTAAAGGTGTGAACACAAGCATTGTTTCTATCAGTTGTATTTAGTACCTTGTTTCTTCTGGCCTTGTAGGATCAGAATAATCATACTGAACCATGCTAAATTAGATAATTATTGTCTCTATCAACTCTAATGACTTAACAATTTGTAAAGATTCCAACAAATAGAAGGGGAATGAGATGGGAAAGGGTGGGGTGACGAAAGAGAGAACATATTGGTGGAAGGAGTGGTTGGTAGCAAAACATTTGAGGAGGGACAGGGTGAAAGGGTAAAGAGAATAATTAGCAACAGTAATTACAAAAAAAAATAAAAAAAAGTTTCTCTAATGGAATAGTATTGTTCTCTGAGAAATAATGAGCCTGATGTTCTCAGGAAAAAAATCTGGAAAGTCCTCCATAACCAAAGTGAAATATACTGTACACAAAGTAATAACAATGTTCTAGGATGACCAGTTATAAATGACTTTGTTATTCTCAATAGTACAATCATTCACAACTTCTCTGAAGGACTTATGATGAAAAAATCCTATCCATACCCAGAGAAGGAACTAATTGTGTCTAAATACAGATCAAAGCATTCTCTATTTCTGTATCTATTTTAAACAATTTTTCTTGAGGGTTTTTATTTTCATTAGGGTGGGAAATCTATGTTTTCTTTCACAACTTGACTTTTATGGAATTGTTTTGCATAAGTTCACATGTGTTTTTTTTAATAGCTTTTTATTTACAAGTTATATGTATGGGTAATTTTACAGCATTGACAATTGCCAAACCTTTTGTTCCAATTTTCCCCTCTTTCCCCCCACCTCCTCCTCTAGATGCCAGGATGACCAGTAGATGTTAAATATATTAAAGTATAAATTAGATACACAATAAGTATAAATGGCTAAACCGTTATTTTGCTGTACAACAAGAATCAGACTCTGATATAGTGTACAATTAGCCTGTGAAGGAAATTGAAAATGCAGGTGGGCAAAAATATAGGGATTGGGAATTCAATGTAATGGTTCTTAGCCATCTCCCAGAATTCTTTTGCTGGGTGTAGCTGGTTCGGTTCACTACTGCTCCATTGGACCTGATTTGGTTCATCTCATTGCTGAAGATGGCCAAGTCCAACAGAATTGATCATCATATAGTATTATTGTTAAAGTATATAATGATCTCCTGGCCCTGCTTATTTCACTCAGCATCAGTTCATGTAAGTCTCACTAATCCTCTCTGTATTCATCCTGTTGGTCATTTCTTACTGAACAATAATATTCCATAATATTCATATACCACAATTTATTCAGCTTGTTTTGTCCTGTTGTCCTGTTGTCCTGTTGATGGACATCTACTCAGTTTCCAGTTTCTGGCCACTACAAACAGGGCTGTCACAAACATTCATGCACATACAGATCCCTTTCCCTTCTTTATGATCTCTTTGGGATATAAGCCCAGTAGTAACACTGCTGGATCAAAGGGTATGCACAGTTTGGTAACTTTTTAAGCATACTTCGAAATTGCTCTCCAGAATGGTTGGATATATTCACTATTCCACCAACAATGTATCAGTGTCCATGTTTTCACACATCCCCTCCAACATTTCACATTATTTTCCCCTGTCATTCTAGCCAATCTGACAGGTGTGTAGTGGTATCTCAGAGTTGTCTTAATTTGCATTTCTCTGATTAATAATGATATGGAGCATCTTTTCATATGGCTAGAAATAGTTTCAATTTCTTCATCTAAGAATTGTCTGTTCATATCCTTTAACCATTTATCAATTGGAGAATGGCTTGCTTTTTTTAAATTAGAGTCAATTCTCTATATATTTTAGAAATGAGTCTTTTATCAGAACCTTTAATTGTAAAAATATTTTCACATTTTATTGCTTCCCTTCTAATCTTGTCTGCATTAGTTTTGTTTGTACAAAAAATTTTCAATTTGATATGATCAAAATTTTCTATTTTGTAGTCAACAGTGATCTCTAGTTCTTCTTTGGTCATGCTCCTCTTCCACAGGTCTGAGAGGTAAACTATCCTATGCTCTTCCAATTTATTTATAATCTCATTCTTTATGCCTAGATCATGAACCCATTTTGACCTTATCTTGGTGTACGGTGTTAAGTGTGGGTCAATGCCTAGTTTCTGCCATACTAGTTTCCAATTTTCCCAGCAATTTTTTGTCAAACAGTAAGTTCTTATCCCAAAAGCTGGTGTCTCTGGGTTTGTCAAACACTAGATTATTAAAGTTATTGGCTGCTTTGTCCTTTGAACTTAACCTATTCCACTGATCAACTAATCTATTCCTTAGACACACATGTGATTTCTTAATTGTGGGTGGGAATAAGGGAGACAAAATGGAACTCAAAAATCTTAAAAACAAATGTAAAAAAATTGTTTTGAATGTAAATGGGAAAATATTAAATAAATAAAAATTTTAAATTCTATAAGTAAAAAATTATATTTTACTCAAATAATCTAGAAAGCATGATCAGAAAAGAAGAAAATCCTCAGTTAATACTTGGTTCTGTTTTTATTTGAGAAATTCTACAACAGCTTGAAAATATCTTCTGCATTAATTCAACATGTACCTTGATTTATGTAGTAATTTTGAAATAAAGATGAGCTCTGTTGGACAATATAGTGACAACCAAGAAATCCTTCTAAATCCTTAATGTGTTCATATTGAAATAAGTTGGAGAGAACTCAATGTAGCAAGTACCAAACAATATTTGCACAAAAAATTAAGTTAGACTGTTGGAAATGACAAATTATTCTTGTAGTTATTGTTAACCACTTAATATTTAACTAGTATGTATTCAGATCAGTTGTTTAAAGAAAAAATTATTATCAAATTAGAAGAAAAATAAAGATTCTTCTGGTCACCAAATTTCCCAACTATGGAGTCATTCTTTATTCTTTACTTTCATTCACAACATAGTGTTCCTTAATATCTTATGTCCTTAAGTCTTATAAATTTTACATTGACCATAATTCTCACAGTCTCTTCTCTTGCTGTCATACTACAACTGATTTTCTGACTCTATTCTTTCCAGAGCCGCCAAATTGATATTCCTAAAACATTAATTTGACAATGCCATTCTCCTGTGTTAGTAGTTTCATTAGTTTCTTATTGTCTCAAAATGAAATTCAAGCAAAATCAAAGTTTTCTGTTTCAAGTTCAAAATCCTTTATCATCTGACTTTAGCTTGTCTTTGTACAAGATTCTTCTCATCTGACCACTTATATTCCACTTGTTATTCTCTTTATATTATATTGAATTTCCTATATTTCTGCTTTTGCACAAGCTATTCCTTCTCCTTAAAAATAATATCCTTTTCTCTTCATCTCTTCTTCTTAAAACCTCATTTTCCTTCAAGATTTAGCTCAGATACTACCTCTTATATGAAGCCTTACCTCACTTCCCTTATTAGTGACACTAAATTTATTTTGTGCGTATTTCATATTTATTTATCTGTGTAGATGTTGTTCTCCGTGAGACAATTTAAATTTCTGGTGGATTACATTTTTTACCTTTTCTTTCCAAGGGTGTGGTCTGGCAGATGATAGGAAGTTAAGACAGCAGTTACAATATGATTTATTTAAATAGATAGCTAACTCCTAGAAATGGGTAATGCATAAAAGTGGAAACACTTACTCTCATCATTTCTCAGGGATTTTATTGTTGCATACCAATTGCAACTCCAAAGAAAACAAAATAGTTCATTAATTTTCCCAGCTAGCAAATATTTGACTGTCAATTTAAGAGACAATAGAAGACAAAGCAACAGCAACATAGAAAACAAGAGATAATATGAATTGTATTGCATAAAAAAAACAAAAATTGACTGAAGAAAAATGAAGGTGCAAAAAGGTTGTATGATATCCACTTGAGCCATAGCATTGTGCAAATATCTGAAAGCTGTACTGGAAGAAAGAAAACACATGAACATAAAATGAAACCAATTTATGAAACTTTCTGGAGTGATCTTTTAAAAGACTGTAATAACAGAGTTTAAAGTAGTATTATTACTGAAGAAAATTAAATTGAGAATTAAAACTGAGCTGGACATGGAAAAGAAATCTGTGCTAAACCTATCATAATTTCAAATTAACTTGGGGGACTTTTTATTATATCATTATTATTAATATAGTTATACTAAAGAAAAGATCCTAAATAAATGAAAGAGTATAGACAGAACTTTCATCTAAAAAGTGAATGCAAAATATAGTGTCAGAAGTCATATCTTTTATTGTAATTTCCTCACTTCTTTTACAATATTTGTAAGAATGATTAATGCATGCTTCAAATGTATACTTGATGAAAATATGTAAAGGAAACATGAAATCATTTACAGATAATTTTCTATATCATATAACATCTTTACTATCAAACAGTATAGTTAATATAATATACTTTGTCAATTGTTTGTTGCTGTTAAACAAGAATGTCAACCAATAGAACAGTATGTGCCCATCAAGGGTCTCCATTATATATCTCCCACGAATATTTTAAAATATCAGATTTTATTATACATGAAAATTAAGGAAAAAAATAACAAACATTTCCCCTCTGTACTTATCCTATAAAGTCCAAAGGAAGTAATAGGGCATAGTAAATAGAGTCAGAGATTTGGAATCCTGCCTCTAAAGTATACTGTGTCACTCTTGGAAATTCATTTAATTTCCTACTATTCTAGACATTTAAAAAATTATTCAGCACTTTTAGTGACTTTAAGCTAATCACAGAATCTAATCTTACAGTGCTTGTTGATCAACCATAAGGCAATACAATTCTGGTTATGTAAATCTGCAAAATCCTCTGCTAAGGCATTAGGAAGTGTTGTAATCTCTGTTGGTAGAGAAAGTTTACTCACAAATGGAATCACAGATCTATTGCAGTATTTATATTATTTTAATGTGCTCTTAAACACTGAGTAAATTGGGATCTTTGGTATTGATTGCCAATAATACTAATAAAATTTGAAAGTATGACTTGAGAGTTGATACATAAAAATATTGTTATATTTTTTTTCTGAAAAACTACTAATATTCATTACCATGGTAAAACTTTTTAAATAGGAGGCCAGTTCACTATCCCTCAGACTGTTGGAGGGCCGGACTACAGTAAAAACAAAAACTTTGTTTTGTAGGCCTTTAAATAAAGAAACTTCATAGCCCTGGGGGAGGCGGATAATTGTCCTCAGTTGCCACATCTGGCCTGTGGGCGTAGTTTGAGGACCCCTGGGCAAAGATTCTAAGCCTAGTGGGGTTCATCAAAGCCCAATTATAGATTAATTTATGAGGACCATCTGAATTTGTAGAAATTTAACACCAAAAGATTGGTCACCCAAAAAATTGGAAACTGAGAAGATGTCCATTAATTGGAGAATGCCTGAACAAGTTATGGTATATGAATGTGATGTAATAATACAATGCTATAAGAAATAATTAAGTGGATGGTTTCAAAAAAAATTCTGGGAAGATTTATATGAACTGAAAATTAAGGGAGCTGAGCCAGAACACAGTGATAGCCATATTATAAAAATAAGCAAGTGTGAATGGCTAAGCAATTCTGATCAATACAATGATCAACCTCAGACCCAAAGGACTCAGTTTGCAAAATGCTCTCTATCTCCATAGAGAACTGATGGATTCAGCATGCAGACTGAAGTATATTTTCTCCACTTTTCTTTGACTTTTCTTGCTCCCCCTCTCCAGGAACATAGCTAATGCAGAAACGTTTTGCATAACTTCACATGTATTATAGGCATCATATTTCTTGTTTTTGCAATGGGTGGGAACAGAGAAAGAGAATTTGGAACTGAAAATTAAAATAAAAAAAATGATTAATCACCATCAGACTATTTCTTTGGGGAGCACAAAAATATGTTTACTAAGGCATGGAAAAATTGTCAACTGTGTGCCAAATGTACTTATAGTTAAAATCATATAAATTTTGAAGTATATTCAGTATTTTAGATACTAGTCTGAAATCTGTAGCTTTGTAGCAAATAACTGTACTTTAGATGCTGTTTTTTAGGTCTTATTCTGGGCTATAATTTTTTAAAGTACATAGACAAAAATGCAAAATATTTTCATTTTAAGCTGGTTAAACAATAAGAAAGTGAACATTTTTTATTAGAGAAAGTCTAGTTATTTTGATTTTCAGCAGTCCAGATAAGAGAAAAATGTTAAGACACAATAATATTTCAACTGTTTGATGAGCAGAAATGTTTCTTTGTTCTAAAGTTCACAACAAAAATTACCTTTTAAAATGTCATAAACATTAATCAACTTAATTGAAAAAATATCATAACTCACTTTAAGAGACAACATGCTGATATTGCTAAGTCCATGAGAGTCAAACAACTTTAAAAATTTTGAGAAAGTTGGATCATTAAAGTATTATTGTAGTGGTGATTTTTCCCCAGGTCACAAAACAAATGAATTTATGATCCCTTTCATTTCTTTCTTTATTAATTTGTGTTTCATGTGCTAATTTAATAGATACTCTATATGTACCTTCACTCAAATAATTCAGAAAAATAAAAAAGAGAAAAGGTTAAAGATGTATCTCTGCAGTACTTGGTATAGTAGACTTTCTTCCAATTTGACATTGAATAATTAATGGGTATCCTTTTCAGCAGTTATTTAATCAGTTTCAAATCTACCTATCTACACTGTTGCCTTACTCAACTCTCTCCATTTATAGTAGAACTAGGAATATATAATGACACAATTTGAGGTATGGTCAAAGTTATATTATATTCCCTAAGTGATTTAATAAGTACCACCAATGAATTCTTAGCCTATCAGGTGGCAGTTAGTTCTGTCCCTTAGTGCTAATGACAAAAAAACTTTATAGTTTCTGGCAACATTTATTGATTATGTTGATATTTATTGAACTAAATTCTACCATAGAGGAGAGATAATATAGTCCCCCTAGGAATGCAGGTATAGTCCATCTTAAGGCTATGCATTCAATATGTATGGCAGAGGCAAGGTAACAAAGGAAGATTCAAACTTTCCTAAAAGAATTTATAAGAATAAAAAAGGGCTTTATTTAGAACTTAATCTTTTCATGGACTAAGGAATTTTGCAAGCTCTCTGAAATCTGAATTATGTCATAAAGTAATGAATTATAGTTATTAGGAGAATAGAAGCTGAAAACCTGAATCTCCAAGGAAAATGGTCACCTTACCCCTGCAAAACATTCATTTGATTACTGGTTAGAAATTTATTGCACAGCAAATATATGAAAATAATTCTGGGACTCTGTCAATTGTGGAGTCTGTTTTTAATTCAACCTTAACTTCTCAAATTAAATGGGGTTAGACAGACATGGATATTAAATAATTGAATACCCTTTTGTACTTTTAGATCACCTAACTCTTGCTGAAAGGATGATAATGAAGTTTATATTTAGAGAATACAAATCTAGAGGAAATTTTAGAGTAATTTTAAAAACATAAGAGGAAAACGGATTGCTATTGATTTGTAAAGGAAAATACTTCAAGTCACAAAAGAATTCAATTTGGCAATAATCTTCTGTAAATAGAGACTGGATGGAAAAAAATTGATCATTAATAAAAGCTTGGAAGATGATATCAATTAGAACTAGAAGTGGAAAACAAGAAAAAGGGAGTAAATATCTGACAGAAATCATATCAATGAGGGATGGCAAAGTAGTTTCAATTTAAGCAGTTTAACATCAAAGAAATACACTTCACTGACTGATATCATGCAGCTATTTAAAAGTGATTAATGAAAGAATGGATTAACCGCTATCTACTATATATAGTTAACCTTTGCTTAACATAATATCATTTTAGGAATGAAATGAATACATACCTTATGATTACATATCAATTTATATATTCTTTGAAATATTTAAAGGTATTTGTTAAATAAATAAACCTTAAGTGTAATATTCTCTGTTTTGGTTTTCTTGGGGTTTCTGGGAGCAGCCTTTGTTTCAGTTCAGTAATCACCACATGAGTAGTCAGGTGTTAAAGTCCAAATCCTTTATCCTCTCTTTCAAAGTCTTGTCTCCTTTCCTGGGGCCCAGTTAGCTCTCTTAGAGGCCTATCTCTCTCCTTGGTTCTGAGAGGTTGAGCTCTCGCCTGTCTTCTCTGCCCTCTAAATCTCTCTGAATCCAAAGGTTTGTGCTTCAGCCTCCAGCCACCACAAAGGTGAACAATGGAATGAATCTGTCTCAGTCTCCGAGAGCTTCTAGTGTACTTGTCTTCTCTGGCTCTAAGAGCTTCTTCTCTGTGGCTGTCAGTCCCTGCTTATATGTTCCACACTGAGTATAAACCAATTATTATATCACTAAGAAACCATTATTTGTTGTAGGATTAAATCAATGCTAAACTAGATTTAACCATTGTCTCTTCAGTTTCACTTAGTACCTTCTTTCAAGTTCTGGACCATAACATTTAAGGAAATAGATGATCTCGGGTAACTAGAAAATATTATCATCATTGGCACTTTTCTTTCTTCTCTAATTAATTTGAAGCCTTAATGAAATCTCCCTTTAGTAATTAGGAAAAAAATAGAAATTCACTTTCTTAAAGCTACCAGAAAATCAGGTAGAAAATCCTAGAAGAAAAATATGGTGAGGAATGTGGAGAAAGGAGCAGAGAGAGCTTTTATCTTTATATTTTTCTCAATTTTTTTGACAGTGAACAAAATATTCAGAAACCAGAAGAAGACATTAAATTAAATAAGTTTACTAAACCAAGAAATTTTGAAAAGATGAGGAAAATTGCTTTCACAAAGCCAGCAAATGTTTTATACATTCCTTTTTCATGTCAAGATTTTATTAAAAAAATTATTTTAAATACATTAAAATAATAATTTATTCACTTGGCATTATAATATGAATTAATTATGTAATTTTATTTCTAACAACATGATTATAATAAAATTATAATAACATATTATTTATAATTATATATTAATATATAACAGAATAAATTTTATAATGTATACTTATAATAACATAATTATAAAGTTATGATCATATAAATAATAGATATACCAGCTAGTAAAGTTTAAAAGACTTCTAGGCTTTTTTTAAATGGTGCTATGAAAAATATTTGTGTGACAGTTCATAGTGAAAAGTCTATCTCTGTACATCTTTTCCTTCAGAAAATGGACTTTATTTTTCAGCATTTTAATGCTAAAACTGTATCAGTACATTATATCTACTTTCAAACATAAAGTGATTAATGTGAAAAATTTAATGGAACTCAATAAATTCTACAAGAATTTCCATAGCTTCTGAAAGAATTAAGTATTTTAAGCTAAAATGAACAATCTCTTGCTTAAAGAACAAAAGATTAAAAATTTAAATAGACTTGGGGCTGCATCCATAGATGATGTTACTTTTGAATAAAATATTTTCCCCCCTCATCTGGGTAAAGAAAATTACACATTTAAACATCAAATATTGCTAGTATTTTTCAGATGGGGAAATAAGGATAAAAAATATAGAAACTCAGTCTAGTATTTACTTTTTTTTTTTTTTTTTTTTTTGAAATGAAGCCTTTGGGGCTTTATAAACAAATAAATAAATTTTTACCAGTTACATGCAAACCAATTTTTTTTTTGCATTTGTTTTTAAAACTTTGATTTTAAAGCAAATGAAGGTGGTTTAGTTATACCAGATCTAAAACAATATTATAAAGCAGTGGTCACCAAAACCATTTGGTACTAGCTAGGAAATAGACTAGTTGGTCAGTGAAATAGGTTAGGTTCAAAGAACAAACAATAGAAATCTAGTGTTTGACAAACCCAAAGACCCCAGATTTTAGGATAAGAATTCACCATTTGACAAAAACTGCTGGGAAAATTGGAAAATAATATGGCAGAAACTAGGTATTGATCCACACGTAATCTTGTATACCAAGATAAGGTCGAAATGGGTTCATGATTTAGACATAATGATATTACAAACAAATTAGAAGAACACAGGATAGTTTACCTCTCAGACCTGTGGAGGAAGAAGGAATTTGTGACCAAAGAAGAATTAGAGATCATCATTGAGCACAAAAGAGATAATTTTGATTATATTAAGTTAAAAAAATTATTGTACAAACAAAACTAATACAGACAAGATTAGAGGAGAAGCAATAAAGTGGGAAAATGTTTTTACATTCAGAGGTTCTGATAAAGGCCTCATTTCTAAAATATATAATTGACTCAAATTTATAAGAAATCAAGCCATTCTCCACTTGATAAATGGTCAAAGGATATGAACAGACAATTTTCAGATGAAGAAATTGAAACTATTTCTAGTCATATAAAAATGTGCTCCAAATCACTATTGATCAGAGGGATGCAAATTAAGACAACTCTGAGATACCACTACACACCTCTCAGATTGGCTAAAATGACAGGAAAAGATAATGATGAATGTTAGAGAGGGTGTAGGAAAACTGGGACACTGATACATTGTTGGTGGAACTGTGAACAGATCCAATCATTCTGAAGAGCAATTTAGAACTATGCTCAAAAAGTTATCAAACTGTGCATATCCGTTTATCTAGCAATTTTTCTACTGAGGTATATCCCAAAGAGATCTTAAAGAAGGGAAACGGACCCACATGTGCAAACATATTTGTGGCAGCCCTTTTTATAATGGCAAGAAACTGGGAACTAAATGAATGCCCATTATTTGGAGAATGGCTGAATAAATTATGGCATATGAATGTTATGGAATATTATTGTTCTGTAAGAAATAACTAACAGGATAATTTCAGAGAGGCCTGGAGAGATTTACATGAACTGATTTCATAGTGAAATGAGCAGAACCAGAAGATCATTATACACAGTAATAACAAGATTATACAATGATTAATTCTAATGGACATGGCTCCCTTCAGAACCTTTGATTATAAAAATGTTTTCCCACTTTATTGCTTCCAATTGTTCAGTAATGAAGAGAGCCATGTATACCCAGAAAGAATTGTGGGAACTGAGTGTGGACCACAACAAAGCATTTTCACTCTTTCTGTTATTGTTTGCTTACATTTTGTTTTTTCTCAGGTTTTTTTTCCTTCTTGATCCAATTTTTCTTGTGCAGCAAGATAACTGTATAAATATATATACACATATTGGATTTAACATATATTTTAAAACATATTTAACATTAACTGACTACCTGCCATCTAAGGACGATGTGAAGGGAAAGAGGGGAAAATTTGGAAGAGAAGATTTTGCAAGGGCCACTTTTGAAAAATTACCCATGCATATGTTTTGTAAATAAAAAGCTTTGAAAAAAACTTTCAGTTTTAGATTCTCTCCCTTCTTCCCCCTACCATTGAGAAGACACATTTGAAGTTATGTGAAACAATATCATAAAAGCAATATTGCAAAAAAAAAAAAATCAATCAACCAACGAAACATAGATCTCACCCTGCCCCTTAAAAAAATCCTTAAGAAAAATAAAGTTATAAAAAAGGATGCTTCTCCAGAATATGATATTCCAAGCTCTAGGGTTATTTAATGTAGAAGCCACTAACTCTTGTATCATCCTGACTATGGCTCCACTTTCCTTGAATTGTTTCTTTTTGACTGATTACAGCATTTTTCTCCTTGACCCCGGAGTTCTGGAATATGGCTATAATATTCCTGGGAGTTTTCATCTTAGAATCTCTTTGAGGAGATGAGCAGTGAATTCTTTCAATTTCTCTTTTACCTTCTTGTTCTATGACATCAGGACAATTATTCCTTGTTAATTTCTCAAAAGACAATGTCTAAGCTCTTTTTTTTTTTTGATCATGGTTTTCAGGTAGACCAATAATTTTTAAATTTTCTCTGCTGGATCTCTTTTCCAAGTCAGTTGTTGAGTGTTTTCTTTCTTTAAAATATAATATAAAATGGTTCTCTCTGGGAGCAGGTTTGGAGGCAGCCTTAGTTTCAGTTAAAAGTAATAATCACCCAAATGCAGCCAGATGCTAAAAGCTCAGATCTTTTATTGTCTCCAATATAACCCGATTAGTTTTCTTAGAGGCCCCTCTCTCTCCTTGGTTCTAAGAGTTCCCTCCGAATGTCTCCAAATCCAAAGGTTTGTCCTTCAGCCTCCAGCCAGCACCAAGGTGGAAGATGCAATGAATCTCTCTTGCCTTGGAGAGAGGGCCTGTGGGCTTCCTTCCAGAGTGCTCCTCTCCAACCCCAGTCAATGTTCCAAAGTAACTCCCTTGAAGCTTTAAGAGCTTCTTCTATATATATGATCTCCCAAAGGTTGACTCCTCCTGGGGGAGGGATTAAGGGAGGTTTGAATTTGGATATCTCATACTAAACCCTGAAATCTCCCAAATGTGTGAACTCCAATGAGTACTTGAATACTTCTTGCTTATATGAGCTCTCTAAAGGTGTGAACACAAGCATTGTTTCTATCAGTTGTACTTAGTACCTTGTTTCAAGTTCTGGCCCATAGCATCTCCTTGTAGATCAGATCAATCATACTGGACCATGCTAAATTAGATAATTATTGTCTCTATCAACTCTAATGACTTAACAGTTTGTAAAGATTCCAACAAGTTGTTTTTCCAATGAATATTTCACATTATTTTCTATTTTTTCATTCTTTTGGTTTTGTTTTATTGTTTCTTGATTTGTCATAAAACCAATAGCTTCAATTTGCTATACTATTTTTCATAATAAAATAATTTAAGGGGCCATAAAAATAGCCTTCATTCCCAGGATCATATATTCATATCTAGTTTAAGTCCTTCATGAGGAGAACTCATATGATTTGATTAAGATCACATAGGTAGTAAATGGCAGACTCAAGATTTGAACATAGAACCTTTGACTCCAAGTCCAATACTTTTTCCAATGTATCTCCTACTTACACTTTGTTTCATTAACAGTAATTATTTAGAAATTCTTATGTGTATTTTTGCTTGTTTTACTATATCTGAGATTTCATTGATAGGATTTTCTAACAAGAAGCTACTCTATTAATTCAGATCATGTTGTTTGTGATCTTCAGCTTATAGCTTTAGAGACTTGATTCTGAAATATTAAATAGGTCATTGTCATTGAATAGAACATTTTACTTTTATTTTATAAAGAAAAAAGTTCAAGTGAACTTGGATTTTTCTAATAAAAAGATTCTAATCTTTTTAGACTAATTTAGACTTTTTAGACTAATTTTAGACTTTATTAGACTAATAAAAAGTCTAATAAAAAGGTTGGAAAAGGAAACTTCTGCAACTTCTCTGACTTGATTAACAAAGGGACCTAGAACAAGCAGGGGGCGGAGCCAAGATGGCGGAGAAGGCACACGCGACTTTCTAAGCTCCTCTCATTCCCCTCATAACCAACTTTTTTATCCAGCCTCAGAAATAGCTCTTCACTGCTTAAATTCATGAAGATCAGAAGCATACAACTTACCTGCTGAAGTCAATCTGGAAGATCACCAGGAAAGGTTTGACCTGAGGGGCCAGAAACAGACCAGCCCAGTCAGGGAGAGGCTAGCGTCCTGAGCAGACCAGGGGCAGGGGTGATCTCTGTGGCTAGAGAAGTTATAGAGACCACTCTGCTATAGGCTAACTGCTCTGTCTTGATTATAAAGCAGTAAACTGGCAGAGAAATTAAAGCCTGGAATAGAGGTTACTCTAAAAAAACGCCAGAATCTAACATTGGCTGTAGCGACTCAAACCTGGAAGTGACTCAGGAGACTGAAACACAGCCCTGCAGCTACATCCTGCATTTCGGGGCATTTGTGGGGGCAGTTACAAACCCACACGGCAGGGGGGCACAGCCTGAGCAGCCTCTAATCAGCACAGTTGGGGGGCTCAGCCTGGGGCAATAGAACTTCCCCAACAGGACTGTGCTTCCAGGAGCAGAGACACTTCCAGTCCCTGAAAATCCATTCATTGCTCAACTGCTAATACCCACAGCCCCAGGGTGGGATTTGGCTTGGGATAGTGAAAATCTCATTGCTGAACGGCTAGCCCCAGGGCAGTCATTATCTCACACAGCAGGGTTCTTTGCAGGGCATTTTCCCAGCTCTGCCCTGCAGGTCTGAGTTACTTCCAGATGGGAACTCTTTCCCAGAGCACTCCAGTACCTCACTGCTTTTTGCAGCCGGCTAGCAGGACAGCTACCTGCCCATACACCTTTCACCGCTCTGCAGAGGAATCTGGAACCTCCTAGCCCTGAAAGCAGACCCTACAGGCTTTAACAAAATAGTAAGAAAATCAAAAGGACAATTGATAGTTTCTACTCAGAAAGAGAACACTTTCAACCCTGAAGAGACTAATAGCAGACAGTCTCCAGACAATTGTTGTCCCCAACACAAAAGGCTCTCCTAGAAGAGACATATTAAAACAACAAAGAACTAAAAGAAAATGGAAAGGAAAGAAAGCTATACAACAAGTACAGAAAAAGACATATAACTCATTAAAAAAATTTGACAAAGTAGAAAAAAACAACTCCCTAAAATATGAACGAAAAAGTAAAAAAATTCCAAAAGTGCAGAAACAGAATTTGAATGAGAAAGAAAATAACTCACTAAAAAAAAAAAGAATAGTGAAAGAAAAAATTCATAGAACAAAACAACTCATTTAAAAACTCAATCGACATATACAAAAAGTAAAAAAGCTAATGAAGAAAAAACACACTAAAAATCAGAAACTGAACAAATAAAATGAATGACTCATTGAGACAGAAAAATCAGTCAACAAAACCAAAAAAAATGAAAATTGAAAAAAATGTCAAAATATTTCCTGAAAAAACAACAGTCCTGAAAATAGATCAAGGAGAAAAAACCTAAGGATCATTGGACTACCTGAAAAAATAGATGACAAAAAACTAATACTATTTTAAGAAATTATTAAGAGAACTGCCCAAGAATAGAACAGAAAGTACAATAGACGTGAAAAATCCACTCAAACACCTTCCGAAAACACCCTAAAATAAAGACTCCAGAGAATACCCTTGCCAAACTCAAATCAGTTAAAAAAAATTCACAACATCCAGAAAAAACAGTTCAAATACCAAAGTACCACAACAAAGTCACCAAAATCTAGCTCCCCTCAACATTAAAGAATCAAAAGCACAATTGATATTCCAAGCAAAAAACTTGAATACACCAAAAACAAACTACCACTAACTACATTTTCCATGAAAGAAATGAGACATTTAATAGAACAGAACAATTCATCTATTTTAAAAAAAACCAAACTTAAACAAAAACATCTCCAACAACAGAACTCAAAACAAGCAAAAAAGTAAAAACTCTTAAAACTCTATTTCTGTTAGAATATATATAAAAAATCACATATATATTTATTTTACTGACTATAACATAAAAAAGCAAAATAGAAAGAATAAGTATCAGAAAAAGAAAATAAAAACCATCATCGTGCAAAGCAAAAAACCTATCACTATCAAACACAAGAAACATTTGCAAAATCTTACTCTCATCAAGATTGCTCAAAAAAAAATAGAACATTTATTTAAAATCTTCTCCACCTCATTAAAAAGTAAGAAAGGAAAAAAAAATAACAAAAGATACAAAAAGCAAAATTCAAAGAAAGAAAGAATAGAAAAGAGCTTAACCATATAAACCCAATAATTTAATACTAAAGAAGTAAGAGCAAAAAAAAAAAAAGCATAATCTGGATATAAGGCAAAAATAAGCATGTCACATAAGCTAAACCAAATAAACTCCCCCAAAAGAAGCAAAGCAAACTAAAATCAAAATCAAAACCCACAACCTGTTACAAAACACATTTAAAACAAGAAATACATACAAGCCAAAAAGAAAAGCACAAAATCTATGCCCCAGTGAAGTCACAAAAGCTGCCATCACTCTCAAATCAAAAGCAAAAAGTATCTAAAAAAAAGAAAAACTATCTTCTAAAAATACTAAATAGCAAAACAACTATCAGATAACACTATACACCAGTGATAGCATCTAACACACAAAAATTAAAGAGTGCAGAAAAAGCAAACACAAAACTATAAAGAACCTCATCACACTCTCAATTTAAAACATCCATCACCAAAACAACAAAAAAGTAAAAAAGCTAGCAAAATACAAAAAACCTATATAAATCTCAGAAAAAACAAACTGTAATAAAAAATATACTCTTCTCACACTCATAGAAACCTATACATCAACCACTATAGCAAACATAAAACCTCAAAAGTAAGCCACAGAAAAAAAAGCAAGCCAAATAGCACTTTCTTTTCAAATCATATACAACACATTCAACAAAAAAATAATTAACTCACCATGGCCAAACAACATGCTATCCAAAAATTAGTAACAACAATAAACACATACTACTCAGAATAGACAAGCAACATGCACACAAAATCAAAAATACATAGCAGCAAACTTACCCCTGCCAATCAAACAAGCAAAAAATCCACAAAACACAACACACTAAAAAAAAACATAAACCCTCACTACTTCAAAAAAAAGTAAAAATATAACAAACTAAAAAACAAACACTAAAACAAAACACAAAGTATTTATAAAAAAAACTAAAAGTAAAACACTTGCCAATCCCATTAAAAGAAAAAAAATAGTATGTAATACCAAAAGAAAAACTTTCCACACAAAAAAGTAAAATAACAAGAATATTTACTAACATACCATAATATAACAGCATGGCCCTCCAAAATACAAACTTCCCAAACAAAGAAAGTAAATGCCAAACAATCCCTTTCAAAAAAAAAGCAAAACAAACAATTAAACAACTCCTAAAAAAAATCCCAGGACCAAATGCATTTACATGCCAATCACAAACATTTAAAAACAATGCCCCAATACTACTTAATGCCAGCAAAAAAGAAGCAAAATCTACCAAAACTTCCCTTAACACAAAACATAGCTCCAAGCAAAGCCAGAGGTTTAAAGCAGAAAAAAAACAAACCATCTCTACAAAACAATACTACATCACCCATAATATACAAAAACACAAAAATCATCCCAGAATAGCCCACCACCATCGTTCCAAATATTAAACACATAAACACCACAAAACAATCCAGCAAAAAACATACACATCAACCAAGCAAACCACCACCACCAAGCCAGCCATCAAACCCTACCACTTCAAACAATAACACCACCACACCTCATCATAGCCATCACCGCCAAAACACGCCTCGCCACGCGAAACAAGCCATTCCCTACTCACCTTACCCCATGCCATGCATCGCTGCCAACAATAAGCCAAAAAGCAAATAACAGCAAAAGCAAAGTACCACATCACACTAGCGCGCACTTGCCAGCCAGCTCTAGCAAAAATACAAAAAGCAAAACCGGCAAACAAGCAAGCCTCACTACGCAGCATGCATGCTCACTACACAAAACATCCACAATCATTACAAAAAATCATTTAAAACACACAGCCTACATGCCTACCACCAAACAATCCAAACAGCAAACACGCCACCACACAATCAACATCAAGCTACATACCATACTCATTGGGCCGCCATAACCGCAAAATACTACACCGCATCCGCTTTACAAAACCATCAAACTTCCACTCCATGCAACCTAAAAAAAATACCAACTTAAATTCACTTCGCAAAACAAAAATCCAATTTCAAATAACCGCAAACATAAAAAGCCAGCTAAACTTATCCAAACTATATTTAACACGCAAATTACTAAAACATCTGCCATTCAAAAGCAAAAACGTATCCAAAAAGTAGCAAAAAACAAACACGCCTAACACATAGCTTACCGCCTCAAAACCATTTTGAAAACCAAAGCATTATACAAAAATGCTGAAATAAAAGACAGAAACTAGCATTGACCCACTAAAAACCGTACATCAAAAACAAAGTCACTAGATATTAAACAAGAACCATAAATAATTGTAAAACAAAATTTACTCTCAACCTATGGAGAAAGGAATATGCCAAGCAAACTAAACGACACAAAGAAGATTTCAAAATGAAAGTTTCATGATCACAAAAAAAACTCATCGGCAAGATAGAAGGAAACAATACTGGAAAACATTTTCAGAAAGGCGTAAAGAACTATTTCCAAAAAACTAGAAATTGACTCTATTGCTTAAAGAATCAAGCCTTCTCCATTAATAAATGGCAAAGTTGAACAAACAATTTCAGAAGATTAAAACATTACTACTCAACTGGAAAAAGTTTTCCAATCATATTGATCAGAGAAATACAATTCAAACAACTCGAGATACTCACTTAGATTTAATACAGGAAGATAATGCAGAATGTTGGAGGGATATGGAAAACAGGGACATGATACATTGTTGGTGGAATTGTAATACATCCAGCCATTCTGAGACAATTAAACTATCACCAAGTATAAACTGTGCAATGCTTTATCCAACAGTGTCTCTATGGCCTATACCCCAAGAGATACTAAAAAGGAAAGGACCTGTATGCCAAAACTTTATGTGGCAGACTCCTGTTTATGGCAGAAGCTGAAAATAATGATGCATCAATTGAGAATGGTTGAGTAAATTGGGATATATTGTTATGGAATATTATTGTTCTAGAAATGACCAGCAGGACGATCGAGAGAGATTGTGAGACTTACATGAAATGATCTGAGCAGAAATGGCAGAACCAGAAATCTGTATACTCAACAGTGATCTGTATGAGGATATTCTGATGGAGAATTTCTTCAACAAAGACAAAGACTAACTTAGTTTAATTGATCAAGGATGACAGGAAGCAGCTACACTTCCAAAGAAAGAACACTAGAAATGAATGTAAACTCCTTGCATTTGTTCTCTTCCCATTATACCTTAAATCAATTCTCCCTGAGCAACAGGAACTGTTGTTCTGCAATATTATTGTATCAAGATCTACGAATCTATTTAACACGTATGGACGTGCCATCTTTGGGAGAGGTTGGAGGAGGGAGGAAAATGGAACAGAGTGAGTGCAAGGATAATGTAAATTACCTAGCATAGATTCTTCATAAAGTTATTTAATTAAAAAAGACCTATTTTCTGAATCCATTATTTTAGTTAGTATTAGAATGCTAAGTGAAAATATTTTGCTATAGGGTAAAAAACGAACTGTTTATCTCTAGTCATTATATGCAACCTTTCAACATATATTGGATTCCAATGAGAGGAATTTAAAATTGAAAAGCATGCTAACTCTTACAGTCATCTATCATTAATATAGTTTTAAGTAATAAATAATAGATGAGAAAGTTACAGATAATTACAGAGATGGCATGATGTTTGTGAAATAAAGAACATAAAATGAAATAAATATGTTAAAGTTCAACCTCTAAGAGAAAAATGATTTTGTAACTGATAAAGTCTATTGGCTCAAAGATTTTAAAAATTGTTTTGTATTTGATTGAAGAATAGTCCTTGCTCATCCTGTATCCTCTGTCCATCAGTTATTATTAATGCTTTATGCTCGAGAAGGTGAAGTCTCCAATGATCACAAGTCAGTCAAACGCTGAGTATATGGACAAAAAGAAAATCCTTCTTGACCCTTGTAGGTGAATGGCTTATGCTCTGAATATGATGCTTTATTACCCATATCATTGTTCTAGCTTGCAAATATTTATGAATGGCCATAAAATTAGTTATCCTCTTTTAAAATTCAAGTTACCACATGCATCTTGATGACCTCCTGTGTAAGTGAAGTGCATCAAGTGACTACTTTGTGTATACTATGTAAAGAAATATTTCCTTCAATTGGTTTTAAATTTACTACCCCTTAATTTCATTAAGTGTTCCTCAATCCCATATTATGGGACAACATTAAATTGTGCCCTTCAAAATAATTGCAAGCCTGTGAACTTTTTTAGGATAACAAAAAAGAAAAAAAAAGTCACAAGTGGGCACAGATAATTTCAATAAGCTTATCTTGAAAGGGAACTTATTTCACCAGCAAACTTATTTTTAACCATTCAGAACGGGTTAAACATGGCATCACATATCTCCAGGAGGAGAATGTTCCCTGAAAGGAAATCATGTGATATCAGACCGAAATAAAATATTCACTACTTATATTAATAGAGCTCTTTCCAGTGCAGTTCTACCATTATAGATTTAGTAAACAATTTTTACAAATACTGCATATTTAATAGCTTATATGTTTATTCTAGTGTTTTCCAAGTTTATAGCCCTCAGGTGCAAAGTAGACCCTAGAAAATAAATAAATACAAAGATTTCAAGGTAAGATTCTTTGATATATTTTTCTGAATGTGCTTAAACTTGGTAGTGGTTAAATGACCAAAAAAATTTCAAATGAAACAAATTCATGACTGTCCATTTGTTAGATAGTGATCAAATAAAGGAAAATAATGGAAATTTTTTGGATAACATATGTACAAAATGTGATTATTAAAGTAATTTGATTGATCTACCTATCAAAGAAATACTATATATATATAATTGAATGTTAAATCATTGGGAGATTATCCACTTATTCTGACAATGCTGCCATTGAACAAAACATTGCAACAATACTTTTCCCCCAGTAAAAAATAACTTATATTCAGAAGTGTATTATGACATATACTCACATACACACACATACATACACACAAATAGCCTCATTTCTATATAGGTATAAATGACTTTTGATGGAAATTGGTCCTGTCCAGCTTGATCACACATTTCGCCCCAACTTATTTTACCTGCATTCTATTCAATTCAATACAATCTTTTCATAAAGTATAGATATTTGCATTGACTGAAGATAAAATAAAAATAGATAAATATAGTGTTCTGAAATTCATAAAGCATTATATATGTATTTGTATATCACCATCACCTAAGTCACTGTTTAATTTTAATTATTTACATTGAAATCCCATCTAACCACAATCTCCTATCCTTCTATTTTTCCCTTTGCTTCATTTTAAAAATTTATTTTTGTCTTTTATTCTTCCATTCTAACAGCTCTACTCTGACTTTACTTTTCTCTTCTTGATTCTTTATTCTTAGTGATTCTATTCAAATATATATTGTCAATAGTCAAATATGACTATTACTTTGACTACTATAACTATAACTACAACAAGTACTACTACTACTACTTCTATTAGTACCACTTTCAGTACCACTACAATAATTACTACTTCTTATAGCTAGCATTTCTATAATGCTTGAAGTTTTGTAAACATTTTTTTTACATATATTATCACACTTAATTCTTACAACAATCCTGTGAGTTAGATGCTATTTATTATTCCCATTTTTGAGCTGAGGAAACTAAATCTGAAAGAAGTTAAGTGACTTGTCTAGAGTTAAACAATTAGTTTTAGAATCAGAATTTGAATTCGTCTCTAAATCCCAAGTCTACTTCTCTACTATGACACCCTATTGCTTTTGGATTCTTTTGCTTTCAGATCCTATCATGAGGCTTAACACCTATAATGATTAGTCTAAAAAAGAGTTTGTGTTGCTCTATCTTCCTTTTTAATTCTTGTTACTAAACTATGCTGAAGAAGATCATACATCTATGATAACTGGGTCCTTTTTAAGCTCATCACTTCTCATTTCATCTTTATATTGCTAGGTCAGGCTTTGAATGACATCGCCTCACCCATTCCCTTTTCCTCTAATTACAGGGCTGGAGAATAGAATATCAAAGTCCCCCAATGCCTTCTTTTATAGAAATTATACTTTCAGCTCAGCCCATTTTGCATCTGTTGATCTACTTCAGCTCCACAGAATAAGATGACTTAGTGAAGGTAAGCCTCTGGTGTTCTCTCCTTCCCTTTTCTCTTCTTTTCATGTATTGTCTTCTTTCATTAGATTGTCAACTCAGTCAGGAGAGGAAATGTGTTTCCTTTTATTAATTGTATATCTAGGTCTAACTACAGTTCTGGCACATAGTAGTCATTTATAAATGTTTATTAGCTGATGGATTGAAAGGCAATAATTATGAAAGAATAAGATTTGCTTTGATTTAGATTAAATAACATAATCCAATACAATCTGATAAACATTCTGTTGACTCTGTGCCATGTATTGTCTTAAACCCTGACAAAACAAATACAAAAAAATCAGTCCCTACACTCTGGGAGCTTACAACATAATGAGAAATAATAATGCACAAATGGAACTGAAAAGTGCAGGGAAAGTTAAGGGGGTAAGCATTAGGGGAATGTTACTATACTTGGGACTGGTGGAAAAATCAGAGAAGTTCCAAAATAGTGTAGCCAAGCAAGAAATGAAGAAATGTTCTGAGTTTAGGTCCTTCCTTAAAGGCAGATTGTGGAGTGGATGACTCCCTTCTGCAATCTGAGTGGTAACTGAAGTAAAAGTGGCAGAGATTTTGAAAGGTGATGAAGTTTTCCCAACAATGATCATTTTGGGTTATGGTAGAAAACTCAAAGAAGTTCTAAAGTAGTCCATCTACAAAATTTAATTCTAATCATTTCTTCATTAACAACAACAACAGGGAAATGATTCAACTTTTATAACCTCTTATATATTATCTCATTTGAGTTCCTTAAGCCTCTCTCACCACATGTTCTACCTCCCCCTTAGCAGAGAATCTTGATTTAAAAAGGTCATTTGTCTTAAACCCCCTCTTTTCCTTATTACACGCTTCAAACTTTCTTTTAATTCTTCTCCTCAACCTCTTTATCCCTCATTCTGATTCTATCATCCTTTCCTTTGATCTCTGAGGAAGACAAGCTTTAAACCCAAACTTTCACTGTCTAATTTTCAAGATTCTTCTTTCCTAATTCTTTCCCCACCTATCTGGCCCATTTTTCTTTGTTTTATTATTTCTTAAGATTCCATTGAGTCATTGGCTTCCAGAAACCCTGAGGCTCTTCCCTTTCTAGATTGGATTTTTTTGGTGTGTTTGTTTGATTTTTGGAGTCATTCTTTGTCTCAATTCTTACTTAGCCTTAATCATTGAATGGGTGTTGCCTCAGTAAAACTGAGACTTGTTAAACACTTCAGCTTAAAAAGGCAAAAGCCTTTAAATGCATCCAGTTATCCTGATCTATATCTTGCCATTGCACCCAAATGGGATATAAGCCCAGTAGTAACACTGCTGGATCAAAAGGTATGCACAGTTTGGTAACTTTTTGAGCATACTTCGAAATTGCTCTCCAGAATGGTTGGATGTATTCACTATTCCACCAACAATGTATCAGTGTCCCTGTTTTCACACATCCCCTCCAACATTTCACATTATTTTTCCTTGTCATTCTAGCCAATTTGACAGACAGATCCTGAGACCCTCCAGCTAGCCTGGATATTACACTGGTTGTATTATTTCTTCTCACACTGTCATTTTTATCCTCTGGCCCTTTTCTGTCTCCTTTGTTTAATCATTATTATGCCCCATACTCTATGTGCTATGTATTCCAGTCTGTTTTTGAAAGGTTTTTAGGATCTATACTCTCTCTTTCTCAGGGATAGCAATTTCCATAGATTTAACAATTTCCTCTTTGAATGTGACACCTATATTTCTATATTTGGCCCTCATCTTTTTCCTGGGTTTCAGTCTCCCCACATTAATCTTTCCACTGTGTCCAAGACAGAATTTATTATTTTTACTTATAGACTCTCTTCTCTTTCCAACTCTCCAATTTCTTTTGGGTAGCATCTATCAACTAGAAGTAGATTTTTGCCTCCAAAAATTCCTTACATCCACTTCCATCTCTCCACTCATAGGACAGCCATGCTGTTTCAATCCCTGTTATAACTTACCTGCGCTATTACAATAATCTCCTAATTGGTCTCCTTGTCTCTAATCTTTCTTCTGTACAGAACCCAACTATATACTATTTACTATTATATCTTTCAATCTTGGCAAAAGACAAACAACTTATATGTGTTATTTCCCCCTATCAGAATGTGAGCTCCTAGAAAGAGGCCATCTATCTTTCTATTTGTATTCCCAGTGATTAACATGGTGTTGTACACTTAATTGCTCAATAAATGCTTATAAATGAATATATATGTTGCTTATGTACATTGGAATCTCTTAGTGATTAGCACTCCAAAAATTATGAACTTAACACTTCATCAAAAAATTTGGCTGTAGTCTTTTTACATGTAATACTTACAACCCTAACTTTTTATCTACGTTTCTCCAATACATTTAAGGGAATTGGGGAGTGTATAGGTTTTCTGCAATGGAATCAGCTCTCACTGTTACCTTAATTATTGGGGTAGGTTTCCCAAACAGGTCAGCTTTTAAAATAATATTTTATTTTTTCCAAATAAAAAATAAAAAAGGAAAGAAGAAAATCAAATTGTTAGTCTCAAAAATGAAAAGGGAGAACTTTCCACCAATGAAGGGGAAATTAGAGCAATAATTAGATGTTATTTTGCCTAATTTGATAACCTAAGTGAAATGGAATAACAATTACAAAAATATAGATGCCCAGATTAACAGAAAAGGAAATAAATTACTTAAATAATCCCATTTTAGAAAAAAGAACTAAACAAGCTATTAATCAACTCCCTAAGAAAAAAATTTCCAGGTGCAGATGGATTTACATGTGAACTCTACCAAACATTTAAATTAACTCTAATACTACATAAACTATTTAAAAAAATAGGGAAAGAAGGACTTCTACGAAATTCTTTTTATGACACAGACATGGTATTGATACCTAAACCAGGTAGTATGAAAATAGAAAAAGCAAATTATAGACAATTTCCCTAATGAACATTGATGCAAAAATCTTAAATAAAACATTAGCAAATAAAAGATTACAGAATCAGCCTCAGGCTAATACATCATGACCAAGTAGGATTTATACCAGGGATGCAAGGCTAGTTCAATATTAGGAAAGCTATTAACATAATTGACTATATCAATAACCAAATTAACAAAAACCATATGATTATCTCAATAGATGCAGAAAAAGCATTTGATAAAATCCAACATCTATTCCTATTAAAAACACTACAGAGTATAGGAATAAATGGACTGTTCCTTAAAATAGCATAGTAGTATCTATTTAAAACCATCAGCAAGAATTATATGTAATGGGAATAAACTGGAACTATTCCCAATAAGATCAGGGGTGAAACAAGGTTGCCCACTATCACCATTACTATTGAATATTGTGTTAGAAATGCTAGTTTTGGCAGTAAGAGAAGAAAAAGAGATTAAAGGAATTAGAGTAAGTAATGAGGAAACCAAATTATCATTCTTTGCAGATGATAATGATGGTATATTTGGAGAACCCTAGAAAATCACCTAAAAAACTGTTAGAAATAATCCACAAATTTAGCAAAGTTACGGGATACAAAATAAATTCACATACATCATCAGCATTTTTATATATCACTAACAAAATTCAACAGCAAGAGATACTAAGGGAAATTCCATTTAAAATAACTGTTGATAGTATAAAATATTTGGGAATCTATCTGCCAAGGGAAAGTCAGGAACTATATGTGCAACACTACAAAACACTTTCCACACAAATAAAGTCAGATCTCAACAATTGGAAAAATATCAAGTGCTTTGGATAGGTCAAGCAAATATAATAAAGATGACAATACTAACTAAGCTAACTTATTTATTTAGTACTATACCAATCAGACTCCCAAAAAACTATTTTAATGACAGAAAAAAATAACAACAAAATCCATCTGGAAGAACAAAAGGCCAAGAATTTCAAGAGAATTAATGAAGAATGAAATTGGCAAATGAAAATGGCCAGATCTAAAACTATATTAGAAAGGAGCAGTCATCAAAACAATTTGGTACTGGCTAAGAAATAGAGCAGTTGATCAGTGGAATAATTAAGGTTCACAGGACAAAATTGTTGATGAAAATAGTAAGCCCATGTTCGCAAACCCAAAGACTCCAGCTTTTAGGATAAGAATTCAGTATTCTACAAAAAGTGCTGGGAAAATTAGAAACTAGTATGACAGAAACTAGGCATTGACCCATACTTAACACTATAGGCCAAGATAAGGTGGAAATGGGTTCATGATCCAGACATAGAGAATGATATTATAAACAAATTAGAAGAACAGATGTTTCAGATCTGTGGAGGAGGAAGGAATTTGTTACCAAAGAAGAACTGGAGATCATTATTGATCACAAAAGAGATAATTTTGATTATAATAAGTTTAAAAGTTTTTGTACAAAGAAAACTAATGCAGACAAGTTTAGAAAGGAAGCAATAAACTGGGAAAACATTTTCACATTCAAAGACTCTGATAAAGGCCTTGTTTTTAAAATATATAGATAATTAACTGAAACTTGTAAGAATTCATGCCATTCTCCAATTGATAAATAGTCAAAGGATAGGAACAGAAAATTTTCAGATGAGGAAATTGAAACTATTTCTAGGCATATGAAAAGGTGCTCTAAATTGGTATTGATCAGAGAAATGCAAATTAAGACAATTCTGAGATACCACCACACACCTCTCAGATTGGCTCAGATGATAAGAAAAGATTACTGCGAATGTTGGAGGGGATGTGGGAAAACTGGGACACATACATTATTGGTGGAATTGTGAATGGATCCAACCATTTTGAAGAGCAATTTGGAATGATGCTCAAAAAGTTATCAAACTGGGCATACCTTTTGACCCAGCCATATTTTTACATATTTTTACATTGATGCAAAAATCTTAAATAAAACATTAGCAAATAAAAGATTACAGAATCAGCCTCAAGCTAATACATCATGACCAAGTAGGATTTATACCAGGGATGCAGGGCTAGTTCAATATTAGGAAAGCTATTAGCATAATTGACTATATCAATAACCAAATTAACAAAAACCATATGATTATCTCAATAGATGCAGAAAAAGCATTTGATAAAATCCAAAGAGATCTTAAAGGAGGGAAAGGGACCCCCATGTGCAGAAATGTTTGTGGCAGCCCTTTTTGTAGTGGCAAGAAGCTGGAAAGTGAATGAATGCCCATAAATTGGAGAATGGCTGAATAAGTTATGGTATATGAATCCTATGGAATACTATTGTTCAATAAGAAATAACCAGCAAGATGATTTCAGAGAGGCCTGGAGAGACTTACATGAACTGATGCTAAATGAAATGAGCAGGACCAGGAGATCATTATGCACAGATTATATACATAGAACAAGATTATGTGATAATTAATTCTGATGGACGTGGCTCTTTTCAGCAAAGAGATGATTCTAAGCAGTTCCAATTGTTCAATCATGAAGAGAGTCATCTACATCCAGAAAGAGGACTGGAAACCGAGTGTGGTTACCAACATAGCATCTTTACTCTTTTTGTTGTTATTTGTTTACATTTTATTTTGCTTCTCTTTTTTTTTAACTGGTTTGATTAGATTTTTCTTGTGTGGAACGATAATTGTATAAATATGTATGCATATATTGGATTTAAAAAATATTTTTACCACATATAACATGTATTGGACTACTTGCCATCTTGGGGAGGGTGTGGGGAAAGGAAGGGAAATTGGAATACAAGGTTTTGCAAGGGCTAATGTTGAAGAATTATCTACTCATATATTTTGAAAAATAAAAACTTTAATAAAAGAAAGGAATTGCCTTGAATGACCACATTGTTGAGAAGAGCAACATCCCTCATAACTGAACATTACATAATTTTGCTGTTACTGTGTACAATGTTCTCCTGGTTCTGCCCACTTCACAGCAGCAGTCCGTAAAAGTCTTTTCAGGCTATTCTGAAATCAGTCTGTTCACCATTTCTTGTTAAAAAATAATATTCCACCATTCTCCAATTGAAAAATGGTCAAAGGATATGAACAGACAATTCTCAGATGAAGAAATTGAAACTATTTATTTCTAGTCATATGAAAAGATGCTCCAAGTCATTATTAATCAGAGAAATGCAAATTAAGACAATTCTAAGATACCACTACACATCTGTCAGATTGGCTAAGATGACAGGAAAAAATAATGATGAGTGTTGGAGGGGATGCGGGAAAACTGGGACACTGATGCATTGTTGGTGGAGTTGTGAATGAATCCAACCATTCTGGAGAGCAATTTGGAACTATGCTCAAAAAGTTATCAAACTGTGCATACCCTTTGATCCAGCAGTGTTACTACTGGGATTATATCCCAAAGAGATTATAAAGAAGGGAAAGGGACCTGTATGTGCACGAATGTTTGTGGCAGCCCTTTTTGTAGTGGCTAGAAACTGGAAACTGAATGGATGTCCATCAGTTGGAGAATGGCTGAATAAATTGTGGTATATGAATATTATGGAATATTATTGTTCTGTAAGAAATGACCAACAGGATGATTTCAGAAAGGCCTGGAGAGACTTACACAAACTGATGCTGAGTGAAATGAGCAGGACCAGGAGATCATTATATACTTCAACAACAATACTATATGATGACCAGTTCTGATGGACCTGGCCATCCTCAGCAATGAAATCAACCAAATCATTTCCAATGGAGCAGTAATGAACTAAACCAGCTATGCCCAGAGAAAGAACTCTGGGTGATGATTAAAAACCATTACATTGAATTCCCAATCCCTATATTTATGCCCACCTACATTTTTGATTTCCTTCACAAGCTAATTGTACAATATTTCAGAGCCTGATTCTTTTTGTACAGCAAAATAACAGTTTGGTCATGTATACTTATTGTGTATCTAATTTATATTTTAATATATTTAACATCTACTGGTCATCCTGCCATCTGTGGGAGGGGGGGAGGGGTAAGAGGTGAAAAATTGGAACAAGAGGTTTGGCAATTGTTAATGCTGTAAAGTTACCCATACATATAACCTGTAAATAAAAGGCTATTAAATAAAAATAAAAAAGAAAAAGAAATAATGAACTTTGATAAATAATGTTGATATTCTGAGAAACTAAATTCTAAAGGAATCATGGACATTCCTCATTGGTGATGGAATACTGAAACAGTATCTTGCACTATATCTTATGTCAAGAAACATTAAGATATTTAACCAAGATGCAGAGATAAACATATTTTAATGTCATGAAATTTTACTGGTTTAAACTTCATTGAAAGCTCACTATTATCAAGGATAAAATTGAAAACATGGAAAATTTGTCATAAGTATGCTTGTATGTTTAATGTATAACATGGTATGGTGAAATGATAAAAATTTAAAATTGTATCAAAATCTTGTGAATTTATTGTAGTATCATGTAAAACAAAAGTATTGAGTATCCTGATTTTTTAAGATGTAAAATGTAGTAAAGTTTGTGGTATGTCATTACATTTATTTTGTTTTGTACCAAGTAATTTATACATGACTGCATTGGATATGGTCTGATACTAAGCTTTTCATTGCCAAATATGGGCATATTCATTATTTAAATACAGATATATGAAGTTAAAAAAATAATATTCCATTATATTTATATATCATAACTTATTCAGCCATTCTCCAACTGATGGACATCAAATTCCAGTTCCTTGCCACTACAAAAAAGGCTTCTATAAACCTTTTTTTGCACATGTGGGTCTTTTCCCTTTTTTGCTATTTCTTTGGGATAAAGACCCTATAAAGATACTACTGAATCAACGGTTATGCAGTCTTATAGTCCTTTGTTCTCAAATTGTTCTCCAGAATGCTTGGATTATATCACAATTTCACTACAATGTATTATTTTTCCAGTTTTCCTACATGCCTACCCACATTTATCATAACAAATGGTTTTGATGACCACTGCTTTATAATATATTTTTAGGTCTGATATGGCTAGATCCAGATTAGTTTTTACAAAGAAATATTTACTTGAAAGGGATTGTCACAAATATTTAATCTTATATCACCTATAAGGGGGATTGATCTCTTCTAATATTGCTTCCATCTCTGGGTAGGAGAGATTAGATTCATAGTTTAGTCTAGTTCCTATAGAGCACAAACCCAAATCCCAAATCTGTTGGTTAAGTCTTAGCAACCTTGGCTTCTCAGGACTTCCCTTTTGATCTGGTTGACTGCAACATTTTGCCTAGACTATGGCTCTAGGTTTGTTATGGCTCAAAATCTTGGGGCCATTTGAGATTGCCTTGTATACCTGAAATTGAGAAGGAGAAGTGAAACAGAATTAGTATAGAATACAGACTAATTTCTGGGAGATATGGAGTATAAAAAAGGGAGGAAGAGCATTCCCCTCTCCATATTCAATTCATGGCACTGGTACTGAAAATCAACTATATATGATTTTCACCCTCTGTGTGCAGCAGAAAAGAAAGTGCATCTGAGAGAGCTACACAATTTCAGTCTACTGTTTTAAACATGCATCCTGTTAAGACTACATAGCCAATCAAAGGAGACTGCTTCCACTTAGTGATTGGGAAACACATGCCTCCATAATCAGCAATTTGGACATGATCCTAGCAAGTTCTACTACCTACAAAACATTAAGTCTGGAAAACTAGCTGCAATACTAGGATGAGATTTACAGGGAACCCTAGAATAGTTAAGTTTGGAGCAGTATGTTACTGAAAATGTAGATGGAATTACTAGATAGCTTTTATGTTATAGTAAGAGAAGTTGAGTCATAGGTGACTTTGGAGTCTGAAGTAATTAATAGTTGAAGAATAACAATTAATCAATCAAAACCCTAATAAGTGCCAAGCACTGGGCTAAGCATTAAAACAGGGCCAAAAGAAGCATCAGAGGAGAAATAATTGTTTCTGGGTGCAATTAAAAGGTTCATCATTCTTGTTGCTTGTCTTATGCTTACCTATAATGGCCTGCAATAATAATAATAACAATAATTGTTATCATTATAAAAACTGTAATAGTAATAGTAAGTGATATTTTGGCACTTTAATAATTACAAGATACTTTTTATGGATTGTTTCGTTTGATACCTACCTTAACTCTATGAAGCAAGTGCTATAGTTATTATCTTCATTTAACAAATGAAAGGGAATAAAACTCAGAATGTTTAGGTAACTTCTCTCTTGGAAATATAAACATGTATGTACTTCTTATATGTCTATAGCTACAGGGAAATGTGAGTCCACACAAGAGCAAATTGATAATTCTGGTTTCTAACCAAACAATTTTAAAGTCTATCATTGTAGAGTCATGTAATAGAGTTCTAAAGTAATTTTTTTCTAAAATGTTATCATAATTTTAAATTATTCTAAGATTAGAATGGGAACCTTATAGTAATGTTGAGATTAGAATTTAGGGTTAATGTTAAGGCAATGGGAAGTGTAATGTTTTGATCAGGGTCACAGTCATGGTGAAAATTAGTGTGTTATAATAGTATTAGATTTGGAGTTGCAGGTTTAGATTATAGTTTCAGGAACAATAGATAATTAGAGTGATAGAGAGAGTTGGAGTCTAGAACAATTAAGTTTAGATATAACTTTAGGATGAGGGTTAGTGTTAGAGCAAGTTTAGGGTTAGGGTCAAGTTAGATTGTAGTTAGAGTGTCAATGTTGTATTAGAGTAAGAGTTTAGCATTATGACTAAGTTTTATGCTATAGTCAGAGAAATAGAGTCAAAGGTGACTTTGGAATCTGAGATAATTAGGATTAGGGTTGCATTAGGGTAATGATTATGAGTAGTAGGTTTGGGTTTAGTGTTTAGGTAGATTAAAAGGTTGGGTAAGATTAAAGTTTAGGATTAATATGAGTCCAATGGTATGTCCAGGAAGCTCAGAGTTTGAGTTTAAGACAGAGGTGAAGGATTTGTCAGAGGCAGCAATTTAACCTTGTTAATAGAATGCTTAGTATTATAGTTAGATATTATTCTATTATTTATGCTCATTCTAGTCTTTCCCTTTTCCTCTGAATTTGTCCATTATATCATTTCTTATGGAACAATGATATTTCATTACATTCAGATACCATAATTTGTTTGGTTATCAACCAAATGGAAGAAAGCTCTTCAATTCCCAATTTCTTGGCTACCACAAAAAAAAAGAACTGCTTGCTTTTTTTTTTTTTTTTTTTTTTTTTTTTTTTGGTCAACAGAGAGGTACATTTAATGATTTTTTGGAGTGACATTTGCAGCTGACTAGTATACATAGATTTATACATTTTGGGAGAGTAATTTCAAATTGATTTCCTGAATGACTGGAACAATTCATAATTCTACCCCATAGTACACTAGCATAATTATTTTTGCGGTAGTCCCTACATCACTTGTCATTTTTCTCCTTTGCCATCTTTGCCAATCTGATGAGTGTGAGGTGAAACCTTAAAATTTCTTTGATTTTTATTTCCTTAATTATTGGTAATTTAGAGCATTTTATGTGGTTGTTGATTTCTGTCTTTTATAACTAGGTAATTTTCCATTTAGAACTTATTTTGGTATATTTTATTAGGGTTTGTAAAAATGCAATTTCTGCTAAATAGTTGTTCAATTTTTCCAATGCTTTTTGTCAAATCCTTGCCCAAATAAACTTGAGTGTTTGGGTTTCTAAATTTGTGTACTTATTCTTTCCCACTAATTGACCTTTCTTTATGTATCTATATGTCCCTCTCTGTGTATCTCTGTTTGTCTCTGTTCCTTTCTGTTTTTCCTCTCTCTTTTTTTGTCTGTCTCTGCCTCTATCTCTATCTTTCTGTCTCTCACACATAAACAGAACATTTTTTAATGATTATAGCTTTGTAGGACAGGTTGAAATCTGGTACTGAAAAACCTATTTCCTTCTCATTTTTTTTTTCAGGAATTACCTTTGAGAGTGCTTGCTTTGGCGACACATATACTAAAATTGAAATGATACAAAGAAGATTAGCATGGCCCCTATCTAAGGATGACATGAGAATTCATGAAGCAGAATTACCTTTGAGATCCTTGACCTTTTCTTCCTCTAAATAAATTTCATTATTGGTTTTCTAGCTTTATAAAATATTCCTTTGGTAATTTGATTAGTATACCCCTGAATAAGTAAATTTAGGTAAAAATGCTACCTTTATTTATTACCACAATCTACCCATGAGCAAATAACCTTTCTTCAATTATTCAGTTCTATATTTCTGAATGTTTTATTATTAGAGCCTTCTAGTCTTCAGGTATATCTTAAAATATATACCTCCCAACGATTTCATAGTTTCTATAGTTATTTGGAAAGTAATTTTTCTTGTTAGAAATTCTTGCTGTGCTTTATATATACTTCTCCTTTAGGATAGATGCTATACCACTTGGCGCACATATGTTTAGTATTGATATTACTTTATTGTCTATGCTACTCTTTAGCAAGATATAGTTTCCTTCCTTATCTCTTTTAATTAGATCAAATTTTGCTTTTGCTTGATCTGAGATAAGGATGGCTGCTCCTGCTTTTTCAACTTCACCTAAAGCATAATAGATTCTGCCCCAGCCTTTTACCTTTATTCTGTATGTGTCACCCTACTTTAAATGTGTTTCTTGTAAACAACATATTGTAGGATTTTGGCTTTTGAGTCAGTCTGCTATCCACCTCCACTTTTTGGGAGAGTTCAATCCATTCATGTTTATGGTTAAAATGACTAATTCTGCATTTCTGCCATCTTATTATCCCCAGATTATGCTTTTCTTTTTCTTTCCCCCCTTACATCCCTCCTCATTATTAAACTTATGGGCACCACTTGCCTTACACACCTCTCCCTTTTTAGAATCCCTCTCATCCCCTTTGAGTTCCTTCCCCTTTCTTATACCTTTCCCTTATTATACTTTTCCTTTTCCCTTTTTTCTCCCACTTTTAATAAGGTGAGAGAAGTTTCTCTGTAAACCAAATATGTCATTATTTTCTCTTTGAGCCAAATCTGATGAGAGTATGATTCACACAATGTTCCTCCCCCTCCCTAACTTCCCACAGATATGATAGGTTTCCTTTGCCTTTTCATGGGATATACTTTCCCTCTTTTTATCTCCCCTTTTCCCTTTTTCTGATACTATCCCCTTTCAATTATACATGCACTCTTCATGTATGTCCATAACAGAAATGCAGTTCTCAAGAGTTCTTTTTACCTTTTTCTGCTTCACTTGAGTCCTAGGGTTGGAAGTCAAATTTTTGTTTAGCTCTGTTTTTTTTCATTAGAAATAAATGGAATTCACAAATGCTCAGCTTGGCTGGGTAGTTTATTCTTGGCTGCATTCCAAGTTCTTTTGCCTTTTGGAATATCAGATTCCAGGCCCTTTGGTCCTTTAATGCGGAAGCAGCTAGATCCTGAGTGATTCTTATTGTGGCTCCTTGGTATTTGAATTGTTTTATTTTTGGTTGCTTATAATATTTTTTCCTTAGTCTGATAGTTCTGAAATTTAGCCAGAATATTCCTTGGAGTTTCTATTTTAGAGTGTCTTTCAGAAGGTGTTCAATTAATTCTTTCATTGCCTATTTTACTTTATGATTCTATTACATCTGGGCAGTTGTCTTTGATGATTTCCTATAAAATAGTGTCTAGGCTCTTTTTTTCATCATAATTTTCAGGAAGTTCAATAATCCTCATATTATCTCTCCTAGAGCTATTTCTAGGTCTGTTGTTTTTCCAAGTAGATATTTAACATTCTTTTCTATTTTTTCATTTTTTTGATTTTGCTTTATTGATTCTTGAAGCCTCAATGAACCATTCATTTCTATTTGTTCAGTTCTGATTTTTAATGAGTTATTTTCTTCATTAGCTTTTTTACTTCTTTTTGTATATGTCCAATTGAGTTTTTAAATGAATTGTTTTGCTGCGTGGAATTTTTTTCCATTTCATTATTTTTTTTTAACAAGTTATTTTCTTTTTCCAATTCACAAATCCTACTTTCCTGGGAGTTTTTTTTTTATCTTTTCCAATTCACAAATTCTATTTCCCTGGGAGTTCTTTACTTTTTCCAATTCACATTTCAGGAAGTTGTTTTCTTTTTTCCACTTTATCAAATTTTTCTTTTAGTGAGTTATATGCCTTTTTTGTACTCTCTTGCAGAGCTTCTCTTTCTTTTCCCTATTTTTCTTCCAGCTCTCTTTTAAGATCTTTTATAATTTCTTCTAGGAGACCCTTGTGTGATGGATACCAGGTTACATGCCCCTTTGGTGTTTTGTCTGGAGACTGTCTGCTATTAGTCTCCTCAGGGTTGAAAACCTGCTCTCTTTCTGTATAGAAGCTATCAATAGTTAAGAGTTTGCTTGGGTTTTTTACTCATTTTTAAAAAGCCCTTAAGGTCTGCCTTTAGAGCAAGTAGGTTATCAGCTTCCTCTGAAGAACAGGAATAGATATATGGACAGTAGCTGTTCTGCAAACAGGTTGCAAAGAGCAGCTGAGCTATGGAAGTGCCCTTGAAAGAGCCCTGCAGTGGAAGTGTCACTGCCCTGGGCAGAGACCCCCTGCTGTGCAGAAGTGTGGCTGCTCCAGGCAGGAAACTCCAGCCCCCACCTCCCATGCAGAATTGTGGCTGCCCTGGGCAAAAGCCCCTCTCTGCAGGATGTGGCTGCACAGCTGTGCTATGGTCCATGCTGGGTCACTTCTGGTGCTAGGTGGGTGTGGCCAGGTCCTGTTAAATTCTGGTGTTTTTTGGAAAATACTCTAACTTTGGTGTTTGTGTAACTTCTCTGCTGATCTACTGCTTTGCAACCAAAGCAGAGCAGCCAACCTGTGGTAGAATCCTCCCTGCAAATTCTCCACCAGTGGAGACTGCAACTGTCCTTGGTCCACTAAGTGTGCTAGCCTCCATGTTCTGCCTCCCTGCCTGCACTGGCATCATCCTGTCTGATCAGAACAAACCTTTTCTAGCGATCTTCCAGATTATCTTTGGCTGGTAATTAGTTGTACTCTCAATATTCATGGATTTTACCAATCAAGCACTATTTCTGAGGCTGAATTTGTTAATTAGTAGTGAGCTTAGAAGGGGCAGCTTAGAATAACACGTGTGTCCTCTCCACCATCTTGGCTCCAAGGGACTCCTTTTAATTGCATCTCAGTACTTATTTTGGTGCCTGGCACATATTAGGTGATTGAAAAATATTTATTGGATTAGTTTGGATATTCTCTCACCCTCTTTGTGGTAGAAGCTACATTTATCCCACCATCCCAAAAAGCTAATTTTTACTTTAAAGTTATCAAGGTAATTTTAGAATTTTGTTTAGTTCATGAGCTTAATACCTCAGTCTGTTGACTGTTACTTTCTGATCCACTTTCTCTAAAACAGCTGCAGGGACTCCATGAGTTCTCTGATGCTTTATTGGTGGATCATGAAGAGTAATTCAAGCACAGAATCTTAGCTCAGCTGAATTATCTCATTATGTCTTCAATCCCTATCATAGTCAAATATCTTTCTCCTCTTAGGACTAATTAAATCTCTTTTTATTAATGGTTGACTAATCTCAAAGTGTCTCATTAGGTTCCAATACTGAAGCAAAGCTAAGTCAGATATAACTCAGAATACCCTTGATAATTAGTTAACACAATAGTATCATACTCTCCAATGGTCTTTATCTTCATTGAACTTCAGTTTCTCTTAAATATATTTGAACTTTATATAAAAGGCACAGCTAGGTCTTAAAAGACAGGTTTAAATTAGCTTACCTAGTCATATATTTTTTCCACTCTCCTACTGTTTCATTCCTATTGAATCTTCTTTGTTGCTCACATCATGTATTCTAGTTTCTTTTTATTTTCACAGTCCACTGATTCTGTTTCACTGACCAACTCAACTCTGTTTTATCTAGTAAGCTAACTACCCCAACATTCTTAAATCTCTCTATGCATTCTTAGCCTTTTATTTAACCTTCCTTGGTAATCTCTTGTGCAAATTAATTTTTCTTTCTCTCCTTCAAATTCTTGGCTGTGAAAAATTGCTAAAGGAATTTGCATAACTTTAGAAATTGTTCTTCCATGCAGTTATTCTATCAAATATCAGATGGCATTTCAGGATCAATATCTTTCTGATTATTGTGTGACTATTAATTATGTGACACTTTAGCATCTGAAAAATCTTAAGACTCACCCAAAGAACAATAGAACAGTGGAGATAAACAGGATGTAACAAGATAAATGAGGATCTATGCAGAGAATCAGTATAAAAGATGTCACTGAAGGCATATATTATCCCAATTGCTTATCCCTCAAATAAGTATAAACTAATCATAGTCTAAGGCTTTATTGATGGATAGTCTATTTATTCTATTGATATGAAAGTGATAAAGATTCTCAGTGGATGGGAAGGATATTTATCTTTGTAGTGTATTTGTAAGAGGACATAGATAAAATTAACACAGAATGGGGAGACATAGATCTGTTGTGATCTGTAGTATTGGAGATAATAGCCATATCATCAAAGCCACAGAGCCTTTTTGATACATCTCATAATAATGATCTGATAAAAATATCTCCCATCTTCCAAAATCCAGTCAGATATCACTTTGTACATAAAATGTTTTCTGATTCCATTAATTGGAAGTGTCATTTGCTTTTTTTCCTACTAGAAGACTTTGCCTGTAGTATATAAAGTACTGCATAGAGTACATAGAGTATAATATACCAAGAGCTTGTGTGATGCATCATTAAGGGGAACAGTTAAGACCAATGATATTGTGACATATATGGTAGGCCAGCTTATGCAACATATTATTTCTTTTATTGGATTGTCATCTGCTTGAAGACACATTTAGTTCGGTGATGTAGCAAAACCTTACCTAGTCCTTAAAGTCAGAAAAAGATGCAAACAATAGAACAGAAATGAAGAGCTTTGGGGTCAAGAGGAGCTCATATGTTGTTGACATTAGTTAATGAAAGCAATCATCACACAGAATCATGTTAGAACTAGGGAAGATATTAGAGATTTTCTTGTTCAACACTTTCATTTTGGAGTTGAGAAAATTAAGGACCAATGAGATTAATGTCCAAAGTTCCTTAGTTAACTCAAATATAAATTGGGACCACATACCAGATTTCATGACTCTCAGTTCTTTTCAGTGCTGAAGGATCCTACACTGGGATTTTATCTGATATTGATATTAACTCCTTTGCTAATAAGAGACATAGTGGGATTGCGCTTTTTAAAAAATGACCCAAGTTCATTGCTTCAGACTTATCCTTCACTCTTCCTCTCAACTTTATTTATTTGGGTTTATGTTATGCCTATTTGCTCACCCCAAGATAGAATGTAGATAAACTGAGTCCAGGGAATATCAAGTCTCTTGCTCATAGTATGCAGTGAATAAATGTTAATTTATGATAACACCTATAAACATGTATATGTAGTGCTTACATATAAAATGTTTTCTTTATCACAATTATATGAAGTAGGCAGTGAAATACACTACATATATTATCACTAACAAATGAGGTCTAACTCAAAGGATACAAATAATAAGTGGCAGAGGGGGGAATTGAACACTGCATCATACAGTTCTAAATATGACATTGCTGAACACTAAAATTCTTTTTCACTGATATGAATCATATGACATTACTTATAATATTATTTTAAATTTAAAATTCATTGATCTAGGAATAATAAATCAAATGCAACAAGTTTTACTATTTGTAATATATATGCCATTATGATATAATTTTCCTTCTTTTCTTACTGCTTAAAAAAACTTTTATTGACCTAGTGATATGAAGATTACTATAAGCTTTTTTCATAAATTCAGAACCTTGACAAACTTTTCTCTCCTCCTAAATGCATTAACAAGTACATGAATTTAACTCTTAATTGAAGAACTTTCATTAGTTAACTAAGCTAGGATATAGGTACTGATCAGTATTTTATTATCACTAAATTTATTTCTTTTTGAAATATAAATTTCTGTACAATTATAGAACCAAAATATTCTAACTTGGTTTTGAATATGGTCAGAAACAGCTGAGCATACGGACATCCAAAGCAATCTCTTTGGTCATTATAACATGAAATTATATTTTATTACTCATTTACTGCATAACCAGTACTATCATCATTCAATTTTGTAGTTTTGCTGATTCTGCCTAGTAATATTCAAGAACAAAAGCTATCATACAATTTTCTTAAAGAGCAAGATAGTTAGGCTTGTTTTGAGAATTTTCATTAATTCATCTCTGTTGGACTGAATCAGAGCCAATACAGTCTCCTCAATTCTGAGCCCTTAACTGGTTAATGAGGATGCCCTGAATCATTAGAAGAGACACTTGTTTGACTTTCAGTGACTAAAAGTATTTTCTGACTGCTCCTTTTTATTTGCTTGGCATGAAGCTGACTGCAGTCTTTCATAATAAAACCATTGAGGTCTACATGTTCTTGTTATTCCAGTATCATACTGAGCCAAGGTTTGGAGGAGCTTCTGTTGCCATGAGAATTGGTTTTTGTGAAATGCAGTCACCAGGAAGCAGTGGATAATAATAGACCTAGTTTTCTATAAGCATATCTTCCTTCCAACAGATGGTGGTCCCTTTGAAGTTAATGCAAGCACCTTACCCAGAGGGGAACAATTGAAGCCAATTGTTGTAATCAAACTATATTAATTTTTTCAATAAAGAGATAGCTCCATTTCAACAATACTGTTTTTTTTTAAACAGTGGAATATAAAAACTGCTTCTATTGAAATCTGTATTACTAGATCATGCATTTTTATGAGGGTTATTTAAATATTAGCATGTATACTTCCAGCTATCTTTTTGGCTACAGTTAGGAACCAAAGATTTATAAATAAAAATTAGGGCTGTTTAATTGCATAATTTCTAAAAAATCTAAAATGTTGAAAAAGGGGCTGCTCTAGGAATAGAATTCTTTGAGCAGTATTGTATTTGTTAAATGTTTATCTTTGTTTTTCAATATTCTCAAGAAGGCTTTAAAATTTCAAGGAAATAAGAGAAGTAGATGCCAAGCAAATTTAGACTAAAAGCCATATAGTTCCAATTTGTAAAATTATTTTAAATATCATGGAGAGTGAATAAAGAGTTTTCTAGGTTATTATTGTTGCTAGTACAGTTTCTGACACAAACTGAGGTAGGCATATTAGTAAATTATTATTGATTAATTGATTTCCTAGATAGTCTAATGCTATGGATTTGGCCTGATTCAATCATCATATCTGTGATCTTTTCTCTAAAATTATTTTTATACATTTAGGATGATTTGTCCATATTTGTTTTTTAAAGTTGCCAACTTCCTTCAGGGATTTTGTTTAGACTATGACCTTCTTTCTGATGACTGTAACTGTTTGTAATTTCATTCCAAAATTACCTTCTATATTATGTACATATGTGAATATGTTTAAATCTATATATACATGTAAAGATAGATTAAAAATAGACATGTTTATCATCTATGAAGATTTATTTGTATTGTCTAGGTCTCTATAAATATCTACCATCTTTTTTTTTTAAATCTCCATCTCTGTCTTCTCATGTTCCAAAAATCTTATTATATTTCTAAAGTATTAGTGTTATTAATGTTTGTGTGCATGAATATACATATTTCTTGTTTGGTAATGTTTGACTTATCAAAACCCTACGGATCAATTGTCCATGATAGTGGACTGGTTTGCATTTCCTTCTCAAGTTTTATGCAAACTTAAGTGATTTACCTAGGGTCACACAGATAATGATTCAGACAAAATGTGAATAATATTCACTGGGCCTCAAATCCCTGGATTCTATCTCCTGTATCACCTATATGACTTATCTATCTATTTATATTAATATATATGTAATATGTTTATAAATATATAAATATATATACATATATTTACATAAATGATGGTGAAAACTTATGGTTGCTTTAGAGTTAATTCTGTTCTGATTTTACTGATTTGCATATGAAGAATTGTTATTTAGTCATTTTCAACCTGTTTAATTCTTCATGACCCCTTCTGGGGTTTTCTTGGTAAAGATACTAGAATAGTTTGTCATTTCCTTCTCTAGCTCATTTTACAAATGAGGAAATTGAGGCAAATGGGGATAAATGATTTGCCTGGGTCACACAGCAATGTTTAAGGACAAAGTTGAACTCAGGAAGATGAGTCTCTCTAGCCCCACTCCCAGCACTCTGTCTACTGTGCACTTGTATACCCCATAAAGATCTGAAAAATGTTTTAACATGGGATGACCAGATAACTTATAGACGTAGTGGAAGGATTGGCACAAACAACTTGGTTTACAGTTTAAAACTACATTAAGTATCTGTACTGTACAACTGGTTTTAGTAGTTTTGTGCTATATATATGTATATATATATATGTGTGTGTGTGTGTGTGTGTGTGTGTGTGTGTGTGTGTAGTATATATATCTGTGAATAATGTGATATAATAATAGATATAATGTTATATAAACATGTATATATATACACACACACATATACATACATATACATATACATATACATATATTACCACCTGGCTGAATTGCTCATTTGTTGAAGGAAGGGAATGCTTTACTATAATCTTTGTATCTTCTGAATCTATCAACATGCAAGCAACACAGCAAGCACTCAATAAATCCCAGTTGATTGATTGTTTGACTGATTATAAGCAGATGTCTCTTCTCATGGATATTATTTCAACATCTCTTGAAAATGACTGTATATCTAATGTGAAGAAAGAAAAATTAGCATATGGAAAAGCACTCAATTCTGACTTCTTTAGGAATGGTTGAAAACTACAAGCATATTATTGCTCTATCCAGAAAGGGTACATGTAATCTGAAATCAATCAATATCAGCATATTTTAGTCATCTTTTAAAAAACTGTAAAAACAATTTAAAATAATAGCTGCTCTATGTGTTTTGGTCTTTTTGTAGGGCTTGAATATATTTTTATGCTAGAATTTCTTTGTAACTTTGTGACTCAAATGTTTACTTTTTTCAAAATCTATGACAGCATAAAAGTAAGAAAGAAACAACAGCAGCTCAATGGTGACAGCACTGAAAAGAAGTTGTTTTTGTATGTCAAGCAAATCGATCTAGAATAATTATATTTTGAAAGTTGCCATAACTAAACAACAGATTAGCCAACGTGACTGAAAAAGTCTTTTAGCAATGAAAAAAAGATTTTTAAAAAGTGATTCTGTGAGGATTCATTAACAAAATGCACATTTAATTATAGATATTTTGAATGGCATTATGCACAAGATGAAAAACCATTAAAACCCATTAGTTGGGTACAGATGTTTTATGTAGTTTTAAACTGTAGTCCAAATTGATTGTGCTGCTTTTTCTATAAACCAGCTGGGCATTCTTTATTAAGACATCTGTCAATTCTTCATACATGAATACAGTAAAATCAGGGAAGATTTAACTCTAAAACAAATCATAAATTTCATTGTCAAAAGATATAGTTGTCAGGGAAAATAAAGGAAAATACACTATTGATGAGATCCCAGAGAAAAGTTTCAGAAATAGTATTTTATTTGACCTGTAATTTTATTTGTTTGGGGAATTTTTGGATGAGAAAACTTTGTTTTTTCACTGGAAATGTATTTGGATATTGGGGGAGAGGGGCAACTGATACAAACTAATAGCCCAGGAATGATTCTTCCAAAAATAAAGTCACAAGACATAAAGAATGATGGAATAATAAAAGATAATGATTAGATAAATGCAATTCCAATGAGAGAGACAAATAGAAACAGAGAGAGAGCAGACAGATAGAGACAGGGAGAAGCAGAGAGTAAGAAAGAAAGACAGAGATATAGAGACAGAGAGAGATTGACACAGACACAGAACAGATAATGACAGAAAGATATAAGACAGACAGACAGATAGAGACAGAGAAAGAGAAAGAGACAGAGAGACAAAGACAGAGACAGAGAAAATAGAGGAGAGACACAGAGACAGAGTAAGAGAGAGAGAAAGACAGAGAGACACAGAGAAACAGACAGACACAGAGACAGACAGGGACAGATAGACAAAGACAGAGTACCATCAATGGAAAAAGAACTCACCACCACCTCTTGGAGGGGAAAAGGGGATTTGCTCTTTTTTCCTCCATAAATAATGGCATCTAGGAAGAGAGTTATATATCCAGAAGAAACACAATTCATTGGATTCAGAGAGTTTCAAGGAGGAACTGTGTTTTGATCAGATACACATATCAGATAAATGTAAAAAATAAAAGTCAGTTAAGACTATAATTTTAAAGAGCTTGATCCTCCTGGCAGGAGAGAAGGAAAGACCTTATAGATTAAAGAGAGAGCTGTTCACCATTGAAATTGGAAGTTGACTTTTATGTGTACCATATAAGAGTGAGGATTTTGAGGAACAACAGTACTGTGGGAGTGAATAGTCCTGGCTACATATGTCCAGTACATGTACAAATTATTATGATTGTATTTTAAATTTCTTCCTGCTATTCCCTTAAATAATATGTTTATTTCTTAGAAGAGATTTTTGTTCGTGATGGGAAGGAAGATATTTAGTTGTTGTTTTTCTTATAACATTTCCTATACTTTTGTTTGAAATCAGCTTTATCTACTGTATATGTTCAATTATTTTTTAGTCATATCTGACTCTCTGTGATTCCATTTGGGGGTTTTCTTGGCAAAGATACTGGAGTGGTTTGTCATTTTCTTTTCCAGCTCATTTTATAGATAAGGAATCTGAGGCAAACAGGGGTTTAGTGACTTATCTTGGGTCACATAGTTACTTAGTGTTTGAGAATTGATTTTAACTCAGGAAAATTAGTCTTTCTGGCTCCAGGACTTTCACTCTATCCATTGCACTAATCAGCTGTCTACGAATTGACTTTTAAGATGGTAAAGGCTTGTGAAATTTTAGGAATGGAAATCCATAGATGTCCTCTAGAAGCATGGAGTAACAGCAGTTTTTCAAAGAGTGTCTCATAGTACAAGAAAAGTTGGAGAGTCACCCAATGGAACTTCTCTAAGAAAATTGCTTTGCCAGTGAAAGAACTCTGGGAGATGACTATGAACCACTACATAGAATTCCCATTCCCTCTATTTTTGTCCACCTGCATTTTTGATTTCCGTCACAGGCTATTTCAAAGTCCGATTCTTTTTTGTACAGCAAAATAACTGTATGGATATGAATGCATATATTGTATTTAACTTATATTCTAACATTTAACATGTATTGATCAACCTGCCATCTGGGGGAAGGGGTGGAGGGAAGGAGGGGAAAAAGTTGGAACAAAAGGTTTTGCAATTGTCAATGCTGAAAAATTACCCATGCATATATCTTGTAAATAAAAAGCTATAATAAAAAAAAGGCCCACACAGTGTTTAAAAAAAAAGAAAATTGCTTTGGTTTTGTTTCCTTTAATGAATCACTTCATGTAAAAGTTTCCATGTTCTTTTAATAACTGTTTCTTTTGGCGTAATATTTATCTCATCTATTTACATTCTTTGTACAATCAATTGCCAATCAATAGTCCCCTATTTTATGTATAATATTTTGTTTCCACAAAACTGCTTCTATGAATATTTTGTTATACAGCATGTACCAAAAATCTTAGTGCAGTAGTTTTTAAACTATTAAAGCTCAAACTTTGATCTGTTTATTTAATGTAGTATGTTTTTCTTGTTTACTGTACTTATATAAACTTTCTTTTCTCATACTTGAAGAGGTTGCATGTTAAAATCTTTCTTGGTTTTCATTCTTCCTTTAAAAAACATTAAGTGCTACTATGTGCTAAGTACTCTACTAAGCACTGGGTATACAGAGAAAAATATAAATATATAAATATAAAAAATAAAAAAGAGAAAACATAAAATAATTTTTACAAAGAAGCCTTCACAAAGCTTACAAATGGATGACTAATATTTTCATGTATAAGTAAATATATATGTATATGTATGTATAAAACATATGCATGTATATATACATATATATACCCACACAATGAATAAGAAATCATTTTTGGGAAGTTTCTAGAAATCCAGTAATCAGGGAATGACTCATATAGGAGGTGGTGATTGACCTGAATTTGGCAAAAAGGAATTCCTTTATTAAAATTAAAGGCATAAAGACAGAGAATGGAACAGAATATATAATGAAAAGTAAGTAGATTAGTTTGGCTGGAATATAGAAGTCTATAAAGAAATATGTTGACTAAGTCTAGAAAAGTAGATTGGAACCAGGTTGCAAAGGAGTTAAATATTAAAATGAAATTTGTATTTTATCTTAGAAGCAATAGAGGGTCCCTATAATATCTTGAACATGGGAATACCATTTTTATATTTTGTTTTAGTTTGGCCGCTATGTAGAGGATAGTTTGGAGGAGAGCTTTTGCCATTTATTTCATAAATGACTCAAATTTGCCTTCTTATTGACGTTTCATCTATTTTTTTGTTGAGAATAGACTCAGTTTGTAAGGATATGCTGTTCTGGTATACAATTTGATCTTTGTTTTTTGTAACATTTTCCAATAAGTTTTTGATATTCTTAGAAGTGTAGGGCTATTGAAATATATTTCCCTCTTCATGAAAGACATTTTTTAATTTAGCATAGAAATTTTGAGATTAAACCATTAGATTCTGTGGTTATTGAAGGCAAGAATTGCTCTGAGGCTATTTGTATATTTACAAATTTTCAACAAATGATTCAACTTAGTGTAACAAATTTATAAAACACTCATTATATCTGATGTAATAAGACCATCATGGACACAAAGATGGAAAAAAAAGCAATCCTTAGAAATGATGTTTTGGTTAAGGAATAACTAATTGCCCATGGGAATGTTAAGAAAACAAAGACATTGATTGACTCCTTTCTCTTCTGAGAATCAAATTGAATTTTTATTTTCATTACTATCTTACTGAGAGGGATGAATTCATTCATTTTATAAATAATACTTGATCTCAACAAATCCCCCCAGGACCTAGAATAGGGTTGATTAATCCTTGGTTTTGTGAATTTTAAAAGATCTCTGCTAACTCTATATAATTCTTCTATGAAATTTGATTGGGTGAGTCTTATTATGATAGATTCTAGGATTTTTGAATGTATATGTTAGGGTTCCTTTGTCTTTTGAAGCATAAAATCAGATAGGTTCTATGGTTGTCCTTGTAGAATTGATAGTTGTAACAAACTTGGTTTTAGGTTAAAAAAACAAGTAATAGATCTATAGACAGACTAAGCTAGTTAGATATAAATAGGATACACTTTAACCATTTGCTACTGGTAATTTTAGGATTTATATCCAGCCAACTTCATAAAATGATTTGAAGTCTCTTTCAAATTAATAATATAAAACAAGATGACAAAAAGCAAAGACAGTTTATAAGGAAACAATTAGCAGTTACCAAGTATCTGGAATACATTCATTAATGGATCATAGTACTTAAGAGCATTTTTTAGGAACTGAAATAATAAGCAAACAATTGAAGGTTAGATAGCTTTTCTTGATAGGAAACAGAGAAGAAATCACATGTAGAAGCAAACTATCCTGAAATTCAATTCAAGGAGGAATTTATCACATATCCTTATAGAAAGGGAATGGGAGAACAATACACAACATCTTCAACCATGGTTTTGCAAAAGTCACTGAGATTTCTTCAAATAGTCATTCTATGTGTTGATCCCCCTATATAAGCTGAGGCATAACATTAAATCTTATTTCAGCATGGCCATTTTTGTATGAAGCTGAGATAATGTGACCCAAGTGTACTGCTTTTTGGGTTTTAACTTTGTCAAGAACTATAACTAGGATTAGAGTGAAATGAAGAAAAAAGTTTGATGATCCAGTAGAATTTTGCCTTAGAACTTTTTCTTATTTTTATTGAAAAAAATTTCACTTTAAATCTATAGAAAATAGACCCTTCCAGCAAAATCAAGAAGGATAGAATTTCTTTTACACATCCAGGTTATTATTATTTTTGTTGTTATTAGTGGTGGTCTTGTCTTTCTAAAGAGAACTAATGACAATATGGAATGTTGCTTTTATTTTGCATGAATTGAATTTTTCAGGTAGAAATGTGCAAAATCAATAGATGCACTTTCTTTTTCATAATCATCGAAGTTCAGTGTCAGTTCAAATGTCAAGATAACTAACAATAGCCTAGAGTAAAGTGGATGTCCTTGGTGTCTTTAATGATTGACCATGTTCTACGTGCTCCATAGCTCCTGCTTTTGTTGACTTCATAGCTATTAGAATAATTTTTTCTCATTCATCTACTCTTCCAGGAGAAATCTGCACACACTTGCAGTGAACATTCCTTAATTTACCAACAAATTGGAGACTTTCTTTTTAAATGAGACTTTTTTTTTCTATGAGACCTTTTTTATGACATCCCCTCACATAACATTTTTATTTTCAAGAAATATTGTTGAATGTTTAGCTGATAAATAGTCATGCACGTTCTTGTTATTTCAATTGTTTTTATTACAAGAAAATAATTTGAATGTATGGGGGAAAGATGCTTTATTAATGTGAAATAGTATATTATGCATTTTTCTCATAAAAATAATCTTAGGCATATATCACTAATACCAATTTTCAATTATTAATTAAACATTTAATGACATTGAAATATAGACATAAATTTTATTCATGGCCATTAATATAATTATGACTTTTTCTTGCTTTAATGTTCTCATACTTGTTGAAATTTTAACAAAATATTGATTACTTATTATGTTCAGTAAAAGAAAAATCCAATGTGCTTTTATTAAATCCAGTCCTTAGAATATTTAAGAAATATAAAATTAGCTTTGTATTTTCTTTTGATTACAACTTCTTTACAGGATCCTATTAACAATCTTTGACCACATATTTAAACTTGAATTCTAAAAATGAATCTGTATTTTATATAACTTCAAACTGACTATAGTATTGGTGTTTTTTCTTCTTTAAAATATAATGGTTCTCTCTGGGGGAGAGGGTTTCTTGGGAAGGTTTTCTGGAGGCAGCCTTAGTTTCAGTCACAAGTAAATAATCACCCAAAATGCAGCCAGCTGATAAAATGCATACATTTATTTTCTCCTTCCAAGTCTTGTCTCTTTCCTTGGGCCCAGTTAGCTCAAAGGTCTATCTCTCTACTTGGTTTCAAGAGCTCTTGGAGATTGTCCTTTGCTTCTACCTCTGCTCTCTCTCTTTGGTTCTAAGAGCTCTTGAAGCTTTGTCCTTTGCCTCTGCTTTCTTCTGCCTCCAGATGGAATGAATCTCTCTTGCCTCTGAGAGAGGGCTTCTGGCTCTCAATCTCCCAGAATGCTGAATCTCCGACCCCTGGGAATGTTCCCAAGTAAAAACTCTCGAGTGGTTCACTGAAGCTATATTTATGCTGCTTCTCTGAGAGTGAGATTGTGGGATATCTCCCAGCATGCTCTCTGGTCCTAAGAACTTCAAGGGAGGTGTGAATTCAGATATCTCAAACTAAACCCTGAAATCTCCCAAATGTGTGAACTCCAATGAGTATTTAAATACTTCTTGCTTATAAGAGCTCTCTAAAGGTGTGAACACAAGGATTATTATCTATCAGTTGTACTTAGTACCTTGTTTCAAGTTCTGGCCCATAATATCTCCTTGTAGGATCAGATTAATCGTACTGAACCATGCTAAATCAGATAATTATTGTCTCCAACAACTCTAATGACTTAACACTTTGTAAAGATTCCAACACTATAGTATAAGTTGTCAAGAAATTTATGCATTCCTATTTATTTATTTAATCAACCAATAAATACTTATTTAAAAGTTAGTCTGTGAAATATTTAGAGACAGTGAAACAGCGGATGGGTTTCTTGGCTTAAGGTCAAGTAGATATAGGTTCAAATCCTACTTCTCATACTTAATACTTAACCCTAAGTCACTTAAACTTTAAATGCAGAAAAATTTTGTTTTGTAATTTAATGTCATTGATGGAAAAAATTCTCATCAGGAGTTTTATAAACCAATGAAATTATAGGTCTGGCTCAAAAATAGATGACTGGCTGGCTAGCTAGATAAAGAAATAGGTATGTAGATAGATGGATGGATATTTCCATATACTCTGTTCATATCATGATAAAATGTTAGTTTTTTTTTCTATTCAAAACCAACTGTAAGCATCATATGTAATGGGGATAAACTGGAACCATTCCCAATAAGATAAGGAGTGAAACAAGTTTGCCCACTATCACCATTACTATTCAATATGGTATTAAAAATTCTACCATCAACAATAAGAGATGAAAAAGAGATTAAAGGAATTAGAGTAAGTAATGAGGAAACCAAATTATTACTCTTTGCAAATGATATAATGGTATACTTAGAGAACCCCAGAGAATTTACTAAAAAGCTATTAGAAATAAACCACAACTTTAGAAAACTTGCAGGATACAAAATAGTCTACACAAGTCATCAGCATTTTTATACATCACTAACAAAATCCAACAGCAAGAGATATAAAGAGAAATTCCATTTAAAATAATTGTCAGTAATATAAAATATTTGGGAATCTATCTGCCAAGGGAAAGTCAGGAAGTATATGAGCAAAACTACAAAATAGTTCCACACAAATAAAGTCAGATCTAAAATATTGAAAAAATATTAAATGATCTTGGATAGTTTAAATGATTATAATAAAGATGACAATACTACCTAAACTAATCTATTTATTTAGTACTATACCAATCAAACTCCCAGAAAACTATCTTACTGATCTGGAAAAAAATAACAACAAAATTCATCTGGAAGAATAAAAGGTTAAGACTTTCAAGGGAACTAATGAAAAAAGAAATCAAATGAAGGTGGCCCAGCTGTACCAGATCTGAAACTATATTATAAAGCAAAAGTCATCAAAACCATTTGGTACTGGCTAAGAAATAACTACCTGATCACTGGAATAGGTTAAGTTCACAGGACAAAATAGTCAATGACTATAGAAATCTAGTGTTTGACAAACCCAAAGATCCTAGGATAAGAATTCACTATTTGACAAAAACTGGTGGGAAAATTGGAAATATGTTCATGGCATAAATTAAGCATTGACCCACACTTAACACTGTACACCAAGATAAGGTCAAAATGAGTTCATGATCTAGGCATAAAGGATGAGAATATAAATAAATTAGAAGAACACAGGCTAGTTTACCTCTCAGACCTGTGAAGGAGGAAGGAATTTGTGAACAAAGAAAAACTAGAGATCATTATTGATCACAAAATAGAAAATTTTGATTATATTAAGTAAAAAAGTTTTTGTAAAAACAAAACTAATGGAGACAAGATTAGAATGGAAACAATAACCTAGGAAAACATTTTTATATTCTGATAAAGAGCTCATTTTAAAAATATATAGAGAATTTACTCAAATTTATAAGAAATGAACCCATTCTGCAATTGATAAATGGTCAAAGAATACAAACAAACAATTTTCAGATGAAGAAATTGAAAGTCTTTCTAGTCATATAAAAATGTGCTCCAAATCACTATTGATTAGAGAAATGCAAAATAAGACAATCCTGAGATACCACTACATACCTCTCATATTGGCTAAGATGGCAGGAAAAGATAATGATGAATATTGTAAAGGATATAGGAAAACTGGGACACTGATACATTTTTGGTGAATTTTGAACAAATCCAATCATTCTGGAGCCCAATTTGGTACTATGCTCAAAAAGTTATCAAAATGTGCATACCCTTTGATACAGCAGTGTTACTACTGGGTTATATCCCAAAGAAGTCCTAAAGGAGGGAAAGGAACCCATATGTGCAAAAATGTTTATGGCAGCTCTCTTTTAGTGGGAAGAAACTGGAAACTGAGTGGATGCCTATCAGGAGAATGGTTGAATAAATTATGGTATCAGAATGCTATGGAATTCTATTCTTCTGTAACATACGACCAGCAGCATGATTTCAGAGAAGCCTGGAGAGACTTTCATGAACTGATGCTAAGTGAAATGAGCAGAACCAGGAGATCATTATACATGGCAACAACAAGACTATACAACAATCAATTCTGATGGATGTGGCTCTCTTCAACATTGAGGTGATTCAAACCAGTTCCATTGTTCAGTGATGAAAAGAGCCATCCACATCCAGAGAGAGAACCGTGGAAACAGAGTGTGGAGTACAACATAGCATTCTCACTCTCTGTGTTGTTATTTGTTTGCATTGTGTTTTCTTTCTCAGTTTTTCTCTTTCTTCCTTCTTGGTCCAATTTTTCTTGTGCAACAAGATAATTGTATAACTATGTATATATATATATTGGATCTAATATATATTTCAACATATTAAATATGTATTGGATTACCAGCCAGCTAGGGGAGAGGGTGGAGGGAAGGAGGGGAAAATTCACAACAAAACATTCTGCAAGGGTCCAATGTTGGAAAAATTACCCATGCATATGCTTTGTAAATAAAAAGCTTCAATAAAATATATCTAAGAAAAAGAAGAACATTAGGGGGAAAAAGTTCACCATTTAGAAAAGGTAATTGGGTCTTAACAAACAAAATAATTCTTTGAAATTAGTTACGAAGCTATGAAGCTGGTGAAGTTATGAGACCAAGAAATAACAAAATGAAATATAAAGAATGAAAAAATGGAATCGAATGTGAAATATCTTAACAGAAAAACAACAGATCTGAAGAACAGATCAAAAACAGAAATTATAAAAAAACTGGACTAATTGAAAGATGTGATCAAAAAAAGAATTGTGACACAATGCAAGAAATGACTTTAAAAATGTCCTGGAAATGGGGGGCGGAGCCAAGATGGTGGAGAAGGCACACCCAACTTTCTAGGCTCTCTCATACCCCCATGACCAATTATTAAAATCAGCTTCAAAAATAGCGCTTGATTGGTAAAACCCACAAGGACTAGAAGTACAATAACTCATCAGCTGAAGATAATCTGGAATTTCATAAGATAAGGTTTGTCCTGAGGAGCTGGGAACAGACCAGCACAGGCAGGGAGAGAACTAGAGGCAAGCATATTATGCAGACCGGGCGGCAGAAGTCTCTGTGGTTAGAAAATTACAAGGACAACACTGGCATAGACTGATTGCTCTGCAAAACAGTAGATCAGCAGAGAAATCAAAGCCATTCTAAAAACCATCAGAACCACAGGATCTGGCTGTACCCATCCAAAACTGGAAGTGACTCAGCACAGATCAGCACAACCATGAAGCCCCAACCCGCAGTATGGGGCTTTTCCTTGGGGCAGTTATGAACTTGCACATCAGGGGGGCACAGCCTGGGACAGCCTCTAATCTGCACAGTTGGGGACTCAGCCTGGAGCAATATAATTGCTGCAATGCGACTTGCTTCTGGGGCAGAGACACTTCCAGTCTGAGTCAAGTTATTCGCAGGTCAGCTGCTAATATCCACAGCCCACAGGGGCCTTTGGCCTGGGGCAGTGACAGTTTCACCACTTAGTCTCTAACCTTAGGGCAGTTACTAAGCCACACAGCAGGGGTTCTCCACTGGGCACTTCTTTAGCTTGGCCAGTGCTGAATCACTTCTGGCTGGAGGGGGGAGCTTTTGCCCAGAGCACTCCCATACCTCACTGCCTGAAGCCTGTTTACATCTTTCTCTGCTTTGCAAAGAAAGCTGGTAACCCCCTTTCCCTGAAGGCAGACCCTAAAGGCTTTAAAAAAATGAGTAAAAAAATCAAACTGATGATTGATAGCTTCTATACAGAAAAAGAGCAGGTTTACACATCCCCAAGGAGACTAATAACAAACAGTCTCCAGACAATACCCCCAAGGGGAATGTTACCTGGCCCCCTTTTAGTTAACACTCTCCTAGAAGAGACCATTAAAAGTCTCAAAAGAGAGTTAGAAGAAAAATGGGTAAAGGAAAGAGAAGCTTTGTAAGAAAGTAACAACTTCCTGAAATATGAATTGGAAAAGGTAAAAAATTCCCAGGAAATGTGGAAACAGAATTTGTGAATTGGAAAAGGTAAAAAATCCCAGGAAAGTAGGATTTGTGAATTGGAAAAGATAAAGAATTTGTAAGAAAGTAGGATTTATGAATTGGGAAAAGAAAATAATTCACTAAAAAAAAATTAGTGAAATGGAAAAAAAATTCCATAGAGCAAAATAACTCATTTAAAAACTCAACTGGACATATACAAAAAGAAGTAAAAAAAGCTAATGAAGAAAATAACTCATTAAAAATCAGAACCGAACAAATAGAAATCAATGATTCACTAAGACATCAAGAATCAGTCGAGTAAAACCAAAAATATGAAAAATTAGAGAAAAGCATTAAATATCTAGTTGGAAAAAGGACAGACCTGGAAAACAGATCTAGGAGAGATAATATGAGGATTATTGGACTTTCCAAAAATTGTGATGAAAACAGGAAATCATCAAAGACAACTGTCCAGAGGTAATAGAATCAGAAGGTAAAATAGGCATTGAAAAAATTCATCAAACACCTTCTGAAAAAGACCCTAAAATAAAAACTCCAAGGAATATTGTGGCCAAATTCAGGAACTATCAGATTAAGGAAAAAAGTATTGTAAGCAGCTAGAAAAAAAACAATTCAAATACTGAGGTACCACAATAAGGAGCACCCAAGATCTGATTGCCTCTACATTAAAGGATCAAAGGGCCTGGACTCTGATATTCCGAAAGGCAAAATAACTTGGAATGCAGCCAAAAATAAACTACCTAGGCAAGCTGACCATTTTTTCCATGGAAGAAGATGGACATTTAATGAAACAGAGGAATTCCATTTGTTTCTAAGGAAAAAACCAGACTTAAACAAAAAATTTGCTCTCCAACAACAGGACTCAAGAGAAGTAGAAAAAAGTAAAAGGAACTCTTGAGAACTGTATTTCTGTTGTGGATATACATAAAAACCACATGTATAATTTGATTTTACTGATATAGCATAAAAAAGGGAAGTAGAAATGGAAAGGAGATAGTGTCAGAAAAGGGGAAAAGGGGAGATAAAAAGAAGGAAACTACATGCAACGATGAGGCAAAGGAAACCTACAATATCTGAGGGAACTTAGAGAGGGGGAGGAACATTGTGTGAATCCTACTCTCATCAGAGTTGGCTCAAAGAGGAAATAATTGACATATTTGTTTTACAGAGAATCTTCTCTCACCTCATTAAAAATGGGAGAGGAAAAGGGAAAAGGAAAAAGAGTAATAAGGGAAGGGTAAAAAAAAGGGGAAGGGATTCAAAGGGAAGAGAGAGGGATCCTAAAGAGGGAGAGATGTTTGACACAAGTGGGGACCAATAAGTTTAATATTAGGGAAGTGGGGAAGAGGGACAAGAAAAAGAAAAGCATAATCTGAGCATATTAGGATGGCAGGAAATACAGAATTAGTAATTTTAACTGTAAATGTGAATGGGATGAACTCTCCCATAAAGAGTAGGCAGATAGCAGGCTGGATCAAAAGTCAGAACCCTACAATATGTTGTTTATAGGAAACACATTTAAAACAGGGAGATACATACAGAGTAAAGGTAAAAGGCTGGAGCAGAATCTATTATACTTCAGGTGAAGTCAAAAAAGCAGGGGTAGCCATCCTTATCTCAGATCAAGCAAAAGCAAAAATTGATCTAAATAAAAGAGATAAGGAAGGAAACTATATCTTGCTAAAGGCTACTATAGACAATGAAGCAATATCAATATTAAACATATATGCACCAAGTGGTATAGCATCTAACTTCCTAAAGGAGAAGTTAGGAGAGTTGCAAGAAGAAATAGAGAGCAAAACTGTAATAGCAGGAGATCTCAATTTTGCATTCTCAGATTTAGATAAATCAAATCACAAAACAAATAAGAAAGAAATTGAAGAGGTAAATCGAATATTGGAAAAATTAGGTATGATAGATCTCTGGCGAAAACTGAATGGTGACAGAAAGGAGTATACATTCTTCTCAGCAGTTCATGGAACCTACACAAAAATTGACCATATATTAGGATATAAAGACCTCAAAATTAAATGCAGGAAGGCAGAAATAGTAAATGTTTTCTTTTCAGATCACAATGCAATAAAAACTACATTCAACAAAAAAGTTAGGTGTAAATAGACCAAAAAGCAATTGGAAACTAAATAATCTCATCTTAAAGAATGATTGGGTGAAACAGCAAATTATAGACACAATTAATAATTTCACTCAAGATAATGAAAACGATGAGACATCATACCAAAATTTGTGGGATGCAGCCAAAGCAGTAATAAGAGAAAATTTTTTATCTTTAGAGGCTTAATTGAATAAAATAAAGAGAAGATCAATGAATTGGGTTTGCAACTTAAAAAACTAGAAAAAGACCAAATTAAAAAACCCCAATCAAATACTAAACTTGAAATTCTAAAATTAAAAGGAGAAATTAATAATATTGAAAGTTAAAAAAAGCTATTGAACTATTAAATAAAACTAAGAGTTGGTTTTATGAAAAAAACCCAATAAAATTGATAAGCCTTTGGTAAATCTGATTATAAAAAGGAGAGAGGAAAATCAAATTAGTAGTCATAAAAATGAAAAAATGAACTTTCCATCAATGAAGAGGAAATTAGAGAAGTAATAATGAGTTACTTTGCCCAATTTTATGACAATAAATTTGATAACCTAAATAAAATGGATGACTACCTCCAAAAATATAGGCTTCCCAGATTAACAGAGGAGGAAACAAATTGCTTAAATAGTCCCATTTCAAAAAAAAGAACTACAACAAAGTATTAATCAACTCCTTAAGAAAAAATCCCCAAGACTAGATGGATTTATATGTGAATTCTACCAAACATTTAAAGAACAATTGGCCCCAATGCTATATAAACTATTTGAAAAAATAGGGAATGAAAGACTCCTACCAAATTCCTTTTATGACACAGACATGGTACTGATACCTAAACCAGGTAGGTTGAAAACAGAGAAAGAAAATTATAGATCAATATCCCTAATGAATATTGATGCTAAAATCTTAAATAAGATATTAGCAAAAAGACTATAGAAAATCATCCCCAGGACAATACACCATGACCAAGTAGTATTTATACCAGGAATGCAGAGCTGGTTCAATATTAGGAAAACTATCAGTATAATTGGTCATATTAACAACCAAATTAAGAAAAACCATATGATCATCTCAATAGATGCAGAAAAAGCATTTGATCAAATTCAACATCAATTTCTATTTAAAACACTTGAGAGTATAGGAATAAATGGACTTTTCCTTAAAATAATCAGTAGCATCTATTTAAAACTATCAATAAGCATCATATGTAATGGGGACAAACTGGAACCATTCCCAATAAGATCAGGAGTGAAACAAGGTTGCCCACTGTCACCATTACTATTCAATAATATTTTAGAAATGCTACCTTTGGCAATAAGAGTTGAGAAAGAGATTAAAGGAATTAGAGTAGGTAATGAAGAAACCAAATTATCATTCTTTACTGATGATATGATGGTATACTTAGAGAACCCCAGAGATTCTACTAAAAAGTTATTAGAAATAATCCACACCTTTAACAAAGTTGCAGGATACAAAACAAAGCCACATAAGTCATCAACATTCTTATATATCACTAACAAAATCTAACAGTCAGAGTTACAAAGAGAAATTCCATTTAAAGTAACTATTGATAGTATAAAATATTTAGGAATCTATCTGCCAAGGGAAAAATCAGAAACTTTATGAGCAAAATTACAAAACACTTTCCACACAAATTAAGTCTGATCTAAGTAACTGGAAAAATATTAAATGCTCTTGGATTGGGGGAGCAAATGTAATAAAAATGACAATACTACCTAAACTAATCTATTTATTTAGTGCTATATCAATCAGATTTCCAAAAAAACTATTTTAATGACCTAGAAAAAATAACAACAAAGTTCATATGGAAAAACAAAAGGTCAAGAATTTCAAGGGAATTAATGAAAAAAAAATTAACTGAAGGTGCCCTTTGTGTACCAGAACTAAAATTATATTATAAAGCAGCAGTTACCAAAACCATTTGGTATTGGCCAAGAAATAGATTAGTTGATCAGTGGAATAAATTAGGTTCAAAGGACAAAACACTCAATAACCTTAGTATTCTAGTGTTTGACAAACCCAAAGATCCCAGCTTTTTGGATAAGAACTCACTGTTTGACAAAAATTGCTGGGAAAATTGGAAACTAGTATGGCAGAAACTAGGCATTGACTTATACTTAACCCTGTATACCAAGATAAGATCAAAATGGGTTCATGACTAGGCATAAAGAATGAGATTATAAATGAATTAGAGAAACACAGGACGTGTGGCAGAGGAAGGAATTAATGACCAAAGAAGAACTAGAGATCATTACTGATCACAAAATAGAAAATTTTAATTATGTCAAATTGAAAAATTTTTGTACAAACAAAACTAATGCAGATAAGATTAGAAGGGAAGCAATAAACTGGGAAAATATTTTTACAATTAAAGATTCTGATAAAGGTCTCATTTCCAAAATATATAGAGAATTGACTCTTATTTATAAGAAATCCAGCCATTCTTCACTTGATAAATGGTCAAAGGATATGAACAGACAATTCTCAGACAAAGAAATTGAAACTATTTCTAGCCATAAGAAAAGATACTCCAAGTCATTATTTGTGAAGACCGTGTATTTTTAAATCAGCAGGAGTCAGGAATTGAGGTTAGGGGAAAATCGTCAGTCTTTATTCTCAGTGAAGAAGGATCAGAGGTGGAAGAGAATTGGCGATAACAATGTGTGTAGCTGAGTCAAGAAGCTAGCTAGATTAGCAGCCACACGACCAGCAGCTAGGAGAATGGAACCAAGGTCAATCTCTCCCAGCTTCCCTTCCTGTCTCTCTGTCTCCACTCACCAAAATCGTCATTTCCTATACAACACATCAGGACTTGCACAGAGAGTGGGCAGGGACCATTCCTTATCCAATCATGTATATTAATAGAGTATAGTCCAATTACTATTTAGCCTCATGTACTTGGGACCTCAGTGCATCAACTCAAACCTCAGCCCATTACAATTATTAATCAGAGAAATGCAAATTAAGACAACTCTGAGATACCACTATACACCTGTCAGATTGGCTAGAATGATAGGGAAAAATAATGCAGAATGTTGGAGGGGATGAGGGAAAACAGGGACACCAATACATTATTGGTGGAATTGTGAATACATCCAACTATTCTGGAGAGCAATTTGGAACTACGCTTAAAAAGTTATCAAACTGTGCATACCCTTTGATCCAGCAGTGTTACTACTGGGCTTATATCCCAAAGAGAACTTAACGAAGGGAAAGGGACCTGTATATGCAAGAATGTTTATGGCAGCCCTGTTTGTAGTGGCCAGAAACTGGAAACCGAGTAGATGCCCATCAATTGGAGAATGGCTGAATAAATTGTGGCATATGAATATTATGGAATATTATTGTTCTGTAAGAAATGACCAGGAGGATGATTTCAAAAAGGTCTGGAGAGACCTACATGAACTGATGCTGAGTGAAATGTGCAGGACCAGGAGATCATTATATATTTCAACAACAATATTATATGATGATCAATTCTGATGGACCTGGCCATCTTCAGCAATTAGATGAACCAAATCAGTTCCAATGGAGCAGTAATGAACTGAATCAGCTTCACCCAGCAAAAGAACTCTGGGAGATGCTTAAGAACCATTACATAGAATTCCCAATCCCTATATTTTTGTCTGCCTGCATTTTTGATTTCCTTCACAGGCTAATTGTACACTATTTCAGAGTCTTATTCTTTTTGTACAGCAAAAAAAATGGTTTGGACATGTATACTTATTTTGTATTTAATTTATACTTTAACATATTTAACATGTATTCATCATCCTGCCACCTAGAGAAGGGGTTGGGGGGAAGGAAGGAAAAAGTTTGAACAAAATGTTTGGCCATTGTCAGTACCCATCCATATAACTTGTAAATAAAAAATTATTAAAAAAATGTCCTGGAAAGATAGAATATGGGTGGAAAGTAGAAATAGAAAAAAAATCCAACTATTATCAAGTCACAGAGATGCTTTGTGCAAAACACATAAGAATATTGTTGACAAATTTCAAATATCCTAGATGAAAGAAAAAGAGAAAAAAATGTTGTAAGAAACAAACAACAACAAATTAAAATATGCTGTAGCTACAATTAGAATTGTAGAAGATTTTTCACCAGCCACAATAAAAGTCAGCAAATTCTGGAATAGTATTTAACAGTAATCAAAAGAGCTAGACCTGTGGCCAAAATATATATCCAGCAGAATTATCCACAAAAGGGAATGAAAAAAAAGGACATTCAAGAACTTGCAAATTTTAAGGGCTTTCTCATAACCAAAGTCAAACTTAATAGAAAAGTTGACATCTGAGAGACAATATCAATGAAAAATTTTAAGGCGCTCAACAAGAACCAATTATGTGTTTTTTACATGGAAATGTATACCATATTTTTAAGATTGACATCAGTAATTGAGTAGATCAAAAGAAAGATTAGAGCAGAGTTAAGTATGACTTAGTTTTAAAGAGTAAAATTGTCTAGGAAAAGGTAAAAATAGTAACTATGTTATACAAATGAGGTATAGAGAAATAATTGACACAGAAGCACTAGAGGGGGAGGAAGGGCTTATCATTCTGAACACCTACTAATACTGGGAAAGGATTAAATAGTCAAATATATGTAGTATTCTACATTTATGCCACTATGTACCCAAAAAAATATAGCATCATCCAAAAAGTATAAAGAAATAAGGGGGAAAGGGAATAGGAGAAGGTGGGGTATAGAAGAGTCAGAAAGTCTGGAATGAAATATTCCAGTAGCTTAAAATCTGGGGTTGCAATCAAGAATTAACTACCCAGAAAGACTGAGCATCACTTTTTAGGGGAGGCAATGGTTATTCTATGAAGTAAGAGACATTTCTATTGGAAAATAAACATAGAACTAAACAGAAAGTTTAATTTACAAACATAGGATTCAAAACAAGCATAGAAAGGTAAATGGGAGAAAATATATATTATTTAAAGGTTAAACTGTTTACATCTGTATATGGAAAAATGATATCTGTAACTTTTGAGAAATGTTTGGGTTAATGGGCAGACAGAGGGGGCATTTCATGAACTGAGGGTGTGATTGTGAATGGACTCTGATGTGATGATAAAAAAGAAAAAGACATTAAGGGGGTGGGAAAATCTGCATTGGAAAAAAAAGAGGAAAGGGGAGGTATAATGGGGCAATTAGTTCACGTGAAGGGGTACAAAAGACCTATTACAATCAAGAGAAAAAGGGAGGGGGATTAACATTGTTTGAAGCTTGATATCATCAGGTCTGGTTCTAAAAGGGAATAACTTAATCATTCAGTTGGGTATAGAAATTTATCTAACTCCATTAAGAAATAGGAGGAGAAAGGGGAAAGAAAAATGAGGGGCAGGATAGAAGGGAAGGCAGAAACCATAGGAGAAAAGTTAGAGAAGAAGAAGAGGGTGATAGAAGATAAAGTAATTAGTAGTGGGTGGAGTGTGTCAAAGAAAACACAAGACTAAGGAAGGACAGGGTGTAGAGAGAGAACAAAAGTATATACAGGAAGGAAGATAGGATGGAGGAAAATATAGAGCTGGTAATTATTGCAACTTTTTGTTATGTCATATCTGGAAATTAAGAAGGTGCTCACCAGTTTGTGAATAAATGTACACATTATGGCCTTTGAGTGTAAGGGGAATATTTTTGTACTTTAATATAGGAATAAATTGATTAAAAATGGGAAGATTTATAAATATTGATGCAAAATGAAGACAGAAGAATGTATACAATAATGTTATATAATTTGTACAATAACATTTTAAAAAATCAAATAAAGTTTAAGAACTCTGATAAACGCAATGGACAACCACAATTTCAGAAGACAGTAAAGCATTTAGAAGTGATGAACTCAAGATGCAGAATTAGAGAAACATGTTGGGTGATCAATGTGGGGATTTGTTTCATTTAATTATGCACATTTGATACATGTTGTGCTGTTTTTTCCGTATTTTTTTTTTTTGAGGTGAAGGAGTGGTTGTCAAAGGAAGACTAGTAATGTGATTGCAAAAATTGAGGAAATATAGGAAAAGAATAGAAAATTTAATATACAGAAGGGAACTGAAGGAGAATAATTAGGAAACATTAGGCAGAAGAGCTTTGAAAGCAAGCTTCACATAATATAAATTCTGAGCTTTACGTGCAACTTTTTTGTTCTTTGCATGAAAAATTTTATCTTATTTAATGTTTAAGTTTAGAATTTAAATGTGTTTGGTAAAATTATTCTGTGATCTGTGGCTTTTTAGAGAAGGTGGCATTTTATCTGAATTTTGGAGGAGATAGGAAGATTGATATGGAGAATAGTATGACTAAGGTAATAAGTTTAAGTATAGTAGCAAGCAATGAGAATGGTATTAATTAGGTCAAAGAGTATTAGTAGAGACTGAAGTTCATGTAATTATTATCAGTTAAGAAATTTTGTATCTTGAAAGTAATTTAAAAGGGGAGAATGATTCATAATAATTATTAATATGTTTTGTATGCTAAAAGCAGTTTGTCATGTTATTCAGAACTTCATATAATTGACATTTCTACATTCTGGGATTAACTTAAATATTCGGTTGACTAATGTGATTGTAAAAAATGAAAAATCAATAGTAGACCTCAATAATAATAATAGCCTGCATTTACATACAGCCTACTGTCTGCCAGAAATTATGCTAAGCAGTTTACAGTGATCTCATTTGATTCTTACAATAATTTGGAGAGGTTTGTCCCCTATTTTATATATGAAGGAACAGAGGTAGGAGGAAATTAAATAACTTGTACATAAGATCACATAGCTAGTATATTTCAGAGGCTGAATTTGAATGTAGATCTTCCTGACTCCTGGCCCAACTGTCTAGCTACTGTATCACCTACCTGCCTAATTTTTATTTAATTTTCCTTATGCTTATTTTGTGACCAGTGCTTCATTTCAGTTACATCTATCTCCAAGAAATATTACATAATGACTTTAATTAATGTGCATGATATGCTGATATGTGAAAATATATATGCAAAATAATATTTAGGAGAAAGAAGAAAACTCCAAATAGTGTATAGTTATGTGATTCAGCAAGTAAGAGATAAATGAGTGCATTAATAATGGAGAGTTTAAAAGGAAAGTAAAGGATAAAAAGTTCTTTTGAATGAAATGAAGATAATTGAAAATTAAATCTAAGATTCAAACGGGTAATATGATTGAGAGGTGGAAATATCTGGTATTCAAAAAGCATAGTATGACATATTTTTATAAATTTCCTGATTTAAGATCTCAGAAAGGGATATTATGGTTTAACTTCACGTCATTAAAACACTTCCCCTACCCATTATCTTTGTCCATTTTCTTATGTTACAAAATGTAGTATATATAAAATACAAAAATTGCTCTTGAATATTTCTTCTTACGCCTTTCTGACCCCAAATTTATCTAAGCATTAAAGGCAATTACTAAGAAATTTGAGACATGAATACTGACTGGTCACCTCTATAAGAAGAATAAAATACCATAGGGAAAGTTGAAGAAAAACTATATTTCTTGATAACAGTGTTCTAGGATTGCATAAGCCCTCTTGTTTGATATTCAGACTTGAGTAAATATTTTAAAGATGAAGAAACTGAGACCAAAAGGATATTAATAACAGTGAAATAATGAGGAATTTGGAGAATGTGTAATCAGAAGGAAAATCAGTTAAACAAGAAGATAATTAGCTCGTTTTGAGGCATATTTTCAGGTATGGCAATATTTAAATAGAAATATTTAATAAGTGAGTCAAATTTTTACTGAAAAAAGTAATCATTTAGAGCTGGACAAATAGCTATGGATGGTGGAATGCACTATCTGCAGGTGAACCACAGACTCAGTGGGTTGAAGCAGATGTCATTTGAGAAGCTAATCAAATAACTTCAAAATTAAGTCATAAGAAAGCTAAATGTCTAGTAAAATGGACTATTATTCTAGTTAAATTTTTGCTAATGACACGAAAAGCATATACAGAATATATGATATAAAACTAAAAATATCTTCTTTGAACACTATTAAAAAGGTCTTTTATTTTATAAAAGGGAATAATTAAAGGATTACAGGATTTCAGATAATAGGTATTCCTATAAATATTAATTTCTCACATTTGGGCATTGCATAGATGTTCACTATATTAACACCTATGCATGATCCCTGTTTACAACCACTTTTCTCCTTCTGATTATTGATCTCAGTAATATTATTTTTTGGAGCAGGGATATAAGTTTTCTTACTATTCAATATTATTAATTGACTTTTTATTTAACCATTGTGTTTTCTTATTAACTCTACCAGAGTATGCCCTATATATGCCCTAAATGCCACATCTATAATAATAAATATCACATTGCTTATTGAATCAACATACTCCTTTTATATTAGAAAGAAATTAATCTAGAAATAAATCTAATAAATAGGCATATGTTGAACTGAGCATGTTTTATGCTTCAACTCCATTTGTCTTATTACCAAGTTGTGAGCCCACAGGCCATTCTCATACATTTTCTTGTTCACATCAATGTGCAAATTTATAGCTCTTTGTTTGGATTTAAAACTCTTCATTTTTGAAGCTTTAAAGACTTCATCTTATTATATTTTGTTTTTATGTTTTAAAAGTTTTTTTTTCTGAGTACTGCATAAAATAAAGGAAATTTGAAATAATGCCCATAAAAACATTATGATATTAAGCAGAATACTGAAAAATTAAAGTTTTGAAAGATACATGAACCTGCTCTCACAAAGTTCATTTACAATTCTTTAGAATTATGGGGGTAAAAGTTACCTTGGAGAGCATCTAGTCTAATGTCTTAATTTTATCAATACAGGAAAATCATACTGGTTAAGGTATTGCAGGGTCACAAAGTTCATCTTAGAATTCCAATAGATTAAAAATTTCTTGAAGTGAGAATATCACCTTTTTAGCCATTGTATTACTGGCTTACGTATAGTACTTTGTATATACTGTGTGCTTAATAAGTATTTGTTAAATTGAATTAAATTAGAACTTGTTGCCTAGAACTCCCAGATTTTAGTTCAGAAAACATAGTTTTAAAATAAAGTCCCATTCACCTGAGAGAGTCCTGGTTCATCCTGATTTTCTGAGATATTTCATAGACTTACATTATATACTTTTGCCTTGGCTTGATGCAGGTGATCTGAATTAATTGATAAGACTTATTATATCAATTACATCCTGGGCTTGGGGTCAGAAGATCTGCATTCTAACCCCACTTCATATAATTATTAACTGTGGGAATATAAACAAGCCACTTAACCTCCCAGCATCTCAGTTCCCTCATCCACAAATAGAACAATGCTTCACCTTAGAGTGGTCCATGAAGAAAACATTCTGAAAACCTTAAAGAATTATATAAATTTTACTTATGGAGATGATGATGTAACCATGCTGTATTAAATAATATTGGCAGGAGGATTCTGGGAAAAAGGCAGAATAGGTTGGCAAATTTCAAGCTCTCCTGATTTCTCCCACAAACAGAACAAATTGCACCCCAGGGAGAATATAGACTGGTGAAAAACCAGGAAGGCTTGAGGCTGAAGAGGGGTCCTCCTGATACAACCCACAAGATCTGAAGAAAGTCCCTGGGCTGGGATTAATATGTCTGAAGTGCAAACACCTCTAGACTAGCTTGGCAGAAACATCAGGTGGGGATTCTTAAGACTATGTGTGGTTGTGGCTGTAGTCACAGAGACTTTCACTCACTCAGACTATCAAAGTTAATGACTTTGTGGAACTCTGACTTACTTAAATTGATATTCATACACAAGTCAAGATATCCTCATGATGTCATTGGCCCTTTTTGAAAGCAACAAGAACGACTACACACACACACACACACACACACACATGCATATATACATACACATTTATATATATATATATATGAATACATATGTAAATTTATAGATTTTATTACTATTCTTTTCACTGGATTTTCTCTTATGGACTTTTGTGCATACATTTTTTTTTTCTTCTTATAGTATAGCAAGGCTCTCTATTATCTAGCTTAGTGAATAAAGGCACTTTCCTCCCTTTCCCCTCAACTTTTTTTGACTCAATTTCTTTTTGATTAGAAGTTTGAAGAGCTGTGACAAAGGGAGGATCAATGGGATTTAGTTGACTAATTAGATAATAGGATTGAGGGAAGAAACCTCACAAAGATAATTCAGAGGTTTTTGAAGCTGGATGAATGGGAGAAAGATGAAACCACTAACAAAAATACGAAAGTCAAGAGGAAAATGGTTTCCAGAGAGAATAATGAATTGATACCAAGACAGCACAATATAATAGAGAGCATACTGGTCTTGGGGTGAGAAGACCTTCATTATTATAAATAAGGAAGAAAAGCTGTTCACATCTGGGCTGTTCTGCTCTTAATGGCCATTTTTGCTCTTTAAGCTTTTTGCTGCTAATACTACTTAGAGATCATTTCTCCTAACCTTTAACCTATATTTTACTTTGATTTACAGACTTGTGCTTAAGAAATTTTTGGCTATGTCCACCATAATTTTATTACGCTATTGAATTTTTAAAGAAATAGCCCCACATACCTTATTTTTCCTCTAAAATCATTTATGTATCCTTTTAAGGTCAAATATATATGTTTCTATTCAGTATAAAGGGACTGGGAATGAAGGATAAATCATTCAGAACATATTTATTAAGCACTTGCTATGTCTGAAACACTTTTGAGTTCTGATGATACAAAGGCAAAAACCAAAAAAGTAGAGACAGATACAAGTAGAGTTTAAACATTTTTTTAAGAGGAGGAAAAGTCATTGGATAACATTTTTTAAGAGGAGGAAAAGTCATTGGATTTGTGTGAAAGATTGAAAAGATTGATGAGGCAGAGGCCTGACTTCAGTTTCTGTCTCTATTACTTATTACCTGTGTAATTGTTAATTCTTTGCAACATCTCAGTTTTGTCTTCTGCAAAATAGAAATAATACTTGTACCTTTTATGAGGATATAAATGTAAAATATTATTTAATCTCTACAAGGATAATCTATGAATACTATCATGTAGAAAATTCAGATGAAAACTCTGAGTTGGATATAAACTATTATTTGACAAAAGGTTTTTACTTAAGAGTTCAAATTTGCTTGTCTCACTGAATGAATGCTTTGCAAATTAAAAAGGACTTTTTACATAGACAATGGAATGACATTGCACTCTAACAAGCATGCATGGCTTTTTTGAAAAAAAAAAAAACTTAGCTTAATTAATTTTAAACAAAGGATTTATTTCTTTGAGAAAAATGCTACAGTAAGAAAGAGCCTTTAAAAAGGAAGTAAAGAATTGAGAAGAGAGAAACAGTGTAAGGACAAAGCCAATTATATCCAAAAAAATAAAAAACCCAACATACTATTCTTATATTTTATAATAGAATGGTCCAGTTAGAGTGAAAGGTACAATTTATTGTGAGAAGGCATAGTTTGTTTAAGCAAGAATGGTAGCTAACATAAGCTAGCGTTCAATTCAACAAATAGGAAAAGGAAAATAGAAGAAGAGGGAAGAAAAGAAACAGAAAACAGGGAAGAAGAAAAGGGATGTGAAAGGAAGAAGGGACAGAGGATACCTATAAAATATAAATTATATAAATATATATTATATAATATTATATAAAATATAAATTATATAAATATACATTATATAAATTATATAAATATTATATAATATAAAAAAATAAAAATATATATTCTCCAGAATCAAAGAAAGGAGACTTAAGAAAATAAAAGTGGAAGTGGTACTAGTTGAAAAGGGAGAGGCCTGGATATTTGATAACTTTTTTCCCTCAGTGATATGTATAACCCAAAGCCAGATTTGTTTCTCTCTCATTGTGTTTTCTGTCCCCTGAAAAAAAGTTAACAGACTCACTCACCAAAGAAAATTTGGTTTTAGAAAAAATTTTAATGTCCAAGTTAATTTTTATATTTGGTTATCTTTAAACCAGAAATACTGAAACAGGTCAGAATATGGCAAAGTGCCAAAATTATGAACACAGGATAGGGTGTTAATTTCTGTGAATTTATTTTCATGTGATGTTATTGACTAAATCTAATAGAATGCATTTTTCTTATTGAATATCTACTGTTTATATAGAGTAAATGCAGAAGTGGTTATTTTTTATGTTGTTGTTTTTGTTTGTTGTTGGTTTTCTCTGATATATATTAGCTAGATTTGCAAATAGAAAAGGGGAACTTATTGATGTCTTTGGGGCTATCTTGAAAATTTCCTCCTATGGAGTCAATATCTAATGATTCCTACACTCTCACCAGATATATTTCGGGTTCCCTGTGGTCTCATTTTCCTTGTATTATTGAGCATATTATAGAAAGAAGAATGAAATGTTAGCTCTTATCCCACTCACCGTGCAAACTAAATTTAGTGTAAAAAAGATTGGATTCATTTGTGGGATTTGACCATTTAGAGGGAGGTGAAAAAGCCTAAAATGTGAGAAGGCCAAATTCTTTCTGAGATGCTGTACTGATAAAACAAAGAAGAAAAGATGTTTTAAACAAAAAAGTTGATCAAAGTAATCTGCCATATAGGATAGGGAACTGGAACATTAGAGTTGGATTCAGGAAAACATTTTCAAATCCCACCTTCTACACTTGGCTCTTTAACTAGTATACCTGTTTCTTTATATGTAAAACAATGAGGCTGGATTTTATGGAATGTATTACTTTTTCTACGTTATGGAATGTAGTACTTTTTCTATTACTGGTAGATTCTTACCAGTGGTAATTTCCTCTCCTAATTTCATTGAGGCCAACTTTCTACTTTAGTCTCTCTACCCATAGAAGGACAAAGGAAACAAAACAAACAAAAGACACTATAAAACAAAACAAAACAAAAACCCTAAATCCTAATCTGGGATTACTAATCTCACAAAACATGGAAATTATAACAATTGACATAACACTTAAATAATTGAAAACCAAAAAAAACCAACATAAAAAGATAACCAACTATATATTCTCATTTCATCTTCAAAACAGTACTATTGGAAAGTAATCATTACAGATATTATTTTCATTTCACAAATGAAAAACTTGTCAGTTTTAGTGTCAGAGGTAAAATTCACACCTAAGTCTTGGTTTATTACTAGTATACTTTCCTAAAACAATTTCTTCCCTATTATACTTGCTTTAAAAAAACCCTGAAGGAACAGTTTCAATAAAAGAAAGAAAGGAATGAAACAAGCATTTATTGAGCATCTATTATATATCAGGCACTGTGATCTTCACAACAGTCTTAGGAGATAGATGCTATTATTATCTCCATTTTATAGCTGAGAAAAAAGAAGGCATTCAGAGTTTAAGTGACTTGTCCAAGGTAACACAATTAGTGTCTGAAATCTTATTTTACCACATTAATTCCTAACTTCAGGCCTAGTACTCCATCCTTTGTTCCAGCAAATTGCCTTTAAAAAAGGCATGATAATAATAGAATTAATATCAAATATTTCAGTTAAAAATAACAAGCAATTTCAGAAGACTGTCAACATCAGAATTTGTTGAGTTTGAAGTTTATATGTTTTTTAATATCTAATTTATTCAATAAAAATTTGGGTTACTTTGTGGAGGATGAGATGAGAATGGCAGTTTAGAACTAGAAAAGTCTTCTTGATGAATATGGTCTGAGTTGAGGGAAGTCAGGGAAAGCAAGAGGCAGACACAATGAATGGAGAGAATTCCAGGCATGAGAGTCAGATAATAAAAAATCTGGGAATCAGGAGATGGAATGTTTTTCAAGAGTAATAGAAAGAGAGTCAATGTTTTTGAAATAATCTATATGGAGGGAAGTGAAATATACAAAAAAAAACTTATAAAGGTAGAAAGAGGCTAGGTTGTTAAGAATTTTTAATTTGTTTTTAAATTTCATTATGGATGTAGTAGTCTACGGAGTACAGTGGATAGAGCACTGAGCTCGGAATCAGACTCATCTTGGAATCATCAAATCTGGCCTCAGACATTTACTGACCTCAGCTGTATAACTTCGAGCAAATCATTTAACCCTGTTTGTCTCAATTCCTCACCTATAAAATGAATTGGAGAAGAAAATGGCAAACAACTCTAGAGTATCTCTGCCAAAAAAAAAAAACCCAAATGGAAGCACAAAGAGTTGGACATGACAGAGAATTGGTTTAATAACAACAAGAAATTGGAAGCCATTCAAACTTATTGATTAGAGGTAGGTTGTGGGTACCATGAGTAGACCTATGCCTTAAGGAGATCATTCTGGCATTTCATCAGTGATGTACTGGAATGGAGATAGACTTGAGGTAGGTAACCAGAAAAATAATTGAACTAAACCTTGTACGAGGGCCCCAGATAAGTTGGGGAACTACTATGATTGATTCTGTTGCCCATTTATTTTTCTTTTGAATTAACTTGCTTTCAAACTTTAGTCAGTATTTTGTTGCTTACTTTGTATGACCTATACAATCTATAAACTTTATGTCCAGTGGAGGGCCTTGTTTTAATTATAAAGAAGAATACAAAACACTCTACTAATCCTCTACTTCAGAAATATTTGTAGGGATTCATATTATAGTGCAATTTATCATCATCCTCATAATTGGAAATTTATGAGGTTAGTAAATGTCTTTTTTGGTCCCCATTTTCTCCCCTTGGCAGATTATGAAAAGAAGTTGTAAATATTATTTCTGCATCATCAGGATCTGATATTTCCAAGACCAATATTAGTATAATGATTCTGGGGCACTAAATCACAAATTTAAAATATAAATACAAGCTAAAATTTAGTAAGTTCCTACAGTGCCCCCCAAAACATGATGATCTTTTGGTATCTAATAATAAAATAACACTATATTTGCCCAAAAGGGATATCCAGGATGTTCAAAGACATGTAATCCTGAATAGAACATTAGGAGTATAAGGGAGAAACACAAGTATTTTGAGGAATTTGAGTAGGGAAAAAGATCACTTTTAGTTTAGACGAGGCAAAGCTTCTAGCAGAATATTATACCCAAAGTCAACTTTGGAAGAAAGAAAAGAGTTAAAGAGGAAGAGACAAAATTTTGTTCAGACTTGTTTTAGACTATGACAAAAGCAGGTATCCTGGAGATAGTAGAGTGAAAATGAGAATGATTCAGTTTGCAATGTAGAGCATGCAAACATTTACTCAGATCTCAAAGCATGAAATAAATCTGGTAACTTGTAACTATTTAAACAAAAAGATAATATTATGGGATATACACTATACCTAGCCTTATAGTGAATTGGAAAGAAAAGAGCTGTGAACATGATACAAATCCTACCTTTCCTACTAATCATGTCACCATGTGCAAGTGATAACCATTGCCAGTCTTTATTTAAAGCATACCTCTCTCAGAACCTCTAGTCTCACTCTTCTAACAGCCTAACAGTTATTTCAAAGTAAATTTCCAACATACATATTTAGGGGCATTTAGGGAGTGAACTGGATAGAAATCTGAGTTTAGAGTCAGGAAAACTCATCTTCATAACTTCAAATACAGCGTTAGAGTCTAGCAGAGTGATCCAGAGCAAGTGATTTTATCTTGTTTGCCTCAATTACTCATCTACAAAATAAATCAGTGAAGGAAATGACAAATTTCTCATCTGCAAAATAAGCTGGAGGAAGGAAATGGCAAACCACTCAAGCATCTTTGTCAAGTAAACTTCAAATGTGGTCAAGGAAAGGTGGACCCAACTGGAAAATGACTTAATGACAACAATATGCATATTAATATCAACATCTTAAATAGTGAATTATCACTATCTTTTTCTTCTCTTTTATTTCCTTTTAATGTCAAAGGTATTACCATACTCCCAGTTTCATGGAATTACTACCTAGATGATATACTTGAGTGCTCATTTTCTCTCACACCCCATACCTAATGGTTGCTATCTTGATGATAGTGACAACTATTGCATGCTGCTACTTTTCTATTCTTACACTCTTATCACTCTGGTGCATGTGCTGGCATATCATTGTATTATATTAGTCTTCTGGTTGTCTTCTTGATTCAAGTCTTTCTCCACTCCAATTCATTCTTAGACAGCCAGGTGGAGCAAACAGATTTAGTCCTGGACATGAAGTCAAGAAGACATATTCAGAATCTATCCCACATACATCCCGGCTCTCGTTCCTTGATGTGTCACTTACTTTCTCTCTGTCTTCATCTCTGTATCTATAAAATAAAAACAGTAATAAAATCTATGTTACAGGCTTGTTGCAAGAAAATTTGTAGAGAATATTCATGAAAATATTTTAAAAATGTTTTGCAAACTTTACATAACTATATAAATACCAGCTATTATTATTGTTATTCTTTACTCGACTATCAAGATATTCTTTGTAAAATGTATATCTGGCAGTGTCATTTCTTTCTCCCCTCACCCTTCTCTCACTACACACCGGTGGCTCCTTTATACCTGTAGGGCCAAATACAAAATATTCTATTGAACTTTTAAATCCCTCCAAAACCTTTTTATTGTTGTTCAGTCATTTCAATCATGTCTAATTCTTTGCAACCCTAATTGGGATTTTCTTTTACTAATGTATTTTTATTATTAAAGCTATTTATTTTCAAAACATATGCACAGATAATTTTCAACATTCACTCTTGCAAAAACTTGTGTTTCATTTTTTCCTCCCTTCCCTCCCACCTCTTCCCCTTGATGACAAATAATTCAATATATGTTAAACACGTGTAATTCTTCTCTACATATTTCCACAATTATCATGCTGCACAAGAAAAATCAGTTCAAAAAGGAAAAAATGAGAAACAAAACAAAATGCGAGCAAACAACAAAAATGATGAAAATACTTTGTTGTAATCCACATTCAGTTCCCACTGAGTCCTCTCTGTGAGTGTAAATGGCTCTCTATATCACAAGATTATTGGAACTGGTCAGAATCATCACATTGTTGTGATGTTCTTTTCATTGCTGAAAAGAGCCATGTCCATCAGAATTGATCATTGTATAATCAATATTGCTTTTGCTGTGTATAAGGATCTCCTGGTTCTGCTCATTTCACTTAGCATCAGTTCATGTAGGTCTCTCCAGGCCTCTGTGAAATCATCCTGCTGATCATTTATTATTGAACAATAATATTCCAGAACATTCATAAACCATATCTTTTTCAGCTATTCTTCAACTTATGGTCATTCATTCAATTTTCAGTTTCTAGCCACTACCAACAGGGCTACCACAAATATTTTTATTCATATGGGTCCCTTTCCCTCCTTTATGATCTCTTTGGGATATAGGCCCAGTGGAAACACTGCTGGATCAAAGGGTATGCACAGTTTGATAGCCCTTTAGGCATAGTTCCAAATTGCTTTCCAGAATGGTTGGATCAGTTCACAACTCCATTGACAATGTATTACTGTCCCAGTTTTCCCATATTCCCTCTAAAATTCATCATTGTCTTCTCCTATCATCTTAGTCAATCTGAGAGGTGTGTAGTAGTACTTCAGGGTTGTCTGAATTTGTATTTCTCTGATCAATATTGATGTAAAACACCTTTTCATATGACTACAAATGGTTTCAATTTCTTTACCTGAAAATTGCCTGTTCATATCATTTGACCATTTGTCAATTGTAGAAATTCTTATAAATTTGAGTCAATTCTCCATATATTTTAGAAATGAGGCCTTTATCAGAATCCTTGAATATAAAATTTTTCTCAGTTTATTAATTTTATTCCCCTAGATGACAAATAATCCAATATATGTTAAATGTGTAATTCTACTGTACATATTTCCACAATTATCATGCTACACAAGAAAAAATGTTTCTCTATATATTTCCACAATTATCATGATGCCCAAGAAAAATTAGTTCAAAAAGGGAAAAATAAGAAGCAAAACAAAATGCAAGCAAACAACAACAAAAACAGTGAAAATACTTTGTTGTAATCCACACTCAGTTGTTATGAGCCAGAACTTGAAACAAGGTGTTAACTCACTGGAATTGATAGAAACAATGCTTAAGTTTACACCTTTGACAGTTCACACATTAGAGTTCACAAGTCTGGAAGATTCACAAAGTTACACCTCTCACAATCCCACTCTTGGAGGAGGAGTCAATCTTTGAGTTTACACCTCTAAAAGACGATAAAAGGAGCTGAGTCAGTGGAGGAGTCAGTTGAAGAGATTGAAAATCCAGAGACTGCAGTCGGGCAGAATGAAGGATTCAGAAGAGGAGAGGCTGAAGCTGGCAGTAGCAGAGGCAAAGGACTAGCAACAAGAGCTCTTGGAACCAAGGAGGGAGATAGGCCTCTAAGAAAACTAACTGGGCTATTTTGGAAGAGACAATAAAGGATCAGAATCTTTAACAAGTTGGCTGCATTTGAGGTGATTATTGATCTGAACTGAAACTAAGGCTACCCCCAGCAGCCTCCCCAAGAAACCTGATCCAGAGAACCATCATATTTTAGAAAAGAAGAGAACACTACACTCAGTTGCCACAGTCCTCTCTGTGAGTGTAAATGTTTAGATTTTTCTTGCTGGACTTTGTTGGTAATATATAAAAATGTTGATGATTTATGTGAATTTATTTTATAACCTGCAATATTGCTAAAGTTCTGAACTATTTCTAGTAGGTTTTTAGTTGATTCTCTAAGTATGTCATCATATCATATCTTCCAAAATATCTTCTGCTGGAAATTTGTTACACTCCAAATATGTGTGGGTTCTTTCACTCCAAAGACAGTTTAGAGGCTTGATCTGGTGTTGATGTAGAGAACACCAGGAAGAGTTCAGATAAATGTCTGTCTACTTTCCTCCATCTTTCAATTGGAATTTTCTTGACAAAAATATTGCAATGTTTTCCCATTTCTTTCTCCAGCTCATTTTACAAATGAAGAAACTGATAGAAACAGGATTTAGTGACTTGCCCAGGGTCACACAAATAGAGTAAGTGAGCTTGGATTTGAATTAAGGAAGAGGAGCCTTCCTAATTTCTGGCCTGGCACGCTATACACTACCAGCTACTATTTCTTCAAAACCTAGTCCCTTACCAACTTTCTAGTCTTTTTATACTCTCCTCTACTCTACATATGCTATAATACCAAGATATTTGCCTCTTTGTAGTTTTTCCTAATTCACTCCATCTCCTGATTCAGTACATTTTTGCTAGCTATTCTGATGTCTGGAATGGTCTCCCTCTTCACCTCTGCAGCTTGGTTTTCTCAGGCTTCCTTTTAAGCCCTAGCTAAAATCTTACCCTCTAGAAGAAGTTACTACTACCAACTTATATACACATATCTATATATATGACTATATATGTATATAAATAACACACACACACATATATATATATACATACATACATATATATATATATAGAGAGAGAGTGTTATATGTACATAGTTGTTTGATATATTCTACATTAAAAGTGGGGACTTCTTGAAGGCAGAAAATACTTTTTCATTTATTTATAACAACAGGGATAAGGGAACTATGGTCTTGACTCACAGAAATTCCTTAAAAATGCTTGCTGATGCTGCTGTCAGTTTCAGTTTCATTATTTGTAACACGGGGATGATATATATCTTATATATATTTTATCTATATATACACACATATATGTATATACATACATGCTTATATACATACACTATATACATATACATACACACATATAATACATATATATATATATATCTCACCTTTATCTAGGCATCTATCATCTAACTTTAACTATGGTTTATTATTATCAAAACAGATAATTTCACATCATTTTTATACTGTTCTCTTACATCCCTAGCTCTTTTTTATATGACAAATTGTGCCCTGCCAAGTCTTACCTGCGGATCAGTCCCACCTTCTACCATCTTTGTTCCTACATATATTCTGTTGAACAAGGTGGACAATATCATGTGGTTGTTCTGATTCCATCTAATACAAATTTGTGTCATTCACCTCAACAGGATCTTCACTATTACTAAGCAATTGTATTATACTTTCCTTATTAACACACTCTCCTACTATCCATAGTGGTTCTACAGAATTTTTGTATACCTTCTTATACCTCCTATGGCTCCTGCTTTTTCCATCCATATATATTTATATATTTTCACATTTCACCAAATGTATTTTTAAGGACTTGTTTCCTTTAGTTAATTTCTGTTTTTCATTTTCCAAGCTATTGACTTTCCCCCCAACTTTTCATACTTCTTCATAGTACTCATTTCTTTTTCTTATTTTTATATCTCTTTTAAGATTCTTTTTTGTACTCTTTCAAGAGAGCCCTTTGAGTTGAAGACCAGTTTGTATCTCCCTTTGAGGTTTCACTTATAGGAATTTTGCATGATTTTTTTTTGCATGAATGTGGGAAAAAATGTAATATTTAATAATTAACTTAAAGAAATAATGAAATTATTTAGCAAATATTACACAGATGTATATACATATATATCATTAGATTATTTGAAATCTCCTTGTCTCTCAAATTAGAGAATAAATAAAACTGAATGTGAATTTATTAGACATTAAAAAAAATCTTGCTTTGATATTCTACTAATGTGTAAGAAGGTAAACATTATTGGTGGTTAAATTCTCCATTGAAGAGTAAATAGAAAAAGTGTGCATTCATTTCATTTCATTATTGTAGTTGATCCGGTTTTTCTTATACTCATGTGGCACATACTAATTTTACAAGTTTTTCTCCATTCCAGAAAGTTACAATCAGTAAGTATGCTTTTTTATGCTAAGCTAAAAGCTAATAGAGACATCTGTGTCAATAGACTCCACAATAGGAAAAATTCAGTTGTTAATTCATTAACTTCTTAACTCACTTCTCTATCACCCTTGACACAAACATCTTCAAGTTTGGAGCCCATGTTTTCACCTAAAAGAACAGTATTCTAAATTCACTGGCAAATCTATATGTGAGGAAAAAAAAAAAAACTTGTTTTGCCTAAACAATTGTTTCTTTGAATGCTGAAGCCCAGGTCTTATGCTTATGTAAGTTTCATGATCAAGGCTTAAATGACAACCTGGCAACATCAGGTAAATTAATCTTATATCTAAGTAAATCTAGAAGCACTTTATCCATAGCATTATAGGATTTTAGAGATGAAAGGGACTTAGAGATTCTTTAACCTACTGCAATTGAGGAAAATAAGACTAGCAGAAATGAAATGTTTTGTTCAAAATACTAGATTTAGAGAGAGAAGAACAGGATTCTGTGGCAGAGCTAAGACTTTTATTCCAAATTCAGCCTTCTTTCTATTACACAATACTATTTATTCCTTGCAATTTTTACTTATTTAAACAAATTCCTTCTTTTTTGGAACTCAAGTGCAGGATTGCCAGGTGTGAGGGGGGAAAAATGCATCCTATTTCCTCACATCAAAATTCCAAGCAGGGACTAAAAAGTACTGTAATTTGCATCCTTTCATAAAAAAAAATTGATAAAATCAGAGATTATACCTGGACAGGTCATTGAAAATGAAGAAGTCGGGATCCTATAAAATTAGCCGATTTGCTCCAAATCATTTAAATAGTAGTATTGGATTTTAGATCCCCTAACTACAAATTTCAGTCTTTCTATTACTTCACACTATTTCTTGGTTTTCCTGGCTCAGAGTTTGGGGAAAAAATCCCAAAACTTCACAGTGATGAATTTACAGGCTCTGAATCTGTTCTTAAAGGGAGAACTCTTATTTTGCTTTTCAACATACTATAGCATTGCCTTGACATAAACAATTGAATATCCTCAATTACTAAAGGAACTGGATTTAAAATTTTCTTTTTGTTTTTCTCCATAACTATGGTTTTCTTCATGTAGGATGTAGATATAGCATCCTCTACTGCTATAAATTGATGAATGATTTAAAAATATTATAAGTTCTATCTGTTTTGAGAGATTTATGGTAACTTAAGTATGTATAAGTATCACCAGTATGTGTCAGAAGCAAAGATCAATCTGTTTGGTTCAAAGGCTAGCCTATAATCTACTATATTACATTGCCTCTCTTGTAGGTAGACACTAGCTACTATTTCTTTTACAATTATAGTAAATATATATAACTTTTGAAATTATAGTTCTAAAATATAAGACATATAAATTTTCTTATATAAAATATAAGAAAGTATAAGTTCTAAAATATGTCTAAAATATATGTACATAAATATTTGTGTGTTCATAGAATTAAATGCTACATCAAAATGTATGTATATATATATATATATATACATAAATACACACACAAACATATATATACAGTAAAAGTATATATATATATATATATGCAGATGATATTACTTTTATCATAGAAAAATGATAATGGGATTTTTAAAAATCATCTGTTGCCTGTTGATTTTTGCAAATTTTTCTTTACAAATTGGGAAACAAGCAAATCTTGGAATGAAGATAACTTTCTAGCCAGTCATGCAACAACATTTCAAAAGATATGTGAGAATATAAGATCTGACCTTGGCCAAATGGGAAACTTGCTGTGAGTAATAAAATACTATCTTCTGTCCATAGATAGAAAATATCATCTTACTGCACTTGAGAAAAAGTCGAAGTATTTGTGATTTCCATTTTATAAAACTGTATTCGTTAACTTGCTGACTCAAAGATAGGAACCTTTTTATAATAAATCTCTCCATATTCAAATATAGCCTTAAATCAATATTCAATCTTCTTTGTGATTAAATAATATTTTCCTTTTAGCTGCCATTCCATACATTTTGTGGTTTCATTCTAGACTCACTTTATTTCTACACATCTTTCTTAAAAAGCAGAAAGTCAAATCAGTTATAATCCTGCAATTAAGAACTTCATTTGCTAAGAGCTGTGCCTGTCCCTTCATGAATTGTGAAGATCGCGTATTTTTAAATCAGCAGGAGTCAGGAATTCAGGTTAGGGGAAAATCATCAGTCTTTATTCTCAGTGAAGAAGGATCGGAGGTGGAAGAGAATGGGCAATAGCAATGTGTGTAGCTGAGTCAAGAAGCCAGCTAGACCAGCAGTCACACGACCAGCAGCTAGGAGTATGGAACCCAGGCCCAATCTCTCTCAGCTTCTCTTCCTGTCTCCCCCTGCCTCCACCCACCAAAATCGTCATTTCCTCTACAACACATCAGGACTTGCACAGAGAGTGGGCAGGGACCATTCTTTATCCAATCATGTATATTAATAGAGTATACCCCAATTACTATTTAGCCCCACGTACTTGGGACCTCAGTGCATCAACTCAAACCTCAGCCCATTACAATGAATGGCTTTGTGGTTGGTGAAGTAAGAGAAACTTTAACATTTGTCATGGCATAAAATTTAAACACCACAAACCATTTTCTTTGTCTTTAGAGTATTGAGAAATGACCCATTCTTATAATAAAAGTAAATTTTTACCAAGCCATGGGACAAACTTTCAAAAAATGGTGAAGGAAATTGAACTTGTTTGTATGTGGTGCTTGATATGAACAATATAGGGCTATGTGCTTAATGTGGATAATGACTTAATGTTGCACTTGATAAACAAGTATATGCTGGAGTATTCACTATCTTATTCTCTGTTACAGTTGACATCTTAAAAGTAAAAGTTTGCAAAACTGTCAAATGATGAAATCTAGCTAAACTTCTAAGTGAATCTAGTAAATGTAAATTATATCTAATGCCATCAGAGTACTCTACAAGGTGCTAAATGCTTGTTGTACTTGTTTAACATATACTTAAGTACATGTTAAAATGATAGTTTAACATAGCCAGATATTTATCCAGTTAAAATTTCAGTAAGAAGGTGGGGGCAATTCATCCATTTGAATATATTAATATTTCAAAAAATCCTTAAAAAATCCATGTCTCTTTTGGAAGAGTATTTCTTTTCCTTTCTTCTAGTCTTTTTGTTAAAACATTAATCTACTGAAGACTTCTTCATATAATTTAAGAGTTTCAAGGGATTTCTGTAACCATCTAATTCAACCCAGACTTGAATTATAGTCACATCTCTGATAACTCTGACAAGTGCCCTTATGATTTTCATTAGAAAACTTCCAGGATTGGATAATCCATTATCTTCTAAAGCATTCCATTCCACTTTTGAAAATTTTACTGTTCAAAAGTTGTTGTTTTTGGGGTGTGTGTGTGTGTGTGTGTGTGTGGTCAATCTCATCTTTCTTTGCAACTTTTATTAAATCATTATTTCAAATTCTGTTTTCCAGGAACAATCAAATTAAATCTAATCCTTCTTCCAGGTGACAATATTACACATACTTGAAGACAGCTATTATCTTTCCAGTCTTTTCTTTTCTAGATGAAAAATCTTAGTTCTTTTTTTTTTATTAAAGTGGAAAGCTATAAAATTGTTTCCAAGGACGATAAATGTCTCATGTACATCAACATGGAAACAATGTTGCTACTCAATAATTGGTGAATGTCTAAAAATAGTGACATATGAATATAGTAAAACATTATTGTGTTCTAGAAAATATTAACTAAATATTTATAAATAAGCATGGCTTGATTTATATGAATTAATGTAAAGTGAAATAAATAATCATATAAACTATATGAAACAATTACTGAGGAGTGATCAGATATACAGAAGAAGAAATAGGATAGAGTAGCATTACAGTGGTCTAGAGAGAGATTATTAAGGAAATCATTGGTAACTATGGAAAGAGCAATTTCTGTTCACTCATGAAGTTAGAAGCCAGATTCTAGAGAAATAAGAATAAAGTGAGAGACAAGGAATTTTTTTACAAAGGCACTAGATATAGGGCATAACAAATAAACTAGTAGGGATAAATGGATCAAAAAATATCTACCTACAAATATGCCCATTTCCCCCCATTCTCAAAAAGGGGGAAATGGGCATATTTGTAGGTAGATATTTTGACAATGTGGGTGAGTTTAATGCAAGATTGACTCAGGGTCACAAACAATTACATTTACAAAGCAATTCCAGGGTGATGTTTTAATTCTTGTAGGTTCTAGGTTAAAATATCTTGCTTTATTTTATTTAAGTATTTTTTAAAAATTGTGTTTTCCTATCTTGCCACTATTGGAAGTATAGGAACTACTTTCTATTTTACAATTGATTAGCAAGGAAGCTTTAGGAACTTTGTCTTGATGTTTTCTGATCTGGACTGGTTTATCCCTCTTTAAAAAACTATGGCCTATCATTCTTGGGTCTCATCATTTGGATGCCAGATTTAGTTTGTAGGTCTAATTGCTATAGCACACTCTGAGATCACTTAAACTCAAAGAATTAGCCAGGCTCAGTTTTATTTGCAGTAGAAATTTAAGCCATGTATGCAATTACACCTGATAAATGACATGCCTTAAAGATCTGCTGTCCAAGATACTATTTAGAACCTTGAAAGAATTACCAGTGCTTTCAAAACTATCTAATTTACCTTCTGAGTCTTGAGGAAATTTGATTCAAGGTGTGCCTTAGAGAAGTGAAAGGGACAAAATGTATTTATTTATTCATTTTTTTTTTACACAAATTTGCAACAAACTTCTCAGAAACAAAAAAAACAAAAGACCCCAAAACAAACAAACAAATAAAAAAAACCACTTCAAAATGATTTTGGGCAAAAGAATGAGGAAACAAAACAGCAACTGGCTAATAGTGGGTATCTCAACATTTTAAAGGGAAATAATTCTTTTGAAAATAACTTAGTAGCCAGTACACTGACTGACAGAAGTTCACTGTTACTGCTTTTGTGAATCTGAGGATTTTAAATATGCAGTGTGCTAAATCAAAGCTCTGCCTTATTTAGGAGGATTTATGAAATTCCCTAGATCTGATTTGGGGAGAGGATGTGTCAGAAAAGTCATATGAATGGAGTAAAAAAAGTATTTTTTTCCTATTTCAGCAGTTCAGTGAATTTTAAAGTGAACACTTGGGAGAAAGGACACTAAAAACATTGAGGACAAAATTGAATATGCTCTGATAGCTGCAATCTTTTGCTTTTAGGATGATGAAGAAGAAAACTGACACTTCACTACATCCAAGATAGTTACTACATTGCTTTAAATGTGTAGAACCCATTAAGCCTCTCTACTTAATATGTAATTCTATGAAAAACATATTTCAGTACTTTCCCAAGTCTTGAATATTTGTTGAATATTATGTTTCATTTCTTCATCATCAACATGCACTGAATGTCCATTCAAGATACAATTGCTCCCTACCTTTTAAAATTGAGTATCAAATACTGTTTGGTCCATAAAATCCTGAAGTCCTTCACATTTTGGACCCTTCCTCCTTTTGCCTTTCTACAATTTTATTCCTCCTTCATATACTATATAAATTAATTACACTGGCCCTAATACTGTTCTTCCCATAACATTCTGTCCTGTGTCTTTGAGCTAGATTTTCCCCATGATGTGAATATTTCTACTCATCCCTTCTGCCTCCTCTCTTCTTCCATTTCTTTCAAAATTTAGCTTAAATTCTACTTTCTGTAAAAACTCTCTCCTAATTCTCCCACTTTCCAATGTCTTTCTTTTTCTTTTTTGAGATTAAATCTCCTATTCTGTATATATGTTGCAAATACATTTTTAAAGTTATTCCAATGATGAGAATGCCCCTAGAGGTCAGAGAATATTTATTTTGTTTTGTTTATGCTTTTCTTTGTGTTCCTTCAAACTTAGCATGGTTGGCATAGAGAAGTCCTTAATGAATGTCAATTTGAGAGAGTTTTATAAGAAAGAATGATAGGAAGCCACATATAAAGCTGAAAAGGAATTTAGAGATTATATAGCTGAATTTTGCAAAGGATCTGAGAACTAGAAAAATAAAGTGTGCTTTCTTAGGTAGAAGAGAATTTAATTCCTTATGTTCGGATTTCACATAGTGAGGCAGCTGGGTGATGTAGTGGCTAGAGTTCTGGGCTTGAAGTCAGTAAGACCTGAATTTAGCTTTAGACACTAATTATCTGTGTGACTCTGGGCAAATCATTTAATCTTGTTTGTTTCAATTTCCTAATCTGTAAAATGAGCTGAAGAAGAAAAATGTCAAGCTGCTAGTGTTTTTTCAAGAAAATCTGATATGCAAACTGTGCATACCCTTTGATCCAGCAGTGTTACTACTGGGCTTATATCCCAAAGAGATACTAAAGAAGAGAAAGGGACCTATATGTGCACGAATGTTTGTGGCAGCCCTCTTTGTAGTGGCTAGAAACTGGAAACTGAGTGGATGCCCATCAGTTGGAGAATGGCTGAATAAATTGTGGTATATGAATATTATGGAATTACTGTTCTGTAAGAAATGACCAACAGGATGATTTCAGAAAGGCCTGGAGAGACTTACATGAACTGATGCTGAGTGAAATGAGCAGGACCAGGAGATCATTATATACTTCAACAACAATACTATATGATGACCAGTTCTGATGGACCTGGCCATCCTCAGCAATGAGATCAACCAAATCATTTCCAATGGAGCAGTAATGAACTGAACCAGCTACGCCCAGAGAAAGAACTCTGGGAGATGACTAAAAACCATTACATTGAATTCCCAATCCCTCTATTTATGCCCACCTGCATTTTTGATTTCCTTCACAAGCTAATTGTACAATATTTCAGAGTCTGATTCTTTTTGTACAGCAAAATAATGGTTTGGTCATGTATACTTATTGTGTATCTAATTTATATTTTAATATATTTAACATCTACTGGTCAGCCTGCCATCTGGGGGAGGCGGTGGGGGGTAAGAGGTGAAAAATTGGAACAAGAGGTTTGGCAATTGTTAATGCTGTAAAGTTACCCATACATATAACTTGTAAATAAAAGGCTATTAAATTAAAAAAAAAAAAAAAGAAAATCTGATATGGGGTCACAAAGAGTAAGCAAGAAAACCCTAAATGGTATAATGAAGAGTCAGACAGAACTGAAATGACTCAACAACAAATTCAGATTTCAAGTACAAAACTCTTTCTAGTCTGATACATTGTCCTTCACAAAGGCTCGTTGTTCATGCCAAGCAGTAATAATTGAGAATAATATCTATAGGGTGCTTTGTAGGTTGCCATTTCCCTCCCCAAAACCCAAAACAACACACCTTTGGGCCTGATAGCATAATTATTCAAATTTTACTGATAAGGAAACTGAATTATAAGAACTTCAATAAATACAAGATTTAGAGTTAGGGGACATAATTTCAAATGAGAATAGTACAATTTATTACTTTTGTGATCACAAGGAAAATCACTCTTTCTTGGTATCAGTTTTGTATCTGTAAATTGGGGAGATCAGATTAGATGACCTCTAAGGTTGCTGACTGCTCCTTATATATCATCATATGATATTTTTTAGATAATATAGTTTAAAAATGTCATAGTTTGGATGAGAATTTCCTTTAATATTTATTCTTTCCAATACACTGTAACAAAATGGCTCATTAATAGTATCTTAATCTAATAGAGATTAAAATTCTATTTTCTGGAGTATTATAATACCTGACACTAGGGCCATATCTTTTCTCATTTCCATACCAATTATTCAATATGAAAGTATGATCTAATGAAAATATATTTGTCCTAGCCTCCAGGATGCATGTCTGCTAAGGTTCAACTGACCTAGAGGTTAGAGACCATCCTGTTTTCTATGCTTCTTGTTAAGTTTTTATTTCTTACTAGGAAATTCTGACAACACCCTAATTTGAGTTGTTCAGACTATCCCACGGATTCTTTCTCCCTCATGCTATAGATGATAATAAATTCTTTTAGTGCCACATGATTTCTTTGTCTAAAATTCTATGTAAGTTTGATTTCTGAGTGGCTCGTGGCTTTAAATCAAAGTGAGTAGCTTGTTATGAATCTGAGATATGAGTTTGCTCAGTTAGCTAGGGGCGTATTCCAACGCCATTTTCTCCATGGAATTCCTTCATGGTATCTATCTCCTTCCTATAATTCCCTCACCCCAATGGTAACAGTTGCATATGCTTTTGTCCTCTAGAAGGGAAATTACTTCTGTTAAATGTTGTGCATATTAAATAATAAATAAAATAAAATACAAAATAATTTCTTATAATGAAAAGTTGATTTGATATTGATTTTGGAGCTTCAATAAGAAAATAAAATTTTACTAAATATTACTTGTGCTACTCTGCTCTGCCACTGCATGCTTTACTCATAAGAATGTCTATTCTTTCATTGCCCAATTAACACTCCAAAAAGTTGGAAATTCTTGTCATCTATTTCCTACATGAAAATATTAATTTATCACATTTTATTCTGTATTAATTTGATAATTTTGTATATTTCTGCTTCCTTTCTCCCTCCCTCTTTTTTCCCTTTCCTCCTTCCCTTCCTATCTTCCTTCTCTTATTTTTTTTCTTTTGGGCATTCTGTATGTTAAAGTTCTTCCAATTTTTATTTAAAAATGAGAAAGTCTATAATTATGTTAGAGATTAGCCTTTTTCATAAAGGAAATGAGTAGTCATATTGATATTTTAGAAGATAATCTATCCTTATGCATGAAAAAAATTTCTTTCTTTTTCCTTTTCCTCTATCTTTATATCACAACATTTTCATTTCCTTGTTATAAATATTTATTTTTTGGACTATTCAAACATTTTTTGACATGTGAATTTTTTTCTCCTGACTGATTAAAGTTTGGTACATTAAAATTCTGGAACTTGATTATCACCTTTCTGGATGAATAAAACTTGGAATTCTGCTATTTTGCTGTCTTATGGGACTTTTAAAAAAATGTTCCACTTTATCCTCTGTTTTCAACATTTTCAATTAATCTCTATATATACTTTATTGTTTCTCTTTAGCATATTTTCATATTTAATAAGACATTCTTGTTACAGATGTAGAAAGTAAGGCCTAGAGAAATTAAATAACTTGTCCCCTTATAGATAGTCAATGATTTCCCCTTCGAGATTGTTTTAATGTCTCTCTCTCTCTCTCTCTCTCTCTCTCTCTCTCTGTGTGTCTGTGTGTGTGTCTCTGTCTCTCTCTGTATATATCTATATGTGTAGATATGTACTTATATGTAATTATATGTAGTTATAGTTATTTGGATGTTGGACTTCCCTGTTAGAATTATGTTCTTTGAGGAAAGGGATTGTTTTGTTTTGCTTTTTCATTCTTTGTGTCTTCAGCATTGCATTTAGCACTGTGCCTGGCACATAGTAAATTTTAATAAATATTGTTGATTAAATGACTGATTTTTTTTTACTATTCTGTATCTGCTATTCTCTTTTTTAGTAAAACCATTACTTTATTTACAGTTTCCAATAAGTGTATCAAGCTGTTGATTCTCTGATTTCTCTTTTTTGTCATTCTTTAAGACAACTAAGTTTTACCCTTATATTTTACTTTAATCTATATTGAATTTCTAAATCTCTAGATTTTTTCTTAGTTTTGTTGCTTTTGCTTTCTATAGCTGTATTTTTAATTGTAGAGTTATTCCTTCTGGATATTTCTTCTACTTTCTCATATTTGTTTATTCTATACTATTTACAGTTTAGGGACCCATTTTTGTTTATTAAATTCTCCAGTCTCTGCTTTGCTCTGAATTTTTCTGTGCAAGGATTTCTTTTCTATTTCTTTTCTCTTTCCCTCGCTTAATCAATCCTTTTTCCCTCTCTCTTTCTTGCTATATGCTTGTATTTTACTTAATTTGACTCATTGATTGAAATTTTGCTATAATGAATGAGAACTGGGTTTCAAAGTGACTCATTTTTTCTAGAAGTTCTTATATCCTTCACTTCTCTCTATTATTCCTTCTCCCATTTCTTTAAAGTTTTCTAGGGGCTTTCCATTGTATTAGTGATCAAATCCAAGGTTCTTGGTTTATGCTTCAAAACCTTTTTTTTATCAGATGCCCAAGCTACCTCATTTTTCTTCCTTTTTTAAAAAGGCTTAGCTTTCTTTTCTTATATGCATTTATTCAAAAATCACACTGTAGCCTTTCCACAGGATTTTTGTAATTGGAAATATTCTTTCCTTCTCTCCACACACCAAGATATCACTCTTTCTCACTATTTAAAACCAAGAGTTCAAATCTTTCAAATAGCCTTCAAGAACTGATAAGAAAAGGTTCCACTCTTCAATTTATCTAATCTAGTCTGGACATGCAATTCTAATGATTACACTCCTTAGTCATTAACCCACTTATGTGCTTTCCCTTTGCCTTTCTATTTTTAATTGATATTTAAAGCTAAGTCTGTAAGTGAAATGCAACTTCAAAGAGCTGAAGAAGGAATTTTAATATAGAAAATAATCTGACAGTTTTACTGCTTCAAGTAATTAATGACATAAATGAAAAGCTGGTGATGATGCTGTTATTAGCATCTTGCTTTTCCCTTCAAAAAACAATGTTCTAGTATATTAACAATTTAAAACTTTTATAATTTTTAAGAGATGAGATTTTGAAAGTAATTTGTGATAGTTCATTTCTGCTTATATGTCCATTTTGTTGGAGGTCCTATTTCTGTAAATTCTTATTGGTAAGTTGTTTCAAGAGGCAAGATTTGGTTAACAGGTGGACACAAAAAGCTACTCATTCACCTGGGGTACAATGTAGTAGAGAAAAATGTATTTTGTGTAGACCAGGATGGTTCCTCTTTAAAGAGACAGGGATGTTATCCTAGATATTAGACATAATTATCCCAGAGGACTAGCATTTGAACTGATCGATTGGTATGACTTTCTCAGAAATAAAAAGCCCAACCGGTAAGAAGTTAGGTCTTTTCAGGTTTGGTGTGATTCATAGTGCAATGAAAATATAATATCTCTCAAAATATACATTATCACTATAACAAATATGAGTGAAAAGAGAGCTTTGTCTACATGAATCAATATTGTATCCTTATTGATCATTTTTATAATTGAACAAAATTCTTATTTGTAAAATATTTTATGTATCACATGTCATACTGTAATCTGATCCAAAACTATAATACTGACTGAAATCTGGTCTGGCCCATAATAACAATATTCCTAGGCATATTTCTAAGGAATTCAAGTAATTCTTAGGATAATGCCAGGAGATGACCTAATGCCAAATTTTTTTGGTGAGATTTTTAGCAAAATACATTGGTTGTCACAGTTATTTTGTAGCTTTCAGTATCTATTAAAATTTATGACAATTTAAAAATTCTATAAATACCAAAATCAAACCAAAGCATCAAAAAAAAAAAGTCTTACCACAGCAATACTGTAATTGGAAACACTCTTCCTTGCTCTCCACATACCACTATTTAAACTCTACATACCACTATTTAAACATTGCCAAGAGCCCATATCTTTAAAATAGAATGTGTTACTGTACAAATATGAGTTGGAGTTAATTTCTGGAAGCTCTTCTAATTTGAAGATTCTTTTATCCTCAATATCTGTGTTTTGCTTTAGATGTATTTATTTTTGTTTTGTTTTGATTTTGGTCCACATCTCTGATTTCATTAGTATAGAAAACTCTTGTGGGAGATCATTTTCATCGATGCATTTCTCCATGTGGAATATCAATCAATTTTAATCAATTATTTGCTTATGATCACACATTTTTATTACATGTATCACACAAAAGGTTTCTGCTTATATAAAATCATAATATTAAGAAATGTAAAAAGAACAAAATAATAGAGCAGGCTAAGAGTAAGTTAGCTCCAGCCAGTTTGCCTATAAATTAACTTCCCTATTTTTAGACAAATAAAAAAATAAAAAAGTTGTTCCCCATTTCTAGTAAATGGCTCTGACAAGTTTAGTTCCTCATTTCTACTAAAAGCCAAACTGCAACTTATAGGTCATAATGACCATAGTTCACTTAAAATTGGAAAATCTTCATACCCTCAGTGTTGTCTATTCCTTCACAGAAAGCTTTCTATGATGACAATAGATAGTTCCCCCCTCCAAAAAAAGTGTAAATAACTCTGAGAATCAATATCATAATACATAAAAAGTGTAAATAAGTGTGAGGATCAATGTTCTTCATTTGTTGTTTGTTTCCATTTTGATGTTCCATTTATGTCTCTAAAAATGCTCTGTAACTTAGTTCAGGTTCTATTTTCTATTTAATGTATTCTTATACGCACTTTATTGCTAAATTGCTAGACATTTCTAATAAATTGATAGTGCTTAGAGCTTTTCCCCTTGGTTCCCCTATTGACAAATTTTCAATCACTACATCCAATTATTCCATGGATCATGAAGAGGCAGAACCCTGCTTAGGATCAAATAACCATTATTTGTCAGATGTAGTCCTTGAACCTAGGTTATATTGATTCTGAAATCTATCTCTATCTCCTCCATACTATTTTGTTTCTGCATATGATTGTTATTGTTATGAATAAGAATACAATAAGTTCCAGGATTACTGTTAAAAGAAACAGATTTATTAGTAGAGATTATTCAACAGAAAGGTAGAAATGGATAAAATATAAGTTAAAATATTTTTATTCTTACCAGATATCTAGAAAAGCAAGATGTGGTAACAAAAAATTATGTCTCGGATTTTAATTATTTTTCATGAACTAATAGAATACCATTCCCTGTACTAGTAATATAGACCTCAAAATATTTTTAAGAATTCATGGTACACTATTGGAACTGTAGTCAATAGTCATTTTACTGAAGATGCTTTGGAAATTTATATATTTAGCCCTGATGTCTTTCCTGAACAATAGCAACATTATTGATGTTTTAGAGCCATTTTGAACTAGACATCCTATAACCATCTCAAATTCAACACATCCCAAACAGAGCTCATTATTCCCCGCTCTCCCCCCCGCTCAAATCCTCTTTTCTGAGCCTTCTTATCACTGTAGAGGTTACCATATTACTTTAAACAATCTGGGCTTTAAATTTAGGTGTTATCCTCACCTCATTATCACTGCACTGGTCACAAACATCTAGACCTTTGCCAAATGTTCTTTGGACCTTAATGGTTTCTCTACTATAGGAGGATCCTTTCAATTCAACAAATTCTTTACTTCATTATTTACTTGTTTTTACTCTTATTTGAATGTGCGATATATGTGGTCAAGAATTTTGTTTTACATTTGTATCTATAGAACTTATCTTAGTAATTTTTGAATGAAAAAATATTTAATTGACGCAATTTTGTTCATAATTGCACAGATATAGCACTGATCCATGAAAATTTGAGGGAAATGCTTAAATAAATGTACCTCTATTACCCTTAATGCATAATCTCCAAACTCTGTGAAATTAAAATACTTTATAGAAACCTAGAAGAATAAATAAAAACCATATAGGAAAAAGGATGAGATGTATATCATTCCTCCCTTCCTATTTTGTCTGCTCCTGAAGCTGGCCTGAAGAAATTTTCATTGAACTTATAATGGATGAGTTCACCCCCTAATACTTTTGTTCACTTATAAAAAGTTGTTATATTTCAACTTTAATGATAACCCACACAATATTAAATATGAAACTATAAATAGCAGGATAGCTGTTTTTCCCAGACTATTTTCTTTTTAATTTCTATAAAAATAATGAAAACAAGATGATGAATTAATATTATTCCCAGTAGGCCCTGGTTCTCTTTAACTCTATGCCCAACTCCTGTTATTCTTTGAAATATAGGTAGCTAAAATTTATATAGCACTTACTCTGAGCCAAGCACTATATTAAGTTCTTTATAATTTTCTCATTTGATCTTTATAACAGTAAGTGCATTTATTAGAAGTAAGTGCTATAAAGATGAAGAAACTGAGGCAAATGGAGGTTAAGTAACTTGTCCATGGTCACATAGCTAATAAGTGTATGAGTGCAGATTTGAACTCAGCGTTTCCTGACTTGATGTCCAATCTATCTGGCCACTGTGCTATATAGCTGTCTATAGGGTATTATTCTGTCTTTTTTTTTAATAATTATTTTAAACTATTCCCTCTTTAGGATCTTGTCATTTATTATAACCAAACCATATTATTGTTCATTAAACAATTTTCTTCTTTTGGTTAGTTCTGACATATGATTTCCTCATTGTGTGTGGAAACTCCTATTGATATAGATTGGTCATTGTAGAGGAGTTTAGCAACAGAACTACATGGGACACTGAGAGATGAAGTTATTTGCTCAGAGTTGTGTAGCTAACACATTTATATTTTTAATTGTAGTAAGTTTATTTATTTTTAATGCACATTGCTTTATGAATCGTGTTGGGAGGGAAAAATTAGAGTAAAAGGGAAAAACTATGGGAAAGATTAAAAAAAAATAACAACAACAGAAAAAGGCAAATTTTTTTGCATTCTGTCTTCTTACTTTTTCTGGAAGCAGATGGTATTTTCTGTACAAAATCTGTTGGGATTGTTTTGGATTACAAACACTGAGAAGAACCAAGTCTTTCATAACTGATAATTACACATTCTTGCTGGTATTGTGTACAATATATTCTTGGTTCTGCTTGTTTTGCTCACCATCAGTTCATGTAAATCTTTCCAGACCTTTCTAAAATCATCTTGTTCATCACTTTTTGTAAAACAATAATATTCCATTACCTTCATGTACCACAACTTGTTCAGCCATTCCCCAATTTATGGGCATCTACTAATTTTTCAATTCTTTGCTACCACAGAGCTGCTTCAACATTTTTGCAATGTGGTTCCTTTTTCCTCCTTTATGCTTTCCTTGAGATACAGACCCAGTAATAGTTCTGCTGGATCAAAGAGAATGCACAGGTTTATACCCTTTGGGTGTAGTTCCAAATTGTTCTCTAGAATGGTTGGATAATTTCACACCACCACTAATGATGCATTATTGTCCCAGTTTTCCCATATCCCCCTCCAACATTTATCATTCTTTTCCTCTCATTTTAGCCAATCTGAGAGGTGTGAGGTACCTCAAAGTTGTTTTAATTTGCATTTCTCTAATCAATGGTGATTTAGAATATTTTTTTTTCATATCACCTTATGGCTTTAATTTCTTCATCTGAAAATTATGTATTCATATCTCTTGACTGTCTAAAAATTAAGGAAATACTTGTAATCTTATAAATTTGACACAGTTCTTTATATACTTAAAAAATGAGACCTTTATCAGAAACATAGGCTGTAAAGATTTTTTTCCCCAGCCTTGCACTTCCCTTTTAAGTTTGTTTCTGTGGGTTTTGTTTGTGCAAAACCTTTTTAATTTAATGTAATCAAAGCTGTCCATTTTGCCTTTCCTAATGTTCTCTAATTGTTCTTTGATCATAAATTCTTTCCTTCTTCAAAGATTTGATAGGTAAATTATCCTGTGATCTCCTGATTTGTTTATGGTATCATTCTTTATGCCCAAACCATATATTTATTTTGACCTTATTTTGGTATGGGGTATGAGATGTAGGTCTATGCCAAGTTTCTGACATTATTTTCCAGTTTTCTGAGCAATTTTTTCAAATAGTGATTTCTTATTCCAGAAGTTAAGAGTTTAGGGGTTTAACAAATACAAGATTGCTATAGGCCTTGATTATTGTGTCATGTGTATCTAATCCATTCCACTGATCCATCATTCTTATTTCTTAGCCAATACCAAATGGTTTTGATGTCTGCTGCTTTATAATATAGTTTTATGTTGGATACTGTCATCAACCTTTGTAATTTTTTCAAAAATTCCCTTGATAATCTTGATGTTTTGTTTTTCCAGATAAGTTTTGTTATTGTTTTTCAAGTTATATAAAATAATGTTTTGGCAATTTGATTGGAATGGAACTGAAGAAGTAGACCAACTTAGGCAGAATTGTCATTTTTATTATATTAGCTCCGCCTAGCCATGAACGATTGATATATTTTCAATTGTTTAGATCTCATTTTATTATGTTTGAAGTGTTTTGTAATTGTATCCATATATTTCTTTTTGTTTTTTTCTTGGCAGGTAAACACTTATTTTATTGTGTATCATAATTTTAAATGGAATTTCTCTTTCTATCTCTTGCATATGGGCTTTGTCAGTAATATATAAAAATACTAATGATTAGTGTGGGTTTATTTTATATCCTGCAACATTGCTAAAGGTGATAAATGTTTACAGGTGGTTTTTGGATGGCTTTCTAGGATTCTATCAGTACATCATATCATTTGCAAAGAGTGATAGTTTTATTTCTTCATTGCCTATTCTAATTACTTTTTTTTTTCTTTTTTTATGGCAAAAGCCAACATTTCTAGTACAATGTAGAATAGTGGTAATAATGGGCATCCTTGTTTCATCCCTAATCTTATTGGAAATGCGTCCAGTTTCATTCTATTACAATTAATGCTTGCTGTAAGTTTTAGATAGAAACAACTTATTATTTTAAGGAAAGTTCCCTTTATCATTATGCTCTGTAGTGCATTTAACAGGAATGGGTGCTGTATTTTGTCAAGTTTTTTCTGCATCTATTGAAATTATCATATGATTTCTTTTGGTTTTGTTATTTATATGGTTGATTATGTAATAGTTTTCCTAATATTGAACCAGTCCTGCATTAAATTCACTTGGTCATAGTGTATTATCCTATTGATAAATTGCTGTAATCTCTTTGCTAATATTTTATTTATTTTTTTACATCAATATTCATTAGGGAGATTGGCCTGTAATTTTTGTTTGTTTGTTTGTTTTGGCTCTTCCTGGTTTAGATATTTGTACCATATTTGTGTTTTAGAAGGAAATAGGCAGTACTTCTTTTTTTGCCTATTTTTGCAAATAGTTTACATAGTACGGGAATAATTGTTCTTTAAGTGTTTTGTAGAATTCATTTATGAATTCATCTTGCCCTGGAGATTTTTTTTCTGAGGGAGTTCATTAATGACTTGTTCATTTTCTTCTAAAATGGAACTATTTAAATATTTTATTTCCTTTTTTTTTTGTTAAGCTGGGTAATTTATGTTTGTAAATATTCATCCATTTCAATTAGTTTGTCATACTTGTTGTCATACAGTTGGGCAAAATAGTTTCTAATTATAGCTTTAATTTCTTTTTTCATTGGTGGTTAAGTTCAGTGCTTTTTACCTATGGTGCTGGTGATTTGATTTTTTTCTTTCCTTTTTCTAATCATATTAACCAAAGGTTTATCTATTTTGTTAGTTTTTCATAAAACCAACTCTTAATTTTATTTATTAGCTCAATAGTTTTCTTAGTTTGTATTGTATTAAGCTGTCTTTTGATTTTCAAATTCCTAATTTGGTATTTAATTGGGTTTTTAAATTTATTCTTTTTGTAGTTTTTTTTTTAGCTGCATGCCTAATTTAATGATCCCATCTTTCTGTATTTTATTTATGAAGTTATTTCCCCCTAAATCTGCCTTAATAGCATCCCATAGCTTTTGCCATGTTGTCTCATTATTGTCTTTCTCTTAGATAAAATTAGGGATTATTTTTGTGATTTGTTTTTTGATGCACTCATTCTTTAGAATTAGATTATTTAATTTCCAATTGGTTTATAGTCTATCTTTCCCTGGCCCTATATTAAAGATAATTTTAATGCATTTTGGTTTGAAAAGGAAGAATTTACTATTTCTGCCTTTTTGCATTTGACTGTGATGTTTTTATGCTTTAATACAGTCAGTTTTTATGTAGGTGCCATGTACTGCCAAGAAAAAAGTGTATTCTTTTCTTTCTCTATTCATTTTTCCCCAGTATTTTATCATATCTATTTTTTCTAGGATTCTATTAACCTCCCTATTTCATTTCTTGTTTAGATTTGTCTGATTCTGAGAGGGGAAGGTTGAGGTCCCTACTAATATGGTTTTGCTGCTTATTTCCTCCTGTAACTGGCTTAAACTCTTCTCTAGGAATTTAGCTGCTCTACCAGTTGGTGAAGACACATTTACTATCATTACTACTTCATTTTTTATGATACCCTTTATCAAGATGTATTTTCCCTCCTTATCTCTTTTAATAAGATTTGTTTTTACTTTTGCTTTATCTGAGATGATAATTACTATCCCTACATATTTTACTTCATTTTACTTATGCATAATACCTTCTGCTCCAGCCTTTTACTTTTACTCTGTATGTGTCTTTCCATGTCAAATGTATTTTTTGTAAACTTAATATTGTAAGATTCTGTTTTGTAATCCACTCTGCTATTTGCTGTTATTTTATGGGGGAGTTCATTCCATTCATGTTCAGAGTTATGATTACCAGCTCTGTATTTTCATCCATTCTATTTTCTCCCCTGTATGTATAGGGGTTTTGTTCTCTATTTCTACCCTGCCCTCCAACTTGCTTTTTATCCACCTCACCCACTACTTTATCTCCTATCATCCTTCCTCCCATCTTTTACCTTTTCCCCTAGTGTTTCTGCCCTCCCTTCTATCTTTCTCTCCCTTTTCTTTTCCTCTTTCTCCTCCTACTTCTTTATGGGTTTAGATAAATGTCTATAGCCAACTAAATGATTAAATTATTCCCCTTAAAGCAAAAACATAAAAGATCAAGTTTCAGACAATGCTCCCTCTCTCTCTTCTTTCCATTATATATATAGGTCTTTTGCACTTCTTCATGTGAGCTCATTGTCCCATTATAATTCCCCTTTCCTCTTTTTCTAGTACAGATCTTTTTCCATCCCTTAATATCTTTTTCTTTGATATCATCACTTCAGAGTCCATTCACAACCACACCCTCAGTCCATGTGATGACCCTCTCTGTCTGCCCCAGTGACAGATACAGTTCTCAAGAATTACAGATATTATTTTTCCATCAAGTAATATAAACAGTTTAACCTTTAAATACATAGTTTTCCCCCATTTACCTTTCTCAGACTCTCTCGAGTCCTGTATTTGTAGATTACACTTTCTTTTTTTTCAAAAGAAATGGTTGAAAGTCTCTTACTTCATTGAAACTTCATCTCCTCCCTTGAAAGATGATGTTGAATCTTGCTAAGTAATTAATTCTTGGTTGTAATTCCAGGTCTTTTGCCTTTTGGAATATAGTATTCTAGGTGCTTTAATCCTTTATTGTAGAAGTTGCCAGAACCTGGGCAATTCTGACTGTTTCTCCTTGGATATTTGAATTATTTTTGTCTGGCAGTCTGCAGTACTTTTCCCTTAAGGTTATAGTTTTGGAGTTTTGCAACAATATTCCTTGAGGAATCATGTTCCAGAGGGGATGAATGGATTCTTTCAATGTTTCTAAAATATTGGGGCAGTTTTCCTTAATGACCTCTTGTAGAATTCTATCTAGTCTCCTTTTTTTGGTCATGGTCTTCAAATAGCCCAGTAATTTTTAAATTGTCTCTTTTGGACCTATTTTCCAGATTGGCTATTTGACAATGAATTATTTCACGTTTTCTTCCATTTTTTTCATTCTGTTTAGTTTGTTTGACTCATTTTTGTTGTTTCACAAAGTCATTAGCTTCCCTTTGCCCAGTTCTGGTTTTTAATGCATGATTTTTTTTCAGTTATCTTTTGTTACTTTTAAAATTTGTTTTATTCTACTGTTTAAGGAGTGTTTTTCTTCAGATGATTTTTTTTCCTTCCTTTTCTGAGCTGTTGACTCTCTCATGCACACTGCACACCTCTTATTTCCTTTTTCATTTTGTTCTTCTAACTCTCTTATTTGCCTATTGAAGTCTTTAATGAACACTTTTAAGAAGCCTCTTTGATCTTGAGACCAATTTATCTCACTCTTTGAGATTTCTTCGGTGGACATTCTGTCCTCATTTGAATGTGTTTTGTTCTGTCTTGTCAACATAGTAGTCTTCTATGGTCAAGATCCTTTTCTGTTTGTTTCTTGCCCATTTCCCCCTCTTTTCTTTGAGTATTTCCTTTTTTTAAACTTTTACAGTTGTACTCTACTTCTGGAGTTTAGGAGTCACTGTCCTAAGCTTCCTATGCATCTCTCAGCCTTGGCTTTGAAAACAGCACTCCTTATGTTTTCAGGGGATAGCTTTGCCTTCTCAGTGTGGAAAACAGCCTGGTTTTCCAGAGTTTGCCTTCTGAGTTAGGACTGGAAGCTGCCTCACTGATTTACCCTTCTGCTGAGCCAGGACTGAAGGTCTTAGTTGCTGATTTGATGTGATTAAACCCTCTCCCTGGCTTTCCCAGACTGACTTAGGTCAAGCACCTTTTTCTCCCCAGTGAGCTGATCTTTCTTGAAGTTTTTTCAGTATGTCCTCAGCTGGAGAATGGTTTCATTCTGTCAGACTCTGTTTAGAGGCTTGTTTTCATGTGGTTATTGAGGAAAACTGGGAGAGTTTGAGCAGCCTCTTTACTTTACTCCACCATCTTGCTCCACCTCCTGAAATCTTAGCTAACCTGCTTCAAATGCATGCCTTGAACCATGGTCATTCTAACAATGCAGTACTGTGTTGTCTCTCTAGGAAATTTAGTTATGAGCACATAATGTCCAGTAGTCCTGCACTCAGTTTCATCCCCCAATATGATCCTATCTATCCTATTTGGGGATCACAAAAAGATTAGACATTAAAACACTGAAAATAACATCGAAAGTTTTATTTCTCTGCATCAATCTAGAGAAATAAATAATCAAGAATCATATTCAAAGAATACTCATAGAAAAATATTAAAGTTCTTTGAAAAATTCATACATGTCTTATTCAGTCTGCTAAGTCTGACATATTACAATCAGTTAGGCTGGGTAATATGACAGTCTGACATAATCAGAGCTAACGTGCCATTTTAATGATAGGCAAAGCCTGCAAAATAAAGTAAGAGAGGGTTCATAAAATCATGGCAGAGATGATTAATGATTACTTTATAAATGTTAATGTACTTTATTCTGTAGGATAGCATAGTTATGCGTGCCACTTTCTATACATATTTACTGGTGTATTTACCTAAAAAGAGCAGGGAGCAGTTGGAATATATCTTTTATGTACCAAAGTACTGACCTGGTATTTCCAGAGTATAATTATACATTTTGGAAATACTGAGAAGACAGAGTTGTGCATTATTTGAGAGCAATGGATCTAGGGGTACAGTAGACTATTGCTTTAAGAATTTCTCTTGTTTCCAATTTATCACATCTAAGGTATTCTAATCTACATGCTCACTATTTTTTGGTGGTTGTTGTTAATTAATATGCAGTAATTAAAATTTTCTAGGGATGGCATCCATTTTTAGAATCTCATAAAAATAGGAAGATATTAAAAATTATGAATATATTTGATAAAAATATAACTTTTAAAAATACATTTAATTAAAATAAAACATAACGGGAAGAAAAACAACATTTCATTTTTGGTTGGTAACATTGGACTCTCAAGTCAACCAATGTAGTCACATGAGACATCACAAAGTATAAAATATTACAAACAGGAATTTGTCATATGTGAGCAAAAATCAGAGGAAATACTTCAAAATGGTAAAATAGATGGATTGTTTTATATAAATATATGGAAGCCCAGGTAGAAAATTTAGGTTAGCACAAAAATTAATGGTAAAAGCTATAATCTATGTACAGTTTGTTGGTTCTAAAGGCATATAAAGATCTTTGGAAATAACAATACCTAAATATATTTCTTTAATATACTGTTTAGCTTTTCAAAAGTTTCCTGTAAACTTAGGAGCAGTACCATTGCTTTAAGTGCTATTAGTCAAAGATCCAAAGAGACTGGAGCTTGAAGAAGGTACTGTGCTAAGTGATGGGAATACAAATATAGGCAGAACAAAAGCCAGTCCCTACATTCAGAGAACATAAATTTCTAATTGGTGAAAACAACACATAAAAATAATCTGAAAAAGGTTGGTAGGAATAGAGAATAAAGATATTTTAGCAAAGGAGCATGGGAGGGAAAAAAATCCCCATAGCCTAGTGAGGAATGCCACAAAGCTGACTGGAGTACTCTCATTAAATGCAGTTTCTGAGAAGAGCCATACAATCAGAAGTCAAGACTACAGGGACACTGAATTCTAGGGCTGCAATTAGTTTCTAGGAAGAATAGATTTTGGGGGATATGATAGATTTGATATGTTAGTTTGGAAAGAAATATTTTGGACATGTTGAGTTTGAGGTGCTTAGACTACATACAGTTTGGAATATATTTTAGACATTTAATGATATGAGATTGCAGTTTAGGAAAGAGTCCAAAAGATAAATCTTTAGAGCTAGAAATTAAATTATTATATAATTAAACAAGTTAATAAATCAAATTATATAAATAAAATTTTATAATTAAATTAATGGAAACCCTTCTGCATTGTTTGAAATCTTTAATTACTTTTTCCTCTTAGCTATTGTCTCCTCTCTGGATTCATGATAGTGATTACTTTTGGTCCTCTTTTCTAAGCCTTCTTTGTTGACTATTCTGACATGTTATGATTACTAGTTCTAAAATCTGTCTTGGCTTCTCTTTCCCTTCCCCATATTATTAAATTTGGAGGTCTCCTCAACTACCATGGGTTCAATTATCATGTTTATGGAGATGGTTTCTAGATTGTTTTCTCCCTGAGTACAATCTACTATTTAACATCTATCTTCTAGGGGTAGGGTCATATGATCACAGATAAAAAAAAAAAAAAGACTGTGAGGCCCTCATTTAACAGAAGAGAAATTGAGCCCCAGACAAGTTAAATGTTTTGCCAGGGTAGCAATACTGCTATTAAGTGTCTGAGGCAAGATTTGAGTCTAGGTCTTCTTAACTCCAGTTCTGATATTTTATTCATTATTCCAAGCTGCTTTACCAAAAGGTCCAAAATTGAACTCATTATCTTTATCCTCAAACTCTCTCCTTTACAAAATCCTCCCATTTCTCTATATTGTATCACTATTCTTCTAGGCACTGAAGCTTATAATGTGACTGTTATTTTCTGCTTTTCACTCTCATTGAACATATCCAATTGGTACATATGTGTGTGTGTGTGTGTGTGTGTGTGTGTGTGTGTTTCTCTTTAATAATGTAATAGCCACCTGAGTTTGTTGATATTACCTTTTCCCTGGACTATAAAATTAGTCTTCTAATTTATCTCCCTGTAGTGTTTCCCAATCCATCCTCAACAGAATTTCTAAAGTGATTTTACTAAAGGGTTGGTCTACTTGTGTAACTCTCTTCCCATCAATCAATTAACTTTAGTGGCTTCTTTTACTCCAGAGTAAATATAAAATATTTTGCCACTTAAGAGTCTTCACAATCTAATCCTTTTCTACCTTTTAAGCCTTAGTAGTAATAGTAGTGGCAGCAGCAGCAGTATCAGTGGTAATCAACTATTAAAGGCATCTTTAATTAGAAAATGACAACTTAGTGACCAGCCCAGATCATTACATTTTTTTTTTTTTTGGTACTCATGGCAAACTAAATTATTGATAAATTATTATTAGTAAATCAAATCCTACATGAAGTCTTTGAAATATTCTTTGTTGCTATTATAATAGACAAGATATTGGAATGACATTAGTCTGATCCCTTTCTTCTAAATATACAGGATTCTTTACAGATCTTGATGACAATAGTTATAACTATGTCCCAAGGGAATGTGATAACACATTTTCTTTCCCTCTAAAATGTTATTGAATTATCATGTAATCAACTTTAGCCACCACAGAAGAGTATGGCATCAATGTATAGCCCCTAGAAACAATATAAAATGTGGCAGTTGCTAAAAATCTTGAAACACTAATGCGAGCTGAATTAATTGTTGAAAGAATTGAAGTGAACAGATTGCTCCTTGTGAAATAGGAATTTGTCCTACACATTGGCATTAATAGTAAAAAAAGTTCCAGGGGATTTTTTTTAACATAGCTTAAAGGGAATAATTAACTTTCTCTCTTACTTGAGCATGCAAAAGACAACTATTTTCAAATGTTGCTGTTATAAAGAAACAAATATATTGCTCCATGATGGTCAGTAGAATAGAAGGAATCTCTACTAGAGAAATTTTCATTTATTTATAGATCGTTAAAGATTGAATGTTTATTTTTTAATCCCTGTACTATTATATTATTACAGGATACAAAATAAGTAAAGAAAACCTAGCATGATTCCAACAAAACATCTGAAAGTGAAAAAGATGGAAGCTTGGGGCAGCAGAGAGAGCACTATATTTAAAGCCCAAACTTCTAGAATTAAAATATTTTTCTTTCTACTACCTACTATGTGTTAAACATGTACAAGTCATTTAATTTTTCTGAGTCTCAGTTGACTCATCTGTAAAATGAGAGCATTGCTAAGTAGGTGGCACAATGGAAAGAATTACAGGACTGCTGTCAGGAAGACCTGAGTTCAAATTTTGCCTCAGACACTTGCTGTGACCTGTAAGTCACATCTAGTTCATAACTAGATGACTATGAAGTTACTTTCTAGCTCTAAATCTATAATTTTAGGACCTAAGTAAAGTCAAGTGATACAGAATTGATATAGACTTTATTTAGAAAGGAAGAAAGTTAGTTAGAAGGTAAAGGAAGGAAGAAAGGAAGAAAGGGGGAAGGGAGGAAGAAAAGGAGGGTAGGAAGGAAAGGAGGGAAAGGAGGGAAAGAAAGAAACATTAATTAAATTCTATGTTCCAGGTCCAGCAATAAAGGCTGAGGACCTATGTAAAAGGAAAAAAAAAAAGAAAATCTCCATATTTAAATAGCTTACTTTATAATGGTGTAAACAGAATATAAAGGGGTGCAGGAGAGTGGACCCCATTCAGATGGCCATCTTATGTGATGCATAACAAGAAAATAAAATGGCTAACATTTATACATTGACTATTATTTATCATGCAATTTGTTAAGTACATTTAATTCAATCCTCACAATAATCTGTGAAGTCAGTGTTATTATAATCTCCATTTTATAGATGAGGAAATTGAAACTGGCAGAGATTAGGGAACTTGCCCAATGTCACATTAAGTGTCTGAGGAAGAATTTGAACATTTGAACTCAGGTCTTCCTGACAGTAGTTCTGTAATTCTTTCCATTGTGCCACCTACTTAGCAAGAACAAACAATGTAAATGCTAGTGAAAGCAACCTGAAACTGATCTTTTTTTTTCCTAAATGGAAAGCATTGTTACATTTTTATGTTTCAAAATCATTATTACATCTTTATTTTTTCCATATGCTAGAGATGAGGAAAAAAAACACCAAGTACTTGGAAATCAAAATCCATGAATACATTCTTTTGGAATAACCATATAATTTCACAAATTTTCAGTAGCTTTCTGGGTACTTGATTGGTACAAAAGCAGACAAAGTTAATTAATGATTTCAATTTCAAAGCACCTTTGATTAACTGGAGTCAGCACATAGAGAGTCAAACTACTTTTCATTATCATTTCTATTATAAAATACATCTAATTGACAGTGCATATTTTCCAACCAGCCTGTATTATTAGATTAGAAACCTGACACTGTTCATATCTGGGTACATGAGCAAAAAATAATTACATTTAATAATAATGAAAAGAACCCACAGCAATCCATCATACTACTACTGTAGCAAGAGCCATGAAGTCTGAATGGGTGCCAAATTAGAAAATTAATCTATAAAAATATGTCAATTACTATACCCATAATATAAGTCTAGCCTCAAAACAAGTGAATGTGAATCATGATCATCATCCAGCATCCCACTGGACTTTTGCAAATGCATAACTTCAACTGTTTTCTCTTTTATACCCATTATAGATTTTCCTTGCAAAACTTTTAGTGATTAAATATAGCTTAGATATTTTATAAGTCAATGGAATTATCTACATTTTTTTATAAAAGGTTTACATATTAGAGATGTAATCAGTGAGGAAAAACCAGGATTCTACTGAAACTGACATTCTTCCACTTTGTCTCATGAATGATAACTAGCCTGCTTTCCTGTATGGTGTAACCTTTCCTAGATTGCTTTCTCATGTCACCTTCATGTCTCAGTCTAAGAGTCTACCTCTCCTTATCTCCAATTTTTTCAGGGATGTCGACTACACTTTGTATTGGAAGAGTTGCTCTTTCTGTGCTGTACTTTTTTTTTTTAACTCCTATTTGCCTGATGAACAAGAATTCCTACCTTGGCTCTGAGACATGTAGTCAGATGCTAATTATATGTAAATTATTTTTCTGTAACCATAGAAATAGTGTCTGAAGTGAAATTCAAATCCAAATCTCCTGACTTAATATTCAATATTATTTCCATCATACCTCATTTTTCTTCACACAAACACATGGACACATAGCAATGAAGCACACACTGACACTAAACGATACTAAAAGAGGAAGTCAGAAACACAAAATCACATATTCTCATAGCTAATTGGATGAAATTTCTATTCTCTATAGCAGGCCTTAAAATTCTTGAAGATGATTATTATATCCAACTTTTTTTTCTAAGTAACAGATATACTGTTCCAAGTTTCTTTAACCTAACTATTCTTTGCCATTATTTTCTGGACACTCTCTAGTTTGTCAGTGTACTTTCTAAAATGTGGCATCCAGGAATGAAGAGAAGTACTCCAAATGCAATCTGACTCCAGCATGTAGAACAGAAGAATTAATTCCATTAATTAATTCTGGACATTGTCTCTAATTAATGTAGCCAAAGGATTTGTTAACCTTTTTCTTCTGGATGCCCTCTTAGAGATTTTTGTTGTTTTTCAGTCATATATTCTTTATGACACCATTTGTGATTTCCCTGACAAAGATATTAGAATGGCTTATCATTTCCATTCTTTAACTCAACTTACAGATGGAGGCAAACAGGTTAAGTGACTTACCCAGAATCACACATTTAGTAAGTATCTGAGGCTGCATTTGAATTTAGGATCTACATACTAGAGATCTGGCTCTTTATTCATTAAAGTATCTAACCACTACATTACAAGTTACTTACATTTATTTTACAGGTCATTATTATTTGGACCTTTTTCACACAAAAGGTCTATAATTCTTTAGTTTTATACTTGAATTTTTGAACCCAAGAATAGGATTTGCCATTTATTCTTATTAAATTTCATCTTATTAGATTCAGCTCAGCATTTTAAGAATTAAAAACCAACTTCAATCAATCTTTCATTCATTAAGTTCCTTTTATGAGTCAGATCTTTCCTTTGTCATCCAATATATGAATTCAATACTCTTACTCCAAGTCATAGATAAATAAGAATATTGAACAGAATAGCAATAAGAACATATTCTCAGTCTGGAGTTCTTTCTCCAGAATTATATTTATACATTTAGTACTACTTTTGGTTTGAATATCCAAATAGTTAAGCATCTACCTATCATAATATTTTCTAGCTCATCTTTTGTCCAAAAGAAAAACATGTTAGAATTTGGAAAATGCTTTCTGAAATATAGATATCATATGTATATAGCTATTTGTATAAATTAATAATAATTCTAATTATTAATATTTATAAAGAACATTGTCTGCAAAATATTTTGTAAACATTATCATATTTGGGTTTCATAACAATTCTTTGAAGTAGGTATTAAAATCCCTACTTTATAGGTAAGAAAACTGAGACAAGGCAAACTCAGTGATTCATCATGGCATTTCATATCTCAATACCTTGGCATAGACTTTTCCATACTTGGAATTCATTCTTCCTCCTTCATAATATTGAAATCACTATCTTCTTTCAAAGCTAAGCTCAAGCATCACTTCATATATAAAGCTGTTCATGAATCCCAATTATTAACATTTTCTTATCTTCAATTTATTTTGTATATTTGTTATATTGATTTATCTATATACATGTTGTTCTCACATTTTCTAACAGAATGGAAGACCTTTAAAGCCAAGGTACCATATTATATGCTTAACCCAGAGTAGACATTTATGTAAATGATTTCTCAATTGAATTTTCATCATATAGGTTATAAGCATCAAAGGTAAAATTCCTGTCTGATCTTTCTGACTCCAAGTCTGATTTTTTTTTTTTTTTTTACTATATCAAGTTACCCTGCAGAGAGAGATCAGAGTATTAAAAACAAACAAAACAGCAACAATGACAAAGCCAAAACACACAATGGACTAAAAGGATCCAAAGCTCTTTGTATCAGCAATAAAAACCAATCTAGGAACTAGGCAATCGTCTATAATAAGAACAATACTAGTGGGTAGGATATAATTTTGCTTGTTATTTTTACATTCTAATGATCAATACAATTTGCCTGCAGCATTATCAATTCTGGGCATGTTGAAACAATTCCATTTCTTGAGCATCAGCATTTAGAAACCTGATATCTTTAAATGTTACCCTATCCAAACAAACAATCAACCATATGACTCAACAAAGAAGGCTTTTCCTAAACTTCAATTATATAGATTAATGTAACTAAAATGGAACCCATGAGTTTTCCCAAAAGTTACAGAAAGCTTAATAAGTATATTAGCTACATTGAATGATAAATAGAAGTTCGTGCAGAAAGACTATTTCCGTGGTGATTTACACATTATATTGCACCAGATGGTGACTTTGTATTAGATGGAGAATTCACTTCCTAATTTAGGATTCTAGAATTCAAAGCTTTAGGCCTGAAAAGACTGTTGTCTTTCTTAGAAAAATTCAAATTTCACCCTATCTTCATTCATATGAGAAAATTCAGGCTCAGAAAGGGCATTTAGTTTACCTATGATCACATTAAGTACCAACTTAGCAATGTTAGGATTTGAATCCAAGTCATCTTCTTCCAGATCCAAGCCTCCTCTCCCCTAACCATGATAGATTGAAGTTTTCTTTCAAGGAAATAAAAAAACAGAGCTGAATTTTTAAGTTTTCTCAATGACTGATGAAATCATATTATAATAAAAGAGCATAGTATTTAGCTAGAACTTTGTAATTTTTCATCTATGTGGATAAAATCAAAATCTATGGAAGAACAAATGGTAGGAAATGTGTCTGTAATTGTAAAAGAACTGTGTGAGAGATAGGACCTTACATATAGATGGAATTATCAATATTATAGTAATTGGGAGAATTCTAGGGATTTCAGGAAAATACTCAAACCTGCCTTCATTGGTGAAACCATCACAATGTTTTGTTGTTTTTTTGTTTTCCCCTTTATTAAGAGGTTAATAAATTTATAAGGTGAATTCAAATTCAGTTAGGTGACTGACTGGTTTTTGTTCTTTTGCTGAGCTCTTTTTCTACGTTTTGGTAGGGGAAGAGAAGTGGTTCAGTATCCAAGGATACTGGACAAAGAAATGGGAAAGGAGATCATTATCATGAAAGTAAAGAAAGGCATAGAAAAAGGATACAGGAAAACAGAGAACAAAGTATATATTTTACCATCTTGCCCACAAATAGGTCTCTCTGGAGGTGACTAAAATCTCCTGTATTCTCTGATAATTTTTATAGGTTATTAAAAATCAAGTAAACTCATCAGTGAATTCATGAAATTGCCAGTGATTTTCAAGATTGATATGACTTTGATAAATAGCAAATTTGGAATAATATTAATAGTTGAACAGACTGGCCACTGTGGGGGAGAAAAATGTGACTCCTTTTTATGATTCTTCAAAAGGTATGAAAAGCAATAATATTAGAACATGTATGGAAAAATGAGTTCTTTGACTTTGTTCTAGATAAGGTCATTTGGAGGTTATTTAGTTTATTTCCCTTTTCACTTATAAAGGAATTGAGGCCCATTATGTTAAATATTTGTCCTTTTTATACCAGCAATGATTGGAAGAGTTTAAAAATGAATCCAGATTCTTTGTCTTCAAATTCCACATCATTCCACTAGTAAAATACCAATAATAGAGTTGTAGTAATAGAGAAGGCCTGTAGAAGCAGCTAAGTGATACAAAAAATAAAGTACTGGACTTAGATTCAGGATTACCTAGTTCAGAATCTTACATACTTCCTAGCTGTATCACCCTGGGAAAGTCTCTAAAAATCTGTAAAAATGATTATTATAATACTACTTACTTCACAGGGTAGTAATAAGGCTGAAATGAAATATCTAAAATGCTTCACAAAACTTAGAGCATTATATAAATCTTAGATGTTATATCATCCTTATTATTCATAAACCAGAATCCATTTATCCTAATCTGTCCCTAAGGCATTAATGTTCTTTGTATCCTGGATAAAATGTCATCCTGCTTTTTTTTTTTTTTTTTTTTAAATCTCTAGTGAAATTTACTATATTCTAAGACAAGGTCTTTTCTTGACAGTTCCAAATTTTAGAAAGTGTTTCTACATATTTATTTCTGTACCCCAGGAGATTTTTAATCTCATTGATCACAATATACTCATTCTTCTCTACATGTTAATGTTTCAGCATGCTTCTTTATCAGTCCTTCAGAGGTAATCTACTCTTTGCCTTAAAGGTATTTTAAAAAGCCTATCTTCTAAAAGGCCTATTTGAGGATAACAGTTTAGCATTTAAATTCTTAATTTATTAACATTTTCACTTCTCTAATTTACCCTAGAAGAAAGTAAGAAGACCAATAAATTCTCTTGCATAAAAATCCCTGTTGGGAATATGCTAACCATTTACTTATGCCCACTATGCATTTTTACATTGACATTTGTGTTTGAAATTTGTTCTCTGCTGCTTCTATTCAGTGGTCTCAGTTCTTTCTTTTGATGTCATGATTAACAAATTTAATTCTTCTTTCATTCATCAACCTTTAAAATACTTAAAGAGTGCTATTATTTCTCCCATTAAATCTTCTCTTCCTTCAATCTGAAGATTCCCGGCTTTTTTTCAGTTTATGTTCCTCAATATCATCTATCTATCTATCTATAGTTTTATCTCTCTAACTATACATATGTAGTTTTGTATACCCACAGAGAAAACTGAAATATTAATGTCAAAAATAATTTAAAAGGTCATTTAGTTCAATTTTATAATTTAACAACAAGGAATTTGAAATCCAGGTTATCTTTCAAGTTTATACAGGTAATCACAAAAAGAATTGATTCCAGAACCCATCTCTTGCGTCTCAAGTTAATTTATTTTCTATAATCATACATGCATGTATATAAGTATGTATATGTAGATAGACATTATATGGGGAAGCTAGGGGGAACAGTGAATAGAGTGCCAGCCATTGAATTAAGAATACTCAGCTTCATGAGTTCATTCTTATCTCAGGCTGTTACTAGCTGTGGGCAAATCACTTAACCCTGTTTTCTTAGTTCCTCATCTGAAAAAGGAGAATGAAATGAGAAACCAATCTAGTATTTTTACCAAGAAAAACCCAAATTGAGTCAGTCACTAGAGTCAAACATGATTGAAAAATGACTGAACAACAATAGATGTTACATATGCGGTTACTTAAATGCCATTCTTGTCATGTCTATCTTAAGTTTTTCATCACTTGTCCTTTTCAGAGAATGGACTGAAAAAATGGAGAGCTCTGTACATTGACAGTGCCAGTATCTTCTTTCAATGATATTTAATACCAAGGGAAAATAACCACCTTCATCAAGAGAGAATGGGTTCTCCCTCTTTTCCTGATGAGAGCGTTGTATAAATGTCATTTTAACAATGTAAACGCACACATCAATGTCAAGATTGTCCTATTTTGCTCCATATGGAAGAGAATAAGCCTCCTGAGAGTTACCTTCATTTGCCTCTCCATGACCAGTTGCTAAGACAGAACAAACAAGCTGTCAACATTGCCAATAGAACCTATTAACTGGACAGAAGTTCTTTGAAATAGTGTTGGCAGCAATTACTTATAAAAACATTGTATGCATTTTTGAAATTAAGCACTACTCTGTCTCTAAATATTTAAACTTAAAAGGCATATAGGATCACGTAAAAGATTTAATTATAATTGGGAAACTGAGAAAGACAATTTTATAAATGTTAATGCAATAACAAAGGGATTAGTTCTTTTAAAATTTTATTTTAAAAGATTATTTTAAGAGTAAGGAAGATTGAATGATCAAATTTGCTTCAAATACCTGTTCAAAATAATATTTGCACTCCATGTGCACAAACAAATCCAAGGAAACAAAATAATCTTTAGAAAAATTCTAGATTTTTTCTCCTGAATCAGAATAATTCTGAAAGTGTTAGTTATAAATTCATTTCAAATATTAATATCCTGAGATAATGAATCTGGTTCAGCTGAATGTAAAATTAAAGATGAGTCATTAAGTTTGGGGTCTATTGTCTAGAGTGAACAGGGAAATATCTCTTTTAGAATCATAGCAGGGGTTCTAGTCTGTGTCCTGGGGATTTGACTTCACAAGCCATTAACCTCCCTTTGGGTCAATGGGGCATTTGACTGCTAACAGTACTAATGGGCTGTGCACATAGATATGGTTAAAGTGATGGATTAATGATCTAAATTCTATTTTTTTTTTCACACTGAATTATTTGCCATTATCTCCAAGGCCAATCATCAAATTGGCCATAACTTTACTCTGGGGCAATTCTCATTAACATGAGAGTTTGAGACACATGCAGTAAAACACATATCCCCCCCTCCCCCTTTCCTCTCACAGTAATTTTTGTTTATACTTGATGCTTAATTTAGTTGCTAGACACTCCAAAATTGAACAACATTGTCACTAAGAAGACACACAAGGTCAAACAGCCATTTAATACCCAGTTCATGCAGACACGATATAAACCAGACAGCTTAACATCCATCATAAATCTGGCACCCATACAAATTACCTTTTTTGAGGAAAAAAAAAGATACAAAAGTGTACCACATATTGGGAAGATTTTAATTCAAAAGTTTCTGGAGAAGGCTCACAATTTTTAGTTTGATTTGTTTAAGAGAAGATTATAGCAAGATTTCAAAGCAGCAAAATGGCCTCTACAATCTTTTGTCATTTAAAAAAATAGCCTTATCTAAAGATAAATAAAATTCTCTTTCAACTGAGGTAAACAATGAACATTTAAGAGAGCACTAATGAGGCATTTAGTGAAACTAAGAGGCTGTACAAGTTATAAAAAACTGGGGAGAAAAGGTCTTCTGCTCTTATTATAGTTTCAAATACACTAATATGTAATGTTGGGAGGATTCACTTCCTAAGTGCTTTCCATTATCATTATGTTCTATTGTCTCTCAGTCCTCAAAAACATAGCACAGCTCACGAAGTAAATTATTGGTAGAAGAGTAGAAACAAACAAATGAAATATAATGTAATACTTTGGGAAATGATAGCAGGAATTTATATACAGACTCCAAGAAAATAGCTGCCATTCAAATTGGGCAGGTTATCTGAAATACTGACAAGGAAAATAATGGCCATTAGAAACTCCCAGCTACTCTGAAGGACTATACAGAACATTTACCTGTGGACCCTTATTATATAAGATATTTCATTTTTCAAAATGCCATATTATAAAATACTACCAATATTAGAGTATGAGTCTGTTAATTATATTCAACTTAAGAAAAATTAAATTCCCATTCTAAATCTCTACAAATAAGGGGAAAAACAACCTTTGGTTAACACACAATCAATGCTGTGGAATGCAGATGCATTGTCAATTCTTAGTTATGAAAAAAAAAAAAAGCAAAAACAAAACAAAAAAACCCCAAAACAACCAAATAAGTAAACAAAACTTATGTATACTCATGGCATTCATACCATTCTACAATTATGAGCTACAAGCGTTAAGAGAGAGACCTGAAATGAAATAAAGTTATAATTTTCTTTTCAGTTGCAAGTCTTAATTTCTTTTGTTTTTCCTTCTTGCATTAAAATTAGAGGTAACTTTGTCTACTAGATAAAATACTAGACATGGAGTCAGGGACACACAAACTCAAAGCCTGCTTCTGATGCTCACTAGGTATATAACTGTAAATAAGTCATTTAAATTTTGTATTCCTTAAAGAACAACCTAAAACTTTAAGTCATAAGAAAACTGAGATATGATTTAATGAAAGGAGTTCCCACATTAGGAATTCTCCTCAGTAAAACATCACAGATTCTTCCTGTTCTCACATTAAAAATTTAATTCTTCTTATTCTTATACATGGAATTAAGGTAATGCATTCTGTATAGTAAAAGAGACTGTGTGTGTGCATGTGTATGTGTATCCAGCACCTAGCACAGTGCTGCGACAAAGTAAGATAGGAGTTGGTGAATACTGGTGAAAGTACTGTGTGGTGTGAAGAACCTTTGGTAAGAAAACTATCAGGGCAGGTCAGAACTTCCTCTGTAACTTGAAGTCTTAGAAATTTGATGTAACTAGAGCATCAAGAAATTAAGTGACTTGCTCAATGCTAAGTATGGATTATGAGCAGAACTCAAACTTCAGGTTCCATGACCCCCTGACTTATTTTTTATATATGTACACTCATGTTGCTTGTTAGATGTTTAATAAATGTTTACTTAATTAAATTTATTGAATAAAAGTAATGCTTAAAGAGTGGATGTTAGGTTATTTTTTTAATGATACAGAGTTTAAAAATAGAATTTAAAAAACCCCAGACAATATCATTGACATTGGTTTAAATATCAGAAAATGGTTTTTAAAGTTTTGCTCTGTTTTCATATTTTAAGCAACTATTATCCTTGCAGGACATAAAAATACAAGGGCCAGAGATGTTAACATTCAAATTTCTGTCAAGCAAATCTGAATAAAAAGGATGAAGGTGATTACTGTATGGTCTTTATCTTTCCACAGTTCCTGCAGATGGGCTAGGGGATGCTGCTTCCATATGTTAAAAGTATCTCTAAGGCTCTCTATCATTCAGTTAATCTAAATATAAAAAGAAAAACCAACAGCTCGTAATTTCTTGGGCATATCTACATTTTCATCCAGGAGTCTCAAAGAATTTTTATGTAGGTTTATTGATGAGAAAGGGCTCAATAATTACTTCCTGAGAAGAAACTTCCTTAAGAATTGGAATTATATTTAAAAATCTCATTTCCTGGAATAATTTGTCTTGTGAAACAGAATGAAATAAGGTTCACAGAAACTCTTTATCAATACAGGTCATAATTTGGGTTCTCCTCATCCTGATTTGAAACATCTATTAAATAAACTCTCTTTGAGAGTGTCAAAAAGAAGCCTACGTTATATTGAATTCCATTCTATGTGGAGCAGCATTATGAAATTAAAGTTCACTGGATTATGTACTACAATTGTGCTCCACTAAGCGTAAAAGAAAAATTGGTTTGGAGAAAATTGATTGATATTAGGTATTAATGTTACATAGATAATGTAAGTTTTTCAAGTCTATTCTTGAAGCTCAATTCGAGAATTTTACATTTAAAAAAAACTAAGAAAAAGAAATAGAACAAACTATTAATCAAATCCCTAAGAAAAAATCCCAAGGACCAAATGGATTTACATGTGAATTCTATCAAACATTTAAAGAACAACTAACTCTAATACTATATAAACTATTTGAAAAAATAGGGAATGAAGGACTCTTCCCAAATTCTTTTTATGACACAGACATGGTACTGATACCTAAACCAAGTAGGACAAAAACAGAGAAAGAAAATTATGGACCAGTCTCCCTAATGAATATTGATGCAAAAATAGTAAACAAAATATTAGCAAAAATATTACAGATAATCATCCCCAGGATACTACATCACAAGCAAGTAGGATTTATACTAGGAATACAGGGCTGGTTCAATATTAGGAAAATTATTAGCATAATTGACTATATCAATAACCAAATTAACAAAAAACATATGATTATCTCAATAGATGCAGAAAAAAGCATTTGATAAAATCCAATACCCATTCCTATTAAAATACTAGAGAGTATAGGAATAAATGGACTTAAAAAAAATAGTAGCATCTATTTAAAACCATCAATAAGTATCATATGTAATGGGGATAAACCAGAACCATTCCCAATAAGATCAGGAGTGAAACAAGGTTGCTCACTATCACTATTGCTATTCAGTATTATATTAAAAATGCTAGTCTTGGCAATAAGAGTTGAGAAAGAGATTAAAGGAATTAGAGTAGGTAATGAGGAAACCAAATTATCACTCTTTGCAGATGATATGATGGTATACTTAGAGAACACCAGAGAATCATTTAAAAAGCTATTAGAAATAATCCACAACTTTAGCAAAGTTGCAGGATGCAAAATAAATCCACATAAATCATCAGCATTTTTGATCAACTCTGACGGACATTGCTCTCTTCAACATTGAGATGATTCAAACCAGTTCCACTTGGGCAGTAATGAAGAGAACCATCTACACCCAGAGACAGAACCATGGGGACAGAGGGTGTAACATAACATAACATTCTCTCTCTGTTATTATTTGTTTGCATTTTGTTTTTTTTTCCTCAGTTTTTCTTTTTCTTCCTTCTTTATCTGATTTTTCTTGTGCAACCAGATAACTGCATAAATATGTATGCACATATTGGATCTAACATGTATTTCAACATCTTAAACATGTATTGGATTATTTGCCATATGGGGGAGGAGGTGGGGGTTAGAAGGGGAAAATTTGCAACAACAGGTTATGCAAGTGTCAATGTTGGAAAAATTATCCCTGCATTGCTTTGTAAATAAAAAGTTTTAATAAAAAACCCCCAAAAATAAAAAACTAAGTAGTCTTAGTAGGATTCATCAGATTAGAGGGTCCATATTTAGACCTATAAAGAATTCTAGAGATCATGAAGCCTAAACCTGTTTTTTTATTGATGAGGAAATGAAAGTTTTTAGTAACAAAGTCACTTGTGACAAAAAAGAACTCTGAATTCTAATCCAATTAGTCTAAACCAAGAGCATATACTCTTTTTAAAAAGTAAAATAATTTTTTTTCATTTTTCTTTTATTTTAAATAAGGTTTTATTCAATGTTTTCACATTACCCTAGTTTCCCATAGTATTTTTCTCTTTCCCCCTCTGAAAAAGTTATTCCTTATAACAAACTGTTTTTAAAGATCAAAAAAGTAAGAATAAAATATCAGAATACCTGATCAATATATTGAAGAAACTGCAATGTTCCTCATTTATGAACCTCACACCTCTGTAAAGGAATGGGTCTGTCTTTTTATATCTCTTCTTTTAATCCATTTCTTATTCTTTGTAATTTTGCAGCATTAAATTTTGATATTTTGTGTTTGTACTTGTTCATATCATTCGTTGTAGTCATTGTGTACATAGTTTTCTTAGCTCTTTGAAAGGAAAGAAAAATAGCAAAAAACAAAAACAAAAACAAACTTGTAACAAATTCTCACAGTCAAGTAAAACAAAATTCTACAGCCATTTAGGTCTGATTGTACACCCTGAGTCTTTCACCTCGTGGTGAACATATGAATAGAATGCTCATGAATTCTCAGAAATTATAATTGGTCATGAAACTGATTAGAAGTCTTAAGTCTTTCAAATTTGTCTGGCTTTTAATATGGTTGTTATTATATAAATGATTTTGCTGTATTCACTTCACCAGCTATCATTTTATAGGCTTTTTCAACCTTTTCAACATTTCTGAACAGTATTCCATTACATTCAATTACCAAAATTTATTTAATCCTTCCCCAGCTGATAGACACTCCTCGTAGTTTGCAATTCTTTGTCACTACAAACTGAATTGTTAGATCTGTTTTTAGATATATTAGTTTATATTCTCTTTTTTTGATGTATTTTAGACATAGATCTAGTAGTAATGTACTTTTTGAAAAAAAGTCAAGTCAATGAGTATTTATCAAGCACCTATTATATGGCAGACATTGTGGTAAACACCGTGGAGACAAAGATAGATAAAATCCAGCCTTTGTTTTCAAGGAATTCACAAATAAATTGATGGGGACAACATGTAAACAATTACAACAGATAAACTGGAGCACAGGGAACTATCATAAAGAAAGATTGAGAAAGGCTGCTTGTAGGAGAAGGGGTTTTTAAGTATATTCAACTTGTGCATAGAAAGAACCATGAACTTGGAGTCACAAGGCCTGTGTTTGGACATTGTCTCTGCTTCTAACCAGATTGGTGACCTTCTTAGGTGACATAACTTTTATAGGCCTAATATGATGGGGTTAAAATACCAAGAATTCTAGGAAAAGATGGGAAAGAAAATATAAAAGGCACTGTGTGCACATACACACATATGTTTATGCATGAGACTATCTGTGTGTATCAGTGTGACCTTGGGCAAGCCACTCAATCTTTCTTTTCCCTGGACAATTCTATAAGGCTGTAAATTTTAGAGAAAGTGATAATGTGCATTTAGAGATGAAATTTTTCACTGGGAGCTCCTTATCTCGATGAAAACACAGATGTGTTTATGTGTGTGTGTGTGTGTGTGTGTGTGTGTGTGTTAATGAGAGAGACATATATATATATATATATATATATATATATATATATATACACACATACATATATATTCCAGTTTCTATTTTCTATCTTATATTACAATAGCATTTCAACACATACAAATAATGTGACTAAAATGTCTGTAATTTTGTTCCAGAGATTCCACTAGAAAATCATTGATAGAAATGCTCTGTCTACACCTAAATTTTTTATAATATATTATTTTTATAACAAAAAAACTGGCTTGATTGAGGACTGGCTAAACAAGGAGTGGTATATGAAGGTGATAAAAATGCCATAAGAAGTAAGATAAAAAATGGTGAAAATGATGAATACAGAGAAACATGAGAAGACATGTTAATGTTGCAGAATTACAAAGAAGAAACTTGGGCCCAAAGAAGACAAATATCAAGGCAGCCCTTCCCATTCTTCTGTAGAAATGACAGGCAGAGTTTCTATGTAAAGAACATTGCATAAGTTGTCAGATATTTTTAATGTATTAGATGATTATTTTCTGATTATTTTTTCATTCTTTTTTTTCATTAAAATAAGATTTGGATATCCCTGTTTTTGTTTTATAAACTACTCTAATACTCTATTTAAAATGGTGAGTGAAAAATTAAATGTAAATATACATAAATAAATGGTTTTTAGGTAAATTAAAACATCATGTTTTATTAAAAGATTTCATTTTAAAAATTGAAGTATAAAAATATAGTTTTTAATGTGATAGATGTTGTGAGCAAGACATAGGCAATTACTTATTAACTGCTTTTCATGGCAATATCTGAAGACACTAAGAAGTCTTATATTTGATAAATCTTAGGAATGATGTCTTTGTTACAATAATTCCCAATCTTTCCTTTTATAATAAGAGCTTTTGCCTCTTCTAAGCATGTGGCACAGAGTCCAAATTGAAGAAGGAGGAGAATCAATAAAAAGCTCAAATTGAGAGAAACTTCTTATTGTGAGGTACTCCAGAAAATTACACTTGTGGGTGACTTTATGATGATTGAATTATGTCCCATAACACCATAGAAATTATAAAGGATACACTTAATCACCCCAAAGTGTTTCATATGCCTATTTACAAGTGAAAAATAGTGGATATATTTCAGCTAAGTATTTCATCTATCAATGCAATTTAAAATTTTAGAGCGTTACCTGTGAAATTGATAGGTTAAGTTACTTGTCTAGGGTCATATCACTATACTTCATGATTCTCTAAGATGAAGGAAGTATAACTGTGACATTTGAAGGTTTTGTTGGGAAATTGCTAACAAAAACTTATTTTTTTTAAAAGAATGAGATATATAACCAACTTCAAAGAAAAAAAAACTTAAAATGAATAATATACTTTTCACTGAGAGAATCAATAATAATCATCTATCTAACCTCTCCACTTTTTCTCTCTCTCCTGGTCAATCCATCACACAATAAGTTCTGGGAAAGGCTTTATTGTTTACTTTTTCTTAACTACCAGGATATTAAAGAAAGAAAAGGTTTTATTCTCTGAATAGCTTAATTTCTACTAAATGAAAGTGAATAAAAAATGTGAACAAGATCCACTCTCTTCCTACCTTTCTCTCACTTCAATTCCTTCATGTCATGTGAGAAAGCTCACTGATTTTTCTGATCTCCATGTCTTTGTAAGCTACAATGACCTTTGCAAGTTGAACTAAGGTTAACAAGAAGACTGCATTTTTTATATTTACAATTGGGTACATACAGTCAAGTCAACAATCCTAGAAAGAAAGTATGCATGTTGAAATTATCATAGATACAATAGCTACATTTGCCAATATTTCATTTACATTTTAATTTCATTTCAGTAATTTTTCTGAGAGTGTATATCATAACCATTGTCCATTTATGTAACTTTTTTCTGTGATCTCCAAAAATTCTATCATATGAAACCCATTGAACACTGGGGACTTCCTTCTCATATTATTTTGACATTACAGGGATACTAATGGAGAATATGGACTATCCATTCATCATGCTTTGATCTTAATATCACTTGAATTCTTGTATTTTTTTTCTGTTCATATTTTTATGACATTCTGCCTCCACCAGGACTTTATATAAAATGCCTGAGATATCTCCATTATTGAAGCTTACTGCAGTTCTAGACTTCAGGCATTGGAATTACCTCCTTTTTAATAAGGATATCCAGGTCATCAATGTCTCTCCAGACTGCCTTCATGATGCACTTCTCAGATTTTCTTTGCAATGATCAAGCCTTAGCTTGAGCTTCTTCCTGGCTTCACTCTGCCATCTTGGCTCTGGCCCCCAAAGGACAATTGCATTCTTTATTCACTTTTTTCCCTCCACAAATATATAGATCAAATTTTTTTCTGTGATTTTTGTTATCCTTTAGAAGCTCTGCAATATTTGGGGACTTGATGCAATCAGTACAAACGAACAGGAGCTTGTGGAGGACCTCATGATTGACAAGGAATCACTCTTTTTCAATTATACCCCCACCTGTATGTAATGAAAATAAAATATACTTAGGAGAGGCAGCAGTTATATCAAAAGAAAGAGGTGGGGAATGATTGTAATCTAAGTATATTACTTCAGATCATACCACAGAGAACATTTAAGAGATGAGAGCATAGACATTATGCCCAGGACATCTATCACATTTAAAATTAGATTATTTTTATACTTTAAATCTTGTCAACAAAGAAATAAAATCCTTAAATCATTATTCAGTGACATAAAATTTTTCAATATATTTTGTTTAAAAAATCATTTAACCATTAACATTTATTTACATCCTCACTTGGGGAAATAGTGCAGTCACACACTTTATTCTCAAAATGGGATAGGCAGAGAAGTAATATATGAAGAGAGAAATATTCATCCATCCATTCATTCATTTATTCATTTATAATCATAGTCTGTCATTAGCTTATTATAATTGATAAAAGATATGCAAAATACTAAGTAGACTATCAGCATCTAAAATTACTAAGGTAGAAATACTTTCATAAAAGATAATACTTCCATCAAATAATTGGATAAATATCTAGTTTTTGCAATCTAAGAGGAATAATGATCATTTGCTCACAATCCTTATTTAATTATTTTCTTTGACCCATGTAAGTTTGAATTCTACCGCACTACTACTCACTTGTTTCTTATACACAATGGTTCCTCTTTTATCACTACACATTTCTGTTGGTAATTCATCCATCATCTCTGCCTTACTGAATTGTTACATTCATGTATAACTTCAGTATTATTTCCCTATTCTCTCCATCTACCTGCTGCTAGTATTATTTTCTTCCTCAAATGTTTTGTATTTTTCTTTTATGAATAGTTTTATCTCTCCTCCACTCAATAGAAACTTAGCACCTCACAACAGAGACTGGTCCATTTTTTGGTGTACAATTTCTGGAATGTAGTAGGTGTTTAAAATGTAATTGTTGAAATAAATGGAATTGTGGGAAGTATGAATTTGTATAATTAAAACCACAGCAAGAGCTTTATCCCATACTTCAGCCCGCTGAAAATGACTGAGGAATACAAACAAAGGAATGATTACTAGAATTGTGTTGGAGCCAATACTAGTTAACTAATACTAGGGATCATCAAGATTTCAGCATAAGCATTTACACTTCAGAAATATCTCATTACAAATCAGGGATTGATTTTATTATTTTTTAAATTATTTAGACTTAATAACAATCTTAATAATGGAAATTAAACTTAAAAGCAAATGTACATACATTCTCCCTACTGCCCTCCTCTCCAAATTATTTAACTCTATGATGTCATTTAAGTCTCAAAATACTCCTGATTATTTGCATCTCTCTTCCTTTTCATTTCCCTGAACCAAATATCTTAGTTCAAGTTTTTATCATTTCATGCCTGGGCTATTAGAATATCCTTTTAACTAGTTATCCATATACATTTTTTTCTGTCCAAATTATGTTGCATGCAGCAAGTACATTTAAAATGTCCAAAATACTTTTGATCAAGTCATTGTTATTTTGAAATCTTCAATGACATACTATTGCATACCAAAGACCAAGCACCCCCAGCACCAGCCAGCTATTGAAGTCTTTCAACAATCTGCTATCAGACTAATTTAAAAACGGTATACTTTAATAATTGGAGAAGTCATGATATTTTTTAGCTTTTATTTCTTAAATAATGACTTATTTTCTCTTTCTCTCATCTACCCACCCATATATAGGGAAGGATACTATTCAAAACCCTGATAAAGATGTCTAGTCAATCAAAACCTCTGCATTGACAATGCCAGTAAAATATCTATTCATATCTATATTGCTGGATTTCTCTCTCTCTCTCTCTTTCTCTCCATATATGTGTGTGTGTATATGTATGTATATATATATATATATATATATATTCCCTATATCTCTATAACTGTATTATCTATAAATACATTTATCTTAATTTTTACTCTTCATTGACCAGTTAAAATCTTATCCAGAGTTTAGTAATTAACATGCACAAAAATACAACAATATAAATAAGATAAATAACAATAACAAAATAAAAAAAATTTATATTTGTATATATTTATATATATATACACACACACACCCATATATATGATAAGTTGAGGACAAATAAAGTTAAGGGACTTGCATAAGTTTATACAATAAGTATCTGAAGTGGGATTCATACCCAGGTTTTTTCTAACTTCAAATTCAATGTTATATCTACTCCATGACATTACCTTTCTGTTAATGTTAAAGCACACACATTTCCATTTTATTGATAAACAATGAATTGCAAAAATGAAAATTGATGTGTGATATTACTTGTAATCATATTATCATGATAATATCATTTTGTCTGAATGTTTTCTATGGATGTCTTTCTGATGGGAGAAATTGTATTGGTAGAAAGTCTCTTTTATGCCAAAGGATAAATAATGTAACACAGCACCCTGACAATAATAACTGTTAAATAAACATTTCTTGCTTATGAGAATGATGATTATATTTTATTAGAAGGAAACAAATAAATATCCTACCCAACTTTTAAGTTCCAGGTACATTGTAACTTATTCCAAGATAATGTAATTTTCTTAATGTAGGGTTTGTTTCTCTGTTTTTTTTTTTTTTTTTGGTCTATCTGCATCTCTAATACTTGGGAGGGGCTTGATAACTACTTGTTGAATTGAATTGAATTATTCTAATGATCCCTCTCACCAAGTCCTAGAGTTGCCAGCTATACTAGTAATTAGTTGAGAAAAGTTATATTAAGAAAATGAGTTTTGGGGCAGCTAGATGAACCAGTGCATAAAGCACCAACCCTGGAGTCAGGGGCATATGACTTCAAATACAGCCTTGACACATTAGCTGTGTGACCCTGGGCAAGTTACTTAACTCCAAATTGCCTTGCAAACAAAAAAGAAGATGAGTTTCATCTTGTGTTTTGAAGTTGAATGGCATGTAGTTGTCAACATTTGTTGGTTATTATTATGTACCAATAGTTTTATGGTCCTATGAAGGAGGAAAAATGGTAAATCTTGAAAAATAATAAATTATAGGGTACCAAAAAGCAAGGTGATCATATTTCATGGAAGAAATCCATTTTAAACAACAGGTAACCAATTTATGTATACAAAATATCAATTATGAAAGTATTGCAATACTCTCCATGAGCACAAATTCAGAATTTATTAGTCAGTCTGGATGAAACAGTCAGCTTCCTGCAGACCTGTAGGATTGGGAATGAATGTAGCTTCAAAAAATCTGGGCCAGTATAGGAGAAATGAAACTTCCAGTCTTGGGGAGAAGGTTTGTAAACTACAAAGGAAGATAGATTCTGTGGAAAATACTAAGGTATAAAAAATATGAAAATGTGTGCTCTATGATCAGAATCTAGATTCCCACTTTTAGGAAAGCTGCATTCTTTCTAATTTTTAGAAGAAAATACTCTTTCAAAATACTCCTTGCATAACTATATCTGCTTATTTCATCATGCTGCTGCTGACATGACAGTGGGGGAAATTAGAGGAAATCTTATCAAGGAGCATGGAATATCCCATTCACTTTTATAGCATCCTAAGAGCCTTACAATACGTGAATGGTTATTTCACTGGCAGAAACAGAAAAGTCAAAAGAAGTATCAGTTGTTAGGAAGAATGGTGAAGGGAAATGAACTTGGGTTTGAGAATATTTAATTTGAACTTCTAAAGGTACATGCATTGTGACCTTGGAACATTTAATTAATGCTCCTATGCTTCAATTTGTGAGTCTTTTAAAAATGGTTAATAATATACTATCTTCCTTGCAAGGTTCTCCTGGGAATCTGTAAAACTTAAGACTGTATAAATATAAGTTGTTATTGTGTTTATTTACAGTGTCTGGCATTTAGTAGTTTTATGTTGCTTGTTGCTTGATTGATTCATTTATTAAATCCCCTTAGTTATAACAATTTCTTTTTCTAATTCTTGATGAAGTAAGCACCTAAAACCATAAAAAATGATGGCATTGTGAGAATCAATAGTATGTTACTTTTAAAACATGAATTTCAACACTTATGTTAGCGTTTCTATTTTAATTTTATTTCTATTTATATGAAAACATTGTCATTACATTAAAACATTATTTTAATAACAAACAGGAAATTAGAAAAAAGTCTAGAATGGACACAGGTAAGAAAGACAGTTTTTGTTACCATTATGTTAAATTTACTATACTTTAAAAAAATTTTAAAATAGTCTTGTATATTCTTGAAGTTTATAGTTTCATATTCAATCCATTGTTTTGGTTCTTTTTATATGGAAATATAAAGTTAAAATAAAGGATTAAAGATGGAAATTACCTCATCTGCTCTAGACTATTGTTAAGATCCCAGCCTGATTTTGTAGAACTACTGTTAATACTAAAGATTGTATATTGGAAATGCCACTTTATCTGGAATGAGAGTATCTGGCTTCAAATGACGACTCAAATGCTTATTATCTACAAGATCATGATCAGATCAGTTAGGCTCCCAGAACCTCAAATTCTTCTCAGATTTCTCACCTGTAAAATAAAGGATATGACTAAATGATCCCTGATATCTCTTCTACATTTATGACATTATTGTCACATGAACTCTCAGGGCATTCATTAGAATAAATAATGCTGGTAATTTCTTTATGCCTTATGGATTGTTGTTGTGGTGATGCTCTGGATAATACTTACATGGTATCATATGACTATTTTTACTCAAGGCTAGGAGGATAGAGACAAAGCAAGTGACAATTTTCCTAACCTAGTTGAAACTTAAACAACTATTGTGGCAACTGGACAATTCTCTAAAAAAGATCTAATCACTTCAGAGTATGAGAGAAGTGTCATCTTGCTGCTTTTATAAATTGTCTAGAAAATTGTCTTCCCTGTACCAGGAGATGCACAAAGTTATTCAATGTGAAGAATCAATCCTTAATAATAAATAGTTGTCTTATCAGTCAAGCCCTATGAATTTTCTTTTTTTAGACTAACTGTACCAAAACAAATCATTTTATACATTTGAAAATATTAATTGATTCAACCTTGAGAAATCGAGAGGAATCTGTGAAAAGAAAAACATGAAGTGTGTGTATACTGTGGCAGCTCCCTCTCTACAGAGCCAGATGGCCAACACTGTGCTGATTCAATAGGTTTCACATCTATAATCATTTGAATAACAATGTCCTTTCAGGTATTTGGCAATCAAAGAGGAAAATAGAGTACTAGCCCATTCTATAAAGAAGTTAAATCAAAAGCTAATGTTATCCTTCTATCTAGCCTTAGCACTCATATACAATTCAATGCATTCAAAAATATGGTCAGTTTCCAAAACAACACCTGGCTTTTATGTTGGTCCTTGGTTAATAATCAGGATCCATGATTAATTTTTATGTTCAGTGCCTATTATTGTAGCATTCAAAATCTAAAGTAATAGATGGAAAGTGGTCCTTAACTTAGCCTCTTAATCATGCAATGTAATTGTTCCTTGAATCAAGCTTAAGCCATTGCTACATATCAAATACTAGGTAAATCTGGGCACTTTTATCTATCCTTAGCTAGAAAAAGATTAAGAGGAATATACCAAGTCAATAAGTAGACTCACATGCTTCCTTCTATACCCTCATGGAAAGAGCATTTCTTAAGTTTTGAGTAGGAAAAATAAACTGGATTATGTGAAACTAGCTCCAATTGTTATCTGAATCTTTAAGAGTCACAGAAATTGCTGTTATCCTTGCATAAACGTATAACCACACCCATATATAAGATTTCCGATCTTCATCTCAGTTGCATGTCCATGAAAATAGATTTAGATAGTATAATATCATGAGTAGTATGTTGGACTGGGAAATATGGATTCTTTTTTCTAATCTAGTATTAAATAGGTGAAAAGTGCAGATGGATAGTACAGTGGACATTGTTGCAAAGCCTTGGATCTGGAGCCAGAAGACCCTGCCCTGACTCCTCCTTTTGCTGCTTTCTGCCTTTAGAATCTTGGACAAGTCATTTCATTTATCTCAGCCTCCTTTTCTTCATTTATAAAATGAGATAGTTGCGGCAGATAATCTCTCTGGTCCTCTAAAGCGCTAATTCTTATTACTTTGGAGTCAAGAATTTAATTCTTAATGAAGTTTCTTCCTTATAGAAATAAGGGGGTTGTACTAGATAATATCACAAATCCTTTCCTACTTTTATTTTTGATGGCTTTAAAAGATGACTTTGGGTTATTTAATTAAAGTCTTCTTTATAAGAAGCATTAGCAGATGAAAGTATTTCATTTTAAATTACCTTAGAAGGTAGGGATGATGAGAAAGTATATTCTTTAATGAGAAATGGTTAACTAACCAATACTGAATAAAATGCAAAACTAAAATAACCTTTAAAGGGAAAATTCAAAGTGTATCATCACATCACCTCAATTGGAAAGGAAGAATGATTACTGGCTTGTGTCTATTTAATATCAAAATAATTAGAAGTAGAAGATCACAGGTGACATTTTCTAATAGGGAAAAGAAAAAGAAATTATATGTGTGGATTTTTTGAAATATAGATCTCTTTTAATTTCCTAATTAGCTTTAGTTTTAAAGTTGAAATGTATAAATCACTAACTAAAGCATGACTTTTGGTAAGTTTACATATATCCATTACACATAATTGCATACTAGTTAAGCAAAAGTAGAGTCTTTAGTCACTTTGATAAGGGGGGAGGGTATTCTGTTAATGAACTATTAGGAAGAATGGTGCGTGGAAAGACAAAAGATATTTTCCCAGATTGAAAACTTGAACTGAAATTGTAGCCTTATCTAGAATACATTGTCTTAATGTTCCTAGGGGAAAGTTTCCACTCAGTTAAATACAGAGGGGGTTTACCCAGCTCTATAGATTTTTTTTTTCCTTTTCTAGTTGATTTTATTTTATTTTATTTTTATAGTTTTTTATTTACAAATATATGCACAGGTAATTTTTCAGCATTGACAGTTGCAAATCCTTTTGTTCCAACTTTTTCCCTCCTTCCCCCCACCCCTTCCCCTAGATGGCAGGTTGACCAATACATATTAAATATGTTGAAGTATAAGTTAAATGCAATATATGTATACATGTCCAAACAGTTATTTTGCTGTATAAAAAGAGTCAGACTTTGAAATAGTGTACAATTAGCCTGTGAAGGAAATCAAAAATACAGGTGGACAAAAATAGAGGGACTGGGAATTCTATGTGGTGATTCATAGTCATCTCCCAGAGTTCTTCCCTGGGTGTAGCTGTTTCAGTTCATTACTGCTCTGTTGGAACTGATTTGGTTTATCTCATTGTTGAAGTGGGCCACGTCCATCAGAATTGATCATCATATAGTATTGTTGTTGAAGTAAATAATGATCTTCTGGTCCTGTTCATTTCACTCCGCATCAGTTCATGTAAGTTTCGCCAGGCCTTTCTGAATTCATCCTGTTGGTCATTTCTTACAGAACAATAATATTCCATAATATTCATATACCACAATTTATTCAGCCATTCTCCAATTGATGGGCATCCACTCAGTTTCCAGTTTCTGGCCACTACAAAGAGGGATGCCACAAACATTCTTGCATATACAGGTCCCTTTTTAAAAATCTCTTTGGGATATAAGCCCAGTAGTAACACTGCTGGGTCAAAGGGTATGCAAAGTTTGATAGCTTTTTGAGCATAGTTCCAAATTGCTCTCCAGAATGGCTGGATGTATTCACAATTCTACCAACAATGTATCAGTGTCCCAGTTTTCCCACACCCCCTGCAACATTCCGCATCATCTTTCCCTATCATTCTAGCCAATCTGACAGGTGTGTAGTGGTATCTCAGAGTTGTCTTAATTTGCATTTCTCTGATTAATAATGATCTTAGAGAAATGTGCTGAACATTTCCATAGTATTCTTAATAGACCATCATCAATCAATGCTGAAGACTTTGACTTTGACCATTTACTGCAATTTGAATTCAATCTTTCCCTAGCTGAAGCTACAGCTGAAGAATAGTTTTTAAATGCCATTAGGCTCCTTTTCTTTTTTTTTTTTTGTGGCAAATCACCTGGTGATGATTCTATTCCAGATGAGACTTATAAGGTGTAAGGCTCCTTGCTCATACAAAACTGATTGAAATTTAAATGCCTATTTTGCCCTTCAGATTCAGAATATCAGGGCAGTTTTCCTAGATAATTGTTTGCAAGTTGCTGTCCAGGTCCTCCCTTTGATTCTCACTTTGAATAGGTAATCCATAAATTGTGCTATTGTCTTTTCTGGATCTATTTTCCAGGTAAGTTGATTTTCCCATGAGATATTTTACAGTTTTCCCATTTTTTCTTCTTTTGAATTTGTTTGATTGATTCTTGATATTTCATAGAATCATTTGCTTCTACTTGCTCAGTTTTAAATTTTAGGTATTATTTTCCTCAATTAGATTTTATGCTTCCTTTTCCATTTGACCGTTGTCCTCTTTAAGGAGTTCTCCTCAGTGGATTTTTGTATCTCCTTTTCCATTTGGCCAATTTTACTTTTTAAACCTCTTTAATAAGCTGTTGATTTTTTCCTCCCATGCCCATAATTCTCTTGCATCACTCTCATTTCTCTTCCCAATTTTTCTTCTAGTACTCTTATATAATTTTAAGCTGCTTTTTTTGAGCTCTTATATAAATTCTTTTGGGATATGAGACAACTTCCCCTTTTGGGGGGGGGGGAGGCTTTTGTCCATACTTATTTTGATGTTGTCCTTTTTGGAATTTGAGTCTTGTTCATCCCTGTTATTATAATAAATTTCTATTGTTAGAATCTTTTTTGTTGTGTATATGTGTATATCTATCTTTCCATCTATCTCTATATATGTACATAGAGATATAGATATTTCTTTTTGGCCCTTTTTGTTTCTTTTAAATTGGACCTCTGCTTCCAGAGTAGATATAATAATGTTTCAGAGTTCTTGTGCCAGGGACTGCAACTTCTGGCTTTTTACCTGGTTTTTCTTTTATTATTATTTAATTTTTTAAAATAATTATTACTTTTTATTGACAGAACCCATGCCTGGGTAATTTTTTTTTACATTATCCCTTGAACTCACTTCTGTTCCGACTTTTCCCCTCCTTCCCTCCACCTCCTCCCATAGATGGCAGGAAGTCCTATACATGTTAAATATGTCACAGTATAGCCTAGATACAATATATGTATGAAGAACCGAACAGTTCCCTTGTTGCACAGGAAGAGTTGGATTCAGAAGGTAAAAATAACCCAGGAAGAAAAACAAAAATGCATACAGTTTACATTCATTTCCCAGTGTTCTTTCTTTGGGTGTAGCTGCTTCTGTCCAGCACTGATCAATTGAAACTGAATTAGATCTTCTTTTTGTCGAAGAAATCCACTTCCATTAGAATACATCCTCATACAGTATCATTGTTGAAATGGATAATGATCTCCTGGTTCTGCTCATTTCACTCAGCATCACTTCATGTAAGTCTCTCCAAGCCTCTCTGTATTCATTCTGCTGGTCATTTCTTACAGAACAATAATATTCCATAATATTCATATACCACAATTTACCTAACCATTCTCCAATTGATGGGCATCCATTCATTTTCCAGTTTCTAGCCACTATGAACAGGGCTGCCACAAACATTTTGGCACATACAGGTCCCTTTCCCTTCTTTAGTATCTCCTTGGGATATAAGCCCAGTAGTAGCACTGGTGGGTCAAAGGGTATGCACAGTTTGATAACTTTTTGGGCATAATTCCAGATTGCTCTCCAGAATGGTTGGATTCGTTCACAACTCCACCAACTCCACATCAGTGTCCCAGTTTTCCCACATCCCCTCCAACATTCATCATTATTTTTTCCTGTCATCTTAGCCAATCTGAAAGGTGTATAGTGGTATCTCAGAGTGGTCTTAATTTGCCTTTTTCTGATCAATAATAATTTGGAACACTCTTTCATATGAGTGGTAATAGTTTTCATTTCATCATCTGAATATTGTCTGTTCATACCCGTTGACCATTTATCAATTGGAGAATGGCTTGGTTTCTTATAAATTAGAGTCAATTCTCTATATATTTTGGAAATGAGGCTTTTATCAGAACCTTAAACTGTGAAGATGCTTTCCCAGTTTGTTGCTTACCTTCTAATCTTGTTTGCATTAGTTTTGTTTGTACAAAAGCTTTTTAATTTGTTGTAATCAAAATTTTCTATTTTGTAATCAATAATGGTCTCTACTTCATCTTTGGTCACAAATTTCTTCCTCCTCCATAGGTCTGAGAGATAAATTACCCTATTTTCCTTTAATTTATTTATAATTTCTTTCTTTATGCCTAAATCATGGACCCATTTTGATCTTATCTTGGTATACGGTGTTACGTGTGGGTCCATGCCTAATTTCTGCCATACTAATTTCCAGTTTTCCCAGCACTTTTTGTCAAATAATGAATTCCTATCCCAAAAGTTAGGATCTTTGGGTTTGTCAAACACTAGATTGCTGTAGTTGACTATTTTGTCTTGTGAACCTACCCTATTCCACTAATCAACTAATCTACTTCTTAGCCAATACCAAATGGCTTTGGTGATTGCTGCTTTAAAATATAGTTTTAGATCAGGTACATCGAGGCCACCTTCATTTGATTTTTTTTTCATTAATTCCCTTGAGATTCTTGACCTTTTGTTCTTCCATATGAATTTTGTTGTTATTTTTTCTAGATCATTAAAATATTTTCTTGGGAGTCTGATTGGTATACCACTAAATAAGTAGATTAGTTTAGGGAGTATTGTCATCTTTATGATATTTGCTCAGCCTATCCAAGAGCACTTAATATTTTTCCAATTATTTAAATCTGGCTTTATTTGTGTGGAAAGTATTTTGTAATTTTGCTCATATAATTCCTGACTTTCCTTTGGTAGATAGATTTCCAAATATTTTATGCTATTGACAGTTATTTTAAATGGAATTTGAATTGAATTCTTTGTATCTCTTGCTGTTGGATTTTGTTGGTGATGTATAAAAATGCTGAGGATTTATGGGATTTATTTTGTATCCTGCACCAAAGTTATGAATTATTTCTAATAGCTTTTTAGTAGAATCTCTAGGGTTCTCTAAGTATACCATCATATCATCTGCAAAGAGTGATAGTTTGGTTTCCTCATTACCTACTCTAATTCCTTTAATCTCTTTGTCCACTCTTATTGCCAAGGCTAGCCTTTCTAATACAATATTGAATAATAATGGTGATAGTGGGCAACCTTGTTTCATTCCTGATCTTACTGGGAAAGGTTCCAGTTTTTCCTCATTGCATATGATGCTTACTGACGGTTTTAAGTATATGCTCCTGACTATTTTAAGGAAAAGTCCATTTATTCCTATCCTCTCACGTGTTTTTATTAGGAATGGAAATTGGATTTTATCAAATGCTTTTTCTGCAATTTTGAGAAGATCATATGGTTTTTGTTAATTTGGTTATTGATATAGTCAATTATGCTAATAGTTTTCCTAATATTGAACCAGCTCTGCATTCCTGGTATAAATCCTACTTGGTCATAGTGTATTATCCTGGGGATGATTTTCTGTAATCTTTTTGCTAATATTTTATTTAAGATTTTAGCATCAATATTCATTAGGGAGACTGATTTATAATTTTCTTTCTCTGTTTTCAACCTACCGGGTTTAGGTGTCAGTACCATGTCTGTGTCATAATTTGGCAGGACTCCTTCATTCCCTATTATTTCAAATAGTTTATATAGCATTGGAGTTAATTGTTCTTTAAATGTTTGTTAGAATTCACATGTAAATCCATCTAGTCCTGGGGATTTTTTCTTGGGGTGTTGGTTAATAGCTTGTTCTATTTCTTTTTCTAAAATGGGACTGTTTAGTCTATTTACTTCTTCTTCTGTTAATCTGGGCAAGCTATATTTTTGAAGGTATTCTTCCATTTCATTTAAGTTGTTGAATTTATTGGCATAAAGTTGGGCAAAGTAACTCCTAATTATTGCTCTAATTTCCTCTTCATTAGTGGTGAGTTCTCCCTTTTCATTTTTAAGACTAACAATTTCATTTTCCTCTTTCTTTTTTTAATCAGATTTACTAAGGGTTTGTCTATTTTGTTGGTTTTTTCATTGAATCTACTCTTAGTTTTATTAATTAATTCAATCTTTTTTTTTTACTTTCAATTTTATTGATCTCTCCTTTTATTTTTAGAATTTCAAGTTTAGTGTTTGACTGGGGAGTTTTAATTTATTCCTTTTCTAGCATTTTTAGTTGCAAACTCAATTCATTGACCTTCTCTTTCTCTATTTTATGCAAGTAGGCCTCTAGAGATATAAAATTTCCCCTTATTACTGCTTTGGCTGCATCCCACACATTTTGGTATGATGTCCCATTATTGGCATTTTCTTGGGTGAAGTTATTAAGTATATCTATGATTTGCTGTTTCACCCAAACATTATTTAGTATGAGATTATTTAGTTTCCAGTTATTTTTTGGTCTATTTTTCTCTGGCTTTTTATTGAATGTAATTTTCATTGCATTGTGGTCTGAAAAGGATGCATGTACTATTTCTGCTTTACTGCATTTGAGTTTGAGGTTTTTATGTCCTAATATATGGTCACTTTTTGTATAGGTTCCATGAACTGCTGAGAAGAAAGTGTACTCCTTTCTGTCTCCATTTAGTTTTCTCCAGAAATCTATCATATCTAACTTTAATAGTATTCTTTTTACCTCTTTGATTTCTTTCTTATTTATTTTGTGGTTTGATTTATCTAATTCTGAGAGTACAAGGTTGAGATCTCCCACTATTATAGTTTTGCTGTGTATTTATTCTTCCAGCTCTCTTAATTTCTCTTTTAAGAATTTAGATGCTACACCACTTGGTGCATATATGTTTAATACTGATATTGCTTCATTGTCTATAGTACCCTTTAGCAAGATATAATTTCTTTCTTTATCTCTTTTAATTAGATCAATTTTTGCTTTGCTTTTGCTTGATCTGAGATAAGCATGGCTACCCTGCTTTTTTGACTTTGCCTGAAGCATAATAGATTCTGCTCCACCCTTTTACCTTTACTCTATATGTATCTCCCTGTTTTAAATGTGTTTCCTGTAAATAACATATTGTAAGTTTCTGACTTTTGATCCAGTCTGCTATCTGCCTCTGCTTTATGGGAGAGTTCATCCCATTCACATTTACGGTTAAAATTACTAATTCTGTATATCTTGCCATCATAATATCCCCGGATTGTGCTTTTCCTTTTCTTTCCCCCCTTTATCCCCTTCCCAAATATTAAACTTATGGGCCCAACTTGTGTCATGCAGCTCTCTCTCTTTAGGATCCCCCTCCTCCCTTTGAATTCCTTCCCCTTTCTTGTACCCTTCCCTTATTACTCTTTTTCCTTTTCCCTTTTCCTCTCCCACTTTTTAATGAGGTGAGAGAAGATTCTCTGTAAAATAAATATATCCATTATTTCCTCTTTGAGTCAACTCTGATGAGAGTAAGATTCACACAAGGTTCCTCCCCCTCTCTAAGTTCCCGCAGATATGGGATGTAGTTTCCCTCTTTTTATCTCCCCTTTTCACTTTTTCTGACACTTTCCCCTTTCCATTTCTACTTCCCTTGTTATATCCCCTTCCCCTGTTATATCAGTAAAATCAAATTATACATGTGGTTTTTTGTATATCCACAACAGAAATACAGTTCTCAAGAGTTCCTTTTACCTTTTTCTGCTTCTCTTAAGTGTAATGGGCTGAGGTTTGAGTTGATGCACTGAGGTCCCAAGTACATGAGGCTAAATAGTAATTGGACTATACTCTATTAATATACATGATTGGATAAAGAATGGTCCCTGCCCACTCTCTGTGCAAGTCCTGATGTGTTGTACAGGAAATGACGATTTTGGTGGGTGGAGGCAGAGAGAGGAAGAGGAAGAGAAGCTAGGAGAGATTGGGTCTGGAGTCCATTTCTCCTAGCTGCTGGTCGTGTGGCTGCGGGTCTAGCTAGCTTCTTGACTCAGCTGCACACATTGCTATCGCCGATTCTCTTCCGTCTCCGATCCTTCTTCACTGAGAATAAAGACTGATGATTTTCCCCTAACCTGAACTCCTGACTTCTGCTGATTTTAAAAAAACACGGTCTTCACACTTAAGTCCTTTAGTTGGAGATCAATTTTTTTGTTTAACTCTGGCTTTTTCCTTAGAAACAAATGGAATTCCTCTGTTTCATTAAATGTCCACCTTCTTCCATGGAAAAAAATGCTCAACTTAGCTGGGTAGTTTATTCTTGCCTGTATTCCAGGTTCTTTTGCTTTTTGGTATATCAGATTCCAGGCCCTTGGATCTTTTAATGTTGAGGCAGCCAGATCTTGAGTGACCCTTATTGTGGCACCTCGGTATTTGAATTTTTTCCCCTGGCTGCTTGTAATATTTTTTCTTTAGTCTTATAGTTCTGAAATTGGGCCACAATATTCCTTGGAGTTTTTATTTTAGGGTCTTTTTCAGAAGGTATTTGATGAATCCTTTCAATGCCTATTTTAACTTCTGGTTCTATTACTTCTGGGCAGTTCTCTTTGATGATTTCCTGTAAAATAGTATTGAGGCTTCTTTTTTCATCATAATTTTCAGGTAGTCCAATGATCCTCAGATTATCTCTCCTAGATATACTTTCCAGGTCTGTTGTTTTTCCAAGTAAATATTTGACATTGTTTTCTAATCTCTCATTTTTTTGGTTTTGCTTGACTGATTCTTGATATCTCAATGAATCAGTCATTTCTATTTCTTCAGTTCTGATTTTTAGTGAGTTATTTTCTTCATTAGCTGTTTTTTACTTCTTTTTGTTTGTGTCCAATTGAGTTTTTAAATGAGTTGTTTTGCTCTATAGAATTTTTTTCCATTTCAGTAATTTTTTTTTAGTGAGTTATTTTCTTTTTCCAATTCACAAATCCTACTTTCTTGGGAATACTTAATCTTTTCCAATTCATAAATTCTGTTTCCCTGCACTTCTTGGGAGTTTTTAACCTTTTCCAATTCACATTTCAGGAAGTTGTTGCTCTTGCATAGCTTCTCTTTCCTTTCCCCAATTTCCTTCTAGTTCTCTTTTAAGGTTTTTAATAGTCTCTTCTAGTAGAGCCTTTTGTGTTGGGGACCAATAATTGTCTGGAGACTGTCTGCTATTAGTCTCCTCGGGGTTGAAAAGATGCTCTCTTTCTGTATAGAAGCTATCAGTCCTTTTAATTTTTTTACTCATTTTGTTAAAACCTATAGGGTCTGCCTTCAGGGCCAGGAGGTTACTACCTTCCTCTGCAGAGCAGTGATATGTGTATGGATGGGTAGCTGTCCTGCCAACTGGCTACAAAAAGCAGCGAAGTACTTGAGTGCTCTGGGAAAGAGTTCCCCACCTGGAAGAAACTCAGGCCTGCCCTGGGGAGCTGCAGAAGTGCCTTGTAAAGAACCCTGCTGTGCCCGTTAATGACTGCCCTGGGGCTAGAAGCTGAGCAATGAAAGTTTCACTAACCCAAGCCAAATCCTGCCCTGGGGCTGTGGGTATTAGTGGCTGAGCAGTGACTGGCCCTGCAGGGACTAGAAGTGTCTCTGCCCCAGGAAGCAGTCAGCTGAGAAAGTTCTATTGTTCTAGCCTGAGCCCCCCACTCTGCAGATTAGAGGCTGTCCTGGGCTGTGCCCCCCTGCCTCATCCACAAAAGCCCTGAACTATAGAATGTGGCTGCAGGGCTATGTTATGGGTCTGCCTGAGTCACTTCTGGTTTTGGGTTTTATAGTCAGATCTTGTTAGGTTCTGGCATTTTTTAAAGTACCCTCTTTGTAATCAAGGTAGAGTAATTAGCTTAGAGCAGAGTTGTCTCTATAACTTCTCTAGCCACAGAGATCACCCCCACCCTGGTCTGTTCAGGAAGCTAGTCTCTCCCTGCTTGCCCTGGTCAGTTCCTATCCCCTCAGGACAAACCTTTCCTGGTGATCTTCCAGATTATCTTCAGCTGGTGAGTTCCTGTGCTTCTAATCTTCCTGGGTTTTACCAGTCAAATGTTATTTTTGAGGCTGAATTTAATGTTGGTAGTGAGGGCATGAGAAGAGCTTAGAAAGGCATGTGTGCCTTCTCCACTATCTTGACTCCACCCCCCTTTTACCTGGTTTTTCATTAATATTTCCCTGAAGTGCATGGGGGACCTCAGGTGCTCTCTGCTGCTGTGCTAAGGGTGTACCATAGATTGTAGCTGGTATTCCTTGAGACTGTAGAGTTTTGGCAGATTACTTGATGTTGATCTGGAATCCTAGTGTTGGGGCCTTGTGTGTGCTAAGCCCCAGTGGGGATTTTCTGCATTTTGCTGGGGCTACAACATTGAAGCACATGGCAGTTTGGTTTCTGCAGGTTACCTCCTTGCCAAGGACTATTCTGAACACTATCAGGAATGCTGGCTGCTGCCTATTTCTTTAGGCACCCATAGGGTTGACATCAACCTGGTGCTCTGGGGTTCTGCTGAAGCATATGAAAGTCTAGCCAGTAGAGAATTTCAGTTTACTTGGAGCTGGTTCTTGAAGCTGAATTCCCCAACCCACTCCCCTGGCTATCTTAAGGCATGTAAGAGGTCCTTCAGAATTTCCTGCTGGTTTGCTGATATGGGGCTTGTTGCTGGCTTTCTGAGCAGTTTCTTGTTCTGGACTATAGCCCCTGTCTCCTTGCTGGTTTTACTTTTCCAGACTCTCTCTTGAGGCAACCAGAAGTCAACATGGAAGAGTTACAGCTATTCACTGCTTAGTCCACTATCTTGGCTCCCAGAAACATTCTTGCATTCTTGCAAACAAAAAGTTTGAAGGATAATTTATTTAGATTGGTATTTTAAAAATTGATGCAAATATTGCAACACTTCATTTTTTTCTTATTATGCCAGAAACAAAATTTCATAATTAAGAATTCTTAATTCTTATTCATTATTATAGTCATTATTATAGAATGGGACTGCAAAAATTGAATTGCACTTAAGAAGCTTATAGAGTACTTTTTAATAAAACTGTTAGATGAAAATTGACTACCAGAAGGGCCACATTGGAAAATTAATAACCCTTTCTCAATTTGTGTTCATTGTAATTTTTAAATGACATTAAAATTTTTTCTTATTTATGAATTTTTATATACTTTATATATTGAAATGAATATTACAATAAACACATTTCAAATAATTACTTTTTAAAATTGCTTGGAGGTTAAGCAGAGTTTATTTATTATGAAAGATACAAACTAAGAACCATCTTATGATAAGAAAAAAAAACTAAAAATAAAGCACATTGTAATAATTTTTTTGTAGGGGTAGGAATAAAGTAGGTCTTTTTATGCTTAATTTTGTTCAATGGACTTGTCTACTAAAATACCAATTTAAAAAAAAATCTTTCTTCAGGCAGTTAATCCTTACAATGTAACCACTCAAGGCTAGTAATGCTCCCTTTGACTACAAAATATAAGGACGAGATTTCATTATTACATTGCTCAGGACATTCTTTTTCCACTCCATCCCTTCTTTTGCCTTCAAGGCCTTCAATTACTTTATTGTATCTCTTTTTGTGACAGCATGGCTTCACCATTTCTCAACTTTTTCACCTCTAAAACCCTAGTTTATTTCTCCTCTTCAGCTATTATCACAATTATTTATATACCAAGTATAGGATCTGAAGTTTTGACATTTCACTCTGACCAAAGTTCCCATTTTTTTTTGTGCCTCATTTTCTCACATTTCCTCAATATTATTATAACTTTTGGTCCTTTGATTCATTCCCATTTATTTTTTCCTTAATATTTTCTTGAGGATATTTTAAAAATTCATCATTATCAATTTGCATTGACCTTCCTCCACAAATATAAACCATCTGTATAATAATAACACTTTATATGTCTGACAATGTATTCCTCATTTTTCACCTATTATTCACTATATCTCTACAAAGTAAAGGAAAACATTCATTACTATCAATCTTCAGAAATACTGATTGGTCACAGTATCCATTAGAATCTCCTAGTTTGACAGTGTTGTTTTATTTTACATTTTTGTTCACAGAAACATAACACCATATATTTAAAGTTGGAAGATTTATAGCTGAGAGTTGAGAGTCATTCCAGTTAGATGAGATTGTGTTTTTTTTTTTTTTTATCATGAACATGTCCTACTCTTTTTTGCTTTTTTTTTTCCAGAATGTATTCTTAATAGGCTAATATCAATTTGGGAAGAATTCTCTAGTTGAGTGTCCCATGAATTCCCATTACCAAGAATGTTCAAGTAAGACTGTGTTACAACTTATTAGGGATATTTGTAATAAGGATCCTAAAATGCACTAAAAGTTTATGTTAGATTATGATAACTTCATGCTGATACTATGAATCAAGGATTTTCTGAACAGTCATTCATTTAGAAGTGATGATCTGTGCAACTGTAAAAAAGAAATCTGATCAGAACAACGATTGCATTTGGATAGTTTAGGAAATATCATCGGATACTTGAAAGGTACAAATTGTGGATGGTTTTAAAAGTCAAACTGTTTAGACATGAAAGCAATGGAAAATAGGAGGTCATTAAAGACCTCTGAAAAGAGGAGTAACGTGACGTGTCTCAAAAGAGGAGTGACGTGAAAAAAGCAGTATTTAGAGAACATTTGTTTGGCAAGAGGGGTATGCCAGATAGACTGAATGGGGAAAAGATTGAAGTTAATGAGAGGAAACTGTTGAGTAATCCAGATAAATAATTTTATTGTTTTATTCTTCCCCTTTCTCCTCATTTCCTACAATCCCTTTGTACTCACTAGCTGTTCTCAAAAAGGTTCTAGCTAAGCTTTTCTCAAAAAAAGGTTCCAAATTGTTACTTCTTATCCTTCACAACTTTATTTATACCATTTTTTTCTTCTTGCAACACTCACTCTCCCAGCTCTTTAAACTATTTCTTACACATCACTCAAGGATACAGCAACTCAAATTGCATATCTTCAGTGATGATTTTTCTCTAGCTCTACTCTGATGGAAGTAATCTCTCCTCCTTTTGTATTGCCATAGGATTGATTTCAATTTTTTTTACCATATTTTTATATTTTTCTCTCTACTATTTTAGCAATCTCTCTACTAATTTAGCTGCAATGAGGAAAAGAACTGTGTATTTAGTTTCAGTGTAACTCCCAGCTAGCAAAATGGAATAATTTTATTCTGTACATAGTTACTATTTGTTAAGTTAATAAATATAAATAAATAATGAAGGAAGTCATAGTATACATTTAGAACTTGAAGGAGTTATAGATCTTTTGCTGAAAGTGATTCAGAGGTCCTTCAGTCAAGTCTTTATTTTACAAATGTGGAAGTTTTAAAATTAAATGACTTAAATAAGGGCATACAGCTAAAATGTGATTAAAATTCTTTTAAGGTTATCATACACTAGTAGATGGCTAAGTGGTTTGTGTGCTGACCATGGGGTGCAGAGGACCTGAGTTCAAATTTGGGTTTAGACACTTACTCTGTGAACCTAGGCAAATTACTTAATCCTGTTTGCCCCAGTTCCTAAGCTGTAAAATGAGCTGAAGAAAGAAATGGCAAATAATTCCAGTATCTTTGCCAAGAAAATGCAGTGGTCATGAAAGATTGGGCATGACTAAAAAGAACAGAGCAAAGATTCTTTTTTGAATCGGGGAAAAGAAGAAAAATATATTCAAGCCACACCACTACCCTTGTTAAATAAGTAGGAAGATTTTAATTATTATCAACATTTTGCTAAGCCTAGTCAACAACCCAATTTGTTTGTTTTCTCTCCAGAATTTAATCTCCATCTACTGCTGTTAAGATGAATATCTTTGCCAAGTAGACATACCTTTAAGTCATCAATGAAGAAGGTAGACTACATAAATGGACAGTGATGTTGGTTGAAAACAAGAGAGAGAGAAAGACTAGACAAAGACAGGGTAACTGGCACAGATACTTTCAGAAGAAGAACTTGTTATTTTTTTCTCTCCTTTTCGATTACCTTATTCTATTTAAAAATTTTTTTTCTTCTTCATTATAGAGATTCCTTGAATATTTTGTGAATTGCGCTCAACATACATTGTAAATGCTACAAAACTTGAGCTATAAATGAATCTGAAATGTAAAAATTTCTAAATTACAGAGATGGTTAAAAACTGAAAATTTTACATACACACATGCACACACATGCATACACATACATAGATATATACATACACACATTAACATACATACACACACACACACACATACACACACTAATGCTAACTTACTCATTAATCCATACCTATTAAGTGAAGATCCTAGGACAGGGAAGTAAGAAACTTTTTAGTTTAATACCAATGTTAATTTCATAGTTTTGATAACACCTCAAAAGCTGTTAAAACTCATGTTTTGTTAAAATTACATTCATTATTTATAACTTAAGCCTTTGCAGAGAAATCATTTTTTTGCTACCTGACTACACACTTGACATTTTTAAAGGTAAGTGTAGCTCTATCTCATAAATATCATCTTTAGGTCACTACAGTTTTATTCAATCAAAGCAAATCGACTGAACAACAAAAAAATAATTTTGATTCAAGGGCAAAATAAAAGGCAGTTGATTTAAAAAATCATTCTTGGCCCTTCTTAATGAGTAGGTCTTAGAACAAGATTTGTCTGAGTCCATGGGGATCAAATCACTGCTAGGACTTAGAAGAGTCCCATCAGTCAAGTCTGACACACTACTGATTGTGCTGTTAAATCACCCTCACCATCTTGATTTATCTCATGAGAGAAGATGAAAAAAAAGTTTAGAAGATTTTTCAATAGTAAGTTTTTTCTAATTTTCTTGGGAGAAACCTCTACAAATGAATTTATGCCTGACATTGAACAAAGAAACAAATATTTAATCTAATGGCAAGAGAACTTTGTAACAGAAATTATAATTGTAAGGTAGGAATATTCTTACAAAAACTTCTGAGCCAATTTTCATTATGATAGGTCATGAGTTACAGAATTGAAGGGACAACGGAATGTATTTGCCCTCTTCCTAGTGTTGGAAAATCATAAGAAGAGGTTACCTAATAATATTATTTGAGTGGCCCAATATCTGGTTTCTTCTTTATAAAAATATAAAAATTGTCCTGAATTCATGCTGATTATGGACTTAAAATTTTCTTTGAAAGCCATGCATTGCATTGTTGGTGGAGTTGTGAACGAATCCAACCATTTTGGAGAGTAGTTTGGAACTATGCTCAAAAAGTTATCAAACTGTGCATACCCTTTGATCCAGCAGTGTTACTACTGGGATTATATCCCAAAGAGATTATAAAGAAGGGAAAGGGACCTGTATGTGCACGAATGTTTGTGGCAGCCCTTTTTGTAGTGGCTAAAAACTGGAAACTGAATGGATGTCCATCAGTTGGAGAATGGCTGAATAAATTGTGGTATATGAATATTATGGAATATTACTGTTCTGTAAGAAATGACCAACAGGATGATTTCAGAAAGGCCTGGAGAGACTTACACGAACTGATGCTGAGTGAAATGAGCAGGACCAGGAGATCATTATATACTTCAACAACAATACTATATGATGACCAGTTCTGATGGACCAGGCCATCCTCAGCAACGAGATCAACCAAATCATTTCTAATGGAGCAGTAATGAACTGAACCAGCTATGCCCAGAGAAAGAACTCTGGGAGATGACTAAAAACCATTACATTGAATTCCCAATCCCTCTATTTATGCACACCTGCATTTTTTATTTCCTTCACAAGCTAATTGTACAATATTTCAGAGTCTGATTCTTTTTGTACAGCAAAATAACGTTTTGGTCATGTATACTTATTGTGTATCTAATTTATATTTTAATATATTTAACATCTACTGGTCATCCTGCCATCTAGGGGAGGGGGTGGGGGGTAAGAGGTGAAAAATTGGAACAAGAGGTTTGGCAATTGTTAATGCTGTAAAGTTACCCATGCATATATCCTGTAAATAAAAGGCTATTAAATTAAAAAAAAAAAGCCATGCATTGGTTGGTTCCATTTATATGGGTGCTACTAGACAAAAGGAGGCTGTTGGAACAGAAAGGTGAAAACATTAAAAATATTAAATATTAAAATGTAACAAATTAGATTAATATTCAATGTTCTCTTCTAATTGCTGATCATTTGTTGATTTAAGACCTTCTGTTTTGCTACCAGGTAAAGTTGACTGAGTCTATTGCAAAATGTAATCACTCAATACGAGTTTTTAAAAGATTTTTATGTGCCAGACACTAAGCAAATTGTCCCTGTCCTTAGGACAGTATAGATGTATATATGTAAATATATATCTATACACACACTATATACACAATTATACAAAATGCTGACAGATTCATGGTAATCTTGGTAAGGGATTGGATAGCACAATCATCTGGGGCACCCAAAAAGTCTTCCTGCAAAAGATGGGACTTGATTTGATTCATGAAGAAGCTAGGGGAGAAATAAAGCTGAAGAGTGAAGTCTTTGCAGTTAACATGACTTTATCATGTAAAGAGAACATCAAGATCAATCTGGCTGAACTGTCTAATGAATGACTTATATTAAAAGATTAAAAGAGGGGCAGAGTTAAGATGGCAGGAAGTAGACAGGACATTGCCTAAGCTCTTCCTGGATTCCCTTAGAATCAACATTAGATCAAGCCTCTGAATGGATTTAGGAGTGACAGAACCCACAAACATTTGAGTATAATAATTTTCAAGCTTAAGATATCTTGAAAAGTCTTCAGGAAAGGTTTGTCTCAATGGGGAATATAATCCAACACAAGAGATCTAGGGTGAAGAAGCCCAGTGATGAGAAACTCAATGCAAGGAATCCAGCAGGAGGCTCTAAGGAAAATACAACAACTCTAGTTATTCTTTCCTAGTTCAAAAGGCCAGATCAGCAGACCATCTGTGAGATCTTGAACATAACCACAGAAGGAAAATTGTGAGTCCCTGAACCCCAAGCATGAAAGGTGAAATGTGGCCAGTCCACTCATCACAGTGCAGGAACCTGCAGCACTGGCTTCAGCACTGTCAATGAGAAGCCCTCTTTTGCCTTTCAGAGGAAGCTTGGGACAATCTCCTGCACCTTAAGAGCAGACAAGGACCTTTAAAATGAGCAAAAAATAAAAAAAGACCTCTATCCATAGAGTTATATGAAGACAGGGAAAATCAGAACACAAACTTAAAAGAGTACATGCAAAATGTCTGAAGATGATGCCTCAAAATGGGATATGAACTGGACTACAATTCAAAAGGCTCACTTGGAAGAGTTCAAAAATGTTCTATAAAAAGAGATAGAAGAAAAATGGGAAAAAGAAATAAGAGCATTGCAGGAGAGTTATGAAAGTTTTTTTGGGAAAACCAACATCATGGAAGAGGAAGCACAGAAATTGACTAAAGAAATCAACATCTTAAAAATAAATTTGATGAAATGAAAAAAAATATTACTGAACAAAACAACTCCTTTAAAAATATTTTTGGCAAATGCTAAAGGAAGTAAAAAAGCTAACTGAAGAAAATGATTCACTAAAAATTAAAACTGGAGAAATGGAAATGAATGACTCAAGAAATCAAGAATCAAAGAAAATTTTTAAAAAATTAAAAAGAAGAAAACATAAAATACCTCATTGTAAAAACAACTGACCTGGAAAATAGATCTAGATGAGAAAAACCAAGAATTATTGAACTATCTGAAAGCCATGATGAAAAAAAAGTGTCTAGAAAAGATATTTCAAGAAATGATTAAGGAAAACTATCTTAATATCATAGAACCAGAAGGTAAAATAGTCATTGAAAGAATACACTGATCATCTCCTAAAAGAGACCCCAAAAGGAAAACTAAGGAATATTGTAGCTAAACTCCAGAATTATCAGATCAGGGAAAAAATACTGCAAGCAACCACAAAGAAACTATTCAAATATAAAGGAACCCCAGTTAGGATTGCCCAAGACCTAGCAGCTTCCACATTAAAGGATCAGAAAATAATTCTTTCTGGGGCATAGCTAAGATGGCAGTGAACAGACACAGCTTTGTGACCTCCTCTGATGTTTTCTCAAACTAATAGTAGATTGTAAAGTTCTTTGATCTGTTTTCTTGCAGTCTCTAGGAGCAGCCTTCTTTTCAGTTCAGTAATCACCACAAGCACAACCAGGGGTTAAAGTCCAAATTCTTTATTGTCTCTTTCAAAGTCTTGTCCCCTTTCTTGGGACCTGGTTAACTTTCTTATAGTCCAGTCTCCTTCCTGGGGCTGGGCAGCTTTCTGGAGAGCCTTTCAGACTGGCCTTGGTCTCAGTGGAAAAATGCAAGAGCAGAGCCTGCCACCAGTGGCCTGACTGAAGATCGAATGATGTCCTTGGTTCCTGAGCTCTCACCTGTCTTCTCTGCCCTCTGAAAGCTTCTCTTCTATGTCTCTCAGTCCCTGCTTCTATGCTCCACACTGAATATAAACCAATCATTATATCACTAGGAAACCATTATTTGTTGTAAGATTAAATCAATCATACTGAACCATGCTAAACTAGATAACCATTATTTCATCAATTACACTTAGTATCTTGTAAGCATCCTTGTTTCAATTTCAGAATTCTGGCCCATAACAGTAGATTAAGCCTCTAAACTGGTTTTATAGTGGCAGAACCCACAACTATTTGGAGTACAACACATTTCCAGAAGAAGATACTTTGGAAGAACTTTGGAACAGGTCTATCTTAATCAGGCAGGGGAACAGTCTACCAAGGCCAGTCGGCAGTATAAGGAGCCTGCGGGGCAAGGAGTTGAGTAAGGAGCCAGAATGTTGCAGGATCCATGCACTGGGGAATCTTCTGTGAGGCTCTTAGGCTACTCTGCAGGCAGCTGGTTAGTAAAATCAACCAAAAGCAATTACAAAAGGGAAATTGTAAGTCCCCAAAGAACTAGGCATCTGGTCACAATTATCTAGTATGGGAAATCAATCAGGAATACCAGCACCAGGACAAACTAAAGCAGCTGTCACTCCTTTTGCCTTAAGAGCAGATTCAACCCTCAAAAATGAGCAAAAAACCAAAAAGAACTCTGTCTAGTTGGTCCTAGACAACTTTTATGGAGAAAGAGAACAGACCTCAAACCCTGAGGTTCCTAAAGATCATTCAACTCCAATTGTTTCCCCAAAAGGAAATATGAATTGGTCCCAATTTCACAAGGCTTTCTTGGAAGATTTCAAAAAAGAATCTTAAAAGAGAGTTAGAAGAAAAATGGGGAAAGGAAATGAAATCTTTGCAAGAGGGTATGAAAAAAGAAAAACAGAAATATCTTTAAAAAAACTCTCTACACAATTGATTTGATGAAATGGACAAAAACCTATCTCTCCTAACAAAATAGATATTTAAAAAATGCCAATTCATTGAAAAGAAATTGTGAAATGGAAAAAATGCAATGAACAAAATAATTAAATTGGTCAAATACAAAAAGGAGCTAAAAAGTTAACTAAAGAAAATAATACACTAAAAAATAGAATTGAACAAATAGAAGTTTATGTCTGAATGAGACTTCAAGAATCAGTCAAACAAAACCAAAAAGAAAATGAAAAGAAAATATGAAATATCTCCTAGGAAAAACAACTGACCTGGAAAATAAATCTAGGAGAGACAATTTAAGGATTATTGGACTTGCTGAAAGCCATGATGAAAAAAAGAACCTAGATATTATCTTGCAGAAAATCATAAAGGAAAACTGACCTGATGTCCTAGAATTAGAAAATAAAATAGCCATTGAAAGAATTTATCAATCACCTCCTTAAAGAGACCTCAAAATGAAAGCTCCAAGGAATATCTTGACTAAATTTCAGAACTACAAGACCAAGGAAAAAATACTGTAAGCAGTAAGAAAGAAACAACTTGGGGCCAAACGAGGATTACCCAGGATCTAATAGCTTCCACCTTAAAGGATCAAAGGGCCTAGAATCTAATATTTCAAAAGGTAAAATAACTTGGATTATAACCAAGAATAAACTATCCAGCTAAAATAAGCATTATCTTTCAGGGAAGAAGATGGACATTCAAGTTAATTTCATCTATTTCTGTTGAAAAGACCAGAACTGAACAAAAAGTTTGATCTTCAAACACAGAACTCAAGAGAAATATAAAAAAGCAAAAAGGAAAGAACTCTTCAGAATTATATTTCAGTTATGGCTATACTTAGACAGTGTGAGTATAATTTAATTTTATTATGATAATATGAAAAAAACTAGAGGTGGAATGGGGATTGTGCTGGAAAAAATGAAAAAGGAGGTAAAATAAGAGAAATTACATCTCATGAAGAGGTAAAGAAAACCTATTCTAACTGAGGGAAAGTTGGGAGAGGGATGAACATTGTGTGAATTTTACTCTCAACAGATTTGGCTCAAAAAGAACATATCTAACATATTTAGTTTCACAGAGAAATTTGTCTCACATTTTAGGGAAGTGGGAAGGAAAGGGGAAAAAGAAATGGAAAGAATAATAAAAGGGAAAGCAGAAATATTAAGGGAAAGTTATAAGAAAGGAGGAGGGGATTTTGAGGGAGGTAGTGATCAGAAACAAAATACTGTGGAGGAGGGAAGGGAAAAAGGAAAGAAAAAAGCCTAAACTTAGGCTAAAGAAGATGACAGGAAATACAGAATTAGTTATTTTAAATGTAAATACGAATGCTTTGGACTCTCCCAGAAACAAACCACTAGAAAACTACTAGAAACAATCCACAACTTTAGCAAAGTTGCAGGATAAAAAATAAATCCACAGAAATCATCAGCATTTTTATATATTGCCAACAAAGTCCAGCAACAAGAGATACAAAAAGAGATTCCATTAAAATATTTGTAAATCTATCTGCAAAGGGAAACTCAGGAACTATATGAACACAAATATAAAACACTTTCCATACCAATAAAGTCAAATTTTATCAGTTGGAAAAATTTCAAGTGCTCATGGATAGACTGAGCGAATATGACAAAAATGACAATACGACCTAAATTAATCTACTTATTTAGTGCCATGCCAATCAAACTCCCAAAGGAATTATTTTACAGATCTAGAAAAAATAATAAAAAAAACTATTTGGAAGAACAAAAAGTCAAGAATTTCGGAATTAATGAAAAAGATGCCAATGAAAATAGCCTAGCTATGCCAGACCTAAAACTATATTATAAAGTAGCAGTCATCAAAACCATTTGGTACTGGCTAAGAAATAGAGTAGTTAATCAGTGGATACTTTTAGGTTTACAAGACAAAATAGTCAATAACTATAGTAATCTAATGTATGACAAATCCAAAGACCCCAGCTTTTAGGATAAGAACTCACTATTTGACAAAAACTGCTGGGAAAATTGAAAACTAGTATGGCAGAAACAAGGCATTGACTCACGCCTAACATTATATACCAAGATAATGTCGAAGTGGATTCATGATCTAAACATAAATGATAAAATAACTACATTCAAAGAAGATTGCATAGTTTACCTCTCAGATCTATGGAGGAGGAAGGAATTTGTGACCAAAGAAGAACTGGAACTCATTAATGAAAACCAAATAGATAATTTTGATTATATTACGTTGAAAAGTTTTTGTACAAACAAAACTAAGGCAGACAAAATTAGAAAGGAAGCAATAAATTGTGAAAACATTTTTACATTTATGGGTTTTGATAAAGGTCTCATTTCTAAAATATATGTAGAGAACATTTCTAAAATATATGTAGAGAACTTGACTCAACTGACTTATTCATATATATGTTTTGAAAATAAAAAGTTTCAATAAAAAAAGGATCACAGTACCTAGAAGAGGATATCTGTGAAGGCAAAAGAGTTTGGACTAAAACTAAGAGTCAACTACCCAGAAAAATTAAACATTATATTTCAGGGATAGTGATTTTCATTTCAGAGAAACCAAAATTAAAAATAGATTTAATTAAAAGATAGAAAGAATAAAATAATATCTTGTTTAAAGGTAGCAGAGACAATGAAGAAATATCAGTACCAGACATACATACACTAAGTAGTCTAGCATGCAAAATCTTAAAGAAAAAATTAAATGAGTTGCAAGAAGAAATAGACAGGAAAACTATACTAGTGGGGGATCTCAACCTCCCTCTTTCAGAACAACACAAATCTAATCACAAAATTAACAAAAAAGAATAAATGATGAAAAGTGATGACTAGAATTTTAGAAAAGTTAGGTATGTTAGAACTTTGGAGAAAACTGATTGAGAATAGAAAACAATATACCTTTTTCTCACTCATGCACCTGCATGAAAATTTATCATGCATCAGGACATAAAGACCTCATAATTGAATGCAGAAAGACAAAAATAATAAATGCATCCTTTTCAGATCATAATGAAATTTAAATAATGTATAATTAATTTAACACCAAAGAATTAGTGTCTCAATCAACAAATCATAGAAACAATAAATAATTTCATCCACAACAATGGCAAAAATGAGACAACATACCAAAACTTTTGGGATGCAGCCAAAGCAGTTCTTAGGGGAATTTTATATCACCAGATGCTTACATAAATAAAATAGAGAAAGAGATCAATGAAATGGTCATGTAACTAAAAAGCTAGAAAAAAGAATGAATTAAAAATAATTAAATATCAAATTCTAAAAATCAATTCTGAAATTCATAGGAGAGATTAATAAAATTGAAAGTATGAAAACTGTTGAACTAATAAATAAAAGTAAGAATTGGTTTATCAAAATAATTACAAAGTAGACCTTTTGCTAATTTGATCAGAAAAAAAGATAGAAGAAAATCAGATCAATGGTATCAAAAATAAAAAAAAAGTTGAACTTAACACCAATGAAGAGGAAATTAAAGCAATAATTAGGAGCTATTTTGCCCAACTGTGTGTAAATAAATCTGATAATTTAAAGGATAAAGATGACTACTTAAAATACTCACAAGAATATGGATCGCCCAGATTAACAGTTCAGGAAACAAATGACTTAGCTAGTTCCATTTTAGAAAAAGTAACTGAACAAGCCTGAAAAAGAATCCCTAGGGCTGGATGGATTTACAATTGTATTCAACTAAATATTTAAAGAATAATTAATTGCAATACTAGAGATTATAGTATAATATATACTATATATTACATGTATTATACTATAATATATAATATATGTTATATATAATATTCAGAATATTATATTCTGAATAATATATATATTATATTCAGAAATAGATATTTCTGAGTATATATTCAGAAAAATAGGGGAAGGAGGAGTCCTATCAACTTCCTTTTATGACACAGATATTGTGTTGATACCAAAACCAGGAATTACCAAAATAGAAAAAAGGAAATAATAGACCAATTTCCCTAATGAATATTGATGCAAAAATCTTAAATAAAATATTAGTAGAGAAATTACATCAATTTATGTCTAGAACAATATACTATAGCCAAGTAGAATTTAGGCCAGGAATTCAATGTTGGTTCATTATCAGGAAAAATATCAGCATAATTTACCATATGAATAACTAAATTAATACAAATTGTATGATTGTCTTAATTGATGCAGAAAAAACATTTGAAAAAATACAACACCCATTCCTATTTCAAAACTCTAAAGAGCATAGGAATAAATAGAGTTTTCCTTAAAATTGTCAGTAGCATCTATCTAAAGCATCTTTCTAAAGCATTATATGTAATGGAGATAAACTAGAAGCATCACCAATAAAATCAGGGTTGAAACATGCTTGGCCATTATCACCACTACTATTTAATGTTGTACTAGAAATCTTGAGTCTAGCAATAAGAGAAGAAAAAGAAATAGAAGGAATTACATGTAATAAAGAAACAAAATTATCATTCTTTGCAGATGATGTGATGCTATATTTGGAAAATCCAAGAGAATCAACTAAAAAACTACTAGGAAAAATTAGGAACTTTACCAGTTGCTGTATATAAAATAAACCCAAATAAATCATTGGCATTCCTACACATTACCAACAAAGTCCAGCAGCAAGAGAGAGGAAGAGGAATCACACTTAAAATAACTTTAAATAATACAAAATATCTGGGGATCTAGTTATCAAGGCAAAACCAGGAATTATATGAAAACAGTTATAAAACATTTTTTGCTCAAATAAATTTAGATTTAAACAATTGGAAATATATCAAGTGCTCATGAGTAGGCCAAGACAATATAAAAAAATGACAATTCTACTTGAATTTATTTATTCAATGACATATCAATGAAATTGCCAAAAATTATTTTATCACAAAAATAATAAAAAAATAACAAAAGTTATCTGGAAGAAAAAAATGTCAAGAATTTTAAGGGAATTAATGGGGAAAATGCCAATAAAGGTGGTCTAGCTGTACCAGACCTAAAACTATGTTATAAAGTGGTGGTCATCAAAACCATTTTATACTATCTTATAGAGTACTGACTCAGGGGAATCGGTTAGGTTCATAAGTCAATGATTATAATAGTCTAGTGATTGATAAACCCAAAGCTTCTGGATTCTAACTTCTGGAATAAAAACTCACTGACAAAAATTGCTGGAAAACTGAAATTAATATGGCAAAAACTAGGCAGTGATTGACATCTAAAACCTTATACTAACACAAGGTCAAAATGGGTTCATGATTTGGACACAAAGGATATTACAAGCAAATTATGAGAACAAATGATAGTTTACCTCTCAGATCTGTGGAGAAGGAAGAAATTTATAACCAAAGAAGAACTAGAGAGCATTATAAAATACAAAGTAGATAATTTTGATTATTTTAAATTAAATTTGCACAAACAAAATCAGTTCAGTCAGGATTAGAAGGGAAGCATAAAACTGGAAAAAATTACATCCAGTGTTTCTGATAAAGGCCTAATTTGTAAAATACATGAAACTTATAAGAATACAATCCATTTCCCAATTGAAAAAATAATCAAATAATATGAACAGCCAATTTTCAGGTAATGAAATTAAAGTCATTTCTAATCTATGAAAAAAATGTTCCAAAATCACTATTGATTAGAGAAATGAAAATTATAACAACTCTGATTTACCATTTCACACCTCTCAGACATAAAATGAGACTTGAATACTAGTATTGCAGGAACTGAACTTCCTTTCTATTCCCTAAAACCAAGATGTTTTTCTTGTCAGAGAAAAGATCTAAGAAAAAAACACTTTTACAGATTTGACAGATATGTGATGGATTGATTGGTATATAGGATGATGGTAAGGTAGAATTACCAACTACAAGGCTATTGCAATAATCTTACTATCATATGATGAGGTTTGGAATTAAGATTTCATGGAAAAAACATTTTTAGTCTTAACATATTTTATAAAAAGAATACCTAGTAAATTTCATAACATCAAGAATTTGGATTCTACAGCAACCTCATACATCATCTTATCCAGCTTCCAAATTTTATAGAAAACTGAGTCCAGTAAAAAGCAGTTGTCTTAACCAAATAAAACAATTGGCAAATTTAGGATATGAGGTCAGATCTTCTGACTACAATACCAGGGTTCTTTTATGTGTACCACAACATACCCTTCTTAAAATTTTGAAGCATGTGAGGCATAGTAGCATAAAGTGAGCAAAGAGATATTTCTCCCTTAAATATATATATATATATTCTAATTCTATAAAGAATATTATGTCTTTCCAAGTCAATATTGTATTTCTTCCTTGGGGAGAAAGTTTTCTAGGCATACCTAAGGAAATTATCAAAAGATGTTGGAACTTACTAAAATTTTGTTATTTCTTTCCTTTCGGCAACTTCAGTCTTTGGTTGAGGGACAGGCCTGCTTTGGTATCTTTATCTTAAATTAATTTGTATAGTATGTTTGGGGATTTGATTGCTCTTAATTCAGTTATCTGTAGGCTAACATTTGGTTGTATGCTGACAACTTTTATCCAGTGATAGCAGAGAACAAAGATCAATAAAACAGTTGTTTCTTTAACTGATGCTATTCAAATAATAGAGCATCTAGATTGAACCAGTCCTGAAATGAGGAAGGCTTGATTTCAAATCCAGCTTATGTGACTTTAGGCAGTTTTCTCATCTGTAAAATGAGTTAAAGAAAATGGGAAATCATTCCAGTATATTTGTCAAGAAAACTCCAAATGAGGTCACAAAGACCCTGATAAAACTAATGTGACTGAACAAAAAAAAAATCACATTAACAATAATAAATAAAAGTATTTATATTAAGGTTTAAAAATGCTTTTCATACCTTATTTCATTCAATTCTCCATTTTAAGATGAGGAAACTGAGAAAATCAAGGTTTAAATGACTTATACAAACTAATATATCTAGCAAGTGTCTAAGACAAAATTTCATTTCAGATCTTTTAAATCCAAGCCCTGTACTCTAACCAGTGCATAACCCAGTTTCCCCAAAGGAGCAGCATCTGAATGAATCAAACTTTGAATTATAGTTTATTTTTAACAACTTTCTTACCTCTTGATGCCCCTTTACCTTAATCTATTTAAATAATTTAAAAACTGACTTCTTATATCATTTTTATCAATATTATCTGAATTATATGACAGCCCTATAAGAAGTAGGCTCCAAAGGAATCAGCATCCCTATCTTACAAATGAAAAAATAGGAAGCTCACAAAGGCAATAAAGTGATTTACAAATTTATGATGCAGGTACTTAGCAACAAGGGTGGTATAAAACACAGATTTCTTTGCTCCAAATCAACTCCAGCACTCTATTCACTATGAAAGTTATTTCACACCAGGAGGTAATACAACTTGAAGACTGACTTGTCTAGTTTGTTGCCTCATGTCAATCTTTTTAATCTTCATTATGCCAGTTATCTTGTATGTTCTCAAGTATCTAATGTAGAAAAAATTAATCTAGTTATCTAATGCATGCTATAACTAATGAACACATTAGCATGAGTTATTTAGTTTGACACTTGGTGGGCACCTAGAATTTTCAAGTAGTTTCTACCGAATATACACAAATATACTCATTCCTCCCCCCTCCCCTTGCAGTTTCTTATGTCTCTTAGGTGCCAGAAATAACAGGAAGTATGAGGTTGGAATGACTTTTGATGGTAAAAATATTATAATATGAAAAGAGAATCTAAAGTTGTTCAAATGTTGATGGAACCATTTAAAAATGAAAGAGGTATTTTTAAAAAGAGAATCATTGTTTATACGCATGTTGTTATGAATAATACACCAGAGAGAGACATTTTAGAGTCCAGGGGTCCTCAAACTTTTTAAATAGGGGGCCAGTTCACTATCCCTTAGACTGTTGGAGGGCCAGACTATAGTAAAAACAAAAATTTTGTTTTGTGGGCCTTTAAATAAAGAAACTTCATAGTCCTGGGTGAGGGGGATAATTGTTCTCAGCTGCTGCATCCTGACCGCAGGCCGTAGTTTGAGGAGCCCTGACACACTTTAGAAAATTTAGAAAAAATGTGCCTAAATACATATCCTCTGATAACAGACCTATAAATTATCTAAAAGCAGTTTCACTAAACAGGCAGCTAGAAAGATACTGAAAAATCTATGAAGACTTTAATACCAGTACTCTTAATTTAATGAAATAAGGTAAAAGACCTTCCTCACTGATGGGATGGATTTTTTAAGCCCAAAATAGATTCAGGTTTAGTCCCCACTAATTTGGTCTTTGGATACACTTGTGAAATATTAGAATTGGAAGACTGATTGGTGGGATGATAGGGAAAGGGAAGAGGACAGAAACTCAGATTTCAGAGACTACCTAGAAGTATCTTTCCTGCTCTACAAATCTGATTTTTCCTATGCATGGACAACTCTTCCACCTCATCTCTGTCTCCTTTCTTCCTTCAAGTGCCATATAAAACCCCATCTTTCCCAGAAAGCTTTTCTTAATTCCTCTTTATTCTAAAGACTTCCTTCTGTTGAGTTTCTCCAAATTGTTGTTGTTCAGTAGTTTCAGTCCTGTCTGAGTCTTCTGTTATACCATTTAGGATTTTCTTAGCAAACATAAAAATAGGCCTAAGTGACTTACTTGTTCAGCCAGATTTGAACTCAGGAAGATGAGTCTACATGGCTTCAGGCCAGATACTCTATATACTGTGCCACCTAATTATCCAAATATTCTGAACATAGCCTTTTTAAACATAGATATTTGCAGTTGTCTCCCTCATTAGTTTGTGAGTTTATCAAGAGCAGGGACATTTCTTTTACCTTATTTTCTATCTTCAGCATTTAGCACAATGCCAGCACACAATAAAGTTTATCTGCTTTAGTAAATTTACTCTAATCAATATGGAATTTTTCCATAGTCAATGGGAATAGTGAAAAGTAATTAGAATTTGCATTAGATGAAAGTCAGAACAGGAAATACTTGTGAATTATCATTTGAATTATATTTATCTCTATAGAGTCTGGGAAAATACTGACATAAATGAAGACTAGTAAAAGCTGGTGTTTCACATTTGTCAGAAAGGAGCTCTAGTTTAGACTTTATGTGTCATCTAAGAATTTTATTGACGTCAATCCCATGGGATACAATTTTTGTTTATTCACTTCATAGCTTATTGTAGATACTATGCACTCTGAGTAATCAATTTAAGGCATACTTCCTAGTGCTATTAAGAGATGGAACACTTCCTGCCTAAATAAAATTGCTTTATGTAAATATGTGTATTTGAAGGGGGATAATTTGTTAGAGGTCTGTGAACAATTATAAAACTAATTCACCTAGTTCTGAAGCATTAGAAAAAAATCTAGTCTTTTTCCCAGTGACCATTCACATACCATACTGAGTGAGCTCTCTTTCTTTTGAAAGTTGGACATGAATCTTTGTGTCTGTTTATTCCTTTTTAAATAGGATTGCCCATATATAAAATGTTGCTTTTTTTTTGGTAGTTGTAATACATATCACATTTTTGTTTTATTCCTTGGTTCATGTTTTATTCAAATTATTTTTATACATTTATAATTTTGCAAATAGTTAAAATGTAACAAAATAAATATGCAGTTGCTATCACTAGCTCATTTGAAAATGTAAGGAATCATTGAGATTATCTAGTCCAGTCCTTCTTTTTATAGTTTACGAAATAGCTCCAAAAATATTGTCACTTGCTCAAAGTCATACAATGAGCAAATGGCAGATCCAGGGTTTCAACTCACATACTCTGACTACAAAGCCATCTATTTATGACTCTAGCAATCCCTAGACAAACTCCTTTACACTGAAGATTTGGATCTCCTAGAGGAAGACTAATTACATTTCCCCTTATAGCTCTAGCAGTGGTCTGGGGATTTGGAGTATATGTCTTTTAATACAATAAATTCAAATTCCTATTGTAGTGTATTCTACCCAATATCAACCACCAGTTTACATCTCAGACATAATATTGATTGATTAGGAAACCAGTTTCATTTTACAATTCATATCAATTAGAAGTTACAAAGGAATATATATATATAAAGATATCCAGGAACAGAAGTGAAGAAGTGAAAACAAATAAACTTACTTTCCAGGATCTGGACACATATGTTCCATAATACTACCTCATTAAATGGGAAAAGTGGGCTCAGACTTAAAATAGTTGATACAAAACATTGCTCTAACCAATGTCATTTCTGAAAGCAATGTACCTAATGTGTAGAGTGACTCACTTACTTACAGGACCCAGAATTTGCTTTGTGGTTAATTTTCTGCTGGGCTGGGTCCTGGTGACTCTTCTTAGCTGTGTTAGTTGACTAAACTTAGCTATGCTCAAACTCTGTCATAGATTTCAGCTCAGGATTCTCCTGACCTTTTCAGAAGAGAAACAATAAGAAGCCATATCAGAACCATATATTCATGGCTTCATGTTGACCTGTGAGAAAAGAGCAGGCTTCTGGTAATAGCTTCCTTTTCCCAGTTTGTTGCTTAAAATTGTCCTTACTTACTTGAAGCTGGAAATGTCAAGGAAATTACCTATCATTTTTATTATTTAGTCATTAAAAATAACTTGAATTTCAAGCATGTGCAGAGATAAATAAATCTCTACCTGTCTACCTAACTGCATATCTAAAGAGGTGAAGACTTTTTTATGTCTTTTCAGTAAGTAAAACTGATGAGAAACCTATCATCATCAGTACTTCTCTGAGATTGCCTGCAACTTTTGGCTTGAGAGTAGGTATGCAGAGATTAAATGACTTGCTAAAGATCACATAGTCAGTATTGTATGTCAGAGGCAGATTAGAATTTGGGTCAACCTGATATTAAAGCTAGCTTTCTATTTTTTTTGGGAGAAGTCAGGTTATGAAAAGCTTAAAAGTAAACCAGAAAATTTTATATTTGATCCTGCAGGTAATAAGGAACCAGTGGAATTTATGGATGATGGTATGTGTAATATAATCAGACTTGTTTTATGATAAGTTTGATAGTTGAGTGAAGAATGGACTCAGTGGGAAGAGATAGGACTGCTTCAAGAACTTTTCTTCTTTATACATTCATTTGTTCATAAGAGATAAAATAGATTAATGTTCTTCTTCAAAATCTGAACCCCATTCCATTTGGCATTCAACACAAACAACTTGTATGTGTTGTATCCCAAACTAAGTTGGTACCATTCAGGCATTATTAAAAGTAAAGAGGTTGTCACTGCTGCTCCTTGAATGAAAGATGCTATGAATAGATAAAGTATTAATTCTCTCAATACACCTGATAATTTATAGTACTCAAAAAATTATGTCGACCAATGATTACATTTGGAAGAAAACTGGAGACTACCACTGTATCACAGACTCAGATTTAAATCTGAAAGGGACCTTAGAGATCACGGTATAATCTTATGAAGAAAGTGAACTCCAGAAAGATTTAATAATATTTTTTCAATTTTATTTTTTCTTCTGAACTTAATCATCAAGTACATTTTTTAACTGTACACACACAAATAAGATTATAAAAAACCTTTACCTCCCAAAATGTGTTGATTTATTGTATTAAAATCATTCATTTGGTCATCTATTCTACTCATTTATTATTTATTTATTTATTCATTATTTGTTTATTCATTAATTCACTTGTTTATTTTTTGAGATTAAGTATCTATATTTTGTCTATGTTGGAAGTATAGGAGTTACTCATAATTCTGATTTCACTAATGATATGATCCAGTTTGCCCCTTTTTAGGTTACCTTGTGTCTTATCCCTCCTTCAGACTTACTCTATTAATGCCTTGTCCACTACATATCAATTTCTAGAGATTTTTTAATTTCAGTATTAATGACATCAATGATCATAGGCATTGTTTTCATGATGGCATATTGAATTTAACAAGGTACTAAGCAAATTACCTCATTTGTTTTTGTCCTCAAATGAAATTTTTTCTGTGTATTTAAAAACATGCCATTCATTCTATTTATTTCATTTTTTTCCCATTTCTATCACTCCAAACTAATTTGCTTTCACCTACTCAAATATAAGGCTTGTCTTATAAAAATGTTATTAAACAAAGAATATACACTTTCTGAAAATGCAAGTCTTGTTCTGCATGCCTAATTTAAGAAACTAAAGACATGTTTAGCACCAGTCTTCTGAAGTTAAACTTGTTTGTTATATTTTAATTAGTCATGAAGTCTTTAAAATTATTTCCCTGTACATTAGTGTGTTCATTATGTAACTCTTTTTTCACAAAGTAAAATTATTATATCAGAGGCACTTGTATATTAAAACAAGTATATAAATTTTGAAAATCATAATTCACACAAAAATCTACATTACATTCTCTCATAGATGGATTGAAAATCTTGTGGGTGAGAGTGGCCACATATTTACAAAAATCTGCCAGAAAGACATTTGGATGAGAAAAACCCATGGACAGCTCTGAAAGTGTAAAGTTTTGCATCTTATACTATCAAAGGAACTGTCCAAAAATACAATCTTAATGAGAATAACTTCTGCAGGGAAAGGACATTTTTAGTGTTTAAATGAGCCATTCTGTTGTGTACTTGACTAATTTCTGTCAGGCAATATGACTGATGTGGGTAACTTGTCTGTTTCTGAGTTGTTCCTCTGCTCTTGGATTTCTTCTTCAACAATGACTGGTAATATGTAAGATCACTCTTTACATTCAAATGTATTTGATGCAATTCTGCAATCTTTTTATTTTTCTTATTCCTCCTCCTCATTGTCCTTTTCCTTTTCATCCTCATTCTTGTCCCAATTGTCCTCCTTATTCTTCTCCTCTGATGAAAATGCCGGTGGAATTCTGAAGCTGCTAAATAAAAAACAAGAATTTCACAGGTTTTACTAGCAGAATTGTTCATCTGTCTATAAGGAGATAGTGTTTAATTCCATCAAAAATACTGTGCAAGCAAAATTTAGAGAGATACTGAATTCTTGGCTCCATAAGAAGGGAGATGAAATTCCATTTATTCTGATAATAATGATTCAAAGTGCTTTTGTGTTTACCTATTGGGACAAAAACCTCTAGCACGTCTCAACAACTCAGTGCTGATGGAGCCACATTGATTAATGATAAGAATAATGTATTTAATTATTTTAATTGGTTTTTAAAATGTTATATTATCTTTGCATTTTTGCATAAATTCGATAATAATAAGTGACTTTTTGATGTTGACTCAGTATTTTTATTGTATTAAGCAATCTTCTTGTTTATTCTCTTTTAATATATATCCAATATATACATAATATATATGATATAATATACACATATAACCATATAGGTAAACAGATAGATGATAGGTTGATAGATATATAGTTATATACAGCTATGTAGTGAATGTAATTATTTTCCTGAGCATTAATTTGCAAGTTTTGGCATGTTATTTCTTCATTTATTATTATCTTTTACAATAATTATTTTTTCTGATGGGGAAAAATTTTTGCATCCAAGAGTTCTCATAAATGCCTCAATTCTAAAATATATAGAACTGATTGAAATTTATAAGAATAGAAGACATTCTCCAATGTATAAATGGTCAAAGCATATAAACAGACAATTTTCAAATGAAAAAAATTAAAATCATTTCTAGTCATATTAAAACTGTTCTAAATCACTATTTATCAGAGAAATGCAAATTAAGACAATTCTTACACACCTCTCAGATTGGCTAAGATGACAGGAAAAAAGATAATGATTAATGTTGAGGGGGATATGGGAAAACTGGGAAACTAATACATTGTTGGTTGAGTTATGAACTGATGTAGCCATTCTGGAGAACAATTTGGAACTATACCCAAAGAACTCTCAAATTATGTATACTCTTTGATACAGAAATGTCCCTATTGGACCTGTATCCCAAAGAGATTATAAAAAGGTTAAAAGGACCCACATGTGCAAAAATGTTTGAAGCAGTCCTTTTTGTAGTGGCAAAAAAACTGCAAACTATAAGTGGATGCCCATCAATTGAATAATGGCTGAATATGTTATAGTATATGATTGTATTAGAATATTATTGTTCTATCAGAAATGTAGGATGATTTCAGAAAGGCCTGAAGAGATTTACATGAACTGGTGTTAAGTGAAGTGAATAGAACCAAGAGAACATTTTACACAGTTACAAGATTATATGATGATCAATTCTGGTGCACATAACTCTTAAAAAAAATTTTTTTTAATAGCCTTTTATTTACAAGTTATATGCATGGGTAATTTTACAGCATTGACAATTGCCAAGCCTTTTGTTCCAATTTTTCCCTTCCTTCCCCCCACCCCCACCCCTAGATGGCAGGATGACCAATACATGTTAAATATATTAAAGTATAAATTAAATGCAAAATAAGTATACATGACCAAATGGAATCTGAAATATTGTACAATTAGCCTATGAAGGAAATAAAAAATGCAGGCAGGCAAAAATATAGGGATTGGGAATTCAATGTAATGGTTCTTAGTCATCTCCCAGAGTTCTTTTGCTGGATGTAGCTGGTTCAGTTCATTACTGCTCCATTGGAACTTATTTGGTTCATCTCATTGCTTAAGATGGACAGTTCCATCAGAATTGATCACCATATAGTATTATTGTCAAAGTATATAATGATATCCTAGTCCTGCTCATTTCACTCAGCATCAGTTCGTGTAAGTCTCTCCAGGACTTTCTGAAATCATCCTGTTGGTCATTTCTTACCGAACAATAATATTCCATAATATTCATATACCACAATATAATATAATCCTTTATGTCTAGATCATGAACCCATTTCAACCTTATCTTGGTATACAGTGTTAGGGGTGGCTCAATGCCTAGTTTCTGCCATACTAGTTTCCAGTTTTCCCAGCAGTTGTTGTCAAATAGTGAATTCTTATCCCAAAAGCTGGGGTCGTTGGATTTGTCAAACAGTAGATTGCTATAGTCATTGGATATTTTGTTCTGTGAACTCAATCTATTTCACTGATCAACTGCTTTATTTTTTAGCCAGTACCAAATGGTTTTGATGACTGCTGCTTTATAATATAGTTTTAGATTTGGTACAGTTAGGCCACCTTAATTTCATTTTTTTCATTAATTCCCTTGAAATTCTTGACCTTTTGTTCTTTCAGATTAATTTTGTTGTTATTTTTTCTACATCAGGAAAATAGTTTCTTGGGAGTTTGATTGGTATAGCACTAAATAAATAGATTAGGTAGCATTGTTATCTTTATTATATTTGCTTGACCTATCCAAGAGCACTTAATTTTTTCCAATTGTTTAGATCTGAGTGTATTTGTGTGGAAAGTGTTTTTGTAGTGTTGCTCATATACTTCCCTTGGCATATAGATTCCCAGATTTATTATACTATCAACAGTTATTTTAAACAGAATTTTTCTTTGTATCTCTTGCTGTTGGATTTTGTTAGTGAATGCTGATGATTTATGTGGCTTTATTTTGTATCCTGCAACTTTGCTAAAATTGTGGATTATTTCTAATAGATTTTTAGTTGATTCTCTAGTGTTCTCTAAGTACACCATCATATCATATGCAAAGAGTGATAATTTGGTTTCCTCATTAACTATTCTAATTCCTTTAATCTCTTTTTCTTTTCTTATTGCCAAAGCTAGGATTTCTAATATAATACTGAATAGTAATGATGATAGTGAGCAATCTTGTTTCACTCCTGATCTCATTGGGAATCATTCCGTTTTATCCCCATTTTTTAAATAGATGCTGCTGACTATTTTAAGAAAAAATCCATTTGTTCCTATATTTTCTAGTTTGAGTGTTAGATTTTATCAAATGTTTTTTCTGCAACTATTGAGAAAATCATATGGGTTTTGTTAATTTGGTTATTGATAAAGTCAATTATGCTGATAGTTTTCCTACTATTGAAACTGTCCTGCATTCCTGGTCATGCTTGGTCATGGTGTATTATGCTAGGGCTGATTTTCTGTAATCTCTTTACTAATATTTTATTTAAGAATTTTACATCAATATTCAATAGGGAGATTGATCTATAATTTTTGTTCTCTGTTTTTGTCCTCATTAAAAGATAGATTTGACAAAATGGAAAAAAATAACTCCCAGAAAAACAAAATTTTGGAATGGAAAAAGAAAATAACTTCTTAAAAAAACAGAATTTGTCAAATGGAAAAAAAATTCCATATAAAAAGGAACTCATTTAAAACTTCAATTGGACAAATACAAAAAGAAGTTAAAAAAAGTAAATGAAGAAATTAATTCACTAAAAATAAGAACTGAACAAGTGGAAATGAATGACTTGATGAGACATCAAGAATCAGTCAAGCAAAACCAAAAAAATGAAAAAATTTTAAAAATTTAAAATACCTAATTGGGAAAACAAATAGCCTGGAAATTAGATATAGGAGAGACAATCTAAGGATTAGTGGCCTCCCTGAAAACCATGTTGAAAAAAAATAGCCTAGACACTATTTTTCAAAAAATCATCAAAGAGAACTGCCCAGATTTCATTGAATCAGATGGTAAAATAGCCACTGAAAAATTCATTCAAGGCCTGAAAGAAACCCCAAAATTAAAATTCCAAGGAATATTGTGGCTAAATTTCAGATCAGACCATGGAAAAAATATTAAAAGCAGCCAGAAAGAAACAATTCAAATACTGAGAAGCCACAATAAGGATTACACAGGACCTAGCAGCTTCCACCTTAAAGGATCAAAGGGCTTGGAATCTGATATTCTGAAAAGCAAAGGAGCAGCCAAGAATAAACTACCCCACCAAACTGACACATTTTCTTTCAGGGAAGAACATGGACATTCAATGAAACCAGTCACTTCCATTTATTTCCAATGAAGAGCTAAACAAAAAAAATGGACATTCAAATATAGAACTCCAGAGAAGCATAAAAAGGTAAAAAGAAAAGAAGTCTTGGGAATTGTATTTATGTTATGGGTATAAAAAGAGAGTGCATGTATAATTTGATTTTACTGTCATAAGATAAAAAAGCAACTAGAGGTAGAAAGGGAACTTTCCTGGAAAAAAAGGAAAAGTGGAGGCAAAATGAGAGAAATTACACCTCAGGAAGAGGCAAAGAAAACGTATTATAATTGAGGGAAATAAAAGAGGGAGATGAACATTGTGTGAATCTTACTCTCATCAGATTTGGTTCAAAGAGAAAATATTACAAATATTTGGTTTCACCCAGAAACTTCTCTTGCCTTATAGAAAAGTGGGAGGGAAAAGGGAAAAAGGGAAGTGGAAGGCTAAATAGAAGGGAAAACAGAAACAGTAGGGGAAAAGTATAAGAAGGGGGAAGCGCCTCTAAAGGGGAGGGCTGCTTGAGGCAAGTGGTGCACATAAGTAAAATACTGGGGAGGAGCAAAAGGAGAAAAATAAAGAGAAATATAAAATTTGGGGTTAATAAGATGGCAAGAAATACAGAATTGGTAGTTTTAATAATAAATGTGAATGGGGTAAACTCTCAGATAAAACATAAGCAGACAGCAGACTGGATTAAAAGCCAGAACCCTACATTATGTTGTCTACAAGAAACACATTTAAAGCAGAGAGATAAATACAGACTAAAGGTAAAAGGCTGGAGCAGAACATATGATGCTTCAGGTGAAGTCAAAAAAGCAGGGTTAGCCATCCTGATCTCAGATAAAGCCAAAGCAAAAATTTATCTAATTAAAAGAGATAAGGAAGGAAACTATAATTTGCTAAAGGGTACCATAGATAATGAAGCAATATCAATACTAAACATATATGCCCCAAGTGGTATAGCATCCAAATTCCTTAGGGAGAAGTTAAGAAAGTTGCAAGAAGAAATAGACAGCAAAACTATAATAGTGGGAGATCTCAACCTTTCTCTCTAATAACTAGATAAATCAAACCACAAAATAAATAAGAAAGAAGTTAAAGAGGTAAATGAAAGACTAGAAAAGTTAAGTATGATAGATCTTTGGAAAAAATCGAATGGAGAAAGAAAGCAGTTCATGGAACCTCTTCAAAAATTGACCATACATATATTAGGACAAACAGACTTCAAAATCAAATGCAGAAAGGCAGAAATAGCAAATACATTTTTTTAGATCACGATGCAATAAAATTTATATTCAATAAAAGGCCAGGGGAAAATAGACCTAAAAGTGATTGTAAACTAAATAATCTCATGCTAAAGAAAGAATGGGAGAAAGAGCAAATTATAGACACAATCATTAATTTCATCCATGAGGATGATAATAAGACAACATACCAAAATTTGTGGAATGCAGTCAAAGTGGTAATAAGGAGAAATTTTATATCTTTAGATGCTTACTTGCATAAAATAGAGAAAGAGAAGATCAATTAATTGGGCTTGCAACTAAAAAAGCTAGAAAAATAGCAAATTAAAAATCCCAATCAAATACCAAACTTGAAATTCTAAAAATAAAAGGAGAGATTAATAAAATTGAAAGTAAAAAAGACTATTGAATTAATAAATAAAATTAAAAGTTGGTTTTATGAAAAAACCAACAAAATAGATAAATCTTTAGCTAATTTGATTAATAAAAGAAAAGAGGAAAATAAAATTGTTAGTCTCAAAAATGAAAAAGGAAAACTATTCACCAATGAAGAGGAAACTAGAGCAATAATTAGGAGTTACTTTGCTGAAGTTTATGCTAACACATTTGATAACCTAAATGAAAGGTAGATAAACCTACAAAAATATAGATTGCCTAGGTTAACAGAAGAAGTAAATTTCTTAAATAATCCCATTTTATAAAAATAGAGCAAGCTATTAAGCAATTCCCTAAGAAAAAATTGCCAGGACCAGATGGATTTACATGTGAATTCTACTAAACATTTAAAGAACAATTAGCCCCAATAGTATCTAACCTATTTTAAAAAATAGGGAATGAAATCCTCCTACCTAATACCTTTTATGACACAGGCATGGTACTGATACCTAAATCAGGTAAAACAAAAACAGAGAATGAAAATTATAGACCAATTTCCCTAATGAATATTGATGCAAAAATCTCAAATAAAATATTGCAAAGAGATTACAGAAAATAATCCACAGGATAATAAACCATGATAAAGTAGAATTTATACCTGGAATATGGTTTAATATTCCATTAATTTTTCTGTTTCAATGTTAGGAAAACTATTAGCATAATTGATTATATCAAAAACCAAAATAATAAAAAAAAACATATGATTATCTCAATAGATGCAGAAAAAGAATTTGATAAAATCCAGCATCCAAACTAGAATGTATAGGAATAAATGGATTTTTCCTTAAAATAGTCAGTAGCATCTATTTAAAACTATCAGCAAGCATCATGTGTAATGGGGATAAAATGGAATGATTCCCAGTGAGGTCAGGGGTGAAACAAGGTTGCCCACTATCATCATCATTACTATTCAATATTGTATTTAGAAATGCTAGCTTTAGCAATGAGATGAAAAAGAAATGAAAGGAATTAGAATAGATAATAAGGAAAGAGTTAAATTATCACTCTTTGCAGATGAAATGATGGTGTACTTAGAGAATCCTAGAGAATCAAAACTATTAGAAGAAATCCACAACTTTAGCAAAGTTGCAGGATACAAAATAAATACACACAAATCATCAGCATTTTTATACATCACTAACAAAATCCAACAGCAAGAGATACAAATAGAAAATATTTGGGAATATGTCTGCCAAGGGAAAGTCAGTAACTATATGAGCAATTTCCACACAAACAAAGTCAAATTTAAACAATTGGAAAAATATTAAGTGCTCTAATTCATCTGGAAGAACAAAAAATCAAGAATTTTAAGGGAATTAATAAAAAAAAGCAAATGAATGTGGCCCAGCTGTACCAGATCTAAACATATGTTATAAAGCAGCAGTCATCAAAACCATTTTGTATTGACTAAGAAATCGACTAGTTGATCAGTGGAATAGATTAGGTTCACAGAATAAAATAGTCAATGACTATAGCAATCTAGTGTTTAATAAACCCAAAGACCCCAGCTTTGGGGATAAGAATTCACTATTTGAAAACAACTGCTCGGAAAATTGGAAACTAGTATGGCAGAAACTAGGCATTGAGTCACCCCAACACTGTATACCAAGATAAGGTCAAAATGGGTTCATGATCTAGACATAAAGAATGATATTATAAACAAATTAGAGAACATGGGATACTTTACCTCTTAGATCTGTGGAGGAGGAAGGAATTTGTGACCAAAGAAGAACTAGAGCTCATTATTGATCACAAAAGAGATAATTTTGATTATATTAAGTTAAAAAGTTTTTTGTATAAATGCAACAAATGCAGACAAGATTAGAAGGGAAGCAACAAACTGAGAAAACATTTTTACATTCAAAGTTTCTGATAAAGTTCTCATTTCTAAAATATATAGAGAATTGACTCAAATTTATAAGAATTCAAGCTATTCCCCAATTGATAAATGGTCAAAGGATATGAACAATTTTCAGATGAAGAAATTGAAACTGTTTCTAGTCATATGAAAAGGTGCTCCAAATCACTATTGATCAGAGAGATGCAAATTAAGACTACTCTGAGACACCACTACACACCTGTCAGATTGGTAAAATGACAGAAAAAGATAACGATGAATGTTGGAGGACATGTGGGAAAACTGAGACACTGAAACATGTTGGTGGAACTGTGAATGGATCCAACCATTCTGGAGAGCAATTTGGAGCTATGCTCAAAAAGTTATCAAACTGTGCATACCCTTTGATTCAGCAGTGTTTCTACTGAGCTTATATCTCCAAGAGATGTTAAAGGAGGGAAAGGGACCACATGTTCAAAAATGTTTGTGGCAGCCCTTTTTTTAGTGGCAAGAAACTGGAAACTGAATGGATGCCCATCAATCGGAGAATGGCTGAATAAATTTTGGTATATGAATGTTATGGAATATTATTGTTCTGTAAGAAACAACCAGCAGGATGATTCAGAGAGGCCTGGATAAATTTACATGAATTAATTTTAGGTGAAATGAGCAGAACCAGGAAGTCATAATATAAGGCAACAACAAGATAATACAATGATCAATTCTGATGGATGTGGCCCCTTTAAACAATGAGATTATTCAAACCATTCCCAATTGTTCAGTGATGAATAAAGCCATCTACACCCAGAGAAAGTACCATGGAAACTGTGGATCACAACATAACATTCTCACTCCTTCTGTTGTTGTGTGCTTACATTTTGTTTTCTTACCCAGTTTTTTTTCTTCCTTCTTGATGCAATGTTTCTTGTATAGCAAAACAACTATATATGTACACATAAATTGGATTTAACATATATTTTAACATATTTAACATGTATTAGACTACCTGCCATCCAAGGGAGGGGTTACGAGGAAGGAGGGGAAAATTTGGAACAAAAGGCTTTGCAAGAGTCAGTGTTGAAAAATCCCCCTTGCAAATGTTCTATAAATAAAAAGCTTTTGTAAAATGAAAAAAAGAAAAAAATCAAAATGACCAAATCTTTATTTTTTATTCTCCTCCCCAAAAAAATAACTCTTACTTTTATTTATTAGTTCACTGTGGTGTTCTCTTCTTTAAAATATAATGGTTCTCTCTGGGAGCAGGTTTCTTGGGGAGGTTTTCTGGAGGCAGCCTTAATTTCATTTCAGAGTAATAATCACCTCAAATACAGCCAGCTGATAAAATCCAAATGTTTATTTTCTCCAAGAGCTTTTGCAGCTTATCCTTTGCTTCTGCCTCTGCTTTCTTCAGTCTCCAGCCAGCACAAAGGTGGAAGATGGAATGAATCTGACTCCACCTCTGAGAGTGGGCTTGTGGGCTTCCTCCCAGAGTGCTCTGTGTCTGACCCTGAGAGCTTCTTGCTTATATGCTGTTCACTGAGTACACACCAATTATTATATCACTGGGAAACCATTATTTGTTGTGGGATTAAATCAGTTCTAAACTAGATTTAAACATTGTCTCCTCAATTCCACTTAGTACCTTGTTTCAAGTTCGGCCCACAACATCTCCTCGTAGCATCAGCTCAATCATACTGAATCATGCTAAATTAGATAATTATTGTCTCTATCAACTCTAATGAGTTAACCCTTTGTAAGGATTCCAACAGTTCACAATTTTTATTACTTTCAATTTTAGTAATCCCTTCTATGAATTTCAGAATTCTTAATTTGGTATTTAATTGGGAGTTTCAATTTGTTCTTTTTCTAGCTTTTTAAATTGCATCTTCTCTTTCTCTATTTTATTCATATAAGCAGGTAGAAATATAAAATTTCCTTTCAGAAATTTGGCTGCTTCAAAATAATAAATGCATTATAGGGTTCTGTCTTTTAAACCATTTTGCTATTTGCTTGCTTTTTATGGGAGAGTTCTTTCCATTCACATTCACTATTATGATTACTAACTCCATTTTCCTCCATTCTATTTTTCTCCACTTATATTTTTCTTTCTTCTTTCATCCTTTTCCTAATAAGCAGTATTTTGTTTCTGACTTCTAACTCCCTCAATCTGCTTTCTCTTTTATTAGCCCCCATTTTCTTACCTGTTTCCCCTTGTACTTCTGCCTCTTCTTCTTATCAGCCTCTCCCTTTTCCCTTTCTCTCCTACTTTCCTACAGCATGAGACAAATTTCTATACCTATTTAACTATGCATATTATTCCCTCTTTGAGCCAAATCTGATAAGATTAAGATTCAAACAATACTTATCCTCCTCCTTCTTTCCCTTCACTACAATAGGTCTTTTGGGCCTCTTCTTGTGATGTAATTAACCTATTTTGCTTCCCCCTCCCTTTTCTCCCAATACAATACTTATTCTATGTCTTAATTTTTATTTTTGAATATCATAACATTAAAATCAACTTATTCCCATACCCTCTGTTTATGTAAACTCCTTCTAATTGTCATGACAAAGATATAGCTCTTCAGGCACAAGTACTCTCCCATAAAGGGATATAGACAGTTTAACCTTTAAATAACATATTTGTTTTTTCTTTCCTGTTTACCTTTTAATGTTTCTCTTGAGGCTTGTATTCAAAGATAAAATTTTCTGTTCAGCTCTAGTCTTTTCATCAGAAATTGTATGCTGAAGAAACTGAGGTAAGATAGAGATTAGAGAATTTTAATAGTTTATTTGAAAGGAAGAGATTTACTGGGACTAAATGGATCCATGGTTAGTCCCAGGGCTGAATGAGACTATTGCCTCCAAGAATCCAACAAGGAATGTGGGATACAAAGATTCTTTTTTAGGGTAACAAGAACGATGATATAATGGGGGAGGCACCTGAGAGGGAAAGGCACCTGATATACCAATGATGTCTAAGATATAAGACCTTTTTCCTATCAAACATTCTAATGATTAAGAGGGAAGGTTGATAGCCTGAGGCAAAGTAACTGAGGTAAAACAATTAGGGAAACTGGGTCAGGACATTAAAAGGAAACTGTGGCCCAACAAAATGACTGAAAATGTATTTCATTGAATATCCATGTTCCCCCATGAAAAAAAATGTTCACTTGTGATGGGTAGTTGTTCTTGGTTGTATTCTAAGATCTTTTGCTTTCTGGAATATCACATTCCAGGACCTCCAATCCTTTAAAAAATTTTTTAAACTTTTTATTTCAAAATATATGCATAGATATTTTCTAACATTCACCCTTGCAAAGCTTTGTGTTTTAAATTTTTTCTTCCTCTGATCTTTAGATATCCTTTACATAGCAAGTAATCTATGTAAATAAAACATGTGCACTTTCCATATATATATATATATGTATATATATATATATACATATATATATATATATTTCCCTAAAATTATCATGCTGCACAAGAAAAATCAGATCAAAAAGGAAAAAAAAAATGAGAAAGAAAGCAAAAAGCAAGCAAACAACAAAAAAGGTGAAAATAGTATGTTGTGATCCATATTCAGTACTCACAGTTCTCTTTCTGAATGAAGATCTCTCTCTTAATTAGAAGTCTACTGGAATTAGCCTGAATTACTTCATTGATGCAAAGAATCATGCCCATCATAATTGATCATCACATAATCTTCTTGTATTGTACTCACTTCATTTAGCATCAGTTCATGCAAATCTTTTCATTCCTTTCTGAAATCATTCTGCTGATTGTATCTTTAGGACAATAATATTCTATAACATTCATTTATAACTTATTCAGCCAATCTCTAATTGATGGACATCCACTCAGTTTCCAGTTTTTTGCCCCTACAAAAAGGACTGCTTCAAACATTTTTGCACGTGTGGTCCTTTTTCTTTTTTCATAATCTCTTTGGGATACAGACCCAGTAGCAACATTGCTGGATCAAAAGGTGTGCACAGTTTGAAAAAAATTTGGCACAGTTCCCTATTGCTCTCCAGAATGGCTAGATCAGTTCACAACTCCACCAACAACATATTAGTGTCCCATATTTCCCTCATCCCCTCCAAAATGTATCATTATCTTTCCCTGTCATTTTAGCCAATCTGAAAGGTATGTACTGAAACCTTAGAATTTTCTTAATTTGCTTTCCCTGATCAATAATGATTTAAAGCACTTTTTCATATGGAGTAGAAATTATTTTAATTTCTTCACCTGAAAATTGTATGTTCATATCATTTAACCACTTATCAATTAGAGGATAGCTTGTATTTTTAAAAGTTGAGTCTATTCTCTATATATTTTATAAATGAGGCCTTTATCAGATATGTTATTAGAACTCTTGGATGTAAAAACTTCCCCCCAATTTTCTGCTTCTCTTCTAATCTTGAATACATTGGTTTTGTTTGTTCAAAATCTTTTAAAATTAATACAAACAAAATTATTTATTTTGCATTTCATAATACTCTACAATTCTTCTTTCGTCATAGATTCCTTCCTTCTCCACAGATCTGAGAGGTACAGAATCCTCTGTTCTTCTAATTTGCTTATAGTATTAGTTTTCATGTCTAAATCATGAACCCATTATGACCTTAACTTAGTAAATGTGTTAGATGTTGGTCAATGTCCAGTATTCGCAATACTATTTTTCAATTTCCATAGGAATTTTTGTCAAATAGTGAGTTTTTATCCCAGAAACTGAGGTGTTTGGGTTTATCAAGCACTAGATTATCTATAGCCATTGATTACTGTCTTTTTTGAACCTAACCTATTTCATTGATTAATTACTCTATTTTTAGCCAACACCAAATGATTTTGATCACCCTTACTTTATAATATAGTTGATGCATCTAGGCCACCTTTATTTGTATTTTTTTTTTCATTAATTCCCTTGAAATTCTTGACATTTTAGTCTTCCAGATGAACTTTGTTATTGTTTTTTTTTTTTGTAATTCTGTAAAATAATTTCTTGGGAGTTTGATTGGTATGGCCCTGAATAAGTAGATTATTTTAGGTAGAATTGTTATATGTATATTAATTCAGCCTACTTATAATCACTTGATAGCCTTCCAGTTCTTTAGATTTTACTTTATTTGTACAGAAAGTATTTTGTAATTGTATTCATATAGTTCCTGATTTTGTATTGGCAGGTACATTCCCAAATATTTTATATTATCTACAGTTATTTTAAATGAAATTTCCTTTTGTATTTCTTGCTACTGGACTTTGTTGGTAACATACTGAAATGCTAATGATTTATGTGGATTTATTTTGTATTCAGCAACTTTGCTAAAGTGGTTAATTGCTTCTAGTAATTTTTTTAGTTGATTCTCTAGGATTTTTTAAGTATATGACAATATCATCTGCACAATGTGATAATTGAGTTTCCTCATTACATACTCTAATTACTTTAATTTCCTTTTCTTCTATTATTTCTAAAACTAACATTTCTAATACAATAATGAATAGTAATGGTGATAGTGGGCAACCTTGTTTCATTCCTGATCTTTTGAGAATGATTCAGTTTATCCCCATTTCATATGATTCTTGCTGATGATTTTAAATAGATGTTACTGATCATTTTAAGAAAAACTCCATTTATCCTTTTACTCTCTAGTGTTTGGGTATTGGAATTTTGTCAAATGTTTTTTCTGCATCTATTGAGATAATCATATGGTTTTTGTTAGTTTGGCTACTGATATAGTCAATTATGCTGATAGTTTTATTAATATTGAACCAGCCCTGCATCCCTGGTTAAATTCTATTTGGTCATGATGTAGTATAATACTACTAACTTGTTGAAATAACTTATTGAAACCTGTTGGCTAATATTTTATTAAAGATTTTTGCATCAATATACATTAGGGAAATTGGTCTGTGATTTTTCTTTCTCTGTTTTGATCCTACCAGTTTAGGTATCAGCATCATATCTGTGTCATAAAAAGAATTTGGTTGGACTCTTTCTTTTCCTATTTTTCCAAATAGTTTCCATAGTATTGGATAAATATTTGGTGGAATTCACTTGTAAATCTATGTGGTCCTGAAGATTTCTTCTTAGGGAGTTGATTAACAGCTTGTTCAGTTTTTTTTTCCTAAAATGGGACTATTTAAGTACTTGATTTCCTCCTTTGTTAATCTGGGCAAGCTATGTTTTTTGTAAATATTAATCCATTTCATTTAGATTATTGGATTCATTAGCATTCTAATTTTTGATATGATTTCCTCTTCATTGGTGGAAAATTTACCCTTTCATTTTTGATCATAGTGATTTCATTTTCTTCTTTCCTTTTTCTAATCAAATTAAGTAAATGTCTGTATTTTGTTATTTTTTATACTCATTTTTTTGTTTTATAGTTCAATAATTTTCTTACTTTCAATTTTGTTAATCTCTCTCTTTGTTTTCCAAATTTCAAATATGCTTTTTAATTGAGGATTTTTATTTTGTTCTTTTTCTAGATTTTTTAGGTGCATACCCAATTCATGGATCTTCTCTTTCTCTATTTTATTTAAGTAATCATCTAGAAATATAAAATATTGCCTAAGAACTGTTTTAGTTGCATCCCCTAAATTTTGGTATTTTGCCCCAAAATTGTCATTCTCTTGGATGAAATTATCAATTGTGTTGATGGTTTGTTGTTTCATCCACTCATTCTTTAGGATTAGATTATTTAGCTTTAAATTATTTTTTGTTCTATTTTCCCCGACCCTTTATTACATGTAATTTTTATTGCATCATGATCTGAAAAAAGATGTATTTACTCTCTCTGCTTTTCTGCATTCAATTTTGAGTTTTTTATACCCTAATAAATGGTCAATTTTCATGTAGGTTTGATATACTGCCAAGAAAAAAGCATATTTCTTTCTGTTTCCATTCAATTTTCTCCAAAGGTCTGGCATACCAAACTTTTCTAAAATTCTATTTATTTCATTAATTTTTCTTATTTATTTGAGGGTTCAATTTATCTTGTTCTAATAGAGCCAGGTTGAGATCCCCCACTAGTATAATTTTGTTGTCAATTTTGTCTTCCAGCTCTCTTCTCCTCTAGGAAGTTGGATGCTATACCATTTGGTGTTTGACATTGACAATCCTTCATTGTTTATGGTACCCTTTAGCAAGATGTAGTTTTTTCTTATCTCTTAATTAGATCTAATTTTATTTTTGCTTCATCTGCGATCAGGATTGCTACTCCTATTTTTTTTTCTGGGAAACTAATGAAAAAAAATCAAATGAAGGTAGCCTAGCTATATCAGATCTAAAACTATATTATAAAGCAGCAGTCATCAAAATCAATTGGTACTGGCTAAGAAATAGACTAGTTGATCAGTGGAATAGGTTAGGTTCACAGGACAAACTTTTCCATAACTATAGCAATCTAGTGTTTAAGAAATCCAAAAGACTCCTATTTGGGGGATTAGAATTCACTATTTGATAAAAACTGCTGGGAAAATAAGAAACTAGTATGACAGAAATTAGGCATTAATCCACACTTAACACTGTATACCAAGGTAAAGTCAAAATGGGTTCATGATCTAGACATAAAGAATGAGATTATAAATAAATTAGAAAAACAAAGGATAGTTTACCTCTCAGACCTGTGGAGGAAGAAAGAATTTGTTACCAAAAAAGAACTAGAGATCATTATTGATCACAAAATAGAAAATTTTTATTATATTAAGTTAAAATTTTTTGTACAAACAAAACTAATACAGCAAGATTAGAAGAGAAGCAATAAACTGGGAAAATATTGTTACATTCAAAGTTTCTGATAAAGGCCTCATTTCTAAATTATATAGAGAATTGACTCAAATTTGTAAGAAATCAGGCCATTTTTCCAATTAATAAATGGTCAAAGGACATGAACAGACAATTTTCAGATAAAGAAATTGAAACTATTTTTATTCATATGAAAAGGTGCTCCAAATCACTATTGATCAGAGAAATGCAAATTAAGACTACTCTGAGACACTACCACACACCTGTAAGATTGGTAAAATGATCACTATTGATCAGAGAAATGCAAATCAAGACAACTCTGAGATACTACTACATACCTCTCAGACTGGCTAAAATGACAGAAAACGATAATGATGAATATTGGAGAGGATGTGGGAAAACTGGAACATGGACACATTGTTGGTGGAATTGTGAACAAATTCAACCATTTTGGAGACCAATTAGGAACTATGCTCAAAAAGTTATCAAACCGTGTATACCCTCTGACCCAGCAGTGTTACTATTGGGCTTATATCCCAAAGAGATTTTAAAGAAGAAAAAGGGATCCACATGTGCAAAAATGTTTGTGACAGCTCTTTTTAAGGGGGCTAGAAACTGGAAATTAAATGGATGCCCATCAATTGGAGAATGGCTGAATAAATTGTGGTATATGAATGTTATGGAATATTATTGTTCTGTAAGAAATGACCAACAGCACAATTTCAGAGAGGCGTGGAGAGACTTACATGAATTGATGCTAAGTGAAATAAACAGAACCAGGCGATCATTATATACGGCAACAAGAAAATTATATGATGATAACTCAGATGGATGTAGCTCTTTTCAGCAATAAGATGATTCAAACCAGTTCCAATTGTTCAGTAATGAAGAATATCAGCAACAACTAGAGAGAGTATTAAAGGAAATGAGTGTGAATCATAACATAGCATTTCTAGTCTTTCTGTTATTGCTTGCTTACATTCTTGTTTCCTTCTCAGATTTTTTTTCTTTCTTTCCATTTCCGATTTTTCTAGTATAGCAAGATAACTATATAAATATGTATACATATATTGGATTTAACATAACTTTAACATGTTTCAATACTATTATATGATTTGATTGTTCTTTTTGCTTTCCCAAATTCACTTTGATGCTATGAAATTCACTTTTTTATTTTATTTTTTATTTGAGTTATTCAATGGAATTTAGCCATTTCTTTGGCATTTTAATCTCCGTGCATCATAGTTTAATGGCTGCTTAAGAAGAATATGAAATAAACACTTGAAATACATATTTAACATGTATTGGACTACCTGCCATATGGGAGGGGGTAGGAGTTAGAAGGGGAAAAGTTGGAACAGAAGGTTTTGCAAGGGTCAGTGTTGAAAAATTACCCATGCATACAGGTAAATATTTTGTAAATATTTTTGTTTTGTAAATAAAAAGCTATGATAATAATAATAATAAAAATAAAATATCTACTAAACTGAAAGTCTCCAGTACTGTTCTGTTGATTTCATTATTATATGCCTGTGAAATCTGCACAACATATCAGTACTATACCATGTAACTAATTATTTTCTTTTGAATAATCTGAAGATCACCTGAAAAGGAAGATAGTAGATACTTAGGTCCTTTTCCAAGTTAAACTGCCAACTGAATCTTTCCAAGTTATGCTCTATACTCTACTGTATAGAGTATAACTCTGATGAACTGGTCACATTTTTTTTTTTTTATCACAAAATCTATATTGGCCCAAAAGATCTTTTGTGAAGAACTCACACAAAGAAGGTGTGATCAGAAGAAGCAATAAAAGGACACTGTAAAGGCCTTTCTGAAGCACTTTGGAATCAATTGTTCAACATGGAAATCTTTGGCACAGAAACACCCAGCATGGTCTGCCAGCATCAAAGAAGGCACTGTGGTCTATGAGCACATCAAAATTGTAATAACTTAAAAGGCATGAAATGCACAAAATCAGAGACATATCTACTTCAAAATGGATTATTTGCGGCCAACCTGTGATGGTGTCTTGTGCTCACGTGTGTCTGATGAGGGGCAGTCATATACATTGTACTTTGACAACAACATAATGATGTCATTTTGGACCTCTTTGAGAATGAAAGATGACAGTTACCCAACCCATCAATCATGTTCTGAGCACTTTTATATATATTGTCTAATTTTATTGTCTTAAAAAGCCTGAAACATAGCTACTGTTATTATTATTCCTATTTTACAAATGAGGAAACTGACATAAACAGAGGTTAAATGGTCACCCAGCTGGCAAGTGTTTGAGTCTACATTTGATCTCAAATCTTCAAAATGCAGTGATCTATTTTCTGTTTATGCCAGTACAATGCAGTATTCTTGAATTTAAGGGTTTTAATACAGAAAAAATATTCTACCCTTAGTGCCATGACAGTAGTTGGCTCTTAAGAAATATGTGTTGATTTGAATTTCTGTTGGTACACAGGAGTTAAAATTGGATACGAAGGGATTGAGATTCACTTATATGAAGGGGACTTATACAACTATGTGTTAAGACTGCCTTGAAAAATAGTATTTCCCTCTTCTTTACTTATCATCTACATCAGTCTCTGCACAATTGTACTCTCTTAAAAAGAATATTGTATAAATCCTACAAAGTTAAATACATTTCCTTTCCCACAAAAGTCATCAAGGAGGAAGCTTTCTATCACTATTCTTCATTATACTCTAAATACTGTTTCTTTAAAATATTGTAATAAATTGTATTATATGTTTGGAAACTTATGAACTAAATTGAAACTTTCAGGATCTGAATGTGTGTTTCAATACTACTATATGATATGATTGTTCTTTTTGCTTTCCCAAATTCACTTTGATGCTATGAAATTCACTTTTACATGGCATCTGAGTTATTCAAAGGAATTTAGTCATTTCTTTGGCATTTTAATCACCATGCATCATAGTTTAATGGCTGCTTAAGTAGAATATGAAATAAACACTTGAAAATTTAGTAGCTAGGTTTTTCAACATCTTTCAAGTGTTTATAAGTGTAATCAGAATAGAAGGCTGGAATAAGAATATGCTAAATTTGCTCAGATAAACAGTTTTTGATATTATAAATATTCAGTGCTCTGTGGACAAAGGGAAGTGTATATATTCTTTAAAATACGTGTTTTTAAACTATACTGTGAAGGCCCTTTGTGTTGATTATAAGGACAGTTAGCTTTAATTAAAAGCCATATGATGTAGTGGATGGATGAAATGAGTTAGGATCAGGAACAGCTGGGTTTCCCTCTCACTGCATATAGATTGAGGGCATATCACTTAAATTTTATGTACCTCAGTTTCCTAATCTTTAAAATGAGGATAATAATAGCACCTATATCATAGCATTATTGAAGAGTTTAAATGATATAAAAATATAAAGTACTTTGCAAATATTTAAGCCCATAAATGTCAACTAATATTAATGCTCATTTCTTTCAATTTCTTACAATTATTCTATTTTCTGATGGTCACTTATTTTAATTTAAATCTGTTATAGATAAGATATAACTGTGTTTGAATTTATTTTTGCAAAAACCTAAAAATTATAATTGCTTAAAGTATTTAATAAGCTTTTTATATGAAATTATATTTGGCATTTATGTAGCATTTTAACATGGTTAGTCAATGAACAAAATTATGTGCCAAGCAAAACAAAAGTCTCTATTTACTTGTTTATTATAACAGCACTATGATCCAGGTACTGCAAACAATATTAACCTTTAAAAAATAAATAAATAAAAACAAGATTCAGAGAAGTGAAGTGTCCATTTTTGGTCACTCAGCCAGCAAGGATAAGTAGTAGGGTTTAACACAACTCTAATTCTTCTCGCTACTACAAAATTTTGATTTTCAACTTAAATATATTAAACAGGAGGTATCATCAAAGATTTCTCATAATTTCTTGGCCAAGGACATATTCTATGGAGTTGAGCATGCCATCCCATAGATTTAGTTCTGAGTCTTTAGTCAACAACCACTTTTGACAGTTTTTTAGTCATTGGTTCTAATGAGAGATTGATGTAAACTGAGATCTTTTGGGGAGCTAGGAAACTGGATCCCCTTAGGGAGCTCCCAGACCTTGGGAATAGCCTGCAAACTCCTAGTTGTCTTTTGGAGATGGCCTGGATCCCCTTCAGGAGTTCGCAGACCCTGGTAAAAGCCTGCAAACTTCCAGTTATTCAATAGGAGATCTTGGTCAATGCACCATTCTTTGAATTGCTACAAAACTCTCAGTGGTTCAAACTTCCAATTATTCAAGTGAAGATCTCTGTCTGAGGTCCTCTATTGAGTAGTCCAGACATCTCCCAGCCCCAGGCCAAGATGTATCCCATATAATCACGATTTTTCAATCCATCTCTGTCAAATTCTTAATGAATAGTTTTGCCCGCTAAGAAAGCTTCTTTCTTAATGAACAATAAAATTTCCTTTTTGCCACACAGATTTTGAGTTTGTGAATTATTTCACATTGGACCTGTGTCTCTGAGCAAAGAGGATATCTCTTGGAGTTTTTATTTTTTTATTTTAGGGTCTTTTTCAGAAGGTGTTCGATGAGTTCTTTCAATGCCTATTTTACCTTCTGGTTCTATTACCTCTGGACAGTTCTTGTTGATGATTTCCTGTACAATAGTATGTAGGCTCTTTTTTTCATCATAATTTTCGGAAACTCCAGTAATCCTCAGATTATCTCTCCCAGCTCTATTTTCCAGGGCTGTCATTTTTCATGGTTTTTTCCAATTATCATTTTTTTTTTGGTTTTGCTTGACTGATTCTTGCTGTCTCAATGAATCATTAGTTTCTATTTGTTTAGTTCTGATTTTTAATGAATTATTTTCTTCATTAGCTTTTTTTACTTCTTTTTGCATATGTCCAATTGAGTTTTTAAATGAGTTGTTTTGCTATATGGAATTTTTTTTCCATTTCACTAATTTTTTTTTTTAGTGAGTTATTTTCTTTTTCCAATTCACAAATCCTACTTTCTTGTGAATTCTTTGTCTTTTCCAATTCATAAATCCTACTTTCTAGTGAATTCTTTATCTTTTCCAATTCACAATTCTTACTTTCCTGAACTTTTTTACTTTTTCCAATTCACAAATTCTGTTTCCCTGCACTTCCTGGGAATTTTTTACCTTTTCCAATTCATATTTCAGCAAGTTGTTACTTTCTTGTAAAGCTTCTGTTTCCTTTCCCCATTTTTCTTCTAACTTTCTTTTCAGACTTTTAATGGTCTCTTCTAGGAGAGCATTATGTAAAAGGGGACAGGTAACATTCCTCTTTGGGATATAGTCTGGAGATTGTTTGCTATTAGTCTCCTCAGGGTTGCAAACCTGCTCTTTTTCTGTATAGAAGCTATCAATTGTCCTTTTAATTTTTTACTCATTTTTTGAAGCCTTTAGGGTCTGCCTTCAGGGCAAGGGGTTACCAGCTTCCTCTGCAAAGGAAGGAAAGATGTAAGCAGGCTTCAGGCATCAAGGTATGGGCAAAAGTTCCCCCTCCCCCAACTGGAAGTGATTCAGCACAGCGAGGTATGGAAGTACCCAGTGAAGAACCCTACTGTGTGGTGGTTTAGCTACTGCCCTAAGGCTAGAGACTAAGCAGTGAAAGTGTCACTACCCCAGGCCAAAGTCCCCTGTAATGCTGTGGGTATTAGCAGCTGACCAGCGAATAGCCCCACTCAGACCAGAAGTGTCTCTGCCCTGAAGCAAATCCCACTGCAAAAGTTCTATTGCCCCAGGCCAAGCCCCCCACTGTGCAGATCAGAGGCTGCCCCAGGCTGTGCCCCCGTGCTGTGCAAGTTCAAAACTGCACCAAGGAAAAGCCCCGTACTGCGGGTTGGGGCTGCAAGATTGTGCTATGATCTGTGCTGTCACTTCCAGTTGGTTTTGGGTGGGTACAGCCAGATCCTGTTAGTATCTGGTATTTTTTTAGGGTGGTTTTGAATTCTCTGTTGATCTACTGTTTTGTAAACAGGGCAGAGAAATCAGTCTATGCCAGTGCTGGGTCTGTAATTTTTCTAATCAGAGATCACTGCTGCCTGGTCTGTGCAATATGCTCACCTCTAGTTCTTTCCTTGCTTGCCCTGATCTTCTCCCCAGCCCCTCAGGAAAAATCTTTTCTGATGAAATTCCAGATTATCTTTGGCTGGTGAATTGTACTTCAAGTCTTCGTGGCTTTTACCAGTCAATCACTATTTTTTGAGGCTAAATTAAATGTTGGTTATGAGGTTATCAGAGAGCCTAGAAAGTCTCATGTGCCTTCTCCACCATCTTGACTCCACCGCAAAGAGGATATCTCTCCCCTTATTTCCACATCTCATCAGGATCATTACAAAACAGAAACGCTTAAGCTATGAGTCAGAACATATATTCATGCCCATATGCGCATGAATTCAGAGTGCATTCCCATTCCTTTTTGAGGTACTCACCCCAGGTCAATTAATTTCTGATCTCTTGATAAAAAGTATAAAAAGTATAATGAAATGATGATGGTGATGGTGGCTAAGCTTTCTCAAATTTTCAAAGCATTTGTCATATAATCTCATTTGATCATCACAATAGGTTTATGAGATTGTTATTAGTAAAGGTGAGGAAACTGAGACTCAGAGAAAATTACAATTTTATTCAAACAGCTATTGAAAGACTAAAGTAGGATTTAAAGCCCTATCTTCCCAATTCTAAGTCTAGTTACTTTATCATTTTGCCACTTTGTATATTCTGTGCACATTTCTGTCTATCTATCATTCTGAACTTATAACTTCCTTGATATATGAAATTCTAAGTAAGAAAATTTTTTTAAGCAAATACATACCTTTTTAAAGAACTTTTTAGAACTGTTTGAGTACCCAGAGTGTATTGCTGAAAAAACTGAGGCAAGATAAAGATTAGAGAGTTTTTAATATTTTATTTGAAAGGGAGAGATTTACTGGGACCTGATTTGGTCCCAGGGCTGAATGAAACTATCATCTCCAAGAATCCAGCCACCAATGTTAGTTCTCAATGACATATATATATATATATATATATATATATAGATATAGATATAGATATAGATATAGATATATATCTCAGATACAGGGGTAGACCGAGGAAGGGGCAGAGTAAGAGAGCTGAGAGCAGAAATGGGACTAACAATATGGTTCTGACAGGGTTGGGGGAGGTATTCAGATAAATCTGAGTCAGAGGATTTGAGTTTTAATCCTAATGCTTCCATTACTATATGTCTTGCCTTCAGCAAGTTACATTATGATTAAGAAAGAACAATTATAAAAGATCATGCCTGAATTTCAGAATCAGACTTACCTAGGAAATCTGTTTAATTGTTTATGTGCTTATGATTACAGAGCAGCCTGGGTTGGGAGTAGGGAAAATTGTTCCCTCTTCCACTCTGATAAAAAGCAACATGAAATAGTCTTGCCAGAATTTGAGGACAGAATAATAGATATAAGGAAACTTTCCCTCTTAAATATCCTATGCATCATCAATACTTTATGTTTAGTGGTCAATAAAAGAACTTTTGTTATTTCAAAATGTATTTCAAAAAGCCATTCATCATTGAATATCCTGCAGCCAGAAATAGGCCTCTGAATTCCCAGATGGTCATCTTGAAGCTGGCAAGAAAGATCTGCATATGTTCTGTGTCCTGGCCCTTATACCAATTGAACCTATACTTCACTACAAAAATCAAAAATGTTGAACTTTTACTCTATAGTAGACATTGTGGGGAAACAAAAATGTGAATACCATATTATTTCCCCTCAAAGAATAAGTGAAGTGCTTTAGCAGGTGCTGATCAATTTTTTCCCTTCCTCTTTTTGTTTCTATGTAAACTATGATTATACCCAAACAGGGAAAGTTTTCCTAGCAAAACTGTATTACAATTGCAATCTCCTCTAAGCAAATCACTTGTTTAACTTTGATTCATAAAAAGGTATGTAGTTTTCAAGGTTAAAGAATTTTATTTTCTCATATTTTCATGGGGTGGGAATAATGCCCTCATGAAAAGTAATGAATGAAAACAATTTGAAAGGTTTTCCATGTGACAAAGATTTTAGCCCTTCTGCCCTCAACCATTTATCTGGTAGGATATTCCAAAACTCAAAGTGCAACATTTCATGTCAAATCTTTTCCTGTATCATTTAGGATGGTCATGATGTCAAAAAGTTCCCTTTAGATTACCAGTCTAAATACTATAGTATTTTATGTTAATTTCCAACTAAATTCTATAACATTTTGTCTAAGGAGAATCAGTGCATTATTCACCACTTGAAAGAAGTAATTTTATTTAATTACACCATACTAGCTGGATTTAGATCTTTTGTAAAGTAGAAACTATAAATATTAATCGAAGACCCCTATAATCCTAGGGGTTGGAGAGAAGCTATAAAACATTGAACCTTTCTTTGGAAAATTTTGACTTTCTTTCATAGCCTATTCCCCAATCTCACCTTTAGGACTCCTAAGTAATTGTTACCTTTGGTTACTTCCTTAGGATTCTGTTTGTATATCAGAGTCTTGAATCTTTTAAACTGTTTCTCCAAATTGGAGACTTTGCCATATCTCACATGTAAAAATCTCAGACTTCTAGTTTTAAGAATAAGACTAGGGACTTCCTGCCAAGATGGTGGTAAGGACACACACATCTATCTAAGCTCCTTCTTGCTCTCAGAATACTTTTTTTTCATGACAAGGCCTTGGAATTAGGGATTGACTGAAAAAACTCACAAACACATTACAACAGAAGATATCCTTGAAATTTGCCAGAAAAGTTCTGTTTTTGCTTTTGCGTGGGTATGTTAGATCAGGCACAGACTGCAGGCAGGCAATGAGAGCACAGCAGACAGGTAGAGCATGACAGGCAGCTCACATTGAGCAGACCTGAGGGGTGTGTGTGTGATCTCAGCCTGCTGAGTTCTGCAGAATTCTGTAAAGTTCTGTGGAGAGAACTTTACCACAGTGTGGCTACTTTGCCCTGGCAGCAAGTTAGTAGATCAGCAGAGAAGGTATAAAAACACAAGGGGTAAAGACTATAACCCGAAAAGCTAGTGTCTGGCTAAGCACACTCTCAGAGTCTCAGAGTGCAGATTCAGTGCAGCCATTGCTGTCCTGCTAGTACCTCACTGCTGCCCCCTGCAATCTGTAGAGGAAGCTTGGTAATACCATCCAGTACTGCCCCTCTCCTCCCCCCCCCCCCAAAAAAAAAGCAGACTGCATTTGCTTTTTTTGATAGTTTGTTTTCTTTGATTCTTCTTTGACAAAATGAGCAAAAAATTAAAGCGAGCTCTAACAATAGAAAGCTTCTATATAAATAGAGAACAGACTTTAAACCCTGAGAAGACTAAAAACAGATTGTCTCCAGATGAATCCCCAAAGGGGGATATGATCTAGACCTCAAACACACAAGACTCTCATAAAAGAAATTACAAAGGATCTTACAAGAGAGCTAAAAGAAAAATGGGCAAAAGAAAGGGAACAAATTGGAAAATAGATCTAAGAAAGATAATCTGAGAATTATTGGACTTCCTGAAAAATATGATGAAAAAAAGAGCCTGGGCACTATTTTCCAGGAAATTATTAAAGAGAACTGCCCAGATGTTATAGAAATAGAAAATAAAATAGACATTGAAAGAATTCATCAATCACCTACTGAAAGGGACTCTAAAATCAAAACTCCAAGAAATACTGTGGCTAAATTCCAGAACTATCAGACCAAGGAAAAAATACTACAAGCTGCTAGAAAAAAAATTTCAAATATAGAGGAGACACAATAAGGATTACTCAGGATCTAACAGTTTCCACATTAAAGGATTGAAGGGCCTGGAATATGATATTCTGAAAGGCTAAGGAACTTGGTATGCAGACAAGAATAACTTACCTAGCCAAAATGAGCATTTTTTTTTCCCAGGGAAGAAGATGGACATTCAATGAAATAGGTGAATTTCATCTATTTCTGATGAAAAAATCAGAACCAAACAAAAAGGTTGATCTGCAAATACAAGACTCAAGAGAAACATAAAAAAGTAAAAAGAAATCTTGGGAACTATATTTATGTTATAAAGATACATAAAGAAAATTTTGATTATATCAAATTAAAACGCCTTTGTACAAACAAAACTAATGCAAACAAGATTAGAAGGGAAGCAACAAACTGGGAAAACATTTTCACAGTTAAAGATTCTGATAAAGGCCTCATTTCCAAATATATATAGAGAATTGACTCTAATATATAAGAAATCAAGCCATTCTCCAATCCATAAATGGTCAAAGGATGTGAACAGAAAATTCTCAGATGAAGAAATGGAAACTATTTCTAGCCATATGAAAAGATTCTCTGAGTCATTATTAATCAGAGAAATGCAAATTAAGACAACTCTGAGATACCACTACACACCTGATACCACTACACATCTGTCAGATTGGCTAGAATGACAGGGAAAGATAATGCGGAATGTTGGAGGGGATGTGGGAAAACAGGGATATTAATACATTGTTGGTGGAATTGTGAATACATCCAACCATTCTGGAGAACAATTTGGAACTATGCTCAAAAAGTTATCAAACTGTGCATACCTTTTGATCCAGCAGTTCTACTATTAGGCTTATACCCCAAAGAGATACTAAAGAAGGGAAAGGAACCTGTATGTGCCAAAATGTTTGTGGCAGACCTGTTTGTAGTGGCTAGAAACTGGAAAATGAATGGATGCCCATCAATTGGAGAATGGTTGGGTAAATTGTGGTATATGAATGTTATGGATTATTATTGTTCTGTAAGAAATGACCAGCAGGCTGAATACAGAGAGCCTTGGAGAGACTTACATGAACTGATGCTAAATGAAATGAGCAGAACCAGGAGATCATTATACACTTCAACAACAATACTGTATGAGAATGTATTCTGATGGAAGTAGATTTATTCAACAAAGAGATCTAACTCAGTTTCAATTGACCAATGATGGACAGAAGCAGCTACACCAAAAGAAAGGGTGTATGGGAAATGAATGTAAACTGTTTGCATTTTTGTTTTTCTTCCCGGGTTATTTTCAACTTCTGAATCCAATTCTTCCTGTGCAACAAGAGAACTGTTTGGTTCTGCACACATATATTGTATCTAGGATATACTGTGACATATTTAACATGTATAGGACTGCTTGCCATCTGGGGGAGGGGAGGGAGGGAGGGAGGGGAAAAGTCGGAACAGAAGTGAGTGCAAGGGATAATGTTGGAAAAAATTACCCAGGCATGGGTTCTGTCAATAAAAAGTTATAGTTATAAAAAATAAAAAAGTAATAATAATAATAAAAGAAAAAAGAAAAAAAGAAACTAGAGGTAGAAAGGAAATACCAGAAAAAGGGTAAAGTGGGGGTACTACATCTCAAAAAGAGGCAAAGGAAACCTACTATATCTGAGAGAAAGAAGGGAGGGGGATGAACATAGTGTGTATCTTACTCTCATCAGAATTAGCTTAAAGAGAAAAATATTAGACATATTCCATTTTCAGAGAAACTTCTCCCACCTCACTGAAAAGTGGGAGGGGAAAAGTGAAAAGGGAAGGAGTAAGCTAAGCAGAAGGGATTACAGAAATTGTGAGGAAAAGGGATAAGAAAGGGGGAGGAACTCTAAAGTGGGGGGAAGGATCCTAAAAAGGGGGGACTGTGAGAAGCAAGTAGTGCTCATAAGTTTAATACTGGGGAGGGTGGTAAGAAGGAAGGAAAGGAGAAAAGCATAAGGAGGAGTTAACAAGATGGCAAGTAATACAGAATTAGTAATTTTAACCATAAATGTGAATGGGATAAACTCCCCCATAAATCAAAGGTGGATAGCAGACTGGATTAAAAGCCCGAATCCTACTTGAAGCAGGATGATATATACAGAGTAAAGGGAAAAGGCTGGAGCAGAATCTACTAAGATTCAGGTGAGGTAAAAAAAGCAGGGTTATCCATTCTTATCTCAGATCAAGCAAAAACAAAAATTGATCTAATTAAAAGAGATAAAGAAGGGCACTATATCTTGCTAAAGGGTAGTAGAGATAATGAAGCAATATCAATATTAAACATATATGCACCAAGTGGTGTAGAATCTAAATTCTTAAAAGAGAAATTAAGAGAGCTGCAAGAAGAAAGAGACATCAAAATTATAATAGTGGAGGATCTCAACCTTGAACTCTCAGAATTAGATAAATCAAACCACAAAATAAATAAGAAAGAAGTCAAAGAGGTAAGTAAAACACTAGAAAAGTTAGATATCATAGATCTTTGGAGAAAACTAAATGGAGACAGAAAGGAATACACTTTCTTCTCAGCAGTTCTTGGAACCTATGCAAAAACTGACCATATATTAGGACATAAAAACATCAAATTCAAATGCAGAAAGGCAGGAATAGTAAATGCATCCTTTTCAGATCACAATGCAATGAAAATTACATTCAATAAAAAGCCAGGGGAAAATAGACAAAAAAATAATTGGAAATTAAATAATCTCATACTAAAGAATGATTGGATGAAACAGCCAATCATAGATAGACATAATTAATAATTTCATCCAAGAAAATGACAATAATTAGATGTCATACCAAAATATGTGGGATGCAGCCAAAGCGGTAATAAGAGGAAATTTTATATCTCTATAGGTGTACTTGCATAAAATAGAGAAAGAGAAGGTCAATGAATTGGGCTTACAACTAAAAAACTAGAAAAGGAGCAAATTAAAAATTCTCTGTCAACCACTAAACTTGAAATTCTAAAAATAAAAGGAGAGATTCATAAAATTGAAAATAAAAAAAACCTTCAATTAATAAAACTAAGAGTTGGTTCTATGAAAAAACCAACAAAATAGATAAAACTTTAGTAAATCTAATTATACAAAAGAAAGAGGAAAATCAAATTCTTAGTCTTAAAAATGAAAAGGGAGAACTCGCCGCTAAGGAAGAGGAAATTAGAGCAATAATTAGGAGTTACTTTATCCAACTTTATGCCAATAAATTTGATAACTTAAATGAAATGGAAGAATACCTTCAAAAATATAGGTTGCTCAGATTAACAGAGGAAGAATTAAATTGGTTAAACAGTCCCATCTTAGAAAAAGAAATAGAACAAGCTAGTAATCAACTCCCTAAGAAAAAATCCCCAGGACCAGATGGATTTACATGTGAATTCTACCAAACATTTAAAGAACAATTAACTCCAATGTTATAAAAACTATTTGAAAAAAATAGGGATTGAAGCAGTCTTACCAAATTCCTTTTATGACACAGACATGGTACTGATACCTAAACCAGGTAGTTTGAAAACAGAGAAAAAAAAATTATAGACCAATCTGCCTAATGAATATTAATGCTAAAATCTTAAAAAGATATTAGCAAAAAGACTACAGATAATCATTCCTAGGATAATACACAATAATCAAGTAGGATTTATACCAGGAATGCAGGGCTGTTTCAATATTAGGAAAACTATTAGCATAATTGACTATATCAATAACCAAATTAATAAAAACCATATCATTTCTATAGATGCAGAAAAAGCATTTGATAAAACCCAACATCCATTTGTATTAAATACACTTCAGAGTATAGGAATAAATGGACTTTTCCTTAAAATATTCAGGAGCATCTATTTAAAACCTTCAGTAAGCATCATATGTAATGGGGAAAAACTGGAACCATTCCCAAGAAGATCAGGAGTGAAACGAGGTTGCCCACTATCACCATTACTATTCAATAATGCTAGCTTCAGCAATAAGAGTTGAGAAAGAGATTAAAGGAATTAGAGTACATAATGAGGAAACCAAATTATCACTCTTTGCAGATGATATTATGGTATACTTAGAGACTCCAGAGATTCTATTACAAAGCTATTAGAAATAATTTATAACTTTAGCAAAGTTGCAGAATACAAAATAAATCCACATAAATCATCAACTTTCTTATATATCACTAACAAAATCCAACAGCTAGAGATACAAAGAGAAATTCCATTCAAAATAACTGTTGATAGCATAAAATATTTGGGAATCTATCTACCAAAGGAAAGTCAGGAATTATATGAATAAAATTACAAAACACTTTCACATACATAAAGTGAAATTTAAATAATTGGAAAAATATTAAGTGCTCTTGGTTGGCTGAGCAAATATAATAAAGATGATAATACTACCTAGATTAATCTATTTATTTAATGCTATATCAATCAGACTCTCAAGAAACTATTTTAATGACCTAGAAAAAATAACAGCAAAATCATATGGAAGAACACAAGGTCAAGAATTTCAAGAGAACTAATGAAAAAAAAAATCAAATGAAGGTGGTCTAGCTGTACCTCATCTAAAACTATATTATAAAGCTGCAGTCACCAAAACCATTTGGTATTTGCTAAGAAATAGATTAGTTGATCAGTTGAAAAGTTAAATTCACAGGACAAAATAGTCAACAACTATAGCAATCTAGTGTTTGACGAACCCAAAGAAACTGGAAATTAGTATGACAGAAACTAGGCAAGGACCCACATTTAACACTATCCACCAAGATAAGATCAAAATGGGTCCATGATTTAGGCATAAAGAACGAGATTATAAATAAATTAGAGGAGCATAGGATAGTTTTCTTCTCAGAATTGGGGAAAAGGAAGGAATTTTTGACCAAAGAAGAACTAGAGATCATTATTGATCACAAAATAGAAAATTTTGATTATATCAAATTAAAAAGCCTTTGTATAAACAAAACTAATGAAATAAGATTAGAAAGGAAGCAATAAAATGGGAAAACAATTTTACAGTTAAAGATTATGATAAAGAACTTATATATTTCCAAAATATATAGAAAATTGACTCTAATTTATAAGAAATCAAGCCATTCTCCAATTGATAAATGGTCAAAGGATATGAACAGATTTTCAGATGATGAAATTGAAACTATTTGTAGCCACATGAAAAGTTGCTCCAAATCACTATTGATCAGAGAACTGCAACTTAAGAGAACGCTGAGATACCACTATACACCTTTCAGCTTAGGCTAAGATTACAGGAAAAAATAAACATGAATGTTGGAGGGGATGAGGGAAAACTGGGACACTGATACATTGTTGGTAGAATTGTGCATGAATCCAACCATTCTGGAGAGCAATTTGGAATTATGCCCAAAAAGTTATCAAACTGTGCATACTCTTTGGTCCAGCAGTGCTACTACTGGGCTTATATCCCAAAGAAATACTAAAGAAGGGAAAATGTTTGTGGCAGCCCTTTTTGTATTGGGTAGTAACTTGAAAATGAATGAATGCTCATTAATTGGAAAATAGTTGGGTAAATTGTAGTATATGAATGTTTTGGATTATTATTGTTCTGTAAGAAATGATCAGTAGGATGAATACAGAGAGGTTTGGAGAGACTTACATGAACTGATGCTAAGTGAAATGAGCAGAACCAATAGATCATTATACAACATTACTCTATGAGGATATATTCTGCTGGAAGTGAAGATCTTCGACAAAGAGAAGATCTAATTCAGTTCTAATTGATCAATGATGGACAGAAGTAGCTATGCCCAGAGAAGGAACACTGAGAAATGAATGTGGACTACTTGCATTTTTGTTTTTCTTCCCAGGTTATTTTTACCTTCTCAATTCAATTCTTCTTGTGCATCAAAAGAACTGTATGGTTCTGCATACATATAGGATATACTATAATATATTTAATATGTATAAGACAGCCTGCCATCTAGAGGAGGGAGTAGAGGGAGGGAAGGGAAAAATCAGTACAGAAGTGAGTGCAAGGGATAATGTTGTAAAAAATTACCCATGCATATGTTCTGTCAATAAAAAGTTATAATTAAAAAAAAGAATAAGACTAAAGCACAACAAATTTGATGTAAAATCTAAATTTGATTATGCTTCCACAGATCAAATATATAATGGCCTCCCCCATAAACCTCACCAAAATATTGATTTATGAATTTTAATTGTTAGAATAAAGGTTGCTTTCTTTCCTTGTTGCCTTTACTTTCTCTACTCTTAATCTTCTGCATTCTGGCTTCCAATATCGTCATTTACCTGAAACTGCTCTCTCCAAAGTCACCAATATTTGTTAATACCCATATTTAATGTTCTCTTCTAAATCTTCATCTTCTTTGACATCTTTGCAACATTTGACACTGCTGAGCACCACTTTTCTTTTTTTTGTCCCTGACTTCTTGATTTTACTATCACAGTATACTTATTGTACCTCTACTACTGCTGCAGTTCAGTTTCTTTATTCATCATCCATTTATAGATATATGTACTCCTAAGGTCTGTCCTTCTAGCCCTTCCACATTTTTCACTATACCGTTATTTGTAATATTCATAACTCTTAAAATGTAATTACCTTTATTATAGATATGAATCCTATATCTATATTTCTAGTCCTAATCATTTTCCTGAGGGACAAATTCATGTCACAAAAAGACCATTGGATATTTCTAACTATATGTCACATGGGCATCTCAAAATCAATTTATCTAAAAAAACATAACTCATTGTCTTCCTTATACTTTGCATTTATTTATCTCTTAAATTCTTTTTTTCTACCAAGGGTACTATAAGTCTTCCTGTTTCACAGGTTCATAACTTCCACTTCTCATTTTCAGAATACATATCCAAATGGATACCAAATGTCATTATTTCAGTCTCTACTTCTTTTACATACATCTATTTTTCTCCTCCTATAGAATCATTATATAAGCTTGGAACTTCATCTTCTATAACCTAGATTATTGAAATAGTTTTCAGATCAATCTCCCTGACTTAAGTCTTTCTCTATTCCAATTCACCCTTACCCAACTATTAAAATGATTATTTACTCAAAACATTCTGGTGTTCTTTTTGTTTCTAGGATTCAATACAATCATCTATTTTATTCTGTAACTGCTAATAATCAAGCCTTTCTAATTTTCTAATATTTTATTTCATTCTTTTCATTATGTATATAACGTACTGATCTACCTATTCACTGCACTATACAAATATTACATTTCCTACTTCAGGTCTCTGTATTGTCTGTGCCCCATACTTAAATTGCACTTCCTTGTCACCTTTCTCTCTTAGAATATCTGCATACTTATTAATACCAGGTTTAAATGGGAAGAGTTTCCTTATTGGACTAGAAATTGGATGAGGATTTGAGTTTTCAATCAGAAAGCAGCTGTAGTCAACCAGAAGTCTCATCAAATCAGAATTTGTGATCATTTAACTGCTTGTCATAGTGAGTATCCTTCCAGAGTGAATATAGTGGAAAATGATAAACTATTTGTCATTGGTTATGTTTTGTGGAGAATAGGATCACTTAGCATAAGTGCCCCTATAGCCAAGTCATTTATAATTATATCACTCAAAATATTTTAAAAATCACAATTACCACTGTACTTTAATTACTTTACATTGCTCAGGGAGAGAGTTTGGCTTGCACACTCCACAAGTTGATAAGACTGAGAATTTAAGATCTGTTCCAAAGAAAGTGGTATGATTATTAATGGGAAGAGGAAAACACAGATATTTAGGAAAAAAGATAGAGAAGCAATTTAAGATAAAGGAAAGTGAATAAAAAAAGTGGGGAAAGGTAGTAAAGATAAAAAAAAGTTACCAACAATGGAATGCATTAAGACTGAAAAGATAAGTAAAATTTCATAAAGGAAGCATAATATATTTAATAGTAACTGCATTTGGAAGGAAAATAAGACCCAATAAAAAGAGAGTGATATAGATTCCCTAAAATCATGGAACTATAGCAAGAAACTCAAAAATGGTTCAATATAAGCAATTTTTTTTAAAAAAAGACATAAAGCTAGAGATAATGTATGAAATCAGAATGCTTGCAGTAGAATTAGCAATAAAAACAACAAAGCAGATAATTTAATTGAATGGATGAGACTTCTAAACTAATAGTCTTTGAAAAGTGAGATCGGCATATTTAGAATTCTAAGGTACAGTAGAAGAAATTTGGCAGATGAGTGTCATAAGAAAACTTAGAAAGAACATATGGATTCTTTATAGATGAAAGTGATCATTCTTGAAGACCAGATGGGCAGAGAGGGTCATAGTTGTGTCAGAAAAAAATAAATTTAAGCCCCTGAATATCACACTACAAGTAAGAAAGTTTATGATCTAGAAAGATTCATTGTATGAATATTGGCTTAATCTTTAGGTCACTGACATAAAAATGCTTTAAAAAATCTTTATGTGCATAATGGTCAAATCTCAGTATTTTAATGGCAAATATTCAAATTAACATCTGAAAATACAAGAGTTTCATTATACACTGTGTGGGCCAGACCAAATCTGAAAGGTTTAGATACTTGTCATAACTTCACACTTTTGGGGTTTTGTTTTCTGCATTTGAAGACCTCTAGTAAGGGGGCAGCAATTTTTACCCTAGGAAGCCCACTTTTAGAAATTCTTCCCTATATCAGACTGACATTGACTTGTTTAAATGTCCATCTATTGTTCCAGTCTTCTCTAGGTCAAGCAGGGCTGTTTTCACACCTCTTCAAAAAGGATTACCCTATGCATCTGATGTACCTCAGGCAACTTAAATATCTATGGGTACTCAAGGCCAAAAATATTAATCAAGAAAGGAAATAGAATAAAAGTTTTTTTTTAAAGAAATCAAATTATACCTTCATGTGGAGAATGCTGTCCTGAAATAGGGGTATATGCTTCCAGAAACTTCTCAGAGTAGGAGTTATTGAATGCATCAGGTATTTCAAGCAGTATTTTCAGTTGCAAGGCAAACATTTTCTCATTCCATACCCAGTGTGGAAAGGATTTTTGTTCAGACTTTGGTCCTTTGTATTTCAGCAGCATAATCAAAAACAAACATACATTTAGTAAGCATTCACTATGTGCCAGATATGGTGCTAGCTTGTCCAGATCAAACACACACACAAAAGTGGATTTTATGTCTTAACAGGGAAAACAGTGTATATATATATATATATATATATATATATATATATATATACAGAATAAATATGAGATAGCTAAATATAAATTAATTTAAGAGGTAGAGCTCTATTAATTACAGGATCATAGCCAGCAAATGAGAACCTGGGAAGAGGATAGCCATTCAGATAAGACTATTTCTCAAATAATTTGATTTTCCTTTCTCAATGTTCATATAATTCATCAACCTCTGACACCATAGCATTATTACTTTCAACAATGCTTCAGCTTTGTATTCCCTCTTGAAAAAATGATTTCTTTTTGTTGTTTTTTTCTATCCAAGCATCATGAAAACTTTCCCCTTTATTTTACTTGTATATGTCTCTAACTACTCTTACAATTGAATTTTATTCATTTTTATTATTGCCTCTTTTAATTTAATCTAGTTTTTCCTTTTCAAAATCAGTATGTGCTACTAAAGGCTGCTGCTTGCTGAACTGTGTTCAGTTGAGAGGGACTAATAAGATTTATGTCATGACCAGAATAAAACTTACTAGACCAGCATTCTGATTCTAGAGTCCACTTCCATTTAATTTTAAAAACATAAATGAAATATAGCTTCTTCATTCATTTTAGTGAGAAGGTTTAACATATATGTTTTATTTTTATATTCTCTTTAAAAAAATGACTATTTCCATGATAATGTTTTTTATGATGAGTTTATATCCTGTATTGATTAGAGTTGTTTGGTTATCATGTATGTATGAATGTATATATGCATATATGTGTCAAGGAACCTAATCAAAGACTAAACAAATTGCATCTATCAGAAGTGGGGTTTCAATAAACAACTTTCTGAGTCTATGTTACATACTACACTATACTACCTTATTCCTTCCCTATTTTACAGGTTATGTTTTGTTTATCCTAAAATTCATGATATAATTTCTATACTCTAAGATATAAAAATAAAGGGAGGGCTATGTGTATGTGACTATGCATTCTTACATTCTCCCTGTATGTGTATGTGTAAGGAATGAGAGGGCTTTTCTAAGGGTATGAGGGGCAAATTGCTTCCTTAAAGAAATTTCAAATTTTTTCTGGTATTTTGACACTACAAGTTTTTATTCTTCTTGTTGTTTGTCCTTTGTTTTTGAAGATGTTTACCCAGTAACATCATAAGTGATGTCTTGACTTGTTTGTTATTTGTATTTAAGTAATACAGAGTTGCACAAAGTCATTAGTTTCACTCTTCTCCACAATAATCAAATTCCAGTGGCAAAAGAAAGATCAAGATGATTGGTGATTGCCTTGGAAACAATGGATGAAGCTTCACAACTTTGATGTCTGATTAAGCTCTAAGTGCTTCCCAGGACTTGCTTCAGTTATCTTCATGGCCACTGGAACATATTGTTCTCTTCTGCTCATTCCACTAGGAAAATCTCCATGTGCCTGCAGTAGATAACCCCCTAACTCACCAATGGTTTTTTAGTTACCCTCAGTCTGGTTTAGATCATTTGCCAAGATGGTTTTACCAGGGTATGTCCACTGTGAATACTCTAGCTTCTTGGAGTCGTGGGTTAAGGCTGGCTGAAGGTAGACACCAAATTTGAATGAGTCCATTTGTATTTGATCAATACCTTCATGTCTTCACTCTATTTTTAATCCATTCCATTGTCATTGATTTAACAAGTGGTCTTATAGGTTGCTAGTTAATATTGCACTGGGTTCTTCTTCAGATGTCCCAACTAGAGTCCTCAGAATTTAATGGGATTTCAAATATTTCAACCCATATTGATGAATGGTTATATAATATTTATAATACCTCTGATAAATAGTCATCTAGATTCTTATTAAAGGTTTCTAGTGATGGATAACTCACTAAGAGAATCCATTTTGATTTCAGAAAACTCTATAATGCAACTGTTTTCTTTTTATGTCAAATTCATATTTCCTTAATAGTTTTTGAAAAAGTTGGTGAAAGCCATTATTCAACCTTCAATCTTGTTATCTTTAGGCTAAACATCTTCAGGTCTTTCAACTGTTTCTCACAAGTCAACTCCAGTCTCTTTCATATCTTAATCCACTGGAAAAATTATTCTTTGTCAACATTCTTACTAAAATGTGATATCCAAAACAGAACACAATATTTTATTTGTAGACTGACCAGAGAAATAGATGACGGGACTATTACCTCACTACTTCTGGACACCATGTTTCTAAGTGAAGCCAAAGAAGCTTAAATCATTTTTTTTTTTCATGAACTGATGATGTTCTAGTTCTCTTCATCTAGTTCTCTTTCCTGGAGTTATTCACTTGATTAAAAAAATGCAATTTGGGATAGGACTACATTTTAGCCTATTAAATCTCATTTTATTAAATTTAGCTTGGAATCTTATCCGGCTTTCTCTTTGTACCTGATGATGTTTCTGGTTAGTTAGTTGGGAAGGGGGTCTTGCACCTGACCTGTCTCACAAATACTCACTTCACTTAGCATCAGTTCATGTAAGTCTCTCCATGGCTCTTTGAAGTCATCTTGCTGATTATTTCTTACAGAATAACAATATTCCATAATATTCATATACCTTAACTTATTCAGCCGTTCTCCAATTGATGGAGATCCACTCCAGTTTTTTGCCACTACAAAAAGGGCTGCCACAAACATTTTTGCACAAGTGGGTCCCTTTTCCTCCTTTATGATCTCTTTGAGAGACAGACTTAGTAGAAATACTTCTGAATCAAAAGGTATGCATAGTTTGATAGCCCTTGGGGTGTAATTCCAAATTACTCTCTGGAATGGTTGAATCAGTTCACAAGTCCACCAATAGTGTATTAGTCTCTCAGTTTTTCCATACACCTTCCTACATTCATCATTATTTTTTCTCATCATCTTAACCAATCTAAGAAGTGTATAGTTTTACCTCAGAGTTGTCTTAATTAGCAAAACACTTTTGAGAATTTTCAGGATGAAAGGAGAAAGAGAATAGCATAAATGGGGGAAGATACAGTTAGCAATAATAATTGTAAAAAATAATTTTGAAGCAAATTTTTCTGATAAGGCTTTATTTCTGAAACATAGAGGGAACTGACTGAGTAAATATTATAAAAAAATAGAATCTTGCTCCAATTGATAAATGTTCAAAAGATATATTTATATGCCCAAAGGGCTATAAATTCATGCATATCCTTTGACCTAACAATGCCACTATTAGGCATGAATACCAAAAAGATTTAAAAAGGGGAAAAAAGAAAAAGGACCTATATATACAAAAAAATTTTTGTAGCAGCTTTCTTCTCAGAACAAAGAATTGGAAATTGAGGAAATACCCATCATTTGGGGAATGGCTGAATAAGTTGCAGTATATGATTGTCATGGAATATTGTTGTTCAGTTCCAAGTGATGAACAGAATGTTCTTGGAAAAAAACAAACTTGGGAAGTCCTCCATGAACTCAAGCAAAGTGCAATGTACTGTACACTTAATATCAATGTTCTGGGATGACCAGCTGCAAATGATTTTGCTATTCTCAGTAGTACAATGATCCATGAGTAGTCCAAAGGACTTATGAGAATAAATCCTATCTCTACCCAGAGAAGATTGTGTCTGAATACAGACTGAATCATAGTCTCTCTCTTTTTAAACTTTATTTTTCATGAAGGTTTTTTTTAGGGTTGGAAATTCATGTCTTCTTTTACAACATGACTTTTAAAGAAATGTTTTGTATTATTTCACATGTGGTTTCTTAATGGGGACTGGAGGTGGGGATATGGGAGAAAATCTGGAACTTAAAAGTTTAAAAAATGAATATAAAAAAGACATATCCATAGCAACCTTCTCTCTTCTTAGTATTCTTCATTTCTATATGCAATATATTTCATCATTTTGTCTGTTTTATTCCCATATGCCCTGAGATTGACTAAACAAACACAGCCATCTACAAAAAAAAGACAATCTAAATTGTAGCCAGTTGTATTGGCAATTATTCTCAACCGAAACTACCAATCAATGTCCTTTGATGGTGAAACAAAAACACTGTTACCAGAAGTATCTCCACCACCATCATTATCAATAACAACAATTGCTGCTGCTATTACTACTTCTTAAAAAATTCCAATATCTTTATAGTAACACTTTTTATAATAACAACAACAAAAAAAGAAAACACAATAGGTGCACATTCATTGAGGAACAACTAACCAAACTGTTAAGGTACAAATGTGATAGACTATTATTGTACTATAATAAATTATGGATAGAATGACTACATAATAAAGATAAAGCATAAATTATGCATGAAATGAAAAAAAATAAAATTGCGAACTAATCTATTTTGTAGAGCAGTTTGGAACTATGCCCAAAGGGTTATAAAGCTATGTATCCCTTTGACCTAACAATACCACTACTAGGCATATATCCTAAAAGAAATTTTTAAAAAAGGACCTGTGCATACAAAATTATTTATTTCTTTTTTCAGGGCAAAGAGTTGGAAATTGAGGGGATGTCCATTAATTGGGGAATGGCCAAATGAATTGTATGTGTGGTTATGATGGAATAGTATCATTCCATGGGAAATAATGATCAGGATGCTCCCAGAAAAACTTGAAAAGTTCCCCATGAGCTCATGAAAAGTCAAGTGTCCTGTGTACAAAATAATAACAATGTTGTGGGGTGATCAGATGTGAATTATTTTGCTATTCTAAGTAATACAGGGATTTAAGACTACTCTGACTGTATCTTAATACAGATTGAAGCATACTTTTTAAAAAGTTTTTTTTTTGAGAGTTTTTGAGGGAGATAGTGAAGATCTGTTTTCTTTCACAACATTACTTTCTTTCTTTCTTTTTTTTTTAAATTTAATAGCCTTTTATTTATAGGTTATATGTATGGGTAACTTTACAGCATTGACAATGGCCAAACCTCTTGTTCCAATTTTTCCCCTCCTTTCCCTTACCTCCGCCCCCAGATGGCAGGATGACCAGTAGATGTTAAATATATTAAAATATAAATTAGATACACAATAAGTATACATGACCAAATCGTTATTTTGCTGTACAAAAAGAATTGGACTCTGAAATATTGTACAATTAGCCTGTGAAGGAAATCAAAAATGCGTGCAAAAATATAGGGATTGGGAATTCAATGTAATGGTTTTTAGTCATCTCCCAGAATTCTTTCACTTGGCGTAGCTGGTTCAGTTCATTATTGCTCCATTGGAAGTGATTTGGTTGATCTCATTTGCTGAGGATGGCTAGGTCCATAAGAATTGGTCATCATATAGTATTATTGTTGAAGTATATAATGATCTCTTGGCCCTGCTTGTTTCACTCAGCATCAGTTCGTGTAAGTCTCTCCAGGCCTTTCTGAAATCATCCTGTTGGTCATTTCTTACAGAACAATAATATTCAATAATATATCATATACCACAATTTATTCAGCCATTCTCCAATTGATGGGCATCCACTCAATTTCCAGGTTTTAGCCACTACAAAGTGGGCTGCCACAAACTTTCATGTACATACAGGTCCCTTTCCCTGCTTTATGATCTCTTTGGGATATAAGCCCAGTAGTAACACTGCTAAATCAAAGGGTATGCACAGTTTGAAAACTTTTTGAGTATAGTTCCAAATTGTTCTCCAGAATGGTTGATTGTATTCACAGTTCCACCAACAATGTATTAGTGTCCCTGTTTTCCCACATCCCTTCCAACATTCTGCATTATCTTTCCCTGTCATTCTAGCCAGTCTGACAGGTGTGTAGTAGTATCTCAGAGTTGTCTTAATTTGCATTTCTCTGATTAATAATGACTTGGAGCACAACATTACTTTCATTGAAATGTTTTACATAACTTCACATGTGCCATCTTAATTGTGGGGGTGAAGGTGGGGAGTGGGGAAAAGAATTTAGAACTCAAACTTTTAAAGACAAATGTTAAAAGAGATTGTTTTACATATAACTGGAAAAACAACAAAATATCAGATGGAGGACAATTTTTATTTCACATCATAAAAAGCATATAAGGCACGATAGCCATAAGGAATCTCATAAAAATATAGAATAATACATAAATGACTAGCAGTAGATTCCTGTGTACCCTATATTTTTAGCATATTCCATTTATATAAGAACTTACTTAGTCCCCCAATGATTTATACCTTTTTGTCTATTTTATCCTTCCACTCTTTAGGAATATAAATATACTTTTGGGTTTTTGAACAGACAGACCTTAGAATAAGATTTCACTGTCTAAATATTTCTCAGGGTCACATTAGGTACCAAAGTACTATTTTTCTATTCTGCTATAATGTGACATTAATTTTTTAGTGCTTTTTCAACTTTAAGAAACCATGGTGGTGATTTTTTTCTCTTTCTTAGAGACATGCATTTTAGAAAATTTCTCTTCATTTCAAATTGAACTTAGTTACTTATAGGATTAGAACTTTGCAAGAAATATTCCTTCTCAAGCTAGAATACTACATGTTGTCAGAAAACTACTGAAATCAATAGTACATTCTACTACTAGATTCTACATTTCTACACAGAAATTCAGAAAAATTATCCATGAATTTCATTTTTAGGCCGTGTGAGCAAGTATATACTTGCTTCTGCCATCTTCTTCTGTAATAGAAACTATTCTCTAGAAATTCACTTTGTATTGTCATCTCTTTGACTGTGAAAATGCATCTCTACTCCCTCTGTTAGGATCCCTTTGGAGGGAACAGCCACTATGCTGTCCAAGAATAAATCAATGAAAAAGCATGGGGAAAAAGTAGAAAGGGATCTAAAAATTGTGTGTTCTCTTTCACAGACCATTCTGGGACAAAAAGACCCTTACTCCTTTGAATTCTATTCAATCAATTCCTCCTGGAGGTAGTAATGAGTCATCTAATTAGAGATTTTATTTTGGTATCTTAACACAGTAGCAAAGAGTACCCATATGGAGAGGGGAAATGGTAAACAGAAGTACTAAACTAAGTTTCACCTTTAAATAATTGAATCAAATTGACTGGAGAACTCCACTATTTCTATTATATTATACTATTATTATTTATCTATTAAATTATACTACTTTCTTAACATTACTTTTTAAGACAGAGATAATAGATCTATCCTATCTACTTTTTAAGTAGATAAGACAGAGATAATAGATCCTATCTACTTTTTAAGTAATAAAATATTATCTCTATTCTATAATAATTATATATAATTATAATTATAATATTATAATTATAATTATTATATAATTATAATTATCTATAATTATAAATATCTCTATCAAAATTATCTCTATTATTACTACTTTTTAAGAAATTATACTACTTTCTTAACATTACTTTTTAATCTCATATTCTTCACTTCAGCCAAATTGGACTATTCACTATTTCTTGTACTTGACATTTAATTTTTTTCGTTAGCATATTTATACAACTCACCCCCAATGTCTTGAATAAGCTTCCTCTTCACTGACCTCATTGGATGCATTCTTTTTGTCAAAGTGGCATCTTCATCTTGAAAACTTCCTTGAATATCCAATGAACAATCTACCTCACCCTGCGTTATTGGTGTTCTTTGCCTTTTCAAATTAATTTATTTGTCAACGTGGTATGCTTTCTAAAGAATAAGATCTCTGAGGTTAGGAGCTATTTCTTTTGATCTTTGTGGTTTTAATGCCTTGCACAGTGCTTTTCATGTAATGTGTATTAAAATATTTATTGAATTGAAATCTGTATAATTCTATCTATAACATTCTCAAGATTTGTCATTTAAGTAATATTTGTAAAAAAAAAAAAAAGACTTGCTCCTTATTTGAAATAATTTCTATCTTTAAAATGTTGATGCATTTTATTTTGTTTTTACATCATCCTCATCCTCATCCTCATTCTCATCTCTCTATCCCTCTGTGTCTGTCTCTGTCTCTCTTTCTCTTTCTGTGTTCTCCCCTGCCAAAGAGCCATCTATTATATCAAAAAATAAATTAAGAAAGAGAAGTAAAAAGAATTCAAACAAAATTAACATAAAAATAAGTCTAGTAATATATTAATTCTGTATGCACAATATCTTATTTTTGCAAAAAAAATTTAGGGAGGTATCTTTTCTCATCTTTTCTTTGGGGCTAAATTTAGTCATAATTCTTATACTTGGAATTTATTTCATTTACATATTTGCTGTCACTTTGAACATTTTTTCTGTTTCTAATTTTGTGAAGATCGTGTATTTTTAAATCAGCAGGAGTCAGGAGTTCAGGTTAGGGGAAAATCGTCAGTCTTTATTCTCAGTGAAGAAGGATCAGAGGTGGAAGATAATCGGCAATAGCAATGTGTGCAGCTGAGTCAAGAAGCTAGCTAGATCAGCAGCCACACGACCAGCAGCTAGGAATATGGAACCCAGCCCAATCTCTCCCAGCTTCTCTTCCTGTCTCTCTCTCTGCCTCCACCCACCAAAATCGTCATTTCCTATACAACACATCAGGACTTGCACAAAGAGTGGGCAGGGACCATTCTTTATCCAATCACGTATATTAATAGAGTATAGCCCAATTACTATTTAGCCTCACATACTTGGGACCTCAGTGCATCAACTCAAACCTCAGCCCATTACATAATTTAATGATAAAATGGATATCATGAAAGTCTTACCAGAAAAAGTATTCTATTCTGGAGGGACATTGTTTATTACATCATGAAAACTAAATTCTTCTTCTTCTTCCTTCTTTCTTCTTCCTTCTTTCTTCTTCCTTCTTTCTTCTTTCTTCTTCCTTCTTCTTCTTCTTTCTTCTTCTTTCTTCTTCTTCTTCTTCTTCTTCTTCTTCTTCTTCTTCTTCTTCTTCTTCTTCTTCTTCTTCTTCTTCTTCTTCTTCTTCTTTTCTTTCTCCTCCTCCTCCTTCTCTTTCTCCTCCTCCTCCTCTTTTTCCTCCTCCTCCTTCTCTTTCTCCTCCTCCTCCTCTTCCTTCTCGTTCTCTTCCTCATCCTCTCTCTTAATTATTTCTTGTTTTTGTGCATTATTACCTCTCTCATCTGTTTTCCTGTCATTTTTAGACTCCTTAAAAAGAAATTATTGAAATTTTGGTTTGACCTTGGTTGATACTATATAAAATCCTCTCTGAAATTAATTCCCCATTCCTTCCCTTCTCTGCCTGTGGAGTCTGCTGGATACTACTCCTGAGGCCCTCTCTAGTGGAGAGAACAGAGAACCACAAGCTTTTATAGAATTGTTTAGATTCTCTTCAGTGTTCTCAAAATAACAACTTTCAGAGTCTAATCTAAGACATATAGGGGGTTTAGCAAAACCTTTAAATTCTTCTTCCTGAGGCCATCATATTACAAAATACCATATACACTAATCATGCCCTTGGAACAGCTCTAGAATTCCCAATATACCTAAAAGGCAAATATGCACATTAAATTCTAGTAACAACCCTAAGATATATTTGTTTATGCCGGATTCTTTAAAAAAAAAAAACTGCAAGAGCTTTGGCAATCAAAGGGAAGAGAGATAAGAGTTAGAGCCTCCAGGAAGGATTTAAAATGAAAGAAACACTATGAAAATTACTTGAGAAGTGCTGATTAAGGGATTGATTGAAGGATATATGTAAAAATGTGACTCTTGCTGAGAGTAGTCACAAAGAAAAGAAAAGAGTAAATTTTTATAAACAAAAACATTTAAAAACCATACCCAAGGGGGTATTGAAGAACCAGGATCTGTGCATTTCAGTTGTTATTGCTTCTAACCTCAACAAATTATTTTGTACTTATCCTATACTCATCTATATATGAATATTCTATTACTTCCTCCTTCTCCAAAATGTAAGCTTCTTAGGGGAAGAACTTTCCTCGCTTTTGTATTTTTATTCCCAATGTCTACTATAATTCACATATATACATAGCTACAATAACAACTTAATATTTTTGAGTCCTTATTGATTCTAAAATCAGAGGTGGAGAGTAGCTTCATTCTAGCTTTTGCAAATGCATGGAAGAAGGACATGAAATACCATGATGGGGAAACAGCAAGTAGGCCAATATTCTAGAATGTGAATGGAAAGTAATTTTAGTCTGCAACCAGAAATAAAAGGCTTCAAATATAAGCTGAAGAGTGTGTATTTTATACTAGGAACAAAAGGTTGCTAAGGAGATTGTTTGAACAAGAGAGATAAGTGATGCGAATTATGCTTGGGAAGATTATTTTTGGAAGTTGTATAAAGGATGGACAATGGCAGATTGTCAGGAACTTGGAAGATTAATCAGGAGGTTCTTACAATATTCTAATAAAGATATCTGAAGCATCCAAAGCAAAATAAGGAGCTAGCTTTGTAAATAGAGAAAAAATTATGGTTGCAAAAAAATGTATAGATTAAATTGAAAGGAGTACAACCAATTGGCAGTGTACTATTGTGGAAGAGCAACAGATTAGAAGTCAAGAGTATCTGAGATCTAATTCCAATTTTAAATCTAATCTAATATTTTGGGCAAGTCACTTGCCTTTTTTGTTCTCAATTCTTTAATAAATAAAATGAAAGAACTAGATATATGGGCTCTAAATTCCCAGTAATTTGCTGTAGGGACAAATGAGTGGAAAAAGTCAAGGATAATTCTGAGGTTGGCAAGCTTAGTTGTCTAAGTGTATAGTAGTGTCATTAACAGAAATAAGGAAATTTGGAAGAAGATAGATTTGGGGGGGCGAAGATAATAAGCTCTCTTTTTTTACATAATGAGATATTCAGTTATATGTATAATAGGCAGTTATTTATGCACAATTAGTGCTCATTAGATGATTTATATAAGGTACAACATAAATACCTGCCATTAGAAATTGTTCACTGAACAAATATTCATTTATTACCTAATATATTCAAATTATGTGCTGGTTACATTGCAGATGCAAATCATACCTATGCATATGCTTAGAAATATGTATATATTTCTATGCATGTGCTTATGTAAAATGTGTATATATTTTTACAAAAATTTATGGAGATCTTTCTCTCTGTTTCTCTTTCTCTACTTTTCTCTCTCTGTGTCCCCGTTTCTCCCTTCCTTCAAAGCTCCCTCCATTTCCCTTGAAACAGAGACAAAAATCAAGAAACAAACATATATGTGTATGTGTGTGTATATATATATATATATATATATATATACAAACATACTATGTATATATATAATATGAATAAATTTGAGGTATTTTTACATATCTATAAAATGTAAAGACATCATTATATAGTGAAGAGAGAACCTATTTTAAAATAAGAAAACCTGGGGTCAAGTTCTATCATTAACACATATTATTTTTGACTTAGGGCAAGTTAGTTAACTTCCAACTCTAAGAAACTCTTTAAGATCATAAGTTGCAGAAAATGTGCTAACTTGCAAAAGTTAGGTCCTTATTATAATGAAGTCACAAATTCAGTTCTTATCCTTATATATTCAGAATATTTGTGTGAATGTTTGTATTTATGGCTGCATGCAAAAACCTCCACCAAAACCATCTATATCTACGCATCCACATAACTACCTTCTCCCTAGTGTCCAGTGGAGTACTTGGCACATAGTAGGTATTTCATAAATATTTTTATTAATATGCACACACACATTTACAAATGCACTTATACAACATCTCAATATTCCTGATTTCTAGAATATTACAATTTGGTGGTGATCCCAATCTTAGCAAAGGAAGAGTGAAAGTAGCTTGGAGTTTTTAATTGCTGGGAAGAGTTACTAATCTGGTATAGCTTTTCATTTCCTTTCTGCAAATTGCACAATTTTTTCACTTGAATGACTCAGCCCATCCTACCATTGCAGGTTATCTAACAACAACTACTGAATATTTTATTATTATGCAATGTTATGATTACTATTAAAATATGTGGTCACAAATTAAAAAAGCTTTTAAGAATGTAGAAATTCAACTATGACCTTAGAATTCTCCACAGTATTAATAATTTGTCATTTCTAACTTCAGCAATGCCTTAGTATGAATAAGGGGTGCTGTACAAAAAAGACAACCTGCCATTCATAAAGCACATCATCAGAGAGTGGAAGCACTTAATAGGGATCAAGGTAACTTTAATGGCAATCATTTATTTTCTTAAAGATGAGCAAATAACTTAACAAGAACAATTGCTTTTATAGTATTCTGTTTTACTAACCTAGTGTACTCACTTCTCAATTAATAGTTAAATCTTATTTTTCATAAATTACAGGCTGTAACCAATTAATTACTATATATGTGTATTAATAGTTTTGAATAATATCTCCTTCCTTAATTTTTCATCATTCACAGAACATATAATAAATAGTTGTTAATAATTCTAAAAATCCAATTTAAATACATCATTCTTCTCATTAGCATAATTCCTTTAATAGAAAACCAATTTAATTGAGTCATTATGGGATTTTTTGCTGCCATTCTTAAAGTAGAGTTCTCCCCATATGAAGAAAGGATTGATCAGATTGAAAACAGTGACAGGACATCAGAAATGTTGTTAAAACACCAGAGGTCACTTTTCATACTTTTGGCTTTTCCCAGCTTTTATGCTAAATGACAAGAACTTCAAGTACGGGTTATTTGATAGGACTATAGAATCTTAACTCCTCTCTATCTGAGAGAGCGCATGGCATTAGACTAAATATCTTTATAAAGAAGGGAAATTAATAATTCCTATAAAGGTAATATGAAGATAAGTTCATACTAAAAGCTTGATTCCTCAAGTACTTCATGTATCCTTGGGAAAATTTTGATGCTTTTAGTATCACCTGTTACTAGTTTGACAACAGAGGGGCACTTCAGGAAAAAAAGAGTGAGAAAATACCCCAGACTCCTCATCAATTTCCCCAAACAAATAGGACTGTGTTGTTACAAGCTCTGAGACAAAGTCATTTGAATTCACAACTGAAGAGAAAAAGATTTAGGATTTCTCTTATGTCTATGAGAAGAGACACAAATAATCTGGGAATTCTCCTAAAACAAGACTTTTCCACTCAAGATGGAGGATTGCTTTCCTCTTCCTCCTCCTCCTCCTCCTCCTCCTCTTCCTCTTCCTCTTCCTCTTCTTCTTCTTCTTCTTCTTCTTCTTCTTCTTCTTCTTCTCCTTCTCCTCCTCCTCCTCCTCCTCCTCCTCCTCCTCCTCCTTCCCCTTCCCCTTCCCCTTCCCCTTCCCCTTCCCCTTCCCCTTCCCCTTCTTCTTCTTCTTCTTCTTCTTCTTCTTCTTCTTCTTCTTCTTCTTCTTCTTCTTCTTCTTCTTCTTCTTCTTCTTCTTCTTCTTCTTCTTCTTCTTCTTCTTCTTCTTCTTCTTCTTCTTCTTCTTCTTCTTCTTCTTCTTCTTCTTCTTCTTCTTCTTCTTCTTCTTCTTCTTCTTCTTCTTCTTCTTCTTCTTCTTCTTCTTCTTCTTCTTCTTCTTCTTCTTCTTCTTCTTCTTCTTCTTCTTCTTCTTCTTCTTCTTCTTCTTCTTCTTCCCCTTCTTCTTCTTCTTCTTCTTCTTCTTCTTCTTCTTCTTCTTCTTCTTCTTCTTCTTCTTCTTCCATGACAGCTTGCATAAGATAAATTATCAAGGACATTCATATTAGGAAAAAAAGTGGGTTGTTGATGTATTGTGCTATTGCTAATTTGAAGTGCCAGAAGGTTTTTTCCATTTTATTGATTAAGTTCTTTATGGATGATTTGTGAAAAGAAATGGGGCAGAATCTTATAAGACTGAAAGACACAGAAGGATCATGGACAATTTACTTACTTCAAAGCATATATTTATTAAGTGTATCAATCAGCACTTATTAAATGCCTACTATATGCCCTAAATGTTAAATGCTGGGGATACAAAGAGAGGCAAAAGACAATCCCTTAAGCTCAAAGGATCTAGCTGAGAAGAAAATAAGCAAACAAATATGTCCAAACAAACTATACATAAGATAAATAAGAAATAAATAAAAGAATGAAAGCATTAGAATTAACAAATATTGGAAAATATTCCTGTAAAAGCTAGAATTTTACTTGATATTTAAAAGAAATCAGGCAAGAATAAAATAAGGAAAAACTTGGAAAACAATTTATAAATTAAATCAACATTAAAAAGACAAATAACTTTAAATCTGTAAGAAATATCATCAATACAATGATCATTCATGATTCCAGAGGACTGATAATAATAATTGCCATCTATAAAAAAGAAGTGATAAATTTATAGTAATATATATAGAGAGAGACTTCAGTCTGGAGAAATCTAGCTAAGAGGTGTTAAGGTCCTGAAAAGAGGCTGTGTAGACAGAATTGAGAGGATCTGCTCTGAGACTGCATAGGTGGCATGAAAGAGAATAAGGAGTCAAGAAGAACTCTAAGGTTGTGATCTGTATAATTAGAATGATGATGATTCTCTTGATAGCAATATAAATATTTAGAGAAGAGCTGAATTTGGAATAAAAGATCGAGATGTCCATTCTGGACAAATCAATTTTAAGAAGAAAAGGGTGATATTAACTAGAGAAAAGACCTCATGTAGGAAGTACTAAATAAACTGGTGTTGCAATGCATGGAAACAACAAGCAGACCAATTTCACTATAATGGAAAGTATATAAAAGGATAATATATGAAAGAAGACTGGTGAGAAAAGGGGAGGTCAGAATGTAGAGAGCTTTACATGATAGATTGAGGACTTTTTATTTAATTCTAAAGGAAACAGGGAGCTAAAGAAGATCATAGATGAAATGGTTTGGGTATAAAAATTCACAATGATGTGTAAGAAGGTTAGGAATAGGCAGATAGAAATATTTCTCTTAAATAGGTTTCCATCTTCAGACCAGAGTAACAGATCAAGAGCTTCTGGCATAACCAGCTGTATAACTATTTGGATAAGTAGTTCAATTATACTCACTTCTGTGGTTGCTGGAATAGGAATTTTGCTATGCATCTACTGAAGTCAGCCTGGCTAGAAGTCACATGGCCCCAGGGTCTGGCTTATCTTCACTAGCCCAGATATCCTTTAGATTTTTTACTTAATCCATACCTTCACTGATCTGTAATTTCTTTGGTAAGAACATTCTCCTTCCTTATCATGTATGCTACTGTGTAATATAGCTGACAATCATGAGTTGCTGTGGATGAAAAATCCATCACTTGTAGTCAACCAGGTAATGAGTTTCTTTGAATTTTATAACAGTGGTCCTCATACAATAGCTATATAATCCATTATTACACTCTTATTAGGTTATGTATAGCTTGGTAAATTCTCTGATACTCCAGCATGTAAATGTGAAAAGAAAAAAAAACTTTCAACTTCTATAAAAGCATTCAGCAATGTAATGGCTTGACCATTTGATTTTAGTAGAGGATGTCACAAACTTAGGAGATGAGTTCATTCAATTCCTTTTTCTCCTTATTTAAAAACTTTACTGTTAAGAGAAGTGCTTAGAAAACTTCAGATTTCAAAATGAATATGTCACAAACACTGAAAAGACATCTCAAAAACAGGGGAAAGATTCATTAGTCATTTTTTTCACTCTTAAAGTAAATAGCAAAATATCCAGTTAGATGAAGAAAAACGCCAGATACCCAAAAACCCCACCAAAGTAAAGAAGATGATTTTTGTTTGGTCAAGGAAGCCCCCTGCTATATCAAGGATTAAATCAATAAAGATATTTAAAATGTGTACTAGAAAAATCTTTCCCTTTTTATCACAAAAAGAAGATAAGCCTAATGGCATCTCTTAGCTAAACACTAATTTGTCACACATATATGTATATATAAACACATATACATATATATGTACTTCTGTATGTGTATTTTTGCTATCACTTTTCTATATACCTATAACTATTTGTCTATCAAAAATCAATAAAAATTTATTAATTGTTTATTATGTTCCAGGCACTGTGATAAATGCTGAAGATACAAGTAGAGACCAAAAAAAAAGAGGAAAAAAAGAACACCTTCTGCCTTCAAAGAGCTTGCAATCCAAAGAGGAAGACAGCATTTAAATACATTCATACAAAACAATCTATAGACATATAGACATAGGAAATAATTAACAGAATAAAGCTATTAGAAGTAAAAGGGGTTAGGAAAGGCTTCCTGTAACATGGTATTTTAGTTAAAACTTGCAGGAAGCCAAGGAAATCAGTAGCTTGTGGAGAGGAGGAAAAACATTTCATACATGGACATTATAGGGAGCCAGAGAAAATGGCTAGAACCTAGAGATGGAGTATCTTATTCTTGAAAAGCAAAAAAAAAAAAAAAAAAAAAAAAAAAAAAAAAAAAAAAAAAAAAAAAAAAAAGGCAGTGTCATTAAATCAAAGGATACATAGGGGTGAAATCTGTAAGATGTGAAAAGCTAAGAAAGGTATAGAAGTGTAGTTTATGAAAGGTTTTAAATGTCCAACAGAGGATTTTGTATTTAATCCTGGAGGCAATAGAAAGCTCTGAGAGTTTATTGAATAGGAGATGATATGATTATACTTGTGCTTTAGTAAAAACCATTATAGTGACTGAAAAAAAGAGGTATTGGAGTAAGAAGATACTTGAGGTAGGGAGATACTTGAGGCAGGTAGACCCACCAGTAGGTTATAGCAATAATCTATGTTTGACGCAATAAGGGCCTATTCTTCCTTAGTGACAGTCTCAAAGTTGAGAAGGGAAAATTTTGGAAAGATGCTGTAAAGGAGACTGGTTCTGATAATAGATTCAATATGAGAGTGAGAAGAATGTGAAGATGAAAGAGATAGAGGAATACAGAATTATTTGTAGATTATGATCTTGAGGAACTGAAAGGATAATGTGACCCTTTATAGTAATAGGAAAGGTAGAAGCAGAGAGCCTGAGTCGTCCAATTTCTAACCAGAGACAAGTGTTGTAAAGACAGAGGGTATTTACATGAATTTTAAGGCTGCGATGATCTTCCAAAATTACTGGGGGATGACAGAGAAATCTAGAGCACTACATCTTGATAAATATAGAATTTGACTCCCTCAAGCATATGGGTTGTTCATATATTTTAACATGTTTAACATATTTTGAATTACTTGCCATTTTGGGGATGAGGTGGGAGGAAGGAAAGGAAAATTTGGAATATAAGGTTTTGTTAGGGCCAATGTTGAAAAATTATCCATGAATATGTTTTGAAAATAAAAAAACTTTAATAAAGAAGTGTATTGGTTCTTTTATTTTTATATAGATAGTGAATGCTTAGTTAATCATGTTGAATTAAATATGAATGGAAGTAATCTTAGAGATATCCACCCTTTACAGTTGATATTTAAAGACAGGGGGACTCAAGACTCAGACTGATACTTAGTGGAAGTTCCATGATTATAACCCAGGTATCCTTATTGCTATCTTAAAGTCCTCTCTACTATACCACAGGTTTTGGATTATTCCATGCCATTCTTCCTCTGTTATTGCTCCCTTGTATGATTGACACTTTATATTTACACTCTTTCATATGTGATCATTCTCCATCCCAAGAAGCTCAAGTTAGAATTTTTGGAGCCTAGGAGAAGACTAAATCTCACATGGCACAAGTAATATAAAGAGTGATCTCTATTTTGAGATAGGGAGAAGGGAAAGATGGGGGAAAGACCTCACTCCTCTATATAAACAAAATACCTCAGGTTCATTTCCTCTAAACATGGTATTACATATACAGTTATTTCCCTATTTCCACCTAGAAATCCCATTTTCTTCTCCCCTATGTAAATTCTACTCTTCCTCAAAAAATCCCCTCAAAGACCCCCCAAAAAAACAAATAAAAATCCCAGAATAGAAAAAATGAGAGCTGAAATTCTGTCCTCCACAAAATCTTGACTCTTTTAGCTGTCTCCATCACCTTTTGGAGTTCAAATCCCTTCAGTCTCTTAGTTCCCATTATGCTTATAGATAGTAAGATAGAATTTAGAGTTTCATTGTTTTAGGACTTTTATAAAGCCTGTTTCATCTCCTCAGCCAGAATATAAATCCACAATTACAAAGGTCCCATTCTAATTCTTTTGTTTCCTCAGTCTTCTTTCACAGTGATGGATTCAGTAAACACATAAACCAAACTCACTTATCATACTTATTTTTATTTACTTATTAAAAAGTCACATTTAACACAGCCATTGCCATACATATTGATACACTTCTGCCTTTTTTTTTTTTGGTTAACTGACCATTGTGGGAATAACTTTATAATCCTTCAAAGACTATGGACTACAACTTCAAAGGATCATAGATTTCATGTTGGAAGTGACTTTAGATATGATCAAGTTCAAACCACTCATTTTACAGATAAGGAAACTAAGACCAAAAGGCATTATTTTATTCATCAAAGATCATGTAACAAGCATTAGTGGAAATATTTGAACCCAAGTCTTCCTAACTTCAAATCTCTTGATCAATATACACTATTTCTCTCTTATTATTTTCCTTGTGTTGCATAGTTTTCCACCATATCATATAATAAATCAGTATATACGTTTTCTAATAGTAGCAAGAAAATGGGATACTGTGACTAGGGGAATTGATGTCTGAATGCTACTGCTCTCTCTTTAAACTAATTTGCACATTTAATAGAATCACAAATGAAGCCATAGCCAGAAATACTTTGTTATTGTTGATGTTGACACAACATGATCTCACACACAGACAATATGGCTACAGAATCTGTTCATCCAAATGTTGTGAAAAATGACCCAGACTGTTGCATCTTTTTTTTTGTGTGTGAAAAGCCACTAGTTAATCATCTCCCATTAATATAGAGGGTAATTGAGTTCCTGGTGTTCTGTAGACAACCATGGACAGTTCCTTGCACAAACACATGCCTCTCAGTAGTGTCATCAATAATGAAAATCCTGGAGGATGAAAGCTTCCAAATTAGCAGTGTTCACTGAAGACCTCCAGCCTACTATTTTTATAGACTTCACTTCAGAAGCTCATCCTACCTTCTGTAATCAGCACCAGAACGATTCACTTGCTCCCTGTTAAGCTTTTATCTTCATGAAGTGAAGGTGACAATGAAACACTCTTCTGTAAGATCCTCTTGGCAGCCATCCCATAATGCCTGCTGGATTGTTTTGATCCCATTCCATATGTCCACAATTTAAGCAGCTCTACAAGTCTCTCTGAATTGTATCATACAGCCCTGCAGGGCACAATCCTGTGTTACCTGAATTTATAAGTAATCTTTTCAGCCTATTTCAATTTTCACATTAAAGAACTGGCTGCCTGAAACTTGATGATTACTGGTTTGTAAGAACAGGATCAAAAAGAAAAAAAGATGCAAGCAGAAAGTCAAAAGGGAAATATTGTTCTGCATACAGAACTGACTTGATCTTCTCTTTTTAAAATAAATTTAGATCTATCCATAAAATAATTGGCTTAAGTACAGTCCTGCAGTTAAATATTTTTATAGATTTACTTTACCAAAAGGAAGAGGTGTGATGCCTTCCAAAGGGGCTTTCCCCAGTGTTTGCCCTTTTATAATAACCTTTAGACTCAGAGTTAGAAGAGTTAATATTTATAAGATTTGCAATTCAGAAAACTTCCCATATAATGAATATCCAAGGCAATACAATCATCAATTATTCATCTCTTGATTAAAGACTGAGCGTATTGATTTCATTCTTGGACAAATTCATTTCTGTTTCAACACAATTAGTTCTCATCTACAGGAAATACATTTTTTTTTGCTTAGTCTGTCAAATGTGCTTATTTTGTATTATATTAGACTTTTATTAGAATTACTGATTGTTAATACAGTAATTCTTCAGTGATGACACAATTTGTCTTGTCAGCATATTTATAAATGAGATAGTAAAGACTTATGACTGGTGTAAAGCATTGATTTTCTGTTCATTGAAGAACAATTTGCTTGAAAGGAAGTCTACTTCTAATCATTAAAAGGTTAATAAAAATAAATTTGAACATACAAAAACAGAATGAAAGATTGTTTAGATCAACTTATAAACCAGTACTACTGGTTACTATATAGTCCACATCTTCTTTATTCTTGGATTGTATTTAAGTATACTAGAGATAGAATAGAGTTCTTCAACTAATGATTATGAAATGATTTCTTCCATGAACCTCTTGATGATCCATTGTTTGTCAGAGCTCCAAAGACAATCTGATCATTCACTTTATTATGTGTGCTCTGTTTACTAAACTGACATCTTTTTTTGTTTATCTAATTATCTTAAACTCTTTAAGTCACAGCTTTTAACTACATTGAAAGAATTATTCAAAATTCCTCTTGATAACTTTTTCATGCACTCAAATAGATCTCTCAGCATTCATACCTCCCAAAAAAAAGTGTCTGAGGTATGGTTGCTAAAAGAGACATGATTAGCAGCATGATTAATTTGGCTCATTTCCCAAAGTTTTTGAAGATCCTTTTCTTCTTTATTTTTCTAGATCTGAATATCACCTGTTTTTTCTCCTATATAATCTCCTTATAACAGAATCTCCAGCTCATTTTATGACTTATTTTATGTCATCTCTTTGGCAATACCTTTTCTGAGTCCTTCCCCTTTGTGATATAATACTCTTTGGTGTTTTATTTATTTTGTATATATTTTTCATTTTTTGGGTTTTTTTTTTTGTTGCTATTAAATCATTTCAGACATGTCTGACTCTTTGAAATTCCATTTGGTATTTTCTTGGCAAAGATACTCAAGTAGTTTGCCATTCCTTTCTTCAGATTATTTTACAGATGAGAAAACTGAGACAACAGAGTTGAGGGACTTGCCTAGCATCACACAGCTAGTTATTGTCTAAAGCCAGATTTGAACTCTAAAGATGAGTCTTCTTGATTTCAGGCTCAGCCCTCTATTTACTTTGCCATTAGCTGTCACTTTATTTGCCTATTTATGCACAAATATTGCTCTTCCATCTGTATGCCTCCCGTTTATACTGGAAATTCTTTGAGAGGGAGAATTGTTTGATTTTTGTCTTTCTATCTCTAGTATCTAGCACAAATGCTTGTGAAATTGAATTCGCATATAACTTCTACTAGATCACAATCTTCATAGGAGCAGGGACAAATATACATATTAGTTATCTCTGTTATCTTCCCTCATTGCCTGAAACAATTTCAGACATAATAGACAAATACAAATATTAATTGAATCTGAACTCAACTATTTGTATTCACAGGGGAGATTTTTAGATTAAATTTCTCTGCATTTTGTCAGTAAGTCAACTAGAATTTATTAAAGTCATTTGACATTACACACACACACACACACACACACACACACACACACACACAAGTTCAAATCTAGTTCCAGACACTTAGTACGTGTGTGGCCATGGGCAAATATTTAACCTTTATCCAGTGTAGGAGGAAATGGCAAATCATTCCAGAATCTTTGCCAAGAAAACAACTTGTACAGTCCATGGGGTCACCAAGAATTGGCTACAACTGATCAACAGCAACAACTTGTTATTTCAAGTGTTACTATAATACTGGCTTACTCTAGGTATGCAATTATGATTGTTAAAGAGTATTTTTATTTCTGCATTTCATTAATTACAGAGAGAAAGAAAGCTAGGGAAGGAGGGAGAAAGGAGAGAGAGAGACTGGGTTTAGAATATATAAAAAGATAGGTTTGATAACTATTTAAAAATTCAGATTCAATTTTAGCTGGGGTCTCTGAACTCTCTATATGAGAAAAACTTGCTGACTTATTAATTTTTATAAATCTCCCAAGTGGGGCAGTAAACCAAGTAAATTCAGAATGTTAACCTCAGGCAATGTCTAAGGCATGAGAAAGGATGTTTAAGTGATGGAAGAATGAGAGCTATGTTAAATTCCTGTACTTTTTTCAAGGACAGGAACTTCATGGCAAATTCACTGCCTCATGTTCCTTTTGAATGTTGTCTGTATTTAAGTTAGTGGTGGAGTTTGGGCACTGGAAATTCACATCTCTAGAAACAACTAAGAGAAGAGTTGGGAAATGCCAACTCTGAATGTGGGTATTAGCTAAAAAGATAATATCCATCTCTGATTCCACTTGCAACATAATGATAATCAATGTAAAATTTTATATCTGAATTAACTGTATGATGTAAATAAAGATAACCAATTTTTGCAGTCATCAATTGTGTTCAAATATTCTGTGGACATGAGTCATACATATTCTAATAGTAAATTATCTAGCTTTTAAAATCTTTCTTTTCCTACTTTCCCCACATATTCTAACTGTTGATAATTGTGGGGATTATCTCTGAAATTATTGTGCTCTGAATTGTGTTATCAGTTCTTGAATTGATTTTCTAGTTTTACAAGGCCTTTAAGATAAATCTAATTTTTATTTTTTATTTCTCTTGGGTCACTTTTAAGTGATATGAGCAAAATTAGGAGTCACAGGGTTTTACTCCAAATTCTGTCACTAAGAGTATAACCTCCGGTATCTTAACTTCTTGATTAAGAAATCTTTATTCAGCTGCTTCTTCACTCAGGCAATAAAGGGTTGGGAATTGCTAATCTTTAATATCCATTCCATCTGAAAAATTTTGTGATTCTAGGTATACTTATCTCCTGTTGATGAAATCAGCCAGTGTATAAGATGTAGATGAGTGACAACCTGGTAGGAAAAATTTTCTTTAGTAGCAAAATAACATGATCCATGAACAGAATCTCAAAACTTATTTTAATGTTTTATTGTTATTTATTTTTCAGTTCAAATAATATATATTAACATCCTACTGTGTGGCACTGTACTATGTGCTGCAGTCACTAAGAAAAAGAAATGAGAAAAAGTTACATCACTGAAATACCTTACATCCTTATACAAAATATAATATTTCCTAAATAAGAATGATGTATGGTAATTTGTCCTGGGAAATAGTACTAAAAAAGTGGAAGGACCAAAGAAGGTAGCATGGAAGAAATGATCCCTGAGTTGAACTTTAAAGGAAGTGAAGAATTTGAAGCAAAAATACAAACTAAGCATTTATTCCCAAATCTATAGTTATAAAGTATCTAGTACATGCTAGGTACTGTGCTAAGCACCGAAAGAATACAATAAAACATAATTAGTATTTATGTAGTAAATTTGGTAAGGCATTTTATCCTTTATTTCTTTTAATCCTCATAACAACCCCATGAGATATATGACATTATTATACTAATTTTACAGATAAATAAACTGAGACTAGGAGAAGTTAAGTGACTTCCTTAGGTCATACAGCTAGTAATTATCTAAAGTAAGATTTGAATACAGGTCATCCTGATTCCAAGTGCAGCATTCTATCTACTATGCTACCTTATTCCTAAGAAGTAGAAGATAAAATAAGTTGCATACTACTGGTGGTGGTATGAGTTGGGGTCTTATTTAGTTTTAGCATGCTATATCTATAGTCATATAGTTTTTAAAAAGCACAAAATCAATATATATATTGATTTTCTCTGATACTGTCCTGCAGAATACTTGCAATGTGGTATGAATAATAGGGGTAGAAGATATAATCTACATCTTTCCTAAACCTAAGGGTTACTGGAAATCATTCACTAAAAACCAATGTAAACCAAACATCTTGATCTGTATTTTGAAGTTTAGTTCAACTCTAGTTGGCATGTGGATACACATTCATATGAAAATGACCAAAGTATAGGAACACACACCACAGGGCAGAATGCTATTTTAAAAGAATAATGTTGGGGAAAATTTTAAATGGGTTTGTTCTCTAGCATCCTTTGTAAAGCTAACCATGGAAAGTCTTTGGATTATTAAAAACTGTGGTTAGAAAATGACAATTCATAATCAAATGGAAACTTATTGGAGGAAGGACTGCCTGGCTGGTCAGGCAAAGTCTTCTGGGATGTGTGTATTTGGGTGATTAAAAACTCCAGATACTAGAACTGAGTTTTGCATATTCAGTTTGCCAAACTCACAAGAGACAAATTGGCAAACAAGGATACTATTTATTTGAGATGAGTAAGTGAGTCAGAATGAGAATTAGTAGCACCATGCATGCCCAGCAGATAGATTCCTGGGCTTGAAGTCAGGGCTGTGATTAGATTGTGAGCTCCTTGAGACTATGAACTGTCTTTTGCCTCTTTTTGTATCCCCAGCAATTAGAACACTGTCTGGAACATAGTAAGTGTTTAATAAATGTTTATTTATTTTTTTTATTATAATGACTTTTTATTGACAGAACCCATGCCAGGGTAATTTTTTTACAACATTATCCCTTGCACTCACTTCTGTTCCGATTTCCCCCTCCCTCTCTCCATCCCCTCCCCTAGATGGCAAGCAGTCCTATATATGTTGAATATATCTCAGTATATCCTAGATACAATATACATGTGCAGAACCAAACAGTTCTCTTGTTGCACAGGGAGAATTGGATTCAGAAGATAAAAATAACCCGGGAAGAAAAACAAAAATCCAAACAGTTAACATTCATTTCCCAGTGTTTTTTCTTTGCATGTAGCTGCTTCTGTCCATCATTGATCAATTGAAATGAATTAGGTCTCTTTGTCAAAGAAATCCACTTCCATCAAAATACATCTTCATACAGTATCATTGCTGAAGTATATGATGATCTCCTGGTTCTGCTCATTTCACTTAGCATCAGTTCATGTAAGTCTCTCCAAGCCTCTCTGGTCATTTCTTACAGAACAATAATGTTCCATAACATTCATATACCACAATTTACCCAACCATTCTCCAATTGATGAGCATCCATTCATTTTCTAGTTTCTAGCCACTACAAACAGGGCTGCCACAAACATTTTGGCACATACAGGTTCCTTTCCCTTCTTTAGTATCTCTTTGGGGTATAAGCCCAGTAGTAGCACTAATGGGTCAAAGGGTATGCACAGTTTGATAACTTTTTGGACATAATTCCAGATTGCTCTCCAGAATGGTTGGATTTGTTCACAACTCCACCAACAATGCATGTGTCCCAGTTTTTCCACATCCTCTCCAACATTCATCATTATTTTTTCCTGTCATCTTAGCCAATCTGACAGGTGTGTAGTGGTATATCAGAATTGCCTTAATTTGCATTTCTCTGATTAATAGTGATTTGGAAAACTCTTTCATATGAGTGGAAATAGTTTCAATTTCATCATCTGAAAATTGTCTGTTCATATCCTTTGACCATTTATCAGTTGGAGAATGGCTTGATTTCTTATAAGTTAGAGTCAATTCTCTACATATTTTGGAAATGAGGCCTTTATCAGAGCTTTTAACTGTGAAGATGTTTTCCCAGTTTGTTGCTTCCCTTCTAATCTTGTTTTCATTAGTTTTGTTTGTACAAAAGCTTTTTAATTTGATACAATCAAAATTTTCTATTTTGTGGTCAATAATGATCTCTAGTTCATCTTTGGTCACAAATTTCTTCCTCCTCCACAGGTCTGAGAGATAAACTATCCTATTTTCCTCTAATTTATTTATAATCTCATTCTTTATGCCTAAATCATGAACCCATTTTGATATTATCTTCGTATACAGTGTTAAGTGTGGTTCCATGCCTAATTTCTGCCATACTAATTTCCAGTTATCCCAGCAGTTTTTGTCAAATAATGAATTCTTATCCCCAAAGTTAGGATCTTTGGGTTTGTCAAACACTAAATTGCTATAGTTGACTATTCTGTCTTGTGAACCTAACCTGTTCCACTGATCAATTAATCTATTTCTTAGCCAATACCAAATGGTTTTGGTGACTGCTGCTTTATAATATAGTTTTAGATCAGGTACAGCTAGGACACCTTCATTTGATTTTTTTTTCATGAATTCCCTTGAGATTCTTGACCTTTTATTATTCCATATGAATTTTGTTGTTATTTTTTCTAAATCATTAAAATATTTTCTTGCAAGTCTGATTGATATAGCACTAAATAAATAGATTAGTTTAAGGAGTATTATCATCTTTATTATATTACCTTGGTCTATCCAAGAGCAGTTAATATTTTTCCAATTATGTAAGTCTGACTTTATTTGTGTGGAAAGTTTTTTGTAATTTTGCTCATATAATTCCTGACTTTCCTTTGGTACATGGGTTCCCAAATATTTTATGCTGTCGACAGTTATTTTGAATGGAATTTCTCTTTTTATCTCTTGCTGTTGGATTTTTGTTGGTGATGTATAAAAATGCTGAGGATTTATGGGGATTTATTTTATATCCTGAATTGATTTATTGAAGATATGGATTCACATGTGGCTGTAGATACTCAATAAACATGTGAACAGGGTTAAGTTTCCTTAGTTACAAAATTAGGATAATAGTAACTATTTTTCAGGTTTATTGTGAGACTAACATTTTTGTACCATATTTGTACTAACATATTTGTACCATAGCACCTAGTTCATCACTTGATAAATGCTTTTGTTTCCTTATATATGGAAAGGGTTAATTTTATTTTATTTTACTTTTTTATTGAAGCTTTTTATTTTCAAAACATATGCAAGGATAATTTTTCACCATTGACCCTTCTAAAACCTTGTGTTCCAATTTTCCTCCCTTCCCCTCATCCCCTCTCCTAGATGGCAGGTAATCAAATATATGTTAAACATGGTAAAAAAAATGTAAATCCAATATAGGCAAATGCCTATATTGGAAAGAAGAGAGGGGGATGAACATTGTGTGAATCTTACTCTCAACAGATTTAGCCCAAAGAGCTCTCATCTTATAGGGAAGTGGGAGTGGAAAGGGGAAAAGAAAGAGGAAGGATAATAGAAGGGAAAACAGAAGTATCAGGGGAAAAGTATAAGAAAGGGGATGGGACTGTAAAGTGGCAGGACTGTTTGAGGGAGGTGTAGGCACAAGAAAAATACTAAGGAGGAGGGAAAGGGGGAAAGGAAGGAGAAAAGCATATCTTGGGTTAAATTAAGATGGCGGCAAATATAGAATTGGTCATTTTAATTGTGAATGTGAATGGGATGAACTCTCTCATAAAATGGAAGTGGATAGCAGACTATTTAATGCTAGAATTCTACAATTTTTTTTTTTTTTACAAGAAACACTTTTAAAGCAGAGTGCTACATACAGAGTAAAGTAAAAGGCTGGAGCAGAATCTATTTTGCTTCAGGTGAAGCTAAAAAAAAAAAGCAGGGTTAGTGATTCTGATCTCAGATCAGGCAAAAGCAAGAGTAGACCTAATTAAAAGAGAGAAGGAAGGAAACTACATCTTGCTAAAGGATACCATAGATGATGAAGCAGTATCAGTACTAAACATATATGCACCAAGTGGTATAGCATCCAAATTCCTAGAGGAGAAGCTAAGAGAGCTGCAAGAAGAAACCGACAGGAAAATTATACTTATAGGAGTTCTCAACCTTGCTTTTTCAGAGTTAGATGCATTAAAGCACAAAATAAATAAGAAAGAAGTTAAGGAGGTAAACAACATTTTAGAAAAGTTAGGTACAGTAGACCTTTGGAAAAAATTAAATGGAGACAGAAAGGAGTAAGGGTTCTTCTCAGCAGTTTGTGGGACCTGTACAAAACTGATCATGTATTAGGGCATAAAACCCTCAAAATTAAATGCAAAAAGGCAGAAATAATAAATGCATTTTTTAAGATCATGATGAAATAAAAATTACAAAGGCCAATGGAAAATATTTAATCCTAAAGAATGAATGAGTGAAACTACAAATTATAGACACAATCAGTAATCTCATCCAGGAGAATAAGAATAATGAGAAAGCATACCAAAATTTGTGGGATACAGCCAAAGTGGTTATTAGGAGAAATTTTATATCCCTAGATGGTTACTTTCATAAAACAGAGAAAGAGAAAATCAGTGAATTTGGCTTACAACTTTAAAAAGCTAGAAACAAAACAAATTAAAAACTCTCAGGTAAATATCAAATTTGACATTCTGAAAATAAAAAGGGAGATTAATAAAATGAAGATAAGAAAACTATTGAATTAATAAATAAAGCTAAAAGTTAGTTTTAACTAACCAAACCAATAAAATAGATAAATCTTTAGTTAATTTGATTAGAAAAAGGAATAAAGAAAATCACATTGTTAGTCTCAAAAGTGAAAATTGAGAACTTCCTACTAATGAAGAGGAAAATAGAGCAATAATTAGGAGTTTTTTTGCTCAACTTTATGTCAATAAATTTGATAATTTAAGTGAAATGGAGAAATATTTACAAAAATATAGATTGCCCAGATTAACAGAAGCTGAAATAAATTACTTAAATAGTACCATTTTAGAAAAAGAAATAGAACAAGCATTGTTCCAATATTGCATGATTTCGGGCTTACTCAGCTACTGATTCTTCATAATACAAAATGGCTCATTTCCTTGAATTCAACAAATGATTATTAACTTACTATTATGTCTAGGTATAAATAAATTATTTAGGTTTCACTACACTTCCCCCAATACATACCCAGTTTATATCAGCTCTCCAATATTTCACACATTTTCAATTCCCTTAGAAATCAACTTCTTAAAAAAAAATCTCCAGGATCAGATGGATTTACTTATGAATTCTACCAAACATTCAAAGAGCAATTAATTCCCAAACTATGCAAACTATTTGAAAAAATAGGTAAAGGACTCCTACTTTTTTTTTTTTATGACAAGATTTGGTGCTGATACTTAAACTAGATAGAATGAAAACAGAGAAAGAAACTTATAGACCAATTTTCCTAATGAATATTGATGCAAAAATCTTAAATAAAATGTTAGAAAAAAGATTATAGAAAGCCATCCCCAGAATAATACACCATGACCAAGTAGAATTTATACCAAGAATGCAAATTGGCTCAATATTATGAAAAGTATTAGGATAAGTGACTTTATCAGCAACCAAACTAATAAAATTCACTTGATTATCTCAATAGATGCAGAATAGATGCTTCCATAAAAAGCATTTGATAAAATCCAACATCTATTCCTATTAAAAAGCAATAGAGAGGGGCACCTAGGTGGCACAGTGAATAGAGAACCAACCTGAAGTCAGGAAGACCTTAGTTCAAATCTGGTCTCAGCCATTTAACACTTCTTAGCTGTGTAAGCCTGGGCAAGTTAATTAACCCCAATTGCCTCAGCAAAAAAACAAACAAAAGAAACACTAAAGAGTAGAGGAATAAATTGAGTTTTCCTTAAAATGATCACTATCATCTATTTAAAACCATGAGCAAGTATCATATGTAATGGGGACAAATCAGAACTATTCCTAACAACATCAGGGGAGAAACAAGGTTGCCCACTATCACTATTACTATTCAATATTGTATTAGAAATGTTAACTTTAGCAAGAAGACAAGAAAAAGAGATTAAAGGAATTAGAGTAGGTAATGAGAAAACCAAATTATCACTCATTGCAGATGATATTTTGGTATACTTAGAGAAACTTAGAGAATCAATTAAAAACTCCTAGAAACAATTCACAACTTTAGCAAAGTTGCAGGATTCACACTAAGTCCACATAAAGCATCAGCATTTTTATATATTAGCAATAAAGTCCAGCAGCAAGAGATACAAAGAGAAATTCCATTTAAAATAATTGTTGATATAAAATATTTGGGAGTCTATCTGCCAAGGCAAAATCAGGATCTATATCAACACAACTACAAAACACTTTTCATACAAATAAATTATGCAATCAATTGGAAAAATATCAAGTGCTCATGGATAGGCTGAGCAAATATAACAAAAATGACCTAAATTAATCTACTTATTTAGTTCCATACCAATCAAACTCCCAAGAAATTATTTTACAGATCTAGAAGAAATAATAACAAAGTTCATCTGGAAGAACAAAAGGTCTAGGATATCAAGGGAATTAATGAAAAAAAGTGCAAATGAAGGTGGCCTAGCTGTACCAGCTTTAAAACTGTATAAAGCAATGGTCATTAAAACCATTTGGAAATAGCTAAGAAATAGAGAAGTTAATCAGTGGAATAGGTTCACTGGACAAAATAGTCAATGGCTACAGTAATTTAGTGTTTGACAACCCCCACAAAAAACAGCTTTTGGGATAAGAACTTTTTTGGGATAAGATATGACAAAAACTCCTGGTTAAAAACTAATATAGCAGAAACTAGACATTGACCCACACCTAACACTATATACCAAGATAAGGTCAAAAAGGGTTCATGATTTAGACAGAAACAGTGATATTATAAGCAAATTAGAAGGACATAGGATAGATTACCTCTCAGATCTATGGAGGAAAAAGGAATTTGCAACCAAAGAAGAACTGGAAATCATTATTGCACACAAAATAGATAATTTTGATTGCATTACATTAAAATGGTTTTGTACAAACCAAATTAATGCAGATAAGATTAGAAGGGAAGCAATAAATTGGGAAAATATTTTTACATTTAAGGGTTCCAGTAAAGGTCTCATTTCTAAAATATATAGAGAATTGATAAGAATTGAAGCCATTCTCCAATTGATAAATAGTCAAAGGATATGAACAATTTTCAGATGAAAAAATTCAAACCATTTCTAGTCATATGAAAACATACTCTAAATCACTATTAATCAGATAAATACAAATTAAAACAACTCTAAGGTACCACTACACTCCTCTCAGATTGGCTAAAATGACAGGAAAAGACAGTGATGAATGTTGGAGGGGATGTGGGAGAATTAGGACACTGATACATTGTTGGTGCAGCTGTGAATGGATCCAACCATTCTGGCTTCAATATTTACTTTTTGTGTTTGTGTTGGAATGCTTTATAACTTCTCTGCTAATTTACTGGCTTGCACCCAGGGCAGAGTAGTCAACATTACTATCCATAGATTCTCTACCATGTGGAGTCTGCTCTGCCTTGGGACTCTGCACTGCCTGTGTTGCCATCTGTGCTGAGCCTGCTTGTGCTTGGCTGCAGAGTTTTTCTGGAGATATTTGAAATTATCTTCTGCTGGTAATTTGCTGCACTCCCAATATTCATGGATTCTACCAGGCCAGAGCTAATTCAGAGGCTGGATTTGCTAATTAGTCTGAGGGTTGTAGGAGTAGATTAGAAAGAACCGTGTGTCTTCTCTATCATCTTGGCTCCACTTCCATGAATCCAACCATTCTGTAGAGCAATTTGTAACTATGTCCCAAGGGTCATCGAATTGTTCATTCCCTTTGACCCAACAGTGTTTCCACTGGGTTTATATCCCAAAGAAATCTTAAAGGAGGGGAAGGCACACACATTTGCAAAAATGTTTGTGGCAGCCCTTTTGGTAGTGTCAAGAAACTGGTACCTGAGTAGATGCCCATCAGTTGGAGAATGGCTGAATAAGTTATGGCATATGAATGTTATGAAATATTATTGTTCTATAAGAAAAGATCTGCAGGATGAATTCAGAGAGCCCTGGAGAGACTTACATAAACTGATGCTAAGTGAAATAAGCACAACCAGGTTATCATTGTACATAGCAACAACAAGATTACACAATGATGAATTTTGATAGACATGGCTCTTTTCAACAATAAGGTGATTCAGACCAGTTCCAATGATCTTGTGATGATAACAGCCATCTACACCCAGAGAGAGTTGTGGGAACTGAGTGTGGATCACAACATAGCATTTGCACTCTTTTCGTTGTGGTTTGCTTGAATTTTATTTTCTTTCTAATTTTTTCCTTTTTGATTGGATTTTTCTTGTGCAGCAGGATAATTGTAAAAATATATATGCCTACATTGGATTTAACATGTATTTTTACCATGTTTCACATATATTGGATTACTTGCTATCTAAGAGAAGAGGTGAAAGAGGGAAATTGGAGCTCAAAGGTTTTCAATTGTCAATGTTGAAAAAATATTCTTGCATATGTTTTAAAAATAAAAAAAAATTCTATAAAGAAGAAATATGTTTTAATGAAAAAGAACAATGATAAAATAAAGATTTGAAGGATGTAAGTTAAAGATCAAAATGTTGAAGGATAGCACCTCAGTTTCTTCAATTGCATAGTGAGAAGATTAGTAGCACACACCTCATAGAGTTGTGAAAATCTAGCAATATATATTTTAAAAGACCTTATTTTAATGCCTGGTATATAGTAAATGTTAAATATATATTTATATCTTCCTCCCTTCCTTTCTTCTTTTCTTTTTTCTTTCCTTTCCCTATTCTGAGATATAAATGTTAGTCAGTAGGCAGACTTGGTGGAAAGCAATACTAGAGAATCATGTTCTATTTTTGTTTCCATCACAACTTTGCTATGTAACCTTGGGTCTTAACTGCTGTTCTTTTGTTTTCCATGATGACATGAAAAAAATATGATGTTATTTATCCAAAGATTTTATATACAAAAATAAAACTGCATTAAGCATACTTGCTATTCCATCATTGCTTTTGGGAAGGCAATCTCTATAAAATGTCCAGAGTTTAAACCATTAAGGTTACTATTCTTTAAAAATCACAGATACTTTGGGGACATCAATCTGAGCAATGAAGTTAGCAGAACAAGTTGGCATCTAAAACATGATAGCAGTACTGTATAGGAAAACACCTTTTCAGGTAAATAACAGCTTACCTGAAATAAATCTAGTATTTATGTTCTTCCTTACAGAAACTAAAGGGTAAATATAGCTTTTAAAATTCTAAGGTAGATTTATAAATTTTTATCTTTTCCAAACACATACTTATCAAATCATTCTCATTGCATTTCAGAAATGAATCCATGCATGAGACCAGAGAATGCACTGAAAAATTCATTGTCACTGAAGAGACACTATAAATGGAAATTATTGGATATTTACAACTATATATTAGAAATGCCTGACATTTGAATTGTCATGCTTCCATTCCTCTAAAATCATTGTTCCTCATTTACCATGACACAGAATTCTCTATAAAATAGATGCACCCCAAATCACTAAATATATTGCTACACACACTTTCCTATGAGGTAAACTGATGTTGGTGATTAAAGTGTTTTTTAATAATTTTATTAATTATTGAGTCAATAACATTGATGGTGTACTTATTAAATTTGCACATGATAACAAAGTGGATGGGACAAAATGCTGAAGATGTAAAGATTCAAAAAAATCTTGACAGTGTATATTAGACCAAATCTAACAAAATGAAAAGCTACAAGATCATATGTAAAACTTCATACTTAGGTTCAAAAAATCAATGTCAAAAGTACAAGATGGAAGAGAATCATACAGCACTTTATCTAAAGGAACAAAAAAAAATGGTCCATTGGTTAAGTGTCCTTCATATACACTTAATATATATTTATTGCTTAATATAAGGCAAAAGCAGAACATAATTACTAAAAAAAAAAAAAAACATTAAGTCCTTAATATACACTCAGTACTGCTAGGGGAAGTCTTCACATGATTAAGTTAAACATCACCCTGACTCATCAATGGGTTTGAGGTATACTGGTTAATCTCAACCTGTCTTATGACCTTGATTTTACTGTGGTGTGGGCATTATGTCACAGCTTTTTGGAGTCAGGGGTGAGAGGTGAACAGTTAGAGCTACTTAGAAATGCAATGAATTTGCTTAGAAAGGAAGTGGTTTCAACAACAACAACAACACCAAAGAAACATTTATGTTTTTAAACAAGCGTGGATGATCATTTGTTGAATATATCACTGAAAAGAGTTTGACAGGTTCCAACGTGCATTATTAGAAATTTCTCCTCACCAAAAATTCTCTCTATCAGTGTTATCACAGGTCTTATAAAAATATTTGAGCCTACTATGTTCATGAAAAAATGAATTTACTCTTAAAATGATCATCAGTGAGCACTTGGATCTAAACGTTAGTAGATAGACTCAATGGGAAGACATGAGTTATGAACCATATGTTCTATTTGTGATTATCTTTCATTGTAACTTAGATTATATGACCATTTAGATCCCTTCCAATGGTGAAATTCTGTATTTCTATGAAAGCAAAATATATGTATAAAGACACAGATTTTGGCATCTAAATGGTGTAGAGTGTCAGGCTTGGAATTGGAAAGACCCATCTTCTTGAGTTCAAATCCAATTGCAAACACTTTCTAGCTGTGTGACCTTGGGCAAATCTTTTGATTCTGTTTGCCTCAGTTTCCTCATCTATGAAATAATATGGGGAGGTATATGACCTCTAGTCATATCTTTAGCAGTATCTTTGGCAAAAAAAAAAAAAAAACAAAACAAACAAAAAAACAAAAACAAAAAACCCAAATAGGGTCATGAAGAGACAGACAGAACTGAACAACAACAAAACCAAACCTAGACTTGTACCCAAGAATAGAAATAGAAATGAACCTAGTTGTATGCAATTTATAAAAGCTTTATTTTAAAATGATTAACATTATCAATGAATTCAACACTGAATCCAAAATTAGAAGTTCTGGATTTGAGATCTAAAAGGTTTCACCATTTGCCTCATGTCTTGCACTAATTATCTTATTTCTCTGAATTTCCTTTTCTTCATCTGTAAAAATGCAATAATTATATTATATTATTTAACTCACAGGGTATTCTTAGGATTGCAAAAAGATAACAGATATAAAATAATTGTGTTAAATTCTGAACTATTTTAAACTATTTTAAAAATATAAATTATTTCTGGGCCTCATATAACAGGATATTGGATCTGGAAAGGCTCTTAAAGAGCTTTTTGATCAATTCCAGCACTTCCTGGATGCAGAAAATAATGTCTAAAGTGGAGAAATGATAGCTCAACATAGGTGTTGTAAGAATCAGTAAGAACAATTATTAAAGGGCAGAGGGTTTGGCCCTATCATCTCTGTGCAGCATATTCATCTCTCCTTTCTTCAACTCCATGTGGAGTTCTAATTTTCTAATTGCTTTATGCTTCTTAAAGTTATCTAACCAGAAGCTAAGAATTTCTTCCTAGATTTAATAAACTGCTAAACCAAGACTTAACATTATTTCATCATTGCTTCTGATATTGACTAAAGGGGTTTATTTTTACATTATAAAAATACCACCTCTTTTGTTTGTATTTTACAGTTAAATTTATACCTTCTTATCAGACTTTCTTCTTATTCTGAGGTCAATAGGAAAACCAACTCTCTCACTTTCTTTCTTACGAGTATTATTGAGTGAAAAGTGATTGTGAGTAGAAAAATTTACAGATGCCCTCATTTAAAAAAATAAATGAACAAAAAATTAATGGACGAATGAAAAAGAAAGGAAAAGAGGAAGGAAAGAAACATACAAAGAATCCCTACTCTAGAGTACCACAAGTGCTGCTGCTATGAAACATGTGACTGAAGCTTTAGTTTCTTTAGACATTATATTAGATCTTAATGACTGGGTATGTTTAACTAAAGAGTAAATGCTCACTTCTATCCAATCACATGCCTAACAGGTGTTCAGTGTAAGATGGATTCAAAATTATATTTAATTCCTAGATATCATTTGCCATCCTCATATACTGTAATGTGATGAAAGGCACCCTAGATTTTGACAATACCTTATTTAAATCGCTTGTTAGATATACTAATTTATTTGGGTACTTTGACCTCTAATTTTCTTGTTGATAAAAAGAGTATCTTAACACTTCTACCATCTCGTTAGATGTCTTTTTAGGTAATAACTGAATATTAAATATAAAATGATAATAGATTAGCAATTTATCCTTAACCAAAAAATTGAGAATTAGAGAACAGTGATGATAATAATGATAATACAACCTATTATTGAGTGATATAACATTTGAAAGATCACCCTATGCAAATTAATATTTTAATTTTGCAAAACATTTTACATACATTCTTTTATATGTGCCTCCTGTGCCCAGGAGAAAATATTACAGGTATGTTCCAACTTTAAAAATGGAGAAGCTGATAGAGAAATTAAGGGATTTGTTCATAGTCATATAAATAGCTGTCAAACAAACACAAACAGACAGAATTTGAACTCATGCTTCCTTGATTTCAAAAATGAGATATTTTGCTTCCATATATTATTATTAGAACTTCTAAGTAATTGGAAAATGGATAAATCAAAAGCAAGTTAATATCAAACAGGATGATGGTAGTGATAAGATCTAGTATTGGATAGAAACCTTTCTTGGGGGGGGTGGGGGAAGTAAGGTTTCTAGTTAGCATTCAAATTCCAACTTTATCACATACCTTGTAATCCTGATCAAAGTTTAATCTTTCAGTTTCTGATAACTTTTTAGATTACTATGGAACCCTCTTGGGAGAAAGAGTTTTTTCATTAGCAAATTTCCTACATCTTTGAAAGATTGGGTCTGTTTCCAGTACTTTCCTATCTCTTAAAAAATATTGACATGATGGCAAAAGGAAATTATCTAAAGGAATACATGATATTTGCAAATTACCTTCTTTCACTTAGGAGTTGATTAAGTAAAATTAGAGTTGAGTCACAATGGAATAGAATAGTTTTTCACTGATTCAGATATAACTATGGGTAACTATGATTATCAGCAGATGTGACCTCTTTACAGATATAACTTGAATAAGGGTCCAGAATTTTCAAAAAATCACCCAGGGCTTAAATACCATTAACCTGAAAATATCAGTGCTAAAGTATCCCTAGACATAAACACAAAGTATGTATTGGCAAAAGCAATCAAAGAGTACTTTGACAGAGAGCCATCTTTAATATAACACATTCAGATGAACCTTTATTGTGAAATATTTATTTGGCAAACTATTGTCCTACTACATCTCTCCCAGAAATTATAATGATTATTACTGCATTAAAAAGTTGGCTGTGAATGACAAATAGATTTGCATACTCAGAACTAATGCAGATGATTCTGTGGATAAGGTTTTTTAAATGCATGAGTTGAAAAAGACAGCTCAGAAAAAAAAAATCTGCTTTTTTCATTATAAAAATGTGCAGAATCCAATTCATTGTAACATATTCAGCAGAATTAGTTATGTAATGACAAACTCTCAGCTAACTGATCTGTGGGTGGCTTAATGAATCTGATTTCTATCAGGAAACATTTAATTAAAACATGATTAATAGCCATTGCAACACTATTACAAAGATACAAAAGCTGCCTTGTAACTGCTTCTTGAATTGTTCTTGGTTTTTTTTTTTAGTTATAAAATCATGAAGTTCATTTTAACCATTTAATTGTACAGCCTCATTTAAAAATTTAGTTCCCTTTTAGACTACTAAACATGTAAGAGGGGAAAGAAAGAAAAATCACAAATGGTACTATGTGCTTGCATTTATGTTCTTTTCTCTTCATGATCTTTTTTTGTTATAACTTTGAAGGCAACAACATGCCATCTAAGTAATATAGGGTTCAGTGCACTGACTTAGGGACAGGAAGATCCTGAATTACAAACCTATCTTAGACATTTATTAACTATGTGATCCTGAGTCAATCGATTTACTTTTTGTGCTTCAATTTCCTCACCTGTAGATGATAATGATGGTGATAATGATGGATGATAGTTGTGGTAGTGATGATGATGGTGATGGTTGTGGTGGTGGGAATGATACCAAATTTCCCAAGTAACTTTCTGGATCAAATAAGACAATATATTTAAAATGCTTTATAAAATTGCTGCTGTTACTATTCTTGTTGCTACTACTATTCCTGCTGTTGTTGTTGTTGTTATTATTGTTGTTTGAAATAAAATGAATGTGAGTGGCAAGGATAGCTAAACTGAACTGTCCTTGTTTGTACTTAACGCTGATTCAGAAACAGAGTCAAAATCTGGAATTCTGGTTCCTGGGATAAGTTCACTTGGGTATGTGGGGGCAAAGAGAGATGTAGAATTACTTTTCAGAACTTGATGAAAATGTGGGTACATAGGAGGGAGGGGAGTAAGATTAGGGTAATATGATAGGGTAATGGTGGAAAGTAGGCTTCAGCAAAAGAGCACGTCCCTCCTGTCTGAAATCATATAATAGAAAGACTTCAGAAGTCCACAAGTCATTAGGAATAGAGAGCCAGAAGTGTAATGCTGGAAGAAAATTATTTTCCCAATTGTAGATTACATGGAGCAAAATCCTTAGTTATTGCTCTGAGTTATTTCTCTGTGTAAGAAAAGCACATAGCATAGTGTAAGGAGTACTGGATTTTTATTTATATTATGACAGTGGAAAAATTAGTCTCTCTAGGACTTATTTTCCTCATCCAAATCAATCAGTGAACTTATTAAGTGCCTTCTATTTACTACACATTGTTAGGTGCTTTGTATATAAGTACAAAAATGAAATAACATGATTCATAAGTAGCTTATAATCTAAAATTATAATCAATCAATATATATATATATATATATATAGCTACATATACAAATATATGTATATAAATATAAAATGAGTTATTTGGGCTAGATGATATCATTTTAGCTCTCAGTCTATCATCTTAAGATCTTAGAATCCTGTTCAGAATTTCCTATTTCTGAACTCCTTCCTCCCAACCAATAAGAGTCATCTATAAAGTGATAGGTTCCTTAACTTTGGCTTTCTAATAAATCTAGATGAGAATACTGAATAGTTATCTAGTTAGATGGATAGAAATATATGCAGCATATTCATATAGCAATAATGAATGTGGAATATTTTAAGAAGTACAAAATAAAGGCATGTAAATCAAAACTCTGGGAAAGAATAAAGGGATACATTAAGATTTGTACAACTATTTTACAAACAATGAAATTATATCTCCTGGAGGAGATATTCTAGCCAAAATCTTTGCTTTAAGCAGATAAGATTGTCAGATTATAAGGAGACTTCTCAACACAAGGAAATTATTCTTATTTGCATCCATAGCTATACGTGATATGATGAGCATACAATTCTATTACTTGAATAATTAAACAATGTACACTAGAATAGAAATGATATTCTTTTATACAGAGAAGATAGTCTATTAATATTTGTAAGAATTATCACCTTCCTCCATGCTCTACCTTCAATGGAAAATCACTTAAAGTAACCTAAGATAAATACACCTCATCAGTTATAACAACAAAAATGTTCCCCTTTGAGCTTACATAGCACTTCTTTTTTCCCCAATGGTTTGGCCATTGTGACATTTTGCTTAACAGATATCTTTATAGATGTTTTTATCAGTTTCATTGACTATTATTTCATGGACCTTTACTTATCCAAAAAGTCTGTCTTCTACATATTTGATAATGTCAAATGGCACCTTACAAAAATTAAGTGAATTATAAGCATTATATAATGGCATTAAATAACATCTTTGCTAGGCTGTATAGCACAGAAGAACAATCACAGAAAAGGGAGTGGGGGAAAGAGCTCCCAGGTAAAAACTGCATGCAAAAAATACATAGACATTTGGAGGAACCAACCACTCATTTTGGCAAATGCTGAATTACAAAGCCAGGTTACTCTGTGCTGAGTGTTGTAGAGACAGTAGAGTTGTATTGAGATATAGAGAAAGACTGAAAGAGATTTTAAATATTAGAGTGGTCAAATCAATTGCAGAAAAGAAACAATAAGGATCAAGAGTGGAAACAAGAGAAGTCTGGAATAGACACAATTTACTAAGAGTCTGGATTCTATTTTTTAAGAAGGAATTTCATTAAGTTGTAGATTGGAATTTTTTCAGGGATTATAACTAAATTTTAGTAAAGAAAGGCAATGGAACTTTGTAAATGGGGAAGTTTAATTTTCTTTTCTAAAAATAAACCAATAACTTTTTCCTGTCCCTGACTTTAATATGTCTATTTGTAGTTATTAGTATTTTTTATTCATCTCAGTACCAGTTATTGAGAAACATTAGCCAGATTGTTTCTAAGAAGTATCTTGAGTTGAGATAAAATGAGTCATGAGTATTATAATTATTCTTAGAAACATGTCTCTTAAATAGAACTTACTCCATCTATCATAGGTCAGAATCAGACATTTGGCTTATGATTATTTTGTAAGTTTTCTAGGACATGTATCAGCAAATGATAATTCAGAATTCATTTTAAAGGTGCTCTGTGTAGATATTCACAGATTGCCCAAATTTCTATGATGTGATTGCCTTTACCTTTAGTTAAGCAAGATGGGAGGGAGAAGACAACTGAAAAATAAATGAGAACTAGTATGAGAACATTTCCATTGATGACATGATCATTCTTGCCATATTATGGAGCTTTACAATCTTCACTTTTGAAAAATAGATGAAAGGGTTAAATTTTGCTCCAGTTCCTTATTTTAAAACTCCAAGTGTCATTCTGATAAATGTGTGTTTCTAGTAAATAAAACATACTATAAGGTATAAATAAAGTCTGGTAAAAAAAAATAAGTGTATTTATGATAAAAAAAATCATTGAATTTTGGTTTCGAAACCATTTTGCTATCTGCTATTATTTTGTGAGTGAGTTAATGCCATTTACATCCACAGTAATGATTATTAATAGGGTACTCCATTCTTTTTTCTTCTTTCTATGTCTCTGTCTCTTCTTCTTGTGAAGACCGCATATTTTAAAATCAGCCGGAGTCAGGAATTCAGGTTAGTGGAAAATCGTCAATCTTTATTCTCAGTGAAGAAAGATCAGAGGTGGAAGAGAATGGGTAACAGCAATGTGTGCAGCTGAGTCAAGAAGCTAGCTAGACCAGCAGCCACACGACCAGCAGCTACAAGCATAGAACCCAGGCTCAATCTCTTCCAGCCTCTCTTCCTGTCTCGCTGCCTCCATCCACCAAAATCGTCATTTCCTATACAACACATCAGGACTTGCACAGAGAGTGGGCAGCAGGGGCCATTCTTTATCCAAGCATGTATATTAATAGAGTGTAGTCCAATTACCATTTAGCCTCATGTGCTTGAGACCTCAGTGCATCAACTCAAGCCTCAGCCCATTACATCTTCTCTCTTGCTTTTTAACTTCTCCCTTCCCAAAGACTTCTTTTGATTTTGACCATAGAATCACAATATTCTTTAGTCTGACTTCTCTTTTTTTGCTCTACCTTTCTCTTATCCTTTTACCCTCCTATATCTCAAATGGATATGATAGATATTTTAAAATAACATACTCTGTGGGAGTAAGGATGTGTACATGTATTTCTCCTCAGTCTATTTTCCAATTCAATTATTTTGCTGAGAAGATATTCTACATTCTCTTCTATTTTTGATGATTTTCACTTTTTTGGTTTTATCTTAATGTTTCCATTTGAAGAATTTTTAAGGAGTTCTTTTCTTAAGTGAATTGTTATGCCTTTTTCCCATTTGGCCAATTGTAGAGGGTGGAAAATTGGAGAAGTATTCTTGAAACAAGGTGTTAACTTAGTGGAACTGATGAGATGATTGTTCTCTAGTTCACATATATACTTAGTACTTAGCATGGTGATGTAATGGTTCTTTGAGTTTACACATTCTGTATGCTGTAATGATGTAATTACAATAGGGTATATAAGGGCTAACAAGGATGAGAAGATAGACATTCTATCTTTGACCTTGTTGTGGTGGCTCTCCTGCCTCCTGCACTATGGGGGAGACTGGCAGACTGTTGGAAGAAATTGGGGATAGTCAGTCAGACTGTGAGTCAGTCTCCAAGAAGAGACTATGGAGCAGACTGGTTCAGACTGGGAGACTGAAGGAAACAATAAAGACTTTGGACTTTATTCCTGACTATTACCCTGGTGATACCAAGGCTGGTCCCAAGGCTCTCCAGAAAGCAAGCCCAGACATTACAGCCAATTTTGTTTTTTAAGGTTTTAAGGTTAAGATTGGAACTTTTTAATGACTCTTTTACTAAGCTGTTAATTCTATTTTCATAATTTTCTTGCATCACTCATTTCTTTCCCCAATTTTCTCTCTACTACTTTTATCTCTTTCTCTTTTTTATTATAGCTTTTTATTTACAAGCACAGAAAGTTTTGCCTGGGCAATTTTTCAGTATTGACCCTTGCAAAACTTTCTGTTCCAATTTTTCTCCTCCTTCCGCCCACCCCCTCCCCTAGTTGACAGGTAGATGAATACATGTTAAATATGGTAAATACGATATATGTATACATATCCATACAGTTACCTTGCTGCACAAGAAAAATTAGATGTGGAAATAAGGTAAAAATAAACTGAGAAGGAAATAAAAAATCCACATGAAGAAAAACAGAAGGAGTGGAAATGCTATGTTGTGGTTCACACTCATTTCCCATAGTTCTTTTCCTGGGTGTAGCTGGTTCTCTTCATTATTGAACAGATGGAACTGATTTGCTTCATCTCATTGTTGAAGAGAGCCACATCTATCAGAATTGCACATCATATAGTATTATTGCTGAAATGTATAATGATCTCCTGGTTTTGCTCATTTCACTCAGCATCAGCTCATGTAGGTCTCTCCAGCCCTTTCTGAATTCATCCTGCTGGTCATTTCTTACAGAACAATAATATTCCATAACATTCATATACCACAACTTATTCAGCTACTCTCCAATTGATGGGCATCCATTCAATTTCCAATTTCTAGCCACTACAAAAAGTGCTGCCACAAACATTTTTGCACAAACAGGTCCCTTTATCTTTTTAAAGATCTCTTTGGGATATAAGCCCAGTAGTAATATTGCTGGATCAAAGGTATGTACAGCTTGATAACTTTTTGAGTGTAGTTCCAAATTGTTCTCCAGAATGGTTGGATGCATTCACAATTCCACCAACAATGTATCAATGTCCCAGTTTCCCCACATCCTCTCCAACATTCCACATTATCTTTTCTTGTCATCCTAGCCAATCTGAGAGGTGTGTAGTATCTCAGAGATGTCTTAATTTGCATTTCTCTGATGGATAATGATTGGAGCATCTTTTTATATGGCTAAAAATAGTTTCAATTTCTTAATCCGAAAATTGTCTATTCATATCCTTTGACCATTTATCAATTGGAGAATGACTTGGTTTCTTATAAATTAGAGTCAATTCTCTATATATTTTGGAAATGAGGTCTTTATCGGATCCTTTGACTATAAAAATGTTTTCCCAGTTTATTGCTTCCCTTCTAATTTTGTCTGTATTAGTTTTGTTTGTACAAACATTTTTTAATTTGATATAATCAAAATTTTCTATTTTGTGATCAATAATGCCCTCTAGTTCTTCTTTCGTCACAAAATCCTTCCTCTTCCACAAGTCTGAGAGATAAATTATCCTATGTTCTTCTAATTTATTTATAATGTCATTCTTTATGCTTAAATCATGAACCCATTTTGACCTTATCTTGGTGAATGGTGTTAAGTACGGGTCAATGCCTAGTTTCTACCATAATAATTTCCAATTTTCCCAGCAGTTTTTGCCAAACAGTGAATTTTTATCCCAAAAGCTGGGGTCTTTGGGTTTGTCAAACCCTAGATTATTATAGTTATTGACTATGTTGTCCTGTGAATCTAACTTATTTCACTGATCAACTAGTCTATCTCTTAGCCAATACCAAATGGCTTTGGTGACTGCTGCTTTATAATATAGTTTTAGATCTGGTACAGTTAAGTCACTTTCATTTGATTTTTTTTTTCATTAATTCCCTGAAATTCTTGACCTTTTGTTTTTCCATATGAACTTTGTTGTTATTTCTTCTAGTTCATTAAAATAATTTTTTGGGAGTATGATTGGTATAGCATTAAATAAATAGATTAGTTTAGGTATTATTGTCATCTTTATTATATTTGCTTGCCCAATCCATGAGCATTTAATATTTTTCCAATTGGTTAGATCTGACTATTTATGTGTAGTTTTGCTCATATAGTTTCTGATTTTGCCTTGGCAGATAGATTCCTAAATATTTTATACTGTCAGTAGTTACTTTAAATGGAATTTCTCTTTGTAACTCTAACTGTTGGATTTTGTTAGTTATATATAAGAATGCTAATGACTTATGTGGGTTTATTTTGTATCTTGCAAATTTGCCAAAGATGTGGATTATTTCCAATAGCTTTTTAGTAGAATCTCTGGAGTTCTCTAAGTATAACATCATATCATCTGCAAAGAGTGATAATTTGGTTTCCTCATTACCTACTCTAATTCCTATAATCTCTTTCTCAACTCTTATTGCTGAAGCTAGCATTATTGAATAGAAATGGTGATAGTGGGCAACCTTGATTCACTTCTGATCTTATTGGGAATGGTTCCAATTTATCCCCATTACATATGATGCTTACTGATGGTTTTGAATAGATGCTCCTGACTATTTTAAGGAAAAGTCCATTAATTCCTATCTTCTCAAGTGTTTTTATTAGGAATGGATGTTGGACAATTTTCAGATGATGAAATTGAAACTATTACCACTCATATGAGTCTTCCAAATCACTATTGATCAGAGAAATGCAAATTAAGACAACTCTGAGATATCACTACACACCTGTCAGATTGGCTAGAATGACAGAGAAAGATAACGTGGAATGTTGGAGGGGATGTGGGAAAACAGGGACACCGATACATTGTTGGTGGAATTGTGAACACATCCAGCCATTCTGGAGACCAATTTGGAACTATGCTCAAAATGTTATTAAACTGTGCATACCCTTTGATCCAGCAGTGTTTCTACTGGGCTTATATCCCAAAGAGATCATAAAGAAGGGAATGTGCATGAATGTTTGTGACAGCTCTTTTTATGGGGGCTAGAAATTGGAAACTGAATGAATGCCCATCAATTGGAGAATGGTTGAGTAAATTGGTGTATATGAATGTTATAGAATATTATTGTTCTGTAAGAAATGACCAGCAGGATGAATACAGAGAGGATTGGCGAGATTTACATGAACTGATGCTGAGTGAAATAAGCAGAACCAGGAGATCATTATATACCTCAACAATGATAATGTATGAGGATGTATTCTGATGGAAGTGGATTTCTTCGACGAAGAGAAAATCTAACTCAGTTTTAATTGATCAAGGATGGACAGAAGCAGCTATACCCAAAGAAAGAACATTAGGAAATGAATGTAAACTGCTTGCATTTTTGTTTTTCTTCCCGGGTTATTTATACCCTCTAAATCCAATTCTCCCTGAGCAACAAGAGAACTGTTCGGTTCTGCACACATATATTGTATCTAAGATCTATTGTAACCTATTTAACATGTATAGGACTGCTTGCCATCTGGGGGAGGAGGTAGAGGGAGGGAGGGGAAAAATCGGAACAGAAGTGAGTGCAAGGGATAATGTTGCAAAAAATTACCCTGGCATGGGTTCTGTCAATAAAACGTTATTTTAAAAAAAGGAATGGATGTTGGATTTTATTAAATGCTTTTTCTGCATCTATTGAGATGATCATATGGTTTTTGTTAATGTGGTTATTGATAGTCAATTATACTATTAGTTTTCCTGATGTTGAACCAGTCCTGCATTCTGTAATCTTTTTGCCAATATTCTATTTAAGATTTTTGCATCAATATTTATTAGGGTGATTGGTCTATGATTTTCTTTCTCTGTTTTCAACCTACCTGGTTTAGGTATCAGTACCATGTCTAATTCATAAACAGAATTTGGTAGGACTCCTTCATTCTCTATTTTTTCAAATAGTTTATATAACATAGGAGTTAAATGTTCTTTAAATGTTTGGTAGAATTCACATGTATATCTATCTGGTCCTGGGGATTTTTCTTAGGGAGTTGATTAATAGCTTGCTCTATTTCTTTTTCTAAAATGGGACTATTTAATAAATTTACTTCCTCCTCCATTAATTTGGGCAGCCTATATTTTATCTCTTTTTATTGGTCTTGTGTCTAAAACACATTTTTTTCTTTGTGGCTTTACTTTTAGATGTTTTCACATTGTTGTCATTTTCTGAGCTTTTGTTTTGATCTTCTCTGTCACCATAGTAGATATTTTATGATCTTTGTTTTTTGCTTACTCATTTTTGCAGCCTATTTCTTAACTTTGAATTTTATGTTAACATTAGACTCTGCTAATGGGGTGGTGGGGTATTGTTCTAAGTCTCACACAGTTTTTGCAAAAATAATCTTGGGGAGGGGCTCTGTAATTTTTTAGTGCTTCTAAGTTAACATGATCTGGGGAGAGGTGTGATCACTGCTCTTTTTCTTTGTGCTCTGGTCTTTAGCTAGAAGGGCCCCCTATTTCCCTGTAGCCAAAAGCAAGAATACTCCTTTCTGTCCTGAAATTTCTCTGGACTTAAGAGTTTCTTATTTGCTGTTGTTATGCTCACAATGGCCTCCCAGGCTCACAACTAATGTTACTACTCCAGATGGTCTTTGTTATAATCTCATATTTGTGTCTCATGACTCTCTTTCCAATCTCTTAAATTATCTTGGAATAGAAATTATATCTTATTTCGACCTTTTAATGCATTATTTAAAATTTGATTTAGAGGGAAATCTTAGAAGAGTTTGGTTAGGTTGCTGCCTGTACTCCACCATTTTCAAAATAAAGTGTTCATGATTCTTCATTTGAAAACAGACAGTAACTACTTTTGACAAAAGATGGCATTATTAATCCTGTGCATTAAAAGGCTACTTCCCTAGTTATGTAAAGTGTAGATTGAAGAAGGTAGAGATGAGAAGAAAAAGAAAACTCTCAAGAGGCTGATAAAGTAGCTCCCACTAGAATTAATGAAAGTCTACATGAGCACAATGACAGCAGAATTGTCAGAAACACTGCATAGATGCCATCATCTTCTCAGTTGATTTTTAACATTGAACCAATTCAGGTACTCATAGATCATTGAACATTTAGCAAAGGAGCTTTACTTTGACCTAATAGAGCCAAAATGTGCAATAATAATATAGACACAATTAATTTCTCTGGATATTGCACCCCACATCCCTATTTGGAAATATGATTTATCAGTAGATCATCAAAATAGAGCAACTCTCATGGTCTTATTCTTTGACTAAATCTGAGAGATTCTGATTCCATGTGACTGGGCCTTAACAGAAAGTAATAAACTTTTGTATGCATATGATGAGTTTGAGATGGTGGTAGATAAATGGGGTAGATACTTATCAAACATGGAGATTCAGAGGGAAATATAAGACTGAGGATAATTCTAATAAAATTATGATTATAAGGGAAACAACTAGGAAAAATCATAGCAAGAGTCACTGATAAGTTTCTCAATTCCAAGATATATAAGAAACTGATTTACATTTATAAAAAAGATCCATGCTCTAATTGCAAAAAGGCATAAACATATAAGGAGATAAGTCTTAAAAGGAAAACAACAGTATCTAAATAAACCATAAGAAAAGTGCTTGAAATTGCTACTAATTAGAGAAATACAAATTAAAACAATTCGGAACTTGTAGCTCAAATTTATCAAAATGGAAAAAATTACAAAAAATTATAAATGTGGAAGGGAGAAATTTAGGAACACATGCACATTGTTGCACTATAGGTATAACTGTAATTGCGTATAACCATTTTGAAAATTAATTTGTAATTATATGTGAAAAATCAAGAAATTAGAGCTCTTTGACTTAGTTATACTATTGCTTGTCTTATAGCTAAAAGAGATCAAAGAGAAAAGGAAAAGACATATAGGTACAAAATAGTCATAACAGCTCTTTTCCTGTTGGCAAAAAGAAAAAAAAAGAAAAAATCTAGAAATGAGGGGTGCTATCAATTAAGTAATATTTAAATAAGATGATGAAAAATGAAATAATCAGAAGTAGAACATTTTATAAAATAGCAAATACATTGGATAATCCACATTAGAATTAGTAATTATATTCTCTTATGTTGATAGAGAAAATAATCCACCAGTATTTGTGAGAATCATCCCTTTTTCCATTTCTGATTTCCAAAGAATCACTGAAAGTAGTCTAGAACATCTAAGCTTCATCTCTACATTAACTAAACTTTCCCTTCAAAGTTTTAATAACACTTTTTCTCTTCTGATGCTATTGACATAGTGATATTGGACATTTTAGATATTTTTGTAGATGTTTTATCAAATCCTTGTTCATAAAACCATTACATCTTGAATCTAGCTTTACCCAAAATATTTGTCTTCCATATGTTTGACAGCTCTCCAACAAAACCCTGTAAAGAGTTACAACACTGCTAAATATATAGCCAAAGGAGATCAGAGGAAGAGGGAAAAGATGTATTTGTATATACCATTCATAAAAGCTCTTTTTATGTTGGCAAAAACAAGAAATGAAGGAAATGTCATCAAATGAGGAATGTCTCAGTAAGTATGATAAATAAATGTGATGAAGTATTACTATGATGTAACAAATGAGGAAATAAATTATTTTTTAATTATAGCTTTTTATTTACAAGTTATATGCATGGGTAATTTTATAGCATTGACAGTTGCCAAACCTTTTGTTCCAATTTTTCCCTCTTTCCCCTCCACCCCTCTCCCAGATGACAGGCTGACCAATACATGTTAAATATGTTAAAGTATAAATTAAATACAATATAAGTATACATATCCAAATAGTTATTTTGCTGTACAAAAAGAATTGGACTTTGAAATAGTGAACTATTAGCCTGTCAAGGAAATAAAAAATGCAGGTGGACAAAAATATAGGGATTGGGAATTCTATGTAATGGTTCATAGTCGTCTCCCAGAGTTTTTTCACTGGGTGTAGCTGGTACAATTCGTTACTGCTCTATTGAAGCTGATTTAGTTCATCTCATTGCTGGAGATGGCCACGTCCATCAGGACTGATCATCATATAGTATTGTTGTTGAAGTATATAATGATCTCCTGGTTGGAAATAAATTATTTTAAAAAGACATACAAAGACAAGAATTGATGAAGAGTGAAGTAAGCAAAATTAGAAGAATGTAAATTGTAATACCAATATTAAAAATCCCACATTTTAAAGAATTTATATACAATGATATAAAAGGAAAAAATAGCATTAGAAGCATAATTTATATAGTAGCACTACTATAAAAATAAATACCTCTATTATCTATAAAAATGATGATAAATTAAATTACCATATGAGAATACAAAGGACTAATGATAAAATTTGCTATTACACATACATGAGAGAATAAGGGCACAAAATTTGAAATAATGTGTAAATCTAATATATATGCTTATTTACATACACACCACACACACACACACACACACACACATATATCTTGGTATAGTTTTGTGTATAGCCATTAGGGGAATCTCTCTCTCTCTCTCTCTCTCTCTCTCTCTCTCTCTCTCTCTCTCTCTCTCTCTCTTTCTCTTTCTCTTTCTCTCTCTCTTAACTATACATACTTTTAATAATAAGTTGATTAATTTTTTTTAGTAAAGTGTGATGTTGGGAAGGAGAGAAAAGAGATGTTTTTTAAATGACAGATTGGGTAGTGCAAATGTGAAATGTATGCCCTTTCAAATGAGATCACTATACTACTTGTTTTATTTAACTGTAACACTTCATTATAAGGAAGTTCTCACTAAATGGGAACAATCTGTAAATGATGGTAAAGTGAAAACAAAACACATTGATAAAATTTTTAGTTATCCTTTAAAAAAGTAGTTCAATGATTTGGGGATTTCATTCTATCTCTTTCCTTTTTCAAGATAAAACACTTCACATTATTGTTATGTGGAATTATTGAGCTATTTGGTCCAAACTGAATTTTTAAGGAATGTATAACCAAAGATTCTTAGTATAAGTACTAAGTTGCTTAGTCCCCTTCTAATTATTTGATCTAGAAGTCATTTCCTTTCCATAATTTTTATTTAATTGCTACTCTGTCATTTAATCTTGTTCAATTCTTCACGATCCCATGGAGCATAATGCAATAGGATTTTCATTCCTTTAACATCTCTCAAAGTCTTTTTAAATTCATGTTCATTGTTTCCATGACATTATTCACTTTGTATCCTATTGTCTCCTTCTTTAATGCCTTCAGTCTTTCCCAACATCAGTGTCTTTTCCAATTAATTCCATCTTTTCATTATAAGACTTCATAGTCAGTATTTAACTTTCCCGGGAATAGTCTAAATTCATCTCTTTAAGTATTGACTGATTTGCTCTACTGGTTGTCAAGAGGACTTTTTAAATGTCTTCTCTAGAGCCACAATTAGGAAGTGTTGATTCTGTAATAACTTTCCTTATTGTACAACTCTCACAATCACATATTGTTACTGGAACACTTTGAATATACAGACCCTTCTTTGCAAAGTCATGTCTCTACTTTTTATCATGTTGTCCAACTTTGCCATATCTTTTCTTTCAAGGAGCAAACATCTTTTAATTTAACTGAGTCTAAGAATATAAAAAAAAGTCACTGTTTTCATTTCTTTTCTCTTTACTTACTAAGAATTTGTGGGACCAGTTGTAAAGATATTTTGTTTTGTTTTTCTTTTTTTTTATGTTAAGCTTCAAGTCAGCTTTTACTGTTTCCTCGTTCATCCTCATCAAAAAGCCTTCTGAATTCTTCATTTTCTATCCTCAGAGTGGCATAATCTGTACATGTGAAATTGTTAATATTTCTTCCTGACAATCCAATTCTAATTTTTGGTTTATCTAGTTAGACATTTTACATAGTGTACTTTGAATAGAAACTAAATAACAGGGTGACAATCTATAGTTTTGTACAGCTTTTCTAATCTAAAACGAATCACTTGTTCTAGTTCAGTTCCAATTGTTGCTTCTTGACTCACATACACATTACTCAGGTGACAAGTAAAATGATCTAATATTGCAACTCTTTGAAGATTTGCCACATTTTTGTGATCCACATGGCCAAAGGCTTTTGTGTTGTCAATGAAACAGAAATAGATTTTTCTGGAACTCTTACTTTTTCCATAATCCAGGGAATGTTGGTAATTTGGCCTCTAGTTCCTTTACTTCTTGGTTCACATATTGCTAAAGCCTAACTTGCAGAATCTTAAACATATTCTTGCTGGTGTGTAAAATGAAAACAATAATTCAATAATTTGGATATTCCTTGGCATTGCTCTTGTTTAGGACTAGGGTATAAACTAGCCTTTTCCAATCCAGTGATCACTGCTGATTTCCCAATTTTTTCTGGTGTATTGAGGATAATACATTAACATCTTTTAGAATTTTAAATAGCTCTTGAAATTTCACCACTTGCCCTAGATTTATTGCTAGAAATGTTTTCTGAAGTGTATTTCATTTCATTCTCCAGGATGTCTAGCTCTATATCAGTAACCACATGGTCATGATCATCGGTGATGTTAATATCTTTAGTGTATAGTTCTTATATATACTCTTGTCACTTATTCTTAATATCGTCTGTTTCTAAATCCCTTTAGTTATAACCATTTTTGCATTTTGCATTTTTCTTGAAAAGATCTTTGTCTTCCCCATTCTATTCTTTTCTTTTCTTTCTTTGAATTGATAACTTATGAAAGCCTTCCCTTCCCTTCTCTTCCCTTCCCTTCCCTTCCCTTCCCTTCCCTTCCCTTCCCTGCTCTGCCCTGCCCTTCTCTGCCCTTCCCTTCCCTTCCCTTCCCTGCCCTGCCCTTCCCTTCCCTGCCCTTCCCTGCCCTTCCTTTCCCTGCCCTTCCCTTCCCTGCCCTGCCCTTCCCTTCCCTGCCCTTCCCTTCCCTTCCCTCCCGCCCTGCCGCCTTCCTTCCCTGCCCTTCCTTCCCTGCCCTGCCTTCCTTCTGCCCTGCCTTCCCTTCCTGCCTCCTTACCCTTCCTCCCTCTTCCCCTTCCCCTTCCCTTCCCTTCCCTTCCCTGCCCTTCCCTTCCCTGCCCTACCCTTCCCTTCCCTTCCTTCCCTGCCCTTCCCTGCCCTCCCTGCCCTTCCTTCCCTGCCCTCCCTTCCCTTCCCTGCCCTTCCCTGCCCTGCCCTGCCCTTCCCTTCCCTTCCCTTCCCTGCCCTTCCCTGCCCTTCCCTGCCCTTCCCTTCCCTTCCCTTCCCTGCCCTGCCCTTCCCTTCCCTGCCCTTCCCTGCCCTTCCTTTCCCTGCCCTTCCCTTCCCTGCCCTGCCCTTCCCTTCCCTGCCCTTCCCTTCCCTTCCCTGCCCTGCCCTGCCCTTCTCTACCCTACCCTTCCCTTCCCTTCCCTGCCCTGCCCTTCCCTTCCCTGCCCTCCTACCCTACCCTTCCCTTCCCTTCCCTTCCCTTCCCTTCCCTGCCCTGCCCTGCCCTTGCCCGTGTGTATGTGTGTGTGTGTGTATGTGTGTGTGCACACGTGTGTCTCTCCCTCCTGTAATGTACCCAACCATTAAGGTTCCTATTCAAGTGTGTGATGGCATTTTTTAAATCACTCTAACATTTCTGGTCTCCTTTCTTTTTCCCATCACAGAACTCAAACCTCCCAAATGAATTTGGATACCAGCTCTTTGAGGGATTTGATGGAATTTTGATTGCTACCCCCCAGCCCACTTCAGTCCAAACCTGCCCCTCACCCAGAGTCCCAGAGACATCATTAATCATGGGTCCTACTAGAACAATGAGCAGACCAGCATATTCTGTAACCAGATCACCATATTACCGCATGATAATTACCATAAAACATAATACAGAAATCAGAGAATAAGAAAAGAGCAATAATAGGATTCAGGAAAGGAAATTGGGCTACAAATCTCAATAAATCTTTCCCTCAATATGACAACTTTTTTACAATCCTTGGGTGAACTTATGTTAATTATATTATGATTACCATACATTAATGCACCCCTATGTGGGTTTTTCTACATGCATTCTGGGCAACCACATGCACAGTTTCACCAAGATATTAGGACCTCCCCATGTTAGCATACTCGTCCTATTACTTTAAAATTTATATATCTTGTGTTATAAGTAAATTATAAAATTTACTTTATAAAAACCCTTGTATTTCTTTTCTGGGCTTCTTACTTTATCAGGGAGCTTGGCTCACCCATTGACTGTGTACATTTCATTAACATGCTTGAAGATCCTCAGAGCTTGATATTTTCAGAGGCAATGCCTCAGCACTTTCATTCCATAATTTTGAGTACAATTCCAGCACATATTTTATAAAGTATCGCCATTTCTATCAACACATTTGTTCTTTATAATAACCCTATGTGGTATTTCTATTATCAGTTGAAAAGACTGAGACTCAGAGAGCTGAGGGATTATTTTTTACATGGGCACTACATTGATTTCTGTTGCAAGAGACAATCAGCAGATCCATCAATTAAACTACTTTTCCCCCCATGTATGTCTGATAGATTAAAGCTGAAATTTCAAGTCTTAATGTCTGAATGGCTGAAGACATCATTGAAAACATCATTATAATTTAGAAAAAGATAGCATTATGAGAGAGATTACAGACCATCTAATTTGGCCCATGTTATTTTTATAGATTCTGAAATTGATACTCATATTCATGAAGGGATTTGTCAATGGTTACCTTGTCAGTTTCTGTAAACTCTGTTACTGTAACCCAAATCTTTTACCTCTCAGACATGTGCTCCTTCCAGTGATACTAAGACCTCTAGAATCAGTTTGAGTGCCTAATAATATTTTCTGCTCATTTGAGAATTGTAGCCAAAGTCATTCTGCATGTCACATAAAGTCTAAATCTCTAAGGTTGCCCAATTACTATTGCATTATTTGACTGTGAATATTTTCACTCCCATTTTATTTCTTTCTGCATGAATAAGTGATTCAGGAAGAGGAAGAAGCATTTTCATCCAAATGGTTGGATGTGAAGTGGAATTGAAAAAGCTTAACAATATATGGTTATTCTATAAGACAGTGGTGGTGGTGATGGTAGTGGTGGTAGTTATGATAATGATGATGATGAAGATGAGAATATGAAGTTATTTCAATCTTTGTTCATTTTGTGATTCCCTGTTTGTATTCTCTGAAAATATATCAGAAGATAATAGGACCTTTGGGTAAAAGAAAGATCTACTGATATATTATAAGACTTAAGAAAATAAATGGATTTTGCATCTTTTCTGTAATGACTTATGAAGATGGGTTGGGGAATTTAAAGCACAACACATCAATCATGTCAAACAACTATTGGCTTTTTAAAAATATTTGCCTGAACTTTAGATTTCATTCAGTTGGTACAAATGATACTTAAATTATTTACATTTAATTTTATACCCTGAGAAAATCAAATAAATGACTAAAACAATTTATTGATTAATTAATTGTATAATTTCTTTGTATAGCTTGATTGCTTCTGAAGTCATGTGGGGCAACTAGCTATTTAGCACAAACACAAAAAAGCAATAAATTATAGTATAGTTCATAACATAATTGGTATTGTAGGTCCATTTAACATTGAGAAATAAGGAACAAAATATACATTTATTAAGCAACTATTATATGGCATGAAGTGTGCTAGAATTTTTACAAAAATTATATCATAATAAACTATGATAGATTTAGTTCTTCTCAGCAATATAGTAATTCAGTATAATGCCAATAGGCTTATATTGAAAAATGCCATAACAATCTAGAAAAAGAACTATGGAGACTGAATGGAGATCAAAGCAAAATAGTCTCTCTTTTTTGCTTTATTATTTGTTTCTTGTGGTTTTCCCTTTTTGTAAAGGGCTGAAACTATGAAAAGGTGTAATTGAATCAGACAACCAAGCATTTAAGGCTACTTACCTATTTGATATGAGACAATGATTCTATTAGCATATGCTTGGATAAATGGCTCTTCTCACAGTTGATGCTGGCTCAATGTTTGATGTTAAGATAACCATAGGCAAGGATTAGAGGGTGGGGTGAGACAGGTGAAAGTCACTTGGCAGGAGGAGGAGGAGGAGAAAGGTGGAGATTCTGGGCTGTAGAATTGAGAAGAGATGTTTGGCAAAACTCCTGGTAGTTTTCCTGCTTCTTTCATTTCTCCCAGTAAAGACCTCAAGGACTTTTACTTATCCTGACTGGCTGATCCTGAGGTCTCCAGGGATCTAGTTTGGACTTAACATTTTGGTGCCCAACATGAATCAAGGACCCTGATTTCACTGAATAAGTCCCTGTGACCAGGAAATAGGATGAGTATTTTAATAGACAAACAGGGAACTTACTTTGTAAAGAACAAAACTAGTAACTCTCATTTTCTAGCTGAAATGGGGCAGATATTAAAAAATATTCTCCCCCACCCCCACCCCTCATCTACCTCCACCTCCAATCCCACCCCAAGGGAGGTCTACAGGAAGCATACTCAGACAAATAAAGAGACAGGGTTTGACTGTAACTTGGGAGCAGATTGATGGATTCTTGGATACATTAGAATGCACATCCCCTTGGTTCTTCAAGGAAGAAGAAATAGAGGCTGATAATTCAAAACTAGTAGGAGATCAACTATATGAATATTACAATGATAAATGTCCTGATTCAATTTCTAAGAAAACATTCTATATGTACAACTTAATAAAATTGGCCTTAAAGAATCCTGCAAATTCTAGAAAAAAGAAAAGTTTAAAGAACAGACAGATGAGGAAATGTGAGGAGGAAGAGGAAGAGAAGGGGGAGGATAATGGAAATCTTGCTGGAGGGCATGGGGAACTTAAAGAATTTGATTCTGACTCTCATAGTCCAATTTCAACTCCACCTACACCTGTGCAGGTTATTGACCCTCCCCCATCAACTTCACCTTCCTGGGTGGAGGGAGGAGGAGGAGGGGAGTGGAAGGGGCAGTGATATCACTAGCCTCCTCCGTCTCTCCCACCCCCCCCCAGCAAACACCCCCTCCTACGATTTCATTACAAAAGACACTACTTACAACAAAAGAGGAAGGGCAGAATACAGCTGATTTGAGAATAGAAATGTTTCCTGTGATTGAACAGCTTAACTCTTCAGATCAAGAAAGGAGAAGATACATTCCTTTTGATCTAGAAATAATCAAAGACTTGAAAAAAGCATGCACTCTTTATAGGTCTATGTCATCTTATATTAAAATGTTATTACAGAATTTGCTTTTGAAAATTTAACCCCTAGTGACTGGAAATCTATAGCAAGGACATGCTTAGAACCTGGAAAAAACTTGTTGTGTGGCTTTCTGAATATAGTGAGCTCTGTAGGATACAAGCCCAATGAAATAAGCAAACTGAGTTAATACCCGATCACTTGTGACCAACTAACAGGTGTAGGTTCTTATGCAGATATTTCAGCAGAGATTAATTACCCCATAGCAGCATATGAGCAAATTGCTTCTGCTGCTATCAAAGGATGGGGTTTTATCCCAGGTAAACAGGACAAAGGAGAAGCCTTCACAAAAATAACACAAGGTTCAAATGAACCCTTTGCTGATTTTGTGGGACATCTGTAGAAAGCTGCCATACAAACTATTGGTGAAAATGCAGCAACAAAAATTATGATAAGGCAACTTGCTAAAGAAAATGCCAATGAGGTTTGTAAAAGAATTATACTAGGACTACACAAGGATGCTCCTTTAGAGGAGATCATAAGATGCTGTGCCACAGTGGGCACAAATATCTTTTATACCCAGGTTATGATGTAGGCTTCCCAAGATCCGAACATGGGAAGACAGGGTCCCTTTTGGCAGGGGACTTCCAGAGAGAATTGTCAATGCTTTCAATGTGATAAAGGAGGGAATCTGAAAGCTCAATATTGGCATAGAGACAGAGTGAAAAAATAGGGTGGGAGAACAAGACCCAAAAACCCATGTCCAAAATACAACAGAGACTTCCATTGGGCATTAGAATGTAGACTGATTCAGGGAAACCGGATGAGAGGCCCAGCCCCAGGGCCCAAAACAAAAACTACTTGGGGCATGATGGCAGCTGATGCTACACCTAGAGAGTCTTTAGAAGTTCAGTACTCAGACATGACCAATCAACCAAGAAGCAATCTGATGGGAGAAAGGGATTACATAATCAATCAGCCAAGAAGCAACCTGATGGGAGAAAGGGATTACAATTGCCAAGTTTCCCTTTCCTTTTCCCATTTTTCTTCTAGCTTTCTTGTGAGAGCCTTTTTAATTTCTTCTATGAAAGTCTTGTCTGTGAAGATCAGATGATAGTCCCCCTTTGGGGCTTTATCTGGAGACAGTATGTTTTTGGTATCCTCAGGGTTTAAAGTCTGCTCTCTTTCCATATAGAAGCTATCTAGTTAGAGTGCGCTTTAATTTTTTGCTCATTCTGTCAAAGAAGAGTCAAAGAAAACAAACTAAATGGCCTACTTTTTTTTTTGTTAGGGGGGTGGATGGTATTATCAAGCTTCCTCTACAGACTGCAGGGGGGCAGCAGTGAGGCACTACAGGACAGCAATGGCTGTGCTGCGTCTGTGCTCTAAGACTCTTGAGAGCTTGCTGAGACACTGTGGGTGGGTGTGGTCAGGTTCCAAGAGACCCTAGCTTTTCGGGGTTATAGTCTTCACCCCCTGTTTTTTGCTTCTCTGCTTGTCCACTGGCTTGCTGCCAGGGCAAAGTAGCCAACACTGTATTAAAGCTCTCTCTACAGAAATGGCTGAGATCACATCCCATCCCCCTCCAGTCTGCTCAGCTGTGAACTGCCTGTCTTACTCTGTCTGCTGTGCTGCAGCTGCCTGCCTTCAGTCTGCGCTCCATCTAACCATCCCTACCCTCGAGCAAAAACAGACGTTTTCTGGTGAATTTTGAGGATATCTTTTTTTGATAATTAATTTGTGTTTTTTTTTTTTTCAGTCAAGCACGAATTCTAAGGCTTGTCGTGAAATAAATTATTCTGAGAGAAAATTTGGAGCTTAATTAGATGTGTGCGCCCTCTCGGCCCTCCTGGCCAGAAGGGCCAGGTCCCAGGTCCTATTTTTCATGGAAATTCAAAGGCAGACAGCCTTCCAACGATCTTAGCCAATATTCCTTTATTTCAGTCAGCCCAAGAATCTCATTCTAAATATCATCAGGTTGCTAAAGCTTCATGTTTGCAATTTGGGATAACAAAAGAAGAAGCCAGGAGCATAATAAAAGCCTGTACAGCTTGCCTTCCTTTCCATGCTTCTATGTTTCCTCCAGGGAAGAACCCTTATGGTTGGAGACCCAGTGAAATGTGGCAAATGGATGTGACCCATTATAAATTTTTTGGTCCTCTGTCTTTTATCCATGTTGTAGTAGATACCTTTTAAGGATTTATTTTTGCAATGCCAGCTGCAAAATAGACTGAGTGGTCATTGAACTCCTTATACAAGCTTTTGCAATTATGGTGTGCCACAAGCAATAAAAACAGATAATGGATCTGCCTATACTTCTAAACATTTTGCACACTTTTGTGCACAGTATCAGATTTTACATACCCCTGGCATACCTTTTATTCCTCAAGGACAGGTAATAGTAGAGAGGAGAAACAGAGACAGCAAGATGCCCCTCCAAAAATAAAAAAGAGGGGGATGTGCAGGTAATCCTAGAGAACTTTTAAGTTTAGCTCTTTATACTATTAATTTTTTGATTTTTTATAAAGATGCACTGGCTCCAGCAGACAGATTTTATAACCCACTGGAAGGGTAGTGTCCAGTGCGAGCAGTTCCACCATCCTTAGATAATTCCCAGGTGATGTTGAGAGACCCAAAAGTGGTGAATGGAAGGGAGCAGATAGGTTAACTGCTTGAGGGAAAAGGGTTTGCTTGTACCTATACAGATGAAGAAGGAATCAGATGGCTGCCAATGAGCTGTATTTGCCTTGTCCATTGGCAAGAGATGGAGAAAACCCCTGACATGAAGAAGACCCCAAAAATATCAGATGGTTCCATCACTGACTGTGCCCACTACTGAAAGAACATGGCAATTATGGCAATTGACTCATGAACATTAAACATTATTAATAAGACTGCTGCATGACTTTAAAACCAGCAGTAATCATTGGATTCCCTGAAACATGATGAGACTGTTGCAGGACTTCAAAATCTGCAGTAAATCATTGGATTTCCTAACACATAAAAAGAATGTTGCAGGGCTTCAAAACGCAGGAATCATTGGATTCTCTGACATGTGAAGTAATGGAGAATAGATTGGTTTTTGACTATATCTTGGTTACTAAAGGAGGTATATGTGTAATTGATATTTATATATCTTCCTCTAGGACTTATGGTCATGTATATCCAAATTGTATGTCATATCACTATGTTGATTCATACTGTTTGTTATATCACTATTTGCCTGTGTGATTCCTCTCATGCTGATTCATATTGCTTGTTACATCACTACTTGCATGTATAATTCCTCATGTTGATCCATGTTGTTTGTTACATCACTACTAGCCTGAGTTTTATTACTATGTACTTGTGTAATACCTCCATACTGATGGATTTATGTATACCTGTTTCAATTTCAGTCCAGAGGATGCCTGCTAAGAATATCTGGTTTGACTCTCCATTTCCTTTTGAGGTTTTTACTTCCCTCCCTGAGAAGTCATGGATAGTGTGATCAACTCCTTTTTGGAGTTCTCATCTCTCTTCCTGAGAAGTCAGGGAAAATATGATCACCTGTGTTCTAAAACAAAAGAAAGAGGGAGATGTAGCAGTGGGAACCCTGAAAAGGTATACTTGAATCACAGCATGGTGCTAATGGCTGAACATGCTTAATGTGATGTAGTGAGGTAATAGTACTGAAGGATTTAAGGATTGAGAGAGGGACAGAGAGCTCTCTCAGCTGCAACGCTCAGACAGAGAAGAGTTCAGGCTCCAGAATCCAGAGTCCAGATTTCATCTTTGAGCAACCACGTGGTGGCTTTCCTGCCTCCTTCACTTTTCCATTTAAAGACCAAGAACTCTGGCTGATCCCTAGATCCTCCAGAGAGCTAGCCTAGACATTATACCATATACAGATAAGCAGTCCTGAAAAGAACTCAGCAAACCCTTATACCATAGGTGTTAGTATTCTCTGAACTCTCCACATATCCCATTTTAGGGCTGAAGATAACTGTCTTAGATTGTAAGTGGTAGAAAATGTGCCAGTCATCATGGGATAGGAAATTTCCTTCCCCAAAAGTTCCCTGTATAAGTGAAATTGCAGGTCACATCCTTAATGATGGACACAAATTCTTATAAATGAAATATTACTAGAAAAACCTCAAATTTTAAGAGACTATTAATATTTATCCTACTCAGATATTTAACTTATATGTTCAATTTCTCCTAAACACTTTTAATAACAGATCTGCTTAGGTATACAACATATCAGCTGTTCATATAGCATAGTAGGTGAAAGAAAAACAAATAAACTGATGTTGAGCCATAAAAGAAATGTCAACTTTGTTTTCTACCAATATGTATCACATCTATATAAGTGAAGGAATAGATAGAGGATGAGGCATTTAAAGAAATATGCCATATGTTTATATACGAAGAAAGAATGAGTAACTCTTTCAAATCTACTTGCAACTCTGCTTTACAAATACTCCTTATCTATCCAACTTTCATCAAGTATGTTTTATCAACTTGGTTTTCCTTGAAATAGTATTTGAGAGGAATGTGAAGATTCACATGCACATAGATGGTGACTGTTCTTTTTCTTGCCAGTTAAATCTTAGACATGATATATATGAAATCTCTATAACAGAGTAATTCTATCTGTTACTCAATAGGCTTTTGACAGCTATTGCCATTTTCATTTTTTTCAGACAATAGAACAAAGAAAATTCTCAGTTATTATAGTTTTAGTTTAGCTCATTATAACCATTATTAGATCATTATTGGTGACTTCTAGACAAGCACAGCAAATGTATTTTAAATGTTTATGTTCATGAGAAATGGAAAAGGAATTATACTATGCATTTATTTATTCATCTTATTCTGTTAATTTATCACGCCTATTGTTTTACATCAAAATAATTTAGCTTTACAGATATGAGTCTGTCTGTGTAACATTCCATACTTATAGTTGTTCAACCCTCTCCTGAGAGAAGAATAGTATTTCATCATTTATTTTTGGTGGGTCAAGATTTGGCATTGCAATAGATCACAATTTGGTTGCTTTTTACTGTCCAGTATTTAATTCATACTATGGATTGTTCTGCTTCAATCTGTGTACATCCATTGTTGCAACAAATAACTCAGATTGAATACAAAAAATGGACAATATTTTTAAAAGAAAAGTATAAAATTATTTCTTAAAGAAAATTTTACTAATTTCTTAAAGTAGCCATATCCTCTATTAATTATCAGGATATTACTGAAATAAAGTACGGAAAACACTTATTTGAATAGAATATATTATTTAGTAAATATGTGTTATAAGACACATGAATATATCTTTAGGTATTGATATTCTGTATTATAGGAATAGAGTAACCTTAGTCTCTTTCTTTATTCTACTTTAATAAGTGCAGTTGCTTATTAAGATTCAGTGAATTAGTTAGAGAAAATCCTGATCACCAGGTAGTATTTTCCTTTATGAGGACTTTTCTTGAACTATTGTCTTGCTGAGAAAAGCCAAATCAATCATAGTTCATCATCACACAATTTTGATCTGTTTCCCGAGTTCTACTCATTTCACTTTACATTAGTTCCTACAAGTCTTTCCATGTTTTTTGGATATCTGCTTGTTAATCATTTCTTGTTGCACAATAGTCTTCCATTATATTCATATACTACAGCTTGTTCAGCCTTTCCCTAATTGAACCGTCAGTTTCCAATATTTTGTCACCATGAAAAGGGCTACTATGAATATTTTTCACATTTAAATCCTTTCCCCGTTTTTAATAATTTCTTGTTAATACAAATCTAGTAGTATTATTGCTGGGTAAAAGGGTATGCAGTTTGATTGCCCTTTGGATTTATTTCCAAATTGTTCTCCAGAATGTTTGTATTAGTTCACAACACCACTGACAGCACATATGTCCCAATTTTCCCACATCCTCTTCAACATTCATTATTGTCTCTAGAATGGGAGGATTAGAGTTAGAAAAGAACTTTGACATTTTTTTCAATTTTAATTGTACAAATAAAAAACCTAAGATACCAAGATGTTAAGTGATTTGTCCAAATTCCAAAAGGTAGAGGTGGCAGGACAAAAATGCAACCATTAACCGCCAATATCAAATCACTGAATATTCTACTGTATTAAGATGCCTCAGTTGTAACAGCCAGGGGAGTGAGGTAGTACAATATAAGCTGCTAGGCCTGGAGTCAGGGAGATCTGAAATCAAACGCAAGCTCAGACATGTACTAACTGTGTAACACTAGGCAAGTGACTTATCCCTATTTGCCTCAGTTTCTTAATCTGGAGAGTGAGCTGGAGAAGGAAATAGCAAACCACTCCAGTATCTTTGCCAAGAGAACCACAAATGGGGTCATGAAACGTCAGACAGAAGTAAAATTATGGAATAATAGTGGCAACAAATGATATAAGAGAACAAAAGAAAAATGAAACAATTTTAGATACATTTCATACTATTATTCACATTCTAATTAGTTCAGTTTCCTCATTTTACAGATAAGAAAATGAGACGCACTTAGTTTGTGATTTACATAAGAGCATACCATAAGATTTGAACCTAGTTCCTTAACTCCAAATCTAGACCTCTATCAGATTGAACTACCAAAATTAGTTGAAATTTGGGATAACGTAACTAAGTCACTGAAACTGAATGGTTAGTTGTTTCTTTTCAGGAGGAAAAAATATTTTGTTGACAAAAAATATTAGTAAAAGTTTCTTCACCCCCCTCCTCTGTCTCTGCCTGTCTCTCTGTCTTTTTCATTCTCTCTCTGTGTATCTCTCTCTCTGTCTGTCTCTCTTGTTTTTGTTGTGTTTTCTAAATATTTATCTCATATAGGAAATATATTAGAGTCTTTCTTGTTTTTTGAGAGGGATATATTATGACAGTTTGTTCTAGAGTTGGGTGGGACAAATGAACATGAGATAAGTAGAGCAGATATTTTGAGAGTACACATGATATAGTTTAATAACCTCTTTTAAATAAAAGTAAAAAATACATTTTTACAAGATACAGCTTAGAAAATTTTCACAATTTTTTTCTTTAGAATTATTTTAATTTATCTATATTAATGCCTTAGTTTGGGACGGACACAGCATCAAAACAATTATTGACCAATCACATTGGAAGAGAACTTATAAAATTATCTTTCTAATGGAAATCCCTCATTATATAAATGAGCTATCTGTGAACTATAGCAGAAAGTATATTTTCCAAGGCTACATGAAAAAATAAGATTTAAACAGTCATTATTGCAAAACATCTTTCTCATAATAAACCTGTAAGACAGTTAACCCCATTAATGCCTCCTTTTCCATATCACAATTGGGCAAAAATTCAGCAAGGTTAAATTCTAGAGTAGAGAAGAGAACACTCATGGTCATAAGGATATTATTTCCAAAAATTTGTTTCCAATTCAGGTCTTAAGTTCTAAGACTTTTTCTACCATAGTAGTACACCATCAAATATCAGATATTTCTGTTTAGCTTAAACTTAAACTTAAAAGATGGCACAGAGTTAAGGGTCTAGTGTAGCTATACAATCAAGTTATTAATATCTATTTTATGAGCATAGCTGGAAGTTTTAGTTCAAGATAATTGCTTAGTATATATGTATGATTCATAGTCCTAGGTGGCAAAAGGGGACAGATGAAATCTTAGCAAATTCTAAAGAGGGAGATAAAGGAGTGAATATTAAATCAGAAGTCAGTCTACTGTCAAACAATCTGTTTGGGATTCATAAAAGCAGCTGGGCCAAGACAAAACTTAATTCAAAATCATACAGAAAGTTTGGTAAAAAAAGAAAGTATTCGTATTCAGAAGACTAAAAAACAACAGAACCCAGAATCTAGTCAGATAATTACACAATCATGAGAAGGATAAGATAAAGGAAAAAAAAGGGGGCGGGGATCACAAACAAGGACACTGAGAAACAATGGTTCAGGGAGATAGGCAAGAGAACTAGGTTACACAAAATCAGAATCCAGTAAAGCACTCTGAGCAGCTGGTATGCACTAACAAAAGCTAGAAAGAGGGTTAATATTAAGTCAATCCTTTAACTTTAATTTGTTACCTTTTTTTGAATTTCTTGTTGAAGCCAGGTGTGTTTGAGGGTAGACTGTGTTAGAGCAGTTGAGGAAGACTTACCACTTCATTGAAAAGAACTAATCCTTGGAATTTTGCCATCATCAAACTTTTCTAGTAAGTACTTTCCCACCCTTTCATTTCTTTTTTATTTTGCTTTATTGTATCTTGGCTTATTATAAAGTCATTTACTCAATTATAATTTTTGAGGAATTTTCCTAAATGAACTTTTGTACTTTCTTTCCCATTTGGACAATTTTGATTTTTTAAGACATTCTTCTCCTCATTAGCTTTTTTTGTATTTCCTTTTCACTCTCAATTCTTTTCCTATTTTCCTTCTATCCCTCTTGATTTTCAAAATTCCTTTTGAGCTCTTCCATGGCCTGAGCCCAATTTTTTCTGTAGGTTTTAGATATAGGAACTTTGAAATTTTTTAAAAAAAATTATCTGCTGAATGTTTTGATCTTTTTTGTCAAAGTAACTTTCTATAGTCAGAAACTTTTTTTTTCTTTCTCATTTTCCTAGCCTGTTACTTGGCTTTTAATTCTTTGTAGAAGTAGGGCTCTATTTCTAGGGTGGAAGATTCACTGTCTGAAGCTTCAGAGGTTTTTGCAACTATTTTCAGAGAACCTTTTAGAGACCTGACCACAAGCATTCTATTCTGTCCCAGAACTGCTAGGAGTGTTCCCACCCCATTGTAGTTGTAAGATCTAGTGTGCTAAAGCAACAAAGAGTCTTGCTTTGCTAAAGTCAGAGCTGGGTTTGGGGCATCAAGGCTACACTGGCACAGCCTGCAGTGGTACTGCATGCCTGACACCGATTCCATTGCCCAGACCCTCCCCACTGACCTTCCAGTCTTCCCTGATATACCAGGGGCCAGAGGGAGCCACCAGCACCAACAGCAATTCAAAGGTCCTACCTTGCTGATGCTGCAGTTAGGGTTTAGATTGATGTTGTGCTGGCATGGCTTGTATTGGGATTGCATGCTGGGCTCTGCCCTGGTTCCACAGACTTTTTGTGATGACCTTTCAAGTCCTCTTTGGTGTCTCTGAGTTGAGAAGTCTGGAATCTGGTGCCAGGTGCCCCAAAGCTGGCATGACCTGCACTAGAACTATATGCTGGATTTCCACTCAGGTATCAGATCTTTTCTTCTGAACTTCTAAGTTGCCTTCAGCTGGAAAATGATTTACTATGTTTTTTTTTTTTTGGGGGGGTGGTGGTCTGATGCTCTAAAATTTGTTTACAGTCATTATTTAAAGGAATTTGGGATGGTTTGAGGGAGAGTTTGGGTGAACTGCTGACTTTATTCCACCATCTTGCCTCATCCATGCTATCAATTAAAAAAAAAAAATCTTAGGACCCAGATTAAGAATCTCTGCCCTAAAATTGTTTAATTACACTCTATTCCTGATAGCCACTTCTAGGAAAATTCCTACAATATGTTTTCTCTAGTAGTGGTGAATTTTCACTGATTCAATTTCATTCTCCTAAAAATGATCAAATTTGTAACAGAATTGTTCTGACTCACAACTGCTCTTTGCCATCTATCTGTCTATCTATCTATCTATCTATCTAACTATCGATATCTATATGTATAGATATAGATATCCCTTGGGCTTCTAAGGGAAGTGATCATCACTAGGAGTCAAAGTGACTTCATCAAGACATGGATACATTATGCTATTTTTATTTCCTTATGAAAAGGAGTACTAGATTGGCAATTTAAGGGAATGTAATTTTTCAATCAACAAGCATTTATTAAGCTATTTTTCTGTACAATTCATTGTGCTAAGCAGTGAAGACTTAAAGAAAATGAAGTGCTATTCCTGCTTCAAGGAGTTAATTCTCTAGATTTTTAACAAATTAACTGATAAGCATATCATTGATTGTGTATGTATGTAAAAATAGAAAAATGTGCACTAGACAAGATAGACAGATTTGACAGACTGAAAAATGGTTGAATGGCTCTACCAAAAACATTTGTTAAGGAGTCAATATCAACCTGAAGTGAAATGTCTAATGTAGCATTTCAAGAATCTGTCTTTGGATCTGTGTAATTTATAATAATTTTCATTGGCTTGAATCAAATGTTCATATGGTAGAAAGCTGGAAGAAATAACTATCTTAATGGTGACAAATTAAGGATCCCAAAAGATCTTAGATAGAAAAAAAGTACTTAATCTAATATGAAGGTCTGTAATGTCATCTTAGAATGAAGAAAAAAATTTGTTATTCTTTATTTGTTTGTAATTCTTTTAATTCCATTTGGGGTTTTCTTGGCAAAGATACTGGAGTGCTTAGCCATTTCTTTCTCCAGCTAATTTTAGAGATGAGAAAACTAAGGCAAACAGGGTTATAATTTACTCAACGTCACACAGCTATTAAATTTGAGGCCAGATTTGAATTCACAAATGTGAGTCTTGCTTATTCCAAGTTTGGCACCATCTAGCAGTCCTATAATAATAAATAGCTAATATTTATGTAACCCTAACTATGTGGTAGGCACTATGATAGGCATGTTTTAATTACCTCATTTGGTCTTCCCAACAACCTGTATGTAGGTGCTATTATTATCCCCATTTTACATATGAGAAAACTGAAGCAAATGGAAGTTAAATGACTTGCTTAGGGACATTCTGCCAATAACTTTCTGAGGACAAATTTTAAACTCAGATTTCCCTGATTCCAAGCCTTTTCATTGAATCACGTAGGTGTTTAAAATTAATAAGATGATAGTTTTGATATATCCTGCTCTTCTCAGACATCAAGAATACCAGTCTTTTCTAGGTACCACATTTTAAGAATTTGAGAAGATGGCAACAGGATCACTGTACTGGAAATCATGCTACATAAGATGAATAGAAGGAAATAGACCTATTTAACCTAGAAGGAAGCAAAGAAACAAAAAAATATTTATGTATAAAATGATAGCTTTCTTTAATTATTTGTATGGTTGGTATAAAGGAGAGGGAGTAGACTTGCTCATAGGAAGGTCATAGGAAGGCAAAAATGATAATAATGGATGAAAGTATCACAGAAGTTGATATAGTATAAGGAAAACTATTCTAAAAATCAGAACTATCCAAAACGGAAATGAGTGAATAACCTAATTTAGAGAGAGTACCTTTCAACCAGTTATTTGATGTACTAAATTCCCTCTTGATGGATGTTATAGAGGTTATTTATATTCATATATGCCATAAACTAGGATAATGAACTAACTTTGAGTGTGTTTCTCTGATTCTGTCCTGTCCTGATAGCACCGTTTCTTTGTTGGTCAATCACTCAATTTGTAATCTACTATGACCTTGTTAGGGTTTTTTTTTTTTTTTTTTTTTTTTTTTTTTGCATAGATAATAGAATGATTTATCATTTCTTTCTCCAGGTCACTTTATAGAAGAGAAAACTGAGGCATATAAGAGTTGTGTGAATTGCCCAGGGTCACACAGCAATTAAATGTCTGAGGCCAGTCTTCTTGATTCCAATGCTAACACTCTATCCATTGTATCACCCAGCTGCTATTTTTCTTTTTTCTTTTTCTGTTTTCAGTACTTCTTATTCTGGAAATGCAGACTCTTTTTCTCCCTGTTCTCCTTCCCTTTCTGTTTTGATTCATTTCCTAAAAGCAAATTTGCTACTGTGTAGTTTTAAATGATTCTAAATATTATGAAAATTCCCCATTACAATGAAACAGATTCTGGACCAACTTCTTTTTGAAGATCATAAGACAGAACCATCTGGGTTAAAATCTATTACTGCCTCTGATGAACCAGATAGCCCTATTGGGCCGACATTACTTTCTCAGACTTTCTTTTTTCCCTATGCTAATGCTATAGCTTTCCAATACCTTCCAACTCTTTAACTGACCCCAAAATAATGCTTCATTTTCAATTTAATCATGTACAAAGAAATCTAGTTCATTCTGATATCATCCATGAACAGTTTTCACTTCTCTGAACTAGATTTACAGAAGCCATGCTTCCTCACATATCAATGATCCACTAAGCCTTGGAACTTTTCCCTCAGGTCAAAATGTCCTGATTGGAAAGGGAGTGTTAAATTAACCAACCCATTATATGGTCTTAGCTAATCAAAGACCATGCTTCACATCCCATCCAGCCATCCACCACTTAATAAATATTCATTATCTTTTCAATTGTTATAGTCTCAATAGTTTTAAGGCTTTGATTCTTCTTATTCTATTTATATCTTACTTTCAAATCACATTCTCCTGGTCTATAAATTTCTAATAACTACATATTTCTGTTATTACCATCTGTCCTGTAGCTGTAAATATACAATTCCACTTCAACTTCCAATTCAGCCTAGAAACCATAATTAAATCAAATTAATATTGCTCCTGTAAAAGGTAAAATAGTCAGCTGCCATGTGACTTCATTCATCATCCTTGTTACTCACCAAACCTAAAATTCCTATATTAAGAATATCTCATAATTCAACTTCCCAGCTAGACTTAGGAACACAGCTAAATATAGAAAGATTTATCTTCATGAGTTCAATTGTGACCATAGACACATACTAGTTGTGTGCTCCTGGATACATCTCTAACCCTGTTTACCTCAGTTTTCTTATCTATAAAATGATCTGAAAAATGAAATGGCAAATCACTTCAGTATCTTTGCCAAGAAAAGCCTAAATTGGGACAAAAAGAGTCAGGCATGACTGAAATACCTGAATAATAAAAAAAGCACAGTTTAACATAGAGATAATTGGCCTCTGTCATTTGTGGTATGGCACATATCTAAATAACAAGTCAAAGCTATATTTTTGGGAAAGATGAGAAGTTTTTTTCATGCTAGTGTCATTCTCCATCATCCTTATCATTATCAACAAGAACTAACATTTGTACAACAATTGCTGTCTTCCAAGTGCTTTATAAATATTATATCATTTGATCCTCACAAAAGCCATGAGAGGTAGGTGCTATGTATCCCCATTTTGTAGTTGAAGAAACTGAAGTAAATACAGGTTAAATGACTTTCCCAGGGTCACAAACTGGGAAGTGTCTGAGGCCAAATTTGAACTCAAGTCTTTCTAGCTCCAGGACCAGTACTTAATCCATAGAGCTATCAAGCTGCCCTTAGTCCTACTGTTTCTCTTTTCAAAAAAATAGTCAAAATGTCAAATAATATAGCTTCATTTGATGGCATTGTTACTTATTAATATATCTTTTCATAGAATTTTGGTAAACTATATCTCTGCCTATTTTGTTAAACTTTAAAGCAGATAATTTTTGTTATTGATGTTAGTCATATAATTTGGTCTCTTGTAGCCAAGGGAAAGAGAAAGAAAGTGCAAACCATAAAATATGAGTAAAAAAGACAACCTTTTTGTACTCCCATCAATGGGTGAGATAGTCTACTGTTCACTTTTTAAATTATTAGAATGCTTCTTAGAATTTCAATATAACATCATGTGAAATCAGAAAATGGAACTTACACTAAAAGAAATATGTACATTTTAGACAGAAAGCTTTACAAAACAAACATACAGTGCAATATAAATTTTACTGATATTTTAGGAAAGCTCATATGTGTATGTGTGTGTGTGTATATATATATATATATATATATATACACATATACATACACATGTATTGTGTACCTCTAGGTATGTATATGTATATGTACAGGGTTTCCCAAAAGTCTTAGTATAGTTCTAACATACTAGAGTATAATTTTAAGCCATTAAGAGAAAATTTCAAGCTATCAAACTAAGCCTTTGAGACAACTTATGTATATGTGTGCGTATGTGTATCATAGGTGAATTGTAACCCATAAGCATAAACATAGGCATCCCAATTTAAAAGGGGCCTTTCATTATTTAACTTCTGAAGTGCTGAGAAAAAGAAAATAATATACTTTGAAAAGGCTGCTTTATTGATCTGGAATAAAGATACCTTCCCAGCTAACTGGCTTTCATCCCAGATAATAATCCCATAATAACCTAGTCACATATTTTAAAGTTGGTCTGAAGGAATGCTAACTTATCCATTATGATAAAAGACCCCAAATGTCATTCTTAACACAAATGGATTAGGGACTTGATATGTAGTATCATAGACCTTTTAGGCTAACCAATGAGGTTAACAGAGGTGTGATAGATGACCTCAATCTGCCTGTACATAAGTACAGTAACACAATCTATATCCTATGAGTCATCTCTCTCCTTAACATTTAACTGGGGCATGTGAATTTTCTCAATCTAAGTGTTCCCTGTCTTAGATTAAATAAGAGCTCCTGAACTCTTCATTTCTCATAATACTTAGCTTCTTATTTAGATATTATGGTATTTTGCTAAGACAGATCATAACACACAAGTGTTGTGAGCTTTCCAGTTTTAGAATATCATAGGATTTATGGATGCAAAAAGACATAGATATTATATATTGAGGAAACTGAGGTAAAAGTTTGATTTGCCTAAGGTGACCTAGTAGTGCATCATTTCATATCCAGGTATTCTTACTCTAGATTTAGTGGTTTTATTCTTGCTCCAAAATTTAAGGTCAAAGGAATAGGAATAGTAGCAGTAGCAGCGTACTGGGGTTGATGATGATAAGAATAGGGAGAAGAAAAGAAAGAAAGAGGAGAAAAAGAAAAGAAAAAGAAAGAGGAGAAGGAAGAGGAGACCAATAATAGCAATAGAAAAAATATATATAGTGTTTTAACATCTTGTAAATTACTTATCATAGTCTGTGCCTAATTCAAACCATTCTACTGATAGTTTAGGTCATATTTTAAATCAAAATTAAATAATTATAGATCATTCAAATGAAAATCTACTGAAGCATAATACAAAAAGAATACTCTATGGAGATATAGTATTTAGTTCATTTCATTATGACAATTCCTCAATAAGAAAATTATTGTGACTCACTAGATTTCAGAACATTTGTCAAGTTTGAAAATCTGATATTAAACATAAGTAGAATTCATATTCCTAGTTGAACAAGAAACCATGGCCTAAGATCATCAGAAAATTATCAAAGGAAGTTTGAGCATCATAATTCTAGGATGATAAAGTTTAAGGATAGTTTCCAAATATTCTAGTCCAAATGAAAATAGTGGTGCTGGTGGAAGATATTGTTTATGTTATGCCTCCCAAAAAATTATTTCATTCATTCATAACTCACAATCACTTTAAAACATAGATATTATCATTATATCCATTCAATATGAGAGGATTCTGAGACTCAGCTATATTTAATACTTGCCAAAAATCACTTATGTAGTAATTCTCTGAGGTAGGATTTGAACACAGATGTTGTTGGCTATAAGTCCAACATCCAATAAAGGCTACTTCTAAAGACTACTGGAATGTAAATCACAAAATTTAAAAAAGAGGAAAAATATAAATTGTTTCCTAGAAAATATCTTGAAACCCTGAATTTTCCAGGGAAAATGTGCTTAAAACATGTAAATACAATGTCAATAATTAAACAAAAGTTTTGCAAAAGATTTCTTAGCCATATTTAATAAATTGTAAATTATCTACAATGCACACAGGTGTTTCAAAACCCATTTAACATTGTTTCCATAGCTTATTTTTTGCTGTGCTTTCCTTTTACCTTGTTGTAATCATTGCATTTATTGCTTTCTGGGTTCTGAAATCAACTCAGATTATATAGGTCTTTCCATACTTCTCTGAATTTTTCATATTTGTTCCCCAACCTCATTTCTATAAATGTGTGCTTCTATTTATATACCACAATTTATTTAGCCATTCTCTAATTGATGGGCATCCATTCAGTTTCCAGTTTCTGGCCACTACAAAGAGGGCTGCCTTCTTTAAGATCTTTTTGGGATATAAGCCCAGGAGTAACACTGTTAAATCAAAGGGTATGCACAGTGTGATAACTTTTTGAGCATAGTTCCAAATCGCTCTCCAGAATGGTGGATGTATTCACAATTCCACCAGTGATGTAACAGTATGTGACATGACTTTTATGGTAATATTTTATACAACTTCAAGTGGTCCTTCATAATGGAGGGAATATGGAGGGAAGGAAGAAGGGGAATTTGAAACTCAAAATTTTAAAAACAAATATTAAAAAATGTTTTACATGTAAGTTGGGAAAATAAAAAAAATATTTAAACAAAAATTGCTATCTCAAAAAAAAAACAACAATAATAACAGTGTATTGGTTTATCTGATTTCCCACATCACAAAAAAACCCAAAATTGAATATATCTAATATAAATAAAAATTTGGGGGTAGCAGATGAAATTTCAGAGTTTTGTTATTTATACATCTTGTTTTTCCTGATTGAAAGAACATTTTAAAGAATTTTTGAAAAATTTAAATTCTTCTTTAGAAATTTTTAAAAAATTTATTTTGCCACTTACCTAATAACCTTGCTTCCTTTGGGTTGTATTAATGTCCATTTGTATTTGTGAATGAAGGAAAGAAGTCTATATTGATTATATCCACAAAGAGACATAAAACTGAGTATATCCTTTGGGTTTATCATTATCCCTGTTTTCCAAGGTGATTGGGGAACAAGGAAAAGAACTTATATGTTCAAAGATATTTATAGCAACTCTCTTTGTGGTGAAAAAGAACTAAATGTTGAGAGAATTCCCCTCAATCAGGGAATGACTAAGCAACTTGCCTTATATGATTGTGATAGAATACTACTATGTTAAAAGAAATAATGAGTCTGTTGATTTTAGGAAAAAAAACAAACAAATATACAAAAGCTTTCTTGAAGCAACGAAGAATGAAGTGAGAAGAACCAAGACAATGCTATATACAGTAACAGCAATATTTTTCTAAGAACTTTGAAAAACTAAAGTCATTTTGAGTATTATAAATACTCAAATCCACTACAAAGTACCTTTATAGGATGAGACAATTCACATCCAGGAAAATAAATGATAAATAGGAGTAGATCTAGTATAATGTTACACACACACACACACACACACACACACACACTTTTTTGTATCTAATAGCAGATTTCCATAGAGTGGGATAAGGAGCAAAGGATAAAAAAGGAAAACAAATAGGAGAGAACATAAAAAACATTTAGAAGGAAGCAAAGAAAAGCGGGGTAGTTTCGAAGATGCAGTATTCATTTGCATAATTTTGAAAGGAAACAGTATGAAATAGAAATTCATAGTTTTATAATAAATTATTTTTATATTGTGCTCTGTATATGAAAATGTTCTTTTTTGCATTTAAGATAAAAATGAATAAAAATATAAAAAAACAATATGTTCACTTCTTGGGGTGGAGCCAAGATGGAAGAGTAAACTCAGAAAGCATCTTGAGGTCTTCTAATTTCCCTTTAAAACCACATGAAACCAGGCTTTTGAATAGAGTCTGATGGAATAAAACCTCCAGCTTGAGAAAGATTGGAAAAACTTCTTTTTTTTAAATTTAATAACCTTTTATTTACAGGTTATATGTATGGATAACTTTACAGCATTAACAATTGCCAAACCTCTTGTTCCAATTTTTCACCTCTTACCTCCCACCCCCTCCCCCAGATGGAAGGATGACCAGTAGATGTTAAATATATTAAAATATAAATTAGATACACAATAAGTATACCTGACCAAACCGTTAAGATTGGAAAAACTTCAAAAAACTTCAGTCTCCCTGGAGTGAAAAGGCTCTTTAGGCCAGCTCAGATAGACTCTGGGAAAGCTGATGAGAGGATCTTAATCATAGCAAAACAGCAACTGAGATCCTCAATCCTGGCTAAGTAGAGAAGCTAATTAGTGGGCCATCTTCCAGTCCCAACTCAGAAGGCAAACTCTGGAAAAAAGAGCATGCAAAGCTACCTCCTACAAATACAAGGGTTCCCTGTGTTGAAAGCCAAGTGGGACAGTGCTCACTTTACCCCAGGTGTTGAGATCAACCAAAAAAAAAAAAAAAAAAAAAAAAGCCAAAATAAAAGGAAAAAAATGATCAAGAAACAGAAAATAACAAACTCAGATGAGGACAGAATGTCCACAAGGGAAATATCAAAGAGTGATATGAGTTGGTCTCACGCCCAAAGAGGCTTATTGGAAGTATTCATAAAAGACTTTAAAAGAGAAATAAAGAGAAGTAGAAGAAAAATGAAAGGTATACATGAGAGAGTCAACAGCTTGGAAAAGGAAAGGAAAAAAATGTCTGAAAAAAAAACCACCTTAAATAGTGGAATTAACCAAATAGAAAAAGATATTAAAATATCTAACTGAAGAAAATCACTCATTAAAAATTGGAACATGGAGATAGAAAGGGATATACTTTCTTCTCAGCAGTTCATGGAACCTATTCAAAAATTAACCATATATTAGGACATAAAGACCTCAAAATTAAAATGCAAGAAAGCAGAAAAAAAGCTTTTTTCAGATCAATGCAAAAAACTAATTCAACAAAAGTTAGGGGGGAAATAGACCAAAAGAATTGGAAAATAAAAACCCATCTTAGGCGGAGCCAAAGAGGGGAAAGACACCGGTTTCAAGCTCTTCATCCTTTATCAATAATATATCAAGCCCAAAATAGTCTTGACTGCCCAATTGTAAAGATAAGAAGTAGAACAACCCACCAGCCGAAAAAACTGCAGTCCGCCAAAAGGTTGGTTCCGGGGCCGGGGGACGGGCGAGACTGGGAGAGAAATTAGGTTCCGAGGAGAGTCCAAACCCAGGGTGAAGGCACAGATCCAGCCGCCGCAGCCCAACCCGCAGTGGGGCTTTTCCTTGGGATTGGATCCGACGGCAGGAGGACGACCCGTAGCCTAATCGCGAGGGGGCCGGCTTGGGGCCATAGGAGCTTTTTTTTTTCCAGGGCCGATTTGCATTGGCAGAGACGTGGGCAGATTTGTTGTCTTCCCGGTCTGCACCCAGCCTTAAACCTTTGTCCCACAAGAGGTTTCGGGACACTTTCACCACTTAACCCAGGAGGGCAACGATAATCCACCCAGCCCTACTACAGTTTATAGCTCCTAGTGCAACCACCTCCTGTTGGGGGAAGGGAAAACCTCACACAGACACCCCAACTGAGCAAATCGGTTTACATCTTTCCTGTCTGCAGAGGAAGCTGGTAACCCCCCTTTGCCTAGGAGACCCACCCTAAATTTTAAACATGAAAAAAAAAGATGAAAAGAACAATCACAGCTTTATGCAGAAAAAGAGCAGGTCAGCAAAACCTGAAGAGAACTCAAACAGCAAAATGCATCAATGTCCTCCTTACATGATGCTCTATAGGGGCCATTAAAAGTCTCAAAAGAGAGTTGAAGATAAAGGGGAAAGGAAAGAAAGGTTTTACAAGAGAGCAAAACTCCTTAAATACGAATTGGAAAAAATAAAAATTACTACAAAGTAGGATTTGGGAAATTTGAAAAGACAAAGAACTGAAGAAAGTAGGATCCAGAATTGGAAAAGACAAAGAAAAAAGAAAGTAGGATCTGTGAATTGGAAAAAGAAAATAATTACTAAAAAAAAAAAATTAGTGAAATGGAAAAAAATCACAGACCAAAACAATACATTAAAAACCAATTGACAATACAGAAAGAAGTAAAAAAAGCTATTGAAGAAAATAATTTTTAAAAATTAGAACTGAACAATTGAAACTAATGATTCATTGAGACAGCAAGAATCAGCGCAAAACAAAAATGACAAACTGAAAACCACAATGATCTATTGCAAAAACGACAGACTTAAAATAGGATCAGGAGAGATAATCTGAGGATTTTGGACTTGAAAACTTGATGAAAAAAAAGAGCCAGATACTATTTTACAAGAAATCAAAAGAGAACTGCCAGATGTAAAGAATCAGAAGGTAAAATAGGCATTGAAAGAATTATCAAACACCTTCTGAAAGAAACCCCAAAAATAAAAAACCCAAGGAATATTGTGGAAAATTTCAAACTATAAGATTAAGGAAAAATTTTACAAGCAGCCAAAAACCATTTAAATACCGAGGTGCCACAATAAGGATCACCCAAGATCTGGCTGCCTTACATTGGGGGAAAGAAGGCCGAAATATGATATTCCGAAAGGCACAAGAACCTTGAGATGGCCAAGAATAAACTACCCAGCTAAGCTGGAGCATTTTCTTCCAGGGAAGAAGATGGCATTTAATGAAACAAATGAATTCCTTTGAAGAAAAAACCAGAATAAACAAAAAAATTTGATCCCAAGAATAGAACTCAAGAGATGCAGAAAAGGTAAAAATAACTCTGAAAAATTGTATTTTGTTGTGGATAACAAAAAGAATACATGGGAATTTGATTTAAATTAAAATAAAAAAGAGATTGGAAAAGGGAGATGGCAGAATAAGGTGGGAAGGGGGAAAAAAAGAGGGGAACCACATCCCACAAAGAGGCTAAGGAAACCATCATATCTGAGGGAATTTAGAGAGGGGAGAACAGGGAATTTACTCATGGAGTTGGCCAAAGAAAAATAATTGACATTTGTTTTAGAGAAAATTTCCCGCCCCATTAAAACGGGGAGAGGAAAAGGAAAAAAAAGAGTAATAAGGGAAGGAAGGGGGAAAGACCGGGGGGGGAGGGATTAAAAGAGGATAAGACTGGAACAAGAGGGGTACATGTTTAAAAGGGGAAAAGAGGGTGGGGAGGAAAATGAAAGCACAATCTGGGGTTATTAGGATGGCAGGAAATACAGATTTATAATTCAACAAATGTAAATGGAAGAACTCCCCAAAAGAGGAGGCAGATAGAGACTGGACGTCAGAACCCTACAATATGTTGTTTACAAGAAACACATTTAAAGCAGGGGATGGATAGAGTAAAAAAAAAGGCTGGAGCAAAATCTATTATGTTTAGGTGAACAAAAGAGGGGTAGCCATCCTTATCTCAGACAACAAAAGAAAATTGATCTAATTAAAAGAGAAATGAAGGAATACATCCTCTAAAGGGTAGCATAAACAACGGCAATATCAATATTAAAAATATATGCACCAATGGAGGACCCAACTTCCTAAAGGAGAAGTTAAGAGTTGCAAGAAGAAATAGACAACAAAAACTGTAATAGTAGGAGATCCAACCTTGCACTCTCAGAATTAGACAAATCAAACCACAAAAAAAATAAGAAAGAAATTAAAGAATAAAAGAATATTAGAAAATTAGTATGTTATCTTTGGAGAAAATTGAATAATAGAAGGAATATCTTTCTTTTCAGCAGTTCATGGAACCTATTAAAATTACCATATATTAGGACATAAAACCCTTTAAATTAAAATGCAAGAAAGCAGAAATAGTAAATCTTTTTTAGATCATGATGCAAAAAAACTACATTCCAAAAAAATTAGGGGAAATAGACCAAAAAATTAACTAAAAACTTATTTAAAGAATGATTTGGGGAAGAAAATTATAGATACAATTAATAATTTACTAAGATAATGAAATGATGAGACATCATACCAAAAATTTGTGGGATGCAGCCAAACAGTAAAAGAGGGAATTTTATATCCTTAGAGGCTTATTTAATAAAACAAGAAAGAAAAGATTAATGAATTGGGTTTCAAAAAAAAACTAAAAAAAGACCAAATTAAAAACCCCCAATCAAATACTAAATTGAAATTTAAAATTAAAAGGAGAAAAAAATATTGAAAGAAAAAAACTATTGAACTAATTAATAAAACTAAGAGTTGGTTCTATGAAAAGCCAATAAAATAGATGTTTTTGGAAAACTGATTGAAAAGGAGGGAGGAAAATGAAATTAGTAGTCTTAAAATGAAAAAGGAGAACTTTCCACCAATGAAGAGGAAATTAGAGAAATAATAAGGAGTTATTTTGTCAACTTTATGCCAATAAAATTTTGATAACCTAGGAAATGGATGGACTACCCCAAAAAAACAGACTCCCAGATTAAAGAGGAAGAAGTAAATTTTTGAATATCCCATTTCAGAAAAGAAAAGAACAGGCAATTATTTAAACCCCAAGAAAAACCCGGACCAGATGGATTTTTATGTGAATTTTAAAAATTTAAAGAACAATTTTCCCAATGCTATATAAATTATTTGATAAAATAGGGAATGAAGGAGTCCACCAAATCTTCCTATGACACAGACATGGTAATTGATACCAAACCAGGTATTGAAACAGAGAAAGAAAATTATAGACCAACTCCCTAATGAAATTGATGTAAAATCTTTAAATATTAGCAAAAGACTAACAGAAAAATCATTCCAAGATAATAATATGATCAAGTAGGATTTATACCAGGAATGCAGGGTTTCAATATTAGGAAAACTATCAATATAATTGGCCATTAAAACCAAATTAAAAAAACCAATGATCATCCTAATGATGGAAAAAGCATTTGATAAAACCAACATCCATTCCTATTAAAAAAATTGGAGTATAGGAATAAATGGATTTTCCTTAAAATAATCAGAAATCATTTAAAACCATCAAAAATATGTAATGGGAGACAAACGCAACCATTCCTAATAAGATCTGAGGAAACAATTGCCCACTATCACCGTTACTATTTAATATTGTATTAGAAACGCTAATAGCAATAAGAGCTGAGAAAGAGATTAAAGGAATAAGAATAGGCAAATGAGGAAGCCAAATTATACCTTTGCCGATGACATGATGGTATACTTAGAGAACCCAGAGATTCCAAAAAAGTTATTAGAAATAATCCCAACTTTAGCAAAGTTGTTTATAAAAAAAACCACAAAGTCATCAGCATTCTTATATATCACTAACAAAACCAAAGTCAGAGTTACAAAAGAAATTATTTAAAGTAACTACTGATAATATAAAAAATATTTAAATCTATCTGCCAAGGGAAAAACAAAACTTTATGAGAAAATTACAGACCACTTTTTCACACAAATTAAGTCTGATCTAACTAATTGAAAAATATTAAATGCCTTGGATAGGCGAAAATATAATAAAGATGAAATATTACCTAAACTAATCTATTTATTTAGCTATACCAATAGACTCCCAAAAACTATTTTAATGACCTAGAAAAATAAAACAAAGTTCATATGGAAAACAAAAGGTCAAGAATTTCAAGGGAATTAATGAAAAAAAATCAAATGATGGTGGCTTAGCTGTACCAGATCTAAAACTATACATAGAGCAGCAGCCAAAACATTTGGTATTGGCTAAGGAATAATTAGTTGATCAGTGGAATAGATTAGGTTAAGGAAAAACAGTCAACAAATAAGAATTAGTCTTTGAAACCCAAAGATCCCAGCTTTTGGGATAAGAACTTACGTTTGATAAAATTCAAAAATTGAAACCAATATGGCAAAACTAGGATTGATCCATACTTAACGCCAACCAAGATAATAAAATGGGTCATGACCGATAAAGAATGAAATTATTAATAAATTAGAGGAAATAGGATAGTTTACCTCGACCTTGGGGGGAAGGTTTTAGACAAAAGAACTAGAGATCATTATGATCACAAATAGAAAAATTTCATTATACAAACTGAAAAGTTTTTGTAAAACAAAACTAATGCAGAAAGATTAGAAGGAAGAAAAACTGGGGAAAATATTTTTACAGTCAAAGGTTCTGATAGGGGCCTCATTTCCAAAATATATAGAGAAAACCCTAATTTATAAAAAAATCGCCATTCTCCAATTGAAAATGGTCAGGAATGAAAGACAATTTCAGATGGAAATTGAAACTATTTCTAGTCATATGAAAAGATGCCCAAATTATTAATCAGAGAAATGCAAATTAAACAACTTAAGATACTACAACCTGTCGATTCTAAGATGACAGGAAAAAAATGATGATTGTTGGAGGGGATTGGGGGAAACTGGGAATTGATTATTGTTGGTGGAGTTTGGAAGAATCCAACCATTTTGGAGAGTAGTTTGGAATATGCCAAAAAGTTATAAACCATACCCTTTGATCCAGAGGTTACTACTGGGATTATATCCCAAAGAGATTATAAAGAAGGGAAAGGACCTGTATGTGCACGAATGTTTGTGGCAGCCCTTTTGTAGTGGTTTAGAAATAAACTAATGGATGTCCATAGGAGAATGGCTAATAAATTGTGGTATATGAAAAATTATGGAATATTACTGTTCTGTAAGAAAGACCAAAATGATTTCAGAAAGGCCCAGAGACTTACAAGAACTGATGCTAAGTGAAATGAGAAAGGAGATCATTATATACCAACAAAATTAGATGATGACTAGTCCTGATGGACGGCCACCAGCAACAAGATCAACCAAATCATTTCTAATGGAGCAGTAAGAACTGAACTAACTATACCCAGAAAAGAACTCTGGAGATGACTAAAAACCATTACATTGAATTCCCAGTCCCTATATTTATGCACACCTGCATTTTGATTTCCTTCACAAGCTAATTGTACAATAATTAGAGTCGATTCTTTTTGTACAGCAAAATAAGTTTTTATGTATAATTTATTGTGTATCTGAATTTTAATATATTTAAATCACTTCATCCTCCATTTAGGGGGTTAAAAGGTGAAAAAATTGAACAAGAGGTTTAAGTTAATGTGTAAAGTTACCCATGTTATATCCTATAAATTTTATTAAATAAAAAAAAAAAAAAAACAATTTCATCTTAAAGAATGATTAGGCAAATTATAGATAAAATTAATTTCATAAGATAATAAAGATGAGACATTATACCAAAATTTGTGGATGCACCAAAGGGTTAAGAGGGAATTTTATATCCTTAGAGGCTTATTGAATAAAACAGAGAAACAAAAGATTAATGAATTTTTAAATTAAAAACTAAAAAAATCCAAATTAAAAAACCCCAATCAAATACTAAATTGGAAATTTAAAATTAAAAGGAGAAATTAAAAAATTGAAAGTAAAAAACTATTGAACTAATTAATAAAACTAAGAGTTGGTTCCATGAAAAAGCCAAAAAATAGATAAGCCTTTGGTAAATCTGATTAGAAAAGGAGAGAGGAAATGTTAGTAGTCTTAAAATGAAAGGGAGAACCTTTCCACCAATGAAGAGGAAATTAGAGAAAAATAAGGAGTTATTTTGTCAACTTTTAGCCAAAAATTTGATAACCTAAGGAAATGGATGACTACCTAAAAAAATAGACTTCCAGACTAAAGAGGAGGAAGTAAATTTTGAATAGTCCCATTTCAGAAAAAAGAAATAGAACAGGAATTAAAAACTCCCTAAGAAAAATCCCCGGACCGGGATGGATTTACATGGAATTTTACCAAACATTTAAAGAACAATTCCCCAATGCTATATAAATTATTTGATAGAATAGGAATGAAGGGAGTCCTACCAAATTCCTTCTATGACAAGAATGGTACTGATACCTAAACCAGGTAGGTGAAAACAGAGAAAAAAAATTATAGAACAATCTCCCAAGAAATTGATGCTAAAATCTTAAATAAGAATTAGCAAAAAGACCAAAAAACATCTCCAAGATAATACACATGATCAAGTAGGAATACCAGGAATGCAGGGTTTTCAAATTAGGAAAACTATCAAATAATTCCATGTTAATAACCAAATTAAAAAACCAATGATATCTAATAGATGCAGAAAAAGCATTTGAAAAACCAACATCTATTCCATTAAAAACACTTGAGAGTATAGGAATAAAATTTTCCTTAAAATAATCAGGCATCTATTTAAACCATGTAAACATAATGTAATGGAGACAAACGAACCATTCCCAAAAGATCTGGAGGAAAACAAGTCAAAGTTATTATTTAATATTGTATTAGAAATTTAGTTTTAGAATAAGAGCTGAGAAAGAGATTAAGGAAAAGAATAGGAAAGAGGAAGCCAAATTATCACTCTTTGCCGATGAAATGATGGTATATTAGAGAACCCCAAGATTCTGTAAAAAAAGTTTTAGAAAAATCCACAACTTTAGCAAAGTTTTATTATAAAATAAACCCAATAATATCAGATTCTTATATATCACAAAAAATCCAAACAGAGTTCAAAGAGAAATCCATTTAAAGTAACACTGATAATAAAAATATTTAGGAATCATCCGCCAGGAAAATCAGAAACTTTATGAAAAATTCAGACCATTTTCAAAAAATTAAGTCGATCTAACTAATTGAAAATTGGAAAATATAATAAAGGGACAAATTACCTAAACTAATCATTTATTTATTATACCAACAGAGTCCCAAAAAACATTTTAATGACCAAAAATAAACAACAAAGTTCATATGGAAAAACAAAAGGCCAAGAATTTCCAAAGGAATTAATGAAAAAAATCTAATGAAGGTGGTTGGGTACCAGATCTAAAATTAAAAGCAGCAGTTACCAAAACATTTTATTGGCTTGAATAATTATTGATCAGTGGAATAGATTAGGTCAAGGATAAAACAGTCAACAAATATAGCAACCTAAATTTTTGAAAAACCCAAAGATCCCAGCTTTGGGATAAGAACTTACTGTTTGATAAAAATTTGGAAAATTTGGAAACAATGGCAGAAACTAGGATTGATCCATACTTAACGCCCCACACCAAGATAAGGTCAAAATGGGTTCATGACCTGAAAAGAATGAAATTGTTAATAAATTAGAGGAACAAGGGAAGTTTACCTCCCTAGACCTGTGGAAGGGGAAGGCTTTTATGACAAAGGAAACAGAGATCAACTGATCACAAAATAGAAAACTTTGATTATACCAAACTGAAAAGTTTTGAAAAAAAAACTAATGCAGACAAGATTAGAAGGGAAGCAAAAATGGGAAAAATTTTTACAGCTTGTTTGATAAATTATTTCCAAAAATAGAGAATTAACTTAATTTATAAAAAATCAAGCCATTCTCCAATTGAAAATGGTCAGGATATGAAAAGAAATTTCAGATGAAGAAATTGAAACTATTTCTAGTCATATGAAAAGATGCCCAAGTCAATTAATCAGAGAAATGCAAATAAGACAACCTAAGATACCACTACAACCGTGGATTCAAAGATGACAGGAAAAATAATGATGATTGTTGGAGGGATGGGAAAAATGGGACACATGATTGTTGGTGGAGTTGTGAACGAATCCAACCATTTTGAGAGATTTGGAACTATCTCAAAAGTTATCAAACTGTGCATACCCTTGATCCAGAGTTTACCAATTATATCCCAAAGAATTATAAAGAAGGGAAAGGGACCTGTATTGACGAATGTTTGTGGCAGCCCCTTTTGTAGTTAAAAATTGAAACTGAAAGTCCACGTTGAGAAGGTTTGAAAAATTGTATATGAAATTATGGAATATTATTGTTTGTGAAATGACAAAAGATTTTGAAAGGCCTGAGAACTTAAGAACTAGCTGAGTGAAATGAGCAGGACCAGGACCCATATATACTAACATTAAACTATATGATGACCAGTTCTGATGGACCAGGCCATCCTACAAGAGATCAACCAAATATTTCCAATGGAGCAGTAATGAACTGAACTAGCTATGAAGAAAGAACCTGGGAGATGACTAAAACCATTACTTGAATTCTAATCCCTAATTTATGCACACCTGCATTTTGATTTCCCTTCACAAGCTAATTGTAAATATTTCAGAGTCTATTATTTTTTACAGCAAAATAACGTTTTGGTCATGTATACTTATTTGTATCTAATTTAATTTTAATTTAACATCACTTATCCTGCCATCTAAGGGGGGGGGGTAAAAGGGAAAAATTGGAACAAGATTTCAATTGTTAAGCTAAAGTTACCCATGCATATATCCTGTAAATAGAAGGCTATTAAATAAAAAAAAAATTGGAACAGAGAAAATGGAAGTTAATGACTTTTTTATACAGTAATAATGAGTTAAACAAATTAAAAGGAATGAAAAAAATGGAAGAAAGTGGAATATCTCATTGGAAAAACAGCTGTCCTGGATAATAGATCCAGAAAAGACAATTTAAAAATTATTGGCATACCTGAAAGCCATGACCAAGAAAAGTGTCTAGATAGCATTCTACAAGAGATCATTGAAGAAAATTACCCCAATATTCTAGAAATAAAGGGGGGAATATTGATTGAAAGAATCCATCAATCACATTCAGAAAGAAATCCTACAAGGAAAACCCCAAGGAATATTGTTGCAAACTCCAGAATTACAATCTCAAAGAAAAAAACTACTGCAAGTTTCCAGACAAAAACATTTCAGATATCGAGGATCAACAGTCAAGATGGCCCAGGATTTGGCAGCTTGTAAAATAAGGGATCAGAAGTTCTGGAATATGATATTCTGGAAGCCAAAGGACCAAGAATTAACTACCTAGTGAAATTCAGCATCATCTTTTGGAGAGGAGATAGAGCTTTAATGAAGTAAGACTTTTAATCATTTTTATTAAAAAAAAAAACAGAATTGAACAGAAAATTTAGTGTGCAAACACAGGACTCAAGAGACGCATAGAAAGGTAAAACAGGGGAAAATATATATATGTGTATATATATATATATATATATATATATATATATATATATATATAAAATTTAAAAGTTAAACTATTTACATCCTTAGATAGGAAAACCATATCTATAACTTTTGAGAAATATATCTGTCAGTGGGCAGACAGAGGGAGGCATCACATAGATTAAGGATGTGATTGTGAATGGACTCTGATGTGATGACATCATAAAAAAAGACATTAAGAGCTGGAAAAAAGTCTATCCTGGAAAAAGAAGAAAGAACAGGTATAATAGGACAATTAGTTCACATTAAGAAGTTCAAAAAATATATTACAATGGAGGGGGGAAAGGCAGGGAAAGCAGTGTATGAAGATAGATCTCATAAATTTTGGCTCTCAGAGGGAATAAATCATTCGGTTGGATATAGAAATTTATCTAACCCTATAAAGAAGGAGGAAGGGAAAGAAAAAAAGAAAAAAATAAGGACATGATAGAAGGGAGGGAAGAAAAACTAGGGAAAAGGGTAAGAGAAGGAGGAAGGGAGTGAAAGAAGATAAAATAGTGGGTAGGATGAGTTAAAACACTACTAAGATAAGAGGTAGGAGTAAAAGAATATCTTCTATTCTAGGTAGTGGGTGAGCTGGGTAAAAACACTACTAAGGAGAGGATAGAAAAAGACAAACAAAAGTATATACAAAAGAGAAAATAGGATGGAGTGAAATATAGAGTCATAATTGTTAATATGAATGGGATATACTTTTCCATAAAACAGAAGCAGTTAGCAAAATGAATTACAAAACAGAATCCTACAATATGTTGTTTAAAAGAAATACATTTGACCAAGAACACATGTAGTGTAAAGGTAAAAGGCTGGAACAGAATTTATTATGCTTCAGCTGAAGTAAAATAAAAATCAGAGGTAGCAATTCTGATATCAGATAAAACAAAAGTAAAAATAGATCCCATTAAAAGAGATAAGGAACGAAAGTACATCTTGGAAAAGGGTACCATAAATAATTGTGCAGTATGGACTAGTTCCTTGGAGGGTCTTGGGGGTTAGGCAGAGTCAGGATAAATTAAACTTGGTCTTTAGGGAGAGAAGTGAAGGAGACAGACAAACTGCCATGAGGCTTGCCAATGATGTATCCTGGATTCTCAAGTCCAAAGTCACCAACTTTTCTTCTCCTCATCCTGCCACAAAGTGACTCCAGCCTCTGACCCTCAGCCCTCTAATCCTTGCCTATGATTATCTTAAAACCAAACATTCAGCCAGCATCCACTGTGAGAAGAGCCATTTATCCAAACGTATGCTAATAGAGTCACTGACTCATATCAAATAGGTAATTAATCTTAAGTGTTCCGCTGTCTGATTCAAGTACAGTTATTCAGAGTTTCAGCCCTCTACAAACAATGAAGTAGTAACAATATTAAATGTGTATGCAACAAATGTTAGAGCAGGCAAATTCTTAAAGAAGCTTTTAAGCCAATTGCAGAAAGATGTAGACAGCAAAACTACCCTTTGGGGGGAGGGGTCTTCGGCCTTCCCCTCTCAGAAACAAACAAATCTCACCATAAAATAAACAAGAAAGGAAATAGGAAGGTTTACAGGATTCTAGAAAACCTAGATATGATAGACTTATGGAGAAAACTGAATAGAGAAATAAAAGGAATATACATTTTCTCAGCAATATATGGCACCTACACAAAAATTGACTATTAGGGCATAAAAAATTCACAATCAAATGCAGAAAGGCAGAAATAGTGAATGCTTTCTTTTCAGATCACAATGCAATAAAAATTATATTCAATAAAGGGTCAGGGAAATGTAGACCAAAAATTATTGGAAATTAAATAACCTAATTCTAAAGAATGAGTGGGTCAAACAACAAATCACAGAAACAATCCATAATTTCATTCAAGAGAATGACATTTATAGGACAACATACCAAACCCATGGGACACACCAAAGCACTTCTTAGGGGAAATTTTATATCTCTAAATAGTTATGTGAATTAAATAGAGAAAGAGGAAATTAATGAATTAAGCATGCAACTTAAAAAGCTAAAAAAGGAACAAATTTTAAAAAACCAATTAAATATCAAATTAGAAATTCTGAAACAAAGGAGATTAATAAAATAAAAACTAAAAACCATTGAACTAGTAAATAAAACTAAGAGTTGGTTTTATGAAAAAACTAATAAAACACATAAAACTTTGGTTAATTTTGTTAAAAAGAAAAGAAAAGAACCAAATCATCAGCATTTACCAATCAAAATTTACCAGCAATGAAAAAGAAATTAAAGTAAAAATTGAGAGCTATTTTGCCCAACTCTATAGGAGCAAGACTGACAATTTAACTGAAATGGATGAATATTTACAAAATCATAAATTGCCCAGGTTAACAGAAGAGGAAAAAAAAATTACTTAAATATTCCCATTCTAGAAAAAGAAATTAAACAAGTCATTTATGGACTCCCTAAGAAAAAATCTCCAGGGCTAGATGGATTCACAAGTCAATTCTACCAAACATTTAAAAACAATTCAGTCCAATACTAAGTAAATACTATGGATTATTTGTAAAAATAGGTAAAGAAGCAGTAGTGCCAAATTTATTCTATGACTCAAATAGGGCACTGATACCTACACTAGGAAGAACCAAAACAGAGAAATAAAATTACAGAACAATTTACCTAATGAATATTGACGCAAAAATTTTAAATAAAATATTAGCAAAGATATCAGCAGGATAATGCACTATCACCAAGTGGGATTTATGCCAGGAATACAGGGCTGATTCAATATCAGGAAAACTATTACCATAATTGACCATATCGATAACAAAACCAATTCTTGGAAAATGCTTAGAGAAAAATTGTTAGAGAATCCTAGAAAATCATCCAAAAACTTATTGGAATTAATTTTCAGCTTCAGTAAAGTTGCAGTATACAAACCTACACAAATCATCAGCATTTCTATATATTATTGACAAAGCCCATCAGCAAGAGAGAGAAAGATAACACTTTCCACACAAATAAAGTCAAATCTAATCAGCTAGAAAAACATCAAATACTCATGGGTAGGCCAAGCAAATATAATAAAAATGACATTACTACCTAGGTTAATCTACTTAGTTAGTGCCATCGTAATCGAACTCCCAGAAATTATTTTACAGATCTAGAAAAAATAATACCCAAATTCATCTGGAAGAACAAAAGGTCAAGAATTTCAAGGGAATTAATGAAATAAAATGCTGATGAAAGTGGCCTGGCTGTGCCAGACCTAAAACTATATTATAAAGCAGAGGTCATCAAAACCATTTGGTACTGGCTAAGAAATAGACTGGTTGATCAGTGGAATAGGTTAGGCTCACAGGACAAAATAGTCAGTGATTATAGTAATATAGTGTTTGACAAATCCAAAGAGCCCACTTTTAGGATAAGAACTCACTAATTGACAAAAACTGTTGTGAAAATTGGAAGCTAATATGGTAGAAACTAGGCATTGAGCCACACCTAACACCATATACCTAGATAAGGTCAAAATGGGTTCATGATCTAGGCATAAAGAATGAGATTATAAGCAAATTTGAAGAACATAAGATAGTTTACCTTTCAGATCTATGGAGAAGGAAGGAATTTGTGTTCAAAGAACTGGAACTCATAACTGAACACCAAATATATAATTTTGATTATATTAAGTTAAAAAGTTTTTGTACACACAAAACTAATGCAGACAAGATTAGTAGGGAAGCAATAAACTAGGAAAACATTTTTACATCCAAAGGATCTGATAAAGGCTTCATTTCTAAAATATATAGAGAATTGACTCAAATTTGTAATAGTTCAAGCCATTCTCCAATTGATATATGGTCAAAGGATATGAACAGACAATTTTCAAATGAAGAAATTGAAACTATTTGTAGCCACATGAAAAGGTGCTCCAAATCACTATTGATCAGAGAAATGCAAATTAAGACAACTCTGAGATACCACTATACAGCTGTCAGATTGGCCTAGATGACAGGAAAGGATAATGTTGAATGTTTGAAGGGATGTGAGAAAACTGGAACACTAATACATTGTTGGTAGAACTGTGAATGGATCTAGTCATTCTGGAGAGCAATTTGGAATTATGCTCAAAAAATTATCAAACTCTGTGTACCTTTTGATACAGCAGTGTTTTAATTGGACCTACATCCTAAAGAGATTTTAAAGGCAAGAAAGGGACCCATATGTGCAAAAATGTTTGTAGCAGCACTTTTCGTGGTGGCAAGAAACTGGAAACTGAGTGGATGCCCATGAGTCTGAGAATGGCTGACTAAGATATGGCATATGAATATTATGGAATATTATTCTTCTATAAGAAGTGATCAGGAGGATGATTTTAGAGCGACCTGGAAAGACTTATATGAATTGATGTTAAGTGAAATGAGAAGAATCAGATCATTGTACACAGTAACATCAATATTACACGATGATCAGTTCTGATAGACGTGACTCTATATAACAATGAGATCACTGATGTTAGTTCCAACGATCTTGCGCTGAAGAGAGCCATCTACACCCAGAAAGAGGACTATGGGAACTGAATGTGGATCACAACAAAACATTCTCACTCTTTTTGTTGTTGTTGCTTGCATTTTGTTTTTTTACTCCTTTTCTTTCCCTTTTGATCTGATTTTTATTGTGCAGCAAGAGAATTGTATAATATGTTTACACATATTGGATTTAACATATATTTTAACATGTATGACATATATTGGATTGCTTACTGTACAGGAGGGGGTAAAGGGAAGGAGAGGGAAATCTGAAACACAAGGCTATGGAAGGGTCAGTGTTGAAAAATTATCCATGCAAATGTTTTGAAAATAAAAAGCTTTACCTTTGCACAAACAAAACTAAGGCAAACAAGATTAGAAGGGAAGCAACAAAGTAGGAAAATATTTTTACAGTTAAAGGTTCTGATAAAGGCTTCAGTTCCAAATATAGAGAATTGACTCTAATTTATAAGAAATCAAACCATTCTCCAATTGATAAATGGTCAAAGGATATGAACAGACAATTTTCAGATGATGAAATTGAAACTCTTTTTACTCATATGAAAGGGTTTTCCAAATCACTATTGATCAGAGAAATGCAAATTAAGATAACTGAGATACCACTACACACCTGTCAGATTGACTAAGATAACAGGAAAAAAATAATGATGAATGTTGGAGGGGATGCAGGAAAACTGGGACATTGATGCATTGTTGGTGGAGTTGTGAACGAATCCAACCATTCTGGAGAGTAATCTGGAATTATACCCCAAAAGTTATCAAACTGTGCATACCCTTTGATCCAGCAGTGTTAGTACTGGGCTTATATCCCAAAGAGATACTAAATAAGGGAAAGGGACCTGTATGTGCCAAAATGTTTGTGACAGCCCTTTTCATAGTGACTAGAATGCATGCCCATCAATTGGAGAATGGTTGGGTAAATTGTGATGTATAAATGTTATGGAATATTATTGTTCTGTAAGAAATGACCAGCAGGATGAATACAGAGAAGCTTGGAAAAACTTACATGAACTGATGCTGAGTGAAATGAGCAGAACCAGGAGATCATTATACACTTAAACAACAATACTGTATAAGGATGTATTCTGATGGAAGTGGATTCCTTCAACAAAGAAAAGATCTAATTCAGTTCCAATTGACCAATGATGGACAGAATCACCTACACCCAGAGAAGAAACACTAGGAAATGAATGTGGATTACTTGTATTTTTGTTTTTCTTCCCAGGTTATTTTTACCTTCTGAATCCAATTCTTCTTGTGCAACAAGAGAACTGTACAGTTGTGCATACATATATTGTATCAAGGATATACTATAACATATTTAATATGTATAAGACTGCTTGCCATCTAGGGGAGGGGGTGGAGGGGAAAGTCAGAACAGAAGGAAGGGATAATGTTGTAAAAAATTACCCATGCTTATGTTCTGTCAATAAAAAATAAAGAAAATACAAAAAAAGAAAATAAAAAGCTTTTTTAAAAAAGAGAGATACAAAAATAAATTCCATTTAAAATTACTATAAACAAAATAAAATACTTGGAGGTCTTCCTGCCAAGATAAACCCAAGAGCTATATGAACACAATTACAAAACACTTCTCACACAAATGAAGTCAGGTTTAAATAATTGTAAAAGTATCAATTGTTCATGGGTAGGCTGAACAAATAGAATTAAAATGACAATTCTGCCTAAATTGATCTACTTCTTCAATGGCATACCAATCAAACTGCAAAACAGTATTTTATAGAACTACAAAAAAATAGTAACAATTCATCTGGAAGAACAAAATCTCAAGAATATCAAGGGAATTGATGGAAAAAATACAGAGGATGGTTGTTTAACAGTACCAAACTTAAAACTATATTATAAAGCAGTGATCATCAAAACCATTTGGTATTTGTTAGAATCCTTACAAGCTGTTAAGTCATTAGAATTGATAGAGACAATAATTATCTAATTTAGCATGGTTCAGTATGATTGATCTGATTTTACAAGGAGATGTTATGGGCCAGAACTTGAAACAATGTACTAAGTGGAACTGATAGAAACAATGTTTGTGTTCACACCTTTAGAGAGCTCATATAAACAGGAAGATCTTAGGGCCAAAGAGCACTCTGGCACAGACACAGAGGCACTCTGGGATAGACACAGAGCACTCTGGGAGATTGAGAGCCAGAAGCCCTCTCTCGGAGGCAAGACAGATTCATTCCAACTTTCACCTTGGTGCTGGCTGGAGACATTCGGTGTTGAGCTAGCAACGAGAGCTCTCAGAACCAAGGAAAGTTGAGGCCTCTAAGAAAACTACCCGGGCCCAAGGAATAAGAAATAAATGTTTGGATTTTATCAGCTGGCTGCATTTGGAGTGATTATTACTCTGAACTGAAACTAAGGCTGCCTCCAAAAAATCTCCCCAAGAAACCTGCTCCCAGAGAACCATCTTATATTATAAAAAAGAAGAAGAATGCCACAGGTATTCACTAAGAAATAGACTGATGGATCACTAGAATAGATTAGATACACATGACATAATAATCAATCTATAAGCAATCTGGTTTTTGATAAACCCACAAACTCTAGCTTTTGGAATAACAACTCGGTATTTGACAAAAATTGCTGGGAAAACTGGAAAATAATGTTAGAAACTTGGCATAGACTTACATCTCACATCCCATACCAAAATAAGGTCAAAATAAATATATGATTTGGATATAAAGGATAATACCATAAACAAGTTAAGCAAAGAAGGGATAATTTATCTATTAGATCTCTGAGGAAGGGAGGGATTTATGATGAAAGAAGAACTAGAGAACATTAAGAAAGATAAAATAGTCTACCTTGATTACATTAAATTAAAAAGGTCTTGCACAAACAAAACTAACAGACACAATATTAAAAGAAAAATACACAGCTGGGAAAAATCTTTACAGCCAGTATTTCTGATAAAAGGTCTCATTTTAAAAATATATGAAGAACTGTGTCAAATTTATATGAATGCAAATCATTATTCAATTGATAAGTGGTCAAAGGCTACAAAAAGACAATTTCAGATGACAAAATGAAAGCCATCTATAGTCATATTAAAAATGCTCTAAATCAAAACTGTGAGGTACTTCATACCTTTCAGATTGGCTAAGATAACAGGAAAAGATACTGATGAATGTTGGAGAGGATGTGGGAAAACTGAGACACCAATGCTTTATTGGTTAAGTTATGAAATGATCCAACCATTCAGGAGAGCAATCTGAAATTATGCCCAAAGGGCTATAAAACTGTGCATACCCTTTGATCCAACACTGCTATTACTGGATCTGTATCCCAGGGAAATCATATTGGAGGGAAAAGGACCCACTCTTGCAAAAATGTTTGTAGCAGCAATTTTTGTGGTAGCAAAGAATTGGAAAATGAATAGATGTCCATCAGTTGGAGAATGGCTGAATAAGTTGTGGTATATGAAGACAATAGAACATTATTGTTCTTTAAAAAAATGATAAACTGATTTTAAAAAGGCCTGGAAAGATTTACATGAACTGATGCTAAGTGAAACAAACACAACCAGGAATATGTTATACACAATAACAGCAAAGATATGTGTAGATCAACTATGAAAGCCTTTATTCTTCTCAGTGGTTCAATTACTCAAAGCAATCCCAATAGACTTTGGACAGAAAATGCATTTGCATCCAGAATAAGCACTAAGTAGAAGATGTAAACCAACACATACTATGTTCAATTCCTTTTTCTGCTGTTACTATGTTCAATGTTCTGATTCTGTTCACTTCACTAATCATCAATTCATGTAAGTCTTTCCAGGTTTTTTTTTTAAATCATACCATTGGTCATTTACTACAGCACAATAATGTTCTCACAATCTTATTTAGATATTTTCCAAATTATGAGCATCCCTTTGATTTCCAATTCTTAGCTACCAGAAAAAGAGCTATATATATTACAAATAGGTCTTATGTCTTTAGGTTTAACAATGGTATTGCACAGCTGAAAATTTAACAATATGTTTGTTGCCTACAGATATCCCAACTTTAAAGTTTTCAAATTACGTTACAATACTATTTCATTTTAACCACACAACTACCTTGAGAATTTTTGTTATTATTGTTTCCTATTTTTGCTATTATTGTTTCCACTTGTAATATGAGAAAGGTGAATCAAAGAGAGTTTATGATTTACTCAAGGTCAAATAACTAGTAAATGTCTGAAGTCAGATTTGAGTTGTGACATCTAAATGCCTGATATTATCATTATTTTGCTAATATGTTGTTAGCAAAAATGAAATTTTCATGCTTCATTATCATCCATAAAAATTATATAATTTGATGCTGAAACAATTAGATCAGACCATGAATAAGAAATTTTAATGTAATAAAAATAACTTTAGGGAAATATTGATTTTGCTTTTTATGCTTTATAAATATGCTCTTTATCACAGAAATATTTTGATTTATTTTGTGAGAGAAATAGAATGATAATGAGTAGAGTCTGATATTATTTTGGGCCATTTAAAGAAAATATCATTTTCTTATCTTTGGGAGTTGGCATCATTCTGCAAAACTGGATTTTTCATGAACATATTTTGGACTACAGTCATTACACTTAAAGAATAATTTAGGTCTCCCATAGTGGTTCACTATGACCACAATAATTAATAGATGCTTTCTTTAGTCACTGTCTTAGATTTTGAAAATATAGTATCCTATTGTCCAAAAAATCCTCACTAGTCCACAATCTCACAATTTACATTTGCAAATCTAAAGTAATAAAGAAGTATAGATTATATTGTTGGAATCTTTACAAAGTGTTAAGCCATTGGAGTTGATTTAATCTTAGAAAGAGTTATTTTGGGCCAGAACGTGAAACAAGGTACTAAGTGGAACTGATAGAACAATGCTTGTGTTCACACCTCTAGAGAGCTCATAAGTATCTAAGTACTCAATGGAGTTCACACGTTTGGGAGGATGCAAGGCTTAGTAGGACTTAGTCCGAATTCACAACTCCCTTGAAGTTCTTAGGGCCAGAGAGCACTCTGGGAGATAACCCAGAATCCCTCTCCCTCCAGAAGGCGGAGTTAACCTTTGGGAGATCACATATATAGGAAGCTTTTGAAGCTTGGGCTTAGTTCTTCTTGTGGGACTTAGGAGAGAGACTCTGGAAGAAAGCCTACAAGCCCTATCTTCGAGGCAAGAGAGATCCACTGCATCTTCCAATTTGGTGCTGGCTGGAGGCTGAAGAAAGCAGAGGCAGAAGCCAAGGACAAAGCTGCAAGAGCTCAAGCAGAGAGATAGGTCTCTGAACTAGCCGGGCTAATTTGGAAGGAGAAATAAACGTTTGCATTTTTACCAGCTGGCTGCGATTTTGGAGTAATTATTTATTTCAACTGAGGCTAAGGCTGCCTCCAGAAAACTACCACATTATATATCTTATACCTCTCATATAAATGTGAAATACTGAAAAACATTTTCTGGTATTTAAATGGGTTTAAGAATGAGAAGACCAATAGGTAGGATTATAAGTCCAAAAATGTCATTTTGTTGGTGTTAATTCACATCTGAACTTTCTAAATTTAGATAAATCATTCCATTTCCAGCAAGTTTCCAGGCCAGTTTTTCTTGTTTTTCTCCTATTTCCTATTATGGTAAACAAACTATCTTCTGCTTATGTTCTCAGTGAGATTAGGTTTAGACACCTGCATCATTGAGTTACCTTATTTCCAACCATCATAAACACAGGTTTAAAACTGGTGACCTACTTAGAACAGTCTTTTTTCTTTCTCAGATCATTTTTAAAACTATCAAAATAATTGAGTCTCAGGAAAAGTAGTAAATTCAAGATATTTAAATGTATTGCAAATATTCAGCGTATGTATTTTAGCAGGCTCAATTAATCACTTAATTCCAAAAACCCAAAGAAATTGTATAATCTTAAAAACAGTAAAAACAAAAATAACAGAAACTTTTAACCTGTAAAATATTAAATAGTTAACATAAATATTGCCTATGAAATTAAGTCAAATTTTAGTTGCTATTTTTTTATTATAGCTTTTTTATTTACAAGATACATGAATGGGTAATTTTTCATCATTGACAATTGCAAAACGTTTTGTTCCAACTTTTCCCCTCCTTTCCCCCTCCCCACCCCTTCACCCAGATGGCAGGTTGACCAATACATGTTAAATATGTTAAAGTATAAGTTAAATACAATATATGTATACATGTGCATACAGTTATTTTGCTGTACAAAAAGAATCAGACTTTGAAAGAGTGTACACTTAGCCTGTGAAGGAAATAAAAAATGCAGGTGGACAAAAATAGAGGGATTGGGAATTCTGTGTAGTGGTCCAGAGTCATCTCCTAGAATTCTTTCACTAGGTATAGCTAGTTCAATTCATTACTGTTCTATTGGGACTGATTTGGTTCATCTCATTGTTGAAGAGGGCCACATTCATCAGAACTGATTATCATATAGTATTGTTGTTGAAATATATAATGATCTCCTGGTCCTGCTCATTTCACTCAGCATCATTTCATGTAAATCTCTCCAGGCCTTTCTGAAATCATCCTACTGGTCATTTCTTTTTCTTTTTTAATTTTATTTATTTATTTTTTGTTTTCATAGCCTTTTATTTACAGGTTATATGTATGGGTAACTTTACAGCATTGACAATTGCCAAACCTCTTATTCCAATTTTTCCCCTCCTTCACCCCCCCTCCCCCAGATGGCAGGATGCTACTGGTCATTTCTTACAGAACAATAATATTCCATAATATTCATATACCACAATTTATTCAGCATTTCTCCAATTAATGGACATCCACTCAGTTTCCAGTTTCTGGCCACTACAAAGAGGGCTGCCACAAACATTCTTGTACATACCAGGTCTCTTTTCTTTCTTTAAGATCTCTTTGGGATATAAGCCCAGTAGTAACACTGTTAGATCAAAGGGTATGCACAGTTTCATAACTTTTTGAGCATAGTTCCAAATCATTCTCCAGAATAGCTGGATGTATTCACAATTTCACCAACAATGTATCACTGTCTCAGTTTTCCCACACCCCCTCCAACATTCCATATTGTCTTTCTTTTTCATTCTAGGCAATCTGACAAGTGTGTAGTGGTATCTCAGGGTTGTCTTAATTTGCATTTCTCAGATTAATAATGACTTGGAGCATCTTTTCATATGCCTAGAAATAGTTTCAATTTCTTCATCTGAGAATTGTCTGTTCATATCCTTTTGACCATTTATCAATTGGAGAATGGCTTTATTTCTTATAAATTAGAGTCAATTCTCTCTATATTTTGGAAATGAGTTATAGGTTTGGGGGGAGGGAGGGATCTTAAAAAGAGAGAGAGCTATGTGATGCAAGTGGTGCCCATAAATTTAATACTGGGAAAGTGGGTAAGGGGGGGTAATAAAAGAAAATAATCTGGGAATAATAAGATGGCAGGAAATACAAATTAGTAATTTGAACTGTAAATGTGAATGGGATGAACTCTCCCATAAAGCAGAGGCAAATAGCAGACTGGATCAAAAGTTAGAGCCCTATAATATGTTGTTTACAGGAAGCACATTTAAAGCAGGGAGGTACATACAGAGTAAAGGTAAAAGGCTGGAGCAGAATCTATTATAGATATTATAGACAGTTTATAAGAACCTTTGACTGTAAAAATGCTTTCCCAATTTATTGCTTCTCATCTAATGTTGTCTGCATTAGTTTTGTTTGTACAAAAACTTTTCAGTTTGGTGTAATCAAAAATTTCCCTTGAAATTCTTGACCTTTTGTTTTTCCATATGAACTTTGTTCTTATTTTTTCTATTTCATTAAAATGGCTTTTTGGGAGTCTGATTGGTATAGCGCTAAATAAATAGATTAGGTAGTATTGTCATCTTTATTATATTTGCTTGACCAATCCAAGAGAATCTAATATTTTTTCAATTTGTTAGATCTCACATTATTTTTGTGGAAAGTGTTTTGTAGATTTGTTCATATAGTTTCTGATTTTCCCTCAGCATATAGATTCCTAAATATTTTATACTATCAGTAGTTACTTTAAATGGAATTTCTCTTTGTAACTCTGTTGGATTTTGTTAGTGATATATAAGAATGCTGATTACTTATGTCAGTTTATTCTGTATCCTGCAACTTTGCTAAAGGTATGGATTATTTCTAATAGCTTTTTAGTAAAATATCTGGGGTTCTCTAAGTATACCATCATGTCATCAGCAAAGAGTGATCATCTGGTTTCCTCATTACCTACTCTAATTCTTTAATCTGTTTCTCAACTCTTATTGCCAAAGCTAGCATTTCTAATACAATATTGAATAGTAATGGTGATAGTGGGCAACCTTGTTTCACTCCTGATCTTATTGGGAATGGTTGCAGTTTGTCCCCATTACATATGATGCTTACTGATAGTTTTAAATATATGCTACTGATTATTTTAAGGAAAAGTCCATTTATTCCTATACTCTCAAGTGTTTTTAATAGGAATGGATGTTGAATTTTATCAAATGCTTTTTCTGCCTCTATTAAGATGATCATATGGTTTTTATTAATTTGGTTATTAATATGATTAATTATACTAATAGTTTTACTAATATTGAACCAGCCCTGCATTTCTGGTATAAATTCTACTTAATTATGGTGTATTATCTTGGGGATGATTTTCTGTAGCCTTTTTACTAATATCTTATTTAAGATTTTAGCATCAATATTTATTAGGGAGATTGGTCTATAATTTTCTTTCTCTGTTTTCAACCTACCTGGTTTAGGTATCAGTACCATGTCTAATTCATAAACAGAATTTGGTAGGACTCCTTCATTCCCTATTTTTTCAAATAGTTTATATAGCATTGGGACATATTGTTCTTTAAATGTTTGGTAGAATTTACATGTAAATCCATCTGGTCCTGGGGATGTTTACTTAGGGAGATGATTAATGGCTCGTTCCATTTCTTTTTCTGAAATGGGACTATTTAAGCAATTTATTTCCTCTTCTGTTAATCTGGGAAGCCTATATTTTTGGAGGTAGTCATCCATTTCACTTAGGTTATCATATTTATTGGCATAAATTTGGACAAAGTAACTGCTTATTTTTGCTCTAATTTCCTCTTCATTTTCATTTTTATGACTAACAATTTTATTTTCTTCTTTCCTTTTTCTAATCAGATTTACCAAAAGTTTATCTATTTTATTGTTTTTTTCATAAAACCAACTCTTAGTTTTATTTATTAATTCAATAGGTTTTTTTACTTTCAATATTATTAATTTCTCCTTTTAATTTTAGAATTTCAAGTTTAGTATTTGATTGGGGGTTTTTAATTTGGTCTTTTTATAGCTTTTTAAGTTGCAAGCCCAATTCATTAACCTTCTCTTTTTCTATTTTATTCAAGTAAGCCTTTAAAGATATAAAATTTCCCCTTATTACTGCTTTGGCTACATCTCACAAATTTTGCTATGATGTCTCATCATTTTCATTATCTTGAGTCAAATTATTAATCTTGTCTATAATTTGCTGTTTCACCCAATCATTCTTTAAGATGAGATTATTTAATTTCCAATTACTTCTTTGTCTATTTACCCCTAATTTTTTGTTGAATGTAGTTTTTATTGCATCATGATCTGAAAAAAAAGAATTTACTATTTCTGCCTTCCTGCATTTAATTTTGAGGTCTTTATGTCCTAATACATGGTCAATTTTTGTATAGGTTCCATGAACTGCTGAGAAGAAAGTATATTTCTTTCTGTTACCATTCAGTTTTCTCCAAAGATCTATCATACCTAAGTTTTCTAATATTCTATTTACCTCCTTAATTTCTTTCTTATTTGTTTTGTGGTTTGATTTATCTAATTCTGAGAGTACAAGGATGAGATCTCTCACTATTACAGTTTTGCTATCTATTTCTTCTTGCAAGTCGCTTAACTTCTGCTTTAGGAACTTAAATACTATACCACTTAGTGCGTATATGTTTAGTATTGATATTGCTTCATTATCTATGCTATCCTTTAGCAAGATATAGGTTCCTTCCTTATCTCTTTTAATGAGATCAATTTTTGCTTTTGCTTGATCTGAGATAAGGATGGTTACCCCTGCTTTTTTGACTTCCCCTGAAGCATAATAGATTCTGCTCCAGCCTTTTACCTTTACTCTGTATGTACCTCCCTGCTTTAAATATGCTTCCTGTAAACAACATATTATAGAGTTTTGACTTTTGATCCAGTCTGCTATTTGCCTCCGCTTTATGGGAGAGTTCATCCCATTCACATTTACAGTTCAAATTACTAATTTGTATTTCCTGCCATCTTATTATTCCCAGATTATTTTCTTTTTATTACCCCCCCTTACCCACTTTCCCAGTATTAAACTTATGGGCACCACTTGCATCACATAGCTCTCTCTCTTTTTAGGATCCCTCCCTCCCTGCATTGAATCCCTTCCTCTTTTTTGTACCCTTCCTTTATTACTTTTTCCTTTTCCCTTTTCCTCTCCCACTTTTTAATGGGGTGAGAAAAGTTTCTCTGTAAAACAAATATGTCAATTATTTTCTCTTTAAGCCAACTCTGATGAGAGCAAGATTCACACAATGTTCCTCCCCCTCTCTAAATTCCCTCAGATATGATAGTTTTCCTTTGCCTCTTCATGGGATGTGATTTTTCTCTTTTTATCTCCCCTTTTCCCTTTTTCTGATACTATCCCCTTTCCATTTCTACTTCCCTTTTTATGTTATATCAGTAAAATCAAATTATACATGTAATCTTTATGTATATCCACAACAGAAATAAAGTTCTCAAGAGTTCTTTTTATGTTTTTCTGCTTCTCTTGAATCCTATGGTTGGAGATCAGTTTTTTTGTTCAGATTTGGTTTTTTCCTTAGAAACAAATGGAATTCATCTGTTTCATTAAATGTCCATCTTCTTCCCTGGAAGAAAATGCTCAGCTTGGCTGACTAGTTTATTCTTGGCTGCATTCCAAGTTCTTTTGCCTTTCTGAATATCACGCTCCAGGCCATTGGATGCTTTAATGTGGAAACAGCCAGATCTTAAGTGAGCTTTATTGTTGCACCTCTGTATTTGAATTTTTTTCTGGCTGCTTGTAATATTTTTTCCTTACTTTGATAGTTCTGAAATTTGGCCACAATATTCCTTGGAGTTTTTATTTTAGGGTCTTTTTCAGAAGGTGTTCGATGAATTCTTTCAATGCCTATTTTACCTTCTGATTCTTTTATATCTGGGCAGTTCTCTTTGATGATTTCTTGTAAAATAGTATCTAGGCTCTTTTTTTCATCATAATTTTTGGGAAGTCCAATGATGTTCAGATTATCTACTCTAGATCTATTCTAGAATTAGAGTAGGTAATGAGGAAACCAAATAACCAAACAGAAAACAGGTCTGTTGTTTTTCCAAATATAATACTTTTTATGCCCAAAAAGTTATCAAACTGTGCATACCCTTTGACCCAGCAGTGTTTCTACTGGGCTTATACCCCAAGTTGATACTAAAGAAGGGAAAGAGACCTGTATGTGCCAAAATGTTTGTGGCAGCCCTGGTTGTAGTGGCTAGAAGCTGGAAACTGAGTGGCTGCCCATCAATTGGAGAATGGTTGGGTAAATTGTGATATATGAATGTTATGGAATATTATTGTTCTGTAAGAAATGACCAGCAAGATGAATACAGAGAAGCTTGGAGAGAATTACATGAACTGATGCTAAGTGAAATGAGCAGAACCAAGAGATCATTATATACGTCAACAACGATACTGTATGAAGATGCAATTTGATGGAAGCAGATTTCTTTGACAAAGAGACCTAATTCAGTTTCAATTGATCAATGATGGACAGAAGCAGCTACACCCAAAGGAAAAAAAAACACTGGGAAATGAATGTAAACTGTTTGCATTTTTGTTTTTCTTCCGGGTTACTTCTACCTTCTGAATCCAATTCTCCCCGTGCAACAAGAAAACTGTTTGGATCTGCACACATACATGGTATCTAGGATATCCAAGGACATATTCAACATATATAGGACTGCTTGCCATCTAGGGGAGGGGGTGGAGGGTGGGAGGGAAAAATCGGAACAGAAGTGAGTGCAAGGGATAATGTTGTAAAAAAAAAAAAATTACCCAGGCATGGATTCTGTCAATAAAAAGTTACTATAATAAAAATAAATAAATAAATAAAAAATCAGACCCTAAAAAAAAAAAAAAAAAACAAATATAATACTTTTTCTAGTTTTTCATTTTTTTTTTTGCTTTTGCTTGACTGATTCTTGATGTCTCAATGAATTATTTTCTTCCTTTATGTTGACAAATAATGTTTTCTGTCACTAAACTCACTGTGGGGATAATAGGGAATACAGGAAGTATCCTTATTCATTCCTCCACATTCTGATGCCAATTGCATTCTAAGCATAGACTCAATTCAACAATCTTTCACCTGGTTCCTAGGTGAAAGATTTTCTGCTTCTTTTTTTTTGGGGGGGGAAGAGATATTGTGACAATTATTATGTATCTTTCTCTCCTTCTTCTTCTTCCTTAATTGCTGAACAAGGACTGCTCTCAAGATAGACATTTCTATGCTTAGAGATGATCTCATTCATTTGATGTCTGGACATCGTGTGTTAAATGAATGGAAGTGACTGGTAGCAAGGGAAATTTCTGTATTGAATCAGATAACCACCAACCACCAACAGAAGGAGGAGCCCAAATTTTGTTTTTGTTTTGTTTGGATTGTTTTGCCAGAAGGTCTTTGACAAAGAAAGAGTAGCCCTGAGATCAAATGTACTCTGTTTTATAATCAGTCTTCTGAACTATTTTATGCTTAGAACAAGTTTAAGTATGAACTTTCTAGAAGAATAAAACTATACATAAATGTCGTTATTACATCTTATTTTAATTCTTGTTATCAATACAAGTATAGTTCTTTGTGTCTTTTGTGTCTAGAAAATTAATACTCATCCTACAGCTGACATATAATATGATAAATACATTGTTCCCCTTTCTTCCTCTGGAGATCTAGAAATAGCCAAAACACAAAATATAAATAATAAGGAGCTAGTGAGTAAATAGGAGGAGTAAGTTAAAATGAGCCCAAGAGTATGAGAAAAGAACACTCCTCATTTCATTAAACTATATTCTTTCCCAAGATTGAAATGATTCAGATTATATGAATTTTTCCAGAGCATAGAATTTAATGGAAAGTTGGTGGTTAAAGTGTCCTATCCTCTTAGGTCCAATAGTAGTTCTCAAAAATATAAACCAACACCCCAGGAAATTTTTAGGATCTAACTTTATTTTGCACCATGCCTCTACCACATTGCCCAAGTGACTTTCTATAAGTCACTTAACATCTGAGTTTCAGTACCTCATGATAATAACTAATGGTACCACATATTATGGGCCAAGTTCTAAGTACTTTAAAATTACTATGTCATTTGATCCTCACAACAACCCTTGGAGATACATGATATCATTGCCTCCACTTTGAAGATGAAGAATCTGAGACAGAGAAGATAGATGACTTTTTTCTGAGTCACATAGCTAAGAAGTGACAGAGGCTGGATTTGATCTTCTATTTTCCTGATTCCAGGATCAGTTTTCTATTCTTTGTATCTAGGTTCATTATTTATTTAAAAAATACGGCTTCAGCCAACTCCTTTGCAGCTCTCAATCTCTGATTATACATTTTACACATCTGGAGAAGAGTGAACATAATCTTAAGAGTTAGAAGAATCTATATTCTCAAATATTCAATTATATGAAAATGTCAAAAGAATTTGGATTTAGAATGGTTTCTTTAGTAAATCCATACAACACTGACTACCTTGAGAAAAGTTAGTCAGAGAACAACACTGTTTTATTTCTGGAACATCTTCCTGAAATGATTTTTCAGGATCAGGAAAGTGATTTATGGTCCTAAAAATCAATTAAGTGTTCACCTAATATACAGTGAACTGTTTGCATCAAGTTTCATTTACATTTATAGAATATCTTCCCATATTTAGTAACATTCCTAAATCATCTTAGAAAATTTGTACTCCCAATACTATTTAACAAATCTAAACTTTATGATTTTATTTTCCCATGCCAACAAATTACTAACAAAGAAACAATATTAGATAAAGTATTTACTTTTCTTATATTTTATGTCTTCTTATGTATCTTAATTAGCACCATTTCTCTACAGAGATTACCAACTTTTGGCAAGCACATAACTTTTATAAATTTGCTCTGCTTTATAGCCTGTTATTCAGTGCAGTATGAGTTAGTCATAGCTATTTATTTTACTTAAATGATGAAATTCAAGAAAGGAATTGTAATGTTCTTCTTTGGAAATAATAGACTATATCAAAATTTTCATCACTCACTACTCTGGAACTCACTACTCACTAGTCTGCCCTAATCTAATATCTGAGAGTCAAATTAACTATTTGCTGTTATGTATGAAGTACCAGTTTAGGAAAATAGCTTAAGTGATTAAAGCCTTCTAAACACTTCTTGCCTGCCTATCACATAATGATTTGAAAATGACAGCTCAGGTGCTATTCATGATTCCACATGATATCTATGGTTACTGAAATTTTATGGAGATCTGAAATACTCTTTGGTGTAAGGACTCTCGAAATGACTACATCAACATTTCCAATTTACCCAATTGTAGTGTCATTATGCTTTGAAAAGAAGATGGTTGAATGATCTCAGGATGATTTTTTTTATATCTTTATCTTATAAATTTCCTGAGACTTAGAGGTAGAGGAAATAAGAGGCATTATTTAATCCAATCATTTTTTAAAAAAATAGACTAAGTATTTAAAATTGTGGAACAGGGGAAACACAGAAAGGGGCAGACTTCTCAACTTATTTCTCTTATTTCTTCTTTGTATGACCACATTTCCAAAACAGTTTTGGAGCTTAAAATACAGTCATAGAATTAATAAGTATTATTCATGTGGTTTTCTAGCTAAAGTTTCTGGAAAGGTTTGCCATTTCCTTTTCTAGTGGATTAAGGCAAACAGGCTAATGAGTTGTCCAGGCCCACTAAGCTAGTGTCTAAGATCCAATTTAAACTCAGATCTTCCTTCCTCTTGCTCTAACACTCTATACACTGAAACACCTAGCTGCCTACATGAGCATACCTAGTTTTCCTCAAAGTTTAATGCAAATGCTGTCTTTTCATTAAAACTTTTCTAAGTCCTCCAACAGCTAATTCTCCACCCCTTTTCAAATTACTTTGTATTTATTCTGTATATATTTTGTGAAGCAGCATTGTGCTAATAGGCAAACCATGATTCTAGTCTTACATTTGAATTTCTAGTGTTATGATATTGGTGAGTCATTTAGCTCTCAATAATTAATCTCCTCCCTATCTTTCTACAAATAATCTACAAAACTTAATGTTGCCCTAATGAGATTAAAATCTAATTGAGACATGTTTAATGAAAGAAATTTTAAAAAATATAACACAATGCAGGAAATGTTCATTTGTGGTTTTTCTAAGGTGAATATACAACCCATAGGGGATCCTTTTCTATTGTAGTTTTAAACTACTTTATAACACTTTTAAATTGGAAAGGATATTGATCTGAATTTATAGACAAGGTCCTCATTGAGTGTTCCCAACACAACAAAATCATAGTTTGACTTCCTATCCTTTAGTATGCATTGTTTCTAATAGAAAAAAATAAGCTTCTTGAGAACAGTTGTAATGCTATTTTTATCTTAGCATGCCCATTGCTTAGCACAGAACTTGAAACAGCAGAATTATCATAAATGCTTGCTGATTGATTACAATGATGTTTCATTCAAGCCTCCTACTGACTTTGTGAAGTCATTGCTTTAGGTATTATCATTTGCATGTTAAAAGAAGGGAAAATGTTCATGTATGTAATTTTTTTATGTTTGCATGTTGCTGAGTTGTTTCAGTCATATCCACGTCTTTGTGACCTCATATTTAGGGTTTTCTTGGCAAAAATTCTGAAGTGGTTTTCTCAAGCTCAGTTTACAGATGAGAAAACTGAGGTAGACAGAGCTAATTGATTTACCCAGCTTCACACAGCTAGCAACCATCTCATGCCAGATTTGAACTCAGGAATTTGAGTCTTCCTGACTTTTGGCTCAGCACTCTATCTGCTGTACTACTTAATTTCACTATGTTCATATAGCCAACATCAAAATTTGGATTTGAACTCATGTTTTCTTGACTTCATATTTCATAAAATATCCCTGAGATAAAAGATAGTTTGGGAAAAAATACTTTATTGTAAAACAAGAAATTTAGACTATTTTCACACTGGGAAATGGCCACATTTAATAAATGCTTTGATAACTCACAATTTCATAAATTATATTTTAGAATTTTTGAGTTGTCTTTTTTCAAAACACTTTGAATTTCAGAGCTGAAAGAGGTCTACTTCATACTTCAGAAATAATTCCAATAATGAAATTGGCAAGTGACCATTCAAACTCTGTTTGAAGAACTACTTCTAATGGGCAGGAGTAGTTCCTTAATTCTGAATAAATTTTTCCACTTTTGCATAACTTTAATTTTTAGCAGCTTTTTTTCCTTTTGATTCTAAATTCATTTTGCATATTTCTTCTTTTGTTTCTAATTCTTAGGATTATAAATTCAGAGCTGAATGGGATTGTAGAATCCATTAAGTCCTATCTTTTCATTTAGTATTGAGGAAATTGAGGTGTAGAAAGGTCAAGGGATATAGTTAGGACTATAATTGTAGTATATGTCTGAGGAGGTTTTAATTCAATACCCCCTGACTCCAGGTTTAGTTAATTATCCACCACTCCATTTTGTTTTTATCTGCTCCCTGTAGGCAAGAACAAGCATAATGCCTTTTCTGCCTAATGAACCTTCAAATAATTGAAGACTATCATGGTGTTCCTCTACATGCCCTATCTTTTTTACTCTAGGTTAAACATTACAAGTTCCTTCTCTTGATTCTCATGACAAATGTATTTAAGGTCCTTCACTATTTTAGTTACCCTTCTTTAGACATTCCCTAGCTTATTAATAGCTTTATTACATAGCACTAAATTTGTCAAATATGTTTTCTTCATATATTATTTTATTTAACCTTTATAAAAATTCTCTAATTTAGATGCTACATGGCTAATTACTAGTTGCTATATAACTACAGTTATGATGCCTATGCTTAGAGTGATTAAATAAGTTGTTATTGATCACTAATAAGCAGTTAAAACTAGATTTCAACTCAGGTATTTGTGACCTCAAGCCCAGAAACCAATTCTCTGATACACCATGCTGACTCTTATTCTCTTTTTTTTAAATAGTTTTTTTTTTTTTTTTTTATTTTAGTGAGGCAATTGGGGTTAAGTGACTTGTCTAGGATCACATCTAGGAAATATTAAGTGTCTGAGGCTGAATTTGAATTCAGGTCCTCCTGACTTCAGGACTGGTGCTCTATTCACTGCGCCATCTACTTATCTCCTACAAACAGTAGCTCAGTGTCTCCTGTAAATAATTAAAGCATCCATATGAATTTAAAGGTGTTAACATCTGAATTAAAAGGGAGCCAAAGATAGGATAGTGGTTTCATTAAAGTCAACTAGCTATTTACAGGGTTTTGCCTATATCAGAGCCATTCTAGGAATGTTTGTGCCTGTGGTATCAAAACAAAACAAAACAAACAAACAAACAAAAATCTGGAACAAACTGTGCAATGCATAATCTCCATTGAATGACATGGAGACCATAAGACACTGAAGAAGAGATTGTACCAAAATGTCACCTAGGAACTTATTTTTATCCATTATCCTTGTTAATAAGATGCTAACATTTGTTGTGTCTCCTCTAAGGAGGATTTCAATTTCTTGCAAATGACCTATAAGTACAAAGCTATAAAACATCCACTATGTTCTGCATTGAGCTAATTATTAGGCATGCATAGTTAAAAATGAAAGTATTCTCACCTTCAAAGACATCATATTAAAAAGCAGAAGACAAGGATTAAATAAATATGACAGTTAGGCATTTATATAAGTTTATGATATAGACCATATTAAGGACTTACAAAAACATGATATATGGCATAATTTATGAAAACATAGCATTAATATGATTAATATAATAAAAATGTAATGTATACAATGTAAGATAACAGCATAATATAATATTGTATAATAATATATAGTATAGTATAATATATTATGTAACATATTAAGTTTTATGTAAGGGCATTTCTCCTCACTTTACATATCACATCATGATGTAACATATATCATTGACAAAAAGCATTTTATTTTATTATATATTATATTTTAGTTGCAACAGACTATGTCATATCATATTACATGTTAATCAAAATGAAATGTAATCATATGATATAATATATCATAACTTATAGCAGTATATCATAACATTATATCACAATATGTTATAAGCCATTATAACATTATATTTTATTGTTTCATTATATTGTAATATTTTATTTTACAAATTTGTGATATATGTATACATACAAACATTTATGTAAAATAAAATGTTTACAGGTAAATAAAAGTGTTTCTGTGAGGGTGGCAAAATATTTGGGGAATATCTAATTAAAAACATACCTTGGGTTTTTAAGCATTTTAAGGTTTGTAAAGCCCTTTACTTTTTTTATTAAAGCTTTTTATTTTCAAAACATATCCATGGATAATTTTTCAACATTAACCCAAGACAAAAGCTTATGTTTCAATTTCCCTCTTCCTTCCCCTGCACTCTCCCCTAGATGCCAAGTAATCCAATATATGTTAAACATGGTAGAAATATATGTTAAATTCAATATAAGCATACATGTTTGGACAATTATTTTGCACAAGAAAAATCAAATCAAACAGGAAAAAATGAGAAAGAAAATAAAATGCAAGCAAAAATCAAAAAGAGTGAAAATGCTATGTTGTAAACAATACTTGGTTTCACAGTCCTCTCTTTGGGTGTAGTTGGCTCTTTTCATCACAAGATCATTGGAACTGATCTGAATCATTTCATTGCTGAAGAGAGTCATGTCCATCAGAATTGATCATCATATAATCTTGTTGTTGCCAACAATGCTGTAGATTCCTCCTGATAAATTTTCCAGTATCTAGAGCCTTGGGACTTTGTGTTGCCTGCATTCGGTGCCTGTGCTCACAACCTGTGCTCAGCCAGGTGCCCAATTGAAACGGACTTTTTCTGGAGATCTTCGAAATTATCTTTTGCTGGAAATTTGTTACATTCCCAATATTTGGGGGTTCTGTCACTCCAAAACCTGTTCAGAGTCTGATTTGCTGTTAGTTTAAGGAATATGGGGAGAGCTCAGAAAAAAACATGTATCCTCTTTGCCAACTTGCCTCCACCCCTAGCACTTCACATTTTTCAACTCATTTGATCCTCATAGGAGTCTTGGAAGGGAAAGATTATTTTCCCCATTTTATATGTGGAGAAAATGATGAAGAGAGATCAAGTGCCTTATTCAGGTTCACATAGCTAGGAAAATTCAGAAAGTATATTCAAACTTAGATCTTCCTGATTCTAAATCCTACAGTTAGTGATTTTGTGAGGATCAAATGTCTTGAGATATGTATCTTAAAGTGCTATATAAATTCATCATTATTATGAATTTTATTTATTATTATTATCCTCCTGTTACTAGGTCTTCATTGTAGTAAATTCATTCTCTGAACTTTCTGCAGCACTCCTGATGAACTCAAATAATATGTATAAAGCATTACAGGGAATGTGTAGGTAAATGTTTAATAAATGAGCTCTCTGAGGGAAAATATAATGTATGTACACACAATATATATGTCTATCCAACAGGGATATTTTGATTCAGATGTTTCATTTTTTAGAATGCATATATTTTTAAATCTTGCAAGTATTCTGTTCATATCTCTGAGTTTTTTATTTCTACCTTCTAGTTTCATTTTATTTGGATTTCACTATTTTTCCTAGTATGGTTGGAAAAAATCTCTATTACCTCCTTGATTCTTGAAAAATTTTCTTCAATGTAATCTTTCCCCCCAGTTGATCACTGACTTGTAAATTTTCAATATGTAGGTGTTGAATTGATTAGTGTCAACTGAGTCTATTTCTTAAGAATTTCATTTTCCCTCATCCCCAACCTCTACTTCTCTTATTTTCTTTTTTGTTGGGGGAAGGGGCATTTCACATCAAACCAAATCCATCATTTTCTTTTTTTCTTTACAATTTTTACAAATACAAATTCAATAACAATTTTTCTTGAATTGGTTTTTACCACTATCCAAAAGGTAAACACCAAAAAATAAATATCATGTCATTATTAACAATTAGGAAGAGGAGGTGGACTAGTCGTATAGTAAGGGTAAGTGGTATAAAGCAGAGATTTAATGCCTTATTGTGTCAGAATATAGCAAAGAAGCCCTACAATCAATTACCTAGATTCCCTTTGTCAAACATATTGGAGAAAATGGAAGAGTCACATAGAAGACTGATCTATGATTAGAGAAAAATTCTAGTTTTTTCTAGATAAAATCAGTATAACAGAGCCATTTTAGTTTTTGAATATTAATGTCTATTACATGATCAGCAGTTAAAAAAAAAAAAAAAAAAAAAAAAAGATTTGAAGTTCCAGTAGCTTTGATATATAACACATTCTTATAAAATATAGAAGCTCTGTTGTGCAGTTTTATATCCCTATGTGATCTGATAAATTCTATTTGACATCATAAAACTTTTCCTCTTTTTAAAAAAGGACATCCATCTCAAATGTATGAACTTTAATAGATATGCATCCCTTAGAGAAGCATGAGGAATGCTTTGCAGAGGAATCTAATTCTGCTGGAAAGTTTTCAAATGATAACATATGGTAATAAATCATTACATTCCTTCCTTCCTTTCTTCCTTTCTTCCTTCCTTCCTTCCTTCCTTTCTTTCTTCCTTCCTTCCTTCCTTCCACTCTTTCTCCCTCGCTCTTTCCTTTCCTCCCCTCCCTTCTCTCTTCTCTCTTTCTTTATTCTTTCATTTTTTCCCTCCTTCCATATATCTTTTTTTTCTTTCTTTTTGAGTTTATCAGTGTAGGGAACTCACAGGAATACAGATATACTTTTGGAAATCAGATTGGCAATCATTTCTGCAAATTTTCCCTAGAAAGTTGGCCAAAATACTGGAAGATTACAATTAGTATGTATTGGAAATAAAATCTAAATCCAGGTATCCCTGTTAAACTCTCTCTCTATCCACTACTCCAAAATAACTTTTACGATTATTATCAAAAAAGCACACAAAAACTAATAGATTAGGTGGTCTAGTGAATAGAATATTAGACTTAGATTGAATAAGCCCATAATAATAGGCAGCTAAGTGATCTAGAGGATTGAATATTGGACTTGGATTTAAAAAAATCCTTAATTCACATTCTTCCTCATATATTATGAGTTATACAACTGTGGGCAATTTCCTAAACTATTAATTTCAAGTTCTTCATCTTTGGGTTTCATGATCACACCTATCTCACCAAATTTTTGTGAAGATCAAACGAGATTACATGTGTAAAGTTCTTTGCAAACTATAAAGTGCTATATAATCTATAGCTATTGTTGTTAATTGATTGATTTTACATAATTTACTCATAGACCATTATCTAGGACCATTTATATACAGTTTGAGTTGTTCCTATTTTCTTATATTTTCAGTATATACATTATATAATGACCAAAATATATATTAAAGGACAAAATCTTATGGTTTGTGATTACAGTGACATGAATCATGTAGACACATAATAGACACAATGTTAAATGAATTTAATTGAAGTAAAAATTCCCCCATTAAAGATTTTAAATCTAAAACAGAAAATATTGATGTAGATAATCACATAGCCAAAATGAATGCTAAAATAAAATCAAAAAGAAGTTCATGGAGAGATAGCAAGATATTTCTATCATGATTAGATCCAGAGTTAACACATTTTGAGGATGAAAGATAACAATGAGTACTTAGAAGTGAACATTATGAGACGTCATAGAGGATCCAAAAGACTTTTAGGAAATAGATATATTTATTTTGATAGGTCTGATAGGTTAAAAAAAAACCCTTAAAAAGTCTTTCTGAAGAGAGAGAATTCAGGTAATTTCATTATAGATACTAAGCTGTTATAGTTGTTCTTTCTTTATCTATAGTCAGTACAAAAATTATTCCAAGAATAATAATAAAAAGGAAAAAATTATTTCCCTCAATTATATGAATATTTCAGGCCAAATTGATATCTTATGATGATATACCATGGCAAGGCTCAGAGTTGCATTGGAGCAGTAATTTAATAAACCGGTAAAAATTCAATGACAGAGCAGTTACCTTTTGACCGTTACTCTCAATTATAGCTCTATCAATTTAAATGACAGTTACTAAAGTGTCATTTAAAACTAACAGCTTAGCTAGTGTTTCTCAATTATTCTCAAGATTAATGATTCCCAGGAGCTCCAAAGGAATGGATAAAAGAAATGTAACTCAAAGTATTTTACTACTTTAGTTGAAAGAAAATCAAATCAAATTTTAAATCAGAAACTGATTATTTTCTACCCTTATCATTCAATATTTAGAATGTCATTTTATCTAGTTTCAAATGTTATTTTTCTCCAGAAGAAATGGGTATTAAGAGATGAAAATTTATCTTCAGTGAATAATTATGTGGGAGTGAGAAGATTAAAATTCCTTCCAGAAGAGCTGAGTTTGAGTTTCTCAACAGGAAACAAATCAAAAAGGGGATGTGTTTGATATTGTTTTAATGAACTATGTATGTATATATACATGTATGTATGTTTGCATGTGTATATATATATTATATGTATAAGTATTATATGCACACACACACTCACATATCTACATTCTCTCTCTCCCCTCCCTCAAAAGTATAAAAATGATAAGAAAGAAAATAGTTATTTTGTATTGGGTACACCAAAATAATGAATGAGGAAGCATATTGTTGATTCAGAATGGAATTTATGCATATATATATATATATAATATACATGTATACATATTGTCTACATATACACACATATGAAAGTGTCTTGGATTGTAAAATGTATCTTTATGTTTCACCTAATAAAAATAATTTTTACATGTGATTTTTGTTCTATTCCAAGAAAAATACATTTTCTTACTTATCAATCTGATGAGGTGTAAATGTTCTGATCTTTTAGGGGGAAAATGAAACAAAATCTATTGAAAAGATTTCCCTTATGTAATACATGCACACAAACATACACATGGAAATACATGCATATATATAGTTTTAATTCAATTATATATATATATATATATATACACATACATACATACATACATATATATATATACACACACTTGGTGTTGCTATTAACTATGAGTTACTAAGGCTAAAACGACAAAAACATATCTATCCAGGGCCCACAAAAGAGAGCTTCACAGTTAAATAATGAAAAATGATTTTAAAATAACATTGCATTTATTTGCTGTTGTTTGGTCCTTCAAAACTGACTCTTTTCTAAACATGGACAATATCATGTCAGGTCCTTCTATGCTCCACTATCTCACAAAGTCTTTCCAAATTCATGTTCATTGTTTGCATGACACTTTTTCTATTTAATTGTTTACTGTCCTCTTTTCCTTTGCCTTTAGTCTTTCATAACATCAGTGTCTTTTCTAATGAGTCCTGACTTTGTATTATGTGGCCAAAAAATTTAAGTTTCAGTTCCAGGATTTGACCTGGAACTATTCAGTGAATAGCCTGAATTAATTTCTTTAAGCATGGACGATTTGATTTTCTTCTTGTCTCTGAGACTCTCAAAAATCTTCTCCAGTGTCACAATGAAAAAATCTGATTCTGTAGTGCTCAGTTATTTTTATAGTACAGCTCTCACAGTTATATAATGCTATTGGAAAAACTTTATATTTGATTATGCTGGGTTTTTTTTTCATCAAGATGATGTCTCTGCTTTTTAGTATGCTGTCCAGATTTGCCAAGGAGCAAATATTTTTTTTTAATTCATCACTGAAGTTTCTGTCTGCAGTAGTCCTTGAGACAAGAATATAAAATCTAATACTGGTTCCATTTCTATTCCCTCTATTTGCCAGGAAGTGATGGAACTAGTTGTCGACATTTTAAGTTTTTTTTTTTTTTAAATGTTATATTTCAAATTAGCTTACAGTTTCTTCTTTCACTTTCATTAAAAGGCTCCTTAATTCCTCTTCACTTTCTTCCCTCAGAGTGGTCTCACCTGAACATGTAAGATTTTGGGGAGCCAAGATGGTAGAGAGTAGACATGTCTTTGTTTAAGCTTTTCTTGACTTTCTTAAGATCAACAACAGATCAAGCCTATGAACGGAATCCATAAATAATTGTAGTATACCAATCTCTTTTTCCAGGGGAAGATATTTTGGAAAAACTTCAAGTAAGGTCTGTCTCAATTGGGCAGTGGCAGGTATTTGCAAGCCAGTGCTGCACAGCACAGTGTAGTGCCCCAGCACACTGGGGCAATCCAGGGGGAAGCTTGCTGCCAAAATACAGCAGTATTTGCTACTCTGTCATGATTGGGAAGTCAGTAAATCAGCAGATTAATTGTGCAACCTCCAACACAACTACACAAGGCAATGGTCCCTGAACCAGCCCCAGCATAATGAAGGACTTTGCTCACCCAGCACAGGACGGAAGACTGTAGCACCAGCCCTAGGACAATGTGAGGAACAGCTTCTCTGTAGAGGAAGCTTGGGAAAATCTCCCCTTTGCCCTAAAATCAGACCTCAACTTTTAAAAATGAGCAAAAAAGCAGAAAGAGTTTTCACCCAAGCTTTTATGGAGACAGAAAAAAACAAACCTCAAACTCTGAAGACACTAAAGGCAAAACATGGACAGATGAAGCTTCAAAAAGTGATATAAATTGGTCCCCATCTCATAAAGCTCTCTTGGAAGAGTTCAAAAAGAATTTTAAAAGAGAGTTAGAAGAAAAGTTGGGAAAGAAAATGAGAATTCTGGAAAAGGAAACATAGAAATTTATATGAAGAAAAACACTCCTTAAAGAATAGCTTTAATGAAATGGAAAACAAAATGAACTCCTTGAAAAAAAAATTTCTAAAATGGAAAAAAAAAATCCAATGGAAAAAATCCAGACAACTCATTTAAAAGTTAATTTGGCCAAATGCAAAAGGAGATAAAAAAGCTAACTGAAGAAAATAATTCACTAAAAATTAGAATTGAACAAATGGAAACAAATGACTCAATGAACTATGAAGAATCAATCAAACAAAACAAAACAAAATGAAAAAATAAAAGAAAATGTAAAATACTACAATGAAAAAAAAGAGCCTAGATCACATCTTTCAAGAAATCAACAAGGCAAATTAGCCTGATGTCATAGAACCAGAGGGTTAAATAGGCATTGGAAGAATCAACCAATCACCTCCTGAAAGAAATCCCAAAATGAAAATCCAAGGAATATTGTAGTTAAATTCCAGAATTATCAGATTAAGTAGAAAATACTGTGAACAGTGATAAAGAAACAATCCAAATGTCAAGGAATGACAATCAGGATTAAGCAAGACCCTAGCATCTTCTTCTTTTAAGGACCAAAGGGCCTGTAATATGATATTCTGGAGGGCAAAGGAACTTGGACTGCAGCTAAGAATCAACTATCTGGCAAAATTAAGCATTATTATTTAGGGGGAAAGATGGATATTCAATGAAATAGGGGATTTTTATTTATTTTTGATGAAAAGACCAGAGCTGAACACAAAACTTGATTTTCAAATACAGAACTCAAGATAAGCGTAAAAAAAGTAAAAAGGGAAGAAAAAACTTTTTTAAAGGTTAAAATATGTACATGCCATATGTGATGATGATGTTAAGATCAACACACATGATATGTAATGGGGATTAACTAGAACCATTCCCAATAAGACCAGGAGTAAAACAGGCTTGCCCACTATCACTATCACTATTCAATATTGTATTAGAAATGTTAGTTTTAGCAATGAGAGAAGAAAAAGAAATTAAAAGGTAATGAGGAAACCAAATTATCACTCTTTGCAGATGATATGATGATATACTTAGAGAATCCTAGAGAATCAATGAAAAACCTCTCAGAAACAATTAACACCTTTAGCAAATTTGGAAAATCTAACAGCGACCACTGATTTGAAAAAGATAAATTTTTTGTCCCAATCTTAAAGAAGGACAATGCTAAAGAATGCTCAAGTTACTGAACAATTGCACTTATTTTGCATGTTAACAAGATTATGCTTAAGGTTTTGCAAACTTTGTTTTAGCAAATGTGAACCAAAAATGCAGTTATACATATATTTTATAATAACATATTCATAAGAATCTATTTGCATATATGTAAGAACTCTGAATACACATAGCTACTTACATGCATATGCATGTTTATACCTATAACTATCTCTATTTATGTATAGAGGCATTACATGCAATGCACCAATACTGAGTTACATTTATGTAAATAAACATATCCATTAATGCATGAACACACAAAAATAGATATACAGACACACACGTGCAAACATGTCTGTGTGCATAGATTTTATCTATGCATACACATATATAGAAGTACATGTTGATTTGTGACCCATCCCTACTGTCCAAAATGCAATCAAAGTGAATTGCACATATTGTGATGTTTGTTATATGAAGGTTTCCTAAGTAAATACACAGAGATTTATGACCAATATTGGTGACAAATTCTTGGGTTCTGACAACTCGTGAAAACTTAAACACCAAAATCTAGTTATACAGTCAGTGTAAGAAAGGGAAAAAATGGGCAAAGATTAGTTCCAAATTTCCAACAACAAATTTATATTATCATAGCAACTTAGGAAATTAAAGTTCCTGGTAATCAAAATGTACCTTAAATCTTTGGTCTGGCTTCTCAGTTCAGGTTTTTTCAGAAGGTCTGAGTATATGTAGAAAAGAAATGGGAGAAAAAATTCAATGACAAGCAAAAAAAGTCATAAAATTAGTAGTGATGATGATGGTGACAAGTGTGAATACTAAGAATAGCTTCTTGCTATGGAAGATGCAATACTTGGAAATCTTAACCTTAAGAGAAATGAGTGAAAAAAATCTGTATGAAGCTAGTTAACAACAGTCTCACAAAGTTAATTTGACTAAAGTACAATAGAACCAGGTGAAAATTAAGGCAGAATCATTTTGATACACACACACACACACACACACACACACACGCATACACACACACAAAGTCAAAAGTATATATCTATATCTATATTTTTAAATATCTCAAACTGCAATGCTGATTTACTATAATTCCAGTTCCAAATACAGAAATTATTAAGACATAAAAATAAAAGGGGTAGATAATGCTAAAAATATTTTTAGATTGACTTTAAAGATTTACTTCCCTTAAAACTATAAGTGCGAAATCCTCACTTAGGGACCAACAAATTGTTATACAATGGGATTAACCCTTTCAATTTCAACATTATTATTGTAGTGGATAGGATACTCAGTGGGCTTAAAATCAAGAAGATGAGTTCAATTCCTGCCTAGACACTTTATTAACTATGTGACTTCAAGATCATTCCATTATTCCTTCAGGCTCATTTTCCTCATCTGTAAATTGAGAAAGTTGGATTCAAGTCTACAAGTATGATCCTGTGACACTGCAAATGAAATCACAGGATAAAAATATATTTAAGGTAAATAAAAAGAGGATTAAAGATTTCTGGACAGGCAAATAAAACAGTTTTATTTCACTCTCAAAAGACACTAAGAAATGTCATTTTCATTGGCCATTACACATTATAGTTGTAAACAATGGAACAAAGACCATTAATAATGTTAAAATTTGCTTCACAGAATGAGCAATTAGAGAAATTTAACAAAAATTTCTATGTGATCTAAATTAAATCATGCGTATATTATTACTGAGGGTCTCTACAAAGATGGTTTTAGGAAAAGACAGCAACAAATATTTTGAAAAACAGGGATCAGGAGTAAAAATTTTCGGAAATCACGGTCTCATAAACTATAAAGAAACCTCTTTACTCTGTGTGATGAACCTTTTGTTAAAGAGGAGAGTAGGGAGTCAGTGGTTACAGTAAAGATAAAATATCATAAAAATTTGAAATTAGTTCCAATAGTTAAATCCTAATTAACATTTATTCTATGAATCATATTGTATTCAACTATGTGCTTTCAACCAACCCACTGTTATTTTTTATAGCAAATTTGATGAATAATGATGATAAGCTATGTTTTATTGAAGTAAATGAATCTTGACCTAATAAAGTAAGCCATTTCTTAAAAAACAAATGAAGAGTGGGAATAAAAAAAACAATATTGGTGTAGACCACCACTATTTCTTTAGGAAGTTTGGTTAGTGTAAAGCAATAACCATAGCAGGACCATAAGAGCTTTGAAACTACATTAGTCAAGAAGCAATGAATCATAATAAGAAAAATTACCTATGGAGTCAGAGACACCAAATTCCAATCCTAATGCTGATATCTGTATGACTTTGATTAAGATATATAAACTTTTACTCCTAGGTTACTTCATTTGTAAAAAAAAAAAAAAAAAAAGAGTTGTATTGGGTGAATCATGTCGGTTGCCCAGTGGACAGAATGCTGGATCTGGATTCAGATAGACCTGAGTTCAATTTGACCCCAATATACTGTTATTCTGTGACCTTGGACAAGTCATTTAACCTGTGTCTCAATTTCTTCAACTATAAAAATAAAAGGATAAAAATAGCATCTTCCTCTTCCTCCCAGGGTTATTTTTGGATCAGAGGAGGAATATTTGTTTTAAAAAAGCACTTAGGACAATGCCTGGTACATATAAGTGCTGTGTAAAGGTACATTATAAATGTTATCTGTTATTAAGATGATGAAACTGAGATACATTTCATCTTTAGATCTATGATACAATCAAAACTTAAGATATATATATATATATATATATATATATGTATATACATATATATGGCAGTCATTGAGAACACTGTGTGAGGAAAATTAATATTATGCGATATCATTTGATAATTGCTATTATTTTATAATGCATTCCTCCTCCATTTTGTCAAAACCCTACCTGTCGAGTAGGTGTGATTTCTCCCTGACTTCTCAGGGAACACAGAACCCCCCAAAAGGAGGTGATCATGCCCTCCCTGACTTCTCAGGAAAGGAGGTGAAAACACCAAAAAGGAGATGATTATACCCCACTTGACTTCTCAGGAAGGGAGGTGAAAGCACTAAAAAGGAGATGATCATCCCCTACCTGACTTCTCAGGAAGAGAGATGAAAAACACCAAAGCAAAGTGGGGAGTCAAGCCTGATAATTGTTAGTGGGTTTCTGGGCTGAAGGGTCTTACTAGAAATAAGTATGCACAAACCCATCAGCATGGGAGGTATTACACAAGCACATAGCAATAAAGCACAGGCTATTAGTGATAACTCTCTCTATCTGTCAAGTACAGGCTAGCTCCCTGGAGGGCTTCAAGGTCAGCCAGAATCAGAATGAATTAAAGTCCTTGGTCTTTAGGGGGATAAGTGAAGGACATAGGCAAACTGCCACAACAATTGCCAAAGATCTCTCCTGGATCTTGGAGTCCTGAGTCCAGCCTCTCTCCTCTTCATCCTGCAGCCAAGTGACTCTCTGGTCCCTCTCTCTCTGCCCTCCAATCCTTGCCTGTTATTATCTTAATACCAGACATTCAGCAAGCACCCAACAGGAAGCCAAAAAAGAAGGAAGCTTACTGAGCTAATTTTGTTAGAAGTAGTTAAATTTTATAAAATCTCATAAAGCAATTAACATTGCTTGATTGTCAAAGATGGTTGTGTACATAAAGCTTTTTATTTACAAAAATATGTATGGGTAATCTTTTCAACACTGACCTTTGCAAACCTTCTGTTCCAAATTTTCTGCTTCTTCCCCCCAACCCCTCCCCTAGATGGCAGATAGTCCAATATGTTAAAATCAATATATGTATACATATTTGTATAGTTACCTTGCTGCACAAGAAAAATCGGATCTAGAAAGGAAAAGAAAAAAAAAAAACCTCAGAAGAAAAACAAAAATACAAACATATAATAAGAGAAAGAGTGAAAATGCTATGATGTGGTCCACACTCAGTTCCCACTGTCCTCTCTCTGGGTGTAAATGGCTCTCTTTATTACTGAACAATTGGAACTGGTTTGCATCATCTTATTGTTGAAGAGAGCCATGTCCATCAGAATTGATCATCATATAGTCTCGTTGCCCTGTACAATGATCTGATTCTGCTCATTTCACTTAGCATCAATTCCTGTAAGGCTCGCAGGCGTCTCTGAAATCATCCTGTTGGTCATTTCTTATAGAACAATAATATTCCATAACATTCATATACTATAATTTATTCAACCACTCTCCAACTGATGGGCATCTATTCAGTTTCCAGTTTCTAGCCACTACAAAAAAGGCTGCCACAAACATTTTTGCATGTGTAGGTCTCTTTCCCTTCTTTAAGATCTCTTTGGGATATAAGACCAGTAATAATACTGCTGGGTCAAAGGGAATGCACAGTTTGATAACTTTTTGAGCATAGTTCCACATTGCTCTCCAGAATGATTGGATTCATTCACAGTTCCACTAACAATGTATCAGTTTCCCAGTTTTCCCACATCCCCTCCAATATTCTTCATTATCTTTTCCTCTCATCTTAGCCAATCTGACATGTTTGTAGTCTTATCTCAGAGTTGTCTTAATTTGCATTTCTCTAATCAATAGTGTTTTGGAGCAACTTTTCATATGACTAGAAATAGTTTTAATTTCTTCATCTGAAACTTGTCTGTTCATATCCTTTGAACATTTATCAATTGGAGAATGGCTTGATTTCTTATAAATTTGAGTCACTTCTCTATATATTTTGGAAATGAGGCCTTTATCAAAACCTTTGAACCTCAACCAAATCTTATGTATTACTTGCACTTTGTAGCTATTAAGTAATAGGGAGGAATTGATATAACTTTTGAAATGCTTATCAGTGAGGATTGTCTTATCTTTGCCTGGGGAGATCTAAATGTGTATTGTCAGGCAAATCAGAAGGAAAACACACTTAGGTTTAAAAGACCTTGAGAGAACAAAAATAAGCACAGGAGGTCCATGCTGAAAGTACCATGATTTGGAATATAATAAATCATTCATTTCAAAATATCTTTAAAAAAAAAAAGGAAAGCTATCTTATGTTCAGAAACTCTATGGGTCAAAGTATTACTAGATATAAGTGCTCATTACAATATTAAGAACAATTGATTAAGTTGTTGCTTTCAGCAATACCCATGGTTAAGTATTAGAATAGAACAGAAAAGATTTTGACAATTATATTATACAATATAACAGTTCCTTATATTTTTGCACAATTGACAAAAAGGTATAGAGAATACAAAATTCTACTAAAATTATTGGCCATTTAGCATTAAAAAAGGATTTGCTTTAGTGGAAGAATATGTTTCCTTTAAGTTTTATTTCTAAGAAGTTGTCTTTTATGTATATGTCAAAACATTCTCTGAAATATAAAAACAAAATATACATTTCCTTAATTAACTTCTGATGCTTGATAATGAATAAGACAAAATATATGTTCACCAATGGTATTTTTTCCAATTGTGGAATTGTGTTCAACAGATTCCCAATTAGAGATATTATATACACACATTTGTGTATTTATGCACATATGAATTTCTGTATTAAGAAACAGAAGAATTCAGAGTGCCCTAAATGATTTATTCAATTTTACTCAAATGAATTCATCCTTATCTTACACAGATGAATAAAATAATGAAGCATGTTTATTGAGACTAGCAGAAGCAGTTGGATGAACAAACCAAAGAACTAGTCCATTGGTAGATAAAACTTACATATTGAGAATGGTATAGAGAATAGGCAATGGGTTGATATTATAATTAAATTGGAGAATAATAATGAATAAAGTTTTTAGATAATTAAATTGCAATTTTCAAACAAAAGTATGTAAAAAATATTTTTTTCTTCTGCTAATGTTACCTTAAAGAAATAGAATAGTAATGAAATGCATTTTTTTGAAAAGTTGCAAATAACCTTGAAGAGTTGTTAAAAAATTATGAAAGTTATTCGAAAGATTTGATAGAAAAAGAGGGAAGGTATATGAAAGCTGCAATTTCATTTATTTATAGATTGATGAAAGATTGGTATTAATTGGTTTTGGGAGATTAGGGAAGATATGGAAAAAAACCAGCATAGATAAAAAAAAAACAAAAACAAAAAAAATAATGAGTTTTTTTCCCTAAAGGAAGGATTTTGTGACCCCTTATTTTTTTTTTTTTTTTTAATATTTTTGGAAATTTGGGTAATTTGCATTAAACCAAACCTCTTTTCCAATTTTCATTTCCCCTCCCCCCCAAATTTGGGGGGATGACCAGTAGATGTTAAAATATTTTTTTGAAAAAAATTATGAAAAAATTATTTTTTGTAAAAAAGTAAAATTTTGTAAATTACTTTGGGAAATAAAATGGGTGGGTTAAATATAGGGGATTGGGAATTCAATGTAATGGTTTTAGTTTCCCGGTTTTTTTTGGTAAGTGTTGTTTTACTGTTTAGAAAGGGTTGATTGTTTGAGGATGGTGATATGGTGGCTTTAGTTTGTTTGTTGGTTAATAATTCTTGGTTGTTTTCCTGATGTTCGTGTGTTTCCGGTTTTGAAATTCCTGTTGGTACTTAAGAACATTTTCCATAATTTTGAAACCAAATTTTTAGTTTCCAAATGATGGAATTTGGTTTGTTTTGTGGGGTAAAATTGTGAACAATTCTTTCCCTTTTTATAATTTTTTGGGATTTGTAAATAAATTGGGATGGGGTGTTATTTTAAAATGGTTTTTGAAATAAACTGAATAATTAGTTTTTCCCCAAATTCTTTTTTTTTGTTTTACCAATAAGGGGTTTAATGTTTTAATTTCTTAATTTGTTTTCTGTTAATGGATTGGGTTTTTATTGATTGTTTAATTTCTTCATCTGAGAATTTTTTATATCCTTTTGCCTTTTCAATTGGAGAATGGTTGATTTTTATAAATTATTTTTCTAATATTTTTGGAAAAGAGTTTATGAAAATTTGGTGTAAAAAAATTTTCCCTTTTTGTTCTTTTCTTTCTAATTTTGTTTGTAAAATTTTTGTTGGATAAGAAATTTTTTTTTGGAATTGGGCCTTGTTTCTTTTCTGGGCCCCCAAGGTTGAGGGGTAAATTTATGTTTCAATTTATTAATTTTATTTTTATGCCTATTTGAAATTTTTTGACCTTTTTGGTTAAAGGGGTTAAGGGATAATGTAGTTTTATTTGTTTAATTTTAGAATTTTTATAAAAGTGGTTTTTAAAGTGGGATTTTGGGTTTGCAAATAGGTTTTATATTTGTTGATGTTTTTCCCTTGAACCCTCTTTCCAGACAATAATTTTTTAAAACCAAATAGTTTTTGGTAATGTTTATAATAAATTTTTAGATTGGTATAAGACCATTTTTTTTTTTTTTTAATTTTGAAATTTTGATTTTTGTTTTCCATATGAATTTGTTGTTTTTTTTTAGGTTTAAAATAGTTTTTTTGGGAGTTGATTGGGGTTAAATAGTTAGTTTGGTTTTTATTTTTTTTTTTGTTCCAAGAGATTTAATATTTTTCAATTGTTAGATGCTTTTTGGTGAAAAGTGGTTGTAATTTTGTATAAAGTTTTGATTTTCCCTTGGAATGATTTAAATTTTTTATTTGTGTTCTTTAAATGGAATTTTTTTTAACTTGACCTTGGATTTGTTTTGATATAAGAATGTGAGCTTATGTGGGTTTTTTTATAACCACAACTTTTAAAGTTTTGGTTTTTCTTCTTTTTAGAAATTTGGGATTTTGGGTATAATTGTTGGGTGTTTGGCTTTCTTTTTTTTTTTTTAACCTTTCCAGTCAGTTAGTGGTTTTCAATAAAATATGGTGATAGTGGCCTTGTTTCACTAGATTTTTGGGAATGGTTTTTGTTTTCTATATTTATGTGGTTTTAAATGTGGTGATTATTTTTGGAAAAGTTTTTTTTATATTTTTTTTTTAATAGGAATGGATTTGGATTTTACAAATGTTTTTCTGCATTTTGAGATGTATTGGTTTTGTTTTTGTTTTCTGGGCCAAATTTTGATAGTTTTCAAATTGAACCAGCCCTGATTCCTGGTTAAATCCATTGATCTTTGGTTTATTTGGAATATTTTTTAGTTTTTTTTGCAATTTTTTTTAAATTTTGATCAATTTCTTAGGGAGATTGGTTTTAAATTTTTTCTTTGTTTTCATTTCCTGGTTTGGGGGAAATTTATGTTGTGTTAGAAGGAATTTGGTGGATCCTTTTTTTTTTTATTAATTTTATAGATTGGGGCCAATTGTTTTTAAATGTTTGGTAAAATTAATTAAATCCATTGGTCCTGGGATTTTTTTTGGGGTTGTTTAATTTTGTTTATTTTTTCAAATGGGATTTAAAATTTATTTTCCTCTTTAGTTGGGAAGTCTGTTTTTTGGAGGTAGTCATCCATTTTTACTTAGGTTATCAAATTATTATAAAGGAGAAAAAATTTTTTTATTTCTTAATTTTCTTTTGGTGGAAAGTTTTCCCTTTTCTTTTTGATATAATTTCATTTTTCCTTTTTTTAATCAAAATTTAAAAAAATTTTTTATTGTTTTTCATAGAACCAATTTAGTTTTATTAATTGTTCATAGTTTTTTTCTTTAATTTTTAATTTCTCCTTTTAATTTTAAATTTCCAATTTTAGTAGATTGGGGGGTTTTTAATTTGGTTTTTTTGTTTTTAGTTAAGCCAATTATTAATTTTTCTTTCTTTTTATTCAAGTAAGCCTTAAGGATATAAAATTCCCTCTTTTCCCTGGATCCCAAAATTTTTGGTATGATGTCTCTCTTGTATTTCTTGGTGAAATTATTAATTGTATTTTAATTTGTCTTACCCAATATTTTTTAAGATAAAGTTTTTGTTTCCAATTACTTTTTTGGTCTATTTCCCCTAATTTTTGTTGAATGTAGTTTTTTTTGATCATGATCTGAAAAAAGATTTATATTTCTGTTTCTTGATTTAATTTTAGGTCTTTATTCCTAATATATGGCCAATTTTGAATAGGTTCCAGAATGCTGAGAAAAAGTATATTCCCTTCTATCTATTAATTTTCTCCAAATCCAAATACCCTAATTTTTTCAATATTCTATTTACTTTTTAATTTCTTTCTTTTTGTTTTGGGTTTGTCTAATTTGAGGTAAGGTTGAGATTTATATTACAGTTTTGTTGTTTTTTTCTTGAATTCTTAATTCTCCTTTAGGAAGTTGAGTATACCCTTTATATATGTTTAATATTGATATTGTTCGTTGTTTATGTATTTTAGAGGATGTAGTTACCTTCCTTTTCTTTTAATTAGATAATTTTTACTTTTGTTTGGTCTGAGATAAGGATGGCTTTCCCCTTTTTTGATTCCCTGAAGATAATGATTTTTCCATTTTTACTTTTACTCATATATCCCCTGCTTTAAATGTGTTTCTTTCAACATTTGTAGGGTTCTGACTTTTTGATCCGTTCTATCTCCTCCTTTTATGGGGGTTCACCCATTTCATTTATTAGAATTACTAAATCTGTTTTCCTGCCATCCAATAACCCCAGATTTGCTTTATTATTCTTGCCTCCCCCAACCCCTTTTCCCCCAAACTTATGTACCCCTCTTGTATCAAATTATCCTCTTTATAATCCCTCCCCCCCCCTTTGAGTCTTTCCCCCTTCCTTCCCTTATTACTTTTTTTTCCCTTTTCCCTCCCCTGTTTTAATGAGGCGAGGGAAATTTTTTCTAAAACAAATGTCAATTATTTTTTCTTTTGGGAAAACTCGATGAGGAAGATTCACAAATTTCCTCCCCCCTCTAAATTCCCTCAGATATGATAAGTTTCCTTAGCCTCTTTGTGGGATTTTGGTTTCCCTCTTTTTTATCCCTCCTTCCCACCTTGTTCTGCCATATCCCTTTTTCCATATTCTTCCCTTTTTATGTTATATCATACAATAAATTATAATGTATTCTTTTGTATATCCACAACAAAACAATTTCAAGAGTTATTTTACCTTTTCTGCATCTCTTTGGTTCTATTCTTGGGAGATCAAATTTTTTTTTGTTCTGGTTTTTTCTTAGAAACAAAGGAATTTTTGTTTTTAAATTCCATCTTTTTTCCCTGAAGAAAATGCTCATTAGGGGTAGTTTTTTCTTGGATCTCAAGTTCTTGTGCCTTTAATATCATTTCAGGCCCTTCTTTCCTTTAATGGGCAGCCAGATCTTGGGTGATCCTTATTGGCCCTCGGTATTTAAATGGTTTTTGGCTGCTTGTAAAATTTTCCTTAATTGATGGGTTCTGAAATTTTAAATATTCCTTAGGGTTTTTTTTTGGGGTTTCTTTCAGAAGGTTTCGATGAATTCTTTAATCCTATTTTTACCTTCTGATTCTATTACATCTGGGCAGTTCTTTTGATGATTTCTTGTAAAATAGTATCTAGGCTTTTTTTTCATCTGTTTTTAAGTTTCCTGTTATTCTCCTGATCTATTTTCCAAGTCTGTGTTTTCAAGTAGTTTGTTTTTTCATTTGTTTTTTCTGTTTTGTTGATGATTCTTGCTTTCAATGAATATTAGTTTCAATTTGTTCAGTTCTAATTTTTGAATTATTTTCTTCAATGGTTTTTTTTTTCTTTCTGTATATGTCAATTGAGTTTTTGAATGTATTGTTTGGTCTGGGAATTTTTTCCATTTCACTAATTTTTTTTTTTAGTGAATTATTTTCTTTTTCCAATTCACAGATCCACTTTCTTGGGTGTTCTTTGTCCAATTCCAGGATCCTCTTTCTTGGGTTCTTTGTCTTTTTCAATTACAAATCCTACTTTCTAGTGAATTCTTTTTTTCAATTACTTCTTACTTTCCAATTTTTTTTTTTCCAATTACCTTTGTTTCCCTATTCTGAATTTTTAACTTTTAATTGTATTGGAAGTTGTTGTTCTTTTAAGGCTTTCTTTCCTTTCCCCATTTATCTTCTAACTTCTTTTGAGACTTTAATGGTCTCTTCTATGAGGCTTTGTAAAAGGGACAGTCTGGTATTTTGTGTTTGGGGTCTCTTCAGGTTTGTGACCTGCTCTTTTTCTATAGAAGCTGTCGTTGTTCTTTTCATCTTTTTTTCATGTTTTAAAGCCTTTGGGTGGTCTCTAAAAGGGGTTAAAGCTTCCTTCAGAGAGGGAAAGATGTAAACATTTCCGCTCCAAGGTATGGGAGTGTTGGGTGAGGTTTTCCTTCCCCCAGGAAGTGGATTCAGACTGGCCGAGCTATCCAAACTGCTTAGTAGGGTTGGATTATCTGCCCTAGGCTAGAACTAAGGGAAAGGAACCGCCCTAGGCGGAGCCCCTTTGGGACTTGGTATTACGCGACCGAACGCAGAAGCCACAAACTCAGTCCAGCGTCTCTGCCTGATTAATCGGCCCTGGAAAACTCTGGCCCCAAGCCAGCTCCCACCGGCAGGTTGGAGGCTAACCCGGGCTGCGCCTCCTGCCTGCAGGATCCCTGCCCAAGGAAAGCCCTTTCCAGGTTGGGGCTGCCTTGTGCTGAGATCTGTGCCTTCACCCTCGTTTGAAACTCTCCTGGAACCTAATTTCTCCCCCAGTCTGCCGATCTCCCCCCCTGGCCCTGGAACCAACCTTTTTTTGGCGAGACTGCAGATTTTCTTCTGCTGGTGAGTTGTTCTACTTCTTATCTTTACGAATTGTAGCAGTCAAGACTATTTTTGAGGCTCGATATAATATTGATAAAGAGGGTAAGAGAAGAGCTTAGAAAGTCGCGTGTGTCTTCTCCGCCATCTTGGCTCCGCCCCCCCCCACCTCACAAATTATCAAAAATCACATTACAAATAAAATACATACTAACACAAATATTCATATGGCTATCTATTGATCATTGTAAGTATATGTTTATCTATTATCTATCTATATCCAAATCTGTATCAATATTTATATCCATATCCATATCTATATCTATAGAGAAAAAGAGGAAGAGAAAGAAAGAGAAAAAGAAAGAAAAAAGAGAAAGAGAATGAAAAGGAGAAAGAGATGGAGAGAAAGAGGAAATGGATGTTTTTCTGATAGAATGCAGCTACTGCCTCAAGTTCAAATTCTCAACACAGAACTCTCCGGTAAACAAATTAAATTTCTAGTAGAATGGCTGGTGTCTCAAATACTAAACTATTTTATGAATCAGTTCCCTCAAAAGTAACCCAAGCCCCTGTGGGTCAGTGAGTTTTTTGATAATACTCATTCAGTAAGAATACAGTTAAATCAAAGCAAAGTCATTTATTAAGATGATGTAGTAAGAATCTTCAAAATGTCTTTCTCTGCTAGCCCATCAATCTAGGGATTGCTCTTTTCAGGATATACTGAACATCCATGGAATTAATGGGCATGCACTAAACCTACATGTAGAGAACAAATGTGGCAATGCAACTCATATCTCTGATACTGCAAGGCTCTAGGTCTTTAAGGAGCCTTCCTGATGTTCTATCCTAAATGAAACATCTTTGTTTGACAGATTTCTCAGTCAGGCTCCCTGGATTTTCTTTTCTTCAGTGCTAATTCTTTTTAAAATCCATAGTCAGTCATTTTCTCTTCTGCCAGAGGTTTGAACTGTTTAAGTAGTTTTATGATTTGAAAGCTGTCACAGAACATGCCTTTTCTATTTTTGTATCACCATAGAGAGTATGACCTTGCTTTCTACTAGATAGGTTATCTCCTATTGGGTGAATAACTCAGCTAACCCTCTTATTACTCCCCCTCACCAAGATATCAAGAGATGAACAGTAATTCCCTTTTAGGAGTTAGTTCCCCCTCCTCTCCAGAATCCTGCCTTGATTGACTGAAGAATTAAATTATTTATTATTGTTATTATTTTACATTAAGAACTACAAGGGATGATGCCCCCTTTCAATTCAATCAAGAAATGTTTGCTCTTTATAAGAGGATTCAAGGGATACATTGGATCTTACTATTAAATATGTTACTATTTGTTTCTTACTTTTTATTATTTCATCTTGGACTGAAGTATGAAGATTCATAAAAAGCCAGTTCTCACATTCTTACTTAAATGCATATTTAAAAATTCATAAATCTGTATACCCACATACAAAATCTGTATCATATTTAAGCATACATATTCACATAAGCATATTCACAAATATGTATTTATATACATGTTCGACTATGCTTGGGCATATATATGCATATGAAGTATGTGTATACAAGTATAAAGTATAGCATCCAATTATACATGCATGTACAGGCATCTTTAAAAACATCACAACTATATCGATGCATGACATGTGGACATATGTATGGACTGACTCACTGATTTGGCCATATGACTATGATTTTTAAAATCTAGTTTGCTTCTACAATAGAGGTAGTTTATGTGATCTCTTTGAGGGACTATATGCATAGTTTATGAAAAAACTTTTTAGTTTCCTAGGACTGTGTGCAACTAGAAATTTGGGGACCAGAAAGAATTTGACAATATTAGTGATTACTGACTTCAAACAGCATATTAACAGAGAAACATGAAATAAAATGCTGAATGCTATTATATAAGTTAATTTTGTAAAATAAGATACATTGTTATATAACATCCAAGATTAAAATTGTTTTCTATCTGGGGTAACAGGAAAGGAATCATAGTGAATTTAACATTTGAGTTGGACTTTTGGCTAGTTAGGGATTAAACAGGCAATGAGGACAAAGAATGAAATTCCCATCAGAGAATTTCATCACATGAGCAAAGAAATAGGTGTTGTACAGGTCAAGATTTGTGAAGAAAATCGATAGCCAGTTTGCTGAAGTCTTATTTAAATGGCTTTTGGTTAAAGAAGGGTATAATTCCTGCTCCTGAGAAAGGGACTTGTTCTGGGATTATGTAGATCATTTTCTGCTTTCCAAGGGTCTTCCCTTCCCAGATAGATTATTTTGTGAAACTAAACTAGGCCATCTTTTGCTTCAATTCTTACCCAGGTGTTGCCTCAGGCAGATTGAGACCTAGGAGATCCTTTAGCTTAAAAAGGACAATATCCCTCATTGCATCTAGCCCATCACCATTCATCTTGATGTATGTATAGTTATTGGACTCTGATGACTCTGGAGAAAAGAGTGAGGATGTTAACTGCACAATTATGCCTCACTTAAATCCAATTCACTTGCAAGTCAAGATTTCACCCTTATGATGTCATTGGTCCTCCTCAAGAACAATGATCAAATCATGTTCAAATTTGGGGGAGCCTGCACCCAAAGAAAGAACTTAAGGATTTTATATACTTTCTGATTCATTTTATCTCCTTTCTAATCCAGAGTAAAACTTAAGAAAAAGTCAAAGTATTAGTTTGGCTTATGTTTAAATCTTTCCAAAAGAAATTAACAGAATCTTTTCCAAGAAGGTATTTAATGTACAAAGTCAAATAGGAATAGGACTAATATTTACTTCTTTTACCATAAGGAAATGGTGAAAACACAAAGACTATTTAGCTCACATTGAAAAACACTTAAACAAATACAGGAATTCAAAACTCTTATTATATTTTTGTACAATATTGAAACTTATAAAGATGTTCTCATTTTGTGCTAGAGTCTTATGCAAGGAAAGGGTAGTCAAAATGTTATGCCTTTGTATTGTTGAAATAAATATTGATTCTGTATCTCCAACATGACCACCTACTACATCTTCTTCCTATCATCATTTCTCTTCTTCACTTTTTCTCACAGGTTCTAGTTCTTTCCATACCAGATGTTTGTTGGAAGATGCTAAAAATGAATAGAGAAGGCTGTTTGTCCATAGGCAGTATATAAAGCAGTATATATAGAAAACAGTTTATAGGAGCTTTCCTTAAGTTCTTACTGCCTTCTGGAGAATATTTCCTTTATCTAATTGATTGTTCCACTAATTCTTCAGAAAGCGAATGGTGTTTTATTTTTATCTTGTATCTTTTCAAATAAATTATTTCATGTCTTAGTGAAATTGATCTAAATGTATTTTTAACATACAAACATTTTATTGAAATTTAATAATAGCTAACAGTTATATAGTACTTTAAGGCTGGTAAACAATTTTACAATTTTGATCTCACAAGAATCCTTGGAAGGTAGTGCTATTATTACCCCCATTTCACAGATGGGGAAAATAGGGAAACAAGGGTTAAGAATCTTGCCCAGGGTCACATAACTAGTAAAAATCTGTGGTCAGATTTGAGGCCATTTTAAAAAATTTCTGGCTCAGAAATCCTTTTTGGCAATGGATTAGACAGTTTAGCATTTAATGAACAGTGTTCCATCTTGAACAAAGTTTTTAATCTGTGAATCTTGATCATGTCTAGGGTTGCATAACGGAATGTGGAGATTAAAAATAAATTAACAACAATAAAAGGTATCAAATATTCCACTGATTTAATTCTTTATATAAAAATAAATAAACACAATCATCTCATTAGTTCACAAATTTATTTTCATATTTAATAAATGGCAAAATTATATGTACATTAAGACATTTGAAAATAAATTTCCTTATGATTTTTTTCAGTAAATGTTTGCTTTGCATACTTATTTTATATACCTATATACCCAAACTCATGCCAAAAATTCTTGGGCTAAAAAGGTTGAGAGTGGAAAAAAAATTAAGAAGCTCTGATCTAGAATGATTATGTCACTTTCAGAACTTAGGTCATGGGGTCTTTCTTACTCAGTTGACATAGGATGATTTCTTTTTCGTTGAATTACATAGAGGAAAATAATATTAAAGGCAGAAAGGCAAAGTGACTCAAGACCTTTAATACCTAGTAAAAGGATGTGAACTATATTTGGTAAGAAATGACAAATTTGGAAAGTCATTGAAGATTTTTCATCACCACAGTAATATGAATAGAATTGTCATCTTGCTGGTGAAAAATTGATTACAGGGGGGAAGTGAAAATGTGAGAAAATCAGTTAGAGTAATAAGTAGTTCCTGTCATACAGAGACTAGAAAACAGAGATTTTGTGAGGGTAGAATTGAAAAGACTTGTTGACTTTAAATCTCAGTAGCTACAGAGACAAGAGTGTCAAATACAGCTTTAAGGTTTGAAACAGAGACAAATGAGTAAATAAAGATATGACAGACAGAAATGAGGAAAGCTGTGGGAATGAAAAATGTTGGTTTGGGTTATGTTAAGTTTGTGGAGCATTTGGGGTATTCAAATAAAAATGAAAGGCATAAATTGTGTTTTGACCAAGCTGTTTTTTGGAGTCTTTTACCTAGTTGTAGTGATTATTTCCCAACAGTTAAACTTGTTTTTATTATTATAGCTTTTTATTTACAAGATATATGGGTGGGTAATTTTTCAGCATTGACAATTGCAAAACCTTTTATTCCAACTTTTCCCCTCCTCCCCCCCATTTCTTCTCCCAGATGGCAGGTAGACCAATACATGTTAAATATGTTAAAATATATGTTAAATACAATATATGTGTACATATCAATAATTATTTTGCTGAACAAAAAGAATGGGACTTTGAAATAATGTATACAACCTGTGAAGGAAATCAAAAATGCAAGCGGACAAAAATAGAGGAATTAAAAATGCTATGTAGTAGTTCACATTTATTTCCCAGAGTTCTTTCACTGGTTATAGCTGGTTCTATTCATTATTGAACAAATGGAACTGATTTGGTTTATCTCATTGTTGAAGAGAGCCACATCCATCAGAATTGATCATCACATAGTATTGTTGTTGAAGTATATAGTGATCTCCTGGTCCTACTCATTTCACTCAGCATCAGTTCATGTAAGTCTCTCCAGGCCTTCCTGAAAAGGCTATTCCATAACATTCATATACCAAAATTTGTTCATCCATTCTCTAATTGATGGGCATCCACTCAGTTTCAGTTTCTGGCCACTTCAAAGAAGACTGCCATAAACATTCTTGCACATACAGGTCCCTTTCCCTTCTTTAAGATCTCTTTGGGACATAAGTCCAGTAGTAACACTGCTGGATCAAAGTGTACACTTTGATAAGTTTTTGAGTATAGTTCCAAATAACTCTTCAGAATGACTGGATGTATTCACAATTCCACCAACAATATATCAGTGTCCTAGTTTTCCTACATCCCCTCCAACATTCAGCATTATCTTTTCCTGTCATCCTAACCAATCTGACAGGTATGTAGTGATATCTTAGAGTTAATTTGCATTTCTCTGATTAATAATGAGGTGGAACATCTTTTCATATGGCTAGAAATAGTTTCAATTTCTTCATCTGAAAATTGTTCCTATCCTTTGACCATTTATCAAGTGGAGAATGGATTAATTGCTTATAAATTAGAGTCAATTCTCTATATATTTTGGAAATGAGGGCTTTATCAGAACCTTTGACTGTAAAAATGTTTTCCCAGTTTATTGTTTCCCTTCTAATCTTTTCTGCTTTAGTTTTGTTTGTACAAAAGCTTTTCAATTTGATATATTCAAAATTTTTTATTTTGTGATTGATAATGATCTCTAGTTCTTCTTTGGTCACAAATTCCTTCCTCCTCCACAGGTCTGAGAGGCAAACTATTCTATGTTCTTCTAATTTATTTATAATCTCATTCTTTATGCCTAGATCATGAATCCATTTTGACCTTATCTTGGTGTAGGATGTTAAGTGTGGCAAGAGAAGAATCAGGAGAAAATGATTTCATAAGAATTCCAGAGAGTAGAAGATATTTAAAGGGAGAGGGTGATCAACTGTAGTAAAAAGAACAAAGAAATCAAGAAGAGCCAAGGCTGAGAAAAAGGCATTAAATTTTGTGATTTAAGAGATCAGTAATTTGGAAAGACATGACTCAGTTTTCTGATGATTTCAGAAGCCAAAATGCTATCTATTTATACATCACATGCTACAGTTTTCCTCATTCCCTGTTAGCTTTATGTCTGTCACATATTTCTTTGGACTGCATTTCATTGTGCTCTCTGGAATATTATTCTCTTGTTAACAGCTATCCATAACACCAGGATGAAGGTTTTTTTTTTCTTTTTCTTTTGCAATGTCACTGAAATTCATTCACTGAAAGACCACAAAAATATTAAAGCATAGTGATAGTTACAAAAACATGTTTAAAAAGTTATTTGAGCAAAATAGATAGTAAGACTGATTCCAAAGGACAACAAATATTCCAGAGCATAGTTTTTTTTTTTTTTTTAAACAGAAAAGGGCATGTGCAGATTCTGGCACATTCAGGATTAATCTCTCTCTCTTCCCTCTGGCATATCTTTTTCCTGGATTCAGACAATGGAGAAAATTTAAGGGATTTCAACAGCACTAGGAAAATGTTATGCCATTAAAGTTATAGCATAGGTAGAAAGCAAGGTTCTTTATAAATGTCAAATAATTCCAATAAAAAAGAATGTCTGTTAGTAGATGCTATTTCTATGAACAAGATTTTTAAGGAGGCACAAAAAACCTGAGGAAAAAAAACCAGGATGAAAACAAAAAAATTGCTCATTTGAACTATATAAAATTGCTCTCTTATGACAACATATGTTTGTTAAGTAATACATTCAGTATAGTGATAAGAAATAACCTAAGAAAGCTAGAGTTTGGGAAAATATATCATTACATTTTTGTTTCATTTACATACTTTAATCAAAACCACTGATGATTATATGATAGAAAACAATGAAGAAAGTTATAAAAGAATGGAAAAGAGAAAGAAAAAAAGGAAAGCAAGGATGGAATGAAGAAAGAAAATGAAAGATGAAAATAAGGAGGGAATATGAAGGACAGAATGAAGGAAGGAAAAAGGAAGGAAGAATGGAATGTAAGAAAGGAGTAATTGAATGAAAGAATAAAAGAAAGGACAAAAAGAAGAAAGTAAAAGAAGGATGAAAGTGAGGAAGAAAAAAGGATAAAAGAAGAAAGGGAAGGAAGGAAAGACTAAAAGAGTAACACATTCCAAGATCTTAAAAATAAGATTTTGAAAAAATTAACAGTATTTCTTCTGCTGAAATCTGGTTTCTTAGTGTTAAAATGAAACAAGGGCCGACCTTATTCTACATATATCATGAGGCATAAGGAAAGCAATGATATAGGCTAGTATGGGCATAAAATTCAAAATGTTTAAGGATATCATATGTAAATCTTTCCAAGGAAACTGATTATAAAATAAAAAGATCATATTTTGCTTTCCGCACAAAAAAGATGTTGTGTAAAACAAAATATGATTTATATTCATATTTTGTTCTGCTAAAAAAATCTTTAATTTTTAAAAATAGTCCATGAGAACAGCTATTCATTTTAACACTGAAATTTAAAGCTTTGCTTTAGCATCACAATTCAGAGTTATGGAGAGATTTTATCCTCACATTAGAATGCAGACCTGGGAATCTTTAATAAAAGAACTGATAGAAATTTCTGAAAATAACCAGAACTTAAATGAAGCTACACAATGCAACTTTGAAGAATACTTTAACTGATGATTTATGGAATATGTAAATGAGATTATATTCCTAGTTACAAATCACAGAAAATGTGGATAGAAGACAGTAAGAAATCAGCCTAGAATGAATACTTATTTGGAGGGGTCAGGAAGACCAACATTTATTGAATGATTTCTTTTACTTATTAGCTGCATGGACCTGGGTAAATCTCTTAACTTTTGTTTAAAATGACAACAAAGAATCTTGTTCAAATTGATTCATAGTTTTGTTTGGAGAAAGCACTTTGTAAGTCTTAAAGGGTATAGAAATGTGTGGGAGTTTGTAGTAGCAAAAATAGTTCTAAGACACATGAGTTTAAGTCTCTGATTTGTTGCTGTTATAACTACTACTGCTGTTACAACCTGAAAATTGCATAGCATTTTACAGATATCATCTAATGATATGGGGTAAGGTATATGTTATATGTTATTCTTCTAATTTTAGAGATAACACAATTGAGTCCCACTATGAGTGACTTGCTTATACTCATAAACTCAGCAGCGGAGAGAGGATATGAATCCAGATCTTCCTGACTTCAAAACTGTCATGACATCCATTATTTTAGCCTACCCTGCTTATGTAATCCTGGGTAAGGGAGGGGTAAGAGCATCCACCCACAGTTAGCTTGCTAATTAGTTGGATGTGGATTAGTTTTGATCAAAGGAGACTGAAAAAGAGTTTCCTATAGTTTGAAAGAGAACAAGGAGAGAGTAGCATTATAAAACTCTGGAGAGGAGAGAAATCAAAAAGAAGAGCATTATCAGTAGTGTCATGGCTGCAGAGAAGTCAGAGTATTCCCAATTTATAATTCATCCTATTCTTTTCTCCCTTTCTAATTCATTCAAGAAATCTGTGCTCAACTCATAAATAGATAATAATGGATTTAGGCAAGGAGGTTTTAAATAGATAACCTGGATAGGTACATTTTTATAATTAGTTAAATACCTTATTGACAATACCTTTCATATAATTAGATCTTGGAATTTCAAAGACCAACTCCCTTCTACTTGAAAACATGTTAACAATTGTTACTTAGAGAAATTCAATGATAGTGTTTTTTCTTCCCTAAAGTCCATGAAATACAGTTGTAAAACAATTTAAAAATTATTACATATTGTTTTCTGAATTACTGATCCATCTGCAGAGCAGTCACTTCAAAAAAATGAATAAAAACATGGTCATACAATTTGATAAACAGACATCAATTTGCAAAATCCCTATAAGATACTCCCAGTTTAGATATTTTAAAAGCCCTGTAAGCAAACAAAGATGAGAGATGTTAAAGAAAAGAAAAAGGAAAGATAAATTAAACATCTGGACTCAGAACATGCTTTTAGAGCTCCAATAACATACAAAGCTCTCTGCATAGTGATTAGGTATCTGGAGTTGATTGAAAATCACTCCCTCATCTTGAAGTGATAAATTAAACTTCTTTAAACCTCATTTTTCTTTCTCAATAGTTTATTTCACCTCCTTGCCTCAACTGTTTTATTCTACTATTCACAACTGTGTCCTTTTGTACTTGGAATAGTGTATCAAACCTAATATTCTCTTCTTTCTTGGCTAAAGTGCTTTTTCAATTATTATATTTATATATATGCATAAGAGTATATACACATATGTTATATGAAAAATGCTATTTGCCTGCACAGGAAGATTTGATGGAGTCTAAATAAATAGTGATGAGTGCTTGTTTTTAACTTTTATTGTACTTTTTTTGGAAGGGTATTCTCTCTCTCTCTCTCTCTCTCTGTGTGTGTGTGTGTGTGTGTGTGTGTTTACAACATGGATAATATGAACATGTTTTACCTGGCTGCATATGTATATCTATATTAGATTGCTTGCCTTCTCAAGAGAGAGGGAGAGAAGGTTGGGATTGAAAAAATATAGAATTCAATTTTTTAATGTCTTTTTTGTTTCCATTTAATTTAAAAAAAAGATAAAAAAAATCAGGTCTAATAAGACCTGAATTCAAATCCTTCCCCCGACAATCCCTTCCAGTATGACTAGGCAACTCAATATTTTTGTCTTATTTTGTCCATCAAAAAAGTAAGGATGATGATAATATCTCTTTTACAGTGTTCTTGTAATAACCAATTGAGATAAACTGCAAAGCATTTTGCAAGCCTTAAAGTAATATATAAATGTTAGCTATTAGAATTATTTTAAATACATTAAGCCTATGAAAAATTAAAAATTGTGCTTGTGTGTATATAACTTATCTTCATCATGTGTTCTTTGAAAATTGTGTTGAATTAATTGTATTGCTGAGAAGTTAACTCACAATTATTACTCAATATTGCTATTATGTGTACAATGTTCTTCTGGTTCTGGTCATTTTCCTTTGCATTAGCTCACACTAGCATTTCTAGATTTCTCTGAAAGCATTTTGCTCATCATTTTTTTATAGCACAATAATATCCCTTCACTGTTGGTGTTTTTTCTTCTTTAAAATAATAATAAGATGGTTCTCTCTGGGAGAAAGGGTTTCTCGGGGAGGTTTTCTGGTGTTTTTTCTTCTTTAAAATAATAATAAGATGGTTTTCTCTGGGAGAAAGGGTTTCTCAGGGAGGTTTTCTGGAGGTTCCAGCCTTAGTTTCAGTTACAATCAATAATTACTCCAAAATCGCAGCCAGCTGATAAAAGTTCAGATCTTTTATTGTGTCCTTCAATATAGCCCGATTAGCTCAGGTCTATCTCTCTGCTTGGTTCCAAGAGCTCTTGCAGCTTTGTCCTTGGCTTCTGCCTCTGCTTTCTTCAGCCTCCAGCCAGCACCAAGTTGGAAGATGTAATGAATCACTCTTGCCTCGAAGATAGGGCTTGTGGGCTTCCTCACAGAGTGCTCCTCTCTGACCCCAGTCAATGTTCCCAAGTAACTCCTTCCAGCTCTAAGAACTTCCTCTCTATATATGATCTCCCAAAGGTTAACTCCTCCTTCTGGAGAGAATGGGATTCTGGGTTATCTCCCAGAGTGCTCTCTGGCCCTAAGAACTTCAAGAGAGGTGTGAACACAAGCATTATTGTCTATCAGTTGTACTTAGTACCTTGTTTCAAGTTCCAGCCCAAAACATCTCCTTCCAAGATCAAATCAATCATTGAACCATGCCAAATTAGATAATTATTGTCTCTATCAACTCTAATGGCTTAACAGTTTGGAAAGATTCCAACACTTCACAATCATATGTAAAGACTTTCTTCACTCATTGCATGATTGATGGGTATCCCCTCAATTGTAAATTACAATAAAACTTTCTATATTACAATAAAACCTTCTATAAATATTATATATATATATATATATATATATATATATAATTTTCCTTTTTCTTTCCTATTTTTAGTGTATAGACTTAATGGTGGTATTGCTAGGTCAAAGGGAATACACTATTTTATATCCCTTTAAGCATAGTTGCAAATTATTATTCTTGATGGTTACAAATCCATCAAGAGTGTATGAGTATTCTGATTTTATCACATTTTCCTGTTCTATCATCTTAGCCAATTTGTTATATATAAAGTGGTAACTCAGCATGTTTTTAATTTTCATTTCACTAATCAATATTGATTTAGAGCCATTTTATATGACTACAGATAGTTTTGATTTCTTCTTCTGAAAATAGCCTGCTGATATACTTTGGTCATTTATCAATGTTGGAAGACCTTGCATGCTTATACATTTGACTCAGTTCACTATATGTTTCTTGGTTTTTTAAATCATATTTCATTTCCCCCCAATTTTTTAGCATTCATTTAAAAAAATATTTTAAGTTCCAAATTTTTCTCCCTCCCTTACCCTCTTCTGAAAACGGTAGGCAATTTGATATAGAACTATCCAATGCACTTTATATACTTTTAACTTTATTTATCTAAAAACTATCTATTCACATCTCATTATCAGTGGGGAGTCTCTGACTCCCATTCCTATAAATTTGACTCTGTTCTGTAAAATTTGAGAAAGGAGGTCTTTTTTTTTTTTCAGAGATACTTGTAAAGATTGTTTTTCCAGTTTTCTGCATTCTTTCTAATCTTGGTTTCATTGGTTTTGTTTGCAGAAAAGCTTTTTTAAAATAACATAATTAAAATTATTTATTTTATATTTTATAATGCTCGCTATCTCTTGTTTAGTCATGAACTCTTCCTCTCTCCATAGATATCAGAGGTAGGTTATTCCTTGCTCTTCTAATTTGCTTTTGGCATCACCCTTTATGTCTAAATCATGTGTCCATTTTATCCTTATCTTATATATATGGTAAAAGATTGGTCTATAGCTAGTGTGTTTCCTATTGCTTTCCAGACTTCTCTGCAGTTTTTGTCAAATGGTGAGTTCTTATCCCAAAAGCTGAAGTCTTTGGGTTTACCAAACGTGAGGTTATTAATGGTCTTTGATTACATGTGTCTTATGTATCTAATCTATTGCTCTGATCCACCACTTTATTTCTTAGGTGGTCCCAGAGTGTTCTGGTATTTAGTAAATTTATAAAATTGTTGAGGTTGGGAATGGGACCCAGAAGTTTGGGGTCATAGACTGGTGTCACAAAGCATTTCAAAAAATTTGCAGGCTTGAACCCATTTCCTGGTCAAGGGGCAAAGTTTTATTGTAATTATAATATCATTATAAACACACTAAATTCCAAAATAATTTAGCAAAGAAACAGGAGCAAGGAGACACATTTATCCAGCTTTCTATCATTGGTATGCTGATTCTATGGTCCATAAGTAGAGCCAGAGAGTAGTCTCCAGAATTTGGTTCTCACTGACCAGATTATCAATCAGCAATGAATTGAGGAGTAGTCTATTCAGAATCAGACAGATTGTTGTTCTTACATTAGGATTGTGGGAAGTTCCTGAGACAGACTCCAAAACCAGAAGATTTAGGATTACTGACATTGTTAGAATAAAAGCCCCCCTAAAATCAGAGGACCAAAAATCATTGTTGTCTCCACTAGCAGCTATATTACATCATTTCCCCCTCTTAAGCAGTCACCCACCACATTCATTTGGGACAAAGGGATGGAGATCTCAGCTTCTGGAACTGCTTCATTTTAGCAAGGGGCATAGAGTTGCCCCTACTTAGTGGGGTTCAGACGGGGAGGGGAAGTGCTCAATTTGAAGATGGCAGCAATGACATGTAGGACATGTTGAGTGTCCGAGTCAATCAGTCCATGATATTGAGATTGAATGAGTAGTTGGAAGTTCATAGCTTGGAGCCCAGAGGAAACAAATCTCACAAGCAGATTTTTTTTTCCGTCAAAAATCCCCTTTATTTCCATATAATTCCTTTAGTATGCAAAATATGAAAACCATATTTGGAGTCTGTATAGATGTTCACTCTCATTCCTTTTCCCAGTTCCAAGAAAACTGAACCCATCTGTAAACCATTAACTATCTGGGTTATAATGTCACCCACTGAGTTTTGTCAGGTAGCAGAGTGGCAGATTTAAGGGTATGGCACACTAAAAGAGTCAAGTCCAGAGTGTCTAGCAGGATAGCTTGATATCTGGTATCTAGCAATCCACTGATGCCCTGTGGCTTCAAAAATACTCTGAACCTGAGGGTGGGTTTAGAAGCTTCCTCAATTACAAGAGCTGTGGCAGTTAGCTTTAAGGCAAGATAGTCACCTCAAAAACACCTAAGTTTCTTTGAGAAGTAAGTAAGGGGTCTGGAATAAGGTTCAAATGCCAAAGTCAAGGTCCATAGAGCCTGGCCCCGACTTTGATCATCATATAGAATAAAAGGCTTTAGGTAGGGCTAAGGCTGGAACAAAAAATTAGTTTAACTTTCAGGATCTTAACAAAGTGATGACTGTGTGGGCCTTTGAAAAAAGAAACTCCATAGTCAAGGGGAGGTGGGGAGGATCCGAAAGTTAGAAGTTTGTATGACAGATCAAGATATTATCTTGGCCATACTGGCCATGTTCATTGGTGGGCAATTATGTTATCCTGGATTTGCCCCTTCAAGGGCAAAAAGAAATTATGAATCTTCATGTAAGGGTATGCAAAGGAAAGCATCTTTAAGATCTAAGATAGAAAACCATTATTGTGTCCCCTAAGATACTTGTATTGGGCTTACAACTTCTACTGACCCTTTGCTCTGATTATAGAAATTTGCCATAAGAGGAAAAAGCAGAGACATGATTATAATATATAAAGCAGGCCTCATCCTGAGAACACATACATGACAGGATAAAGCATCCTTAGATCTAGTTGATAGCCCACCATGAGTAATAATTAGACTCTGAAATAATCAGGTGGGAAACAGAAACAGAACTGGGAAACTGCGTCAGAAGGATCCCACTTTAAGCAGGGGCCAAAGTTGTCTCCCCATAAGATATCCACCTATAAACTAATGGCATTTCTCTCAAAGGGTGGGCTACTGACATAATGATTCAGAACTCAAATTCAGAACTCAAAAGAATATCAGTTACAGTCTCAAGAAATTTTATCTCTAATATCAAATTCTACTAATCGCAGTTTAGGGCTACATATATTATCTTAAAAGTTTACCAGGACTTACACACATAGAAAAATTTATTTAGCATATTTCATATGCTTAAACTTATCCTGATGCAAAGAATCAATCATTAAACAAGCTTATAAATTCTTAGTAAACTAAAAATCCTAAACAGGCTTATTTCTCAGGGCTGATGACCGTGCTTATCCCAATAATTTCAAGAAAACTGGCAAGCTTACAAATCAAGGGAAGTTGACAGAGATCCCAGCAAAGGGGGTGAGCTTGCTGTTGCCCACCCCAACTATTAGTGTTTTCTGGGGCTGTACTATTTGATATATCCTCTCACTCTTTGAAGGGGGAAAGATATTGAACACCTCATTCTTGGAGGTGAACTGATAGCTTTAACATAAGGTGACAGTTACTCCAAATAACTTTGTTAATAATTCTAGAATTTTCCTAATAGCCAAATGGTCTTAGCTGTACTTTCTATTCCCTTAAATAAGTATTGCTTTTGTTTTAGGGAGAAAACAAAACAATTCTTAAAATTGAGATAGAACATACTTTAGAATTATCTTAACTTTAGTTAATGAGATTCCCTTAAATTCTGATTAAATGTTCTAGAGAAACTGAATTACCATTTGGTTATTTTCCAATTCACACAAATCATTTATCTTTTGTGAACCAGGAAAAGGGTTAAAGTGCCAGTTTCTACTAATAGGACCCTCAGAAATCTGACTTTAGATAACTCAAAAGCAGGCTGCTTGTAGCCTGAATTAGCAACCTGCTTTTCTGTTTTCCTAAAATTCCTAAATTCTTCTGTTAACAATAACAGTACAAATAAATTACAATTTACATATCCCTTTAGTGGGTTTTAATTAGAGCACCTTTAAAATTGCTTTTATTATCATATCTCAAATAAATTTCCAAAATACTTTATACACACATAGAACTCGTTTATCTGTTCTTCACATAAAAAAAACATAAAGTTATCAAATATGAAGCAATTGTATCCAATAAAGCAATTAACATTCATATAGCACATTTTATGCTGAGCAATTTTGCAATCATGTACTTTTTACAACAACTATTATTTCTCTTTAAAATAAGAAAACTGGGCAGATATAAAATACTTTGCCATAAATTACATAGCTAATACATATCTACAATTGAGACAGCGAATGATAGTCTTACCAAACCTGAGGCTGACTGATCACTTCACACTGCCATGCTGTGTGGTGACAAGGGTACCCGAATTTTTCCCAGGCAGTTCCTGAACAGAATCTCCTGAAAGCTGGTGTGAGTGATGCCAGGATATTCTTTCTGATGATAGTTTCAAGTGCCAGGGCTTAGGGAATTCTCACCATGGAACCTGACCCCCACTTCATCCTCATTCCCACAAATTGGGGTGGGGAAGTGTTTAGGCAAGGTTGAGTGGAGTACTCATGGCTGCTTCTCCTATTTCTACAGGTAAGGAAGAATTTTAGTTTTAATCTGATCTGAGAGAGAAAGAGTTAGCAAACAGAAAGATTTGGGCTATCTTGATTTTGTTAACAATTCCTTTAACTGATAGACATTCAGGATCATGCTAGGGAGTGGTGTGATGAGGGTCTCTTAAGTACCTTCTGGGGTGCTTTCCGAAAGGAGCAGAAAGGTGACTCCAGACAAGATAGGAGTCAAGGAAGGGTTAGAAAAAAAGTTGCTATTTTTCCTTTTTTCCTTTTTTTTTTTCTTCCAGAATCGGGTAAATTCCTGGAGTTATTCCTAATGTTTTAGGAATTTTTCTCCCAATTGTAAAATGACTTAATTGCCAAACTTCTTAATCATTGCTTTCAAAATATTGAGATTCTAAGATGCTGTTTTAATTTTTATTAGATAACTTTTTTGTGTACCCCCACCCCAATCTTAACCAGAACTGATTTTGCTGGTTACATTTTAAATCTTTCCAGGTAACAAACTCTAGCTCACAGAACAAACATGACACAGGCATTCTACACAGAGATGCAGACACAGACAAATGACATGAAAAAGAACTGTCCCATCTTTGGCAAAAGCCATAAAATTTTGCCAAAAGCTATCCAATAGCACTCACATCTTCTCTGGCATCCCAAATAAGGTGAAAGGTTGCAAAGTTAACTTTGCCTGAAAATTGCAAGAATTTACCAGTCTGAGCATCCCCAGACAAGGAAAATTTGCTTAATATGGAGCTCACAATGACCCAGAGAAGCCTTCTCCCAGTGTCTTGGGATGTCCTGCTATAGGATTGTGGGAGAAAAAAATGGGGGGGGGGTGTTACCTGGACAAGGAGGGAATCAAGCCCTATATGAGTCACCAAATATTAAGGTTGAGAAGGGGACCCCAAAAGTTTGGGGCCATAGACAAGTTTTGTGAGGTGTCTCAAAAGAATTTGCAGACTTGAACCATTTCCTAGTGAAGATACAAAATTTTATTGTAATTGCAACACTATCATCAGTGGAATAAGTTACAAAAGAAATTAGCAAAGAAATAGGAAAAAGGTGACACATTTATTTAACTCTCTATCACTACATGCTAACTATATGGCCCATAGGTAGGATCAGGAAATAGTCACCAGAATTTGGTTCTTATTGACCAGATTATCAATCAGCAATGAATTGAAGAGTGGCTGCAGAGCTTGGTTCTCACTGACCAGATTATCAGTCAGCAATGAATTAAGGAATGGTTCATTCACAATTAGACAGATTATTGTTCTTAGATTGGGAGTGTGGGAAAACCCTGAGGCAGACTCCAAAGATAGAAGTTTTATGATTACTGATTTATTGATAGAACAGAAGCCCACCTAAAATCAGGGGGCCACAAAATCATTATTTATTATATCAATACAGTTTGAGATTTGGAATTGCAAGGGATCTTCTTTTATTTTTTCCCATTAATTCCCTTGAAATTCTTTACTTTTTGTTTTTCCACATTAATTTCTTTACTTTTTTTCTAGCTCTATCAAATAATTTTTTGGTAGCTTTATTGGTATGTCACTAAGTAAGTAAATTAGTTTAATGAGAGTTGTCATTTTTATTATATTGACTTGGTTACTTTTCCAATTGTTTAGATTTGACTTTATTTGTATGGGAACTATTTTATAATTGCATTCATAAAGTTTCTGGGTTTGTCTTGGCAGCTAGTTTCCCAAATTTAGAGGTATTTTAAATGGAACTTCTCTAACTTTTGCTATTGGCCTTTATTGTTCATATAAAGAAATGCTGATGATTCATGTGCCAGATATATATAGCTTGCAACTTTGTTCAAGTTTTTAATTATTTCAAGTAAGTTTTTAGTTGATTTACTAGGATTAACCAAGATATCATCCGCAAAGAGTAATAGTTATGTTTCCTTATTGCCTATTCTAATTTCTTCGATTTATTTTTCTCATAGGTATAGCTAATATTTCTAGAATAATATTGGATAATATTAATATTAATGGATATTACTGCTTCACCCTTGATTTATTTAGATGGCTTCTAGCTTATCCCCTTAACACAAAATACTTGCTAGTAGTTTTAGATAGATACTGCTCCTCATTTCAAGGAACCTTCCCTTTTTATGTTCTGTAGTGTTTTAATGGGAATGCATGCTATATTTTTTCAAAAGTTTTTTCAGCATCTATTGAAGTAATCATGAAATTTCTGGTCATTTTATTATTGATATGATCAATGATGTTGATAGTTTTCCTAATATTGAACCAACTCTGCTTTCTGTTCTTTATATATTTGAAAAAATGAGGCCTTTAATAAAAAAAAATTACTATACATTTGAATTCTAAATTTTCTCCCTCTTTTCCTCTCCTCTCCCTACCTCACTGAAAAGGCAAACATTTTGTTATAGGTTCTATACTAGTGCATCCATACAAAACATATTTTCAAATTAATCATGTTGTAAAAGAAAACAAATGTAAATATAATAAAGAAAACTAAGAAATTAAAGAAAAAAGTATGCCTCGATTTGCATTCAGATTCAATTAGTTTTATTCTATGAGGATGGGTAGCATTTTACATTATAAGTCCTTTGGAATTGTCTTGGATTATTGTATTGTTGAGAATAATTAAATCATTCACGATTATTTATTATATAATATTACTTTTTTGTACATATAGATCCTTTTCCTTTTCCTTTTTTATCTCCTTGGAAAAGAAATCTAGTAGTGCTATTGATTGGTCAAAAGCTATACATAGTTCTATAACTCAGGATGAATCAGTATATAATTTTATGTTTGTGTGCATTTGTCTCAATATTCCCATATCCCCTTCAACATTTGTAATATCCTTTTTCTATTTTAACAGCTAATTTGATAGGTGTGAGGTAGTACCTCAGAGTTATTTTAATTTGAATTTTAATCAATAGTGATTTAGAGCATTTTTCAAGATTTTGGTGGCTTGATTACTTAGTCTGAAAACTGTTCATGTAATTTGATCATTTATTCCTTGAGGGATATTTATAAATTCGACAGTTCTATTTATAGTTAAGAAATGAGTTATCAGGGGAACTTGTTTTAAATATATATATATATATATATATATATATATATAGTTATGATTATTGTGTACTTCCCTATAGCCTATTCCTCTTGTACCCTGCATATAGTACTTTCTCCTTTTCACCCTGTGCATTTTCAAAAAAGCATTTTCCTTCTGTCTTTTACCTCCCCCCATCTATCTTCTCTTTTATCACCCCAATCATCCTTTTCCTACTTTACTAAAGGTTGAGATAAATTTCTATACCTAATGTATGACATTTTCTCTGAGCCAATTCCAATGAGAGTATGTTCACATTTTCCCCAATTCATGACCATGATTCCATTGCAAAAGTTCTTTGGAATCTCTCTTTTTTTTTTTTTTTTTTTTTGGTGAAATAATTTATCACATTAAATTACCTCCTTTCCATGGTTTTTAATGTACTCCTTTTTCTCAGCCATTATTTATTTATTTATTTTGGGCTCATTGTCCTATTATGTTTAATTCATACCCATGGTCTCTAGGTATATTCTTTTTAATTGCCCTAGTAATGAGAAAGTATTTTATGAATTGAAAATATCATTAACCTCATATAGGAATATAGATAATATAATAGGCTTATATTTGAAAATCAAAATTTCTATTCATTTCTGGTTTTTTCTCAAGAATTTTTGAAAGTCTTCAATTTTATTAAATTACATTTTTTTCCTGAAGAATTATATTCAGTTTTGTTGGGTAGGTGATTCTCAGTTATAATTCTAGCTTCTTTACCTTTTGGAATATCATCTTCCAAGGCCACTGATACTTTCATGCAAAAACTTCTAAATCCAATGTTATCATGACTGTGGCTCATAATGGCTGAAAGTTTTATTTTTTTTATTTCTTTCAATATCTTCTACTTGAATTAGAAACTCTAGAACTTGGCTATTCCTAGAATTTACATTTTGAAATCTATTTCAGAAGGTGATTGTTGGATTCTTTAAATTCCTATTTTACCCTCCAGTTGTAGAATTTCCAGGAAGTTTTCTTGATAATTTCTGGAAAGTTGATGTTTGGAGTCTTTTGTTTTTAAACTATGTCTTTCTGGTAGCCAAAACATCCTAAAATTATCTTTCTTGGATCTATTTTCTAGGCCAGTTGCTTTTCTAAAGAAATATTTCACATTTTCTTCTGTTTTCAATTTTTAAATTTTTTCTTGATTTTTCATAAAGCCAATAGATTTTACTTTCCCAATTCAAATTTTTAAGGAATTATTTTCTTCAGCAAGTTTTGTACCCTCTTTTCCATTTGGCAACTTCTCCTTTAAAAAATTAATTAAGTAATTACATTTTGATACACATTACTTTAAAAATAATGTTGGGAGAGAAAAATCAGAATAAAAGAGAAAAACTTTGGGAGAGAGAAAAAACAGAAAAAAAATAAGTAAAATAGTATGAGTATCATTCTTCTTGGATCTTTTTCTGGATACAAATGGCATTTTCTATCCAAAATCTATTGGGAATGCTTTGAATCACTGAACTGCTGACAAGAAATAAATCTTTCACAGTTGATCATCACTCATTCTTATTGTTATTGTGTACAATATATTCCTGGTTTGCTTGTATCACTAAGCATGAGTTCATGTAAATCTTTCCAAGCCTTTCTAAAATCAGCTTGTTCATCTTTTTTTATAGGACAATAATATTCCATTACTTTCATATAGTGCAACTTGTTTAGCCATTCCCCAATTGATGGGCATCATTGTTTCAAAGGATATGCAGAGTTTTATAGTCCTTTGGATGCAATTCCAAATTGCTCATCAAAATTGTTGTATCATTTCACAACTCCACCAACAATGCTTTAGTGTCCCAGTTTTCCCACAACCCTTCCAACATTTATTATTATCTTTTCCTTTCATCTTAGCCAATCTGAGAGGTATATAGTGGTACCTAAGAGTTGTCTTAATATGCATTTCTGTTCATATCCTTTGACTATTTATCAATTGGGAAATGGCTTGTATTCTTAAAAATTTGACACTGTTATTTATATATTTTGGAAATGAGATTTTTATCAGAAACATTGACTACAAATTTTCCCCCAGCTTTGTATTTCCCTTTAAATCGTGTAATATTTACTTTTAAGAGATTTTGTTTTTCATAAAATTTTGTACATCTTTTCCCATTTGGCTAATTCCGCTTTTCAAGAAATTCTCTAGATTTTCAAATCTATTTTGCTTTGAATTATTCTTTTTTGAAAGTGTAATTTTTCAGCATTTTTGTGCTTCTTTTACCAAGCTGCTGACTTCCTTCATGATTTTCTTGCATGACTCTCTTTTCTCTTCCCATTTTCCCCTTATCCCTCTTATTCGATTTCTAAAATGTTTTTTGAGCTCTCCCATGTCCTAAGACAAAATTGTATTTTTCTTTAAGGCTTTGGATGTAGGTGTTTTAATTTTGTTGTTTTCATCTCAGTGTGTATTTTGATTTTCCTTGTCATTATTTTATCCTTCTATAAACAGAATTTTTTCTCTCCTTTACTCATTTTCCAGACTATTTCTTGACTTTTAACTTTATGTAAATTGGCACTCTGCTTCCAAGGCAAATGGGTCACTGCTCCAAGATGCAGTTTTTGGAGAGTAAGCATTTTCAGAGGTAATTCAGAGGCAGGATAATCATTTAAATTTTATTTCCTTGATCTATTTCTATTATATCTCTTGAAAATGGATGGATGATACATAATGAAAACATCTAGAGAATATGTGATACTTTAAAATTCGCAAAGTTCTTTATAAGTAATTTTTTTTTTTATTGTCACACAAGATATTAAGTGACTTACCCAGGATCACAAAACTAGTGGGCTCTTCAGGTCTTCCTAACTCCAGATCCACAAACTATTTTTAGGTAAAAAATGTATTCATGAGGATAGAGTGATGCCTGTGTATGTCAGGTAACAATGCAACTACAACAAGCTTATTTTCCACAGATTTTTACTGGTGCTATGTAAAAAAAATAACGTCACACATTAAAATCTGGAAAGCATTTTAGAAGTCATCTTTTTCAACCTACTTATTTTATTCATGTAGAACCTTAAGTTCAATATCTTAAATTACTTGCAAAAAGTTTACTCACATGGTACTTGGCAAAAACAAGATAGAAACCAAGATCTGACTTCCAAATAAATACTTTAAAATTAGTTCTGTTGTTCTATGCTGTAAATGTAAATATTTGGGGACAAATGGATAAACTGAAGCATAATATTAACATCTTCATCTAGTTTTTCTATTAGGATTATAACCTAATTATCTACATTTAAAATATCCTGATGAATTTCAGAATGTTTCTTTTATGAAACTTGCTTACAGAATATTGCCAGGTAAAAATGGATAATGCTTTTGATTGGCAGATATTGTTTTGTTCATTTTGTTTTTTGAATCATCTAGAAATGGCAGGTTTTGAGCCCCATGAAACTAAAGAAAAAATTGAAACTCTAATTATTTTTATTAAATCCTGTAAAAATGTCAATACTGAAAAATAATCATGCTAAATATATTGAGGATATAAAAAGAAATAGGAACTAAGCTAAAGTTCATGTTTAATATTACTCGGAATTTAATTAAGTTTCAATAATAAAAGTTTCAATATTAGAGGGATATCTCTCATTCCTCAAGTTATAACTTTGAAATGAAGCTATAGAGGTAGAAAAATGCAATTATGGATTTGAACTAGGAGTCAGAAAGATGTGAGTTCAAATTTGACCTTTGACAGTTTGTGCTATGTTGAGCAAGTCACTTAACCGCTACATGCCTCAAATAACTCCTTCATCAAATCACAGAAAAGTTATGATCTTTGTAATTCAAGAAATTTCTCATATTTGGAAATAGACTTATCTAAACTGACACAATTATCTCTCTACAGAGTATTTTTTAAAAAAGATGTTCATTTTGTGAGGCAAACATCTCTATATATGTCTCTCTGTTTGTGTGTATGTATATATGCCTATACATATGTATACATGTGCATCTATATATCTAGCTTTATCTATATATGTATACATAAATATATATCAGGGAAAGAAAAGAGAAAAGAGGATAAAAGGGGAGAAGTGAGGAATAGCAAAGAGTAGAGGAATGGAAAAAAAAAGAGGAAGGAGAAAAATAAGAGGAAGTAAAAAGGGAAAGGGAAGGAAAAGGGAAGAGTTAAAAAGGGAGAAAGGGAGGGAAAAAAGGGAAGAAGTAAGGAGAGGGAGGAAAAAGGAGAAATAGAAGAAGGGAAAGTGAAAAAGAGATTGATCGTCTTAGAGATGGAGAATCATATGTTAGATTGAGTGCATATGTTTGTGTCTATGTAGAGTCTAAACTAAAATGGTTAACTTTGATAGTTTCTTTTTATATTTTCTATATTTGGCAAAGTATATGGGTAGTAATGGGCATCTATTAACAAATAGATATCTCAGAAATATACTGGAACTGAATTTTATTTCTATTCAATCATTCTGTCTCTGAAGAGGAGTAACTCAAAGATGGCTTTTATTAAATCTGAACTGAAGAATACATAAAATATCAATTCCTTGGATGGTTACTAATTATTCTCCTGTGATATTTATTGGTGACCATCCATCAGGAAACAAATCTGTAATGGGACTGATTACCTGAAACAGTAAAGGTTGTAACTCTGAATAATTCATAGTCACAAAAGAGATAATTTTAAGTATGGCTCAACAGTGGAGCATAAATGCATTTTCTTTGCATGTAACAAAAGTCATTTCTTAACAATCACTTTTATATTTTTCTTTCTCAAAATATTTGAAATGAAAATCTAGGAATTCCATTTAGCTACTAAGTGAAATGAATCATCATCTAGAGTATAATAGATTATGAAGTTTCCACAAATGTATTGATGATAACTAGGGTTATGTAGAGGTTTAGGAAAGAACATTAGTTCTGCTCTCCCAATTAATCTCCTGGGCTCTGGAATTCCCTATATTTCCTTTCCCTCTAATAGTATGGACTACATATGAAGTAAAGGAAAAAAATGTAATTTAATTAAATTAAGTTCAGTTCAAAAAGCATTAATTTAACACAACTATGGGCACACACACACACATATAAGAAATAGCCCTTGATTTTATTTTTTTGTTTTTTATTATTTTATTTATTTTATATTATAGCTTTTTATTTATAAGATATTATGCATGGGTAATTTTTCAGCATTGACTCTTGCAAAACCTTCTGTTCCAACTTTTTCCTTCCTTCCCCCCCACCCCCTTCCCCAGAGGGCAGGTAAACCAATACATGTTAAATAGGTTAAAGTATATGTTAAATACAATATATGTATACATATCCATACAGTTATTTTGCTGCACAAGAAGAATTGAATAGTCCTTGATTTTAACAAACTGAAATATTACTGAACAATCACCTCTCATCACTTACTTATCAGGATTATTACTTAGAGTGAACTAAGAATAGGAGTAATTTGACACTTTATTTATGATTGAGAATATACTTATGCAAATAGCCACAAAGAATTCTTCTAGGCTTAACTATCAAAAAAAAAAAGTTTCTTTTTTTCCCCTTCCCCTTTCTCTAATCTTGTGTTTTAAGTTCCTCATCATTGTTCTTAGTGCCCTTGGCCATTCTACATTCCAAAGTTTTTCAGTGATGATGAGAGAGTGACATACATTATTAATTTGTCTCAACAATTCTAGGGCAGATTCCCTGGGTAGTTATTAATAAAACCCAAGCAACATTTATTTCTGAAAATTAGCTAGTTACTGACTTTTTCATTAGTATACATTTTATCCAACATAAGTAATGAGAGGTAATGTATTATAGTGAAAAGAGCATGGTTATCACTTTAGTGGGCTTGAGATGAAACTTTAGTGTGTCAAAGAACAAGCAACTTGACCAATTTAGATCTCATTTTCTTCTTTTATAAAAATGAGATATGTGGACATTATCAGAGATATAAAATTTTTGTCTAGCAATACTGCTAAGTGTGGTCTGAATTAGATTAAAATATAATTGGGAAACATTTAATAAAAAAAAGCCCAGTAAAATAAAGATTATATTAATGTTTTTTAAAACCTAAAGGTTTCAGACATGGGGTTAATGCACCCCTTTCTATTTGAATTTAATACCACTGCACTCAATAATATTTAAGGAAGGGTAGCTAGGTCTCTCAGTAGATAGAGCATCAGCCCTGAAGTCAGGAGGATTTGAATTCAAATCTGGCCTCAGACACTTAACACTTTCTAGCTGTGTGACTCTGGGCAAGTCACAACACCAATTGTCTCAGAAAAAAATATATATATTTAAGGATGCTTTCTGCTGTATTCCTGTGGTAGTATAATTAGTAACAAAACATACTTAATAAAATGTAATAAAGCAATATAAACATACAAAATATGCATAATCTAATTTTATATGATCTAATGTAATATGTATTTATGATATGATGCAATATATATAATCATATAGGCAATATGAAATAATGTAACCTGAGACATGACATGAAATGATGTAATATAACATTAACATAGTGGTTAATTAGTATAGTTAGATTATAGAGATTTATATTTAATATACTATATTATATTCTGTAACATCTTTATGTAGATACATATGTGTCTACATGCATACATAATAAATAGATATAGACATGCATTATAATTTTCTCCCAAGAAACTAAAAGAATTTTGCCAATAACTATGTGATCCTAGATACCTTTTATTCCCCTTAGTGTAAAACAATTGTAATCCAAGTTTCTGGAGTTCCTCAGAATCAGTTAGTATTGGTTTCCTTGAACAATCATGTGTGCCATTTCATCTTTGAGGGCCTACAATGAATGAGTAGTCAATTTGCTAGTGAAACTTATCAGTACATGGATCTTTATATATATATATATATACATATATATATATAAAGATCCATTATATATTAAAGCTTTTTTATTTACAAAACATATGCATGGGTAATCTTTCAACATTGACCCTTGCAAAACCTTCTGTTCCCCTCCTTTTCCCCACTCTCTCTCCTAGATGGCAGGTAGTCCAACATATGTTTTAATATGTTAAAATATATGTTAAATTAAATATATGTATACATATTTATACAGTTATCTTGCTGCACAAGAAAAATTAGATCTAGAAAGAAAAAAGAAACCTGAGAAGGAAAATAAAATGCAAATAAATATCAATAAAAAGTATGAAAATGCTATGTTGTGGTCCACACTCAGTTCCCACAGGCCTCTTTCTGGGTGTATATGGCTTTCTTCATCACTGAACAATGGGAACTGATTTGAATCATCTCATTGTTAAAGAGAGCCATGTCCACCAGAATTGATCATATAATCTTGTTGCCGTGTATAATGATCTCCTGGTTCTGCTCATTTCACCTAGCATCAGTTCATGTAGGTCACTCCAGGCCTCTGTGAAATCATCCTGCTAGTTGTTTTCTTACAGAACAATAATATTCCATAGCATTCATATATCACAATTTATTTGGCCATTCTCCAATTGATGGGCATCCACTCAGTTTCCAATTTCTAGCCACTACAAAAGAGCTGCTACAAACATTTTTGCACATGTCGGTCCCTTTCCCTCCTTTAAGATCTTTTTGGGATAGAAGCCCCATAGAAACACTGTTTAGTCAAAAGGTATGCACAGTTTGATAACTTTTTGAAACATCTTACATTTTTTTCTTTTGAAACATCTTATATTTTTGTGCCAGTGTTGGCTTATATATCATCAAAAGGGAATTTCATTCTATTTGAGTTTTTGGGTTAATTTCTTAAAAAACATAATTATTCATGATTTAGGCTATTTTATCCTACATAGGCAATAGGAGGCAATGTGTTATAGTGGAAAGAGCATGGGCAGGATTTTAATGAGCCTGAGATGAACCTCTAGTGTATCAATAAGCAAACCATCTGACCCATCAAGAACAACTTTTCCTCCTCTGTAAAAATGGGATCAATACTTTCGCTGTATGACTCCTCCACCACATTTTTTTTTTCTGGTCATATATGACTTGAATAAAGCAATTAGGGGTACTTCTTAATTTAATTTCACCATACATATTTTATTATGTAAAGAAAGAAAAATAATTAAAGGCTTTTGTCCAACAAAAATATTAGCAGAGTCTAGGACAACTGCAAACAAAAGTACAAATCTATCTTTGTTTTCTTTGATATACAAAATTTTTAACTCAGGATATATCATCTAATAATGCTGACTGTCATTTGCTTTGCAACCTATATTGATACAAAATAAGCTGGGGCACTGAAAAATAATTTGTCCACTCCCATAGTGAACATTTTTCAGAAGATGAATTTGAACCAATACTTTTTTTACTCTGGTAAAGACTCTCTAATCACTAAGTGTACTGCTGCTTCCCATCTTACCAGTGCAACTCTTATACAGATCTTCCCATAGATTTTCCATAAAGTATTCACAAAGTATAATAAAAGGCTTTCTGTAGGACTTTTTATGCTACATGGTCAATAGAGCACTTAGGCTATACATTTATTATCACTCACTCTCAAGCTACAGGACTGGCCTTCTTTCTTTATTGGGCCTGTATTTCCTGTATTTATATCTTTTATATCACAATAATGCCAACTCCTTTAATTTATTAATTTCTTTCTTTGGGAAGAATCTACAAACTCTTTCTATCTAGATCCATCTTTCTTGTATTTTTTATATATCTCCTCATTTATTTTATAGCAAGAACACAAATATTCCTTAGACTCAGTTCATCTAGTGGCAAATCAATTTGTGATTATTAGAGGTCCTTTTTGAAATGTCAACAATCACATTCATGATTATAGGAATTGAAAATAGAATAATTATTAATTATTAGCATCTTCTATTTTTTCAATTATTTTTCTACTTTCACCACAAATGCAGAAATCTCTAAGTATCAAAAAATTTAAAAAATCAGGCTCTTTTTGCAAACTTTTTTTCTTTCACTTTTTTCTTCTGATAATAAATTTAATATAAATACATAATGCATTATGTTTGTATTATGGCCCATGATTCATTCTACTAATTTTATTTCTTAATTGGCTATAATCTCTCAGACCCTTGCCTTTGCTCCAGCCCCTGAGACTTTTATTAATAAATAAAAAGGTATAGCTTCTCACCTTCCATAAAAAACATATAATATCATAAGATTTAGATCTACCAGAGTCTTTAGAGATCATTTTCTCCATTTTTTTAAATTTTAGAAATGAGGACACTGACATCTAAGGAGATTAGGTCATTTGTTCAAGGTTATTCAAGTACCTAATTATGCTAAGAATTAGATCCTTGGATTTCCCAGGGCAGAGCCAAGAAGGTGGAGTAGAGGAAGTTCTCAGCTGAGCTTTCCCAACATTCCCACTAAACAGCTTTAAAATAATACTTTAGACAAAATTTTTTAGTGATAGGACTAACAAATGGTAAAAGTAAGATATTTTCCCACCTCAAGATAACTTAGGATGTAAGAAAGAGATATCTGTGATACAGGAGTAGGGGCTTTCCAGGAGCCCTTGTGAATGGAACATTAGTGTTGGGACTAGGGTGGTGATAGAAGCAGCAGTAGCTTCTGGACTTCTCAAACCAGAGACTATAAGGGGACTTAGTAATTGGTTAGATAGAGATTACAGGAGATCTTTGTGCTACTATTTGGCCAAGTAAAAGACACTGTTTGGTAAATCCATTATCTATACTAACTATTATATCATAAGTGATATGTCTTTGAAAGACAAATAAAAGTACTTTCCATGCAGAAGAATCAGGAAACCTGAAAAGTACTGCTTTTGGGAAAAGGTATCAGGGACACTGAGGAACAATATCATGTCTGGTCTGAAGGGATCTGGAATCCTGAAGAACAGTACTGATTGCATTCAAAAAGTTATGAAGAGTTCTTCCTAGGGAAAGACCAAAGATCAGGAAAGTGATGGTCATATCTTTGATCAGATCACATTATCTTGAAAACAATGAAAACTTTCAAACTCACTCTTAAAACAGCAGTTTTAAAAAGTCAGAAACTTGAGACAGTAGTCCTATCCCACTCTATGGCTGGGACAGAGCCCAACATTAATAAGAAGTTCAAAAAGAAAATAAAATGGTGGAAAATGAAAAAAAACCAACAATAAAATTATATGATCATAAAAAGCTACTTTTGTGACAGGAAGGATCAAGAAGATTGTGATAGAAGGATCAAGAAATCAAAATAGCTGCAAAAAAGCCTCAGAGAAAAAATGTGAATTGGTTAGAAGTCCAAAAAGAATTACTAGAAGAGCTAAAAATAGCTGAAGCCTATTTACTGATTCTTATTAGAGAAGACAGGAGATAGGTACTGGACCTGAAGTCAGGAAGACTCATCTTCCCTAATGTGAATCTAGTTTCAGATCTTACTAGATGTATGATGCTTGGCAAGTAACTTAATGCTGCTTGCTCTAATTCCTCATCTATAAAATGAAGTGGGGAAGAAAATGACAAATCACTCCAAGAAAATCCCAAATAGTTTTATGGAGAGTTGGACAATACTGAAACAATGAAACCACCACTGTGACCAATGCAATAACAACTTTAGACAGAGAGAAGGCAAAGAAATTTGAGTCACAGTTAATGAATTTTTAAAATCTCAAACATATGTTTATGCCAAAGAGTCAGCTAATAGCTTAAGAATATTTATAATGGCTTCCACAAGAATCTTTTAGGTTTTAAGTTTAAGCTACCTAAAATGAAATAATATCCTTGCTCATGCTCATTTTCTCTTTATTGACTTCAGGAGGAGGGGGTATTTTCTAATAAAAGTATTTCAATTATCATTTTTCTTAAATTTTTAAATGCTAGAACCAAAGTAATCTGCTATGACACTGTCCTGTGTTAAAACCCAGTAGCAAATATGCTAATGAGGGGGAAACATCTTAAAATCATATATTAAGAATATTGGGTTTTGAAGAAAAATACAAATGAATGGAAGATGGTGAAATGAAACCATGAATAAAATAAAATCTATGTTTATTTAAAGATTAGTCTTTCTTCCTCAATAACAATCTATAAAACACCAGACTTGGACCTGACACTGTCAAATGGAAAGTGACTAAATCTTGGCTGGAAAACCTCACGATCTGGAATTAAAGCTTCAAAAATCAACTTTATTACTTTCTTGGATAATTTGGTGCATAATCTAGATGGCTGTTTATCTGCATTTGTCAAGTGTTTTTATATGTAATAAATTTCAACTGCTGTGGATAATATATCTTACTTGCCCTTTATGCAACTTTCAAACAATAACTCTTCCAGTTACTGTTGCATTCCTTCTGAGAATAACAAGTTTCAGTGTTATGACAAATTACAGGTTTCTAATAGCTTTTTGCTTTTTTATCATGTTCAGAATGTTTCCTAATTGAACTTTTATAGATATATAATACTTTTTTGGTAGAGGAAAGTGTCATTGAGAAGTAATAAATTACCTTCTGAATGCAAATAAATTAAAAGGGAAAAAATTATCCCACAATTTTGGAACCAGAGCCACTAGTGATGTTCATTTGCATGCTTAAAATAATTAATCTGTTTCCACCTTTGCTTACCTAATTTGTTTTAATGATAACTCCCTGCAACCACCTTTCTCAGAGGTTATAGTATCATAAATGATCCCATCTTTTGCATTACATCATGTAAGGAAAGAAAAATTATGTCTCTTGTTGGTGTGGGCTAATGAAAGATTTGTTTTGCAGAATATGGCTTCCAGAGCTTCCTCTATTGAATATATTAACAACATACAAACAAACATACAAACAAAAACTTCAGGAATTTAGCAAATTTAGAAATTATCCTTAAGATTTGCCAGATATTATACTCTTAAATATCAGAAGTACATTTTAATCCCAGTCTTCTTGATCTTCAATGAAACACTATTCATTATAATATATTTCTTCTCTTTTGTATAGCAGAAGTCAGTGTGGTAATATTAATGACTACTACTAATAATAATAACTAACACTTATACAGCACTTAATGTTACAGGCACAGTTGAAAATACTTTATGCATATCTTATTTAATCTTCACAATAATATTGAGAGGTAGATATTATTATTAAATCCATTCTATAGTTTAGGAAACTGAGGTAAACAGAAGTAAAGTGACTTGCATAGGGTTGCATAAGTAGTGTTTGTGGAGTCTTCCTAACTCCAAGTTTAGTCCTCTGTCTATTGAACCATATAGCTAAGTAATGATAGCATCAGTAAAAAGGATAGAAAAAATTAAAATTGAAGTCAGAAGACTATTCAAATCCTATCTCTTTCATAGATTAGTTGAGTGAATTTGAAACAGAGAATAGAATGTGAAACCTGAGGTCAGAGAAAGGACTTTAAATTTACCTTCGACATTTACTAGGTCTGTGACCTAGACAAGTCATTTAAACAAGACCATATCACTCCGTTTCAGTTTCCTCATTTATAAAAGGAAAATAATATTTTGTAAATTTAGTTCTAGCATTTTCATGTGAATAAAATGAAATAAATTTATAAAGCACTTTATAAACCTTAATAATATATAATTATTATCATTATCAATATTATATAGATCAACCTGAGTAGACATTAGTTTCCTCATATGTTAAAGTGAATTGGGCAAGATGGCCTTTAAATTATATTCCAGCTGCAAATCTGTAATCTTATATTTATAACTTAAATATCAATAAAGTTGTAAAATTGTTTCAAGTCAACATTTGCATTGTCTAAACCTAAAGTTTGTATTATACCTTAACATTTACCAAAATATAAAACTATTGTAATTTTTTTACAATATTCAGAAAATATGATTGTATACACACACACACACACACACACACACACACACACATTTGTGACCCAATGGCCAGAAAGAGCATAGGAGTACAAGGAGAACATTCTAGAAATGTTCTGTGCCATGAATTCAAAGTAATTTTTCCTTCTAAGGGAAAGGAACTAGGACTGTATGAGTAAGCAAGGTATCTCTATGATTCTTATCCCAGGTACCAAACGATTTTCTCAATTTAATTACACAATACTGCTATGGGACTTAAGAGTAGTTGATGTTCTCTGAATATTATGAAAATTCCTAGGTATCCTTAGAGGTGACGTGACTTTCCAGATTCTTCAGTTTTTCAGTTTGTTCATTAAAGGTTACACAAAACTTTTCTATGTTATAATGAGCTAGAATAAAAATGAATGTAGGATTTGGTAATATAAGCATTCCAGAGTGAATAAAAGTCAAGAAGTATTATGTTTCTTTTTCAAACAACTATCATTCCATATTCCCATTTTTCCTGAATTTTAGGTATCCCACCTGGCTTTGTTCTAATGCTCTGGAATTTTAAATGATAATGACTTCCTTTGGGTTTTCCTTTGTTAGCATTTGCTGAGTATAATTCCAAATAAATTATTAATTCCAAACTCTTCTATCTGAGAAATATTTTTTCATACTATGTGCTCCATTTATTACTCTTTAAAAGATTCTTTTCCATATATATGTATGTGTATATATATATATATTTGTGTGCACGCATGTATGTGTAATTCTTAAAATGTATTTATTTTGGTCATATATGTAAATTCATTTTTTTACATATTTTCATATGTATCACATCAGGAGGGAAAAATCAGAACAAAAAGAAAAAAAACATGGGAAAGATTAAAAACAAAACAGAAGGAGAAAAAAGTGAACATAGTATGTGTTGATTTACATTCAGTATCCATAGTTTTCTCTGGATGTGCATGGTGTTTTCATACAAAGTTTATTGCTATTGCCTTGGAACACTGAATCATTGAGAAGGCCTTTTATAGTTGATCATCACATAATCTTGCTCTTATTGTGTGTACCTGGTTCTGATTGTTTCACTCAGTATCATTTCATGTAAATCTTTCCAGATCTTTCTAAAATCAGTTTGTTCATCATTTTTATAGAACAATAATATCCCATTATTTTCATAAATCATAACATTTAGCCATTCCTCAGTTGATGGTCATTTACTCACTTTCCAATTCTTTGCCACCACAAAAAGTATTGCTACAAACATTTTTGCACATATGAGTTCTTTTCCCTCCTTTATGATTTCTTGGGGCTATTGACCCAGTAGTAACACTGCTGGTTCAAAAAGTACGCACAGTTTGATAGCCCTTTGAGTATAGTTTCAAATTGCTCTCCAGAATGGTTGGATCATTCCACAATTCCACCAACAATGTATGGGACACTAGTCCCAGTTTTCCCATAGCCCCTCCAACATTCAGCATTACCTTTTCCAGTCATTTTAGCCAATTTGAGAATATAGTGGTATCTAAGAGTTGTCTTAATTTGCATTTCTCTGATCAATGGTGTTTAGACTTTTCATAAGACTAGAAATGGTTTTAATTTCTTCATCTGAAAATCGTCTATTCATATCGTTTGACCATTTATCAATTGGAGAATGGCTTGAATTCTTATAAATTTGAGTTAATTCTCTCTATATTTTAGAAATCAGGCCTTTATCAGAACCCTTGAATGTAAAAATGTTTTCTTAGTTTATTCCTTCCCTTCTAATTTTGTCTGGATGAGTTTTGTTTGTACAAAGACGTTTTAGCTTAATATAGTCAAAATTATTTATTTGGTGTCCAAAAATGAGTCCTAGTTCATCTTTGGTAACAAATTCCTTCCTTTTCCACAGATCTGAGAGGTAAACTATTCTATGTTCTAATGTGCTTATAATATTACTCTTTATGCCTAAATCATGAACACATTTTGACCTTAGCTTGGTGTATAGTGTTAGGTGTAGATCAAAGCCTAGTTTCTACCACACTAGTTTCCAATTTTCCCAGCAATTTTTGTCACATGGTGAGTTCTTATTCCAAAAGCTGGGGTTTTTGGGTTTGTCAAATACTAGATTGCTATAGTTATTGACTATTTTATCCTGTGAGCCTAACATATTCCACTGATTGATGACTCTATTTCTTAGCCAGTACTAAATGGTTTGGTGACTGATGTAAAGCCAATATTTTTAATGCAATATTGAATAATAGTGATGATAAGGAGTATCCTTCTTTCACTATTGATATTACTGGGAATTAATCTAGCTTCTCTCCATTACAAATAACGCTTGCTGATGGTTTTACATAAATGCTGCTTATCATTTTAAGGAAAACTCCATTTATTCCTATGCTCTCTAGTAATTTTAATAGGGATGAGTGCTATATCTTGTCAAAACTTTTTATGCATCTATTGCAATTATCATAAAATTTATGTTTAGTTTTGTAATTGATATTGTCAATTATGACAGTAGATTTTTTTTCTGGTATTGAACCAGCCCTGCATTCCTGGTTTAAATCCTTCTTGGTCATAGTGGATTATCTTGCTGTAACTTGCAATCTTTTTGCTAATGTTTTATTTAAAATTTTTGCATCATATTCATTGGGGAGTTTGGTATATATTTTTCTTTTTTCTATTTTGGTTCTTCATAGGTATCTATCATATCAATTCAGAGCAAATAAGAAACTCAGATAAAATTCTCTAGCCATATTGGGAGAGGGGACACTTTTCAGTATAAAAGCTATTTTTGTGTGAAGTAAGTTCACATTACTTACTCTTCAAAGGAGTGAGGAAGTTTAATTATTAGTACCTATAGAATTCTGTTTTAAGACTATGTGAACATGAAACTGTAGTATGGCTATATTAAATTTTAGTTTAGTGAACATTTTAGGATTTAAAAAGTAACTTTTGGCAAGAATTTGGTTTCATATTAACAGGAAATCTTTAATAAAGATCAAAGAATGATGTTTTTAAAAATAGAATAAAATTCCTTCTGAAGCTATATTAACAGTTTAATTAGAAAGACATCCATTTGATTCCAGAAGTGTAGTGTTCAACCTGATCTTTTTTTAAATCCCCTTCAAGTTATGAAATCATTTTGATCAATTTCACACTGTTCCTTTCCCTTTCTGATTAAGAGACATTGAAAGCAGAATGTTATAGAAGAACAAATGAAAGGCACTCTACCTTTTCATTGAAGAAAACAGCAAATGTCACTGGTTTAGAAATGCTCCTGTTGCAGGAGAATGCACCAGTGATGAAAGTATTTACCATTCCTGATGATTGCATCAAGCTGCACCCCATCAGCATTCAATGCAGCACCCTGACCTGCAGGAAACCATTCCATCTGTAAAAGGTCAAACATTCTTAGCCTTAAGCTTTTGAAATGAAGCAGAGAAAACAATTTCAAAGCTATTTACTACCCTGTACTCTGACAGCTTTTGTCCTGGCTTCCTGTAAGAGATATTTGCTTTTATAGTCACAATCCTTTAAGTAAATATGATGCTTGCGGCTACAGAAATGCATTTGATTGCTTCTTTGAGTCATAAGGCTTTTATCTTGTTTCTAAAATCATAAAGCCCACTAGGCATTGCATTTTTCCAGCAGTATTGACTGATGTCCCTCTTATACATTTAGGTAATCAGATAAAAGTACAGATGATGATAGAGTAACTCAAGTAATGCAGGAAGGGATTTATAATACATGAAAGCATTTTTGCAATGGAGGTAAACATGCCTTCTAGAGAACAAGAAAATGGTTATTATTGTCAGACTGCAATATTTTGCATTTCTAATATACTTCTATTCAGGCTTCTTTGGGTGATTTAACAAGAATATACTTGGAAGCCCTTTAGCATTGTTTAGTAGAATACTACACAGATCATCATTATTAAACAGGTTTGTATATCTTTGGAAAACTCTATTAAATCAAAAAGGGGAAAGGTGGTGGCAGATTCTGTTTGTTTGAAAAATAGGTATAGATGCTATCAGTGGCACAATTGTCTACAAAAAGCATTTCATAACATTTTATGAATGTAATAGACTTAGAAGATATGTACTAAGAGAGAATGAGTGGTCATATGAAAATGGTAGATTTCACTTCTAAAGATGTGATCATATTGACCATTCATTTAATAAAATTTTCTTCCTAATACTTTGTAATACATTCTATAAGAAAAGAGATGACATCATACCTTCCACATCTAAGATGAGGACATGGAATGGTCACAGTTTAGGAGGTTCAATAGTAGAAAAGGCAGATTTACCTGAAGACAATGTGAAACAATTTAAGAAAATGATCAAAATTTGAGACTGTGTTATCTTTGTTGTTGTCCACTTTTTTTCTTTCCTTTTTAAAAAAATGTTGCCATCCCTCTAGAGTCATCCTCAATATGGAGAGATTTCCAAAATGTCATACATAGGTATAGGTCTTTTTGAAACTTCATCTTTCAAAGCTACCTCCCTAAAATTGAATAGAATTATCCAGAAGATCTCAAACCTGTCTGTCCATGAGCTAAACAGCTGCTATTTCATTATATATCGGATCCTTAGAATTTAGTGGATTGACATATGAGCAAGGTATAAATGCAAATAGAAGACAAATAATTTCTGAAATGCATTCCACAGAGAAAAGATAAAGATCATTATTAGATTTTTGAGATTTAAAAAAAAAAACTTACTCTAGAAAATAAGCATTTTCATAGACAAAAGATATATGTTGTCTGAAAATGGAACATTTTACTGAATTTTTGGTTATTTAAACCATTTTTAAATGGAAAGTTTTTGCTTTGCTAGTATCCAACTTGTTCCTAGATTACTTTATGCTTTCCCCCTGTCAAATCTCAACCAGTGAATAGACATTGTAGAAATATTTGAATACTCCAAGTGATACTTTATATCATATGTTATCAGCATCTGCAATACTCTTTTTGCTAAAGCAGATCAAAAGTTCTCTAAATTTGTTGACTGAGCAAATTTAAGAGTTAAGACAAAGGATACTGTGACCTAAAATACTATGGGAGAAATCAGCTTAGAAGATATTGGAAGTTCTAAGAAATGCAATTCTAAAAAGAAAACATTACAAAAAATGCAGAGAAGGAAAATCAAATGAGATTATGCTGCCTAAAGAATCTGTAGTGTATTTCAAAAAATTTAGATGAAAAAAAGGCAGTAATTATAACTTACTTTTATATAGTGCCTATAATATGCCAGACACTGTGCTAAGCACTTAAAAAAAATTATGCCATTTGATATAAAAAACCCTGAAAGGAAGGTACTATTATTATTCCCATTTTAAAATATAAAGAAACTGAGGAAAACAAATGTTCAATGACAGGATCAAAATCATATATTAAGTAAGTATCTGTTTTGGTAGATTTGAACTTGAGCCTTCTTAATTCTAGACCCAAAAATCTATCCATTGGCCTACACAGATGCCTCTGAGTGTGATGAACCAAATCAATAAAATTTGGAAAAGAAGGAAAGTAGACAAAGAAAGAAAATTGTACATGTAAAATTTTTTAATAAATGTCTTGTATGTGTGTATTTGCATAAATATATAAAATGTGTACATATATATGTATATGTGCAGATTTCAAATAATAAATCATCAAAATATTTGAGAAAATAATTCTCAAAAGATGAATTTGCAAGTTTCTAATAAGCACATGAAAAATTAATCCAAGTTCATAATAAAAGAAAGGCAAATGAAATTACCTCTGACATTTCAATAGATAATAAGATGAATGCTGTCAACTCTGGGGAGGGAATAAAAAGACTACACATATATGCATTGTTATTGAGATTGTAAATTGTTCTAATCATTTCAGGTAGTAATTCTCAATTAACTCAACAATGTCCATATCCTTTAACCTAAAGATACCATTGCTAAGTGTATAGCACTAGGAAGCCAAAATTATAAAGGAAGTTCCTGTATATAAGAAAACACTTCCTATGATAGAAAGAAAAAAATGTAGATTTTTTAAATTTGAAAATGGCTAAACACAAATATAATAACATTATTAATAATATAGTGTGAGGACCGAGTTAGCACCCTGGATACCTTAGAATCAGCTGGAGTCAGGATAAGCAAAAGTCCTTGGTCTTTTTTCTTGGTCTTTAGGGATATAAGTGAATTGGATGGACACAGGATCTCCATGACCTCTCTTCTTCTCCCACTCCAAAATGACTCTGGCTAGTCTTACTCCACTCCCTAGTCTCTCCTACAATTCTCTGTATACACCATTCATCAAGCCAGCATAGAATAGTGGGAAGGGAAATTTTCTAAGCATATGTTTATAGAATATTGTCCAATTGGTAATTAGCCTTAAGTGCTCAGTTGTCTGACCCCAATGCATCAACTTAAGAGTTTCAGACCTTTACATATAGGAAACTCTGGAAAAACATGAATTGATTCAGAATTAAGAAAGTTTTATGAAAAAAAGTAATCAAATAAGTGAAGAACTGCTCATATAAATGGATGGGATGCTGCTGTTGTATTTTGGAGGAAAGGGAAAAGGCAATTCAAATGAACAAATATTCATTAATTTTCTGATTTAAACCAAGTTCTATGCTAAGATCTGAGGATAAAAAACAAAGGCCATCTGCATGGAGTTCACAATCTAATGGGAAACAATATTGAAAAAAATATGCACAAATTATGTCAGAGTGAAAGAACATTAAGAGGAAATGGGAAAGGGCTTTTGAAAAAAGTTGGATTTTAACTGTAAATTGAAAGAAGTCAGGGATAGTAGAAAACAAAGATAGCATGAGAGGGAATTTTAGGGGTGAGAGATATCCAGTAAAAATTCAGTCTAGAGATGGAATTGTACAATAACTAGCAATGATAGCAAGTCATTGGATCATAAAGTATATAGAAAGGGCTAAGAGGTAGGAAAGGGAAAAATGAACCAGGTTATCAAGCTGTTTGAAAATCAAACTAAATTTCTTATACTACTTTGCCCTGTAGTAAATAGGGAGTTAGTAGAATTTTCTGAATATGAAAGTGATAGGGTCAGACATACTTTTAAAAGATCATTCTGCCAGTTAAGTGGAGGATAGACTGGCATTGTTAGAAATTTGAGTCAGAAAGGATAACTGTAATGGGCTGAAGCTCAAGTTGATGCACTGAGGTCCCAAGCACATACTCTCTTGGACCATACTCTATTAATATATATGCTTGGAGAAAGAATGGCCCCTGCCCACTCTTTGTGCAAGTCCTGATGTGTTGTATAGGAAATAACAATTTTGGTGGGTGGAGGCAGAGGGGTGGAGAGAGGAGAAAGAAGAGATGGCTGGCTGGCTTCTTGTCTGGCTGGCTTCTTGACGCAGCTGCTCACATTGCTATTGCGATTCCCCCCTTCACTTCTGATCCCCCTTCACCTCCAATCCTTCTTCACCTCTACTGAGAATAAAGATTGAAGATTTTCCCTTAACCTGAATTCCTGACTCTGGCTGATTTTAAAATATGCGGTCATCACAGATAGCCAAAAGATATTCTTTTAATTCTTTTAAAGATGTTCTTTAAAAGATCTTTTAAAGATGTTCTTTAAAAGATCTTTTAAAGATGTTCTTTAAAAGATACTTTAAAGTTATTCTGGCCTCTTTAAAAGATATTCACCATGTGAAGGCATGAGACTGTACTAAGGTAGCATCAGTATCAGAGGAGAGAGTGGAGGTCATATGAAAGGGATGCAATTAAAGTAGAATCAAAAGGACTTGGAAAAAGATTGCATATTGGAGAAAGAGTAAGTGAGAAATAAGGATGATACTTATGATTTAAACCCAGATAATTGAAATGATAGTAGTATCCCTAATATTAGTAGAGAAGTTCAGAAGATGATGTTTGAGGAGAGAGTAATGAGTTAGTTTGAAGGTTAAGTTTCAGATACAAGATATGTTAAGTTTGAGATATACCTATATGATATCTAATTATCGAAAAGGAATTTGGACATGTGAGTTTAGAGGTTTTCATAGACTATAAGGTCAGATAATGAATCTGAGAATCATATAAATATAGATCATAATTAAATTCATAGGATCTGAAGAAGTTACCAAATGAAAAACTCCAGAGGGCAAAAAAGAAGACTCAAAATAGAGCCTTGAAGGATCCTTCTGATTTTTAAATATGTAATGGATGACAATCCAAAAATGTGTTTGTGAAGGAATAGTCATAAACATGGGAGGAGAACCAGGAGTAGAAGCATCATGCACATAGGCACACACACACACACACACACACACACACACACACAGATATACATACAGAAATAGACACACATGTTCTAAAAGGTTAAAAGGATTATTTGCTAAGAAATTAAATTCACGCTAGGAGAATCAAAACAAAAACTTGATCTAGACTAAGAAAAAAAATATAATGTTGCCAACGAGAGTAAGCAAATATACTAAAACTCATACACATCGGGCGCCAAATGTAATGTTCTGGCTAGCTTTCTAAAGGGCCTTGGGCCCAGTCTTGTTCTCAGCAGAATAATCACCACAAGAATAGTCCAAAGTCTAAAGTCTTTATTGTCTCCTTCAGTCTCCTAGTCTGTATCAGCAGTCTCAGTCAGTCAGCCTGTCAGCAGTCTGCACATCCAAATGTATTGGGGGCTACTCTCTAGAGTCCCCAAGTTGAGGTGACAAAACGTATCATTTTTTTCTAGAGCCCCTACACTGGAATGAATTAAAACATAGTGTCCAGACTAGCTCTCTGGAGGATCTCAGGTCCAGCCCGAGTCCTTGATCTTAGTGGAGAAGTGATGAAGGAGAGAGGACAGTCACCATGAGGGTCTTTTATCTTTGAGTCTGGTGTCTTGTGTTTGGCTTCTGGCTTCTGGCTTCTGGCCTCTGGCCTCTGGCCTCCAGTCCTCTCTCTATCTCCGAGTCTGTCTTCCTTCCCAGATCTATTAGCTCTTATATATTCTATTATAAGTACATCATTATAGGTGTCAATCTTGTAGAATAGGTGTCAACTTGTAGAACTATACTAAGCACTAAGTACATGTAAACTAGAGAATCATTATCTTAGTTCCATTAAATTCACACCATGCTGTAAAATTACTTGTTCAAGTACACTTGGCCCTCTATAGAGAATCAAGAATAATTTATAAGAAATTTTAGAAGCTATGTATTGTTTAAATATTAATCTGTTACTATACCTTCTCCAATAAATATCCTTCTTTTCTTTTCTTGTTTTTACAGTACTTTTAGTAGTATTTTCAGTGGTAGTCACAGTGTTAGCAGCAGAAATAGCTGTACTAAATCACCTCTAAATACCTAAAATGATGTTTTCATCACTAAAGCAAGGAAGAAATGGAACAGAGGAAAACCTTTGATCTTTTATTTCTGGGAAACTGGGATTTGGATGCTATAATAAATAAGGAAAGCTGGTAATAGCTTGAAACTTGGATAATACACAATAGCTTAATATATTGGCTTGCTAATGGAAGCAAGTTGTAAAATAATGACACCTACTTTCATTATATGATCCCATTTCTGACCTATATTTTTTCTTTTTCTTAAAATATAAACATATTTATTTTAAAATAGCATAATCTGTTCTTTCCTCCACATTCACAATTGAGTGAGAGGGAAAACCAGCTGAAAAATAAATCAGAAGCATTCTTAGACTTGTGACAAAAATTTCCACATTGTCTATATTTGAAAAAATATGTCTTGCATCCTCTTTGGCTGGAATTGAATAGTGTGTTTACCTTTAGTTGTTTGGACTCATAGTTTGATAAGTTCTAAATTTTAGAATGTGTGTATGAACACATATATTTAATTTATAAATTGTTCCTTGTTCCTGTTCACTTTATTCTGCATCTGTTCTAATAGGTATTCCCAGTTTCCTTTGAGACTCTTCATCTCATCATTTATTATAGCACAGTGATATAGTATTTCTTTATTTCTATATATCATAATTTGTTTAGCCCTTCCCCAACAGGGATATCTCCCTTTACTTTATAATTTTTATTGCTAATATGGTTATTATAAATATTTCTGTACATGTAGTAACTTATTGTCAATATCATTCATTTTAAATGAATTTTCTGACAATGAAGATTTATCTTTTACTAAGTTATTTGTTGATTTTAAATGACATTCTTTGGTAGATATTTTATAGATTATGGCTAGCTTGGACTATGAATGTTATAATTAATGAGGAAAAAGAACACAAAACTTTGTGGTAGGCAAAAAGAGTGAACTTCATTAGGAAAATGGCCAAAATCAAATTAAGCAATCAAGCACTACCAACTCCAGATGTGAAGTCAATTTATTTTACTTTGGGGCTGGAGATGCTCTTACCTGAAGAGGCATAGGGAGGTAATAACACAATATTCTGTTAAACAGTTTTTCTTATACAAGAGTAGGGTAAGAATAATTATCCTTTCTTTCATCGACTCTAAAATAAAACATACCATTAAAACTTCAAATTATCAGAAGACACTATAATATTTCTCTTTCAATTTCCCTGATCTTCTTCATTGCTCTCCATTGTAAGCATCCCTAATATGCCATCAGGTTTATGACTCCATAAATCTGTAAAAAGCCTTACAGAAAAATAATGGTCATTGGCTCCTAAATTAAAAGTGTACCATAACACCGGGGGCTGGTATCCATAAAATTGCTAACTCCTATAAGAGAAACATTAAATTTAGAGAGGAAAAAATTATTTTTGAGTGGAATACCCAGTGTACACTTAAGAAAGGATTTCAAAACAGCAGAATTATTTTTGCTTGATTCAAATTTAATAAGTAAATTAACTACATTTTTTCTGGTTTGAGCCACTTTCAACTACAATTAGAGTTAGGGATTCATAGCACCCCAAGAGCATATAATTGGAAAGAATACTGGATTTGGAGTTTACCTACATTCAAATTCTGACACTTTTACCTGAATAACTTTAGATTAATCACTAACATTACTAAGTCTAAAGGTTTTAGTTTCCTAAAGTATAAAATCAAAATATTGGAATAGATGAATTTTGAGGTCTTTTTCAGCTATAAATCTATGATTTGAAAAAAATAGGTGGGACCTACACATTTCTCTGATTAGATAAGATGACAGGAAATGATAACAATAAATGTGGGAGGGGATGTGGGAACACTAGGACATTGTTGGTCAAGTTGGCAAAGTTGTGAACTGATCCAACCATTCTGAAAAGCAATTTGGAATTATGTCCAAAGGATTATCAAACTGTGCATACCCTTTGACCTAGAAGAGTGTCTATTGGGTCTGTGTCCCAAAGAGGTCATAAAAAGAGGTCATTAGCAAAAATGTATGTAGTGTCAAGGAACTAGAAACTGAGTAGATGTCCATTAGTTGGGAAATAACTGAATAAGTTATGGTATATTGATGATATGCAATATTATTGTTCTATAAGAAACAATCAGCAGGATAACTTCAGAGAGGGAAGTCTCTCAAGGGAGACTTACATAGACTGATGCTAAGTGAAGTGAGTAGAAGCAAGAAAACATTGTACATAGCAACAAGATCAGTTCTAATGGAAGTGGCTCTTTTCAGTAATGAGATGACTCAGGGCAGTTCCAATGATTTTGTGATGAAGAGAGCCATCTGCATCCAGAAAGAAGATTGTAGGGACTGAATGTGGATCACAACATAGTATTTTCACCTTTTTTGCTGTTACTCGTTTTGTCAGCTTTTTTCTTTTTTGATCTGATTTTTCTTGTGCAGCATGATACTTGTGGAAATATGCACATGTTTTAACATATGTTGGATTACTTGCTGTCTAGGGGAGGTGGGGGAGAGGAAGGAGAAAAATGTAGAACATAAGGTTTTTGCAAGGGTGAATGTTAAAAACTATCTTTGCATGTATTTTTAAAAGTATTAGATAATTGTGTTACCTCTAGTTAGAAACATGTAGACCAAAACGTGGTATTTTCCTTCCTCTCAGTGTCAGAAAAGTATTTAAATGGTACAAAGTATCATTCTATTGAGATTTATTTATAATTGATGATTTTCTTGACTTCTAGCAAATAAAAAATTAGCTGATACCATACTGGAGGAATTGAATCATTTTTATTTTGATTTGTTCATCATTAATGAAATAAAAAATATAAAGAAACCAAGATAACTAAAAAAGATGATCACATTTTATCACCATAAACTGACAGATTTAGTTTGTGATCCAGTGGTAATAAGGATTTCATTAAATGGGACAGTAAGTTACTTCTAAGAGAATACAAACAAATAGATCAGTCTGAAAAGAGTTGATTATAAAAGAACAAAATGCTTAATTTTATGAAAGTTTTAAAACACTCCTCCAAATGACATCAAAACAGGTAGTGATTCTTCATATTAATCTAAATGATTCTTCATAACATGAGAGAATGGCATAAACTCTTTTTTTTATAAAATATTACTTGGAATAAAGAAATGAAGGAAGACAAAGGGAAAGAATGCTCTGGAACTGAAATCATGAGATATCTGGGTTGTTTCTTTTTAAAAAAAATATTTCCAATTATATGTAAAAACAATTTTTATCATGTTTGGCTTGTTTAAGTGTGAGTTCTAAATTTTCTCCCTCCCTTAATTTTTTCCTCATTGGAAAGGCAAGCAGTTTTATGTGGGCTATATATGTGCAATCATGCAAAACATGTTTTCATATCATTCACGTTTTGAAACAAAACACAAAGAAAAAATAAAAAATAAAGTAAAAGATAATGTGCTTTGATCTATATTCATACTCCAATAGCTCTTTCTGTGGAGGTGGATTTTCATCAAAAATCTGGGTTTGATTTCTGACATTTATTATATTATCAAAGGAAAATAACTTAATCCATAAAATTGCCCATTATTGGTAAAGGTTTTCTTTGGATACCATTTCTGTGGAGATGATGGAAATATGTAGGAAAATTTGATGGTTTTCAAAATTTTAAAATCACTCACTTGTGAAATATTTTTGAGCATACTCCCCTAATATATGGACACAAACTTATTGCATTTACATATTACATAAATATAATATTTTAATTACTACATATATTTTAAAGCTTATATATCATACAAATTTATAGGAAAATATGAGATAAATGTTAAGTAATATTTTATCTTTGAGTTTTTAATTAGCAACTTGAACATTTTGGTATCTGTCTTTAGGAAAATGATTTGGGCAGTTTTGTGGGTGATTGTTTGAAAGAGAGAAAGGTTTGGGGCAGAAAAATTATTTGAGAGGCTATTGCAACAGTCCATTCAAGAAATGATAAAGCTTTGAACTAAATGAATAAAGAAAAAGGAACTGATTAAGAGACGCTGGTAAAAACAGAAATGAGAATGACAACTGGTAGCATAAGAATGTGGGTTTGAGAATTATGAAAATGTTTTGAACTTAGGTAAATGGAATAATAGAAGTTGAGAGAAGAAGTTTGGAGAGAAAGTTCATATAATAAGATATTATTACAACCTGTGTTGTTTGTTTAAGTAGCTAGATGACCACGGATAGACATGTAGATTAGACTAGAGGAATTTAAATCTAGCCTCAGACATTTATTAGCTATGTGGCCCTGAAAATGTCACTTAACACTTATTTGCCTTAGTCTCCTCATTTTAAAAATGAAGACAATTGGAAAGTTCTCCATGAACTCAAGCAAAATGAAATGAATTGTATACAAAAAATAGCAATGTTCTGGGATGACCAGCTGTAAATGACTTTGCTATTTTCAGTAGTACAACCATGCATGACTACTCTGAAAGATTTGTGATGCAAAATTATATCCATTCCCAGAGAAGGAACTGATTGTGACCAAATACAAAATGAAGCATCCTCTCTTTCTCTCTCTTTCTTTTTAACGTAATTTTTCTTGGTAATTTTTATTTTCATTAGGGTGGGAGATCTATGTTTTCTTTAGCAACTTGACTTTTATGAAAATGTTTTACATAACTTCCTATGTGGTTTTTTAAATGTGAGTGAGGTCTCAAAAACTTTAAAAACAATGGTTAAAAATGTTTTGAATGTCACTGAGAGGAAATATTAAAAAAATGCATTTTTAAAAAATGAAGGTAATAATAACACCTATTTCCCGAGGTTGTTGTCATAATAAAATGAAATATTTTAAAGCACTTTTAAAATATTTTAAATGCTATTTAATGCTATCTGTTTATCATCATCACCAACACTACCATCACAATTCTCCTCCTCATCTTTTCAGACAACATTTAATGAGTGTTTAAATGGAATAGAGTTACACAGGCTGAGCAGTCATGGACAGATTGTTTATATTTATAAATTGCATTTTATTATTTTTATTATTCTATAGAACATTACAAAACAATGAAATAAATTTTGGCCTAAAAATTCATATAGGAATTTTTTTTAACAAAAATACATACTTCCCAGAAAATTCATATTATTAGATAGGTAATCCATAAAGTTAGTTTATAATTAAATCCATTTATGTTGGATTAGTACAATCAATAGAAAATTAATTGGGCTTAGAATCGAATAGTTTAAAAAGATCATCTGGGGAACTGAGCAATACTTAAATGACTCTAAATTGCTAGTGATAGAGAAACCTCTGTCTTTAACTTGACGATGGGATCCATGATACTATAAGCCTGCAAATTATATGTTGCCAAGATGCCAGAAGAATCAAAATCAAAAGCCATTTAAAGAATAATAAAATGTAGCATGATGGACTGAAATATATACTTAAAATGCTTTGTAAATAAGAAAAGACATGACAAGATTATTGAGGATATATGTGATCAGGAAAGGAGTTAAGCGTAAGAGTAGGAGAAATCTTTAAAGGACCAAAAAAACTTCCAAAATATATTGAATTTGATCTTTAGAATAAATATGAGTGGAAATATTTACAATCATCATGGTGAGATTTTCATCTGTACTTCTAATTGCAGCAGTCATATCAGTGTCACAACACACTAATTGTGGGATGCAGGAAACATTAGTGAAGATGACTGCTTAATGGTTATCTATTGACTCTCCCTCCCCAGAAATTCCTCTTAACTCCTCATATACATTTTCAAGATCCTAAAAACCCTTGCACTGAAGACTCACAAAGACATTGGCAAATGTCTCATTGGCAAAAACTTAACCTTCTAATTTAACCCCCTACAACCCCTTAGATTCTTGCATATTTCAGATTAAAATTCTATTCAAAACAAAATTGTAATAAATAAAATTGTAATAAATAGTAATGGGTGTGAGAGACACTCTTCTAGGTCAAAGGGTATGCACAGTTTGATAATCCTTTGGACATAATTCCAAATTCCATAATTCCAATAAATTCCAAATATAAATAGCAGTTTGCTCATTCTGTCAAACTCATTTGATAGAATGAAAGTTCCTTGAAGGCATAAATAATAAATATTGATACATAGCAAGTAGTTAGTAAACTTTTGTTGATTGATTAATTGACTCAGGTTCTTCATCTCAAACACAGTAATGTCCTCCAAAATGGCAATGTGTGTGAAAAGTTAATAATTATACCAAATGGATTAAAATGCTACACATAAAATAATTACAGTTTATAATAATATATCTGATAAATTTTTGCATGAATGAAGGTTTTATTTATTTCCTAAATCTATTATTAGTTATGAAACATGTCTCTTCATTTTCTTTGGTGATGAGTCATTATTCAAAACGAGTTTTTTTTAAATGAATTTTTAAAATTATGAATATTAAGATCTTTGTTGAAGTCATACATATGAAGGTGATCACATAGACTGATTCATGGAACTTGAAAATATGTAAGTTAGAATATCAGAAAGCATTTTAGTCCTAATTCAGTACCATAAGCATCATCATATTTAAAACACATTTCCCCTGAAAAAATTATTATTCTGGTAGTTTATTCCACTGTTAAACATCTGAAATCATTTTTAATCTTAGTTTTCATTGTCAATTGGCCCCAATAGTAAAGCATAAAACAGGCTCATTTCTTAAATTACAAAAAATAAAAATCAAATAATAAAAACCTATAAGAAAGCACAGAGGCACAATGTTTAATCTCAAATGAATTTGGCTTTTGGCTGATTTCCAGCCAAACATTGATGATTGATGCCATTCTTCCTCCTTTAGAGACTATAATATCCTCTTTTATGACCATCTTAAATTTCAACTCCACAACTTTAAGAAAAGTATAGATATGATTTCATCTCTAGCCATCTTCACTAACTTTTTATTCATTTTAACTTTTAGTTCTCAATATATTAGATTGATTCTTTCTGACCTCATCTGTTCTCATTCTCCTGAATGCTTCTTTTTCTTCAAATACTCTATCATTTTCCCTGTCATCCTCTTTCTGTTTATTCAGAATGAAGATCAATTTATTTATCCTTCCATAGCATCCACTCTTTCAAGGGTCAGTCTTCTCTGGATTTTTTTTAAAAAAATAATTCTAAAAGTATCTTTTATGAAATAATTTGGGACCAGTCTTATCTGGTAGGAACTGAAGGTTGAGATGAACTTTCTGGTCCCTTTTTTGATTACAATTGATGGTAATTTTCTAGTATACTTAAATCTTGCCAGAGGTATTGAATTTAATCAATTTTCTTTGACTTATGTTTTCTTCTGGGTTATTCTATTAATACCCCTTCCTATTTTTTAATATGTATGAAAATCCTGAACTATAGGCAATTTTTCCTCAAATGAAGGCAAAAAATCAAAGATTCATTCAAATATAATATAACAAAGAGTCTAATGCTGTATTGTAATACACATATTGTTTATGTACATGTAATTAGGCACCCTATGGGAGCTCTTCTATGAATAGGATTTGACATGGAAGAGAAGTACTAAATCGGGAGGTTCATTTGGACTAAGAAAGAACCAGCTTTGATATTTACTGTGATCCTGAACAAGTGACTTAATATTTCAGCCATGATTTCTTCATTTATAAAATTAGGTAACACCTACCCTACAGAATTATTATAAGTAAATATTGTAAGTGAGATCAGGAATATGAAGTTTTGTAAGCTTTAAAGTGCTTTATAAATACATGACATTTGGGGGAAAATTTGGGGAAAAAAGTGTCATTATTAAGATTAATAGTGGACTAAAGGAAGACAATATTATGTATTTCAACAATAGAAATATACATAGTTTATTTTGTCTTTGGAATCAATATGTTTTAGAATTTAGAAACATGGCCTTCAAGCCAAGAAAATCCCGGTTCAAGTTCTGTCTTTTGGAGATTTTGGCTTTGTGACACTGGATAAATCATTTAACCCATAAACAATGCAGATGATGCTCTAAGACTGTAAGTTCCATATAATGTGTGAAGTTGCCTTGTAGAAGGAGTTCTCTGACTAAACAATATTCTATTCCAATGAAAACATAGTTCCAGTATTTATCTATAACTCTTTTTTTGTCACAATATTCTAAATATAGATGCTTTTGTTGATAGTGCTAAAGTTAAATGAGGAATTACTCAGTAAACCTTTATTAAACATCTTCTAAGTTCTAGGTACCTTAGAATTTAAATTTTTATCATTTAAGAATCAATTACATTTATAGACTCTTTTTCTAAATCCAAAATGAAACTAAATAATATTTCCTGGAATAATTTATTAATTTAAAAACTTTTATAAAAGTTATTACATGCAATTTATAAATTATTTTATTTTTTTATTTAGTTTAATTTTATTTCAGTTTTTATTTAGTATAATTTAATTTAATTAAATTTTTTTAGGAAATTTTATTTAGTTTAATTTTATTTATATAGCTATTTGAGCCTTGTAATATGGTGGAAAATTTTTAATTGCTCCATTTTCATAGAATTATAGCTATAGAGTAATAAAGGAGATCAGAGATAACATTTCTCATCTTACTGAACAAGAAATAAGGATAAGGGAAGTCAAACAGTTTGCTCAAGGTCATATGTATGGTAAATAGCAGTCAGTCTCTTGATCCCAAATCAACTAGTTTTTCCACTGTGCTATAGTGATGGAAATAGATAATGAAAGAGGTTATGAGATTTGCCTGTGGTAACACAGCTAGTTTCATAAGGAAATTCAGATAATACAATCTTGGAGACTGGAACTCAATGTACTGTACCATATTATCTCCTCATTAGAATGTCTTTCCCAAGTTATACTTCTTTATTCTAATATTAGAACAACCATAACCCATCCTGACCAAAATTGTTGTTACAGTGAAAAGAAACTCATTCCTTTCTTTAGGAACATTATTAAAATACATTTCATACTGAACTAAATAACACATCTGGACTGAGGAAACTTGAGAAGCCAAAATATGGTATGATGAGATTTGACATTATTAAGACTATGTTCTTCTTGCACTCAATCACTTGAATGGTTTTTAATATAGGACCAGGAAGACAAAATTACAGCCCTTGAATTGAGAAAGATTCAATTGAAAGAAGAAATCTCAACTTCCCTTTAAAAGATGTATGCATAGAGATAGGTAGAAGTAGAGGTAAAGATTGATAGAGATATATTTGTATTTATGTATCTATATATATAGATATATCTTTTTCTTGATCTCTCTCTCTCTCTCTCGCTCTTTCTCACTAGCCACTTCTCTATGTGGGCCACATGCAATAAGATAAAAATACCTTTGCTTGTCTTAGTTGATTATGTCCTAATACAATTTTGAAGAAACAATAAGGTTCAGAGAAGGTAATAATTTTTTTCTAGTGCCAAGTCCAGCCCAAAAGTCAAGCAAAAGACAAATTAGTACTCTCCTGCCTCTAACTCAGATTTAAAGAAGCAATAATGAATAATATGTGATATTTCAAGAAGTCTGTGGGCTAAATAGAAACCTTAAAAGGCCTTTAGGAGTAACCCTAAACTCATGACTCAATAAAGTAGAGCTTGGGAGAAAGTAAATGGAATAGTGTTCTTTTAAAAGTTTTTAGTGAAAATGAAGTTGTGTTAAAAAATAAACCTTATCTGTTGCAGAATCTTGCCTTCAGAAGGGAACATGATCAGTAATAAATAGTGCATTAGTAATAAATAGCACATTCATTCCATAGAAAGCTGCCTCAAAATGTTTTATTTTAAAGTAATATCTCAAGTAACTGAAATATTTGGTTAAAGGGGTGTTCTTTTGAACAATTATTAATTTTTTTTGTCATAACACATTGAAATATCGCTGAAATATATAGTTTTCTTCCCTGCTGTGGTGTAATAAAAAGAATGCTTGACTTAGGAACTATTTAAGTTTTATTCTTGATTCGTCTTCTTACTGTGGACAAATCATATAGCTTTTTGGAGGAACCTGTCTCTACACATTTTTTTTTTAACAAAACAAAGATAGTAAGTATCATACCTAACAAAATTGTAGTATCACATTTGTTAATAAATATAAAATACTTTGCAAGTCTTAAAGAATGATATGTGTTAGCTAGTTGTTGATAATTTTATGATCTCTTGAATTATTATAGGTCTTATAATGCTTCAGAATTCTCCTTTTGGATATCAACAACATACAAAATTATAAAATTTGTGAAGTTTGGTGTCATGTGGAATTTATCTTTGTATCAACATTATATATTACTCAGCACTGTTATACATAATTCTCAATCAATCAAATCCCATAAACATTTATTTACATGCTTACTACATGCATGGCACTATGCTAAAGCACTGGGGATTCAAAGAAAAAAAAGGGAACCATTCCTGTTCTAAAGTAGCTTATGATCTATAAATTCTTTCATTAAACAAACAATCTGTTTATAAATGTGTATTTGTTTATTGGTTGCTATAAGAACACAGAAACAAATAACAATAACTGAAAGCCCTTGCCTTTGCCTCTTTAGCACTGAGTTTCTTCTTAAGGACCTAAAATAGCCAGAGAAAAAAGATTGTAGATGTAGCAATGCCAAAAGAATATGAAACTGGGAAAAGACAGAAGGCTTCCATAGACCATTTCTTGCAATGAATATAGCAGCAAGTAATGTTGTGTTGAATTAACAAACAAATAAAAAGAATGAATGAATTAATGAATAATAGCATTTCAACTCTATTAATAGAGAATTTGAATATTATGAGATTTACCTATGCTCATAAGATATAATCTGGAAGTTATTTTATTTATCCATGTTTGACACACGTTTTTCCATGTGATAGTCCATGATTCTTTAAAAATGAAAATCAGGAAAAAGGGAGATATTGGTTAATTGACTTTTTGTTAATTAGACTCAGGCAATTGTTCTATTGTATTTCAACAATAGTATAAAAGAATATTTAAAACAAGTAAAAGACTATATTTATTGCGTTGTATGAGTTTGTGTGTAAAATACTAGTAAGAAACATATCTGCTCAAAGATCACAAATCATGCAATTTATTATTAATAAAACAAACAAATAATGGGCTGCTTAGTCATTTAGTTCCATTGGCAAGCATATAGTGGTACAGGCATAGAGAGGGCAGCATTCCCTAGTTGAGAGCATAAAGCTCTTTATTTTTAGATTTTGTTTTTGCTGGGCAGATTTACAGGGACTGAGTAGAAGCAGGAGTCAATAATTGAGTGTCTCAGACAGTAAGACCTTCCTTCTCCCTTATTCATCACAGGGACAATATGATTAGGTAAATTTACTATGTTTGCATACCTAGTTTATATGGGTAGTTAAACAAATTATTATTAATAAAACTTTGCTTTATTTTCCTAAATTTAGAAGCTTACTAATTCAGATATTGGTTAGAAAGAACTTTCCAGTATGTAGACGGGTCAATCTATCAGCAACATGGAGTCATTTCTGTCAGCTAGGACCTAGCAAAATACCAATACACACAAGCTGAAAATGAGGCCAAGATTAAAATCTCTTCTACATTATCTGAGTGGACCTTGATTTTTCCTTGTAAAAAGAGAGATCGGCTAAATTTCTGTGGGGTCAGAGAAATGTAAATAAAGACAACTCTGATGTCCACTACACATATCTCAGATTGACTAAGATGACAAGAAAAGATAACGATGAAGGTTGGAGGGGATGTGGGATAACTGGGACACTGATACATTGTTAGTGGAATTGTGAATATATCCAGCCATTCTAGAGAGCAATTTGGAACTATGCTCAAAGGGTTACCAAACTGTGCATACCCTTTGATTCAGCAGTGTTTCTTCTGCTTAAAGGAAGGAAAGGGACCCACATATGCAAAAATGTTTGTGGCAGCCCTGTTTGTAGTGGCAAGAAACTGGAAACTGAATGGATGCCCATCAGTTGGAGAATGGCTGAATAAGTTATATATAGTATATGAATGTTATGGAATATTATTTTTCTATAAGAAATGATCAGCAGAAATGACAAGCATGATACTTACACAAACTCATGCTAAGTGAAATGAGTAGAATCAAGAGAATATTGTACACAGCAACAGCAAGTTTATATAATGAGCAATTCTGATGAATGTGGTTCTTTTCCACAGAGTAATTCAGGCCAAGTCCAATGATCTTGTGATGAAGAGAGCCTTCTGCACCCAGAGAGAGGACTGTGGGAACTGAGTATGGATCACAACATAGTGTTTTCACCTTTTTGTTGTTATTGTTTGCTGGCATTTTGTTTTCTTCATTTTTTTTTTTCCTTTTTGATATGATGTTTCTTGTGCAGCATGGTAATAGTGGAAATATGTATAGAAAAATTGGTCATGTTTAGCATATTGGATTACTATTGCTTAGCATCTAAGGAAGGGGGTGGAGGAAAGGGATGGGAAAAAAAAAGTTGGAACACAAAATTTTGCAAGGTAGAATATTGAAAACTATGCATGTGTTTTGACAATAATGAGCTTTATTTTTTAAAAAGAGAAATAGGGAAAGGACAACATACACACACATGCACAGAGAGAAAAATGTATATGAATTTGGAGATATAAAATAATACTCCTAGCATAGAAACTAATCACCTCGATGGCAAAAAAAAAAAAAAAAAGGATTATGCTATATGATAGCAATGAGGGACCTGAATGGCATAATTTATGAGAGATTGTCAATATATCTCACAAAATGTCTACCTGATTGCCCACTCATATATGTGTGTATATATTACATGCATTATATATATAATATGTATTTATACACACAAGTATATATACATATATACACACACACACACACACACACACACACAAACTATGTATTTATCTGATTTTCTCCTTCATTGCTTTCATTTGGTGATACACTTAGTTCCTACTGTTCAATTGTTGCCCCCATGCTACCCATTCTCAAATCTATCTATTCAATCCAAATTTTGCTTCTGACTTAAGTTTCATACCTCCAGTTGTCTGCTGAACACTTCATAAATGATACCCAATATATATTAAATTATAAGAAGCTTAAAGTCAACATGTCCAAAACAAACTCATTATCTTTCCTCCTAAGCCTCCATATTTTCCTGTTGTTTTTGTCCTGTTAATATCTTTCATATGTACAACCCTTTTCTCTTCTGATTTTGTTTTGCTTTATCACCCCATGTTGCCTCAACTCTCTCTCCACTGAAATACATTCTACACTCAGCTGGCAAGTTATTTGTCCAAAAATGGAGGTCTCACCTCTCTATTCAATGATGAATGATGTTTCCTTTCCACCTTTAAGATTTAATATAAAATTATCTGAGATTTAAAACTCATTACCTGACCTCTTCCTATCTTTCTAGTATTCATATACTTTATATCACACCACATGCTCTATGATACATATAACACTGGCTTCCTTCATGTTTCTTCTTACAGAAAGTCTTACAGACTTTCCATTCACTTCATATGGTCATTTTCACAGTTATGACCCCCATGCATAGAATGTTCTTCCTCATTTTTCCTTCTGACTACACTGGCTTTGTGTTCCATCATTTCCTTACTAAAAATCTTTGCTTCAAGAAGAAGCTTTTCCTTATTTTCTCTGATGATTACTTTAATGCATATTTTATATAATTTACTTATATAGAGTTGTTTGAAAGTTGTCTCTCTTATTAGCAAGGAAGCTATTTGATAACATGTATTGTCCTTTGCCTTTCTGTGTATCCCCAGGGATTTACACAGTCCTTGGCATAGAATAAGTAGTCAAAAAAGTCTCATTGACTGACTAAGAGGACAAATAAAATTTTTGCATATAATTTTTAGAAGCCCTGGAAAAACTCCTTTCCAAAAGATGCCAAGAATCATATACTTTTTTCTTTTCCAACAGATTGTTCTTAAAATTTCCACAATTCCAGCTCGTCACTTTGCTTCACTGCTCAATGCAGCCTCAGATTAATCTACAGAGTGTCAATAAATCATAAAGTCCTTTATTCATGCTCAAAGTGCATTCAATCAATTTTACCCACTGCTGAGTTTCTGGTATTATCAAATGTCTGATCTATCTTTGTGCATTTACTAAATAATTTAAGAATATTATATTGATTGATTATTCATTATTTTGAAGTACACATGACTAACAGCAATATTAAAATATGTCTGGCTGACCAAAACACCTTTAGATGTTTTTAGAACCTGAGTCACACCTCATTTATTTGATTTCTACAATCTTAAGACCTCCTTTTTCTATCTAAATTATTTTCTCGTCAGAAAATAACTTAAGAATATAATAGTGTTTTTCTGCCTAGAACATATGTTAATATGGCATATTTACCAAATTTATCCTATAAAATGCATGTTGGATCATTCCATTTTTTTTCTTCAACAACCATAATTTCTTAACATAACTTTATGTAAAGCAATTGAATTATCTGGTTCATTCCTTCAGTAGCTTGTGAAAAAGATTAATTAATCAAATCTCATGTCAGAAAAAATGAAAATTATTCTATATATGAATGTATAATTTAATGCTACATTTTAATAATTTTTTTGAATAGGTAATGATAATAATCTAGTCATTTTAACATTATTCAACAGTTAATTTGAAATGTCTAATGCATTATTATTTGTTGTGTGATGGTCTTTGAACTAATTAGAATTATTAGCTTAATAGTAAGATCCTAAAGAGGAAGATATAGAAAATGCTATATGGAATGGCTATTCATTTTTTTTTATATATTTTCTTTTATTTAATAGCCTTTTATTTACAGGATATATGCATGGGTAACTTTACAGCATTAACAATTGCCAAACCTCTTGTTCCAATTTTTCACCTCTTACCCCCGACCCCCTCCCCCCAGATGGCAGGATGACCAGTAGATGTTAAGTACATTAAAATATAAATTAGATACACAATAAGTATACATGACCAAAACGTTATTTTGCTGTACAAAAAGAATCAGACTCTGAGATATTGTACAATTAGCTTGTGAAGGAAATCAAAAATGCATGTGGGCATAAATATAGGGATTGGGAATTCAATGTAATGGTTTTTAGTCATCTCCCAGAGTCCTTTCTCTGGGCATAGCTGGTTCAGTTCATTACTGCTCCATTGGAAATGATTTGGTTGATCTCGTTGCTGAGGATGGCCTGGTCCATCAGAACTGGTCATCATATAGTATTGTTGTTGAAGTATATAATGAGCTCCTGGTCCTGCTCATTTCACTCAGCATCAGTTCGTGTAAGTCTCTCCAGGCCTTTCTGAAATCATCCTGTTGGTCATTTCTTACAGAACAGTAATATTCCATAATTTTCATATACCACAATTTATTCAGCCATTCTCCAACTGATGGACATCCATTCAGTTTCCAGTTTCTAGCCACTACAAAAAGGGCTGCCACAAACATTCGTGCACATACAGGTCCCTTTCCCTTCTTTATAATCTCTTTGGGATATAATCCCAGTAGTAACACTGCTGGATCAAAGGGTATGCACAGTTTGATAACTTTTTGAGCATAGTTCCAAACTACTCTCCAAAATGGTTGGATTCGTTCACAACTCCACCAACAATGCATCAATGTCCCAGTTTTCCCGCATCCCCTCCAACAATCATCATTATTTTTTCCTGTCATCTTAGCCAATCTGACTGGTGTGTAGTGGTATCTTAGAGTTGTCTTAATTTGCATTTCTCTGATTAGTAATGACTTGGAGCATCTTTTCATATGACTAGAAATAGTTTCAATTTCTTCATCTGAGAATTGTCTGTTCATATCCTTTGACCATTTTTCAATTGAAAAATGGCTTGATTTTTTATAAATTAGAGTTAATTCTCTATATATTTTGGAAATGAGGCCTTTATCAGAACCTTTGACTGTAAAAATATTTTCCCAGTTTATTGCTTCCCTTCTAATCTTGTCTGCATTAGTTTTGTTTGTACAAAAACTTTTCAGTTTGGTATAATCGAAATTTTCTATTTTGTGATCAGTAATGATCTCTAGTTCTTCTTTGGTCATAAAGACCTTCCCCTTCCACAGGTCTGAGAGGTAAACTATCCTGTGTTCCTCTAATTTATTAATAATTTCATTCTTTATGCCTAGGTCATGAACTCATTTTGACCCTATCTTGGTGTACGGTGTTAAGTATGGATCAATGCCTAGTTTCTGGGAATGGCTATTCATTTAATCAACCAGAGTTGATTTAAACATGCACGTGCACACACACACACACACACACACACACATAAACACACACACACACTTAAATGTTGATTATATTTGTGCCAATAGTTCTATCCTGAACGAAACATAATAACACATATATTGGTGACAATTACTCAATTATTTTATGCAAATGAATTTTATGTCTTTAATCACTGAGATCTATATCTCAACATGTTATATAATTTTGCCACTATAAATCTGATTTTGCTTTTGGACTATTTAATATTAAAAGCAAAGAAATATATTTGCCTGAATAAATCATCCAATAAAATGCAATATCATTCACTAGATATTAAGGATTAGGCCCAAATTCACGTTTAGGCTTACATAATCAGTGTAATTATTAGTTGGAATACAGATACTAATCATTTATACTAACTTCATCTACTTTGGAGATTTGTACATGATTGGGGGATGTGATTCCTGTTATACTGTGTTTATTATGTGTCCCTTTCCATATTAAAAAAAATACTTTTCCTTTTCAGAGTTATTGCAGATTTATCTCTATATGGATAACTTGACAAAAACAATTTGAACAGGTTGGCTGGAAATTTAGGAAAGTGACTATTGCCTGTTAGTGTTTATGAAACAATCAAGAACAAGATCCTAGGTTAGATGGAAATGTTTTGGCTCATGTCACATTCATTCACTGGGAGGAAAAGAGCTTCTGGGATTGACATTTTCCTAAACTTCTAGGAAATGAACCACTGGGATTCAGAAAGAGCTTAAAAGTGAAGAATGGTTATAGTAATGGACATTGGAAGAAGACAGGAAGAACAGCAGGGAAGGAAATAATCTAAATGGAATTAAAATTCCTGGATGGGATTTAAACATTAAACTGTATTTTATAGAAAAAAGTAACCATAAAATTTATGAAAAACATAAATGCTAAAATATGTTTTTTATTATTTTAGAAAGATGCTTAGTATTGTATTCAGAAATTTGGTATTTGTACTAAGTTTGAATATGTAGTATGGGAGTTCCTACCTAAGGTGTTTTCTTTAATGAATCTTTAGCTACCTTAGGGTAAATAATCAATATTGGAAAATTATTTAAAATGCACAAGAGTTTATTACATCCAATGCCCTTAATTATGAGTAGGACATTTAGAGAAATATCAATATGGGAATAAATTCATTTTATCTGCAAGTCAAACAAACTTCAGAACATAAATGAGTTTAAAAGACCAAAATTATAGATTTAGATTAAAAAAGGCAAATGAATCAGATCCTGATGTCAAATACTTAAAGGGCCATTTCTAAAATATAGTAATTTCTAGAGGATCCAATCGTTCTCTAGAAAACAATTGACTTCTCTAAAGAATTCCTACCTGTTTAGCTTGAGAAATGAAAATTCATTAAAAATGAGGAGCATAGTTTCATTTTAACCATATTTTACTGAAAATTATACAGATTGATTTCTCATTTAATCTCCTTGAGATCAATGAAAGTGTTTTCTTATGATTTTGTGTCCTCAGTTACCATCAGTTACAATCATCTTCCACTTCCTAGCTGCTGAATAAATTTTATTAGATTAAGTTGAATGTCATTGGAAAGATGACATGTTACTATTTAAAAAAAAAAAGAAATTTACGTACTTAGAAACTGGTTGACTAATAGATGAATTATCTGATATCTCTAAACTTCAACATATCATATCTGCACAATTTAGGATAATTATTGATGTTTCTCTTAATATGAATATCATAAAAATGTTCAGAATCACTTTTTAAAACATTAGTTAAGATCCTTCCAATTTTATATATCTATTTTTTGGGGGAGGAGAAAAATGGACTTATAGGCCTATAATTTCACTGACCTATAGAACTTGTTTTTTTGGTAGGAAAACTGTGCCACTGGAGACTGTCTAAGGTTCTATGTTATATCCATTTAATGTTTTTTTTTTTTTTTTCAGGAAGGCCTTAAAAAATTCAACTTGCCAACTACTAAAAGAAATATTTGTCCTCTATGGACATTCTTTCCTTCAACCAGTTTGATGAAGACAGTTATCAAATCACAAGAGGGGAGTGTGAATTTTGAAAAAGGAGGTTTTCATTTTATTTCTAAATTTTGCCAAATAAGGACTTGGCAGTTACTTATGAACCTGAATCACTGAAAGTATATAATATTTCTGCCTTCTTTTGGAGGCTATTGTAGTACTTTCTTGAGTGGATGAAGCAGACTTATGCATAACTATTTCTATTTAAAATTACAACTATCATGCTACTAACTGGTGCTAGTGGAAAGTCTTCCCTTTTCTATTTAAAATCATTCTCTATCCAGACAGAGAATAATTAGACATATTGAGTGGTTATACATAAAGAGGAAAGTTTAACAATGACTGTGGTATGGCATGATAAGGATGGTTAAGTTTCCTAACCTCAAATAAAACTGATCATTACACCAAGTATAAAAATGGATCAAGAGCCTTATAAAATTTTAGCAAATCTTCCTTCACCAGTCCATTCTCTGTCTTGTGATGACAACACATCCTAGTCATTTAAAACACATTTTAAAAACTGGAAATATGTTTATTGAGTTAGAACTCTAAATTGTTTTCCTTGGAGAATAAGAGGGATATGGGGATTATAAATCACTGCTAGTAAATTATAATTCTCATGTTCTCATGTTCAAATTGGTTTAGATAATTTATGATTTAATTCAAAGTATCTACCAATTGTCTACATAATACCACTCTTCTTTTAATATGAGGAACTGCTTAATGAAAGTCAGCTTATGGTCAGGATAGGACTTGCCTCTATGCTCTGATTGCTTAATTCTGACAATCCGAAATCCTTTAATTGTTGATTGATTAAAATAAAACAAACAACTTTTTTGTTCATTGAAAGCAGGTCATCTTTTCTAAATTAGAATGGAATACTGGATTAGAGTTAATAAAGAATTACAGGATGATTAGAACAGAATTTAATAACCTAACACTACTAGTGCAATAGATAAGTTGGGAATTTTATATTTGTCTTATTTAAACATTTGCAAATACTTTCTTTTGAAGGATTAATCATTAGCCTTTTCGCATTTCCAATGTCACTGCAAATAATTTGTGTAGTAGAAGGTGGGTTCTCTCTCTCTTCCCCCTCCCCCCCACCCCCGCCACTATTTCTGTTGCTTAATAGCTTTTATGGCCCCATAGTTGCTTCCTACTTCTTTGATATCTAGGAGCAGGAAGATGCCAGAAGACTTTTTAGATCTCAGTACAAACCCCTGATTGATAAATGTGCTAAAATGAGGGGAAGAACTGTTCATCACAAATGCCTGGAAACAAATCCACCCTAGTTTTCTCCATAATTATAGTTAAAGTGAGGGAAGTACTTTAGAGAGCACTACATCTGCATAGAAAAAGATGTCATTATATTTAATTAAAAATTTTAAGAAAATTAAAAAATGAATGTGATATTATAATTCAGTGAGTACTTCCCAAGCTGAATTTTAGGTTCTATACACGATCTTATTTTCTCAGATATCATTTCTTCAAATGCAAAAGCAAGTAGAAGAGCAAAACATTCTTTAGTTATATAGAGAAATCATGCCACTGGGCAGTTTTATAAATGAAAGGATGGTCATTAAACCATATGGTCTCAAACTAATGTGTATTTCTAGTTAGGCAATTTTATTTTTCAAATTATTTAATACAGTATCAAAACACCATTCTATTCCTGTAATATGGAGGAATATAGTGGGAAGGGTGTTTTTTTTTTTCTTCCTTCCTCCCCCCGGGGGGAATGGGGGAGAAGAAATGGAGAAACTTCACTTTTTGCTGGCTATTCTGTTTTTTGGGTAGATTCATTCTTAAGGTCCTTTATCTCTTTAAAGCCTCAATCAGCCAAGATCCACTTAAAAAATGACTGTGATTTGCTGATATTAATAAGTAGCACAACTAATTTGAAAATAAAGGAGGCTCACTGTAGAAAGCTTAAAAGATATTTTGTTGGCTAAAATTCATAGCATAATGTTCACAGAATAGATCATAAATATCATTTGGAAGATTTCTCTGTATTGGTTTTAATACTATGCAGCACCAACGTGTGTGAAGAGAAAGAGAAAGAGAAGGAGAGAGAGAAATAGAAAGAGAGAGAGAAAGAGAGAGAGAGAGAGAGAAAGAGAGAGAGAAAGAAGGAGAGAGAAAGAGAAGACAAATACATACAGAAATGTTTTGCATCTATGGCATATCTAGGATATGCTTTTTTTAAAAAGATAGAAATCCAATTTTGAGAGAGAAGCTTTAACTTGTGGGAGGATCATAGAAGTTTTATATTAAAGTTTGTACTTGAATTGAGCTTTGAAGAAATCAGGAGTTCTAAGTGTCAAAGATGAAGAGAAGTTACATTCTGGGAATGTGGGATAATCTATGAAAAGTCAAAGAGTTGGTAATACATTGTCACATATGAGAAACAATAAGAAAACTATATTTATGTGAAGAAGAAAAAGGCCAATTCAACAATGGAAATACTCTGTGCTGTCAGAAATTTTTTTAAAAACAGTAATAAATTCATTTCTGTCTCTTTGTTTTCTAGCATATATTTATGTTGTTTCCTAGAAGGAAGAAAAACATGCTGAAGAAAAATACAGAAGGCAAATTTCAAGAAACTGAGAGAGTGGGGATGGGGAGAAAAGAAGGGTTCCAGAGTCACACAGGTACTTGGTATATGAGACTAGATTTGAACTCAGGTTTTCCTGATTCCAGAGACAACGCTGTATTCTACAATATCACCTAGCTATCTGATATATAGTAGGACATTTGATAAATATCTATTGACTAAATAAAAAATACATAGCCTCAGGTCCTTATGGAATCTACATCTTTCCTTGAATATTGGGTACCAGGGGCCCATGTACATATATGTCCACAAGTAAAGTTACTTAATTAAGTAAAAAGCTATATTCCAAATAATTGTTTTATGTCATTGTTGAATTTATCATTTAGCAAGTATTTGAATATTTTTATGCAAAAATCATATAATTTATTTTCATAGGAGATACAAAGAAAAAACAGTTTTGACTTTTGGCAGCTTATAGACTGACAGAATATAACTCTTGATCATTTTGACATTTAAAATAGCATCAACAATTAATTTCCATTTTATTTTAAAGAGTTGTTTATCAATTTATTTAGTCTTTTGAATATTTTTGATTAACAACACTACTCAAATTGAATAGTATGGAGTAGATGATCTATAGCAAGATGATTTTAAACAAAATATTCCATATATAAAACACAGTAGGTATCTACTAAATATATTTTTGAATGAATATTCTAATAAATTAACATAAAATAAAGAACTTAGAATCAGGATATCTTTTCAACCAGAAACTATTCAAAAAGCTTAATTCCCATAGACTTACAAAACAACTTGGGATCTATCATTATATATACTTCATTGAATGTCTTTTGGTTAATAGAAGAAACTATAATTAGAGTCTATAGCTGAAATCATGTTTTGTATCCCTCTCCCTCAAAAAGTTATTACATTTTTTTAATAGGAAACAGGGAGGATAACGAAGCCTGAAACATTCTAAATGACAATAAAACCAGCCAGCCCAACTCAGAGAATTATCCACAGGTAACTGAAAGAAGTAGGTTAACCTTTATGTTAATGGCATCTTTTTCCTAATATATTGCAGAAAAAATACAATGGTAAGGAATATATTCAATCATTATTGCAGGTAAAATACGGTATGAGGTCCGTGGTTATAACTTGGCATGTAATGTGTTTTAAACTCAATTTTCCTTATTACAGAAAAAAAAAATAGTAAATTTTAATTTGAAAGCTTTTTTTTTTCCTTCAAAAGTGTAGCTATTCGACCTTTAAAAAAATGAGAGCATATAGAATAAGAAATGAATGGATGGGTAAAAAGAAAGTACAATATAGAGGTAAAATTGCTTCTAAATGATATGTTTTTTCAAAGTATTCTATGAATGGCCAACTATACCTTAATCTATTTTGATTAATTTACAGACCATTCAAAACCTTTTTGAGAGCTCTAGCAACTAAGTTCTTCTTTTTCTCACTTTAATCAAACATTTCAGCATGAATTCATTCCCTCAATTCTAAGGGTCATTTCCCCTGAAATTATACATAAATCTTCTAAGTGCTGTGGTAGAGAAATGTGAAGTTTAACAACGTATTTTAAGGTGTTAGAATTAAACTATGTTGAATACTTAATAGGAATGAAAGTTGAATATGAAATTCACAATCCTTTGGACAGAAAGAAAAGGCACACAAAACAATTGTCCATGAGAGTTTCCAATGTGTTTCTGGACACATGTTACAGGATCACTACACCACTTTCATTTTATAGGGACTATTCTCTAGTGGCTAGAGGATATGCCTACAATCCTTTATTAGATTCTCCCTTTACTATTGCTGATCTCCTGCATGACCTTGAGTAAATCACTTATATTGATGGAGTTTCCATTTGGCCTTATATAAAATTAATATGCTATTTGTTTGCACTATTATGAAAAACCTTGAACTAAATGTTACATAGGATTTGATATTGCATATTTGTCTTCAATTGGTGACCTGTAACATATGGATCAGAAATTTAATAAATTTGTTCTGAAACTCAGAAAAGTTATTTCAGTTTCCTAAGTTCTTAAAGTCAACTTAATTTAAAAAACATGAGTTTAATACTATGGGTCATTTCCCTTCCCTCTGGTTTTCTTATTTCAAAAATTGTCATTATCTTGATGACATGTCTTGAAAGATACATAATTTCATGAGTGTAGGTACTAAATATACCAAAGGTTGTCTAGAACATCTCTTCCCTACTCCCCCCACCCTGTACCCAAAAGCTCAGACTCTCCTTTGGAAATGGAAACTCAAAGCATTTTTGACCAGGCATTTTATTTCAGTTAAGCTTTATTGAATTTTAAAAACATAACCTTTCCTTTCTCTACATAGTATATTCTATATTGGGGATAGGAATTAGTAACCCAGCTACCTGTCCCAATTGAACAAATGCCTATGTATAACCCTCCTAACGTACACAAATCCCACACAAAATATAGCCCTACAGTGAAAATATAAGAGAATGAAATCTAAGTTCAATATTGTGATCCCAGCCCCAATGTACTAGGTTTCAGTCTTTTTTTCCTTTGCAGTCATTACTCTCATAATAAAGCACAAAACTGATTTATCTATCATTCTCTTTTCTAAACCCTATTTATTTTGGTTTTCAACCTAATCATTCAACTTAAATAATTATTTCTAAAATAGCCAATGAACTTTTAATTGATAAAACTCATTCTTCTTGATTTTTATTTTACAAGATCTGACAAGATTTTGATAATCTTCTATTTCTCAATATTTTCTCATCTCAAAATCTTCATAGCAAATACCCTATGCTGGTTCTCATATTGTCTATCCAATCACATCTCATCTTGGCTGCCAGTGCTGTCTGCTATATCCATCTACTATGCTGCCTTTTAAGAGCTAAAGCTTAGACTGCCTTCACTGGTGAGGATATTATATGTCTGCCCAGACCTATGTCTCTCTCTCTCTCTCTCAACCTCCCTCTCTCTCTCCTTTTTCCATCTTCCTGATATATCTCAATACTTGTCACTAACCTCTGTTTTCATTTTCTCATCTATAAAATGAGATAAATATTAACATCTACCTCCCATAGTTGTTTTGATGATCCAAATGTAATGATATTTGTGAAGTGCTTGAAGATTGTCTGGCACATAATATGATACTATATAAATGTTATCATTATTATAATATGTAATTTTCCAAAGAAAATGAGAGTATTTTCCCCCTTTTCCAATTCAGCAGTCTCTTAGCCTCTTAACAATGCAGATAACAACTCCTCCACAAATGATTCTCATTCTAAGCAAGCATGTTTTCACAGAAAATCTATGTGTAATATCTACTCAAAGTAGAATTTTCCTACCAATGGAACCTTTTCCCTTTTTTTTTGTTTAATATCCCAAAGATACCAATATAAATACTATGGTTTTTTTTTTTTTTTATTATTCTTACTGGATTGATTGGCCAGTTTCTTTCTGGGTTTACATATTTTTTAAGGAAGGTAATGGTTTGAGAAAACAAATTATCAATAGTAAAAGTTACAATTTGCTAATACCCATAATCTTTCATAAGGACAGAACTTAAAGGAACCTCAAATTCATTCTATTTCTACCCTCAACTTGTTGGAGAGAAATAGAAGAGCAGAAAGGCTAAGTTACTTGCCTAGGATCACATATGGTATAAATATTTGAATGGAGGACTTCTGAATCCACTCAGTTCTCTTTCTATTATACCTTGTTTCTTCCTTCCTAGTCTACTTTTGTAATACAAATATATTTGATTTCTGAATTCTGGAATTCTGGAAGAAAACATATGGTTTGCCAATTTTTTTTTTTAAAAGAAGATGCTGGATTTTCTAATCTAAATGTCAGTAAATTTGTGTTTTATTGCTGTCAAAATTTCAGAACATGTTTTAATAGGGATAGTTTATCAAAATTTAGAAAAGGATACTGTGATCACTTAAAACCAGCATGGGTTTTTGCGATAATAACTTCAGTTCTTTAATTGACAGTTTCTAGACTGATAGATCTGCAAAATGTTATAGATATAGTCTAACTATATAATGTTCCTTGTTATCCTCATGGACAAGATGGAGAAATATTAGTGTGATAATAGAACACTTAAGTGATTTCAGGACTCAATGTTTGAATTCAAAGAGTGATTATTATTAATTAACTGATTTTGCAGGAAGATCCCCTTTAAGGTACCGCAGGCTTTAGTAACTAATCCTATGCCATTCAACATTTTCTATCAATGTCCTAAATGAAAGAGCAAATGGCATGCTTATCAAATTTTTAGATAGCATGTGATTTTATAGTATGCAGGAGGTTAAAGCACTGTTAGCTATCATCTATGAATATAAACATGTGAAGAATCATTCTAATAACAGGAAAGCTTTTTATTTTAAGCTTTCCAAGTTGAGTATCACTAATACTTGTAAATACTAGTGAAATTATTGACAGGATGTTGGATTTAGAGTCAGGAAAACTTAAGATATAGTCCTGTTTTCTAAGATAACATTCATTTTATTTTGTATACTGTTTTTCAGGATTCAAAAATTACTACATATTTCATGAAAAGAAATATTTGTTATTTAAAAGCAAGATGGGTTTTCAGTAATAAATGATTCCTTGATTTGTTTTATTCCTTATTCACAGATGATATTTACCAACAAACTTTTAGCCATTGTTTCTCTTGTCTACTTTTGTGTTTAAATTACTAAACATATGTTCATTTACTTTGGAACATATACTACATACTTAGTGATTATTTGCTTACAATGGTTGTGAATAATGCAAGCCTAGGTCTCCAAGCATTCTATGGAATTATGTTGCATATTGAAGTTGTTGTATAATTAAACCAAATTATACCAACTTCTAGTCTCCTGAGAAGTTGATAGTAGACAATTTTCCTTTCTTTACTATTTTATGTTTTCTGGTTTTGTGTATAAAATTGATTAGATAAATCTGGGCTACTCTGAAGGCCAACCAAAGAAGATTTAATGACTCAGTAGCAAATTTTTGATAATTGAAAGTGAATTGCTGAAAGTAGTTTAGGAAAAAAAAATACTGGCAGTTCTATGGAATGGCAAGAGAATCAAGGCAAGAAGACAAAGGGAGGATGCTAGAGTAACTAGGTTTGAGGTAATGAATTATAGTGACAATAGGGAAGCAAAAAAAGAGACAGATAATGAAGATATTTTGGTAAAAATGGGAGTACTGGTGACTGGTTGTATATAGGGTATGTAGTAGAAGTTGGTCAAATATTATAAGTTTAAAGCTGGAAGGGATTTTGGAGATCACCTAATAAAACCTTTATTTACATTTAAAACTAAGGACCACACTGTATTCCTTGAGTAAAGTGGCCAGTCACACACATGGGATTAAAATTGAGCTTTTCTGACTCCAAATTCAGAACTCAGTTCAACTACATCAGATTACTATAAAGATTCACTTAAGGTGAAAAGCCTTAGTGACTGAAAAATAACAGAGACAAGTAGAAAACATTTATAGTGGGAAAAAAGTAATAATATATGAATAAAAACGGCTAAACTTGAATTCTACTTTTGCCATTTATTAGACTAATTACTCTGAGCAGTTCTACATAGATCTTGAAAATAAAACAAACATCTTTGTGAGACTCAGTTTCTTCATCTCTGAAATAGTAAGTGCTTGAGATACAAAACAAAAGGTAAAGATGGTCCCTGCCCTTAAGGAGATTATAGTTTAAAGGAGGAAGAAACATGTAAACACATGTAAACAAATATATATAAAACAAGTTTTATATATATTATATATATATATAATAAATAGAGATTATTTACAGAGGGAGATAAAAATTAAGAGAACTATGTGTTGGTATACAAAGATTCAGAATTCTTAACTTCTTTATTTGACCTTGAGAATGACTGCTTGTCCACTAAATAGTGGACTGATGTAGTCAGACTGATGGTATATTCAATAGCCTTTGGGAATTGGATTCCTAGGATGCCAGCTGCTGTGATTTTTATTTCAGTCAGTCATGATTAGGACTTGCAACAAAAGGACTGAAATCAGGTTGCACATGGTAGTGGTTATTTTCTGAGATTATGTTTACCTGTGAGGACCATTCTCGAACTCGGCATCATATATGTGATCAGATTGGGTCTGGAAATTTTCAGCTATCAAAAAGTTTGCTGGTTTTGATGAGACTGTGAATACTGTTTTAGACCAAGAGAAACTAAAATGTTGATCTTTGAAGCAATCAGACAGAAGGTTCTATAGAGATCAGTTTAGCTCCATGGTCTTACCTTTGGGGAGGTGGTCTTTTGGGGAGGTCTTACCCTTTTGAAGATATCTAAAATCCAACATGGGCCAAACTTCTGAGACCCAGCAGTCTCACTTTGCCATGATCTGTCAAGAATCTCAGTCATGTCCCTGAGGCTAAACTTCCCCTATAAAAGAGCTTATGGCTCATGACTTTGCTTCTACCTTCTTTTGGGTCAGCCTGACACAGCACTTTGCCTTGTGGTGTCTTTCCCTTTTTCCAGTGCCACATGGTATCTCTCCTAACTCCACTATTCTTCCCAATCTCATTTCTTGTCCTTACAGCTAACTAATTCTTTTAAAAAAAAAACTGTCTTTCATGACTTAGCCTGTCAGCTAAGGGCATGCTCCAACCTCATGGGGTGCTCCTTTTCTATTGGGTAATTGTGAGTTTCACTGAGGAACATGTCTTTCATAAGCTCTCCTAGTCTATCTCACATTTACCATTCCCAGTGTCTATTGTATTCCTTCATTTTGTCTGCAATCTATTTCCTAAATAAATCTACCTTTTGCTAGAGAGAATGGTCATTGTGAATTCTTCACATGACTGAACCCCAACTTTTGGTACCTATCATCATTTGGTGACAAACCCCACATCATAGATCACATCAGTTGGGTAAACTACAGGAACAAGGAGATTGACCCCTTTCCTCATAATATTCTTGTCTTTTTCATTTAATTAGAAAAACATATTTGGGGCATTGTTCACAAACACCTCTCCCCTGTCTGTAGTCTCTATTTGTGACTGGTTCAGAAATTCTCCCAATACATCATCATTTGGGGAAGGTAATAAAGAGGAGTTAAAGAAACATTTGGGTAGTGATCCATGCAGAGATCCTTAAGAATTTTCTTCTAATTCTTCACTGTCTAATAACTTATGAAGTTGTAACAAATAATGTCTTTCATCTGTGAATTTGGAGGGTCATTTGACAAAGCAGAAATTTCAGAAGCATGATGTAGGTAAAGCCATAGAATTCCTACTTTTAAAATAGTTTTGAATAGTATTTCTGCATTCTTTTGTCTAATCTTAGAATCTCCATAGTACCCATTTTATTTACATGGCTGATAAGAGACACATGATCCAGTGGTGTTCCAAGATAGCCTTTACCCCACCCTACACACAATTATTCAACCAACTCTTCAACAAAAAATACTCCATTAACTTGGATCCAAATAGACAACTCAAATGTTATACCTTCTTGCTAAATAAGCAAAAAATGGCATACTAATTCCATAGCCTTAAGAAAGGCAGTGCACAAGTCAGGTTGGACACTTTACACAACTGAAGCACTCAAAATGCCTCATGGGGTGTCCACAAAGTGTTACAAACAAGCCCATTAGTCACAGAAGGAAAGATGCCCAATGAAGAAAGAAACTATTGAGATTGCAACATTGCTGTACAGACTAGAGAGTGGAAAGAATATAATTAGACAGACTATAATTAAGGGTTCAGGAAGTCTCCCAAGAGCTAATGGAAATTCAGAACTCTGCCCAAAAGTGCATGGAAATTCAGTACTCTTTTATCTTAGCTGCAATAAGGAAGAAACTAAGCAATTGCCTTCTAAATGCTGCTGTAGTTAAAGTAAAGAAGTAATATATGAGAATGGTAATTGGATTAACGCCTGCCAAATAATAAAATGTATAGCAAAGAGCATATCTTTACCATTGTTGCTTACAAATCTCAAATAGTAGATTTACTGCCTGAGAAGGGGGTTGGGACTGGAGAGAGATAAAGATTTGCTGTTATCTCCTTAAGTCCTTCTACTAATTTAGTTTGGGCTGCAATGTTTTTCACATGGACAGGATAATCCTGTTTTTGTCATTTGCTCCACTAGTCCATTTCTCTGTATTCAGAGCTATTCACATTCGGCATTCTAATATTTAGTTCTTCTTGAAATGCATCTATTTGGAGAGATATGATTGAGAGGCACTTCCACTCAGAGCTTTTATTTTCAGGAGCTTAGAATCAAACCAATTAACTTGTAAAATGCAATAATTCATGCTTATTGTTATCTGAACAGTGAGTTCTGTGCATAGAAAACAAATCCATGAAGTTATTTCAGAGAAATCAGATTAACCTAGTTACATATTTGGATAAAATCCTCTTTAATAAGGGGGTGTCTGGCTCTAGACCACATAATATATTTTACACACACACACACACACACACACACACACACACACACATATAGACCACTTGCAATCTCAAGAATGCTGAATTTGTGAAGCAGGGGTACTCCAGATCTTTGCCTCCACAGTACTTTCTGTTTAATGCAATCACCTTTTCCCTTCATTGCTCAATGACCAACAGAATATATTTCCTCAATACTTATTTGGATTTTGGGGGATTGGGTCAAACTTAGGGCAGTGACCTGGTATTTTAGGTTTAAATACCTATAGGTCATTGCATAGTTGACAAAAGGAGGTTTACATAATCATATATTAGAACAATGATTAACAGGAAAATAACATATATCTCACATAGATATCTTCATCCCTATTATTTCCTATGGAAAACATCTGATCAGTAGAGCAGATTGTGGAGAATCAGATGACTTGGGATATCTTTTATTGTTATGGGTAGAAGTTTCCACCAGAAATTCACATCAACATGGCCTAAGGAGCTGAAGAACCTGTGTCATAGCAAAAAAGCACTTGGACCAATTAATTGCTATGGACAACTTCCTTGTTTTTTAGGGAAAAACTCTAGCTTGACCCATATTGCAGGAAATGTGTGTGTGTGTGTGTGTGTGTGTGTGTGTGTGTGTGTTGGATTAGATAACTTGAAAGATAGTATCTCTCATAGATCCACTATTTTGTCAATATGGGCACTCTATAGATAATTTCTTAGCAACAAATCTTTGTTACCTGCCATGCTTGGAAAAAATCATCATTCTGAAAGTGATGAACTTTTCAAATTTAGCTAAGTAAATCTTGGTGATAGTGATGTAAATTGTGTTCCCTTTAACCTCTAAGTGGACCCTAAAACTTTGTCCCCCTTTTGGGGAGAATTTCTGAGTCTCAAACTCTCCCAGCCTCTTAGGAGGGGCCACAACCTTCTGTCCATAAGAGAAACTCCCAATATAAGTAATCTCTTTTCAAGTGGAAATCTAGGCCTGGGGCATAATCAACACTGAGTGGCTCAAACTCCCAGTTAAGTAATCTCATTCAATTTTGAATTGAATTGAAGCCCCAAGCCTCAGACCACTAATAAAAAACAACTCTGAACCCCGAATCTTCACAAATGTCTTAAACAGCATTATGCCCACTGGTGAAGATATCTTCTTCTCAGTTTAACCCATCTTTGCCTTTTCCTTGCCCACTAAGAAGTCTGACTTCTTAGCAAACTGTCTTCTTAGGGGAAATAAAATTCCTTTTGCCACAGATTTAGGGTTTGCTAATTCTTTTGCATAGAACCTGTGACTCTGACCAGAAGGGATTTCCCACCCCAATTCTCCCACCTCATCATTTAGTTCCCTGACCGGAATCCCCAAGAATCTGGATGAGGTAAAAACTTTTCTTGTTGTCTACTCTATAGCTAGGATGATCCAAATTCCTAGGAAAATTTGAATTGTTGGAGCTCTAGCACAATTCTCTCAGGGACATCTGAATGGGAATTCTTGAGTTCTCTGACAAAAGTCCCCTTAATCAGGGAGCACTTTGTCATCTCTCCATCTTTAGGGATGCCTAGAGAAGGACAAGGAGCTACAGAATTGGGGAAACTAAGGCTTGTAGCAAAATGGGACTATCGGCCTCCATTTCTAAGGATTCTCCCTAGAAAGTCTCTGAAAAAACAAGGACAAATTCGGCTTAAACGATCTCAAAATTAAAAAGCTTAAATTAAAACAGCATTGCAGGATGCTGCTTAAATTTGTTAGAAGGAAATGAAGCTCTCTTCTTCTTGTTCCTCTAGGCAAAGGACTCCTCTACACAGTCCCTATCGGGAGTCTTCTGCATCCCCTTCAGAACAGGATCTTATGTCTGGCAATATTTCTTTCTTTCTTTTTTTAAAAATTATTATAGCTTTTTATTGACAGAACATATGCATGGGTAATTTTTCAACACTGACCTTTGCAAACACTTCTGTTCCAACTTTTCCCTTCTTTCCCTCCATCCTCCCATAGATGGCAGGCAGTCTCATACATGTTAAACATGTTAAAGAATATCTTAAATACAACATATGTGTACATATTTGTACAGTTCTCTTGTTGCACAAAAAAAATTGGATTTAGAAAAGTAAAAATAACCTGGGAAGAAAAACAAAAATGCAAGCAAACAACAACAAAGAGAATGTAAATGCTATGTTGTGGTACACACTCATTTCCCAGTGTTCTTTCACTGGGTGTAGCAAGTTCTGTTCATCATTGATCAATTGGAACTGAATTGGATCTTCTCAGGCAATATTTCTTTAACACTATCTCCCTCATCTGAACCAGATCCTGAGACTTCTCAGCCCCAACTCCTCAATTCCTCTGATACAAGGAGTTGGGACCCTTTTTTCTCCTCCTCAGGATACTGATTTTAATCTCTGTCCCCTTGGAGAAGCAGCAGACTTTCAAGGAGAGACACTCAGAGCAGAGATGCCTCTTTCAATGTCAAACCTCTCCCAGATTGAAGAAAAATCTGGCCATTACTCTGAGGACCCTACCCAGTTTTTTGAGGGGTCTAAGGCCAATGCCGTCCTTGATCTGTCCTGAGGAGATGTTAATGTTAAACAATCTGCCCCATATATATGGAATACACTGCAAAAGCCAGTTTTGACCCTTAAATTTCTCCCACTCAGCTGCTAGAAATAGCTGTTGGAGTCTTTAATGATAGCGATCAAACTGAACCAGAGGAAAAAATCTGCAGAGTTAACAGCTAGAAATGGAGAACAGTCCCTGCTCTTGACTGTTGACAATTCTGGGAACCATATAGGTTTGTGCTTTAGGTGTCATAGAAACAGGTCAAGGAAGCTCCCCAGTTCTTGCTCTGAGTCTAACCAGGAGGGCCACTGGAGGGGAGATTGCCTACAGGGGACAAGCTGCCTTCCCAATGCCCTGCCCTCTGGCAGGAGTCTGGCGCTTGGTCAAGCTCCCCCTAGCTCTGCTAAGAACCCTGGTATCCCCAGATGTGGCCAGTAGGACTATTTAATTTCTTTTTGCTATGGGGGGACTTCTTCCTTTTCACTCTTACACTCTAGTCTCACTTGCCCTTCTTCCCACATAGAATGGGGATTGCAGGGGAATTTAAAAACTGTTTTGAGACTTTTCTTCTACCTTGAAAAGGAATTTAAAAGCAGTTTGTGTTTGTCTGTTTTTATGTGTGTGAGTGAGCCTGTGTTTGGTTTTCTGTGTTTCAGACGAATTATAAAAAAAAAGATCTAGCCATTTGAGATTTAAAAGCATTTCTTTTGAACATAATTGGATTTATGAAGGATTAATTCTGAGACATACCAATTTGAGTCTGAAGAAATGGTTAAGATTATAGAATTGTTAAAACATTACAGCAGATTCTGGGGTTTTTGAGACTAATCATTAAATTGCTTGGCATTGTCTTTCAGTCAGCTAATTGGAGTTAGTCTATTATATTTTTAAGTAGGCTTAATTTATATGACTGGAAGCCTTCTGAGGGCCAGAACTTGTGACTTCCTGGAAAAACAAAAACAAAAATGCTTTCTCTAGGAGAGGCTTGTGTAATCTATCCTAGCTAGGCTGGTGTCCCTCACTGGTCTGTAGTTTTTTGGGGTGCTAGTGCCCCAACATCTTCTACATGGTCCGAATTTCTGGCGTAGAAGGTGGGCTAGTCACTTTGACATAGCTGGGTCCAAATTTCTCTAATCCTCTCCACCAGGGTCCTAAAGCCCACCAATCCTTAAGCCCTGGAGACAGACCTTGAAAGAACATTTTCTGCAATCTAAAATTTTGGGACTGTGTGTGTTTGTGAACATGTTTGTTCTGGCATAAGATTTTAGAAATATATGTGCATTTATACTGAAGTATTACTAGAAGTTTAAATTTGTATTTGATTTTATTTTAACTTAAAAACCTGTTGGGAAGAAATTTAATTCTTAAATTAGATCTAGAGATAAAACATAGGAACGATTGGCTGTTAGACTACATTTATTAAGTACTGAATATTATAAAGATATTAGACTAGAAGTTTGGGTAGAAGAAGGGAATCATGGGGAGATGAAGGTTGACCCAATGGAAATTAAAGAATCTGTAGCCTGTGTTAGATAATATCCTATCCCGATGGAGGGAAGGAAAGGGCTGCAGCTGGTTATTGATCAAGTATTAAAGGAAGAACCAGAGTAGTTAGAATGGTTAAAAGAGAAGGAAAAGTTTTCAACAGGTAAAAGCGAGCTCTGATTACAGCCCAGTATTAGCCCTGCCTTCCCTTAACAAATGTGTTCCATCTCCTTAAATCCCGAGTCTGTGAGTCCCACCCCAAGGGGTAGTAGTTGAAGTATTCAATTTCAAGATTGAATTGTTGTTGGCTCAAAACCACTCCTGGTAAGTGGTTTCATCTAGGCCTAGGGGCAGTGACAGCATTGAGGGAAACTTCTGTCTCAGATTTCCTTATAAAAAAAGAGATTTAAAACTCACTCCTTGTAAAGGACCTAACATGCCATGCCATGCCATGCTATGCCAAGGAAACCTCTGCCTGCTGAAATAATATTCTCTTTCAGCTTTACCCTCTCTTTATCTCCTTCACCTATTTCCCTAATAAGATCTTATATCTCTCTGTTGAGACCTGGACACTAAAGAATTCAGCCTTTCTTTTCATGCATAACAAAGGCTGACTTCCCAATGCCAATAATGAACTTTTTTTTTAAACAGTCTAGCTTTTGGGGTTTGTAAATTTCTTTATGAAGGACCTCTTTGCTGCCAGAAGTGGGTTCCCTAAACTCAAATGTATGGCCTACCCCATAGGCATATTTGGAATCTCTCTCTCTCTCTCTCTCTCTCTCTCTCTGTATATATATATAGTTCTTTCTTTCCCACTCAGATTTCTCTTCACTCAAATCCAATCTAACTTTGGTTTGGAAGTCTATTACATTCAGACAACTATATTCAGGTTCTGACTGACTTGATTCACTTTTCTGTAGGAAGGTGACTGGATTAATATACACTCAGGCCATCCCCTCAAGAGCTGATCAAATATTTCAGATAAGAAGGCAATTGGATGCCTTTCTCTGGTTAAGGTGAACTGATCAGACAAGTGTTAGAAAAATTATTATTGCATTCAGAAAAAGCAATAGTACACATCAAAGGTTACCAAAAGGGAAGCTCACTAAAAGTGAGGGGAAATAGGCTTGCAAATGAGGAAGCAAGGTGATCTGGGATAAGTGACAGAGAAAACCCCATATTAGTCTTAATGTCTCAAACAGATCATCCTAAAATGATCCCTGTCTTTAATCAAAGGGAAAGAGAAGACTTGTCTAAATTAGGGGCTATCAAAGATGAGAAAGAATGGTAGGTACCTCCAGATGGGAGAAAAATGTTAAGCAAATGGATAAAAAGAGAACTGATGGGAATTCTCCATAGGGGGAATCATTGGGGAACTCAAGCACTGTGGGATATGATTCTTAAAGAGTTGGGTGTGTTGGGGTTTATACAGAAAGATGTGTGATATGCCAGAAGGTTAACAAAAAGGTCCTGAGGAAACAAATGAAAGAGGGAAGGTGAAGTCCCATCCTTTAATTGAAGGATAGGTTGCTAAGAGACTATATACTGGAAGTATGTACTTGTCTTTCAGAACTTCTACTGAAAGGACTCCTTGCTCAGACTCCACCTCTTGAATCCACTGTACATCCATTCAAACCAGGTGACTGGGTACTGATAAAATTTTGGAAAGGAGAAAGGTTACTTCCTAACTGGGATGGACCATTCCAGATTCTGCTAACCACTGAAACTGCTGTAAGAACTGCTGAACGAGGCTGGACTCGTTACACCAAGGTAAGGGACCTGTTTCTGATCTGGGAGAATCAGAGGAAGTGGAGGAAACCAAACAAATTACAAGTGGGGGATAATTCCTACAAGAAATCCTCTACAGGTAAAACTAAGGAGGGAGATTTAAAACACAAAGCTCTTCTGACTTAAAGGCTTTCTAGGATGAATCTCTTATTGTTTTTAATGTAGGATTGTAGTCAATACTTATTTAGAATATGTGATCCTTGAGAATTAAATTCATTTGAAGCTTTGATTGATGAGACTTGTTATTTGAGATAAACTCTCTTAGGACTATAGCTATTATTGTTTAGAGTTTTGAATTCAGATATGATTGTCTAACAAAGTCATCAAGTGAGTAATCCACCATATGAGAGAAATGTAACACAATCTACTCAGAGGAATGTGATCTTAAACTCTTACAGGTGGAGGTTAATATCTGGGCAAAAGTTGGAAAGACAACCTTGGCCTCTGCTTAGGTGGGATCCTTCTGACTCAGTTTCCTAGGGGTGTTCCTTTCAATAAAAATTCACCTGATTATTCCTGAGTGGCTATAAGATAGAATTATTACTGCATAATTGATCCAGAGGTAAGGATGCTTTAATTATGTCCTAGTTTTTTCTTCTTATGGCAAGCTTCTTTAATCAGAGTAAGTGATCAATGTAAGATCTTGCAGTTTTCAATCTGAATAATAGTCATTATATCGTAAATAAGCAGGTAAATGAATTTTTGACCTAATCAGTCTATCTATTGATAGATGCCTAAATCTGTATGAAATAAGGTCCTTAAAAATTTACCCTGAAAGATGACTCAACTCTATGCCTTTTTCCAGCTTGAAGTAATCATGATTCCTATGGAAGATTGAGATCTTGGTTCCTGTCCGAAGAATTCCATTACTCTGAAGAAGGGGGATGATAGCTTCAAGCTGAGGATCTGTTCAGAACCATGAACATAATTAAGGATTGTGGAACTTATTGTTTTATCTTCTTGTTTGTGCCAAGTTTATTGTATTTCTTTGTTAGTCTTATTTCTTTCAGGTTACAAGTTTTTAGTTTAAAGAGAAATGTTAAATTAGAATGGTTACTTTTCAGGAAGATTAAAATATAAGTGAGGAATGTAAGATGATGTTAAAAGTTTTGAAGAAGGGGTAACAGAAAAAGATGTGGAAGCCAAATCCTTATTAAAATTGAATGGGGAAATTATGAGAAATGCTGAAAAGCTGGGTTTCCACAGTGTTGCAACCTTTGAAGTAGTGTGAGACTGGGATAGTAGGGTACCACTGACCAAGAGTTTTTTCAGAATGTGAGAGGTTAAAGAAGATTAGAATTCATAGAACAATTACGTGATCAATAGAAGCTTTGAGCAAACAAGAAATTGGGGAACTAGGAAGGCACAGGTGGATTCAGCCCATCAGAAAGAGTCTTGGGGTTTTGAGAAAACCACAAACTTAAGATAATAGCCCATCCAGCCCAAACAAATTAGGGTCAATGACCTGACTGGACCAAATCACTACTGTGCTTATTTAAGAAGCTAATAGAATATTAAACAACACATCCCAGAGGAGGAGTTTTCTGCCATTTTTGAATGTGGGGGAGGACACACATGTTTTATACATATTAAGGAGGAACATGTAGTGGGCTTATCAGAAAAACTGTAACCTGGATAAAATGAACCAATTCCTTCACAGTGTGAAGCTGTGTCACACAAGCAAGTATAAAGGTTTCCCCATTTCTGTACTCAGTGCTTCCTTTTCCCAAAGAGGAGTGGGGCCCACCTCTGGCCAGAAACATAAGGTGATTCCTTAAGATTCTTCTTTAATCAATTTTCCTTGATAGCTGATTTTTAATGTCAAGAGTGTTGTTTTTAACAGAAGATAGGATTTAAGCTGAATCTTGAGGTAAGCCAGAAAAACAAAAAGGCAGAGATAATCAGAAAAAAATTTACACATATAAAGTAGTATGATATCTGCCACAAAAACAGAATGAAGTGTGTTATGGCAGATCCTAGGAGGCAGAGTTCACTTTCATAAGAAGAAATCTTCATAAAATAATTTGACCTGAACTGTAAAGAATGAGTAATATATCAATAGAGGAGATGGGGGGAAAGGGAAGGCAAAAGATAAATTCAAGAAGAAAGAAGGTCTAGAAACTGAAATTGCTTCCAGAATATAGTGGACTTTGAATGCCATGCTGAAGAGGTTTTAATTTACCCTTTATTAGTAGAGAGTCATGAAAGATTCTTTTAAGTAGGTGAATGATATGAGTACCATAACATATATATTTTTTTAATTTTTAATAGCTTTTTATTTACAAGTTATATGCGTGAGTAATTTTACAGCACTGACAATTGCCAAACATTTTTGTTCCAATTTTTCCCCTCCTTCCCCCCACCCCCTCCCCTAGGTGGCAGGATGACCAATACATGTTAAATATATTAAAGTATAAATTAAATAGAAATAAGTATACATGTCCAAACCGTTATTTTGTGTACAAAAAGAATTGGACTCTGAAATATTGTACAATTAGCCTGTGAAGGAAATAAAAAATGCAGGCGGGTAACATAGCATATTTTTTAAAAATCAGCAAACATTTATTATGTACCTACCATTTCTCAGATATTATCCAAAGTATTAGGGATAGAGTCAAAGAATAAAACAATTCTGACATAATGAAATTACTTACTAATGATTTTTTAAAAGGCTATTCATAAAATAATCAGAAAAATCTGAATAGCTTCCTCTGTGAAGCTTGGTTTCAAGTTTCAGTCTCTGACATGACCTATTTTCTTCCCTTCTAATGCACTTGGTTTTGAACAAATACTGTTTTCAAGACTTAAAGCCAAATGGGACAGATGAATAAACTGAGGCTGTGAGAACTAAGTTCTTTGCTCAAAAGTCCTCCAAAATTATTTCACTCTAACTAGTATGATAGAGGAGAGTCACATAGGTAGTAAGAAGTCAAGCCAGAATTTGACATTGTGCTTTGGTTTTCTTCATGTTTCCTGTCAGCTAGATTATCTTTCATTCATTTCTCTGTACTGTTGTTCCATTTTCTTCCTGGTTTGAGTTATCCACTTGACATTCTCATACCACTCTGCTTCAATCCTTGCTTTGACTCTCCAGCTATTATACTGGAGCATGGCTTCTGCTTATTTTTTGTTGCTTATGGATCACCAGGAAAATGAGACAAAAATGTTTACTCCCTAGGTATCTTTCCTGGAAATCTGTCAGACAAAGTTAGAAACAGTCAATCAAGTTCAGCTCAAACACTTATTGAGTGCTTCAATTTGCAATGGATTGTTTAAATAGCAAGTGAGTTATAAAATCAAATCACTTAAAGTTCACAAGCAAGTAAGGAGATATAATGCAAATGAATATATTTGATATAATATTTGACATAAGTATATGAAACATTTGTTTATATATAACAAAATGAAGCTTGGAAAAGCAACTTGACATTTATGAACAGTCCTTCTGACATTTTCTATATATTAAGAACTAGTCATTTAAGTACTTAATACCTCAGGAAGCTTTCTGAGCCTTTGAAAAAATTGAAAAATAATAATTTATCTGTATTAAAAGAAATGGAACTATATGCCAATAATATTATCAGTCTGGACTCTTTCACCTACATAAACACACATGCATGGCTAAAGTAAATCATTTGACTTGGGTTTAAAATTTCAGTAAAAATTCAATGAATGGAGAAAGTAAGAGATTATTTAAGGCATAAGGAAAAGAAAAAATGAAGGAGGATTGTGTAAGGAATTATGTATACAAACAAATGACAGATTATGTGGAAAAAAGTAACATGTTGTTTGTCCTTTGTTCTCTAAGAGGGCCATGACATCAGGGAGGTGATTCCATAACATGCAAGTGAATTGGATTTAAGTGAGGGCCTCATTTTCCCCTTCAGAGCTATCCAGCTCCGGAGGTTAGATATAGATCAGGAGGACTAGAGATAGCTTAAAAAGGCTGGGGGGCCCAGTCAGGGCTAAGGTCTTCAAGAGGTCTTAGTTTGACTGAAGTTGCATCCATTCAGTGGTTAAAGTTAGGTAGTAATTTTGGCAAAGAATCCCCTCTTTCACCTAGTACAAAAAAACCCAAGTGATATGAATCCTGAAATCAGTTTATTCTTTCCCTTATTTTCAGGAAATGTTAAAGCACCTGTCCTGGGAACTTAGTTTCCCATATTGTCTTATTACCATAGTTAAGAAAATCAAGATGTGCCCAGACTGCTTGATTAGCATTTTTAAGATATCCATGATGGGAACCCAGGCTTTCCCAGATTACTTTTGTTAGTTTCTACAAGTCAGTCTCAACATTTCAATTTAAATCCTTGTTTCCACTTTTATTTCCCTTCCTTCCCTTGAGAAACGCCGAAATAATATTTCTCCTTTAAAAGATGTGCTCATGATGAAGATCTTTCTCCTTACTATAGTTAATTCTGGTTAGTCTGTTAAACTCTTCTACGGATTTAACTCATTAATCAATGGCATACTGAGGCCTCACAGAATATTCCTTTAATGGATTCTTCCAAAGTCTTTTCCTTGGTAACCCTATTGCTCTCCCAAGTCTATTTCACATTTATCACTATTGGTGGCTATTTTACCTTTTCATTTTGTCTATAATCTCTCCTAAATAAATATCCCCTTTGAAGCAATTAATTGGGGAAAAAATTGCATTCAAGGGCTCTAAGAAAGGCCTCATTTCTAAAATATATAGAGAGAATTGACTCAAATTTATAAGAATTCAAGACATTCTCCAATTGATAAATGGTCAAAGGATATGAACAGACAATTTTGAGATGGAGAAATTGAAATCATTTCTAGTCATATGAAAAGGTGCTCTAAATCCCTATTGATGAGAGAAATGTAAATTAAGACAACTCTGAGGTACCACTACACACTTCTCAGATTAGCTAAAATGACAAGAAAAATAATGATGAATGGTGGAGAAGTGGGAAAACTGGGACACTGATACATTGTTGGTAGAACTGTGAACTGATCCAACCATTCTGGAGAACAATTTAGAACTATGCTCAAAGAGTTATCACACTGTGCATACCCTTGGATCCCAGTAGTGTTTCTACTGGGTTTATATCCCAAAGACATTATAAGGGAGGGAAAGGGACCCACATGTGCAAAAATGTTTGTGAACCTCTTTTTGTAATGGCAAGAACTTGGAAACTGAGTGGATGCCCATCAGTTGGAGAATGTCTGACAAACTTATGGTATATGAAGGTCATGGAATATTATTGTTCTGTAAGAAACAATCAGCAGGAGGATTTCAGAGAGGACTGGAGAGACTTACATGAACTGATACTAAGTGAAATGAGCAGAACCAGGAGATCATTGTATATAGCAACAATAAGATTATACAATGATCAGTTCTGATGGATATGGCTCTCTTCAACAAAGAAATGATTCAGACCAGTTCCAATAGTCTTGTGATGAAGAGAGCCTGCTGCTCCCAGAGAGAGGACTGTGAGAACTGAGTGTGGATCACAACATAGCATTTTCACTCTTTCTGTTGTTGTTTGCTTGCATTTTTTTCCTAATTTTTTCTTTTTTGATAGGATTTTTCTTATGCAGCATGATAATTATGGAGATATGTATAGAAGAATTGCACATTTTTAACATATGTTAGATTATTTGCCATCTAGGGGAGGAGGTGGGAGCAAGGGAGAGAAAAAATTTGGACACAAAGTTTTGCAAGGGTGAATGTTAAAAATTATCCATGAATTTATTTTGAAAATAAAAAGCTTAAATAAATAAATAAATAGATGTCCCTTTTGGCAAAGAAAAAGGTCTTTGTGAATTTGTCACGTGTTTTATTTTGAAGTATGAATTGCACCCTGATCTCATAATCAGTAGGAACTGTGAGGTTTTTAGTATCAGGTAAATGAGTTTGAACTTTAATCATAGCCAAAGAAAGATTTTGAGAAGATTATTATGAACAGACCTATTAAAAAGAAGAAAAGTTTTGATAGCTGCATGAAATTAGGAGAAGGAAGAGAGTAAAAGCAGGGAAGTGTATTAGATACTTGCAGAGACTGATCATAAGGATAACCTCTATAATCATGGGGAAAATGGAAAAAGAAAGAAAGAAAAAGATACAAGTGATATTATTAAGGTCCTTCAAAGTTTATGCTATTTTCCTAATCAAAAAGAATGACCTTTGATCTGAAAAGATTTGCACAAAAATAGTTAATTGGAGTAGAAAACCAATATGAATGACAAAGAGGACAGGATCTTTCTTCAGTGAGTTCAGTTGTTGCACTTGGATCATTTGTATGTTAGAGAATTGGAAGAATGTGTTTTATTTTTTGTCCTTCATTCCAGAAAGAGACCATAACATTGGGGGAGTGTTACCAAGGCATGCAATTAATTCAGTTTAAATGAGGGAGGGCTATGCAAGATCAACTGCCTCACTTTCTCCTCCATTGGTCTGTTATAGATGAGAATGACTTCAGATGGCCCTGGATACAATGGATTACCTGAACCTTTTTCAGCTCAGGTCTCAGCTTGACTGAAGTCATATCCATTTAGTTATTAAGGCTAGGTAGCAATTGAGGCAAAGAGTAGCCTCTTTCAACCAGTCAAAAAATACATAAAGAAGAAAAAAATAAATCTGGCAGGAGAAGACTCTCAGGGTTTCTGGCCCAAACAGAAATGATTGCTATTTACAGCCATTCTGAGTCAATATGGAGTCAAACAATGACTAAATAGGCTTGGCCTGGGACCTATTGTGAACCCGATTGGAAGAACATGTAAGCAATGGTTGAAACCATTAAGGAGAATGGAAAAAATGTTGCAGGAATGGAAATGACAATTATTTTCTAATTTTCCAAAAATAAAAGCAAAGAGGAAGGTAGATTTTACAAACTATAAAGTGATAGAATTTATTATAATTCTTGATAGAATTGAAGAACATATTAGTAAAGGGAAGGTTTATAAGTATTTCAAAAGGAAAACATTAATCACTGAGTCTTCAGGATTTCATTAAAAATTGGTTTTGAAAAAATAATTTCATTTTTATCAGGAATATAAGACTAATAGATATGGGGAATGCTGCTAATGTTAATATAACAGACTTTGCTATATCAATAATTCAGCAAAACACTTGGAAAAATATCCATTCTATCCTTGAGAGATAATAATCTTTGATAAGGGTTTAAATAAATAAAATTTGATAAGGGTTCAAAAAGACCTCAAAATATTAGAATAAGAAGATAAATGAGCTAAACTGAAATTTAATGAGGATAAATTAAAATTGCCACACTAAAAAAAAACAAATAAACTTTATGGAATATTGAAGATATGACTAGATAACAGTTTATATAAAAAGATCTGTTTTATTTAAAACTGTATTACAAGTTTAAGTCAAAGGTTCTGATAAAGGCCTCATTTCCAAAATATATAGAGAATTAACTCTAATTTATAAAAAATCAAGCCATTCTCTAATTGAAAAATGGTCAAAGGATATGAACAGACAATTCTCAGATGAAGAAATTGAAACTATTTCTAGTCATATGAAAAGATGCTCCAAGTCATTATTAATCAGAGAAATGCAAATTAAGACAACTCTAAGATACCACTACACACCTGTCAGATTGGCTAAGATGACAGGAAAAAATAATGATGATTGTTGGAGGGGATGTGGGAAAACTGGGACATTGATTCATTGTTGGTGGAGTTGTGAACGAATCCAACCATTTTGGAGAGTAGTTTGGAACTATGCTCAAAAAATTATCAAAATGTACATACCCTTTGATCCAGCAGTGTTACTACTGGGATTATATCCCAAAGAGATTATAAAGAAGGGAAAGGGACCTGTATGTGCACGAATGTTTGTGGCAGCCCTTTTTGTAGTGGCTAGAAACTGGAAACTGAATGGATGTCCATCAGTTGGAGAATGGCTGAATAAATTGTGGTATATGAAAATTATGGAATATTACTGTTCTGTAAGAAATGACCAACAGGATGATTTCAGAAAGGCCTGGAGAGACTTACACGAACTGATGCTGAGTGAAATGAGCAGGACCAGGAGATCATTATATACTTCAACAACAATACTAGATGATGACCAGTCCTGATGGATCAGGCCATCCTCAGCAACGAGATCAACCAAATCATTTCTAATGGAGCAGTAATGAACTGAACTAGCTATACCCAGAAAAAGAACTCTGGGAGATGACTAAAAACCATTACATTGAATTCCCAGTCCCTATATTTATGCACACCTGCATCTTTGATTTCCTTCACAAGCTAATTGTACAATAATTCAGAGTCTGATTCTTTTTTTACAGCAAAATAATGTTTTGGTCATGTATACTTATTGTGTATCTAAGTTATATTTTAATATATTTAACATCTACTGGTCATCCTGCCATTTAGGGGAGGGGGTGGGGGGGTAAGAGGTGAAAAATTGGAACAAGAGGTTTGGCAATTGTTAATGCTGTAAAGTTACCCATGTATATATCCTGTAAATAAAAGGCTATTAAATAAAAAAAAAAATAAAAAAAAATAAAAAATTTAAAAAAAAATGTAAGAGTGTGACATTAAAAACAAAGAATAATACAATCTTTTATTCTATATGAAAACATGGATTTAGAGTGATAATTATTTCCTTTAACTTTGCCTTGATGAGATTTTATTTAGAACATTATGATTCGTTCCAAGAACTACATTTTAGGAAGGCATTATTAACACACTAAAGCATGTCTATGTTTCATCACAATGGGACATGAAGTTGTTGATTGTGCCATATAAGCATCTCTTGAAAACACTTGGAATATTTTATCTGGAGAAGAGAAAATTTAAAGATAAGGGATTCATAACTATCTTTAAATATTTAAAAGCTGTCATGTGATAGAAGAAATATATTTTTTTATGATTGCTTTCAGTGTCAGTAAGAGTTGTAGTTAGGCAAATTTAGGCTTTGATAAAGAAGTTGATATAAAGATTTCCAACAAATGGAACTACAAAAAAGTGGAATGGGCTACCTCAGGAAGTAATGATGTATATTTTATTGGATGTTTTCCTGTGAAAGCTGAATCACATATGTTCCAAGTTCTTTTATCTTATATCAGAACATGCTTGAAGTATCTTTCAATTTTCAAACTCTCTCTTTTTGAGAACAGAAGACGTCAAGGTTCTAAAATTTGTGATGAGAGCAAGATGCAGTGTGGGACATGTGAAGGATATGAACTATGATAATAGAAGTAAATTCAAAATAAATCCCTGGAATATATAGGAGAAGAGATCGAGACCTAAGGGTGATTTTTCACTTCAGTGATTTGACCAAAGTCACACAGAAAAGTAAAGAAATGGTTGAGCCAGATTCTAAAACTCAGACCTTGTATTCTAAATCTAGAGTTCTTTATATTTCATAGAAATCAAGACAATGTGGCCGAAATTTTAACTGCAGCATTTTGGGAAGATGTTTACATGTTTTAGATCTAATGAGTCATCATGTCAATGTATTACTCATGTAAGGTAGAGTTGGAAATTACTTGAAGCTTAACAGATTTGAGTATTTGTTCTTAGGGTTTTAGTTATTGTCAACATATTTATCAATACCCCAAGACATGATAAAAGTTGATGCCAAACCTGCAGTTTGAATCAAAAGCCTCTTTCCTTCAAAAAGTGTGAGAGGGACTTGGATATCAGAACACATGAGGAAATATTTGGAGAAAGACTCCTTGGATTTTGCAAGAACAATGATTTTAAGGAATATTAGAAGAGAAAGATTATAAAAACAACAACGGGGAAGTACTAAATATGCTATGTTACTCATGAGTTTGGAAGAATCATAAAAAAAAAAATTGATCACCATCAATTGAGGGGGTTTCAAATCATGTGGCATTCTTTTTGGAAAGGTGATTTTTCAATAGTATCCCAGAACACTAGAAACCTGACTGGATCAAAGCAGCTTTTAATTAAAACAACACAGACTCATATCTCTACCTCTCCTATTCAGAATTATCTTATTCATAAACAAAGGCAATATAAAGTACAGAAAGTTTATTTATGTAAAGGGCCAGGAAATACTGGGAAAAATACTGGACGTCATAGGGATAGAACAATTAAAGGCTCAAGTTCCCTAATTTCACACCCGAGAAATGGCATGAAGTAGGATTGCTTTTTTGAAGTAACCTCCTTCAGAAGGATAAGAAAAAGAGGGTCAATCAGATCACCAGCATTGAATGAATCCTAAGTCTGGTTGAAAAAACTATAGGCTGGTTATTTGAATGATACTGACAGCTGGTGAAAGAAGTACTTCCAATTGGACCTTTAGTTAGATAGTTCCTTACTTATCAATTCCCTGAGGTCAGGCAAGCTGTGCCAATTTGGGTCTGTTGACGATATCTTATGGATGAACATAGCTTTGATACAGCTACTTGCAATGGCGATTATTCCTGCTGAGGTTCTATACCTTTGGCACCATAAAATCTCTTGGCAGTGGCAAGGAACTGAGCTCCTGAGAGGAAAAAATAAAATGGAGCACAGTATGGAACTGAAAAGTTTCCACAGCATTTTGCATATTTTATACTTCCATTAAATATATGTTTTGTGATACATATCTAACTTAATAAAATAATAAATAAATAATAATCTAACTTAATAAATAAATAATGTGTACCTATTGTGTGCAAAACACGGTATAGGGAATATACAGATGAATAAGAAAAATTCTGTCAATATGAAGCTTGCATTGTGGCTTTGTTGCTGTACAGTCATTTTTGATGTTCTATGACCCCCAATTGGAATTTTCTTGGTAAAAATACTATAGGGGTTTGCTATTTCCTTCTTTAGCTTATTTTACAGAAGACAAAATGAGGCAATAAGTGTCTGAGCCCTTGTTTAAACTCACAAAAACAAGTCTTTCTGACCCTAGGCCCCACACTCTTATATACTATGCTATCTAGCTGTTGTAGTATATCTAGGAGATGCAATATATATCTATATATCTACATATAGATAGATAGTTAGATAAAGATATAGATATGTAAACTTCAATGTAAATTGCTATTAGAGAAGTCAATAAGAAGTATTTTGGGAGTTCAGAGAACAGACAAATTCCTTTGGTAAAGAAAATCTTTATGGATAAAGTAGCATTTGAGCCAAACTTCAAAAAAATAGATAGAACTTCAATAAGACAACATAAAGTTAAGTTCATTGAAACTGGAAGAAACTCTGACAAAAGGGATCATGATAGCAAATCGCTAAACAAATTTAGAGAATAACCAAATATCCTGTTTTTCCAGAGAATAATAAAAGACTTTAGACATTGCTGAAATAAGAACATAGGGATCCCTTAATATCAAACTAAGAACTTGGGGCTTTTTTAAGTGGACAGTGAAGGAACACTGGAGGTTTTGATTAAGGTATCAGGGATGTGCTTTTGGAAAATTAATCTAGTAACAGGACATAGTTTGTATTAGATTAATCATAGACAGGAGGTAGAAAGATTTATTAGAAAGCTTTTATAGTAGTTCAAGTCAGATATGAATACGTTAGTGAAAAGGGTGACAGTAAGAATATAAGTGGAAAACAGAGTATGGGGGTGGAGAAATATACTAAAGCAATATTGTGAAGGTAAAAATAGAATTTACCACCTGATTAGATGTAAGGATGTAAGAGAAAGGGAGAAATTTAGATAGTTTTGAGCTAATCATGGGACCAACAAGATGGATGACTGGATACTTTCTCCAATTTTCACAGAATCTCAAAACTCTTTAAAATAAGAATTATGCTCAAAAGATTAATAATTGCATGTATTATCACAGGCCAAAGTGTTAGGACATTTAATGAGATAAGCACCTGAAAAATTAAAAGCAGAGAAGGGTAGTTTCTAATTCCTTATGTGCTTACTCACCACCCTTGCCCCAACCAGTCCATATATTTTGGCAGTGTTGCACAATCAGAACCGTGAGCTTCTTTGTAAATCAGTCAGGAATTTTAATACTGCTACTACAGTATCTGCTTTCTCACCTTTGCAGCAAAAAGATCTCAGTTCTTACTAGTACCCTAATCCTAGAAAGGAAAATACAGAAAATCATATGTGTGTTTGTCTGGTGTAACAGTGTGTTATAATAACAGCATTTAGCCAGAGAATTAAGAAACTGAAGAAACTAAGATAGTTCAATACATTAAGAAAGGAGACTAGCATTCAGTTGAGTTCAGTTCTTTTTACCCTAATAAGTCAATTGGAGCAAGGGCTGAAGCCCATGAAAAATAAGCCCTGCAACATGGGAAGAAATTAAGCCATTTTTGACTTTTAGCTCTTGAGAAGAGTAGTGGTGGTATGTCATCAAAGGGGAAAGAATTATGAAGTGAGCAATAGGGGATTAAAAGGAGTGGGGGAAAAAAATAAGAAATGCCTAAGATTTCAGGAAGGAGGAAAGTCAGTGTAAAAACTTTGAGCCCAAATAGATAAATCAATGGAGAAGATATTAAAACTGAAGGAAAGATAGCCTATAGGATTTCTAAGCAAATTTGAACCTTTCTAAATCTCTGAAAAAGAAAACACACATATATACGTGATTAACAAGCCCATGTGGACATGAATGTATATGTGCTCAGTAAAAGAAAGAAAGAAAATTGAATCAATTCTCATGAGACAGAAGAACCTAGAGATTACCAAGTGAGTATAGAACCACAGAAAGATATTACTGAATGGTTTAAGAGAAGAATAAAATTGGCAGAATATCAAAATATGAAACCACAGATGTGAGTCTCTTTAAAGAATCGAAAAAGAAGAGAAATGAATAGCAATACAAATAAACAGAAATATAGGACAATGTGAAAGAAAGAAAGCAACTAGGAATAATGTTAAAAGAATGCATGATCTCTTATATACTTCAACAACAATACTATATGATGACCAATTCTGATGGACTGGCCATCTTCAGCCATGAAATGAACCAAATCAGTTCTAAGGAGCAGTAATGAACTGAACCAGCTACATCCAGCAAAAGAACTCTGGGAGATAACTAAGAACCATTACATTGAATTCCCAATCCCTATATTTTTGCCCACCTGCATTTTTGATTTCCTTCACAGGCTAATTGTACAATATTTCAGAGTCCAATTCTTTTTGTACAGCTAAATAATGGTTTGGGCATGTATACTTATTGTGTATCTAATTTATATTTTAATATATTTAACATCTACTGGTCATCCTGCCATCTAGGGGAGGGGGTGGGGGGAAGGAGGGGAAAAACTGGAACAAGAGGTTTGGCAATTGTCAATGCTGTAAAGTTACCCTTACATATAACCTGTAAATAAAAGGCTATTTAAAAAAAAAAAAGAATGCATGATCTCTATAAAAGCAAAATACATTGATTTTTAAAACAAGTTGTATAGACATCCATAAAAAGCAAAAATAAAACAAAACAAAAACTGCAACACAATGATGCAATTAATTAATTAATCAAGAGAAATGAAAACAAAATACTACTCAGTAGAATGCACAGATCAAAGACAAATAATGATTAAACTGAACGATTCTGATCACCAACACTTCTGCAAATAACTGTGAGAAATAATTTCAAGTATAAAGGAAAGGAAATGTGAATAACATAAGATTGTTCTTCACTTAATAGTAATCACAGAAAGGAATAAAATATTAGCTTCTGAAGCGTTAAGGAGATAAAGATTTAACATAAGGTGATAGACTTGTGACACTGAACCAAGTGTTACAATGAATATTCAATGAAAAAAGATGGCAATTTAATAAAAGAGACATTTGTAGTATAATTTAAAAATTTTAAACCAATATTTGTGAGTAGGTAAATTGCAATGTGGACAATCTAAAGAGCAGAAACACAATAAAAGTAAGTAAAGACAGCTAGGAAGGACGGAAATAAGTAAAGAAAAAATTACTCAATTTGTATCAGGAATATACAAGTGAATAAGAAAAAAATGGAAAAATTAATGAGAATGGAGTGAAATTAAAGCAACAACAGCAATAATAACATAACAACAGAAGGACATTAAGATTATTTTTCTAAAATACATAAGCCAATAAAGATGAAAGCAGAATTTAGATAGAAATCAATCACTTCACAAGCAAAATTGGAAAAGTTAGATCCTATCCAAGTTCTGAATTTCTGATATTCTGAAAAAAAGTTTGATGTTGCTTTTAAAGTCTAAAAGAGACCCAGAATTATAGCAGCATAAGCCCAGAAAGGTGGAAGCCAGCAAAGACGGGGATCTGCTGAATGGTTTTGTAAAATGTCTCTGAAGTCGTCTTGTGGTTCAGCATTTCAAGTGGATCTGAGTATATACATTTCTTATTTAAGTTATACTCTGCTATGATTCTATAATTTTGTGCACTTTCTGCTTATAGTACTGTTGACCTTACTCAGAGGCCATGCTCCAAGTTTATGATTAAACATTAGGCAATGGTAATTCTTGCTTTTCTTATTGTTTAATAAATGTTTCTGGTAAATGTTAATTGTGTTATCTTGGCTGATATGAATCTTACTGGCTAAAGTGATTTTGACTATTTTACTACCTATTCCCAACACAATCACTTCTAAGATCCTCAGAGTGAGTTTTCAAAATGTGGTCATTCACTCTGGGAATTACCAATTTTCCATCATTCATATAGGTAAGGGATGTTAGTCAGCCAAGGGGGAGGGGGAAAGACAGAAGAGAAATCAAAGCCATATCTACCCATAATACATGGGTATAATTTGTTATATAGGGTGTTAGGTAGTATAGTGAACAATTTTGGGCCTGATGTGAGGAAGACTTGAATTCAAATACAGCCTAAGACAATTAGTAGTTGTGTGATCCTGAGAGTCATTTAACTTCAATTTGCCTTAATTTACCCTATTATAAATAGTCTAATTGTAGGGAGAGGTACTGGTAGATACTGGTAGATACTGTGAGCATTAAATGAGGTATTTCTAAAACACTTAGCACAGCAAATGGTAGATGCTTTATGAGTTATTATTGTTTTATTATTGTTACTATTATGAAGATCTCACTTTCAAGTTCTATTATTCTTTATTTAGAGCATGCCCTGATTCCTGAACCATTAATGTCAAAATGATCTTTGAACCTGGGATAGTAGGCAAGGTCATTAAAGAAAAAAATTGCAAATGTACACTTTCATTTTTGTTTTTGTCTTCCTGCACCTAATATAGCATTTAATATTTATTAATTGACAATCATTAGTAAGTAGGTCAAATTAAGTAATATTTTCATTTTGATTCAATAAGCATTTATAAAACAGCTTCTGTGAGCCAGGAACTCTCCTGAGTTCTAGGAATACCAATTTTCAAAAGCCTTTGTCCTCAAGGAGCTTGCAGTCTAATGGGAAAAGCAAAGGAAACTAAAAAGCAGTGTTGGAAATGAGGATATAGTGTTCTGTGAATTATAGCCAAGTAGAATTGCTACTGGAAAATATCTGCAAAATTTTGTGTCCCTTTAAAAGAAAACTTTGGGAGAAGTTTGTTGCTCCACTGTTTGTCTCTCCATTTGGAAGAGAGAGACATCTGAGGGAGTTGAGAAGATGCTCAGTTAAAAGCTAAGTCAATTAGCATGAAATTTTAGGTGATCAGACTATTGAAAAGGAAGAATTATATTCTGTAATGTCAAAACCAAATGGAATGGCTGATGGATAATATATATTAAATACATCGGAAACCTTATGCTGATAATCCCCTATGTTTTATATTATGAATATTATTCATGAGAAAAGGTCCTACATTCTGATTTTCTTAATATTTTCATACTATATGAAGGGTCTTGAACAGAGTAAGCTGTTGATAAATGCCTATTTAATCAAGTACTTGGAGATCAACAATGTCAAATGCTGCAGAGTGGTAAAGGAAGATAAAGACAAAAACTTATTGATGATTAGGACTTTCATTAGTCACCATGAAAAAAATAAAACTTGTCAGACAGCAAGAGATTAAAACATAATGAAGGAAAAGCAGTAAGGATAGGCTATTTTTTAGAAGTCTGGTATTTGGGGGGAAAACTTGTAAAATATAGATGGGAATTCATAATATATCAAGGCAGTTGGGAGAAGTCAACAGAAAGGAAAGGACTAAAAAGAAGGGGGGAAAAAGAAGGAAGGAAAAGAGTGTGTGACAGAGAGATATGGGAAAAAATCTAAGAGGAATAAAATCAAAAGTACAGGTGAAGGAGTTAACACTGATAAAGGTGCAGAGAGAAATTGTAAGTTAGAGAGGTGGAAAGTTGTTAAAGTTTACATTTCCTGATCCTCATTGCTATAAATTATAAAGCGAGGTTATCTGTTGAAAAGTATATTCTTAGTGTTTGATTATGTAAATTTGTTAAATAACCTCTGCAAATTTCTATCCTTGTGCATACTTTAATTATTCAATGCCTGTATAACAATGAAGCAATTTTCACAAAAATTTCAATAAAATGCTCCCATATAATATATATTATATAACTTTCATTAGGAAAATTATAATTTTAATTATAATTTTTTTCTAAAATATTATTATAAAGGTAACATATTATAGTTAATAGAAACAAAGTCCTGAAGTAAAACATATTCATTTTCTGTCCTTAGTCACTAGTTTTGACCATGGCCAAGTCACTTAATCTCTCAATATTTTAGGCAATTTTTGAAAACTTCAAGTTACAGATAAGTTGCTATATAAATATAAATTGATGATATTTACACATGAAGAATTCCTTGTGCTGACCAATTTAGAGACCCAAATATGGAACAAATATATATATATATATATATATATATATATATATATATATATATATATAATGTGTATATACATATGTACATCTCTGTCTCTGTCTCTCTGTAGTCTCTGTTTCTCTGTCTTCTCTGTCTGTTTTTGTCTGTCTCTGTATTATAGGTACACGAAGGTTTAGTCATTTTTTTAAGTGATTTCTGACTGTGACCCCTTATGTTATTTTTCCCCTGGGAAGAAATACTGGAGTAGTTTGTCATTTCCTTCCCTAGCTCATTTTACAGATGAGGAAACTGAGGGAAACAAGGTTAAGTGATATGCTCAGGGTCACAAACTAGGAAAAACATAAAGCAACATTTAAATTCAGGTGCACCAGCCTTCAGGTACTATCCTCTTTGTCCCCTAGATGTCTTATAACCATTATAACCATATACTTACACATTTGTACATGCATGCATGTGTGCACATGTATATATGTGGAATTGGTCACAGCAATTTTTTTATACATGTATAGATGTATGTATCAAGTATATGTGTGCATATACATATACATAAGTGTACATAAGGATACATATTATTTATGTATATGCACAAGCACTTGTATATTTATTTATATAAATGTATAGATGCATGTATATGTGTTTACATTTGTATTATATCTCTATACATATTTGTAATTTGTGTATATTATATATATATATATGTAGGTATATATATATATATATATATATAAATTGGGAGCATATACATATATATATACATACATAGATACATACTTTTAGGGAATTCTCTCAAATGAAAACAAAGGGATTTATTTTTGGAGAAAAGTATCCATCATCAAGGGCCAAGAGACTGTGAGTCAAAGATAAAACTGAGAGAAAAGAAACTTAGTACTTTAAGGAAGAATGTGCTTGTGGACAATAGCTTTAGCATCTCAGTATTATAGATTTTATTTTTGTTTCCATTTGGGCCTGCTTAGAGTACACAGCTATTGAAAGAGTTTTCTATGGAATCAGGATAAGTTAGTAAAGCATTTCACAGGAATGAGAGGGTTAGAGAAAGGGGAAAATAATTCATGGTAGAAAAAAATGAACTATCTGGAATGCAAGTGACAGGATTTTATATTGGATGAGAATACCTTCTCTGTTAAAAGGAAGGAGACAATGGCATGTGACCAAATACATTTATAATTGTTAAAGAAGTCTATTTAGACAAAATCATATGTGTCGCTTACCCATCGACAATGAATGGTTGTGACAACAGTGTCCTTGAATGGTTTGCTATATTTTATTTCTCCGTTGATTGTGGTTGAGGACTTTCCATTATTAGATTACTAAATGGTTGGGGAAATTCTACATATTTAGTCCAAAAATATCACAAAAATGATTGATTTTTGCTTTACTCCCAAAATACAGCCAGCATACATTTTTTATCATAAATTATGGAGCAAGGGCATAATTTCATTGGTAAAGGAAGTGCTGTAAGAGGCATTTTTTACATGGAGTGAAGACTAAGGTGCCATCAGAATGAGATAGATATGGATATCTATATCTACTGCTATCTCTATCGGTATCAATATCTGTCTATTTGATGGCACCTGAGAATTTACACCCCCATATCTCCACACACACATACACACACAAACATGTGTGTAGTGTATGTCTATATTTATCTATACCTATATATCTATATATACCTACATATTTATACATATACATATGTATATCTAATCTATATATATATAGATAAAGTTGAAGACACACATACTTACACATGTGTTTAGTTTTTGTCCTTTTTTTCTCCAGAGAAAACAAAGGACATAAGTGCAATAGATAGAGCACTTATCAGTTGTGGGACCCTCGGTAAGCCATTTAATTCCAATTGCTTCACAAAACAAAAGAATGAAAGAAAAAAGAAAACAAAGAACATCATAGGATTACTTGCCATTGAAATTGCACAAAGTTATCAGTCTTTCTACAGAATCATAGAAGTCCAATGACTACCCAAATCAGGACAACAGACAATGGCCCAAGTGGAGAGTGGATAGTAGATAATGATTAACTCTAGCATCTTTGATGTCTGAGGAAAGTCTAAATGCTTCATAATGCTTCAACAATTTTCAACACCATTGGACCAAATTGTTCTCATCCATCTATTAAACTGAGGATATCTTTTCACACTTGGAGTAGACATTTTCTTACCTTACTGAGGGATTTAAGGTTTTTCCATAATCCCAAACTGATTTATCTCATTTTCTGAGATGTTTTACCAGGTATGGCTGTTATACATGCTGATGCTTCTTGAAACCACAGGTGAGAGGTGAGTAACCCTTTAGTAGACAAGCATCCCTGAAAAAGGTTTGGCAAGCTCACACACCAGAGGTACTACTTTTTCTTTCAACACTCCATATGCCTTATGTGTATATATTGCATATACACATGCATGTAGTTTTATACAAAGATATACTTGTGTGTATGAATTTATAAATATACATATATGCATCATGAATATTCATGTGTGCATCAATATTTTTTCACTTTCAATTTTCATTTTTATGTTTTACAAATTAGGAAGTTATATTATATTACATAGTTAATTGGTTCAATGCCAACAAAAGTCAAGAGATCTTAGATTTGGAATGTGGGAACTTCTCTCCAGGGTACATGACATCTCAGTCTTGAAGAGTTTCCTAAGTCAGTTAAGTGTCACTGTGAATTAGAACTTGACTTTAAGTTTAGTGCTCTGTCCACTGTAATCCTGTTTCTAGCAACCATGTTTTAAATACTGACTTTTTTTGTCAAACTAGAATAGAAATATATAATTCATTTTTAATAAGGTAGCACTTTTTAATTATATGCTTTGTTGAAAAAAGATCCATTTCATTCTGTGATAATTTGCCACTCTTCCTAAAACTTTGAATTGATATGCTGTGTGTGCATTCTTAGAACCTGAGTTTTTAATTGCACTATTATGATACATTGAGTAGAAGACGAAAAATTACTTCAAACATATATTAATTGTTTTCCAATTTTAGATCACCATAAAGCCTAATGTGTGTGCCTGCATACACATATTGATTTCAAATTCCTAATTACGGGTATTTCGGTTTCACAATGTTTCAGTTATCAGAACACTGTGTTTAGTGTTTGAGCACAATGTTTGCCAGGGGATTAATTTTTCTTTTAGTGAGATATTATACTGCATGGTTGATAATCTATTAGTCATTTGTTCAATGTGACTTCATAAGTTTATGCTGGAGTCATTTATAATTTAAAACTAATAGGAGACTAAAAAAGCTTGCTGAGTTTTTCCCAGTACAATTGTATGATTAAAATAGTTTAATCGAGTCCTCTGTAGCTCTCCATTATTTTAATTGAATACTCATTCATTCAATAAGAATTTATTGAATACTTATTATATATGAGGCCCTGAGAAGGGGCTCTAGAGAAACCAGTTAGATAGTGATAGTATAGAAATAGAGATATAAATATCAGTATCAACATATAGATGTTTTATTAATACCTGTGAAGTTTTAGTGTAGAAATCCCTCTATCCATGCAGCTCAGTGACTTGTCTAGAACTTTAGAGTTGACCAGGACACTGAGTTGAATTGACAAAAAAACTAGAGATTTCAGAGGTAGCATCTGAAACTAACCTTAAGGAGCCAAAAGACGCTATCTTTCACAATAGCAATAATAATTCACAAAACACTATAATTTAAAGTTTATAAAACATTTCTTCACAACAATCTATTATGATCAGGAGGAAAATTTTATTTTTCCCATTTTCTAGATTAGTAAAACAAAGTTTGGAGATACAGAAAAGACTTGTTCACAAACTGGCAGCCAGGAAATGACATGTTCTTACTCTGTTATATCAGTCTGCAAATTATACAAAGTGTAACACAGAGTTCCTGACAATTTTTTTAGCAAGCAAATACATCTTTGTATTCCCCAATATATATTATGATATGTTTTCAAATTAATTAAATTTTTTGGTTATACATGTACATTAATTTTTTACATATTTATTTATGAATCATTGGGAGATAAAATCAGTAAAATGGAAAAACCATGGGAGAGATAAAAGAGAAAAAAGAAGTGAACATAACATGTGTTGATTTACATTCAGTCTCTTTAGATTTTTTTTTTTTTTTGTATGCAGATGATATTTTCTGTCCAAAGTCTATTGGGATTGCTTTGGATCACTGAACCACTCACTAAGAATGACTGAGGCTTTCATAACTGATCACCATATTTTTACTGTTATTGTATATAATATATTCCTGATTCTGCTTGTTTAGCTCAGGATTAATTCATATAAATCTTTCCAGGCCTTTCCATAATCAGCTTGTTCATCATTTTAAATAAAACAATAATATTCTATTATTTTCATAAACTATAGCTTCTTCAGCCATTCCCCAATTGATGAACATCCCTCCTCTATGATTTCCTTGGGATACAGACCCAGTAATAGCACTTTAGGGTCAAAGGGTATGCAGTTTTATAGCTCTTTAGGTATAGTTGCAAATTTGCTCTCCAGAATGATTGGATCATTTCACAACTCCACCAACAATACATTAGTGTCTCAGTTTTCCCATATCTCCTCCAACATTTATCATTATCTTTTCTTGTCATCTTAGTCAATCTGACATGTGTGAAGTGAAATCTCAGTTGTTTTAATTTATATTTCTCTAATCAATAGTGATTTTAGAGCATTTTTTAATGTAACTATAAATGGCTTCAATAACATCATCTGAAAATTGACTGTTCATATCTTTTGACCATTTATCAATTGGAGAATGACATGTATTCTTATAATTTTGATACTGTTCTTTATATATTTTAGACATGAGACCTTTATCAGAAATACTGGCTGTAAAGATATTTTCCCAGCTTTGTACTTCCCTTTCAATCTTGTTTCTGTTGGTTTTGTTTGTGCAAAACCTTTTTAATTTAATGTAATTAAAGTTGTCCATTTTGCCTTTTATAATATTCTATAGTCCTTCTTTGGTCATAAATACTTCTCTTCTCCAAAGATCTAAGAGGTTAATTATTCTTTGTTTTCCTAATTTGTTTATGGTATCATTCTTTATGCCAAACATGTATCCATTTTGACCTTATTTGGTATGGGGTGTGAGATGTAGGTCTATTCTAAATTTCTGACATATTATCTTCCAGTTTTCCCAACAATTTTTGTCAGTTAGTGAGTTCTCATTCCAAAATCTGGAGTTTGGGGATTCAACAAATATCAGATAGCTACAGGCCTTGATTTTTGTCATGTATATCTAATCTATTTTAGTGATCTGCCACTATGTCTCTTAACTAGTACCAAATGGTTTTGATGATTGCTGCTTTATAGAGTTTTGAGTTTGACACTGCTAAGCCACCATCCTTTGTACTTTTTCCCATTAATTCTTCTGATATTCCTGATCTTTTGTTCTTCCAGATGAATTTGTTATTGTCCAATACAATGCTACCTAAACTGCTAGAATATCATTTGTGTGATAACTATTGCTCTAATGATAGCTGTTAAATATAAATATCTCAAATATCAAAATGCATGACATTTCAAAATGTTTCTTACAATTTTGTAAAATAAGATTCCATGTTCTATTATAATGTTAATGCCATTTAAGTGTCATATATTTTCTGTTCATCAAACAATACAAAATATTAGGCAGAATACTCTGTAATTTCCCTCTCTTTGTCTCTGTGTCAATGTTTCTGTCTCTTGATCTCTCAGTCTATATCTGTCTCTGCCTCTTTTTCATCATTCTCTCTCATGCCATTTTTTCTCCATTTCTCTTCACTTTCCACTTCCCCTCTTTCCTATTCAAGGTTCAATTACTAATCAAAATTCAATTTGAGCTTTAGGCATGTGTGTTTATTTTGTATGACATAGAGGGAAGGAACTCACATATAAGGTTGCTTTAATTGAAATATAGCTAGCAACTGGGTGATCAAAGGGCCACCACAAGCAGACAACAGAAGAAGACACCTCAGGGAACATTGCTATCACTTAACTAATCTTCTGGGAAAAAAACAAAACAAAACAACAAAACATACGGCCTATATTAATCTACATGTTAGACAACTATTTTGTTCATGACACATCCTATTCTCCATCTTCTGTAAGTTTTTATGATAGAAACATATCTATGGAGGAAGGGTGAAGTAAGTATTGCAAATTTAAGACCTGGAACCAGGGAAAAGTTGTTTTTTTACTTTAAATCTTCACTCTGTCACTTAATCTATTGTTGAAATCCCAAAAAATCACTTACCTTACCTATGAAATAGGGATAATAATATGATGTATCTTTTTTATAGGGTTATTGGGATCAAGTGAAATATATTGATTAAAGAGATTTGCTAAACTTAACATATCATACATGTAAAACATTATTTTTGGTGTGGTTTTTTTCTGGGAGAAATGACTGCAAATAAATTACTTTTCACAAATAAATAACTTCACATGGTCTTTTACAACATGAACTATTTCTTGGATACTTAACTTCCATGGTATTGTTCTCTCTAGTTTCTTTTATTTCTCTGAACATTTCGCTTTCTTTTTCTTTATTGGTTCATCATTTATATCCCAATCTTAGGCTAAAATGCTATCATAATCTCACCTTACTTCTGTTTTTATGCTCTCTCACTCATCACCTCCTACTAATATAATTACCTCTATGCATAAAATTCTATATTTGGCCCCTTGTGAATTGTGAATTCTAGTTGTATATTTTTGGACTTATTGGTAGAAAGGCTTGTGTTCTAATTCTGCCTCAGACATTAAATAAATAGTTATGTGACCATCACAGTCACTTAATTGCTTTTAGTTTCATATCTTCCTCTGTAAAGTGTTAATAATAACAGTAGTACCAACCACATAGGGCTGTCGGAAAGGTGTCATGAGATGATATATGTAAAACTCTTTGCAAGTCTTAATGCTCTGTATAAATGCTAGATTACATTATTATGTAAGTTATGATGGCAGGGAATGCCTGGAAATCCTTGTTTTAATGACTAAAACCTGTACCAAGTACACTGATTAATAGGAGATTGTAAGTATGGGTTACTGTAACTGTCTATAAGCTGCAATTCACTCGGAGGATAGGCTAATTGCGAACTTAATTAAGTATATGAACAGGGTTGTGGTGACCATTATAAGAGAAAGGTATTGTTCTCCCTAAAATAAGAGGCAATAAGAAAAGGCTCATACCTTGTTCTTTGTTGGTGATATATTTCAACACAATTATCATTAGTTAAAGCTAATGAAGAGTTTACAAGCTATGTTTGAGCATTATAAACTTTTTCATGATCTCTTTTATTTCATACTCAGTGCTTTGAGGCAGGTAGGTATCTCAATGTATAGAGCCCTTGGGTGTGAAGTCAAGAAGATATGACTTCAAAACTGATCTGTGTCATGGGCAAGTTACTTTGCCTTTATTTACCTTAATCCTCTGGAGAAGGAAGTGAAAAATCAGCACATTTGCAAAGAAAATTCCATGGATAATATTGACATAATATTTTCTACAGGGTTATGAGCAGTTGTATATGACTGAATGACAATGACAACAAAAAGTACAATAATGTGGAGAACTAGCTGGTGCAGTGAATAGAGTGATCTTGAAATCAGGAAACTCACCTTCCTGAGTTCAAATCCAGACTTAGATAATTATTAGCAATATGATAACAGGCAAGTCACTTACCCCTGTTGGTCTCAGTTCTCTCATATGTAAAATGAACTGGAGAAATGGCAAAAAACACTCTTTGCCAAAACCCCAAATGGTATCTTTGCCAAAATCAATCCCAAATTGAATCAGACACAACTGAAATGACTGAACAACAGTATTTTGAGGACTATCATATTATAGACATGAAAGGAGTCACGTAATTTCTAACATATAATTAGTGAACACTAATACATTACAACTCAGCACAAATCAAATTACTTTGTCTTAGGTTCTGCAATATTGGTTAATAGTGGTTTCATCACTTCATTGAAGATCAGATTAATTATTCCTATCATATACTTCTTGGTTAAGATTGAAAAACCTAGGTGTCTTACCAGTTATGAAGGTATTTTTGGAAAGTGGCATGTATGCAAATTTCAAATAATTAAAGTAATTCTCATTCGGTTATATGAATTCTAGCACATATTTATCTGGAACTGTTGAGGAATGAAGTGTTCCACATAAAAAGATTTTCTATACAACTAAAACTTGCTTTTTTAGGTAGAACTCGGACTAGTGGGTAGGGAAGGTAGATAGCTATCTAGGGCACAGCACATGAAGAGATACAGCTAAGAGCATTTGAAATACTTTTTATATAAATGCCCATATTTTGATGCCAAAACAGGGAACTCTTCTTACTATGTATTATTTTTTTTTTCTTGGAAAGAGTTATTGGAATCACCCCCTAGGAAAAGCCAACTAGGTTGAGAGCCTGAGTAGCTGTGATAAAAATTTTGAATCTTACACTTAACTAACTGCAATGTGCAACTCATCTTGTTTCTGGGCTTCTTTTTCTTTATTTATAAAATAAGAGGTTTTGCATAAATATTCTCTAAGGTCATGTGAAGTTCATGTTTCCAAGATTCTTTAAGTTACCTATACTACAGAGAAGACTCAAAGCCTCTGATGAATAACAAAATACTGGTGATATAATTTTAAAAACACAGGATAGAATTAGCTGACATTGCCTGGGGTATACAAATGCCACATCTTCTCATTTTTCTTTCAGCAGAAACACTTATGAAAATTAAGCATTTTATGGACTTGTAAGAATGTATTAAACCTTATTAAGCAGAATAGTCTGAAAAATAATTAACCTTTACTTGATGACTCATGGTCGTATTGAGGGATGAAGAATGGTTTGCTCCTATGCTCAGTGGTCTTGGGCAGGTGCTGTAGATTCTGCTCTTTCCTCAGTAGCTGGCACCTGCTATTTCTCTAGATGTCACTTTTCAGCTAGAATACCTCCTTTCAAATCATATGCTTCTCACATGGACAAATATTACCTGAGAAGAATAAAAAGAAAAACTAGATTACTAGATACATAAAACTTTTTTAAAGGAGCAACCTTAAGTAAATAACTTCTTCCTTGAGTCTATACTCAAGGAAGTGTTTTATGATATTAATTTAGCATTCAGATTTCTTTTCTTTTTTGTGCTACCTTCCTTCTTTTTTTCATTTAATTTCTTTTCTACTTTTTTGTGGCCATTTTTCTGATTCCTAAATATGTTTTAGAAGTTAACATTGGAAATCTGGACCTGGATGAGTTGGGTGTTATTGAACAAGAATATGGAACTGTTTTCCTTTAAAAATATTCATAGATGATTCTGAATACATACATATTTTATGAACAAATAGCATAGTTTTATTAAACTTTGTGATATTTCTGTATCTAAGAAACATTTCTACCAACATAAGTGTTTATTCTGCAGAAAAATCTTTCAAAAATTTCAAAATATTCTTGAATAAAATAATAAAATAATACTCTATTTCATGCTAATATATATTTATATATACACATACACAGAGAGAAAACAGAAGGGAGGGAGGGAGGGAGAGAGAAAGAGAGAGAGACAAACAGAAAGAGAGAGAGAGAGAGAGAGAGAGAGAGAGAGAGAGAGAGAGAGGGAGAGAGAGAGAGAGAGAGAGAGAGAGAGAGAGAATGAATATGGGTCACTCAAAGAGACAAAAATCCTACATATTTGAAGCTAACTCCTTTTCAGGCTTAGTCCACTTGCTAAGATTCATAATAAGTAATGCCTTTTGGAACTCTTATTTTTAGGGCTAGTGAAAAACATTACTTGTCATACCTTAATGGTATCTTAAACCATTTATTAATTGCCCAAACTCCTTTCCTTGTTAAATCCTTATAGATTTAGCTTACTCTTAGCAGCCTAATGGAATCTTTGCACCTCGATTTGGAAAAAAAAAATAAAAGTTTGATCCAGCACTTTTTCTAATATCAAAGAAGTGAAAATGAAGCAAATATACAATGATTGAAGAAAATGACTAGATAAATTGTGGCACATGAATATAATGGGGTTGCACTATCATTCAAAACAATGAATGTGAAGAACTCCAAGTACAGTAAGATGTAAACAATTCATACATAGAGGCAGGGAGAACATGACAAATAAAATACACAAGTACTACAAAAAATCTAATTAATAAAAGTTAATTCTTTGTGATTAAAATGACCACACTAGACCACAAGAACAGAATTGCCAAACCCTACCTTCTTCCCTTAATTGCAGAAGTGGTATACCATTAACAAGAAATGCTTTATGCAGTGTAAAATGAAGTAAATTTTAGTTTTGAAGCTTTTGCTTCCTTTTAAAATCTATGTTACAATGTATGATTTATTGTATAGAAAAGAAGGGAAATAGATTAGAATCAAATGTATTATAAACACAAAGGCATCAATAAAAAGATGAAATATAAAATAAAATACTGTACTAGGATATTAGATTTGAAGCTGGAAGGTAACTGCTCATCATGTGATAGACAAAAAATATGATTAAAAGCCATAAAACTCATTGGGATATATTAATTATTATGAGTATTGAAAGTCATTATAGGACTTGATAATTCATAAAACTGCTTGAAAAACTATTCTGATAGCTTTTGATATTTTGCTAGCTTTTTGAAGCCCAAGGATTCAAAAAAATTCAATGACACACCAGTAAATAGGTTATGGATTAAATAATTCTCATTAGTCTTTATTTCTTTTAAAAAGGTCATAGGTATGGTGTTTGAAAAATCACCGTGTTAGGCATACATTGTTCATTTGAGTCTAATAAATACCATTCAAATAGCAAATTTCTTAAAATGCATAAATAGGTAAATATGTGGTTTACCTCAGATCATTAAGGTTTGGGGGTTTTACTGAGAGCAAAATAGGTCACCTGCATGTGCAGGGATGGTTGGAATGAATACTGAGGGAGGAAGTAGTTAATGAAATAGAAAAACATATTAGTAGTTGGAGGGATAGAATCTAATTTCTACTGCAAGCATAAATGTACTCAGTGTAATTTCATCATAAATGAAAGTGAATATTAACTCTTTCTAGTCTCCCTCTTTTGTAATCTTAGCTCTATTTTCTTTTAAATGAAGTTGTTATGGAACTTAAATGCAAAAATCAATGGGTGATTTCTCTCATGATACAGAGATTATCTTTAGGTTTTTGTTTGAAGTGGACATTATCAAAAAGCTTGTCTTCGTAAGTACTTAAACAAATATTTTATTAAAAAAAACATGTTATCTTTCTGTAGAATTTAGTTTCTTGACAGGCTGAGAGCAGGAAAGAACTTCAGTATGATAGAAAGACCACTATTTTGCAAATCACATGACCTGGGTCAAAATTCCATCTCTGACAGCAATTAGTTCTGTGAGTTTGAAAACAGAATTCACTTAACCCCATTAAGCCGCATTTTTGTCATCTGTAAAGAGAGAGCCCTAGTAGCTGCCTTTCCACTGCTGCTGATTTCAGCAAAACTGCTAATTCCAGTACAGCTACTGGCTGTCCCACCACCCCTTCACGGCTACTTACTGTTGTCTGTAGAGGCAGCTTGGAAATACCCCACTGCCTCTGTAAGCAGACCCATCAGCTTTTTTTTTTTTTTTTTTTTTCAAAATGAGCAAAAAAGCAAAGCATGCTCTAACTATTGATAGTTTCTATATGGAAAGAGAACATATGTCAAACCCTGAGGAGACTAAAAGCAGTTGGTCTCTAGATTCAAAGGTGGTTATGATCTGATCCCCATCACACAAGGCTCTCATAGAAGAAATTTTAAAAGATCTTAAAAGAGAGCTAGATGAAAAATGGGGGAAGGTAAGGAAAGCTTTGCAAGAGGGTCAAGATAAGTCATAAAAAGATAGAGTAGATAAAGAAATCAACTCCCTGAAAAACAGAATTTGTGAATTGGAAAAGATAAACAATTTTCAGGAAAACAGAATTTGTGAATTGGAAAAAGTAAACAATTCCAAGGAAAACAGAATTTGTGAATTGGAAAAAGAAAATAATTCTTTAAAAAAAAAATTGACAAAATGGAAAAAAATTCCATAGAACAAAACAATTCATTAAAAAACTCAATTGGACAAATGCAAAAAGAAATTAAAAAGTAAATGAAGAAAATAATTCATTAAAAATCAGACTTGAACAAATGGAAATGAATGACTTGAGGAGACACCAAGAATCAGTCAAGGAAAACCAAAAAAATTAAAAAATTAAAAAAAACTGTTAAATAACTATTTGGGAAAACAACAGACCTGGAAAATAGAACTAGGAGAGATAATCTGAGAATTATTAGACTTCCTGAAAACCATGATTAAAAAGAAAAGCCTAGACACTAGTTTTCAGAAAATCATCGAAGAGAACTGCTTATATGTTATAGAAACAGAAGGAAAAATAGACATTGAAAGAATTCACTGATCACCTACTGAAAGAGATCACAAAATCAAAACTCCAAGAAATATTGTGAATAAATTGCAGAACTATCAGACCAAGGAGAAAATACTACAAGCAGCCAGAAAAAAAAAAAAAAAAAACAATTTAAATATCGAGGAGCCACAAAAAGGATCATTCAGGATCTAGCAGTATCCACATTAAAGGATTGAAGGATCTGGAATCTGAAATTTCAAAAGGCAAAAGAACTTGGTATGCAACCAAGAATAAGTTACCCAACCAAATGGGGCATCTTTTTCCAGGGAAGAAGATGGACATTCAATGAAATAGGTGAATTCCATTTATTCCTGACAAAAAAAACAGAGCTAAACAAAAAGTTGACCTCCAAATATAGAACTCAAGAGAAGCATAAAAAGATAAAAAGAACTCTTGAGAATTGTATTTCTGTTATGGGTATACATAAAAAGTACATGTATAATTTGTTTTTTACTGTTATAATATAAAAAAGGAAAATAAATTGTACCAGGAAAAGGGAAAAGTAGAGGTAAAAAGAGGGAAACTACATCTTAGAAGAGGCAAAGGAAACCTATTATATCTGAGGGAATGAAGAGAGGGGGATGAACATAGTATGGACCTTACTCTCATTAGATTTGGCTCAAAGAGAAAATATTAGACATATTTGCTTTACATAGAAACTTCTCTTACCTCATTGAAAAGTGGGAGGGAAAAATGAAAAGGGAAGGGTTAGGGTAAATAGAAGGGAATACAGAAATAGTAAGGAAAGGGTTTAAGAAAAGGGGACTGACTTTAAGGGGGAGGGAGGGATTCTAAAGAAAGAAGGCTGCATGAGGCAAGTGGTGCTCATAAGTCTACTGCTGAGGAGTGGGGTAAAGGAAAAAAAGAGAAAAGTACAATCTGGGGATAAATGAGATGGCAGGAAATACAGAATTAGTAATTTTAACCATAAATGTGAATGGGGTAAATTCCCCCATAAAGCAGAAGCAGATAGCATACTGGATTAAAAGCCAGAATCCTACAATATGTTGTTTACAGGAAACACATTTAAAGCAGGGTGGTACATACAGAATAAAGATAAAAGGCTGGAGTAGAATTTACTATGATTCACATGAAACCAAAAAAGCAGGGGTAGTTATCCTTATCTCAGATCAAGCAAAAGCAAAAATTGATCTAATTAAAAGAGATAAGGAAGGGCACTATATCTTGCCAAAGGGTAGCATAGATAATGAAGCAATATCAATACTAAATATATATGCACCAAGTGGTATAGTATCAAAATTCCTAAAGGAGAAGTTAAGAGAGCTGCAAGAAGAAATAGACAGCAAAACTACAATAGTGAGAGATCTCAACCTTGCACTCTCAGAACTCAAACCACAAAATAAGTAAGAAAGAAGTTAAAGAGGTAAATAGAATACTAGAAAAGTTAGGCATGATAGATCTTTGGAGAAAACTGAATAGAGACAGAAAGGAGTACGCTTTCTTCTCAGCAGTTCATGAAACCTATACAAAAATTGACTCTATATTAGGACATAAAGACCTCAAATTCAAATGCAGAAAGGCAGAAATAGTAAATGCATCTTTCTCAGATCACTATGCAATAAAAATTACATTCAATAAAAATTCAGGGGAAAATAGACCAAAAAGTAATTGGAAACTAAATAATCTCATCCTAAAGAATGATGGGGTGAAACAACAAATCAGACACAATAATTTCACCCAAGAGAATGAAAATAACATGTGCAATGCAATCAAGGCAGTAATAAGGGGAAATTTTATATCTCTAGAGGCGTGCTTGCAAAATATAAAGAAAGAGAAAATCATGAATTAGGCTTACAACTAAAAAAGCTAGAAAAAGAGCAAATTAAAAACCCCTAATCAAACATAAATTTGAAATTCTAAAAATAAAAGGAGAGCTCATTAAAATTAAAAGTAAAAAAAAAATTGAATTAATAAATAAAACTAAGAGTTGGTTTCATGAAAAAAAGCAATAAAATAGATAAAGCTATGGTAACTTTCTTTAGAAAAAGGAAAGAGAAAATTTAAATTGTTAGTCTTAAGAATGAAAAATGATAAATTTCCACTAATGAAGAAGAAATTAGAATAATAATTGGGAGTTATTTTGTCCGACTTTATGCCACTAAATTTGATAACTTAAATGAAATGTATGAATACCTTTAAAAATATATATTGCCCAGAGTAAAAGGAAGAAGTAAATGAGTTAAATAGTCCCATTTTAGAAAAAGAAATAGAACAAGCTATTAATCAACTCCCTAAAAAAAAAAAAAAACCCAAGACCAGATGGATTTAAAGGTAATTCTACCAAACATTAAAGAACAATCAACTCCAATGCTATATAAACTATTTGAAAAAATAGGGAATGAAGGAGTCATACCAAATTCCTTTTATGACACAGATATGGTACTGATAACTAAACCAGGTAGGCTGAAAACAGAGAAAGAAAATTATAGACTGATATCCCTACTGAACATGGAGGCAAAAATCTTAAATAAAATCTTAGCAAAAAGATTACAGAAAATCATCTCCAGGATAATATGCCATGACTGCATAGGATTTATACCAGGAATGCAGGGCTGGTTCAATATCAAGAAAACTATTAGCATAATTGGTTATATCAGTAATCAAATTAACCAAAAACATATGATCATCTCAACAGATGCAGAAAAAACATTTGATAAAATCCAACAGCATTCCTATTAAAAACACTAGAGAGTAGAGGAATAAATGGACTTTCCCTCAAAATAGTCAATAGCATCTATTTAAGACCATTAATAAGCATCATATGTAATGGTGAAAAACTGGAACCATTCCCATTAAATCCAGGAGTGAAACAAGGTTGCCCACTTTCACCATTACTATTAAATATTGTATTAGAAACACTAGCTTCAGCAATAAGAGATGAAAAAGAAATTAAAGGAATTAGAGTAGGTAATAATGAAACCAAATTATCATTCTATGCAGATGATATGATGGTATACTTAGAGAATCCCAGAGATTCTACTAAAAAGTTATTAGAAATAATCCACAACTTTAGCAAAGTTGCAAGATACAAAATAAAGTCACATAAATCATTGGCATTTTTATACATTACGAACAAAATCCAACAGCAAGAGATACAAAGAGAAATTCCATTTAAACTAATTGTCGATAGCATAAAATATTTGGGAATCTATCTGCCAAGGAAAAGTCAGGAATTATATGAGCAAAACTACAAAACACTTTTCACACAAATAAAGTCAATCTAAACAATTGGAAAAATATTAAGTGCTCCTGGATAGTTTGAGCAAATACAATAAAGATGACAGTACTCCCTAAACTAAATCTATTTATTTAGTGCTATACCAATCAGACTCCCAAGAAACTATTTTAATGGCCTAGAAAAAATAACAACAAAATTCATCTAATAGAACAAAAGGTCAAGACTTTCAAGGGAACTAATGAAAAAAAAATCAAATGAAGGTGGCCTAACTGTACCTGATCTAAAGCTATATTATAAATGAGCGGTCACCAAAACTATTAGGTAATAAGAAATAGAGTAGTTGATCAGTGGAATAGGTTATATTCATAGGACAAAATAGTCAATAATTACAGCAATCTAGTGTTTAACAAACCCAAAGACCCCAGTCTTTGGGAGAAGAATTCATTATTTGACAAAAATTGCTGGAAAAATTGGAAATTAGTATGACAAAAACTAGGCATTCACCCACACTTAACACCACACAACAAGATAATATCAAAATGGGTTCATAATCTAAGAATATTATAAATGAATTAGAAGAACATAGGATTGTTTAACTCTCAGACCTGTGGAGGAGGAAGGACTCTTTTTTGTTAACCAAAGAAGAACTAGAGGTTATTATTGATCACAAAATATAAAATTTCAATTATATTAAGTTTAAAATACTTTTGTACAAGTAAAGTTAATGGGCACAGATTTAGAAGGGAAACAATAAAGTGGGAAAACATTTTTATAGCTAAAGGTTCTAATAAAGGCCTCATCTCCAAAATATATAGAGAATTGACTAATTTATAAGAAATCAAGCCATTCACCAATTGATAAATGGTCAAAGGATATGAACAATTTTCAAATGAAGAAATTGAAACTATTTCTAGTCATATGAAAAGGTGTTCCAAATGATTATTGATCAGAGAACTGCAAATTAAAACAACTCTGAGATACCACTACACACCTGTCAGATTGACTAAGATGATAGGAAAAGATAATGATGAATGTTGGAGGGGATGTGGGAAAACTAGCACACTGATGCATTGTTGGTGGAATTGTGAATGGATCCAATCATTCTGGAGAGCAATTTGAAACTATACTCAAAAAGTTATCAAACTGTGCATGCCCTTTGATCTAGCAGTATTACTACTGGGCTTATATCTCAAAGAGACAGTTAAGAAACAAAAGGAACCTGTATGTGCAAAAATGTTTGTGGAAGCCCTTTTCATAATGGCTAAAAACTAGGAATTGAAGGGATGCCCACCAATTGGAGAATGGCTTAATAAATTGTGGTAAATTCAAAGATTGGTGAGACTTACATGAACTGATGCTGAGTGAAATGAGCAGGACCAGGAGATCATTATATATCTCAACAACGATACTGTATGAGGATGTATTCTGATGGAAGTGGATTTCTTCGACAAAGAGAAAATCTAACTCAGTTTCAAATGATCAAGGATGGACAGAAGCAGCTACACCCAAAGAAAGAACACTGGGAAATGAATGCATTGCATTCATGCTTGCATTTTTGTTTTTCTTCCCGGATTATTTATACCTTCTGAATCCAATTCTCCCTGAGCAACAAGAGAACTGTTCGATTCTGCACACATATATTATATCTAAGACCTACTGTAACCTATTTAACATGTATAGGACTGCTTGGCATCTGGGGAAGAGGGTGGAGAGAGGGAGGGGAAAAATCGGAACAGAAGTGAGTGCAAGGGATAATGTTGTAAAAAATTACCCTGGCATGGGTTCTGTCAATAAAAAGTTATAAAAAGATGAAAAAAAATAAATTGTGGTATATGAATGTTATGCAATATTATTGTTCTATAAGAAATGACAAGCAGGATGAATATAGAGAAGCTTGGAGAAACATACATGAACTGATGCTAAGTGAAATGAACAGAATCAGGATATCATTATATACTTCAACAACAATACTACATGATGATCAATTCTGATGGACGTGGCTCTCTTCAACAATGAGAGGATCCAAATCAGTTCCAAATGATCTGTAATGAACAGAACCAGCTACACCCCAGAGAAAGAACACTGGGAAATGAGTATGTTACAATATAACATTTCCACTCATTCTGTTATTATTTGCTTGAATTTTTGTTTTTTCTTTGCAGGTTATTTTTATCTTCTTTCTAAATCCTATCTTTCTTGTTGCACAAGAAAGATGTATATTTATGTATATGTATAAATATGTACACATATATTGTATTTAACATATACTTTAACATATTTAATTTGTATGGACTACCTGCCATCTATGGGAGGGGGTGGAGGGAAAGAGGGGAAAAGTTGAGACAGGAGTTTTTGCAAGGGTTAATGTTGAAAAATTACCCATGCATATGTTTTATATACAAAAAGCTACAATAAAACAAATAAAATGAAATAAAATAATTCTAAACCAAAAGCTGAAGGCTGAGACATATATAGGGTTAAGAAAAAGAATTATGTGCATATGCTTAATTTATATCAAATTGTTTGCTACCTTGGGTGGGGGGAGAGAAGGAATAAGAAGAGAAAAAATTGGAAAACTAGTTTCCAAATGTTTGCATGTATTTGGAAAAAGCAAATACTATTAAAAGAAAAAGAATTCTGCTTTAATTTTTTTTTTCTTTTTGACTTGGAAGAGATTAGTGATTTGGCTCTAAACATTATGCTGTTTAAACTTAAGTGCCAGAAGGGAAAAAAAGAGCTCTTTTTAGTTTTTTTTATTTTTTAAAATAACTTTTTATTGACAGAACCCATGTCAGGGTAATTTTTTGCAACATTATCCCTTGCACTCACTTCTGTTCTGATTTTTCCCCTCCCTCCCTCCACCCCCTCCCCCAGATGGCAAACAGTCCTATACATGTTAAATAGGTTACAGTATATCCTAGATATAATATTTGTGTTCAGAACCGAACAGTAGAGAAGCTCTTTTTAACATAAAATTGAAGAGGAATAAAAACCATGAAAATCTAAAAAGAAAGAAAGAAAAAAAGAAAGAAGCATTTCCTGACAATGCAACTTGATTTTTCTGTAGTATGTTAGAAACTTAAACTTGGATCAGAGAATTCTGGAAAGGTAGCAGAGTAAGTCAGAAATTTTCAAGCTATCCTGATTTCCCCCACCAAAAAAAAAATGAGCTTCATGATGAACATAGATCAATAAAAAACAAAACAAAACAAAAAAATACTTAGGAAAGAACAGGAGTCCTCCTGGTAAAACCCAAGAAAACCTGAAGAAAGATCCCAGAAATGAGGGTTAACCTATGTGAAGTATAAACAATTCCAGTCTAGCTTTCCAAAAACAGCAAGCACGCAGTCCTGAAGCTAACTGGGTTCAAAGGTAGCCTCAGGCCAAATTACAGGACTTTCAACAGTTTGGGTTCTGAGACTTGGAAGACTGAGGGAACCTCTATTGATTAGTAATTCCAGTTATATTGTTTAGTCTCCTCTCTGGGTTAGAAGGAACTAGCAAAGCTCATGAGTGCAGAAGCAGTGGGTCAGGTTTACTGCTGGCTGTGTGTACTTACAAGAGGGTGGAGTTTTTACTTTGAGGTTGTAGATTAGAGGGGAGAACTGAACGGAAGCCACAGTCATCATTCCTCCCACCCCAGAACTAGAGATGATTACATTAATAAATATGTTCTCATTAAAAATAAAACAAAACAAAACAAAGATGATGAGAACACAAAATGATCAGGAGAAGAAGAAAAAAAAACTTATTACTATGGTAATAGGGAAGAGAAGGGTTCATATTCAGAGGAGAAGACTGAAGTAGAAAAAAGGCCTTCATTCCAAAAAATGGTAGGTGACTAACTGCTGAGACAGAATTTATAGAAGAACTCAAAAAAGATTTTAAAAATTAAATGAGAGATATTGAGACAAAGCAAAAAGAAAAATAAGAATGAGAAGAATGATCCAAGAAAAACAAAATTGTGAAGAGAAAGTCAATCAAATAGAAAAAGAGATCCAGAGCCTTAAGAAAGAAAATAATTCTATTAAAATTAGAATTGAATTAGAGGAAGCCAGTGAGGCTATACAGGACCAAGAAAGAACAAAACAAAAAATAAAGAATGAAAAAAATACTGATTCTTTTTGTACAGCAAAATAACGTTTTGGTCATGTATAATTATTGTGTATCTAATTTATATTTTAATATATTTAACATCTACTGGTCATCCTGCCATCTAGGGGAGGGGGTGGGGGGGTAAGAGGTGAAAAATTGGAACAAGAGGTTTGGTAATTGTTAATGCTGTAAAGTTACCCATGCATATATCCTGTAAATAAAAGGGTCTTAAATAAAAAAAAAAAGAATGAAAAAAATAAAAGACATTGTGAAACATCTTATAATAAAAACAAAAAATCTAGAGAATAGATCAATATAAACTATAAGAATAATTGGACTGCCTGAAATTTGTGAATAAAAAAAGATCTTTGGCACAGCAATGGAAAAAATAATCAAAGAAAATTGTTCTTGATTGTACACAGCAATAAGAAGATTATATAATGATCAATTCTGATAGACATGACTTTTTTAAACAGTGAGGTGATAATTGTGGAAATATGTATAGAAGAATTGCACGTGTTTGACATATATTGGATTACTTCTTTTGTAGTTGAGGGGATATGGAGAAAGGAAGGGAAAAATATTTGGAACACAAAGATTTGCAAGGGTGAATGTTGAAAATTATCTATGCATATGTTTTGAAATAAAAAGCTTTAATTTAAAAATAACAAAGTTGTTCTGAAAAGATAAAAGAAAATTGGAAAGTAGAAATAAAAAAAAAATCCATTGAACATCACCTCAAATAAATCCTAGAAGGAAAACATATAGGAACATTATTGATAATTGTGAAACCCATATGAAAAGAAACTTTTACAAAATAAAAAAAGAAAAAAAAAAACAATTCCAAAATGCTGGAGCTACAATTAGAATTGTACAAGTTTTATCAACAGCTACATTAAAGATCACAGGTTCTGAAATATTATATATTGACAATCAAAAAACCAAAATCCATTAAAAAGTAAGAAGGGAATGGAATGGTATAAAATGGGGTATAGAAGAGTGTATAGATTTAAGGTAGTGACACAAGATATATAGATTAATGGGGAGGTATAAAACAGGAGGGAAATTAATAGGGGAGAAGATAAGAGTGGAATCTATGGTATAGGGGGGTGAGGTTAAGTAGTAGTAAGGCAAGTTAAGGAGTAGAGTACAAATAGAAAAGCTAGCAGGGATAGGAAATAAGATATATACAGATACAATAACAAAGATAAGGAGAAGAACTTAGAAAAAAAATTAGGTTAGTAATAATTGATTCACAAAATCAAACTTAAAGATTCAAAAAAGAGAAAAAGATTACATTTGGATGCATTTCTATGTGTACATGTATTTGAATGTATATATGTATAGAGATATATTTATGTGTATGGGTGTGGGCATTTATACATATACATAAAGCACATATATGTACGCATATATACAAATACACATGTGTATATGTCAATGTATATGTATTTTTGTGTGTATATGTTTATATCTATTTCTCTATCTCAATTCACCTTTGGTAAAAATAGATAGATAGATAGATAGATAGATCTGCTTAAATATAGCCTGCTTGAGAAAGGTAGAGGGTTGAAAAGGGGAAAAAAAGAACAAAGTAAAAAGTGCACAACAGAGAATAAAAGAAAACCTATAAGGGAGAAAAGAAAAGATGGGCAGTCATAAGCATAATGTCTTCTCTTATGTATGCTTTCTTGAAATAGAAATATATTATTATTATTATTACGTATTTTGAATCTTCCCTGATTTTCTCCTAAGCATATCACAATTTTCTTTCTTACATTTTCTGTCTTTTTTCCCTATATTTTTGTATTTAAGCTTTAAATAAATATTTTTTTAAAAATAAGGCAAGGGGATTTTGTTTATAATTTTGCTCCCCAGGTGGTGTCCTACTTCAATCATTAGCCCAATGGTCCTTTTTCTTTCATGGTCTATTTGATGCATGTGGAAGAAATTCTTAGGCAACTAACTTTACCCAGTGACTTCAAAAGGACTGATCTAGAAACAAATCCTTACTGTCCTGCATTCTTTTTTTTTTTTTTTTGAAAGCTTTTTATTTTCAAAACATATGCAGGGATAATTTTTCAACATTGACCCTTGGATAGCCTTGAGATCCAAATTTTTCTCCTCCCCCCTCACCCCAGATGGCAAGCAATCCAATACATGTTACATATGTTAAAGAATATGTTAAATGCAATATATGTAAATATATGCAATATATGTAAATATATGTAAATAAATATACAATTACCTTGTTGCATAATAAAAATCAGATCAAAAAGGAGAGAAAATGAGTAAGAAAACAAAATGCAAGTGAACAACAACAAAAAGAGTAAGAGTGTTATGTTGTGATTCACATTCAGTTCTCAGAGTCCACTCTATGGGTGTAGAGGACTTTCTTCATCACAAGATCATTGGAACTGGCCTCAATCATCTCACTGTTATAAAGAGTCATGTCCATTGGAATTGATGTATAATATAGATGTTGCTGTGTTCAATAATTTCTTGATTCTGTTCATTTTACTTAGTCTCAGTTCATGTAAATCTCTCCAGGTCTCTCTAAAATCATCCTGCTGATCATTTTTTTAACAGAACAATAATATTCCATAACATTCATACATACTTATGACAACATAACTTATTCAGCCATTCTCCAACTGATAAGCATCCACTCAGTTTCCAGTTTCTTGCCACTATGAAAAGGGCTGCCACAAACATTTTAGCACATGTTGGTCCCTTTCTCTTCTTTAAGATCTCTTTGAGATATAAGCCCAGTAGTAACACTGCTGAATCGAAGGGTATCCACAGTTTGATAACTTTTTGAGCATAGTTCCAAATTGCTCTCCAGAATGGCTGAATCAATTCACAATTCCTCCAACAGTGTATTAGTGCCTCAGTTTTCCCACATCCCCTCCTACATTCATCATTCTTTTCCTGTCATCTTAGCCAATCTGAGAGGCGTGTAGTGTTGTCTTATCTCAAAGTTGTCTTAATATGCATTTCTCTGATCAATAGTGATTTGCTACACCTTTTCATATGACTAGAAATGTTTTTAATATCTTCATCTGGAAATTGTCTATTCATATCCTTGGACTATTTATCAATTGGAGAATGGCTTGAATTCTTATAAATTTGTGTCAATTCTTCATATATTTTAGAAATGAGGCCTTTATCAGAACCTTTCAATGTAAAAATGTGTTCCCAGTTCACTGCTTCCCTTCTAATCTTGTCTGTATTAGTTGTGTTTATACAAAACATTTTTAGCTTAATATAATCAAAATTATCTATTTTGTATTTAATTATGCATTCCAGTTCTTCTTTGGTCACAAATTCTTTCCTTCTTCACAGATCTGAGAGATAAACTATCCTATGTCCCTGTAATTGCTTATAATATCACTATGTCTAAATCTTGAACCCATTTCAACATTATTTTGGTATGTAGTGTTAGATGTGGGTTGATGTCTAGTTTCTACTGTACTAGTTTTCAGTTTTCCCAACAGTTTTTGTCAAATAGTGAGTTCTTATCCCAAAAACTGGGATTTTCAAATACTAGATTACTACAGTCATTGACTATTTTGTTCTATGACCCTAATCTATTACATTAATCAACTACTTTATTTCTTAGCCAGTATCAAATGGTTTTGGTGACCATTGATTTATAAAATAGTTTTAGGTCTGGCACAACTAACTGGCCTCTATCCTGAATGAATCTAGGTTATAACTCATTCCCTCATGTAATTCATAGATAGATAATTCTATCTCGAAAATTTCCTAACTCATTTCCAACTCTCTATATTGATTTTACAAAGGTTACTGCTTTTGTTTTGTGTCCATGTGGTTAATTACAATAGAAATAGAGAATCATGAGAGCACCAAAGTGATACAGTAGATAGAATGCTGGGCCTAGGTCAAGAAGACTCATTTTTCTAAATTTTAATCCAGTTTCAGACACGTACTAGCTAAGATGAGACAAGTCAGTTAACTATCTTTGCCTCAATAACTCTATGGATATGTATAAATATATCATATTTAACATATACTTTAACATATTTAACATGTATTGGTTTATCTGCCATATGGGGGAGGAAGTGGAGGGAAGGAGGGGAAAAATTGGAACAGAAGGTTTTCCACCTGTCAATGCTGAAAAATTATCCATGCATATATCTTGTAAATAAAAAGCTATTAAAAAAATCTTTGCCTCAGTTTTCTCATCTATAAAGTGAGCTAGAAAATGAAACGATGAACCACTATACTATGTTTTTCAAAACAATCTCAAATTGGGTCACAAAAAGCCAACTATGACTGAGAACCATATTTTTCATTCATAAAAATATATTTTGAGTTAGAAAATCACATGTAAAATTAGTCTTTAATTCAATATTGAGAGTAATAGATAATAGGATTGAGAAAATTAAATGGATTATTTTCCATAATGAAACCAGTATGCTTTTCATCAGTTGCAGATGTCTCTAAAGGCATGATCTGCAATTTGTTCAAAATATTACTTAATTTGAACCTATGGTTTTCTGAAGGTATGATCTGATATCATTCTGTCCTTTTACTGACAAACTCTTAGAAAATGGAATATTTATTCCTTGTTTCCACTTCATTTCTGATTCATTTTACCCTCGTAGCATATTTTTATATTATAGACTGTTTTAGGACTTTTTAACTTTTTACTATTTAGCTTGAAATCTTCCACATCTGTTCCTTGACCCAAGTATTGCTTTACAAATGGAAAGTATTCTTTCCTTATCCCTTTTCATAAATTTCCTGATTCTTTCAAAGCATAGTTCAGAGTAACACCTCCTACAACAAAAAAAAGAAATATTACATTTGTTTCTAAATGGAGCCATTACAATTGATTTCAAACAAAAATAATTTCTTGCAGTAAAAACCTGAGGCACATCAGAAGAGAGGATGAGAGAAATCTCTGAAAATTAGAAAAGCAAATAATCTTTCAAATAACCTTTAGGGAATGTAGCCTCCAGACAATTCTTTTGATTACTTTTTTCTTCTTTTTGTAGATAAATTTTCAGTGCTCAGTTTTTGGAAAGTAAATACTACTGAATCTATGGTAAGCTTTGACCATACAAAATGCTAATTGCAAAGTATAAAGGGAAATATTTTGTGACCTGAAATTCAAGATCGAGCAATGGGTGTTACTTAATTGCACAAATATCTTTGACCCAGGGATATTACTGTTATGTCTCCATACTAAAGTGATCAAAGAAGAAGGCAGAGGTTCTTAATGTACAAAAATTATTATAAATGCTTTTTTATGTAATCACAAAGAACTGGAAATTAAGGAAACCTACAAATTGGGAAATTGTAAAACAAATTCTTCTAATCAAACACTATTGTGCTATGAAGAAGAGATGATAAAAAAGATAGTTTCAAAGAGAGCTAGAAGATTTCTATGAACTAACACATAGTATAGTGAGAAGAATCAGTAGAATGGTTTAAATAGTAACAATAAAATTGAAAAGAAAAAAAAACTTGGCAAGTTATAAGAAATGCAAATGATGCAAGGACCCACCAAATTTTAGAGGACTAATGATAAAGTATAGAATATTCCACTTGATAGAGAAGTGATGGGCTTAGGCTTTAGAGTAAAACATGTATTTTTGGACATGATCGATGTGAGGTTTTGTTTTGTTTGATTATGCATATTTAAGATTGTCACTGTTGTTCTTGTTGCTGTTTCTGTTGTTTTAATTTCAATGGAAATAGAAGTTGGTGAGAGAGAAACTAGAGTTTTGTCCATGGAGGGGAAAGAATTAAACAAAACAAAATTTAGGCTTTTGAATGCTTGTTAGTTCATTGATATTTAATGATGGCAACCTTACTTTTTCCTCCCTCTGAGAAAAGTTAAAAATATTAAAAACTTATGTAATAGTGTGTTAGACCAGGAATGATGCCTATAATATAAGCATTTCAATATAAATTGTTAAATATTTTCAAAAATTTTTTATTACATTTGAGGGACTGATACATTAACTAAGAAATTTGCAAAATTGTAAGAAATTATTTACATTGATATCCTGAGAAGGATAAAACATATGTCTTCCCAAAATAATTCTTAACTATAAAGTTCACATTGCAGAATGCACAAGGGGAATTATAAACCAATGTAACAACCGCTTGAAATAGCATCAGCATTTTGGTCAAGATAAAAAAAATCTGGAAAGAGCTAAATGAAACCAATGTAAAGGCCTAGGAAGAGTTAGAAAATATTTTACTGTGAGGGTACTCTTCATCCAGGACATATTGGGCAATAATAATATGCATATTTAGCATGTAATGCTTCTTGACCAATGCCTATAAAGAAAAGAAGTAAATTAATTTGCATTACATGATAAATTCATACCCTTCCTTACCTCCCATGTCTTTTCATTTCCACAACTCATTCAGAATATGAATGGCACACCAGGGGCAATACCAATCCAATCCAATCCAATAAACTTTTATTATGTGTCTAAAACAAGCCAGGTGTTATTTTATCTTCCTTTGCCCCTATATCCTTTGCTGATCATGGGGCTTAGAAGAGGGGGAGAGTCAGTAACTTAAATAGAAGACCACCAGTCCTTCCCATCTACCTTGTCACCACCTCCTAATACTTTCCAGGTTTAACCATCTGCTTTGTTTCAAGGTTCTGCATTCTCCTAGCAATGTAATTTTATCTACTTAGGTAATTTCAAATCATCTAGACCTTGCCATGCCTTATAGTAATGCAATCTTAGGCTTTGGTAGCTTTTAAATCAACCCTAAAGATAAACTTTTACTTATGTGTTTTATCCCCCAAATAGACTGTGAGATTCTTGAGATCAGAGACTTTCTAGTTTTTCCTTTTTATATTCCCAAATCTTAACATAGTACTTAGCACACAGTAAACCGAAAATAAATGTTTATTTTTTTTTTCACATTTTCACTCATTCATTCAAATTCCAAATTTCATGGATATTCTGAGATGTGCAGATTTGTAGGATTTAGAATCATATGAATTGTGTTTGAATGCCTGTGCTCTGCTACTTATTACCCGTGTGACCCTGGGCAAATCACTTAAACTTTCTAAGCTATAGCATCTTTATTTTGAAGTTGAAGAGTTTGAAATAAATGATTTCTAAAGTTACTTCAAGCTGGAAATCTATAATTCTATAATATAACTGAGACAGCAAGATCTCTGAAAAATATGAATGGCACCAGAGTGATGAATGTCAAAAAACTGTCTTGAGGTGAAAATAATTCTGGATTTCAAGAAAGTCTGAAAATGACATAGAAAAAATCTTATATAATGGAGGGAAAAAACAGCAATATACAAAAGATTAGCATGTATGCTACTAAGCTTAAAAGACAATTTAAAGTCTAACTACAAAAGTTGTTAAACTAAAAAAAAAAGGTCAACTTGTTTTTCTTATGTAAGGCAGTAAGGAGAATATTGCTTTTTTTTGTTGACACAATCTATACATAATTCATGTGTTGTCTTAAGTACTAAATGGAATTATGTAGTATGCCATTTCTACAATAAGAATTAGGAAATATATTTAACTCATTTTTTCTGAAATTAAATTTTGAAATTTTAAATTAGCCCTAGATATTGATATTAGCAGATATACTTGTCAATCTGTTTTTTTTATTGTGTTATTCTCCCTTACCTCCCACAACCAATCATTGAATTTGTCTTGTTAAATATACCAATAAAGTACCTTTTTAACTTTCCATTTCCATTTTCATTGCTTCTACTCTAATAAATATATGTATTCATTAGTTTTTACCTGGACTATTGCATTAGATTTCTAACTCCCTTAATCTTCTTCTTCCAATCTATCTCTCATACTCCTTCAAGAGTTTTTAAAATACACAGATCTGGCTATGTTATTTCCCTATCCAAATTATTCTTCACCTTCTATTTATTTATTTTTGTTTGTACAGAAGAGTGTATAGATTTATAGCAGTAAGCTCTTTAGGTTCCCTTTGATTTTTTGAATAAAATTAAAATTCCTTAGCCTGCTATTAAGATGCTTCCTCTAAATATGATGGAACTAAATTAAAATACTTGTCACTTCCTATAAATATACTCTACTTGAAGGGAGAAAGGGTCTTAAAAAAACATAACCTACATTTCCCAATATATTTTCCTTCTTCCCTCCTAGAGAGTCATATCATACAACAAGGAATAAATAAAATTGAAGAAAAAATAGCTAAATCCAACTGATATATTTGTCAAGTCTGATATTTATTTGCTGTGTTCTATCCACATGTAAAGCAAGTAGAGGATTGAACACTGGGTCTGCAGTCTAGGAAGACCAAAGTTCAAATCCAGTTTCAGACACTTATTAGGTCTGTGACCCTGGGCAAGTCACTTAATCCTATTTTTCTCAGGTTCCTTATTTGTAAAATGAGCTAGAGAAGGAAATGACAAATCACTCTAGTATCCTTGCCAAGAAAACCTCAAATGAAGTCACAGAGTCAGACATGACTAAAGCATTTACATAACAACTTCTATAGTTTTCTACTTCTGCCAAAAAAGTAGAGTGTTTGTGAATTTCCTTATCTCCTTATTGCGGTCAAGCTATAATTTCAAAACATTTATATTAGTTTTTTTAACTGTCATTTGCTTCATTGAAATAATTTTAGTCCCAATGTATATTGTTTTCCCATGTCTGCTTACTTTACTTTGTATCAATATGACATATCTTCATTTGTTTCACTGTATTCACTGTATCCATAATTTTGCACAGTGCAATAATATTCTATTATATTAAGGTATCAAAATTTGTCTTGCCATTTCCCAAATGTTAAAAGATCTGCTTTGTTTCCTGGCCTTTGTTACTATAAGAATTGCTGCTATAAATATTTTGCTTCTTATGAAACCTTTCTTTTTATCCTTATCTTTCTTATGCTGTAAGCCAAACAAGGCAATCCAAGGATATGATCATGTTATATCTATCTTTTCATGATTCCAATATGTTTTCCAGAATCATTTCACCCACTGCACTATCAATTTCCATGGTGTGTGTGTGGTGTGTGCTTACAAATCTCTCCATGAAAGTCCTCTGACACATTGTCGTTCTTTTTCTGACCCTCCCATGAGATGGTCAGATACTTTCGCCTTCCAAAAATTAACAAAAATAAGCTGAAATTTTTTTTTGTTGTTGTTTGCTGTACACATGACACTGTCATTCTATAAAAAATATTATAAAAGAAGCACATCATAAACTCTTCAAAACTCTGAATAGGGAAAGAATTCTTAACCAAACATAGGAGAATAGGGATTATACTAGAATCAAAATGTTCCTGAAGCTCCTTGTGGATACTTTATACTCAGGTAACCATGAAGTTGGAGATAGTCTAAATTCTTTTTTTTTTTTTTTTTTTTTTTGCTGAGGCAATTGGGCTAAAGTGATTTGTCCAGGGTCACACAACTAGCAAGTATTAAGTGTCTGAGGTCAAATTTGAACTCAGTGAAAAATGGTCAAAGGATATGAACAGACAATTCTCAGATGAAGAAATTGAAACTATTTCTAGTCATATGAAAAGATGCTCCAAGTCATTATTAATCAGAGAAATGCAAATTAAGACAACTCTGAGATACCACTACACACCTGTCAGATTGGCTAAGATGACAGGAAAAAATAATGATGATTGTTGGAGGGGATGCGGGAAAACTGGGATATTGATGCATTGTTGGTGGAGTTGTGAACAAATCCAACCATTTTGGAGAGTAGTTTGGAACTATGCTCAAAAAGTTATCAAACTGTGCATACCCTTTGATCCAGCAGTGTTCCTACTGGGATTATATCCCAAAGAGAGTATAAAGAAGGGAAAGGGACCTGTATGTGCACGAATGTTTGTGGCAGCCCTTTTGTAGTGGCTAAAACTGGAAACTGAATGGATGTCCATCAGTTGGAGAATGGTTGAATAAATTGTGGTATATGAAAATTATGGAATATTACTGTTCTGTAAGAAATGACCAACAGGATAATTTCAGAAAGGCCTGGAGAGACTTACATGAACTGATGCTGAGTGAAATGAGCAGGACCAGGAGATCATTATATACTTCAACAACAATACTATATGATGACCAGTTCTGATGGATCAGGCCATCCTCAGCAACGAGATCAACCAAATCATTTCTAATGGAGCAGTAATGAACTGAACTAGCTATGCCCAGAAAAAGAACTCTGGGAGATGACTAAAAACCATTACATTGAATTCCCAATCCCTATATTTATGCACACCTGCATTTTTGATTTCCTTCACAAGCTAATTGTACAATATTTCAGAGTCTGATTCTTTTCTACAGCAAAATAACGTTTTGGTCAGGTATACTTATTGTGTATCTAATTTATATTTTAATATATTTAACATCTACTGGTCATCCTGCCATCTAGGGGGGGGTGGGGGGTAAGAGGTGAAAAATTGGAACAAGAGGTTTGGCAATTGTTAATGCTGTAAAGTTACCCATGTATATATCCTGTAAATAAAAGGCTATTAAATTAAAAAAAAAAATTTGAACTCAGGTCTTCCTGACTTCGGGGCTTGTACTCTAGCCTAACTGCCCCTAGTCTAAATTCTTAGTCCTCTGAGTCAATCAACACCAAAGTATTGTATTGTTACAGTATCTTTTATATCTTTTAAGGAAAATAAGTAACCTTACTTGCATAGAACATAGCTTCTTCTACATTCCATCTTTCTACTCTACAATGCTCCCAAGTACTAAAACAAGATTAAATATAATAGAGAAATATTTAACAAAATAAAGGAAAATGCAACAAAATATAGGCAATGCATTTTAAAAATAAAGTCTGATTATGTATGTTTTAATAGAGTTTGATACTACTGGTCTTATAGGACCTTCTACCAATTAAAGACTTCAGGATTATTAATTAGTCAATATTGATCTCTAGTATTCAAGAAATATTATGTAAGCAGCATTAAAGGAAGAAGTATAAAGCTAAAATAGAAACAACAAAAACAAAACAAAAATAAAAATATAACAATATAATAGTTCTTTAAGGAGTGACTGAATCTAGGAGATTCTCTGGAAATCCCCAGTTTAATCACAGTTTTTTCAGTGTAAAAAGTGACCACAAACATGAGCAGCACTAATAATATCAGTTAGCGAAAAATTGATGACACTGCCTGTATAGTCACTTCTCTGGAAGAAATGCCCACCCTACACCTACTATCCAGGATTTCTACCTCCTTGAGTGCTCCATTGAGAGTGGAGGGGGGTTACAAAATCTTTCTAAAATACTTTACAAAATAAGCTGAAAATGTATATATGACCTGAATTACATCATACCACAAAAAATAAATAAAAGTTAAACACATCAAGGATCCACAGCAATTGATAGGAATGTAATACTTAAGCAAACATAGGATAGAAGGGATTATGTAAGATTAAATTGATAATTTCAATTAAATGAAATTAAGAGCTTTTGCATAAATACATTTAATCCAACCAAGTAGTATTAATTTAGTCACTGAATTATTATCTTGTCTATCTTTGTTTCTCCTGATCTCTTTAAATTTCCCTTTACTATATCATTTGTAATCTTTTTTTCTCTCTTCATGTTCCTCATTCTTTTTATTTTATTTATTTATTTATTTATTTTATCAGATAGGTCCCTATAAACATAAGATAACTAATTTTATTGTTTATTCTTTCATTGATGGTGGTAATATTTTACTTTTCAGGTGTTTCTCTTTTTTGAGATGTTTGAAAGTTGAATATTCTGCTTATATCTATTTTAAATTGTCCCTCTTCTCACTGTCTCTCATTCTTTTCCTCCCTCCTATTACTACACATTAGTTCATCCTCTACTCCAAAGTTTATCTTAATTACAATAATATATTCAATCAAATCTGACAAATACACTTGTCCATATCTGAAAATCTCATATAAATCTCTAATTGTGATGAAGCAATGGCTTACATTTTCCTAATTCATCTTTTTTATTCAACCACCAAAATGGTTTTCCCAAAGTATACATCTGACCATTATACCTTCTTACTCAATACAATCTGTGATCTACTTGTTAACTTCAAGATCAAATATAATATCCTCTTTGTTCTTTCTTATCTTTCCAGTCTTTTTGTAATTTATTTCCTTTTAAACTTTCTTACTATTCTTTACATGGGACACTTGCCTCCAACTTTGTACTTTTTTATTGGCTATGTTGCATTTCTACAATGACCTAATCCCTTATTTTTGAATCATGATGTCCCTCATGATTTCACTATCTTTTAAGACTCAATTCAAATACTATCTGCTCTTTCTATATCTCACTAGTTTTTGGTACCTTCCTGCTGTGACATGCCTGATTTCCTGGGCATATATATATCTTGTATGTTTTTGTTTGTTTGTTTTGATGTTGATTTTTTGTTTTCTCATTAAGCTAACAACTGGATTTCTGTGGACAGGGATTGTACTTGCCTATTCTTTATATCTCCAGCACAATGTTTTGCACTTTAATGACAGTTAACAGATTGACTTGACATTGTGCCTTTGTGCATGATGTAACCTATCTTTGGGATGTTCTTCCCCATTCTCCAATTTTTGGAATGCTATTGACCATTTATAATCTATCTTCATGAAATCTCTATGCCTTTTCCTCATCTCACCAAGTTAGCAATATTTTTTCTCATCTTAGGCATCAAATGGCATTTTATTTGGACTTCTGTCTAATCATGTATTGTTTTATATCTTTTTTGTGTATTAAAAAAATAGTAGATGATGAGCACTGGAATCATTATATACAATTAATTTCTTCCCCCAAATCTACCCCAGCTTTCTGTGTAAAGTAGTTACTTAATATTTTCTGGATTGAGTGTCTTTTAAAGCTTTTAATTGTAAATGCTTAGTTCTCATTTTGAAGAACTTACTAAAGATTTAGCTAATGTAGAATTCACAGAGGACTTATTGATTAAAAACAAGAACAGATACTTTATGAAAATAGTAGAAAGTGTGAGTTTATTTTATATCCTTATTTCTATAGCTCATTAAAAAATTCTTATAAAAACAAAAGGATTTGATCCATGAGACAATTCAGGGTCTGTTCTTTAATTTCTCACAAACATTTGTGAAATTTTATTTTATTTGTGCAAATTGAACCATTGCACATCATTATGCTTTTATAAAAATCTTAATAATATCTTTTTAATTTTTTCCCTTTCTTTTTTCTTCCTCCTTCTGTCTCTATATCACTCCCTCCCTTCCTTTTATCAAGTGATAGGCTCCCAAAATGACATAACATCAAGTTTGGGAAGAAAAAAACCCAATAAATCACTTAATAATCTTGTTATTTTTATTGGTAACAAACCTGAGGCTGAGAGAAGTTATATGAGCAGTCAAGAACTGTATAACTCTTGAGGACCAAAATTAGGACTCCAATCTATTGATTTTTTTTATTAAAACTTGCTTATATATTAAAAAATGATTAAATGCACTCCTCATCTCAACTTCTGTCTTTTTGAACTCATTTTGTCCCCTAACGTCTTCAGTATGCTCTGATCATCTAATTTAATAAATGAATCAAATAATGTATATTGTCTTGCATATCCTGTACTTTTTTTTCTTATCTCGACACCCAATTTTCTTGTTTCCCTTTCTCCTTATCCTGACTAGTCTTGCTAATTATTACACCCCAACCTAAATGAATTAATTTTTTTACACACTCATCTAAAAATTTTTCCCTTTTTGAAAAATCACACCAAAGCATATTTGATTCACCTCAAAGGTGATTTTTCAAGGCCTGTTCTATAAAGAGGGAAGCTTCTCCAAATTGCTGATTCAGCTCAGGTGATCAGCATGGCCTTTATATCCCATGCAGCTGCAGGAAGACAAAATGAGCTCATAGCAGAATTGCAGAATTTATGGAATTCTCAGCAGGTGAGCTTTGTGATATGTATGTATAAAGGGATTTTGCTTCTTGGAGCAGATCGGGAGTTAGTGTAGCACTAATTGGATCTGATTTATTAGTTTACCAGCTACTGTAAATGCCTAAAACCAGAGATTTTTCTTACTTGCTAGATTGAGGTCACTGTGAATATTTGATTCAAGACTTACATTGGATAATTGTGCTTGTATTTGTTGCAAAATATTTAGTATTTTAAGTTAAGGGACAGAAAATGTTAAATACTTTAGGTTTCTAGGACTTTGGGCTAAGACTTAAATTTGATAATACATGAAGAAACTTTTCTTTGATATTAAACTTTAGTTAAAACATACACATATACACATAAAACATGTGTAGATACCAACAGAATTTTTTCTTTATACATGAGAAACTAGTTTTGATGACTAGTTCTGCCATTTACTATCTCTGTCACTTTTAGTAATTTAAATTCTTTTGACCTTAGTATCTTGAGCTTTAAAATAATAGCAATAATAAATAATATTTATTTAGTGCTTACTATATACCAGGTCTTGTACTAAGTATTTTGCAATTGTTATCTCATTTGATTCTCAGAATATCCCTAGAGAAAGGTGCTATTATAATACCCATTTTCAGATGAGAGAACTGTAGCAAACAGATTTAATGACTTGCCCAGGGTCATACATCTAGTACTTTTCTGAGATCAAATTTAAATTTAGGACTTCCTGACTTCTGGCCCAATTGTGCCATCTAAGTATCTTAAATGAGGAAATTAATATTTATTGACCTCCAAAATATTTTCCATCTTTAAATCTGATTGCATAAAAGTTTTCTATATCTTCTCCTTTGCTTTGCTATCTTTTTTACCTTGTAATCCTTAGCCTATTTACTAAACCCTAACATAATTTACTAACCCTGAAATTAGGAGGATCCAAGTTCAAATTTGACCTCAAACACTTAACAATTTTTAGCTATGTGACCCTGGGTAAGTTACTTAACCCCAATTGCCTCACTATATATGTGTGTATGTATGTAATATTCCTGGGAGTTTTCATTTTGGGATCTTTCTCAGGAAATTCCTTCAATTTCTATTTTACCCTCTGGTTCTAGAATATCAGAACTGTTTTCTTTGATAATTTCCTGAAAAATGATGTCCAGACTCTTTTAGTTTTGTTTTGTTTTTTTAATCATGACTCCGAGTAGACCAATAATTTTAAATTTATCTCTCCTGGATTTATTTTCCAGGTCAGTTGTTTTTCCATTTAGATATTTCACTTTTTTCCTATTTGTTTTCATGTTTTTGTTTTGCTTTATTGCATCTTGATTTCTCACGAAGTCATTAGTTTCCATTGCTCAATTCTATTTTTTTTAAGGAATTATTTTCCTCAGAGAATTTTTGTACCTCCTTTCCAAACTGACCAGTTTTGCTTTTTAAGGCATTCTTCTTCTCATTAGCTTTTTGTATTTCCTTTTGCATTTCTCAATTCTTTCTTTAATTTTCCCTCTCTCTTACATAATTTTCAAAGTACCTTTTGAGGTCTTCCATGACCTGAGCCCAATTCTTCTTTTTCTTGGAAACTTTGGATGTAGAAGTTTTGACTTTCTTATTATCTTCTGAATATGTGTTTTAATTTTCCTTGTCATCATAATAACTTTCACTGGTCAGAAACTTTTAAAATTTTCTGTTCATTTTCTTAACCAATTATTTTGCTCTTAATTCTTTATTCAAGTGGGGTTCTGTTTCCATTGTGGAAGGTTCATTGTCCCAAGCTTCAGGAGTTTTATGCAGCTGCTTTCAGAAATCCTTCTAGAAATCCCACCACAAGTACTTTTCTGCCCTGAAGCTGTTAGATGTGACCCAGTTCCACTATAGCTGTAAGACCTAGTGTGCTGGCCAAGGTTCAGGCTCCACGACCTGGCCTGTGCTGGGATTACACACCAGACTTTGCCCCCTTGCTACAGACCTTCTTCATTGACCCTTCTAGTCCTCCCTGGTTTCTCAGGGCTGAGAGATCCAGAAGTCTCCAGCACTGTTGCAGATTCAAAGGTCCCCATCTCACTGATGCTGGGAGGGAAAGAATTGGGACTAGGGCTGAGAATTCCATACTAGGCTCCCACTCTGGTTCCACAGACCTTTTCTGCTGATCTCCCAAGACCTCTTTTGTGTCTCTTTGCTGAGAGATCTGGAAGCCACCTGCACTGCCACTAATTCAGAGAATGGGCTAGAGCCAGGACTGGGGCCAGGGCCAAGGATGGGTTTGAGGCTGTGCTGGCATACCCTACACTGAAACTGCATACTGGACACCCCTTATGATGTCACAGATATTTTCTGTTGAGTTTCTAACTTGCCTTTTGTTGGAAAATGTTTTACTCCATCTTTGGGGTGTTTTGATGCTCTAAAATTTGTTTAGAGTCATTAATTAAAAGAATTTGGAATAGTTTATGGGAGAAGCTGGGTAAGTTCCCGCCTTTACTCTGCCATCCTGGCTCTGCCTCCCACGTATATTCATTTTTTAAACATGTTCCTTCTGAATCATGTTGGGAGAGAAAAATCAAAACAAAAGAGAGCAACCATGAAAGAGAAAAAAATTAAACAGAAGAAAAAAGGAAAAAGGTGAACACAGGATGTGTGGATGCAAATGGCATTTTCCACCAACATTTTTTTGAGATTTTTTTTTTCAATCACTGAACTGCCAAGAAGAACCAAGTCTGTCATAGTTTATCATTATTCAATCTTTTTGTTGCTGGGTGCAATATTTTCCTGGTTCTGCTTCTTTCACTCAGCATCACTTCATGCAAGTCTTTCCAAGCTTTTCTAAAATCATTTTTTATAGAACAATAATATTTTTATTACTCTCCTATACCATAATTTATTTAGCCATTCCCCCCAATTGATGGTCATTTATTGATTTTTCAATTCTTTGTCACCACACACAAGAAAAGAGCTATTACAAATATTTTTGCACATGTGGATCCTTTTCCATTTATGATTTTTTTTGGGGAGATATAGACCCAGTAGTGGCACTACTAGATCAAAGATTATACAATTTTATAGCCCTTTGGGCATAGTTCTAAATTACTCGGCAGAATGGTTGGATCACTTCACAATCATTTTTCCTTTCCAATAATTTTTCTTTTCTTCTTTTGTCCTCTTCAGTCTCTAAATCTTTCCCTTCCTTTCTTTTATTAAGTGATAAGTTCCCAAAATGACAGAACTTTGTGGCTATAATGTTCAAGTTTTCCCACATCCCCTCCAACATTTATCATTTTTTTTCCTCTCATCTTAGCCAGTCTGAGAGATGTACTCACTTAATTTGTAGTGGTGAATCTTTTCACTTAAATATGTTGATCTCATTATTAATCTGTAGCTAAATTTATATGAGAGGCTTTTCCAAGTTGCTATGCTCTGCTGAAGCTTGAAAATTTTGAGGGCTTTAGTGGGGATAGAAAAGTATATAATTAAATGCTAAAGTGTATGATAAAGTATATCACATAATATTTTAGAAGTTAGATAGTTGGTCTAAGAATTTGAAAGACCTAATTTCAAGTGCATTCTTTGCTGGGGATGGACTGGGAAAGTCACTTAAGTTTTCAGTGTTTTTGGGAAACTCTTTCTGGTAACCTACATTGAAGAGAAGCAACTGATTTTCATAGGCTGAATGTCATACTAGGAGCACTTTCTGATGAAGTCCTCTAACTCCAACAGATTTTTTAAGAAAATTATTATATATAATTCTGATAGATACCTGTGTAGAGAGAGATCCTTGAATGAATATGAAACTTTAGTAGAGCTTTAAAGAATCAACATGATTAGCATAAATAAAAATTGAGATTTAATGAAATAGAAAGCTATCATTGAAAAAAGTAGGGAGTGGTTACTGGACAGTGAGGAGAATTAATAGAATAGAGAGAATATGTCAGGAAATAGTTGAAAGTAAATCTGATTAATAGAGTGGGGAAGGATTATGAGATTCTTAAAAATCCTGGAGGAAGTATTCACAGTTCATAGATTCAAACTTTAAAAGAGACTTAAAAGTTTATCAAATCCAATCTTCTCATTTTACAAATGAGGATAATGAGAAGTCATATGAATTGCCAAAGATCTCACAGGTACTAAATGAACAAGACTTGGTTTTTAATCTGAGTGTTTTGGGCGGTACAATGAATAAAGTGGTGGGCCATCTTCCCGAATTCAAATCTAATCTTACATACTAGTTGCGTGACTCTAGAAAATCATTTAATCCTATTTGTCTCAGTTTACTCATCTGTAAAATGAATTGGAGAATGAAATGTCAAAGCACTTCAGTATCAGAAAAATCCCAAATGGGATCATGAAGAGTTGTACAGGACTGAAAAAACAACTGAATGGTAACAATTGCTGATTACAAATCTAATACTCTTTTTATTGGGTCACAATATGGGGATACTTTAGGAAAATGTTCTTTAAAGGCTTCTGAGAAGGAAAGAGAATGTAATGACTTGAGAAAAAATTAGCAAAAATTTTAAATTAAAATAATAATTGACATTTAAGTAGAACTTTATATAAATGATCTCTTTGAAAAAAAAATCAGTCTCTGAGATAGCTAATACAGGTATTATAGTTGTTTTTTTTACATCATAGATGACAAAAGTCAGAACCAATATTTGAACGTTGCTTTCTCTAGACTTGAAGTTCAGCATCCTTTCCAAAAAGATCCTTTCCAATAAATACTTCCTGGGAAAAGAGGAATTTTATAGAAATTTCAAATTGTTCTCTTTTCTCACTTTCCTTTCTCATTATGTGATTATAATCATAAGCTAAAATATTTAGGATTATATCATATAGATATAAGAACAAAAACAAGAGCATGTATTTTTCAGGTAATGACGATAGATTTTTTCCAACACATTCATGTTATCACATAATTGAAGTTATAGTACAGAGTATAGAGTCACAGGTACTAGGTTTGAATCTTTCTTCTAATATTTACTATTTGTATGACCTTGGAAAAGTCACTGCCTATCAGGAACTCATTTGTAAAAATGGGAGGTTGACCTAGATGTTCTCCAAAGTCCTTTACAAGTTCAAAATTTGATGACCAATGGAATCATGGCTAACTTCAGATAAAATAGTTTATGATTAGGGGACAAAGTAAACCCCAATATAAGAATTCAATCAGAAACTTTGAGCTTATTAATAAAAAATAAAAAAATAATAATTCTATGAATTGGGGTGAAGCCATGATGGTGGAATAAAGTCAGACACTTGCTGAAGATACTTGAGAGCTCTTCCCTAAACCTTTCTAAGTACTTTTCAATAATATCTTTAAACAAATTATAGAGCATAAGAACCCACAAAAAGATGGAGGAAAATGATTACTTAAAAAGATTAGAATTGAGCAAATGGAAGCTAATGACTTTATAAGAAATCAGGAAATAAGAAAACAAAGAACATTGGGGGAAAAAACACAATGTGAATTATTTTCATTGAAAAAAAAGAGCTGACCTGATAAATATATTCAGGAAAGAATGTTTAAATCACAAATTTTCAGGCCAGTTTAAAACTTTAGTAGGAGTGGGAAAGTACCAGGTTGTACCAGGTTGGGAAAGTAGCACAATCCCAGCCCAGGCACCACCAAAGCAGAAACAGGCATCAGGGCAAGTGAATCAGTGGCAATAGTGACAGTTTCTTGATCTTTCAGCCTACAGATGCCAAAAGATAACTTAGAAAGTCTTCAGGAAAGTCTTGTTCCACAAGGGTGAGAGTAGAATGCAATCAGGTAGGAGGCCACATCAGCATAGACCCAGATCCAGAGGAGGCTTTAGGAGCCTTTGAATGGGTACTAGTAACAACAACTATGGCTTTCAAAGGTCTCATCCCCCAGTTCTTAAGTGTCAAGCAGATAGTCATAAAGAGATTACAAGGGTATTTTTGCTAGCATTGAGGTGGGATTATGTTATTTTGTCAATACTAAGATCCAGGATACAATCCTGGCTCAAAGTTTCAGGGAAGAGCACTGGCAAACCAGAGATTAGCTACAATGGAGCAAAAAATACTACTTGCAATCCCAGGGCAGAAAACAATACTTATGGTTACTCATAGACCAGAGCATAGGCTAGGAGAGAAGTAAATACTTCTCCTTAGATCATACCACTTTGCAAGTCCCTAGAAGGATCTCTGGAAATAGCTGCACAAAAATCCTGAAATTGGGGAAACTGAACCCCCCACTTTGGAAACAGAACCCTACTTTAACAAAGAGTTAAAATCAAGTAATTGACTAGGGAAATGAGAAGACAACAAGAAGTCATTCTGACCAAGTTATTACGGTGACAAGGATGATAAAAATATACATTCTGAAGAAAATAAAAAAGTCAAAACTCCTACATCCAAAACCTCCAAGAGAATTAGTCTCAGGTGATAAAAGAGCTCAAAAGGCATTTTGAAAATCAAATAAGAAAGGTAGAGAAAAAATGGGAAGAGAAGTAAGAGTGATGCAAAAAGAAGCACAAAAAGCCAATGAGGAGAAGAATACCTTAAAAGGCAAAGTTGTTCAAATGGAAGAGGAGTAACAAAAGGTCACTGAGGAATATAATTGCTTAAAAAGATTAGAATTGAGCAAATGGAAACTAATGACTTTGAGAAACCAAGGACCAATAAAACAAAAAAATATTGGGGGGGGGGAATAGAAAACAATGTGAAATAGTTCATTGAAAAAAACAACTGATCTGACAAATAGATCCAGGAAAGATCATTTTAAAAATTACTGGACTACCTGAAAACAAGATTATAAAGGTCCTTTATAATAGTCTGGCATAGTGCAACAGGAAGTTTGAATGGCCCAGAGTAATTTCTATGTGTAGGGACTACCCCGTGGGTGGGATCCTGGCCATATTAAGATAGCTTCTTAATTGGAGAAAAGTGTGTGTGTGTGTGTGTGTGTGTTAGCTGAACTGAGTAGATGGATAGCTGAGAGAGGTAAGGAGCTTGATAGTGAACACGTGGGTCTTCAGACCAGGTGTTCACTAGGGAGTTAACAAGTTAGGGCATTATGTGAGCATGTATAATAAAGGCTTTAAGTTTGCACATGGGTGTTCTTAAGTATGCTATCAGTTAGTAAACTACGATTCAAGAAAACTATGAATCAAGAAATCAGGGATCTCTGAAGGCCTCAGAGGAAGCAAGAGAGGTAGAATTAGTTGACACTGCAAAGGTCAGTAGCCAGAGATACCCTGATGCCCTGGGAATTAGGAGAGAATGTGAAATATCAGGTAATGCTAGAGCTTTTGCAGATGAAATGATTGCTCAGGGTTAAGGAATAAAATGATATTTTACACAAGATTAAAAAAAAGAGTGTAGACATCATCTTTCAAGAATTTATCAAGGAAAACTGTCTTGATAGTTTAGAGCCAGAATCTAAAATAAAATTCAAAGAATCCACTGATCACTTCTTGAAAGTTTTTCCAAGTTTAAAAACAAAAAAACAAACTCTCAGGAACTTTATATCTAAATTCCAGATCTCTCAGGTCAAGGGAGAAATACTGCTTGCATCCAGAAAGAAGTTATTCAAGTACAGTGAAGCCACAGTAAGGATAACAACAAGATTTAGTAACTTCCACAATTAAAGGATTTCAGGGGTTGGAATATGGAATATGATATTATGGAATACAAAGGAGATAGGATTACAACCAAAAATCATTTTTGCTTTTACAACATGACTTTTATGAAAATATTTTGCATCATTTCACATGTGCCTTCTCAATGAGGGGGGTTGGAGAGGAAGGAAGGCAGAGAATCTGGAACTCGAAAGTTCTAAAAACCAATGTTAAATCAATGCAACAGACTAAGCAATGAAGAAGCAACAATACTCCCTGTTTGACATAGTGAAAAACAAAACCTAGCTAGATTGATAGATATTTATATATTGCATGCATATTTGGGCTTTTTCCAACATATTGATCAGTTGTACTGATTTAATTTTCTTTGTCTTAAAAATACTTTTTGTAATATAGAATGGCTCTCTAGGAGAGGGAGAGGAAGGAATAGTTGAAATACTTCAGTTGAAAACAACTGAAATTCAGTTGAAATACTGAAATACACAATACTGAAATATTATGATCATCTAAGAAATAGAAAATAACACAATTTTATTTTAAAATCAAAATAATTGCTTGAGATAAAAATATAAATATTATTCTCAAGAGGCAGTCTGGTGTAGTGGATTGAAAGCCAGTCATTGAATCAGAAGGTCCTGAGTTTACTTTTGCCTTTAGTAACTACTAGCTAAAAATTAAATAACCATTGTAAAAAGGGGCAGCACAGTTCACTGATATGACTGGACTTAAATTAAAATAAAAAAAAATCCTTGTTTTCATTTCTGCAAAGTTATTTCTGATGAAATGTAGAGCTAAAGAGAAAAAATACATGCATATTCCATTTGATTACTGGTTCTCCCCAGAAAATTAGAAACATTTTAAAATATAGTCTGCAAAGGCAGGTTTGGTCTGAGCATGTGAAATGCTCATGGTACATTAACAATTTGTATTAATTTGGTTTTAGAATATTTTAGTGTGTTGACATTTATTAGAGTGTATTAACCTGCTCTTTATTTTACCTCCCACTGGCTCTTCAGCTGTCAACATTCTGAAACAGACAGTGTTTTGAAGCCTCGTTTTCTAAAGGTAAAAAATTTTTTAAAGTACTTTAATGTGTGCCTCCTACTGCCTCTCCGACATTGAAAGATTTTTTACACAGGTTGATACAGGAGGTAAAAATAAAAATTGCTTTTCCTGAGCCAGTGGACTGTGAAATGCAGTAAATTTCTAAATGGCACTGGTAGCACGGTGATTATGACCATAGGGGATTTGCTTACACCAGGGATACTTGCAGTTGGTTTGGGATCTTTGAAATTCCATCTTCTGCATTTGACCTTTAGCAATAGAGAAGATGAGAGGGAAACATTTTTCAAACTTGAATGCTTTAGAAAGTAATCTCTATTAATTGGGTTGCCAGAGTAGTTCTAGGTCAGCCTTATAGTATTCTGGATCTGCCTAAAAATGTAAGGGGAAATTGCAATGTTTCAGAGCAGAAAATAATAATTCTGTGATTAAGACCAAAGAACTGAATATATTTCCTACATAGCATGTCATTTGTCTCACCAAGAGTGTCTATGAGTTAAGAAGTCAGCAATATTATTGTAGGAAAAACTGGTAGTTTTGTCAGTTGGAGATAATCACATATGTGCTAAGTCAAGACATATGCCAATTTGCCTATAACTAAAGAGCTCATATAACAGTACTATAGATGTGAAACTAGAAGAGAATATAGATTTCATCTATTCCAATTGCCTCATTTTAAAGAGAGGGAATTGAAACTTAAGTTAGGGAAGAAGGTGGCTCATATTTATACAGCTAGTAAGTGTCATAGGCATGATTTAAAATTAATACTTTCTGGGTACAATTTCAGTACTTTATTCATAACTGCAAACTATGTTTATAGTTATTATCTTAATTAATATGGATACAAGGGGCAGCTAGATGATGCAGTGGTTGAGAGTGGCAATCTGGATTCACATCAAATCTGCTCTCAGATACTATCTGAGTGACCTTAGGCAGTTCACTTGTTTCAGTGAAAAGAACCTCAGTAAGACACGGCAAAATACTTTGCCAAGAAAACCTCAAATTGGGATCACAAAGAGTTACACACGATGAACAACAATAGGATTACATGCAATGGTTTAAATAGCTCTAATAATTAATTAGGAATTAATTTGGAAATTGCGACTCATGTCATTTATGTACAGGAAGCTAGTCCTATTTAAGTAAATAAACAAACAGGCAAAAAAGACAATAGATTACTACCATTTGGGGCCACTGAAAATTCATTGAGGATTTATAGCATTTTTGTGGTTGTTGAGTTTGTATCCGTATTGTACACAGTAGGTATTTAATAAATGCTTTTTTAAAGTAAATTAAATTTAGGAAAGGCAAAAAAAAATATAACTGTCCTGTGGGACAATTATGGGCTCATGGAAAAATTCGTAAATCACCTAAAGTATACCTGTGTACATTCATCTTTTAGAAAATCCTGTGTTCTAAATTGTATGCTGAAACTTTTTTTAAACACTGAGAGAGAAAAAGATATTAAAAGGGAGAGAGGGAAACAGAAAGACAGAGAGAGACAGAGATACACATACAGAGGGGTTTTAGAGGAAGGAAAGAGGGAGGGAAGGAGGGAAAAGGGAGAAAGGGAGGAAATGAAGGAAAGAGGGAAGGAGGGAAGGAAGGAGGGAAAGAGGGAAGGAGGGAGGAAGGAAGGGAGAGAGAGAGAGAGAGAGAGAGAGAGAGAGAGAGAGAGAGAGAGAGAGATTATGTTCTCCATAGTAAAAAAAAAAAATAAAAGATAAATTTGACAATATTGTTCCTATTTATATTTTTTCCCCTCAAGTCTCTGATTTCATCTTTTTTGGGAATTTTCAGATTCAAAAATCGTCTATAATTTACAGTTCCAAAGAACTGTTTGTAACATTAAGAGAATGTTTGGTTGTATTCCTTCATTCTTGAAGCAGACCAAAATGACAATACTATGTGGAAGTAAAGATACAGTATGTTCAAGTATGGCTGAGCAGATAGATATGAACTTGGAACACTCTAACACAAGCCAGACAAATAGTCCATATTAACAACTGAAGTGAAGGTGTCTCTAAATTTGCACATCTCATACCCTTTTTCTTTAATGTTAAACATGTACAGTTCTTCTACAGATATTTCCACATTTATCATGCTGTACAAGAAAAATCAGATTAAAAAAGAAAAATAATGAGAAAGAAAATAAAAAGGAAGCAAAAAACAAAAAAAGGTAAAAATAATATGTTATGATCCACATTAAGTCCTCATGGTCCTCTTTTGGGATCCAGATGGCTCTCTCCATCACAAATCTATTGCAACTGGACTAAATAACCTCACTGTTGAAAAGAGCCATGTGCATCAGAATTGATTATTGCATAATCTTGTTGCTGCGTACAATGTTCCCTTGGTTCTACTCACTTCATTGGCATCAGTTCATGTAAGTTGCTCCAGGCCTCTCTAAAATTATTCTGCTGATTATTTCTTATAGAACAATAATATTCCATAACATTCATATTCCATAACTTATTCAGGCATTCCCCAATTAATGAGTATCCATTCAGTTTCCAGTTCCTTGCTACTACAAAAAGCCCTGCTATAAACATTTTTGCACATGTGGTTCCTCTTCCCTTTTATATGATCTCTTTGGGATACAGAGTCAGTAGAGAGCTAGGCCATCTTAATTCACATTTTTTTTTTCATTAATTCTCTTGAAATTCTTGACCTTTTGTTCTTTCAGATAAAATTTGTTATTTTTTTTTTTTTTTTAGCTCTGTAAAGTAATTTCTTGGCAGTTTGATGTTGCACACAATAAATAGACTAATTTAGGTAAAATTATCATTTTTATTATATTAGCTTGGCCATGAGTATTTGATATCCTATTAGTTATATAGATTTGACTTTATTTGTGTGGAAAGTATTTTGTAATTGTTTCTTCATATAATTCCTGACTTTATTTTGGCAGGTAGACTCTCAGATATTTTATATTCTCTACAGATTTTATATATATATATATATATATATATATATATATATATATAGTCTGTGAATTTTTTTGCAGCTGGACTTTGTTGGTAACATAGAAATGCTGATGATTTATGTGGGTTTATTTTACATCTTGAAACTTTGCTAAAGTGGTGAATTTTTTCTACTAGTTTTTTGGATGATTCTCTAGGATTCTGTAAGTATACTATCATGTCATCTGCAAAGAGTGATAATTTGGTTTCCTCATTACCTATTCTAATTGTTTTAATTTCTTTTTCTTTTCTTATTACTAAAACTATAATTTCTAATGAAATATTGAATAGTGATGATGATAGTGGGAAACCTTGTTTCACTCCTATTCTTATTGGGAATGTTTATAGTTTATCCCTATTACATATGATGCTTGCTGATGACTTTGCATAGTTCCTGCTGATCATTTTAAAGAAAAATACACTTATTCCTATGTTCTCTAATGTTTTTAATAGAGATGGGTATTGTATTTTGTCAAATGCTTTTTCTGTATCTATTGAGATAATCCTATGATTTCTGTTTAGTTTACTTATAGATACAATAAATTATGCTAATAGTTTTCCTAATATTGAACCAGTTCTGCATTCCTGGTATAAATATTTATCTTGATGCATTATCTTGCTGTAATCTCTTTGATAATATTTTATTTAATTTTTTTGCATCAATATTCTTTAGGGAAATTGGTCTATAAGTTTCTTTTACTGGTTTGACCCTACTTAGTTTAGGTTATCATTACCATATCTGCATCATAAAAGGAATTTGGTAAGATACCTTCATTCCCTATTTTCCCAAATAGTTTGTATACTATTGGAATTAATTGTTCTTTAAATGTTTGGTAGAATTAACTTGTAAATCCATCGGGCCTTGAAGATTTGTTTATTAGGGAGTTGATTAATACTTTGTTTAATTTCTTTTTTATTTAAGTTATTTATGTCCTCCTTTATTAATCTGGGCAATCTATATTTTTATAAATATTTATCCATTTCACTTAGATTATCAGATGTATTGGCATATAGTTGAGCAAAATAGTCCTGATTATTGCTCTAATTTTCTCTTCATTGGTTAGAAAGAATACCCTTTTCATTTTTGATACTAGCAATTTGATTTTCTTCTTTTCCTTTTCTAATAAAATTAACTAAAAGTTTATATAGTTTTTTTTCCATAAAGCCAAATGTTAGTTTTACTTATTAGTTTGGTCGTTTTCTTACTTTCAATTTTATTTACCTCTCCTTTTATTTTCAGAATTTCAAATTTGATATTTCGTGAATGGGCTTTAATTTGTTTTTTTTTTTTCCCTAGTTTTTTTAGTTGCATGCCCAGTTGATTGATCTTTTATTTCTGTATTTTATTCAAGTAAGCATCTAGAGATATAAAAAAAAATTCCCTTAAGAATTGCTTTGGCTACATCCCATAAATTTTGGTATGTTATCTCATTATTATTATTATCTTGGATGAAATAATAAATTGTATCTATGATTTGTTGTTTCACCCACTCGTTCTTTAAGATGGCAGTATTTAGTTTCCAATTAATTTTTGCTCTATTTTTCCCCTGGTCCTTTATTACATGTAATTTTTATTTCATCATGATCTCAAAAATATGCATTTAATATTTCTGCTTTCTTGCATTTGATTTTGGGATTTTGATATTTTAATACATGATAAACTTTTTTTGCATAGGTTCCATGCAGCAATGAGAAAAATGTGTATTCCTTCCTGTCCAATTCAATTTTTTTCAAAGTTCTATCATATCTAACTTTTCTAAAATTCTATTTACCTCCTTAACTTTTCTTTTTTTTTTATTTTGTGTTTTGATTTATCTAGTTCTGAGAGAACAAGGTTTAGATCCCCCACTAATATAGTTATGATATCTATTTCTTCTTGCAGTTCTTTTAACTTCTCCTCAATTTGGATGACATACCACTTGGTGCATATATGTTTAGTATTGATATTACTTCATTATCTATGGTACCCAATATCAAAATGTAGTTTCCTTCAAAACTAATCTCTTTTAATTAGATCTACTTTTGTTTTTGCTTGATTTAAAATTAGGATCACTACCCCTGCTTTGTTTTACTTCTGCTGAAGTATAATAGATTCTGTTTTATCCTTTTATCTTTACTGTCTGTGTATTACTGTATTTTAAATGTATTTCTTGTTAGAAATATATTGTAGGATTCTGCTATTTTAATTGTCTGCTATCTGCTTCCTTTTTATGGGAGAGTTCATCCCATTCACATTCACAGTTATAATTACTCACTCTGCATTTCCCACCATCTTATTTTCCCCAAGTTAAACTTTTTTCTTTACTTTCACTTTTTTTTCCTCCCCAGTGTTTGGCTTCTAACCACTACCTCCCTCAAACAGCCCTCTCCTTTTACAGTCCTCCTGCTTTCTTATCTCTTTTTCCTTCCACTTCTGTTCTCCCTTCTCTTGGCCTTCCCCTTTCCTTTCACCTTCTCTTCCTACTTTCCTATATGGTGATACAAGTTTCTCTATGAAACTAAATATGTCTGAAATTCTCTCTTTGAGCTAAATCCAATGAAATTAAGGTTTGCACAATGCTTCCTTCATTCTTTACCTCAGTTGTAATAGGTCTTTTTTTGCTTCTTCATGTCATATAATTTACCTCATTTTACCTTATCTTTCCTCTTTTTTCTAGTTCAATCTCTTTATATCACTCATTTCTTCTTCATATAATCACAATCAAGTCAAATTATAACTATGTCATCTAAGTGTACCCCTAATAAAGATACAATTTTCAATAATTGAATTGAATTCAATAATGAATTCAATAATTCAATAATTTGTAAAGATACAAAATTCAATAACAGTTGAAAAGGATTTGCAACTATAAATGCTGAAAAATTACCTATGCATATAATTTTCAAAAAAGAATCATTTTTTAAATTTAGAGATGTAATTGTTTTAACCTTTATAAATAAATTTTCCCTTCCCTTTTTACCTTTTCTGTGCTTCTCTTGAGTTCTATATTTGAAGATCAAATTTTTTGAAGATCAATAGATCTAGTCTTTTCTTCAAAGATAAATTAAATTCTCCTGTTTCATTGAATGTCTATAATTTCCCCTGAAAGAAAAAGCTTAATTTTACTTGGTAGTTGGTTCTTGGCTGCAGTCCAGGCTCCATTGCCCTCCAGAATATTATATTCCAGGCTCTTTGATCATTTGAAGTGGAACCTCCTAGGTCCTGGATAATTCTGATTGTGGCTCTTTAATATTTGAATTATTTCTTTCTGGCTGCTGACAGTATTTTCACCTTTGTCTAATAATTCTGAAATTTAGCTATGAGATTCCTTAGAGATTTCATTTTAGGGTCTCTTTCAGGAGGTGATGGATGGATTCTTTAAGTAGCTATTTTATCCACTGGTTCTAGAACATAAGAGCAGTTTTCTTTGATTTCTTGAAATACATTATCTAGACTCCTTTTTCATCATGATTTTCAGGTAGTCCAATAATTCTTAGATTGTTTCTTTTCAATCTATTTTCAAGGTCAGTTCTTTTTCTGATGACATATTTTCATTCTATTCTTCCCCCCCCCCATTTTTTGGGGGTTTTGTTTTAATTCTTGATGTCTCATTGAATTATTTTCTTCCATTTGTTCAGTTTTAATTGTTACTGATTTATTTTCTTCAGTTAACTTTTAAAAATTTCTTTTGCTTTAGCCAATTGAACTTTTAAATGAGTAGTTTTCTTCATTTGGATTATTTTTCTATTTCACCAATTCTATTTTTAGGATGTTGTTCTGTTTTTCCCTTTTACTAATTCTGTTTTTCAATTTAACCATTTCACCAAATCTTTTTTTTTTTTTTTTTTTTTTTTTTTTTTTTTTTTTTTTTTTTTTTTAGGAAATCATATTCATTTTCCATACTCCCAAATCTATTTTAAGGAGATTAAAAAAATAATTTCTGTGTTTTCTTTTCCAAACTCTCCTGAAAAGCTCCATTGCCTTTCCTCATTTTTATTCTAACTCTCTTTTAAGATCCTTTTTTAATTCTTTCAAGAGAGTTTTTTGAATTAGAGACCAATTCATATGGTCCTTTGATCCTTCATATGAAAATATTTTGCTTTTATTGTATGTATCAGAATCTGAGGTGTGTTCTTTCCTATCTCTTTAAAAGTTATCAATGGTCAGAGTTCTTTTTGATTCTTTTTGTTTATTTTTAAAGGTTGAGGTCTGCTCTTAGGGTAAAGAGAAGATTACCTGAAGCTTCCTCTATAGACAGTGGCTTCACACTTTACTGGGGCTGGTGCTGCAGGCTTCCTTCCTGTACTGGGTGAGTTTGGCCAAGTCTCACTTGTTATACTGTAGTTCAGGCACTCACTATTTGCTTTTTGTAATTGTTTTGATGGTCTCAAAGCTAGTCTGCTGATCCAATTGATTCTGACCAGGACTGAGTAGCCAATACTGTTATATTTTGGCTAATAGTCTCTCAGTAGATCTCTGTCTTGGGTCCCTGTGCTGCACTGGTGCTGGTCTATCCCCCTGCACCTGCCCAATTGATCTAAATCTGTCCTGAAGTTCTTTCAAAATATTTTCTGCTGTAAATTTGTTACACTCCAAATATTTGTGGGTTCTGTCCCTCTAAAACCTATCCAGAGTCTTGACCTGATTTTAATCTGGAGGAAGTCAGGAAGAGCTCAGACAAAGGCCTGTCTACTCTCTGCCATCTTGATTCCATTCACATCTCACATTTTTTTTTTTTTTTTTGAGCTAGTGTAATTCTGCTTTGCTTGTAGAGTACAGTGCTTTCTTCAATTTAGGCATAACATGATAGGTAGTCCTGTGCCAGTGTCTCCCTTTGTCATGCAATCAAATTCAGAGTTCTAAAAGAGACTTTGAGCGTGTCCTTGTATGACTTCTTTTGATCACTATGTGAGTTTTCGCCTTGAGTAAATTCTCCATAAAATAATCTTTTAGGGAAAAAAAATGTGTTTGCCATTGAAATAATGTGGCCAACCCATTGTAGCTGCTCTCTCTGCAACAGAGTTTCAACATTTGACAGTTTTGCTCAAGAAATGACCTGTCTGGTATTTTGTCTTGCCAAGTGTTGTTAAGAATCTTTTTAAGATTATTCAAATGAGATGAACCAAATCAGTTCCAATAGAGCAATAATGAACTGAACCAGCTACACCCAGGGAAAGAATTCTGGGAGATGACTATGAACCACTACATAGAATTCCCAATCCCTCTATTTTTGTCCTCCTGCATTTTTGATTTCCTTCACAGGCTAATTGTACAGTATTTCAAAATCCAACTCTTTTAATACAGCAAATTAACTGTTTGGACATGTGTGTATATATATATATTTGTGATTTTACTTTACTTTAACATTACTTTAACATATTTTACATGTATTGGTCAACCTGCCCTCTGGGGGAAGGAGTGGGGGGAAGGAGGGGAAAAGGATTTGCAACTATAAATGCTGAAAAATTACCTATGCATATATCTTGTAAATAAAAAGCTATTATTAAAAAAAAGGAAAAAAAGGAAAAAAAAGAATATTCAAATGTAAGTGCTTCAGTTTCTTAGCATGGTACTTATATATTCTCTAGGTTTTATAGGCTTACAACAATGAAATCAACACCAACAGCTCCTTAGACCTTCAATTTGATAGGCAATCTAATATATTTTTACACTTCTCTTTGAAACTTCCCAAACACTGAATTATCTCTGGCAATGCATACTTCAACCTTGTCATCTATATGTAAGTATCTGGAAAGAATACTATAAACTTAGATAAACAAACGTATTCACAGGGTTCAAATTTTATCCATTTGCTGTGACCAGGGCTTCTATATATGAATATGTGGTGCTAAATGGTGAAGAACCTGTATTTTCTTGATGATAATTGTGGGCTAAATTTAACAGACGAACCAGAGAATTTATCCAAACTTTGTTGCATCTCATTTTCAGAGGTTGCATTAAGCACACTTTTCTGAAGAAGAATAGCAAAAAAATTATGCACCACTTTGTCCTCCACTTTAGTCTTTTCTTGGAGACTTTTCAAGTTAAATAATCTGTCCTCAGTGTGGGATTTGAACATGATACCTTGCTCATCCTTATCGAAAGCATCTTGCCACATTATTGAAAACATCATTCTAAAAAGTATGGGATTAAGTACAAAGTCTTGCTTCATTCCATTAGTGACTGGGAAACTGAGAGAAGACTTGGGATCATCCAGCCAAGAACTTGAATCCATGTCTCTCTGATAATAAAGTGCAGTCTTTATTCCCAGTACACAACTACAATTTATTTTTAAAACTAAAATAATATAATTCCAATCAGAGTTGATAATCACAACTTTTCTTGAAGTACAGTCCCAATATAGACAGCTGTCATTTTTATATTCTTCTATTATAATAAGAATGTTTCTCTTAGTAAGTAAAAGAATTGTACCTGAGAAAATTGCCACTTAATGATATCACAATGTAAAAATAAAAGAAATAAGTAATTGAAATAATGCATGTGCTACATGCTGCTGTTATTTATTCAGTAACTAAAATTTGTACTATTTGAGGGCCAAAAAATTATTTTCTCTAGTTTGTAGGCAGGGATCTTGTCTCTTCCACTTGAGGCATGATAATTCAATGGAAAATGCATCCTTGGTTCAGAAATCATGAGGTTAGTAATGAAAAAAGACAAATATTAAAATCAATTCTTATACATGAAAGATTTTGCTCCCCACAGACATTCACACACACACACACACACACACACACACACACACACACACACCAATGAAATGGAAGTGATAATTAAAAAAAAAAGAAAAATGTTTTTTTCTTGTGGGGAAAAAATTGCTATAATACATGTAGTTTTTACATAAAAATTTAACTACATACTTCAAAGCAATAATTTCTCAGTTTTATTTTATAATAGCTGAATAAATAGAAATAATACTCAAAATATTATATAAATCATGATGTGACATTTTAAAAGGCCAAAATACAATACTTAACTATTGGACTTGCTAGTAAAGTACTCACAACAGAGATTTATAATAAAATCAGAGATATACTATTAGTTGCAAGCTACTAATTTTTTCAATTTTTCAATTTTTCAAAGTTGAAAATAATATTTCTTACTAAAAACTTTTTTTTGTTTAAGAATGAAGCTTATGCAATTATCCACAATAATGTTGGTCTATTTTTAAATGTTTCTAATACTGATGAAACAAAAATTTGACATGACTAAGAAAATAGAAATGTTATACTAACTAATGTGTTTATTTCTATATTTTATTAGCTTTGTCTTTTTTAAAATGATAAATGATGTCATCAGCATGTACATCAGAACCATGTTTAAGAATTATTAAGTTTCTTATAGTATTTGTATGTTGTTTTAGTCAACTATTTACTAGTAAGATATAGAAAAAGAGGATCAGATTTCATGTTGGAATAAGTGATGTTCAATTCCCAGCTCTGTAACTTACCACCTTGTGAATTTGGATAGGTCACTTAACCTCTATGGGATTTAGTTTTCTCAAATGTTTAATGAAAGTGTGAGAGTCAATATAATAAGGTTATTTTCTGCTCACATGTAGAATTCTAGAACGAGCATCACATTTAATGGTTCTTTTCAATTCTAAATATGTATTTTCAGGATGGCTTAGATCAAATGTATTTCTAGATACAAGAATATAATGACTGAATATTCATTCAGTTATGATTCTTTGTGAATATGTGTTCAAAGGATCAAAGTCAAAAAAAGAAAATACTATAAGTCCTATAATAGGCACACAAAATTTTTTGTGATAGTAAAAATCAAACAAAAACAAAAACTTGCAACCAAGTGAGTTCCCATCCAATAGAGAACAGCTTAACAAACCTTTCTATTTGTATATAAATAAATATTACTACATATAAGAATTAACCAATATGATAAATTAAATATATGACTATATGGGTATATTATATACACATATAAATACACACATTTACACATTTGTATGTATAGTTATATAAAGATATATAGAGAAAAGAAAGTAAAAGCAAGAGACTCATGCATACACAATACTATAATAAGGAAAATGATATTACTACAAGGTAGTTCATATTAGAGTAAATATAATGAGCAATCTTCTTCAGAGAGTATCAAAATAGACTTTTCTCTTTTCTTAATAGATAGGAATGATTATAGATACAAAATGCTACATACACTGTCAGATGTAGTAGTGGTAACGGTTTTACTTTACTATTTTATTTTTCTTTGCTATGTGAGAGAGTGCTAGTAGTCATTAAGAATTATTGAGAGATAACTGATATATTGAGAAACACAAATATGCTCAAATATTCAATTATGTGTCAGTGATCCCCCTTTTTTTGCATAAAATGTGTTTCCCAATAATTCCTACCCACACCAGAATCATGAATGGGAACAAATGATTAAAATTCATAAAACTTTTGAAAATATTTATTAAATTCCAGATGTTTATTTGTTGATAGGTCATAAAGAGTTGAAAATATATGTTGGCTCACTCTGACAAATATTTCAAAGAAGAAAAAAATGCTGTTCATTAGCAACATTTATCTTCATCTGAGTCAAAAAAAGCAATCTAAAATGTTTTAAAATTGAATAAACTCAGAAAATTTTGAAAATGAAAGGGATTTTAAACTCTCAAATATTTCTTTTGGTTTACTTGTTTAATGAATAATCCATGTAAAGCATAATAAATGACTAGGATAAATTAAATAAAAGATAATTTAAAGAGAATAGTCAAGTTACATATATATATATATATATTCATAAAAATCTCCTCTCCAAATTCTACAGTGGTATGTAAATAATGAAATATTTAATATAATAATTCTTGTCCATTATAAATTAATGAATCATGAAGAAAAATACATTAGAAAACATCTAATTCCAGTTGTATCCCACTATTTTAAAAATGAGTTTTGCAATCAGAGCTCAGATGGACTCTGGATTTTTCTGATATCAAATAGCCAGGAAACATAAGTAACTCATTTTACCCTAAATCTAGGACCCTTTATACGATTCCATGTAACAAATATTATAGTTAAACCCCTGGTGGACCCAAATAGAATACAATGAATCCTACCAGTCTTGAGAATATTGCTTAGAAATATGAAGGTTGAAAATATGAATACTTATTTGCATATTATAGAGAGTAATATCAAAGCTTCTTAAAGTATGGGTCACAATCCCACATGGGATGGTGTAATTGAATATTGGAGTCACAAAATTACGATATATTATGAGTAAATGTTTGATTTGTCTATATATTTATATACCTATATACCTAGGATCACATAAAAATTTCCTGAGTGAAAAGAAGTTGCAAATAGAAAAAAAGCTTAAGAAATTCTGATTTATATTAATGGAAGATATTCATAAACAACACAATAGATGTAAGTAATATATTTTTGTTTAGAATTTTATTCTTTTAAAAAGTCATTTTTATTAAACATTCATTTTAAAAGACATTTTAATTCATCAAACGAGCTAAAGGAACTAAAATTTATATGCTTACTATAGTTCAATACCTAAAGTGTTCTGTGATTTCATCTGTGAAGGAATTTCCTTCAACAGCAATGTAAATTTGAATCCATCTCTACCTGTTCATTCTGAATTATCTATCTATCTACCTATCTATTTATCTTTAAAATCACCATGAATGAGACATCCAATTTATGGAATTAATGTTAATGAAATTATTCTTTTGTTTGTGTCAATCATTCATAGAATCCTAGAATATTTTTTAAAAATGGAAAAATATCTTTAAACATTTATTCCAAACTTACCTGGAAAAATTTCAAGAAAGGTCACTCTCACTGGGGTAAAAAAGGTGTTCAGCCCAGGTGAGATGGATTCTGGGAAAGTCAGAGAGAATCTAAATCACAGCAAATCAAACAACTAAGACCTTCATTCCTGGCTCAGAGAGAGGAGCAAATCAGTGGGGTAGCACAAGTCGAGCTCAGAAGGCAAACTCTGGGAAACCAGGCTGTTTCCTTAAAAGAATTAACACAAGGAGCATTTGTGCTCCAAGCCAAGGTTCAGAGCTGCACAGGAAGCTTGGGGCAATGCCCTGTTTACCACAGTAGCAGAGTTGAATTGTAAAAGTTAAAAAAAAAAAAAAAAAAAAAAAAAAAGAAATGCCAAAGGAAAAGGGGAAAAAAATGAGCAAGAAATAAAATACATAGAGAATCGAATCCTAAATAATCATCCAAAAACCTCCTACCGGAAACAATTCACAGCTTTAGCAGAATTGCAGGATATAAAATAAACCCACACAAATCATCAGCATTTCTATTACTGACAATGCCCATGAGCAAGTGATAGAAAAAGACATTTTATTTAAAATTACGGTAAAATTACTTGGGAGTGTACCTGCCAAGACATACCCAAGAACTATATGATCACAGTTAAAAAAACATACTTTTCACAAAGTCAGAGCTAAAAAAATTGAAAAAAATATAAATTGTTCATGATAAGCTGAGCTAATATAATAAAAATGATAATTCAGTGTCATAGTAATCACACTGCCAAAACATAATTTTATAGAACTAGAAAAAATAATAACAAAATTCATCTGGAAGAACAAAAAGTCAAGAATGTCAAAGGAATTAATGGAAAAAAAAGTCCAAAGAATAGTGGCTTAAGCAGTACCAAACCTAAAAAACTATATTATAAAGCAGTAGTCATGAAGAATATTTGGTACTGGCTAAGAAATAGAGTGGTGGATTAGTGGAATAGATTAGATACACATGACACAATAATCAAGGCCTATAGTAATCTAGTATTTGTTGAATCCCTAAACTTTAGCTTCTTGAATAGCAACTCACTTTTTGACAAAAATTATTAAGAAAACTGGAAAATAATATGTCAGAAACTCAGAACAGATCTACATCTCACACCCTATACCAAAACAAGATCAAAGTGAATATATGATTTGGACATAAAGGATGATACCATAAACAAATTAGGAGAACAAGCAATCATTTACCTATCAGATCTTGAGAAGGGAGGAATTTATGACCAAAAAAGAACTAGAGAACATTATGAAATACAACAACTTTAATTACATTAAATTAAAAAAAAGATTTTGTCCAAATAAAACAGAGAAACAAGATTAAAAGAGAAGTACAAAGCTTGGAGAAAAAAAAAATTTACAGTCAGTATTTCTGATAAAGTCTCATGTCTAAAATATACAGTGAACTGTGTCAAATTTATAAAAATACAAGTCTTTTCTCAGTTGATAATAGGTCATAAGATATGAACAATTTTCAGATAATAAAATTAAAGCCATCTATATTTATATGAAAAAATGTTCTAAGTCACTATTGATTAGAGGAAATGAAAATTAAAACAACTCAGATACCACCTTACACCTCTCATATTGGCTAAGATGACAGGAAAATATACTGATAAATGTTGGAGGAGATATGGGAAAGCCATGGCACTAATGCATTGTGGGTGGAATTGTGAAATGATCCAAAACATTTTGGAGAGCAGTCTGGAACTGTGCCCAAAGGGCTATCAAACTGTGCATACCCTTTGACCCAGCAGTGGGTCTGTATCCTAAGGAAATCATAACTGAGGTAAAAGAACCCACATGTGCAAAAATGTTTGTAGCAGTTCTTTTTGTGGTAGCAGAGTACTGGAAAATGCGTAGATGCCTATCTATTGGGGAATGACCAAACAAAAAGGTAATATAATATGCTTGTTCTATACAAATGATGAACAAGCTGATTTTAGAAAAGTCTGGAAACATTAACATGAAGTGATGCTGAGGAAAGGAAGCAGAACCAGAAATATAATGTTCACAATAATGGCAAGAATGTGTGATTATCAACTATGAAAGACTTGATTCTTCTCAGTTCACTGATCCAAAGCAATCTCGATAGACTTTAAACAGAAAATGCCATCTGCATTCAGAAAAAGAACTAAGGAGACTGTAAATCAACAACATGCTATGTTCACTTATTTTTTTTTTCTGTTTTTTTATCTCTCCTGTGGTCTTTCCTTTTTATTCTGCTTTTTCTCTACCTCTATGATTCATAAAGCAATGGGTGCTAAAAATAAATATTTTTAAAAAATGCTATTACAACTTTTAAAATAGAAATCTAGTCCACTTTATTAATCTTAAATCTGGATCCTATCCATTTTTAACCTATATTGTCTATTCCATCTATCTATCTATCCATACCCTGTTATACAAGCTCTCTCTAGGGCATTCACCCTGGTACATGTTAACATATATGGGGCTTGATTTAATTGATTAATCACTTTTAAAGAAGAATATTTCAAGTACTTCACACTTTACAGAGGTTTCCTCCTTGACCTAGATATGGTAGATTTCCTCCATTACATGGGTGAGTGATTTATAAAAGCATATATTTCTTTTATTTAAATCAGACATGTTATTTATTATTAGAAAATTATTGAATAATTGTATTCTATTGTTGTATCTGCTAAAGAATCCTGAATGATCTTGATGTTTTGATGGGAGATATCTTCCTCTAAAAATCATTTACAGCATTTACAGCATGACATTTTGTTCCACTAAATCATTTATTTTCACAATCAACAGAAAACAGGAACAATGGAATCATTGTTATCAACCTTATATTATCAACCTTTATCAATCAATTATGAGATGGTAAAGATATCTTTCACTGTTGAATATCATTTACAAAATGATACTTTAATATAAGGTAAAGGGCTACTTATATATTTGGGAAAATTCCTCAATTTATATAAATAACTTTCATAAACATGATATAAATAAATATAGTAGACATATGGGTAAGTACTTGCTGCTCCTTTCTCAATTCTTTTACTGGTAATAATAAGCTTTGAGATTTCGAACATAGCTTTACATCTTCTCTTGCTACAGATACATTTCACTATGGTAGTTAAATTCCTTCCCAACTATTTATTACCAAACAAATATTTTCTATGAATACTTGGTCTTTTACTTCATTCTCTTTTAGTCTTCTCACACAAAATGTTCCATCTTCTGACTATGGAAAAAAATTGTAAAGATTTTATCCATTTTAAACTTAAATACAAAATGAAAACAAAAATGTGTCATGTATACAGCAAGCATGGGGATATTAAATATATAACAGTAATTTCTATTTCAGGAAAACTTACACATTGTTCTTAAAGCTACCCAGGATTTCTGCTGTGCACTATTTATTTTATAATTTTTTTTCTTCCTCCTGCTTCACACTCTAAAGAAGGCTACAATTCAATATGGAAATTGCACATATATGCATGTGCACACATACACTGGTATTTATAAATATACACATACACACTCATACATATTTTTACTTATCTCTTTCTCTGGAGCTATATAGCATTTTCTTTCATAAGTCCAAGTCTTATTTTTATAAATCAACTAGCTCATCATCTCCTATACCACACAGCAGTATTACATAATCACATCCTATTTGAGAGATTGTCTATGAAAGTTCCCCCCACCTCAACCACCAGTTTTCTGCATTCATGCTACTCTTGGCTACATTGGTTTATTTACAAAGGAAAATTTTTTAAATAATTGAAATTATCCATTTTACTTCCACAAAGCTATTACCTTATACTTTAATAACTGAAACTGATGAATCTTCTTTTGTTGCATGTTTCCCCTCCCCCTAGTTTCTTTGAATTTGCTGATTTTTTATTCTTCCCAGTGATTTTTATTGTTTTTTTCCTAACTCAGTAATTTTTTTTAGTAATTTATTTGGAATGGCATTGGAATTTACTTAGGTAAAGTTGTCATTTTTTATTATTTTGAATTTTTCTACCCATCAACAATAAGCATGACTCCACTAATTTAAATGTGACTTTATTTGTATATTAAAAAAGCCTTTTATGTTTATGTACAAGTAGTTCCTTTTATTATTATGACAGGTATATGCTTAAGTATTTTATAATGTCTAGTTATTTTAAATGGTATAGCACAATATTATATAATATTGTTGACACATAATGTTGTTTCCTTATTTTTTTCTTTAAATTTCTTTTAGCTTTAATTTTGCATGAGATCATGATTACTATCCCTGTTTTTTTACATAATAAATTTTATTCCAACCCACTATTTTATTTTGGTGTGTATTTCTTATTTTCATTGTATTTCCTGAAAGCAATATATTGTTGAATTCAGATTTTTAATCTACTAACTGGGCATTTTACTGATTTTCCCCTCATATCTGGAATGTTCTTTTTCCTCAACTCTGTCTCCTAGCTTTTTATAAGTTCCAGCTTAAATTACATATTTTATAAGTCTTTCCCAATTTCTTTGGATTCTAGTGCCTTTTCTCTTCTAATTCTCTTGTCTCTGTATGTGTCTCTCTCTTTCTCTCTCTTTCTCTCTCTTTGTCTCTCTCTCTCTCTCTCTCCCCCATGTGTGTGCATGCATGTGTGTGTGTACATATATATTCCTATATATTTTAGCTATCATAAACAAGCAATAATAGCTTAGCTATGTAAATCTTAGATGTTATAGCTTCTTGGTGTACATTTTGTTTACATATTTTTTCCTCCAGTCCACTATGATCTCTTTGAGGGCAGAGACTATCTTGACTTTTCTTTGTGATTCTACCATTCAGTGTAGTGCCTGACTCATAGTACATTCTTAGTTAAAAAAAAAAAAAAAGGTATACTTACTCAATATTTGTATCTTATGAATAAAATTTTAAATCAGAGATATTAGATTCAAAGTGTGGTAGTCTTCTATTTTTAATAAATTTGTCAAAGTGGATTTTACAAATCATTCATATTGCTGTCTCATTTGTGGTTTTAGTTCCATTTACATCCTTGAATGTAGGTGAGATTACTTTGCTTAATAAGTTATCTAGTCAAGCTTTTTTTTTTTTTGTTAACTATTGTCATCTAATTCTATCAGTTTATGAGACAATTCTGCTAATTACTGGATCCATCATTCTTCTTCATAACATATTACTGATAAGCTTATATTTTAACTTGATGTTATCTTTAATGGCCATCTATCTTCATTTGGCAAGAAAGTCAAATGTTTGCTGACTAAAGTACCTTCTGGGGATATTTTAGCCTTCTTATGGTGGTTAATTGATGTTGGTAAAAGTTCTGGATTAAATTGCTCTAGTGGGTGTTGATATTATTTCTACTCATGTTTCATTTTTATTTTGATAAATTATCCAAATAACTTGTGATCTGGAAATTTAAATTATGTCATAATTTCTCATTATTATACTTTATTTTTATTATATATTATTTCAACTATAGTGAATTATTATTTTGACTACACAAATAATCCAGAGGTACTCCGTATATAAACAATGAGTCTTTGTTTTGATTTTTATTGAGTCAAAAAGCATTTATTATTAGTCAGGCACCATGCCAACTTTTTGAAATACAAATAAAAGGAAAAGGAAAAAAAGTTTCATCAAAGAAATTACATTGTAATGAAGACGATCATACATAGAAGGAAATTTAAAAAGGGAGGGTGAGGGGACAGATATTTAATATGGTATAGGAAGTTAAGAGTGCCACCTGGAGAGGAATGAGAAATGGCCATTGTGAATTCTGTCTTTAAATTCAAGTGCTAGAAGGATTTATACAATATGTAATTATTTTCATTAGTTTTGATATTATTTGTAGCTCACCTTGTTCACCAGCTACTAATTTGTCTGACTTTCTTGGTTTTAAGTGCCAATAAAATCATATTTTCTACATGAAGCCTTTACCAATCCCTCTTAATTCCAGTGATTTCTCTATAAATATCTATTTATCCTATATATAGCTTGTTTCATATAAATTTATGTGCATGTTGTCTCCTTCATTAAACTGATAATTCCTTGAGGCAGTGATTGTCTTTTGCTTCTTTTTGTATCCCAAGAACTTAGCACAATCCCTAGCACCTAGCAGGGATTCAGAAAATATTTATTGATTAATTGGATAAAATTTTCAATGTTGTAATTTAATATTTCATCATGGAATGAAGGTGAACTTGAGTTCTTAAGGACTCTTCTATCAAGATAGAAGCTCTAGAAGGTTACAGAATTATGAAAAGACTGCAAAGCTAGCCCTGAAAATAACTCTTTTCTGATGACTATCCTAGTTAATCACTGAGAATCATATCGCCATCAGATTCATAAATGTTTTTCTAATGATAATGACATAATATAGGGAAGAAGACAAAGGGTGATAATAATCATAGTTTTATTATTGTCAACAAACTTAATTTTCATTGATGGTCCCTAATTATGAGATAATTAATGACCAATAATAAATATAGTGCTAAATGACCTTAATTATGTTAATCTTGATATTCTTTCTATAAACAAAAGTAGAAGGTTGCATCTAAATGGTCCATGAGTTCTCCAACCAGCAGCTGGGGAAAAAGAAAGGTTAAGTGTTTTATTACATGCTTCAAATATTTAAGAATGATCCCATGGAAATTTTGGTTATCAAGAATGTCAGTATGAATAATATTTTTGTTTTGTGTTGCAATAAAAGATCATCATGACAAGGCAGCTTATGCATCAACATTGGTTGCCAAGAAAAAAATAATAGAGAAATTCCATGTGAAAGTGAGGTAAAGTAAAGATGTGAAGATAGATAGATAGATAGCTATTTAGATAGATATAAATACACATGGACATACACTTGTTAAAGAATGTTTCAGAAAAAAAAAAGAATTGACGAAGGCCAAAGATTTGTAACTACACAAAAGACAAGCCTCTACATAATTAAAACTTAAATAAACTTATATTAGAATTAATAACTGTAATATCTGGACTAACTCCCTGGAAGGCCTCAGGATCAGTCAAAGTTAGGATTAATCAAAGTTCTTGGTCTTTAGGGGGAGAAGTTAAGGAGGCAGGCAAGCTGCCACACAGCTTGCCAAAGATGTATCCTGGATTCTGGAGTCAGGAGTTTCCACCCTCTCTCCTCCTCATCCTGCCTCCAACTGACTCTGACTTCTCTCCCTTCTCCCTCCAATCCTTCCTTATGATTATCTCACCACCAAACAATCAGCAATCACCAATGGTGAGGAGAGCCATCACATCATTATTTCCTCTAACTATGTATATAGAGAGGTATTATCTCACATCAAATAGGTAATCAGCCTTAAGTATTCTGCTATCTGATTCAAGCACACCTTTTCAGAGTTTTAGCCCTCTACATCTCCCACTTTCTTTTGTTTTAGAACACAGGGGGTGACTCCCTCCCTGACTTCTCAGAGAGGTGAGAGCCCCAAAAAGGAAGTGATCACACTCTCCTTGACTTCTCAGGAAAGGAGCTGAAAACACCAAAATGGAGGTGATCACACCCTACCTGACTTCTCAGGAAAAGAGATGAAAAATACCAAAGGGAAGCAGGGAGTCAAGCCAGATATTGTTACCAGGTTTCTGGGCTGACGGCTCTTACTAGAAACAGATTTGCACAAACCCATCAGCATGGGAGATATTACACAAGCACATAGCAATAAAGCACAGGCTAGCAGTGATGACTCTCCACACAGTTGGTGCAGGCTCAATGTGGTGTAACAAACATGAATTGTACATGCAAGTAGTAATATGACAAACAATATGAATCAGCATGGTATTGTAAAAGATTTCCAGAAGTCTCAGAAGGAGGGTATGTAAATAACAATCACACATATACCTCCTTCAGCAGCCAAGAGATAGTCCAAAAGCTATCTATTGTCCTTTACTTCATGCGTCAGGGAATCCAATGATCTCTGCAAGTTTTTGAAGCCCTGAAATAGTCTTATTATATGTCAGGGAATCCAATGATTACTGCAGATTTTGAAGTCCTGCAACAGTCTCATCATGTGTCAGGGAATTCAATGATTTCTGAGGATTCTGAAGTCCTGCAACAGTCTTATCATTTCTCAGGGAATCCAATGATTCCTGAGGATTTTCAAGTTCTACAACAAACATCATGTCTCAGGGATTCCAATGATTCCTGAGGGTTTTGAAGTCCGCAAAAGTCTCATTAACAATTTTCGATGTCCATGAGTCAATTGCCATAACTGCCATGCTCTTTCAGTGGTGGGCACAATTAGCAATGGAACCACCTGATGTTTCTAAGATCTTCTCCTTTGTTTCAAGGGTCTGCTCCATCTCTCTTTCATGAACTAGGCAAATACAGCTCATTGGTACCCATCTGATTCCTTTTCCATCTGTAGAAATACAAGCAAACCTTCTTTCCCAAGCAGTTAACTTATCTGGTTCCTTCCATTCACCACTTTTTAGATCTCTCCACATCACCTGGCAATTATTTAAAGATAGTGGAGCTGCTCACATTGGACACTGCCCTATAAAAAGTGGGTTATAAAACCTGTCTGCCCGAGTCAATGCATCTTTATCAAAAATCTTTTTTTTCTTTTGTTTTTGGAGGAGTGTCTTGATGTCTCTGTTTTTTCTCTCTAGTATTGCCTGTCCTTGAGGATTGAGAGGTATGCTGGTGGTGTGTAAAATCTGATACTGTGCAAAAAAGTGTGCAAAATGTTTAGAAGTATATGCAGGACCATTATCTGTTTTTATTGCTTGTGGCACACCCATAATTGCAAAAGCTTGTATAAGGAATTCAGTGACCTGTCTTTTTTTTTTTTATTTTTTTTTTACTGGTGGTATTGCAAAAGTAAATCCTAAAAAGATATCTACTACAACATGAATAAAAGACAGATGACCAAAAGATTTATAATGGGTCACATCCATTTGTCAAATTTCATTGGGTCTCAATCCATGAAGGTTCTTCTCTGGAGGAAGCATAGGAGCATGGAAAGGAAGACAAGGCATACAAGCTTTTACTATGTTCCTAGCTTCCTCGTTTGTTATCCCAAATTGCAAACATAAAGCTCAAGCAGCCTGATGATATTTAGAATAAGATTCTTGTGCTATCTGAAATAAAGGAGTATTGGCCAACATGGTTAAAAAGCTATCTGCCTTTGAGTTGCCATCAAAAATAGGTCCTGGAAGTCCACTATGTGAGTGGGCATGCAAGATATAAATCTTATCTGGATGCTTTTTCACTTGCTCTTGAAATTCTTTAAAGAGCTGATATATATTGGAAGCTACAAATTTGGGCTGTGGCAATTTTTTGTACCACACCTACTGAATAGGCCAAATCAGATATTGTATTTATATTTCCTGGATAATAAGTAAGAGCTAGAATGATTGCATACAATTCCTTCTGCTGAGTGGACTGAAAAGGAGTTCTGACTACTCTCTTTATAGTTTAAGTCATGAGAATATACAGCACAAATGTTACATTTGGATGCATCCGTAAAGATAGGTGGTCTTTTAAGAGAAACTTCAGAAACCTTTTCTTCAAAAATCCATAGCCAATTATATAATAGTTATTTATTATATTAGACTATTATATAATAGTCTTTGATGGAAACTCCTGTGTGAAATTTGACTCAATTGGCATCGAGCATTCTGGGAACCGGTTCAATTCTGAATAGTAGGTGGTTATGCTGGACGCAGCAATAGTAACTCCTACTGACCTCCACAGGACACTGTATGAGTGCCCTGTGTGTTCCGGAGTTGTTGGTCTACTGTCTATTTGTTTTTAAGTCTACTTGTGTATATCTGGTTCTGTGTGCCAGTGGCACAACTCTGGTTCTGGGTGCCTTTTTGTACTATCTGGTTCTCTGGGCATTCTCTGTGAAGACAGATAAATGTACCAAACAGGGGCTTGGAAGCCTAAAAAGCTCCATTTGGATTCTTGGAGGGAAGACTCTCGAGCTGCAACAATTTCCCTCAGAGTTATTCTAAGGTTTCTGAATAGTCCCTTAGTCTGTATATGTTAAATGTTTTGTTTTATGTTGTAATTATGCCCCCTATGTCTGTGTGATTTTTGTTCTGTGTTTGTGACTTGTTCGTCATGTCGATTTAAAAAGCTCTTAAGTTTTAATGATGGTTAAGAAATTTGGCAATTGGTTATTTCAATGTTGCAACTGTGCTTAGTATAAAAATTTGCTTGTAATTTTAAACCTTTTAACCTGTTGTATTAATTTGAAAGTAAAAAAAAACAAAAATAGTTGACTATTTTAAACTTCTGGGGAAGTTTTCCCTGAAAAGCAGGTTTCAAAACCTGCTAGAGAGGAGTAATGACAATAAAACCTTATCTGCTTGATGCCACCTGGGAAAAAGAAGTTTATGCTAGTAGCCTTGAAGCACTCAGGCAGAAGGAAGAAAATCTCTTTAAAAACTATTTGTTTTGCTTCTGAAACAATAGATAATTTGTTAACATTATGGGTTATGTTTGCTGGACATGTGGGTTTTATGGAGTTATCTAGCTATTGACTGTATTGTGAATCTTAAACCCTCTGAAGGGAAAAGGAAAGGAGAATGACGTTGATTTATTAAAGATTGGTTTGCAGGAGTAGTTGTAGGTTTGAAGGGTTTTAGGAGTAAAGAAAGAGAAGAGATGGGGGTAAGAGAAACAGGAGAGGATCTTTTGTCTTCAAAGCAAAAGATTCAACTCTCCCCCACCCCCCGCATGGCTTCTGCTACTTTAGCAATGGAGCATCTAGTAAAAGGATTGCTAAAATTTGTTTAAAGTATGTCACTGAGGAAAAGAGAAGAGTTAAGTAGGAAGAGAAAAAGGAAGGGTTTTAATGGAAAGACGTCTGTGTGAGGAAGCTGGAGTGGGAACAGGAGGGAATCTTTTGTGCAGATTTAACTCACATTCCTTTCTCCCTTCCTTCTCCCCCCCCTCCATTAAGTGTGTTCCAGCCTTTTTTCTTATCAAGTCATAGGTAGCTGATAGGAGCAACTGTGATTTTAAAGAGACAGCCTACATTTGTTTTTGGTTTTTTTAGATACATAATGATTTCCTTGGTTAAGAAATATAGTCACACAACTCTGAGATACCACTACACACCTGTCAGATTGACTAAGATGACAGGAAAAAATAATGATTAATGTTGGAGGAGATGCAGGAAAACTGGGACACTGATGCATTGTTGGTGGAGTTGCAAATGAATCCAATCATTCTGGAGAGCAATCTGGAATTATGCCCAAAAAATTATCAAACTGTGCATATCCTTTGATCCAGCAGTTCTCCTACTGGGTTTATATCCCAAAGAGATACTAAAGAAGAGAAAGGGACCCACATGTGCCAAAATGTTTGTGGCAGTCCTGTTTGTAGTGGCTAGAAACTGGAAAATGAATGGATGCCCATCAATTGGAGAATGGTTGGGGAAACTGTGGTATATGAATGTTATGGAATATTATTGTTCTGTAAGAAATGACCAGCAGGATGAATACAGAGAAGCTTGGAAAAACTTACATGAACTGATGCTGAGTGAAATGAGCAGAACCAGGAGATCATTATATACTTCAACAATGATACTATATGAGGATGTATTCTGATGGAAGTGGATTTCTTTAACAAAGAGAAGATCTAACTCAGTTTCAATTGATCAATGATAGACAGAAGAAGCCACACCTAAAGAAAGAACACTGGGAAATGAATGTAAACTGTTTGCATTTTTGTTTTTCTTCCCAAGTTACTTTTACCTTCTGAATCCAATTCTTCCTGTGCAACAAGAGAACTGTTCGATTCTGCACACATATATTGTATCTAGGCTATACTGTGACATATTTAACATGTAAAAGACTGCTTACCATATGGGGGAGAGGGTGGAGGGAGGGAGGGGAAAAGTCTGAATAGAAGTGTGTGCAAGGGATAATGTTGTAAAAAATTACCCTGGCATGGATTCTGTCAATAAAAAGTTATAATTGCTAAAAAAAAAAAAAAAAAAAAAAGAAATATAGTTATAAATGTGATCTATAATTTGGTAGAGTTATTTTTAAAAGTTTAATTGATATTTCAAAGAATCTTTCAGATTCTTTTATGTGGTATTAGGATATTCTGTATAAGTTTTAATTGATTGTATTGATTGTATCCTGAGGTTGTGTCCATCATTTAAATGGCTTCTGAAAATAATAACTTTTTTCCTTGTCCTTTTGAAAATGTTTCTATTATGGGCAATATTTAATTTAGAATTTTTCTATGTATTGGCTATTTTAAAGCAAAATGATTTGTATAATGTTTGACTTACTTAGATATGAAAGATGAGTTGTGAACTTACTGGGCCAAATTTCTTACTGTTATCAATGTAAGATCATGGTAAATACCTGTTTGGGATTTATCAGAAATTTTGTCCAATGGAATTTTTTATTGGGGGTAAATTTTGTTGGGCTTGTAATTAATATTTAGAGGGAGTTTTTAAGCTCCACACTCCGATGGTTAGTGGGACAATTACCTGCAGTATAACTGGGTTAAGGCTACTTTATCCTGTGTCTTGTATGGACTGAAGAATCACTTTTTAAATTATGTTATAGTCAAAGTTCTGCATTTTTTTCTCCTCCTGTGCCTAATAGGAGCCAATGGTCAATAGAATTTGTTAATACAATTCAATTGTGTCATACCTTGTTGTTTCCAATCTGATTATATGTAATCATTATATCCCAAATGCTTAGGAAAATAAGTATTTAGACTGGTCATCTGTCTGTTACTGGATATTTGTGCTTTGTTTTTAAAAGGTTTCTAAATGATGAGGACAATTAACAGTGGTCTGTGAAATCTGCTGTTTTATTTATTGGGAATATAGCTGACAGCCATTTGCCTGCCTTGTGAAGCAAACTCAACTGCTGGCTCTTCACATTTGGAAGCAGTCTAGTGAATCAAGTCTCTCTATCTCAGACTATTCTAATCTTATTAGATTTGGTTTTTGGTTGTTCTAGATCTTGGTCAAATTACAGACTATTGAACCTCTTCTGAGACATGAATTGGTCCATCTGAGCATCGGGAAGCTTTGGTAGCTGTTAGCATGCCACATCTACCCACCCTGTGTGGATTGAGAGCCTTCGACCCTTTCTCAGCCGGAAGCAGCTTCGATTGAGTCCATTGTCCCTGCTCCTGACATAATTTCAACTGATATGAGGGAAGTAGGAAAGTGGTTGATAAATTATTGTCAAAATCACAACTGTATTAATGTGTTTAAGATTTGGGATGGAAATTGTTAAATTGTGTAACTATTGCTGTTATGGATGTATAGGAATTTTATATGTGAGATGGTTATTTTGTGCTTTAACTTTGGAACCTCTTATTCCATTGGAGTTGTCCTGGCAGACTCAGTGTTTTGGACTTTTTTTTTTTGAAACAACCAGAAATCAGGCACTTTGGCACTTGGCAGTCTCCAGTCCTGTAATACCAGTTTCTTAATTAGTATTTCAGCATTCTCAAAGGATGTTTCAAACCTCTAAAAGTTTGGAGTTTGCCTGCCTTGATGGTCTAACTGTGCATATTCTCAAAGCTCTGCTCAGAAATCTGTATCCTAGCAGAAGCCCTGTCTGTTCCTCTGGGTAGGGACAGATGGAGCTACTCCAAGCCCTACACTTCTCCCCTGGAGAAGGTTGCTCCTCTGAATGGGCAGCATGTCTGTCTTGAGCCTTTCTTCTCCCTATATAAGCAGAGGTTGAGTTAAGTGCACAAATGACTGCAGACCACCTAACACAATGAACTGTCCTCTCAAACTGTATTCTCTGGCAGAGATGGTGCTCCATCTGTCATGCTGCAACAGGGAGCCTTTGTATTGCTGTTAACTCTGGGGTTGTCAGGGAGAGACTTGCCCTTGCCATACAAGTCCTTGCATTTTTCTATTTTTATTTTGGTTTATTTGCCTCAAATAGGTTTGGTCAACATTATGGTGCTGAGACCTTCCAGGTATCTAGGGAAAGGTAATTCAATGATTTGATCTGTGTGCCACAGTTCTCTTAATGGTCCTGCCCTAGTTTCCCTAAATGGCCCTACCTCAGTTTCCCTGACTTGTTCTGCCTCACTTCCCCTGTTTGCAAACCCCCCTCCTGTTACTTAGGGCTAGTTACTTGTACATGTGCCAACACTAGATAAGGGGATGTTCAATGAAATCTATGGGTAAGCGACCCTCCTACAGGCCTCAAGATCCTCCTGGCCTGACTGATGGCCAGGGCTGGCAGCACCCTTCAGAAGGATGTGTGAATCTTCCAAATGCCTTGTGCTATCCTTTGTTTCAAAACTGCACTCTCTAACTCACTTAGGGAGGACTCCCTTATATGATCTGTTTTCCCATTTCTTTTTTTTTTTTGCCTGGAATAAAAACCCTCACTGAGATTGCTCCTTGCTGATGTCTGACCTGTGCCAAGGTGAACCTACCCATCCCTCCACTGTGCCTGCTCTGCTCCCTTGGGGACTCACACCTGGTGAACACTGAGAAGTGGATTTCATGGACATGGAAACCCGGGTTCAAGGACATCATTTTCTTTTGCTTTTTGTTGAAACCTTCTCAGGTTGGCCCAAAGCCTTTCCTGTAAAATCCAAATATGCTTTGGTCGTAGCCAAGAAACTTGTGACTGAAATTATGCCCTGGTTCGGATTCTCTTTCTCCCTGGGGTCTGACATAGGCCTGGCTTTTGTTTCTGATGTTGTTCAGTCCCTGGCACAGGCCCTCAGGTTCAAGTGGCACCTGCACTTGCCTATGGACAATAGAGTTTGGGTCAGGTAGAAGGCATGAACAGTGCACTAAAGGAGCATATTTCTAAGCTCCAGGTGAGAATTGGCAAAACCTGGATAGGAGCCTATTCAGTGCCCCATCCCCATCCTTCCCCTCATGGGGCAGAACGGCTCTTATGATGTTACTAATGATTCCCTTTTCAAGTCCCTACAGCCTCTCCAGGACACCCATGCAGTGGTCAGAGCTCTCTATCCAGCCTCTGCCCAGTTTCCCCCACCCCAGCTGCTGGACCAGTCCTCCAACCAGATGGTTGGATCCTGACCAGAAAATTTCCTTGTGGCTCTGCCTTGGAACCCCATTGGACTGGACTTTACCAGATCATTCCAATCCCTCAATAGTGAAGGTGATCCACGGTGAGGCTTGAATCCATCATTCACATGTGAGGCCTTACTCTGCTCTTGAGGAGCCTGCAGAACCTGACTCAGGAAGAGGGTGTTTTTATATCTTATCCCCTTTTATGGCCTGATCCTCTTTCTTGTTTCCCCCACCCTACTGAGGAAGCCCACACACTATTCTCCCCATAGATATATGTAGAACCTAATAAGAACTACTCGGGGAGAGGCCAGAAATGAGACTTACAGGCAGCCCTGGGTCTATCTGGATCTATGCCAGCTCTTGAGAAGCTCTTGGAATTCCCCTCCCTCCCACTGACATTGTTTACAAGACTCATGGAAAATGGTTCTTCCAAATAAAGGGAAGGGACTGTGGGAACACGGCTCTCCCCTCATATGGATGTGAGTCCTTGAGCATGGAGAAAGGGTTGGGGAAAACCCAGTACTATATGTGCCCAGAGGGCAGATTGCCCAGATCATGGGGCTGTGAGACCATAGCAGAGTGGCTCTCTGAGGGAGGCCAGGACTCCTACATTAAGGTTCATAGGTTAACACTACCACAACATTGTCAGAAGAAAGGCACCTCCAATCCCATTGCAGTCACAATGAAAGCATAGTATAATGAGGCCTGGGAATTGGGAAGGGCCTGGGGTATCAGGTTTTATGTGGCAGAAAGAGATTAGGTAGCCCTGCTCACAATCCAAAGAAGGACCCTCCCAAGGGAAAACATCCCCGTAGGCACTAATGCAGTTGTTAATCCCCTCATTTACCCCTGAAACCAGCCATGACCACTTCTCATTTGGGAGGGGAAACCACGACATTTGTCCCCACACCCTCCCAGTCCCTGGGGACTGCTGTCTCCCTATAAAACCTTTATGTCAGCCCTTGATGGAATACACCTGCTGATAAACCTGACCAGCCCCACTCTTGCCACAAGCTGTTGACTCTGTCTGGACCCGTCCCCCCTCCTTATTTTGTGAACATAGGCTTAAATGCCACCTGGGGGACAGAGGCCCCCTCCATCCAGAATCCTTCACTCTCGCTGAGAATCTGCCCCATAGCACACATTTCCAGATTAACTTTGGTAAGGGTGCAGGGTGAGCCACAGGTGCATCAAACTGGAAGGCTATGATCTGGAGTACTCCCCATCCAAAAAGCACTGTGTAGTGGTTACCGAGGGTCCCCCATACAAAAATACCATAAACTTCCTAAAATGGGCCCCAACAGGGTCCTATTTTGCATGTACCATGGGATTAACCCTTTGTATCAGTGAATTCACTTTAGCCTTGGAAGAATTCCAAGAGCTTTGCTTAGTTGAGTATGTGCTCTCTTAGGTTTATCTATATTCTGAAGAAGGGGCCGAAGAACATTTTGGTCTGTTAGATAGGGCAAGGAAGGTTGCTCCTACTCTTGCCCCCCTTCTAGTGGGACTAGGAATAGCAGGCTCCATGTCTGTGGGGACTGCTGCCCTGATCCATGGTGACAGTCAGCTGTTGGTCTGGGTTCCCAGGTGGACCAGGATTTAAAGGACCTGGAAAATCAAATATCCTTCCTGGAGAGCTCCTTAAACTCCTTGGCAGAGGTGGTCCTATAGAATTGTCAGGGCCTAGATTTGCTCTATCAAGGAGGAATATGTATGGCCCTCAGGGCAGCTTGCTGTTTCTATGCTAACAACTCTGGGGTAATAAGGAAGTCCCTCTCTGCACTTAGACAATGGATCAAGGACCAGGAGAGGGCTCAACATCAAACAATGTCTTGGTACCAGTCACTTTTCAATTGCTCCTGTTGGGTAACCTCTCTTGTGACCTCCCTGATAGGCCCCTTTACCCTATTTCTGCTGGTTCTACTGATTGCCAATTTGATTAATTGTTTAACCACATATATATCAGGAAAAGGATCCAAGCTGTTTGTCACCAGGGTCACTTACTTTCTTGGCCTCTGATGAATTCAGTCTCTAAACTTTCTCAAGAAAAGGGAGGAATGAAGTGGAAAAGCACCTCAGATTGGACTATGAGAACCATAATCTTGAAACTCTGTAGTTAGAAGTTTGTTACTAGCTGTTCATGCCCTAATGTAGATGGTATTTTTATACCCTCAGATGTGCCACCCTAAAAAAACAAAAAACAAGAAAAAAAACTATGACCTTGATAACTTGATAAAAAATAAATACTGTTGTATTGCCATCTGGGAATGGCACCTTTAGTGTGATAATCTTTGCCTTCTGTCTAGAATAGAAATTCCTTTTATTATGACAAATGTATTACAAAACATTTTAATGTCTCTCTCTTCTTTCTATAAATATGTGGCCCTGAGATCATTCATTCGCTGATTCCCCTGTTCTGATGGGATTTAGTCACTAGCTAGCAATAAATACTTTTAAATTTTCGTTATTTTGGCTATACTGTATTTTCTCTCGTGTGGGCACTTCAATGCTACTACTTCTCCTGGTTGATAAGTTACACATTGTCTACCTGTATTAGTAACTGGAATATTATCTACACATTGCCCAGTTTCCCACATCAATGTATGGATAAACACTGTTTTGTAAGTACTCTCAGGAGGTGAAATGGTCAAGCCTACTATTCCTGGAGGCAAGGGATCCATGGGCTGGAGAGGAACAGGTTTCACCTCTCCAGGGGGTATCTCAATTGTCCCAGCTGCATACAACTCTATTCTCCCAAATTATAATCCCTTTCTCTTCTCAGGTTGCTTCCTGGCATATTGATTATGTAATCCCTTTCTCCCATCAGATTCCTTCTTGGCTGATTGGCATGTCTGAGTACTGAACTTTTAAAGACTCTGGGTGTAGCATCGGCTGCCATCATGCCCCAAGTGTTTTTTGCCTTGGGACCTGGGGCTGGGCCCCCCATCCCATTTTCCTGAATCAATCTACATTCTGATGCCCAATGGAAGCCTCTGTTGCATTTTGGACATGGGGTCTTGTTTTTCCACTCTGTTTTGTCACTCTAACTTTATGCCAACATTGAGCTTTCAGATACCCTACTTTACCACATTGAAAGCATTGATGATTCTCTCTGGAAGATCCTTACCAAAAGGGACCCTGTCTTCCCATGTTGGGATCTTGGGAAGTCTGCATCATAGCCTGGGTATAAAATGTATTTGTGCCCACTGTGGCACAGGTTCTCATGATCTCCTCTAAAGAAGCATCCTTGTGTAGTCCTAGTATAATTCTTCTGAAAACTTCATCAGCATTTTCTTTAGCAAGTTGTCTTATCATAATTTCAGTTGATGCATTTTCACCAATAGTTCATATGACAGCTGTCTGTAGATGTCCTGCAAAATCAGCAAAGGGTTCATTTGTCCCTTATGCTATTTTCATGAAGGCTTCCCCTCTATCTTGCCTTCCTTGGAGGGTGTCCCATGCTTTGATAGCAGCAGAAGCAATTTGCTCATATGCTGCTATGGGATAATTAATCTGTGCTGAAGTGTCTGCATAAGAACCTACACCTGTTAGTTGGTCACAGGTGATTGGTGTATTAACTCCAGATTGCCTATTTAGTTGGGCTTGTGCCCTACAGAGTTCATTATATTCAGAAGGCCACAAGTTTTGTCCAGGCTCTAAGCATGTCCTTATTTATTATGGGCCAGAACTCTGAACTTGAAACAAGGATTCTTACAAGGTGTTAATTCAGTGGAATTGATGAGACAATGATTATCTAGTTTAGCATGGTGATTAATAGTTCTCTAAATTCAGTATGATTGATTTAATCTTACAACAAATAATGGTTTCCTAGTGATATAATTATTGGTTTATATTCACTGTAGAGCATATAAGATAGGAGCCTCAGTCAAGTTCATTAAGAGGCAGAGAAGACAAGAGAACTGGAGGCTGGAGCTTAAGCTCTCAGAGGGAAGGAGAGAGAGATTCATTTTGACCTTTAGTCAGGCTCCTGGTGGCAGACTCTCCTCCTGCATTTCTCCCCTGAGACCAAGGCTGGTCTGAAAAGCTCTCCAGAAACTGCCCAGCCCCAGGAAGGAGACAATAAAGTATTTGGACTTTAACCTTTGGCTACTCTTGTGGTGATTACTGAGCTGAAAGGAAGGCTTCCCAGAGACCTTCAAGGAAACCAAACCAAAGAACATTACACTTGCTATAGAATTCCAGTCACTAGAGGTTAAAATTTCCTAAAACAAATTCTGTAATAACATCTTAACATAAAATGATGTAGACCCGTAAAGAGTGCAAGCCTTTTTCAGATCTTTGATGATTTCTAGATTAAAAGGAGTATATCTTCTCCTTTCTTGACCTGAAGAGCTAAACTGTTCAATCACAGGATATGTTTCTATTCTCAAATCAGCTATATTCTGCCCTTCCTCTTTGGCTTTAAGTAGTGTCTTTTGCAATCCAGTCATGAGGGAGTGGTTGCTGGGGATGGGGGGAAGGGGGGAGGTGCTGCTGATATCACTGCCCCTCCTCCTCCTCCTCCTCCCTCCACCCAGGAAGGTGAAGTTGATGGGGGAGGGTCAAGAGCCTGCTCAGGTGTAGGAGGAGGTAAAGCTGGCCTCTGAGAGTAAGAAGCACCACATAGAAGTTCACTCAACTCCCCATGCCTTTTGGCAATTTTTTTTACTACCCTCCCACTTCCTCTTTTTCCTCATGCTTCCATGTCTGACTGTTCTCCTTAAAACTTTTCTTTTTTTAAAAAACTTGTGGGATTCTTTAAGGCCAATTATGTTATGTATGTATATATATATATATATATATATATATATATATATATATATACATATACACACACACACACACATATATATATATATATATTTCTAGTTTTCAATTATCTGCCTCTATTTCTTCTTCCTTGAAAAACCAAGAGGACGTGCATTCTAATGTTTACAATAGTTCACGCAATCTGTTCCCAAGTTACAAGCAAACCTTACCTCTTTATTAGTCTAAGTATGCTTTCTATAGAGCTCCCTTGGGGTGGGGGTGAGAGTGGGGGAGAATCTTTTCTTAATATCTGTCCTGTTTCAGCTGGAAAATGAAAGTTACTAGTTTAGCCCTTAACAAAGTTCCCTGTTTGTCTATTTTAATACTCAAACTATTTCGTCACAAGGACTTCTTCACTGAAATTACGGTCCTTAGTCCACGTTGGGGCCCACGTTGGGGGCCAAATGTAATGTCTGGACTAGATCCCTGGAGGGCCTCAGAATCAGTCAGAATTAGGATTAATCAAAGTTTTTGGTCTTTAGGGGAAGAAATGAAGGAGGCAGGCAAGCTGCCACGAGGTTTGCTAAAACTGCATCCTGGATTCTGGAGTCCTGACTCTCCAGTCTCTCTCCTCCTTGTACTGCAGCCAAATGACTCTGACTTCTCTCCCCCAGCCTTCCTATCCTTACCTAAGCTTATCTCACTACCAAACATTCAGCAAGCACCAATGGTGAGGAGAGCCATCACATCACCATCTCATCTAAATATGTATATAGAGGCATTATCTCATATGGAATAGTAATTAGCTTGAAGTGTTCTGCTGTCTGATTCAAGCATACCTTTTCAAATAAGTATTTTGCTTTTAAATTATGAACTTTCAAAAAAACCACAAAATGACAAAGGTATTTTCTGATAATAACCAGACATATGCAAAGACACAGTACACTTTCTTGATCTTGATCTATAACCAGATAATGAACTAACCCCCAAAGATCAAACAGGAGAGGCAAAGGGAAGAATCAATTATAATACAGAAGCACAGTTGGAGATGTCTTCTATAAGTAAATATTTGATACATTTCTAAAAAAAATACCAAATAACTATATTAATTGATTAGACACTGAAAAATACAACAATGCTGGATTTATAAGAGCATAACACGAGATTAAATTAAAATACTATAGTATAAACAAATATTTTTTAACTGAAAGTTTCAGTTCATGCCTACTGGGTGTACTCCAAATGTATGTATAAGCATGACAGATCCTTCCCAAGGCATTCTTCTTATAAGTTGTGTGTATTTATATAAATTTATATGTTTCTGGTTGTGCTAGTTATAATCTATGAGACCTTAGGCAAATCACCTAATACCAAGGGCCTAAGGTTCCAGATCAGTAAATTAATGGAGAATACTATTCAAAACTTAAATTAAAAAAAAATCATTCAATATAATTTACTTTTTCTAATCTAATTATTTAAAAAACAAAGAGCAGAACTTCCCTAACATTATAAGAGAGACTCTCTAATAATAAGAGAATCCATGACAAAAACTGATTGACATCCCCTGGACTAGATGTTCTTTAAGGAGTCCCATAAAGAGAGAGATTGTGTGATTACATGTGATTAAGAATTGGCTTCAATTCCTGCTTTAGATATTGACTTGTTGTATGACCCTTAATTAATAATTCAACTTTTCCCAAGTTTTGGTTTCCTCGTATAAAACTGGTACAATAATAGAATATACCTTGCAAAGCTGTTATGAGGATCAAATAAGATAATATAAATAAAGTGTTTGCAATCATAAAATCCAGGCAAATATCCACTATTACCTTATAATCCAATAGTATTCTCAAAATTCAAAAAAATTAATTGATTATTAATTAACTAACAATGTTAAAACACTAACACTGGGCAGGAACTAGAAAGCTATAAATCTTGTTAGGTTGCTTCTTGCTCTATTTTGTACTCTCTCCTTTTCATGCCAACAGACTAATATAAAATAGGAGAGACCAGAGATGATCTTGCTTGATCTGATTCCACACTTCCCCAAACTGGTTGGTCTGCTGTGAGAAAAGTCTTTTGGGACATAGAATCTACTACTCTCTCTCATTCTTATCACATCTCAGGATAGGGGAAGAAAACATTAGTTCAGGAAAATAAATCATAGGGCCCCAGGACAGCTGTAGTAGTTCATGGGAACATATCCTTTATTGGTGATCATGGTGAATGATACACAGAACAAATATTGATGTTGTGTAAGTAACACTAAAATAATCCAACCTTTCTCTGTCAATGTACTACTGGATTCTGTTGCTTTTTTGTGGTGGGAGAGGGGTTGGAGGGAATTTACTACAAAAAAAAAAGTTTTTCATGACATTCTACCACATTGTGAGATACTGGAAGGAGAAACTGCATTTTTCCATTATTATGTGCCTCCTGCAGGTGAAATGTTTCTGGAATCCTAGTATATGTAAGTGTTTGCACTTTAAAAACATAGAGAAATAATTTACAGTAGCATTCTTGAGTTCATGCTCATTTATTATAAAATGCAGCCCAACACATGCTGTGGTAATTGGTAAATCTCTATACTGCCTCATTATAAAGTAGAACTAAAATAAACCTGTCTTTGACAAAAATATAGCTTCATCCAAATGTATGCAAGTTTGTTTTAATGACTGAATAATACACATTTTTCCCATTCAGCATAATGAACTTTTTAACGCAAACTCTTCAGATTGGTGATCTGTTGCTTATGAAATGTTAAACTATTTCACAAAAGCCTCAGAGTCATAAATACAGCTCAGGAGGGATCTTTACCTTTATATAGTAATTGTAACATCTCCTACTGAGCTAGAAGAACAGATCACCATCTTCAGTGCCCTCCTGGGTAATATTCAATGGATGTTTCTCGGTACATATTTTAATATATATTATATAGAGGTACTATTCAAGCTGAAATTCATAATTAAAAGTTTGATAGTCACTGTAATATCTGGAAATTGAAAAGTCAAAGAAGGATAAAAAGGTAAACATTTGCACCAAATACTATACAAAATACTAAACCTAAATATTCAAAAATCTATATTATAAAGGAAATGTGCTTATCAGTGTTACTTTTGAAAATTAAGTTAAACTGAGAAATGATAGTTTGATCAGCATCAATTTATTAACTAGATTAATAATAACCAATAAGTTTGGCAGCTACGTGGTGTAGTAGATAAAGTGCTGGCCTAAAACAAGGAAATCATTTTCCTTCCTGGCCTCAGACACATATGAGCTTGTGACACTGGGTAAATCACTTAACTCTGTCTCAGTTCCTCATGTGTAAAATGAGATGGAGAAGAAAATGGCAAATATTCCTGTATCTTTGTCAAGAAAACCTCCAATGGTTTCATGAATAACTAAGTATTCCTGGGAGGCATACTGGGAGGCAATGGAAATAGCTGAACAACAATAACAAAACCAATAAATTGTGCCTATAGCTTCTCAATAACCCAAGATTCTAAGGGAAAGCTATCTAGTCTTTGTATAGTTTGGGGAATTATGGAGGGTTAGGTAAGTAGGGAAGACAGTGTGATTGTTTAGAGGATAGACAATGTTGTGGGGATATGGGAAATATTAGTTACAGCAGAGGAAGTAAGATGATATCTATATAGGGCTAGTAATGATACCCTAACAATTAAGAATTTTTTTGTTGGAATATTGTTGGAATATTACTTTATATAGAATTTTTTATTTTTTTTGTTGGAATATTACTTTATAGAATTTTGTTGGAATTTTGACCAAAATGGAAGCATTGACTGTTGATTTTGAGGTGATAAAATACAATTTTGTGCATAATATACATTTAATAAATGTTTTCTGAATTAAAAATGATCATATATTATTAAATAGTATAAAATAAAGGTGATAAGAAACATATTCTAGTCAACATTTAAAATAAGAAAATATTAATATTCAAGAGGTACTGGTTTTGAAATTAAATACTTCTCAAAAGGAACAAGAAACCCTAAAAGTAGCATTTTGACTATTTCAATAAAAATTTTAGGAAAATTAGTGCTTAAACTTATGAAAAAAAAGAAAGAGGACTCTGAATTGCCTGAGGTCTTCAAAAGTGGTCATATTCATAATGTCATTGTGATTCTCAATTGCTTCCTGGATATTTGCTCTAATTTTCTTTGGAGTTCAGGGTCAAAGTAAGTTATGAGAACTCTTTTCTTAGTCTTACAGACATTAGATTTATTTTTTAGTCTTTTTATGGGTTCATTGTTACCTCAAACACCTTAGTTTATGACCTCTGATCATTGAGTAAATGGTCTATGCAAATGCTAAAATTTGGAATACAGTCATCTAGCATATTAATATGATTACAGAAACTCAGAGTTTGAAGGGCCTTTTCAGCAATCCATTCTTGAGAAAGAATCCTCTTCACAAAATATCAAATGAGAAACAAGATGATGGAATGGATTTTGGATTTAGAGTTAGAGGACTTAACTTCCAGCTCTGGTACATATAACTGTGTAACTTGGGGCAAGTCACTTAATTTACATTTCATCATATTTTTTTATCTGTGACATGGGGTTTAGCAAGATTACCTCTGTAGTTAGCTTGTCTCTGTGAATTTATCATTCTGTATTTTTTCAAAAATGTAGTGAAAAAAATCTCTCACAACAATGAATTCTAATTTTATTTATATCTTCTCATTTGGAAGTATTTCCTTACAACAAGCTGAAATTTGTTTTGGCATCATCAGTAAGTTTGCAATCATTTATTAAACTAAAATCTGGGAATACAAATACAAGCAAAGTTGAGATAGTGTACAGATGGCTACTTTACTAGTAAAAAATCTGTAGTGATGACTGACTTGGATGCCATCCTGAAATGAAAGAATAGTAAGGAAACATCTATTCAAAGGAAGAAGGATGAGAGTGCACTTTTTTGGAACTATGAATCCTGAGACTTAATTGATATTCTAGATTGAAAATGTTTCTGTATCTTAATGAAGTTTTAATGAAAAATCAAGTCTTCTGTATCTTTCAGTAGTCTTGGGGGAGTCTATTTCTCCTATTTACAGAATCTGAAGTCAACCAGAGGTCTGCTCTACTTAACAGTCTTTCAAATACTTTAATTATTATGATGACCCCACTAAATTATTTCCTGAAGATTAAATATCCTCATTTTGATTTAATTGATTTGCAAATGATATGATTTCAAAGCCTTGGAATATGTGATTTTCTGTATTATAAACTCTCTAAATAAATACCAATCCTAGGTCTGGTAAAACTTACATGAACTGTTGCTAAGTGAAGTAAGTAGAACCAAGAGATCAGTGTACATAGCAACAAGAAGATTGTGTGATGATCAACTCTGATGGACATGGCTCTTTTCAACAATGGGATGATTCAGACCAATTCTAATAGACTTGTGATGGAGAGAGTCTTCTACTTCCAGAGAGAAGATCATGGGGACTGAATGTGATTCACAACATAGAATTTTCATTTTTTTGTTGTTGTTTGCTTGCTTTTTTCTTTCTCATTTTTTTCTTTTTGATCTGATTTTTTTTTGTGCAGCATAAATGTCAAAATACATATAGAATAAGTGCACATGTTTAACATATGTTGTATTACTTACTGTCTAGCAGAGGAGGTGGGGGAAAGGGAGGGAGAAAAATTTGGAACACAAGGTTTTACAAGGGTGAATGTTGAAAACTATCTGCATATATTTTGAAAATAAAAAAGCTATTATTAAAAAAATAAATACCATTCCTAAAATGTAGTATTAAGATCTGAATGCAATATTTCATATTTTGTCAGTGAGTACAATAGTTTTTTTTCACATTCTGGTGCTAAAAATCATATTTCTTTAATATAGCCTAAGATTACATAAATATTTTGGGATATCACAATATATTCACTTTTCATTTTTATTGATATTTTATTGCAACAGAATCCCTCAGATCTTTTTTTTTTTGCCCCAGATTAATTAATCTTTGACTAACTATTCTCCATTTTTAAAAACTTGAGAATCTGATGTTTAGATCCCAAATATATAAATTTTAGTTTTATCCACATTAATTTTTATCCTAGATTCAAATCAACATTCTAGTCTATTAAAGTATTTGTGATTCCAACTCTGTCATTCTATGTGTGAACTCTAGATCTCAGCTTTGTGTCATCTGCAAAACTGGTAAATATGTTATTTCTGCGAGACAGTAGGCAGCCCAGAATGTCCAAAGAATGGACCTTGAGATCCTTTGAATGAATTTGGGATATTAAAACTATTCTCATATTAAAACGGATATTTTAATTTCCAACATGATAAACCACATAAATAAAAGCTTTCTGGACTCCTTAATTTTTAAGAATTTAAAGGAGTCCTGAAACCAAAAAGTTTGAGGAAATATTGTAATAGAGTAGAACTTACTCTCTTCCTGATTCTTTTCTGACCTTCTTTCTCTGTCTACAATGAGCTACTCTGCCCTTTCCTCAAAATACCATTTCATTTCACCATACTGTCAATTTGTCATTTTTATATTTTTACTCATCACACTGTAACTAATATTTACTTAGTAACTGAGAGAACTTTATTATTACTTTTAAGTAAGCCACTATTGAAAGATATTTCAACCATTCTCTCAGACTTGTCACTATCCTTGTTGCTTTTATCCAGTATCTATTTTAAGCACACAAATGCATTTTTTTGGATTTTTAAAATTTATTTTATTTGAAAAGAAAAGAGTAAGGAAAAAAACAGAAAATAAATATAAAACAAAATAAATCAAAACAAAAAAAATATTGTCATTTGCCCAGCAGAACATTGGGGAGGAGGATTAAAAATGTATAACACAAATATATATATATATATATATATATATAAAGAAATTATATTTATGAATAACTATTTTTTCTACCTTATAAATTCTTCTTTGATTCTCTGCTGCACACCTTATTTACTTTATTCTTTTTCACCCTTTTATGCCCCAACCCCCAAGCAAACTACAAGTAAGAAAATATGTAGATATATACATATATACACACATCCACACACCCACATACACTATGTCTTTTCTATCCCTGCTGTGTCTTTAATTAAATTCTGGTTCATACCTTGTCTTGTTATTACTTAACTTCCCCCAAACCAAATGTTCCTCACTTGTCTTCTCTCACTCTTTGCTCCTCCATCCCATCCCACCCCCCATTATTTCTTTGTAGATTTTGGAGGGTGCAATACCCTTCATGATATATATGTAGTGCTGCCTATTGACCCATTCTCGATGTAAGTAAATTTTCCAAACTAAGAGCTCTCCTTCCCCTCTTTTCAATGTTTTTTCTTGTTTCTTGCAAATTTTTCTCTTTCATCTGGGGTTTTTGAAATTTGACAATAATATTTCTGTGTATTTTCCACAAAGGATCTCTTTGAGGTGGTGATCAGTCAGTTTTTTCTGTTTCTACTTTCTATGTTCTATCACTCCAAAACAATTTTCTTCATTTGTTTCCTGCATTATTGTTTCAAAATTCTCTTTTTGGTTCCAACTTTCTGGCAGTCCAATTAGTCCAAGTGCTTATTCCTTCTCACCCAGGGCTTTGACTTGGCAGCATAACTGGGTCTGGTGTTACTAATTAGCTGAGGTTCACTCTATCCTCTCCACTGAGACTCCAATTTGACAGTCTGGGAGGTGAAAGTCTCTGTGGTTTCTGCTGAGACTCCAGCCATGCATACCTATCCCTGAAGCATCTCCATTTTATGTTTCTGGGTTGCTAGCTCAGAGGTGTTAACACTTCAGAAAGAGTAATCCCTAGCGCAGGGTCTTTTCTTCAGACGTTGTTTGTTGTTGGGTTGTTGGGTTGTATGGAGAGGATCTCTGTTCTGCCCCAAGTCTTCTTGATTTTTCACAAGTCTATGTTTGCCCCGAGATGCAAATTTGTTGTATTTGTGAGGGAAATCAGGAGAGATTGAAATTTACCAACTTATTCTGCCATCTTCCCAGAATCTTCTCCACACTAAGACATTTTTGTCTTTTGTAATATAGCTTTCTTGTGTGGTGTGTCCTTCCTTTCACTGATACAGTAACTCAGGATCGCTTCTTTCATACACACATATTTAATGGTAAAACTAATAATGATAATCCAAAAAATCACAATATAGTTTGAAATTGCAGTCATACCTTCAAAAAGTGAAATTCATACTACTATAATTTCTGATTTTCTTTCTCATGTGTTTTATAAGTATTTTCTCTGAATTGTTAAAAACAAAAAGGACTACAATATAACACTCAGCAAAAGTTATTAGCATACAACTTGTTTTCTCCACAAATAAGTTTTTAACAAAGAAAACATTATATATTTACTAAAGTTTTAAAAAAAGAATTTCTTTTTTAATGTAAGAAAGTTGGAGTTTAAAAAAAAAAAACCTCTTCATGCTTAAGTAGAAATGCTTCAGTTTTGAAATAATTTTGGTCCATCATCTTAAGATGGAAACCTGTAGAGACTGGATGATTTCTAACCATTCAAAAATATTGTTTATCCAAGATCTAGAATTGGCCAGTGAATAGTCTATAAATTAGAGTTACAGGACATAAGCAATGACATTACAAAATTTGTCATTATATTTTTTATCTTCCTCTAGTTCAAGATTTTAAAAATCAAAAGTAATGTTTTTACTTAAAGGTTGCATGATAGTACAAATGTAAGAATATTTACTTATATGACTCAAAAAGAATCTGTTATATTGAAAGAGATGATTTTCTATTTAATCACATGCTTGTACTAAATAGGATTGTTTTTAGCTTAAATGAATGATTATACTTTCTCAAAGTTTTTTCTTTATTTTTAGAAAATTTTTAATGCACAAAATTATTTTAAATGATTTTTGAAAATGTTCTATCATCCTTGCATTCTTGGCATAAATTTGATGATAATCATGAATAACTTTTGTTGGCTCAATATTTTTTAAAATATATTAGGCAGCTCTCTCCTTTTCTGTTCTCTCTCTTTCTCTCTCTCTCCATATGTACACACACACATACAAACACACACATATGGGTAGACAGATAGATGGTAGATAGAAAGAGACACAGTTATATAGTTTTATATAATTATGATGTCGATTTAATTTTTTCCTGAGCATTGATTCGAAAGTTTTGACATGTTTCTTCATTTATTATTATCTTTCACAACAATTATTTTTCTGGCTGAGAAAAAAATTTATATCCAAGGCCTTACCTCTAAAATATATAGAGAATTATCTCAAATGTATAAGAATACAATCTACTCTCCAACTGATAAATGGTCAAAAGATATGAACAATTTTAAGATAAAGAAATTAAAAACATTTCTAGTCATATAAAAATGATCTAAATCACTATTGATCAGAAAATGTAAATTAAGACAACTCTGAGGTACAATACACATCTCTCAAATTGACTAAGATTACAGGAGAACATAATGATGAATTTTAGAAGGCAAGTGGGAAAACTGAGACACTAATACATTTTTGGTGGAGTTCTGAACTGATCCATCAATTCTGGAGAGCAATATAGAAATATACCCAAAGGACTATCAAACTGTGTATAAACTTTGATCCAACAATGTCTCTACTATACCTTTATCCCAAAGAAATCATAAAAAAGGGGAAATATGCTCACCTGTGCAAAAATGTTTGTAGCAGTTCTTTTTTGTAGTGGCAAGGAATTGGAAACAGTGGATGCCCATTAATTGGAGAATGGTTGAATAAATTATGGTATATGAATGTTTTGGAAAATTTCTGTTCAATAATAAATAGTCAGCAGGATGATTTCAGAAAGGCCTGGAGAGATTTACATGAATTTAAGCTAAATGAAGTGAGTAGATACAAGAGAACATTGTACATAGCAACAGTAAGATTATAAAATGATCAGTTCTGATGGATGTGGCTTTTTTCAGCAATGAGGTGATTTAATCTAGTTCCAATAGACTTGTGATAGAGAGAGCCATCTGCACCCAGAGAGGACTGTGGGGATTGAGTATGGATCATAACTTAGTATTTTGATTTTTTTTTTTTTTGCTGTTGTTGGCTTGCTTTTTGTTTTCTTCCTCATTTTTTATTTTTGATATGATTTTCTTGTGCAGCATGATAATTGTGAAAATATGTATAGAATAATATTGGATTACTTGCCATCTAAGAGAAGGGCAGGAGAAGGGAGAGAAAAAAAAATTGAAGCACAATGTTTTGTAAGAGTAAATGTTGTAAACTATGATATAATATGAAAATAAAAAGATTTAAAAATAATTATGTTTCTATGATGTTCTTTCAAATATTTGATGTTAAAATTTATTTTTTTCTTGCTCCCATAAATAGTTTATTCTTCTCTTTGCATTATGATTTATGAAGACTTTTCATTTTCTGCCTTTTTATGCAAATTCTTTATGCCCTATTACATGACTAATTTTATAAGGATGTTAAATATTGCCAAAAAAAGGTGTATTCTTTAATGTTCCCTTTTGGGATATGACCGTTATTTTAATGTTAATTTCTTCATTAATTGTTTATCTTTATTTTTTTTTGGTTTGTTAATTTCTGAGAAAAGGAAATGCAAGTATTTTACTATTATTATATTACTTACCATGTCATTTTAAAATTAATTTAATTTTTCCTTTATGAATTTTGATGTTATATCATTTTGGAAGTATAAGTTTAATACTGATATTTTTTATTTCCTATGGTTCCTTTTAACACAATGTAATTTTTTATTTTTTAAAGCTTTTTATTTTCAAAACATATGCAGGAATAATTTTTCAACATTGACCCTTGCATAGCCTTGTGATCCAAATTTTCCCTCCTCCCCCCTCCCCCAAGATGGCAAGCAATCCAGTATATGTTATACATGTTAAAATATATGTTAAATCCAATATGTGTCAACATATTTACACAATTCTCTTGTTGCACAAGAAAAATCAGATCAAAAAGGAAAAAAAAAATGAGTAAGAAAACAAAATGCAAGTGAACAACAACAAAAAGTGAGAATAGTATGTTGTGATTCACACTGTTCCCACAGTACTCTCTCTAGGTATAGATATAGTAAAATGGAATTCAAAAGATTATTTTTTCTACTATTAATTCTACTACATAGCTAAGCAACTACATATGGTTAGTAATATAACTAATGCAAGAATATGGTTTAACATCTCTAAAGATAATAAATATTTCATTAATCCAAATAACTCCAATGAGTTTGATATATGTTAATACCTCTTATCTCCTATTTTAACCTATGTGCTTTATAATAATTTAGGCAATGGGACATCTGAAAACTTGCTTGAGTTTTCTAAAGGCTGGCATCCATCCTCAAATTAAATTTTATTTTTTTTTTCATTTTATAGACTAGTAGTTATCTCTAAAGGGTGATGTATTTAGATTTTGAAGAACTTTCTCATTTAAAAGGTCTATGACAAAGATAAATGTAAATGTGTATATTTCGGGAAGAAACACTAACAAAGTAGATGACACTGACAACAGATTTTTTGGGGGTATGATGATCACAATAATTTTTTACAACTTACATGTTATTCACATTGATGCAGAAGGAATTTGGAATTGAAAACTGGAAAATCTTGAATCCAGATTTGGTTTAATGTTATGAGCCAGAACTTGAAACAAGGTACTAAGAGGAATTCATGGTGCTTAATAGTTCTCTAAGTTCAGTGTGATTGATTTGATCTTACAACAAATAATGGTTTTGTAGTGATATAATGATTAGTTTATACTCAGTGTAGAGCATATAAACTAGGAGCCTCAGCTAGATTCAGATTCAGAGGCAGAGAAGACAAGAGAACTGGAGGCAGGAGCTTAAGCTCTCAGAGTGAAGGAGAGAAAGATTCAATTTCCATCTTCAATCAGGCTCATGGAGAACTGAGAAGCTCTGAGAGGGCAGAGCTAGAGAAGACAAGTGGACTGGAGGCTGAAACACAAGCCCTTGGACTCAGACAGATGCATCCCATCTCACACTATATTGGTGGCAAGCTCTCTCCTGCATTTCTCCCCTGAGACCAAGGCTGGTCTGAAAGGCTCTCCAGAAAGCTACCCAGCTCCAGGAAGGAGATAATAAAGGATTTGGACTTTAACTCCTGGCTACTCTTGTGGTGATTACTGAACTGAAATGAAGGCTGCCCCAGAGACCCCAAGGAAACCGATACAGAGAACATTACAGTTTAATATAGTTAGAAAAATGCAAATTGATTACTTATTATTTATCTGAAAGAAATAAGGATTTGGCTAATTGCTATGAAGTACAAATGAGAGGACCATGCTTTGAATGAGACAGGGAGTCTAATAATAGACTTCAGAAACTGAAAGTAAAGAGGTTTTCTATGCTATCACCTGCAACAAGATTCCAACATTTTATCCAGTCCCCTTCACTATCAAATGAAATAAAATTCTAAAAAAATCAATTAGCCAACAAACATTTATTAAACCCTTTTAGACTGAGAAATATAGATATTTAGAAAAAATATGGAAAAGGCAATAATGTTATGTGACACATAATCTGTATATAGACAAAAATGTATTATTATTAAAGAATAGACTTTCCTCAAATCTCCCAAAAAGAAATGATAAGAAAAGTACAATAATTATAGCTATTTTCATAGGATTGCAGAATAAGAAGTCCAATAAGGTGACAAGTATATTAATTTCCAAAAAGAAAATGATAATTCTTAGTGTATTCATCTAGCAGACTATCCACTATATCCCCAAAATGCACAGTGGTCTGTGCCTACCAGCTTGTGGTCTGGGAGTGATTCATAAATTTGTCTTTTGCTGTAATTCTAGTATTACACCTTTCTTCTCCCTTTTTCTTAGCATCATCATTTTGCGGTAACAAATTATAGGTTCTTCCAGTTGTATATTGGGAAATCGCAGCTCCTAGGTTTGGAATTCTAAGACTACTGAGGTTTCCCTCATTCACTTTTCCTACACTTTATTGTTCAGTTGTTTTTCAATTGTGTCCTACCTTTCATGATTGAATTTGGAGTCTCTTGGCAAAGATACTGGAGTAATTTGACATTTCATTCTCCAGCTCATTTTTACAGATAAGGAAACCTAAACAAAAAAGATTTGGGTGACTTTTCCAGGGTAATCCAGTTAATAAATACCTGAAATCAGAATTGAATTCAGGAAAAAGATAGGAGCTGAACCAAGATGGAGGAGAGTAGTTTTTGAGCTCTTCTGACTTTTCTCAGATAATTACGATCAAGCTTCTGAATGAGTTTTGGAGTTAACAGAATTCACAGATATTTGAAGTATAAAAAATTTCCAGCAGAAGATATTTTGCAATACCTTCAGAAAAAGTCTGTCTCAGTCAGGTGGGGGGAGGGGATATGGCTCAGTGGAAGTGTAGCACAGTGCACCACAGAAAATCCCCGGACAAAGAGACCCTCTGTCAAAATACACAAGTGTTGGCTACTCTGTTCTGATTCAGAAACTAGTTGATCAGCACACTAGCTGTGAGACTTACAACACAACTTCAGAATGCAGAAAGTGAGCTCCTTAACCCGACCATAACAAATAGGACTTGGGTAGTGGATTCTTGGTTGCAATCCAAACTTCTTCACCTTCTCTGGAATAAAATATACCAAAACCTCTTATCCTTTAATATAGAAATTGCTAAATTGTGTTCCTGACTATGTTTCCTTAATGTTTATACTATATGTGTACTATGTGTGTATGTATTTTCTGGATGCTTGCAATATTTTTTCCTTGAACTGATAATTCTATAATATTCTTTGGAGTTTTCATTTTAGCATATATTTCATTAAGTGATTATCAATTTCTTTGAATCTTATTTTAAATTCTAAGTGAGGATATTGGTAATTTCCTGAAAGATGCCTTCAGATTTTGCAATAGTTGTTAAATTGTCTCTTCTTGGTCTATTTTCTAGGTTAGTTGCTTTTTTCAATGAAATATTTTACATTTTTTCTTTTTTTTTCATTTTTTGGATTTGTTTTTCTCTTGATGTCTCATAGTATCATTAGTGTCCACTAGTCAATTTCTAATTTTTAATGAATTATTTTCTTTGGTTACTTTTGTTCCATCTTTTCTATTCTAATTCTAAAGTACATTTTCTTTAGTGGATTTCACACCATTTGGTACATTCTAGTTTTATCTTCTTCAGGAGGTAGAGCCAAGATGACAGAGAGTAGACAGTACATTAACTGAGCTCTTCCCAGCTTCCTTCAGAAATCAACAGTAGACAAAGCCTCTATATGAATTTTGAAGTGACAGAGCTCACACATATCTGCTTTAATAATTTTGCAGCATAAAATATCTCAGGAGACCTTCAGGAAAAATCTGATGAGACACTCTATCCTCATTTAGAAAACCAATGGATCAGAAGACCAGCTATGGGACTTTCTACACAACTAACAGAGGGCAAAGTGTGAGTCCTGAATCACAAAATAAAAAGCCAGGCTTTTCCAGGCTCATCCACTACAGTGAGGAAACCTGTAGCTCACTTGCCCCATCACAATCAGTGAGAATCTCCTGTTTCCCTGCAGAGGAAGTTTTGGGCAATCTTCCTTGAATCCTAGGAGCAGACCTCAACTTTTAAATGAGCAAAAAAGCAAAATGAGTTCTGATTAGAGAGAGCTACTAATGAGACAGAGAAGATCACAATACAAATGGATATGAGGATAACCAAGACAAAATGCTTTCAAGTGAAGCCTCAAAATGGAACATGTATTGGTTTCCATCTCAGAAAGCTTTCTTGAAAGAGTTCAAAAAGGATGTCAAAAGAGAGGTAGAAAAATGGAAAATGAGAGCTATACAGGAGAATTATGATAGTTTGGAGAAAAAAATCACTAACTTGACTGAAGAAAACAACTTAAAAAACAAATTTGGCAAAATAGAAAAGCAATATACTGAAGAAAGTAACTCCTTAAATAAATGTTTGTGTATGTGTGTGTGTATCTGATATGGAGAAAAATCCAATGAACAAAACAGCTCCTTTAAAAGTACAATTGGCCAAATGCAAAAGGTTAAAAAAAAGGTAATGGAAAAAATAATTCATTAAAAATTAGAATTCAATAAATGGAAAGAATGATTCAGTGAGAATTCAAGAATCTTTCAAAAAATTTTAAAAAATTAAGAAATAGGAGAAAATGTAAAATATTCCATTGGAAAAAAACAACTGATCAGTAAAATAGATCCAGGAGAGATGATCTAAGATTTATTGGGCCACCTAAAAGTTGCAATGAAAAAAAAAAGTAGTCTGGACAACTTATTTTCAAGAGAACATCAAGGAAAACTGTTCTGATATCCAAGAAACAGAAGGTGAAGTAGTCATTAAAATAACTCACAAATCACCTTGGAAAGAGACTCTAATATGAAAACTCCAAGTAATATTACACTTAAATTCAAAAATTATCAGATAAAGGAGAAAATACTGCTAGCTGTCAGAATGAAACAATTCAGTATCAAGGAATCACAATTAGGATTATCCACAATCTAGCAGCTTCCACATTAAATTATTAGAGGGCCTGGATTATGATATTTTGAAAGTCAAAGGAATTTGAACTACAACAGAAAATCAACTACCCAACAAAATTAAGCAATATTTCAGGTGAATAGGGATTTTCAATTTTCTTTTTTTTTTTCAATCATTTCTAATGAAAAGAGCAGATTTGAACAGAAAGTTTGAGTTCCAAACAAGAAACACAAATGAAACACAAAAAAGTAAGTAGAAGGGGAAAACAAACTGTTTTTAAAGGTTAAAATGTTTACATAATTATTTTGGAAGAAGATATGTGTAACTCCTGAGAACTGTATCTTTTTCAGGGCAATTAGAAAGGGTATGCTTAGAGGTAGTAAATACAAATTAAATGTAATGTGACGATATAAAAAAGAAATTAGAGGTGGAGAAGGGATTGAACTGGGGGAAGAAATGAGAAGTAAATTGGGATAAATTATGTCACAAAGAGACACAAAAGAACTTATTGTTGAGGGAGAGAAAAAAAGGCGGGGTGAGCATTATTTGAACTTTAATCTCACTGGATTCGACTTAAAGAGGAAATGACATATGTAGCTAATAGACAGGAGGGCAGAAATAGAAGGGGAAAAGGATAAGAAAGAGTGTAGGGGAAGATTGAGGGAGGTGGTCAAAAACAAAATGCTGGTGAGGAGGGAAAGGCTAAAATGAGAGAGAACAGTATAACAGGGAAAACAGGATGAGATGAAATGCAGACTTAGTAATCTTAATGGTGAATATGAATGGGATGAACTCTGCCATAAAATGGAAACAGCATAGTGGATTAAAAGCCAAAATCCTATAATGTATTGTTTACATTAAACACATTTAAAGCAGAGTGATACATATGGAGTAAAAAAACAAAAAAACAAAAAACTGGAGCAGAATATATTATGCTTTATCTGAAGTAAAAAAAAAAAATAAAGCAGGAGTGGTGATCCTTATCTCAGTTCATGCAAAAGCAAAAAAAGAAGGCTAATTAAAAGAAAAGGAAGGAAAATGCATCTAGCTAAAAGGTACCATAAATAATGATGTAATACTAATACTGAACATCTATGTTATATCAGTATATAGCATCCACATTCCTAGAAGAGATGTTGTAAGAAGAAATAGACAGCAAAGCTATATTCTTGGGGGATTTCAAATTCTCTTTCTCAGAACTAGATACATCTAACCACAAAATAAACAAGAAAGAAATTAAGGAGGTAAATAGCATTTTAGAAGAGTTATGTATGATAGACCTTTGAAAAACTTTGAAAGATGATAAAAAGGGATATACCTTTTCTCAGTGGTACTTGGCACCTACACAAAAACTGACCATGTGTTAGGGCATCAAAATGTCACAACTAAATGAAGAAAAGGTAGGAATAGTAAATGAATCTTTTTTGATCATGATGCATTAAAAATTAAGTGTAATAAAAAGCCATGGAAAATAGACCAAAATTAATTGGAAACCAAGTAAGCTAATACTAATAAATGAGTTGGATAAACAACAAATCATAGAAACAATTGATAATTTCATCCAAGAGAATGACAATAATGAGACAACATGCCAAAACTTTTAGGATGCAGCCAAAGCAATTCTTAGGAAAAAATTATATCTCTAGATGTTTTCATGGTTCAAATAGAGAAAGAGAAAATCAATAAATTCAATATGCAATTAGAAAATCTAGGGGAAAAAAACAAATTAAAACCTCATAATTAAATACCAAATTATTAATTATGAAAATCAAAGGAGAAATTAATAAAATTGAAAGTAAAAAATTATTGAACTAATAAAACTAAAAATTGGTTTTATAAAAAATAGAGAAAAAAATTCATTAATTTGATTAGAAAAAGAAAGAAAACAACAAATTACCAGTATCAAAAATGAAGAGTAAACTTTCCACAAATGAAGAAGAAATTAGAGCAATATTTAGGATCTATCTTGTTCAACTGTATGTCAGTAAATCTGATAATTTAAATGAAATGTATAAATACATACAAAAATATAGGTTGCCAGATTAATAGATGAGGAAATAAATTACTTAAATAATACCATTCTAGAAAAAGAAATTGAACAAGCCATCAATGAACTGCCCAAGAAAAAGTCCCCAGAGCCAGATGGGTTTACAAATTTTATTTTATTTTTTTTTACATGACCAAACCGTTATTTTGCTGTACAAAAAGAATCAGACTCTGAAATATTGTAGAATTAGCTTGTGAAGGAAATCAAAAATGCAGGTGGGCATAAATATAGGGATTGGGAATTCAATGTAATGGTTTTTAGTCATCACCCAGAGTTCTTTGGCTAGGTGTAGTTGGTTCAGTTCATTTCTGCTCCATTGGAAATGTTTTGGTTGATCTTGTTGCTGAGGATGGCCAGGTCCATCAGAACTGTCTACCAAATATTTTAAAAGCAATTCATTTCAATACTATATGAACTATCTAAAAAAATAGGGGAAAGTGTTCTACCAAATTCCTTTTATGTCACAGATAAGGTACTGATACTTAAACCAGGAATAGTCAAAACAGAGAAAGAAATTTATAAACCAATCACACTAATGAATATGCAAAAATCTTAATTAAAATATCAGCAAAGAGATTACAAGTTATCAGCTAGATAATATACTATGACTAATTAGAATTTATACCAGGAATTCAGGACTGCTTCAGTATCAGGAAAACAATCAGGATAATTTACCATATCAAAAACCAAATGAACAGAAATCATTTGATTATCTCAATAGATACAGAAAGAGCATTTGACAAAATAAAACATCCATTCCTATTAACAACACTTGATAATATAGGAATAAGTAGAATTTTCTTCAAAATGATAAGTATCATCTATCTAAAATCATCAGCAAACTTAATTTGTAATGGAGATAAGCTAGAAGCATTCCCAATAAGATTAGGGGTGAAACAGTTGCCCTCATCACCACTATTATTCAAGACTATACTAGAAATGTTAGCTTTAACAATAAGAGAAGAAAAACAAATGGAAAGAATTATAGCCACTAATGAAGGAACAAAACTATTACTCTTTACAGATGATATGATGGTATATTTAGAGAATCATAGAAAACTGTAGAAGGCCAGAATTCTGGAAAGGTATACTTGAATCAAGGATAACAGGGAGTTTATAGTTAAGCACCTACTCAGTATGATTGATGGGATATGATTGATGGGATAATGATTTTCTAGCTAAACATATACTTAATGTGATGTAATGATGTAATCACTCTAGTTGGCATGTACTTAATGTGATATGGTGATGTAATATTCTACAGTTGGCACACGCTCAGTTGTTGTAGTTATATAATCCTACAGAGGTATTTAAGGGCTGAGAAGACTGAGAACTGGGAGTCTCAACCACTTACACAGAGAACAGTCTTGGACACAGATACAAAGAAGACTCTGGACTCTATCTTTGACTAGCCTCATGGTGACACTCCTGCCTTCATCACTTCCCCACCTCAGACCAAGGTCCGTCCAGAGATCCTGCAGAAAGCTAGTCTGGACATTACATTTTGGCACTTAATATGGAGCACTGAAAGAAGTACACTACATTTTGAGGCTCTGGACATAAGGACATACACTCAGCAGTTCAACTGACATGATTGTAACCTTAATGGAGAAGTCCCTATGACCTGAAAATAGGGTGACTATAAAAATAGACAAACAGGAAACTTTGGTAAGATCTAAACTAGTCACTTTTATTTTTCAGCTGAAATGGGGCAAATACCAAGAAAAGAGCCTCCCCAATCCAAAGGGAAGTATGTAGAATCCAGAGTTAGGTTAATAAAGAAGCTTTGTTGATAACTAGGAAGTAGATCATTGGACTCTTAAATATATTATAGTGCAGGTCTCCTTGGCTTTCAAAGGAAAAAAAATAGAACCAGATATGTGGGAAATAGTAGGAGAGCACCTAATTGAATATTATAAAGCTATGGGTCCTGATTATATTCCTGGGGAAATATTTCTTATTTACAATATAATATAATTGACTTTAAAGAATGCCACAAATTCCAAAAAAAGGAAAAGTTTTAAAGTGGACAGCCAGACAAAGAAGTGTGAGGAGAAAGAACAGGAGGGGGGTGGCACTTACAAAGCAACTGAAAAACATGGAGAATTGGATAAGAAAGGAGTTAAGTACAGCACTGATAAATTTGAAGGGTGTGGTGCTTCTTACTTTCACAGCTCAATTATACGCTAGCAGGCACCCTTAGGGTATTCCCCATCTCCTGACCATCCTCCCTCAATTTCACCTTCTTGGGTGAAGAGAGAATGAGAAGTGGGAAGGGCAGTGACACCATCAGCACCACCTATGCAGCAGCTTTTTGCACTCACTATGACATGATTACAAAAGACACTAGTTAAAGCTAAAGAGGAACGACAAGATACATCTGATTTGAGAATAGAAGCATACCCTGTGTTTGAAGTGTTTGACTCTTCAGGTCAAGAAAACAGAAGATAAACTCCTCTTAATCTGGAAATTATCAAAGATCTGAAAAAGGCTTGCATTCTTTATAGGTCTACATCGTTTTATGTTAAGATATTATTAGTTTGAAATTTTAACCCCTAATGATTGGAAATCTATAGCAAGGACATGTTTAGAACCTGGACAAAACTTGTGACTTTCTGAGTATAGTGAACTCTGTGGAATACAAGCTCAATGAAATAAACAACATGGAGTTAATATATCAGTCACCTTTGATCAACTAGCAGCTTTAGGTCCTTATGTAGACACTTTAGTGCAGATTAATTACCCTTTGACAGCATATGAGCCAATTGCTTCTACTGTTATCAAAGCATGGGGCACCCTCCTTAGGAAGACAGATTAGAGGGGAAACCTTAACAAAAATAGCACAAGATCCAAATGAACACTTTGCTGATTTTGTGGAATGTCTGCAGACAGTTGTCATATGAACTATTGGTGGAAATGTAGCAACAGAAATTATTTATAATAATTTATATATATATAAATTATAATAATTATAAATATTAAATATTTATTATTATAATAATAAATAATTATGCTTTATTAGCATCCAAAATGCTAATGAAGTTTGTAGAAGAATTCTACTAGGATTACACAAGGATGCAATGGTTTCTACTGGGCATCAGAATGTAGATTGACTTAGGGAAATGGAAAATGGGGCCCAGCTAGGCAAAAAAAAAAAAAAAAAAAAAACTCTTGGGACATGATGGCAGCTGATGTTACACAGAGAGTCTTTAGAAGTTCAGTACTCAAACATGATCAATCAGCCAAGAAGCAACCTGATGGGAGAAAGGGATTACAATTGGGGAGAATAGAGTTGTATGCAGCTGGGACTTCTGAGATATCCCCTGGAGAAGTGAAATCTGTTCCTCTCCAGCCTATAGATCCCTTGCCTCCACACACAGTAGGCTTGACCATTTCATCTCCTGAGAGTACTTACAAAACATTGTCTATCCATACACTGATTTGGGAAACTGGGGAATGTGTAGCTAATATCCCAGACATTAATACAGGTAGACAAAATGTGACTTATCACCCAGGAGAAGAAGTAGCATCAGGTTTACTGATATATATATATATATATATATATATATATATATATACATACACACACATACATACAGAGAGAGAGAGAGAGAGAGAGAGAGAGAAAGAAGGAGAGAGAGAGAGAGAGAGAGAGAGAAGCCAGGAATATTCTGGACTGCAGCTGTTATAGCTGATCATCCTATCCTCATTATCTATGTAAATGGTATACAATTGAAAGGGTTGGTAGACATGGGTGCAGATCATACAGTCATTAGAGGTGCCAATTGGCCCAGTCATTGGCCAAAGCTTAAGGCAGAGGCCTATATGTCTGGCATAGGAGAATCAATAGCAGCTGAAATTAGCGCTATCCCTTTGAGATGGATATTTGAAGGTAAAACAGGAATTTTTACTCCTTTTGTAGTTGAAAAAAATCTCCATAAATCTAATACAAGTTAGGATTCCAATTCAGTGTTTCAGCTTTTTAGGCAGGGCTGCTGTTGAAGGCCATTTTATGCCACTGCTCTGCTGACCCAGGATGGAAAAACCTCAGTTGTTGATCTATGTTGTGGCTAAGAACCTCTCTCTGGCTTGCCTGAACCTTGTCTGCACTGGCCTGCATTCCTCTTTTACCCAATTGAGACAGACCTCTCCTGAAGTCTTTCTAAGTTATGTTAAACTGGAAAATTGTTTCATTCCATTTTTTTATGGGTTTTGCCATTCCAGAATCCATTTAGAGTATTATCATAAAATTGTTTCTGAGCAAAACTTGTGAGAACTCAGGCAACTTCCTGGCTTCTTTCTGCCATCTTGGTTCCTTGAACTGGTATCAAGTATTTTTTGTTTTTATATCCATGATTCTAAACTGATGAATTAATAACATAAAATAGATTTTTAAAAAAGTCTCAGTGCCATCTAGTGAAAGAAATAATATTTCAAAGCTATGATGTCATCAGAGTTATTAAATAGTGAATTCATAGAATCAAAAGTTAGACTTAATAATTTACCATTATATGACTTAAACTATTTCATCCAAGTCATAGAGATTCATTGACTTTTTGGAGTTCACAGTAGAAATTTGGCATATTATGGGTACTATACTAATCACAAATGTTCTATTTTATTCATTAGATGATAATTAAATCATCTTTTTAGCTTAAATTAATTTTGTGAGAGTAAAGCCCTAATAAATAAGGATTATGAAATAAAAGGAATTTATGAAGAAATTAGACAATTATATTTGTACATTACTTTAAAACATGTTTATAAACTGAGTTATCTAAAACTCATTTTTTATTTATATATTATAGACAATGATTCATGAGCAAATAGGCTGTTATGTAATTCAATTGAGTTAAAGTATTTTGTTGTTTTTCATTTGTGTCCAATTTTACAAACAATACAATTTTACCAGATCATAGAATTAAAGTTGAGAAAATCCCTTCAACTCATCTAATTACCTCTTCCATTTATAAAACAAGCAAAACTAGTTTCTAAAAGATTAAGCTCATTTTCTCACAGTCAAATAGAAAGGAATTGCCTAGGTCAGGACTTGAAACTAAATAATCTGACTTTATATTCAATATGCTCTCCAGCATACCATTTTTATTATTTAAATATGGTCCATTATTTAACAGCATTTATGATTCACAAAAAAAGAGTTCATTTTAATAATTCAACTTTTCATCCATTAATATTGCATACTACTTCTAAATATATTGTTTTATTTGAAAATAAGACACAATACAACACAGTGCAGGAGAAAAGAATTCTAATAGATTATTAGTAACCTAATTGATTTATTTTAGCTTCAAGTAATAGATTTTATTTACTACCAAATATATATGTTATAATAAAGTAATTATACATCTCTATCTATCTATCTATCTATTTCTATGACAGAATAGGTGCTGTACAAAGAAAGCTATAAAAATGCATGACTTTTGTTATCACAAAACCTAGAAAGGTACATGGATATCTTTTGAAATCTTTGCATTTATAAAATTAAAATCATTTGGGGACCCAGAATGCAGTGTAAGCACAGACTTTTTTTCCTCTCCAAATTGATTTTCTTACCCAAGAGCAAGAATATTGACATTGATAGATATATTTTGTATATATTTATAAATACCTATCAATATGGACATTTTAGTCTAATGATCTATATATCATCATAATCTCTATCAATCTATCTGTACTATTTTATGAATCTAATTCTAATAAGTCTTTCCCCAGTTGTACCAATTACCCAATCATATATACTTGCCAATAATTCAAAATCTCTTTTCCTACCATTTACTTAGAGATACAAAAACTCTTATCTTCTTTCCTGAATCTTTCCAATCCCTTCATGTCTGGCTGAATTCAAATTTCATTTTACTCATGACTTAAATAGTCACTTATTTAGGGTTAACATTGTTTAAATAAACTGCTGTATATTCTTTTATTACATAATAGTGATTATGTTCTTTTTCAAATATGTCTCTAAAAGAACAATATGCTTTCCCTTCCTATTTTCTTCATCCATATTTCATCTTCTGGTCATATTAGCAGATGGCTGTATTTTCATTACTTCATTATTTATATGCTGCTCCCTCAGGTTTCTCAGGCCATTGCAAAGAGTTTTCCATTGAAATTGGTGCTAAATTATGACCTAGTCTTTCTTTTTTCTTTCTTTTTAAGGTTTCCCAAATACATTATTTATTTTGTATAATCCCAGCAACAAGCCCATAAGGGAAGTCTTATTATTACCCCCCCTCATACAGATAAGAAAACTTAAACTAACTATGGTCCAGTGATTTATGATCTATTCTTTCAATAAGATTATTTTAGCTTAACCCCCTGCATTTTCTGGTGGTAATGACCCGGTTCTGGATTACTATCATGAACTTAATTTAAAAATAAAACAAACAAAAAAAACTCTCAAAAAACTTACTTTAAAAAAATTGCATGATTCTTTTAATTCGTTTAATACTTCTTTTGTGACATGGTTTCAGGTAAGTTATGCTTACGTTGGCAAGAGATTTTTACTGGCCTTTTTGAATGTCAGAATTTTTATCCATTTCACCTGAAGACAAACTGGTTTCAAATATATGACATTTTATGTCTTATTATAATCCATTATTGTTGTCTAGTGAAATGAGTCTAGTTCTTCCAAAAGCAATTCTCTCTCCTTCCCTCCTTCCCTTCCTTCCTTCCTCCTTTTCTCTCTCTCTCTCTCTCTCTCTCTCTCTCTCTCTCTCTCTCTGTCTCTTTCTCTCTCTGTCTTAATATATATTATATGAATATAAAAATACATTAATATAATTTTTCCTTTTTTAGGTTATACATATATATTATTACATATTTTTTCATATGAGTCATGTTGGGAGAGGCAAATAAGAAGAAAAAGTAATACCTTTGAGAATGAAAAAAAAAAAACAAGAAAAAATAAAGGTGAAAACAGTGTGTTTTGAACTGCATTCATTCTCCAAAATTCTCTCTTTGTAAATGGATACATTTTCCATTCAAAGTTATTGGAATTTCCTTGGATCACTGAATTGCTGCGAAGAGCTGATTCTATCAGAATTAATCATCACATAGTCTTGCTGTTGTTGTGTACAATGTTTTCCTGTTTCTGCTCACTTCACTCAACATAAGTTCATCTAAGTCTTTCAGGCTTTTCTGAAATCAGCCTGTTCATCATTTCTTATAGGAAAATAATATTTCATTACTCTTGTTTATCATCATTTCTATGTTTTTAAACTTTGTTTACATGTGCTTTTAGAATGTTTCAGTCTTGCTATTACTTCTTTGATAGAAGTGGTAATTTTTCTACAATTGCCTTACAGAGAGTCCTAAGTTTGATTAATATTGTATGAGAATTCTTTCAAAGTTTGCCATGATCACTTTCTTAGTTTTTAAAATATACATTAATTTGTACAGTATAAGATGTTAATTGCCTAATATGTATCCTTCTCTGTCAGCCTTGATTTAAATTTGCCAGTAAATCTCAATATATTCCACTATGACTTTCTCATTAAAATCTTTATGATCAATATGAATATTATTATTAAAATATGTGAGTTCATATTTCTGCCAAAGACAGAGATTTAATCCCTCCTGAATTACTTGTGTTAATACTGAATCTATTTTTCTTATTGATAAATCTTTACAATTTTCCCCAGTATAATGTAAACTTTATGGCTGCCATGTTAAAAAAAAAAAAAAAAAAAAAACAACTTTATATCCCTAGCATGAATCACAATGTTTCTACTTTACAGGTGCTAAAGAAACATGTTTTGAATGAACAAATCTGAACAAAATGTTGCAAAGAAACACAAATAATGAAAAAAACAGCATAGGGTAAAATACATATAATCCTGTTTTTATTTCAATCTGTTTGCTTTTCAACTTGGATTTTTGTCATTACTCATATTTTATTGTGCTGCCATGTTTTCTGTTAAGGCTGAAAACTTCTAGAAAGAGACCTTTTCTGCTTATATTAAAAGATGTCTAATTTTTATTTAAATGGTTAAAGTACCTAGTGTATGTTAAATACTTGCTATATTGAAATTAAATTTATATTGTCTTTCTCCTTTTTAAGTTCTTTACCTTTTCCTTAAATTACTTAATCATATGAGTTATCTGTATTTATGAAGATGTTCCATATATAGCACTTCTTATTGACAATATTAGAAATTACTTAGATGGATTATATTTTTTGAGTACTAAGAAACTCTGTTGTCTTACTTTTTTCTAATATAGATCTTCACTCATCCTCAGTCTATTATTCAGATGTATTTATGAAGAATCTACCATGTGCTAAGAATATTAAGCAATGGAAAAATATGATCTAGTTGATGTCTACAATTGCATTTATTGAGTTTCTCCTCTTTTATCTTAAAATTTTATCCTTATTAAAATACAAGTCTTCCATTGGTGATATTTTAAGCTGTCAAGCTATTGTCAACATTGTATAAAGTAATGTGAGATTTGTTTGAAAACTCTTTTTGAGACCAAAGGCATTAGGACTGACAATGAGAGCTGGGGCACCTTCTGGGAATGGGTATGTTCTAGTGGAGGGAACAAGGTTCAGATTTGGGGAGGCAGATTCCTGTATTTGATGTGTGTAAGTATGAATGTATGTGTGTGTGTTATATATTAAGTGTGCATATGTATATATAAAATAATATATGTATATATTATGTGTGTATATATTAAGAAATACCTTTTCCTTCTATGTATATGTCTATATGTGTATATATGTGGTATATATATATATATATATATATATACACATAAGTTTTATATATATATATATATATATACACACACACACATATGTGGTATATGAATATTATGGAATATTATTGTTCTGTAAGAAATGACCAGCAGGATGAATACAGAGAGGCTTGGAGAGACATACATGAACTGATGCTAAGTGAAATGAGCAGAACCAGGAAATCATTGTACACTTCAACAATAATACTATATGATGATCAATTCTGATAGATGTGGTTCTGTTCAATAATGAGAGGATCCAAATCAGTTCCAATTGATCTGTAATGAACAGAACTAGCTGTACCCAGAGAAAGAACACTGAGAAATGAGTATGGACCAAAACCTAACATTTCCACTCTTTCTTTATTGTTTGCTTACATTTTTTTTCTTCTCAGGTTATTTTTACCCTCTTTCTAAATCTGATCTTTCTTGTGGAACAAGATAACTTTTAAATATGTATACATATGTTGTATTTAACATATACTTTAACATTTAACATGTATGGGACTACCTGCAATCTAGGGGAGGGGGTAGAGGGAAGGAGGGGAAAACTTGAAACAGAAGTTTTTGTAAGGGTCAGTGTTGAAAAATTATCCATACATATGTTTTGCATATAAAAAGCTATAATAAAATATATTAAAAAATAAAAAAGGAAAATAAAATCGCTACTCTCAGAAAGGGAGAACTTTCCACCAATATAGAGGAAATTAGAATTATAATTAGGAGTTATTTTGCCCAACTTTATCCCAATTAATTTGATAACCTAAGTAAAATGGATGAATGCAAACAAAATATAGATTTCTGTTATTAGAAAAGGAAATAAATTACTTAAATAGCTCCATTTTAGGAAAAAAAAATTAAACAAGCTATTAATCCACTCCCTAAGAAAAAATCCCCAGGACTAGATGGATTAAATGTGAATTCTACCAAACATTTAAAGAACAATTAACTCCAATACTATATAAACTATTTGAAAAAATAGTGAAAGAATTCCTTCTAAATTCCTTTTATGACACAGACATTGTACTGATTCTTAAACCAGATAGGTTGGAAACAGAGAAAGAAAATTATAGACCAATCTCCCTAATGAATACTGATGCAAAAAGTCTTAAATAAAATATTATTAAAGAAATTACAGAAAATCATCCTGAGGATAATACACCATGACCAAGCAGGATTTATACTAGGAATGCAGGGTTGGTTCTACATTTAAAAACTATTAACATAACAGTCTATATCAATAACCAAATTAAAAAAAAAACACATATGATTATCTCAATACATGCAGAAAAAGCATTTGATAAAATCCAACATCCATGCCTATTAAAAACACTAGAGAGTAAATGAATAAATGGACTATTCCTTAAAATAGTCAGTAGCATCTATTTAAAACCATCAGCAAAAATCATATGTGATAAATTGGAACAATCCCAATAAGATAAGGAGTGAAACAAGGTTGCCCACTATCAACATTACTATTCAGTATTGTATTAGAAATGCTAGCTTTGGCAATAAGAGATGAAAAAGAAATTAAAGGAATTAGAGTAAGTAATGAGGAAACCAAATTATCACTCTTTGCAGATGATATGATGGCATACTTAGAGAACCATAGAGAATCAATGAAAAACTATTAGAAGTAATCCACAACTTTAGCAAAGTTACAGGATACAAATAAATCCACATAAATCATCAGCATTTTTATACATCATTAACAAAATCTAATAGCAAGAGATATAAAGAGAAATTCCATTTTAAATAACTGAAGAAAGTATAAAATATTTGAGAATCTATCTGCCAAGGGAAAGTCAGGAACTATATAACCAAAACTACAAAACACTTTCCACACAAGTCAGATCTAAACATTTGGAAAACTATCAAGTGCTCTTGGATAGGTTGAGCAAATATCATAAAGATGAAATTACTACCTAAACGAATCTATTTATTTAGTACTATACAAATCAAACTCCCAAGAAATTATTTTAATGACCTAGGAAAAAATAACAACAAAATTCATCTGGAAAAACAAAAGGTCAAAAATATCAAGGGAATTAATTAAACAAAAATCAAATGAAGGTGGCCTAGTTGTACTAGATCTAAAACTATACTATAAAGCAGCAGTCACCAAAATCATTTGGTACTAGCTAAGAAACAGAGTAATTGATCAGTGAAATAGAATAGATTCATAGGACAAAACAGTCAATGATTATAGTAATCTTGTGTTTGACAAACCCCCAAACTCCAGCTTTTGAAATAAGAATCCACTATTTGTCAAAAACTGCTGGAAAAATTGCAAACTAATATGGCAGAAACTAGATATCGACCTACACCTAATATCAAGATATGGTTGAAATGGGTTCATGATCTATACATAAAGAATGATATTATAAATAAATTAGAAGAACTTATAATAGGTTACCTCTCATATTTGTGGAGAAGGAAGGCATTTGTGACCAAAGAAGAACTAGAAATCATTATTGATCACAAAATAGGTAATTTTGATTATGTTAAATTAAAAAGGTTTTGTACAAACAAGATGAGAAGGGAAGCAATAAATTGGGAAACATTTTTACATTCAAAGTTCTCATTTCTAAAATATATAGAGAATTAACTAAACTTTATAAGAAATTAAACCATTCTTCAGTTGATAAATGGTCAAAGGATATGAACAGACAATTTTCAGATGAAGAAATTGAAACTATTTGTAGTCATATGAAAAGATGCTCCCAATCACTATTGATTAGAGAAATGCAAATTAAGACAAATCTGAGATACCACTACAGACCTCTCAGATTGGCTAAGAAGACAGGAAAAGATAATGACAAATGTTGGAGGAGATGTGGGAAAACTGGGACACTGATATGTTGTTGGTGGAATTGTGCACAAATCCAACTATTCTGGAGAGCAATTTGAAACTATGCTCAAAAACTTATCAAACTGTGCATACAACGGTGTTTCTACTGGGCTTATATCCCAAAGAAATCTCAAAGGACAGAAAGGGACCAACATGTGCAAAAATGTTTATGGCAGCTCTTTTTGTAGTGGCAAGAAACTGGAAACTGAATGGATGACCATCAATTAGAGAATGGCTAAATAAGTTATGGTATATAAATGGAATATTATTATTCTGTAAGAAATGACCAACAGGATGATTTAAGAGAAGCCTGGAGAGACTTACATGAATTTATGCTAAGTAAAATGAGCCAAACGAAGAGATCATTATACACAGCAACAACAAGATTATATGATGATCAATTCTGATGGACGTTATTCTCTTCAATAATGAAATGAGTCAAACCAGTTCCAATTGTTTAGTGATGAAAAAAGCCATATATACCCAGAGAGAAGCCTGTGGGAACTGAGTGTTTCCCACATAGCATTTTCATGCTTTCTGTTGATGTTTGCTTGCATTTTGTTTTCCTTCTCAGGTTTTTTTTTTCCTTGCTAGACCCAATTTTTCTTGTGCAGCAAGATAACTGTATTAATATGTATAGATATATTGGGTTTAACATATATTTTAACATATATAAGATATATTGGAGTACCTGTCATCTAGTGGCAGGAGTCAGGGAAAGGAGGGAAAAATTTGAAACAGAAAGTTTTGCCAGCATCAATGTTGAAAAATTACACATGCATATTTTTTTGTAAATAAAAAGCTTTAATAAAAAAGGGAGTTCAGATTAATAGAGGCAGTGGTCAGAAGTAGCACAGACTTCTGAGATAAAGCAGGATAAAAAATAAAAAAAATATGTAGAATAAAATAGGAAATGCAAAGTTAGTAATCATAATTTATGAATGTGAACAGGATAAACTCATCAATAAAATAGAAACATCAGAATAGATTAGAAAACAGAATCTAACAATATGTTCTTTACAAGAAATACACTTGAAATAGAAATGCACATGAAAAGTTAAAATAAGAGACAGTGCATACAAAAAAAGCAGGCATAGGAATCATGATCTTAGATAAAGCAAAATTTAAAATATACTTACCTAAAAAATAAGCAGGGAAATCATATTTTGTAAATTAAAAACAAAAAACCTTAGCTACTACTTCACACTTAGCAGGTTGGTTATCTGTCAGAAAGGTAAAATGACAGATGTTAGAGGGATGTGAAAAAGTAGCTACACTTTTGCGCTTGAAGTAGTCTAATTATTCTGAACAAGTTAGAACTATGTTCATAAGGCTACAAAACTCTGCATGACCTTTCAACCACAATACTACTACTACTAGGTATATATACAAAATAGATTCAAGAAAAAAAGATAAAAGAGATATGTAAAAAATATTTTAGCAGCTCTTTTTGTGCTAAGAAAGAATCAGAAATTGAGATGATGTTTATTAATTTGGGAATTAATAAGTTCTTCTGTATGATTGTAGTAAAATATTATTGTATTATAATGAATAATGAGGAGGATGGCTTTAGAAAAACCTGGGAAGTTTTATTTAAATTGATACAAAGTAAAGTAGAACCAGATCGTTGCATAATGTAATTGCAATATTATAATGATTATTACTTGTGGATTTAGCTACTCTGATAAATATAACAATCACATTTAATTCATGAGGATTCATAAGGAAAAATGCTGTCACATTCAAGAAAAAAGAACAAAAGAATTCTAAGAAAAATTGAAATCTACATTTTCACTTTTTCTAGTATCTTTAATTTTTGGCAACATGGCTAATATGAAAATAGGTTTGGAATGATTTTACATGCATACTTTTTATCCCTTTCCTTAAATCTCAATTGATAAATGCAGGACTGAGGTACAGAGGGAAAAAACTATAAAAATAAATAAATAATAACTGTAAAAGGAAGTAAAAACACTGTTATAGAGAAGTACTTATTTGAATTGGTCCTCATGCAGGAGCTCTCATGACAATAAAATCAGAGGTTCAATGTTAAATATTTTTCAGTTAGGTCATGAACATGGAATATAAAAAGGTGATTTTTATTTTCAACAATAGAAATACATTTATATACAGACATAAAATATTGATGTCTGAAACATTTTGGCTAACACACAACATAAAATGTCAGTTTTGATTGAGGAAAATAAAAAAAAATGTCAAATATGATTGAATGTTAGTAGCAAATCAAGTTCAATATCCTTTCATTAGAGTCCTGCAAATGGTTTATCATGCCATGGAAGGGAACTTTGACTTTCAAAAGATTGGCCAAGTGGAATATAAATTCTGTCCAAAAATTCAGGAGATGTAATGCACATCTGTTTTTTGAGAGTAAGTATGGACAATTTTGTACATTCTCATTTCCATAAGATTAACCAGTTCAGATTTTGGGAATAGGGACAGAAAAGAGAATGCAAAGGGATTAGCAATACTCTGTCTCTGTGAATATATATATATATATATATATATATATATATATATATATATTTACATGCACACATAGATACATATCCACACAAATACACACAACTGCTTATATGAATTTTTTGTAATTACACAAACACATACACACATATATATGTGTGTGTGTGTGTGTGTGTGTGTGTACACATACTTTAACCACATTCATACAGGAATATAAAAATACCTAAAGTTTCTTTTTATAAATCATATTTTAGGCTATGATGATTTCTTTAGAAAAAAATAATAGATTTCTTTTTTTTTGACTAGAAATATAGTCCATGCCAATGTGTATTTTCAAATTTTAGTAGTTTTAACTGATGTTTCTGAAAACATTACAAAAATAATCTTTCTTAAACAATGAAATCACTATTTCTTGTCTTCCTTAGCACTGTTTGTATAATAGAGATTTATTTTCTTCATGGAAAGAAAGCAGGAAATCTAGACACCAGAAACATAAGTATGTCATTTCTATGCTTTGAGTAAATTAAATGTAATTTAATAGATCTATTTATTTAGTACTTTGAAAATTTATTAAAAAAGAGAAAAAAATCAGCATAGGCAAAAAAAAATTCTATTTGTTACAGAAATGATCAAGAAAACAAACTTTAATTTCTACATAAATATAGGTTTCTCATGCTGGACTGTGACATTTTTGATGATTTCAGATTCTTTATTCCCTAGTATTTGTCTGTCTGTTCTATTAATACATGAACAATTTATGTGATTCTGTAATTACAAGCTGTGTCTAGGAAACAGTTTTGTCCATTTTCTCCTAGACAATTAAAAACCACAAAAACAAAATGATTGTGAGCAAATGCATTTAATATATTTAAGTTCTGAACATCTTAAGACATTCATTTATTTAGATCCTTTAGTAGATCTTTGATCTTTCCATTGTGATTTGTCTTTTCGATAAAAGAAATTTCAGCACTTTCATGTCTCCTCATCTTGGATGTTTCTTGATCATGAATACTTTTAATTCCCCAGCAGGATGTCCATGACAAAAGCTGAGTTCCCTCCTCTAGAGCTCTTGACATTATATAGAAACTAATTTGGTATGTGAATTTTCTTTTGGTTATTCTCAACTTTCAGTGTATTCTATCTGCTTTTCTTATCCTGCACTTCAATAATGGTATGATTTATTGTGCTTCTTTGCATTACTTCACTAATAAGATTTTGTATATCTTACATATGTAAATATAACTGACATGTCTTATGTAAATTTCTCCACTATAGTCCTTTCCAGATGTTTCATAATATAAGGGTGACCCTTTTCCTGGTCAAGAACAACTAAACTGAAAAGGTCCTATTTATGCACCTAATTTATTAACTAAGTAATATAGTAGTTTCATTTTCAGAAAATTAACAGAAGTTTGACTACCCAAATAATGAATTACCAGGATTGGATTTAGTTGACTCCAAAGTGTCTTTGAGCTCTAAATTAATATCCTAGTTTAATAAACCCATTACGAAAAGAAATTAGTTTAATCTGGCATTTTAAAAAAAAATGAAGTTATACTAACACTTTGTGATTACTGCTTCCTTACCTGGATATTCATCACTCATATGTTCAAAGATGCTCAGTACTTCATAAGATCTTCCTTCTCAAATTATCTTTTTTTTTTTTCCCATTTGTGCAAATGTTTTCTTCCACAGTGGCCTTATTGTGCAGTGGATGTACTGGATCTTGAATCAGGAAAACCTGTTCAAATTTGTTCTCAGAAGCTTTCTAGCTCTCTGACTCTGAGCAAATTAATTAACCTCTATTTGCCTTTTCCTCATTTGTAATATGGTGATAATGACAGCATCTCCTTTACAAGATTGTTGTGATTATCAAATGATAACAATAGTTAATATTTATATAGCACTTACTATGTGTCAGGCTCTGTAAGAAGCATGCTATAATGATCTCATTTGATTCACTCTTCCTATTTTACAGGCAAGGAAACTAAGTCAAACAGAAGTTTAAAAGATTTTCCTATGTACATAGAAAGGAGTAGGCAAAAAAGACTTTCTTAAAAAGAATACATGACAATGTGTTTTGTTTACTTATAAAAAACAACATCAGCTAAAGCATTTTGTAATTTTTAGAGGAAATTTCATCCTCAAATAATATCCAACGATAGTATTATACAAAGTTTGTTAGAATGTACGCTACAGAATAAATTTGGCTCAAAAATCCATATGTAAGAACACAAACATAAAAATGCCTTTTGTCCATAATATGCTATTCAGTTGGATAGACAGCATGCTGTGGTACTCCATATAGTTTATATTTCTTATTTTTTCTTTATTTTTATTAAAGCCTTTTTATTTTCAAAATATATACATGGGTAATTTTCAACATTCACTCTTACAAAATCTTGTGTTCTAAATTTTTTCCCTCCTTTATTTACCTCCACCCTTTCCCTTAGATGGCTAATAATCCAAAATATGTTAAATATATGCAATTCTTCTATACATATTTCCATAAAAGGTCATGTTGCACAAGAAAAACCAGATCAAAAAGAAAAAAATGAGAAAGAAAACAAAATACAAACAACAAAAATAGTGAAAATACTATGTTGTGATCCACACTTAGTTCCCATAGTCCTCTTTCTGAAAGCAGATGGCTCTCTTCATCACAAGACCATTGAAACTGGCCTGAATAATGAGATGATTCATGAAGAGAACTATGTCTTTCACAATTGATCACTTTATAATCTCATTATTGCTGTGTATAATGATCTCTTGGTTCTTCTCATTTCACTTAGCATCAGTTCATGTAAGTCTCTCTAGGCTTCTCTGAAATCATCCTATTGATCATTTCTTATAGAACAATAATATTTCATATCATTCATAGATCATAACTCATTCAGCCATTCTCCAACTGATGGGCATTCACTCAGTTTCCAGTTACTTGCAACTAAAAAAAGGACTGACACAAATATTTGCACTTTCTCTTTTTTATGATTTTTTAGGGGATAAAAGCCTACTAGAAACAGTGCTGGATCAAAGGATATGCACAGTTTGATAGCATCTTTGGGCATAATTCCAAATTGCTCTCCAGAATGGTTGAATCAGTTCACAATTCCACAAACAATATATTAGTGTCTCACTTTTGTCACATCCCCTCCAACATTAGTCATTATCTTTTTCTGTCATCTTAGCCAATCTGAGAGGTTTGCAGTGGTACCTCAGAGTTATCTTAATTTGCATTTCTCTGATCAATATTGATTTAGAGCACATTTTCATATGACTAGGAATAATTTTTAATTTCTTCATCTAAAAATTGTCTGTTCATATCCTTTGACCATTTATAAATTGGAGTATAGCTTAAAATCTTATAAATTTGAATCAATTCTCTCTACATTTTAGAAATGAGAACTTTATTAGAACCCTTGAATGTAAAATTTATTTCCAGTTTATTGCTTCCTTCTAATCTTGTCTGCATTGGTTTTGTTTGTATAAAAACTTTAAAAAAAGATATTTCATTGAGGAACATAGAAAGAAAAGTATTGGGCTAACCTGTTGAAATGCAAATGAAAGATAAAAAATAATGAAATACTATTAAAAAAAATGATGCAACACATTGTTTTCCCGTATCAAATTTTAATTTCCCAGTATCTAATTTGAACACAGCTACTTTCTTTCTTTTTTTTTTCTTATAGCTTTTTATTTACAAGATATATGCATGGGAAATTTTTCAGCATTGATAATTGCAAAACCTCTTGTTCCAACTTTTCCCCTTCTTCCCCCCACCCCTTCCCCCTACATGGCAGGTTGACCAATATATGTTAAATATGTTAAAGTGTAAGTTAAATACAATATATGTTTACATGGCCATATAGTTATTTTGCTGTACAAAAAGAATTGGACTTTGAAATAGTGTACAATTAGCCTGTGAAGAAAATCAAAAAATGCAAGCAGACAAAAATAGAGGGATTGGAAATTCTAATGTAGTGGTTCATATTCATCTCTCAGAGTTCTTTTCGCTGTGTGTAGTTGGTTCAATTCATTACTGCTCTATTGGAACTGATTTGATTCATCTCATTATTGAAGAGGGCCACATCCATCAGAATTGATCGTCCTATAGTATTGTTGTTGAAATATATAATGATCTCCTGATCCTATTCATTTCACTTAGCATCAGTTCATATAAGTCTCTCCAGGTCTTTCTGAAATCATCCTGCTGGTCATTTCTTACAGAACAATAATATTCCATAATATTCATATACCACAATTTATTTGGCCATTCTCCAGTTGATGGGCATCCACTCAGTTTCCAGTTTCTGGCCACTACAAAGAGGACTGCCACAAACATTCTTGCACATACAGGTCCCTTTCCCTTCATTAAAATCTCTTTAGGATATAAGCCCAGTAGTAACACTGCTGGATCAAAGGGTATGCACAGTTTCATAACTTTTTGAGCATAGTTCTAAATTGCTCTCCAGAATGGCTAGATGTATTCACAATTCCACCAACAATGTGAATACAACTACTTTCAAGATTATGAAGTTTAATGCTGAAAAATGTTTGATTCAAGACAATTATATAACAATTTTGTATAACAATTATATAATAACTATGTGTCATACATGAAAGAGATGAAAATTCCAATTCACCACATTAGAGTGTTTAGATTTGAAGTAAGAGAATGAAACAAGGCATTAGAAGCCACAGTAGAAGTTAACTGAGAAGAGAAGACAAGATAAACTCACCTGCAGACAGAAATGCAAAATTGGAATGAATTGAGCAGACACTGAGGCCAAAGAAGGGAAAAGCTGGTGAAATGAGAACTAAAAAAAATCTAAGAATTTTTACCTTCACTCTACTAGGCTGAGAGAAGGAAAACAAGATTTATTGCTTAGAATTGATTGGAGAAGATTCTACTGTGAGTGGAGAGCTGGCTTGGCTTGTCCATACTACTTTTTAGAAATATTTATAGGATAAGAGTTGACTGAAGATAAAGAGATTCTGCAACTCTTCTTGGCATTGATTTTATTGGAGAAGGAAGAGCTTTGCTGCTGGGAGATCATCTCAGAGAAACCAATTTCTCTATGCTTTGAAGAGCTGCATGGGATTTGTCTGCAATTTTCACTAGTACCATCTACAAATTAATAGAGCAGAAATTCCTTGAGGCTTGGCTATGTTGTCTTCTCTTACCCTTTCTGGCCACAATAGGAGAAATTCCTCATATACGAGGTAGCCAACTTGCAAAGTTTTGTGAATGGTAAACTCAAACTGCCTATAACTTATTGTGAGTGTAACATTGATATGTTTCATTAGTTACAAAGAAGTGGCAGCTACATATAGGAAAATTGAGAAGTCCTATGCAACAAGTGACATGACACAGAATGCTGTTAAAGAGACTGAGGACATTAAGACTTTAAACAAGTTTCATAAGTTGTCTTAAGTATATGGATTTCAGTTCATACATCTCATTGTTACATTTATATAAATTTGTTCCTATTTTCTTTCCCAACCTTCCTACCACTGACCTCTGAACCCTGTGTACATTGGTGAAAGATTATAATCCAGGGTAATAGATGGATCCTTAGTTTTTTTGATAATTTCTGCTTTTGCTTTGAAGCTTCTCAAATGTTGAGGTAATTCTGGCAAGGCATTTGTCAATCTCATCATCTATGTGGATAAACTTGAAGAGTGTATTGATTGTCAGGTTAAAGTTACCACAAATGCAGGGAATTTATTTACACTCTGTTGCATCTGAGCCATGGATGCTTCATTGGATTCATAATCATCTGTGAACAAATATTTGCTTTCCAGTTCTCCCTCCACCTTGATCTTGGCTGATAGCTTTTCCAAGTTAAATGTATTCTCATTGAGGTAGCTGATCTTGATGACATTTTCTTACTTGTTGAAGACATCTGACAACATTGTGGAAAACAGCATGCTAAAAAAAATTGGAGCAAGCACACAACTCTGCTTTACTGCATAGTTTTTGTGAAACCACAAGAATATCATCTGTAATGCAGAATCCATATAATCATGTCACCATGAAATTGGCATATGATAATGATATACTTCTCTGAGCAATCATATTTGGTGTGATTTTTCAGAAGCCCTCACAATTGACAAAAAAAGCCTTGGTAAGATCAAAGAACATTATGTACAGACCTCTGTTCTGCTCTTCATAATTCTTCTAGCATTGTGGGCAGCAAATACAATAGCAACAATTTCTCATCCTTTTCTGAAACTTTGGCTTTCATTAGATGACTATCTTCCAGGTGAAACATCAGCTAATTAAGGGGGGCTATGAGAAGAATCTTTTTAGCAATGCTTAAGTATGACATCCCTCTGTGATTGTTACAAAAGAAGACTTTCTGTTTCCTTTTACTTTTCAGAGATGGGTAATAGAGATATCCTCGATCGTCTAGAGAACTTCTGTCAGCTTCTGTATATGCAGTAGACTTTCTGCCTTTTAGATCTTTTGGGAATGGAATCAGCAGCAGGTTCTTTGCCAGTGGAGAGGGCTCTGATGGCATTCAATACTTCTTCAATTGGAAGGTTGGCTGGAGTGGGATTGACTGTAGCTTGAAACATGTAGTTAATAGCCTCAGCATTAATTGATGATGGTCTGTTAAGAATGCCATTTAAGTGTTCACTCATCTCATATTTTCAGTATCATGTCCTGATCACTGATCACTATGATTACATCCATGCTGAATAGTTAATATTCGCTAGAGGTCTGTGATCAATAAATAGCCATTACAGCATCATAGAAGCACTCTATATGATTGTTGGCATAAAATTAAATCTCATTTGTCTTATTCCTGTGTCAAGCTTCTTTCATCTTTCTAAGCTTTGTTTGTGCTTCTGTTGGAGTTAAAATCTGCTTCTTTGGAGATAGACAGGCTGTTCAGTTGGGGAATTTTTATTACTTATTTAGCAGCCTCTGAATTTTCCCATAATTTTCATCAAGCCAGTCCTGATATTTATGATTGTTATCACCTAGAAGAGCAAATATGGTTCTAAACATCAAGACTCTGAAAGCTGCTCACTACTTTTCTGCTCCATTTTTGCTGATGATAAGCTGACTCAGCTTTCCCCTCAGGTCAACAATAAACTGTTCATTCTAGAAAAGCATTTTAATTTCTTGATATTGAGGTTTCTGATGTAGTTTTGTTGTGGGATATGGTATTTTTATCAAATGCTAATATTTAGCTTGGAGAATATGAATATGATCCATCTAGCACTCTGTATCACACACTACCCTCATCCCTCTCACATTCTGCCTTTCTTTTCTCTTTATGAAATAAAAATCTACTAAATGCTAATCCTTCTTATGAAGGAGCATCCACAATGTTTTTTTTTTTCACTAGGTAAGTGGAAGACAGTATTGGTAAAAAGGGCACAAGACACAAATCTTCAGTAGTAAGTGAACATTTCTGACAGTTATTTCTGGTTCCTTTCTTCAGGGCAGCTAGATGGCACAATGGATATAACACTGGCTCTGAAGTCAGGAAAACCTAAGTTCAAATTCAGCCTCAGATACTTAATACTTACCAGCTGTGTGACCCTTGGCAAGTCACTTAACTACAATTGTCTCACCAACACCCCTCCCCCAAACCTCCCCTCCACAAAAACTAACTTTGTTTCTCTGAAGGACTCATTGCCATGTCTGATAATCTATATTTACTCTGGTGTAAGGTTCCCAAAACTACAAGGTTCCCCACTTTTAGTGCATCGATGATAAGGGTCTCCAAGTTTTCATAGAATTTTTCTTTTACCTCATCAAGGTTCATCATGGAGGAAACATATACAACGATTATGGTGGCATGGCACTTTCTTGTAAGTGATAGTTGCATTGTCATGAGCCTGTCATTCACTCCTTTTGGGAGACATACAAACTTGCTGACTAGATTAAATTTGATTGTGGAACTCCTCATCACAATGTCCATCCAGAAAACAAATAGACATCAACAACAATAAATGTATCCTGCTACAACTCCAGTAAACTAACCTTCATTTCTCAGATTTGTTTTGCTCAGCATTATTATTCGGGTGCAGTACCTACTGAACTCTTTGGCAGCAAGAGTTGTTTGTCTCAGAGGTCTATTGAATTTACTGCTGTTCACAAGCATGCGCATATTACGTATACTGATGGTTAGAGGAATTACCCTTGCAAATATTGTTGTACTTTTTTGTGTTTTGATTACAGGAGGTGGAGCCCACCTGCCATGGGAAGTAGGCTATAATTGTATTAAGCAGATACTTTTTAAGGCATCCTTTCTAGCCTTTTCATTATTCTAAAAGGTGAGCAGCATGGTCTCAAAAATGCTACTTAGACAATGTAGAGAGGCTGCTGAATCCCACTAGTGCTTCAATTTAATGAGAAGATGACCCAGAGATCTGTGCTGTGTTTGTGAAGGATTGTGATTATAACTTCTAGTATATCAGCACCTGATGCTTCATCACTTGATCATTGCCACAAGACTTTACAGTAGGTAAAATGTAAGACAGTAAAATAATCATGAATTAGATTTAAGTGAGATAGAGTTGTGCAAACATGTCAGCCTATTCCAGTTATTTTCTTCCACAATCATCAAAATTCAATAGCAGGACAAAAATCAAGATGACTGGCAATGCACTGAATTGCCTTGGTATCTTGCATGTGTATCTTCAATATTTGACCAAGTTCTAAATGTTCCTCACCATTTGGTTCAGGTACTTTTATGGTCATCGGAACAAACTATTTTCACCTGCCTATTCTATCAGGGGAAATCTTCACATGATTTGGAAAGACATTTCCCCAACTCACTGATGGATTTGAGGTTTTTTTGTTACCCTCAACCTGTATTTCCTGTCTGCTGAGATAGTTTTACTGGAATATGGCTGCTGTGCATGCCACAGCTTCATGGAGGTACAGGTGAGAATATAATCAAATGTGGACACCAAAGATGGATAAGCAGCCTAGAAAAGGACCCACCAAGCCTCTATATCCGAGGCATTAATCCTCATTGAATACACCAAGAAGGTAGTTAAAATTCAAATTTAAAATGTAGGTAGAAGACCAAGGTTAGAAATATTGATTTGGGAGGAAATATATAAAGGAAAGAAGACTGAGGTTAAAGTTTTATGATTGCCCTCATTTAATGGAATGCAAAAAGAGGAGTCATTGACAGAATAGGTGGAATAGACAGAAAAAAAAAATATATATATATATATATATATAATGACCAAAGAAGAAAAAAAATTATCTGTGACCTAATTGGTTTGTCTGAATCAAAAACAAATCCAGTTTGTGGTCATGTTAAAATACTTCTTCAGAGTAGAAATGGGGAGGTGGGGGGTGGCAAGCAATCAAAAACTTATGCAAGCTACAAAATGCCAATATTGGGAAAGTAAGTGAAATCAGAAATTCATGTCATGAATGTTCTACTTCTTTTCTCTTCCTATGATCTTGATTTCTTAGATTTTAGTCTGTCTCCCATTGTGTTTGCACCAAGGTGTATAAAGTAGAAAGAGAAAGGATATAACTAGTACTTTGGATATATAGAACAACGAAAAAGCAAAATTAGCCCATTTGTTTTGCTTCTGTCTCTTTTGAAGGACAATTCTCTTTGGACTTAGTGTATAAAGCAAACACAGCTAGCTGGGACTTGAAACCTAAGATAAGTGTGGAAAGATTAAGAGAGCATCTATGTATCCTTAGTGAATTACTCACCAGATCTAGATGAATTACATTATGGGGCTTTTGAAAGAACTGGAAGGTATGGTGGCTAAGTCACTGATGGTGATTCTAAATGATAGTTGAGAACAGGAGGGATATTTCAGAACTAAAAAAGGAAAATGATGTCCTATTTTCTCTTTTAAAAATGAAAGCAGATATACTCAGAAAACTATGTCATCCTCAAATTTATTGGTAAAATTGTTGAATAGCGCAAGACCTGAAAAGCCTGTGGTTCTGGCTTTTATTCCTGGCAACATTCTTGAATGTGTGAGTAAAGTGATTGTGAGCTTTTGGAAAGGGACATGGGGAAGCCTCTGAGCCAGCAAAGCTTCATCAAAACATATGTCATGCCACAATATTTAAATTTTATTTTTCTTTTGACAGTGAATTAAAATAAGGGAGCAAAGGCACCCTATAGATCTATTATCTGTACAGTTCAGCAAAATATTTGATAAAATACTTGCATGGTGGATGCAAGATGATAGTATAATTAAGTAGATTCCCAAAAAATCTCAATGATTGTATATTTAATGCATTATTAATGGGTCTATATTGATTTGGAAAGAAGCCTATAGTGCTATAGTTCAGTTGTCTTTCCTTGTCTCTGTATTATTTAACATTTTTATCATTATCTCAGATGATAACAAAGATTTTTGTTGTTCACTTGTTTCAGGTACATCCAACTCTTTTTGACCCCATTTGAGATTTTTTTTTGGCAAAAGACACTGGAATGGATTGCCATTTTCTTCTCTAGTTCATTTTACAGAGAAGAAACTGAGGCCAACCGTTTTAGGTGACTTAACCATGATCACACATCAGAAGGTATCTGAAGACAGATTTGATCTCAGGAAGGTAAGCCAAACTGTTCACCCAGTACTCCATCCACTATACCATCTAGATGCTCTGATGAAAAATTTGAGGTAATTAGATGGCTCAGTGGATAGCAGCCTGAGCCTGGAGTCAGGGAACCTTGATTTCAAACATGACACCAGACAATAACCAGTTGTTTGACCTTGGGAAAGTCATCTAACTCTGTTTGCCTTATTTTTTTTTTAATATGTAAAGTAAGCTAGATATGAAAATGGTAACTCCAGTATTTTTACCAAGAAAAACCCAAATGGGATTTTATGAAAAAGATAACTTTGTATTGATTTAGCACTTTAAATTTTTGAAATTATTTTTATAAACATCGCATTTACTTTTTATAACTTTATAAGGTAATATACCAATTTTAGAAAAGAAAAATAATTTGAGTTTTTTAATATAACAATGTTACTTTTTATTTTTCAAAATATATGCAAAGATAATTTTAAACATACCCTTGCAAAACCATGTATTCTAAATTTTTCTTCCTCCCCAACCCCTTCCCTAGACAGCAAGTAATCCAATATATGTTAAATATGTTCAATCTTTCTATACATATTTTCACATTTATCATGCTGAACAAGAAAAATCAGATCAAAAGGAAAAAAAAATGAGAAAGAAAAAAACCCAGCAAACAACAAAAAAGGGTGGAAATACTATTTTGTGGTCCACATTCAGTCCCCACTGTCCTCATTCTGGATGCAGATGGCTCTCTCCATCTCAAGTCTATTAGAATTGGCATGAATCACCTCATTTTTGAAAATAGCCATATCCCTCAGAATTGACCATCACATAATCTTGTTGTTGTACAATGTTTTCTTGGTTCTTAGCATCAGTTCAGGCAAGTCTCTACAGGATTTTGTGGAATCATTCTGCTTGATCATTTCTTATGGAACAATAATATTCCATAACATACATATACCATAACTTATTCAGCCATTCCCCAACTGATGGGAATCCACTCAGTTTCCAGTTCCTTGCTACTATTAAAAGGGCTGCTACCAACATTTTTGCACATGGAAGTCATTTTCCATTTTTTATGATGCCTTTGGAATAGAGACTTAGAAGAGACACTGTTGGATCAAAAGGTATACATAGTTTTCCAGCCCTTTAAGCATAGTTCCAAATTGCTCTCCATAATGGTTGGATCAGTAGACAACTCCACCAATCATGTAGTAGTGTTCCACCTTTCCCATATCCTCTGCAACATTATCATTTCCTATCATCCTTAGCCAATCTGAGAGGTATATGGGGGTACCCTACAATTGTCTTAATTTGTATTTCTCTAATCAATAGTGATTTCGAGTATTTAGGAAAATGAATTTAATGGATGATGAATGATTTTTAAATAATAATACAACTAAGCTATGTCAGATGCAATAACAGAAATTAATAATAACACTATCTCTAAAATTTATTCAGAACTTTAAAGTTTGCAAAGTGTTTTTACAAAGATTATCTAATTTTTCTCTCATAACAACCTTGTAAGGCAAATGATATTATTACCCCCATTTTACAGATGAGGAAACTAAGGCAGAGAGAAGTTAAGTGATTTACCATAGCCAGGCAGCTAATGTCTGAAATTTGCTTTGAATGCAAGACTTCATGGTTCAATGTCTAATACTCTATTTTACTGTACTATTTTTCTAGCTACATTTGAATTAGTCAGTCCCTTCTGATTCTAACTTCAGTACTGATGACTCCACTATCTTTTTTCCCTCTCTGCTGCCAAACTTCAGATGCCCCAAAATTACAGAGCTGAATGATAGTCAAGATCCACAAAAAATCTCAAGTGGCTGGAATGGACTAATGATAATAAAAGTAATTAAAATCAATTTATATGAAAGTAATAATTATCAGAAGAAAAGCAGTTCAAAGTTATTAGCATGCCTAATTTGAAGTATTCCATTTTAATAAGAATAAATATAAAATTTTTACTCATGTGCAAATAACTTTATAAAGTACATTATGGGAGAAAATGTGGCAAGACAATACCTAATGTCAAAAATATTTGGGGATTTTTAGTAGTCTATGAACTCAGAATAAGTTTCATGTGACAAGGAAATCATTAAGGTTAATATATGCTTAAACTCAAATCAGAGAAGTATGGTTAGAACAATTAGAATAGTTTGTGAGGCTGAAGACTATCCCAGATGAAAATAATTGAGATTTCTTACCTAAAAGAGACTGGCATAGGCAGGGGAATGATAGAAGCCTAAATATTCTGAGAAGGAATCATCTAAAAATAGAGACTGGGTTTATTTTTTGCAGTCCTAGAAACCCAGATAGAATATCAAGAAAACTAGATTTAGGCTTGATGTGGGGACAAAAAACAAAAACATTGAAAACTTTCTGTTAATTAGAGCTACCCAAATGTGAAATAAATTGTCCCAGGAGGTAATGGACGCTCCATCACTGAAAAGGAGAAGTTATGTTCAAAAGCTATATGAACAATACTTAGCAATGGTGTAGTATGGTTTATTGGTCAGGTATGGATTGGGTTACATGACTTTACAAGTCTTCTCTAACTAAAAAATACTGTCTAATTTTTACCTTCTAGCACTAGCATTGTCCCTTGGATTTTGGGTCCCTAGGCAAGTTCAAATCCCTGATTAAATATTAGCTTTTCTTTACAATTTGAACTTCTTTATTTCCTCAGAGGAAATTGTTCTCTCATTTAGACCCTTCCCTTCCATTATTCCCCCATTCTTCAGCTCCCATAATTATCACACTCAAGTATTTTCCCTCACTACTTCTGTATCTTAGATTTCTTTCTGGAAAATAATATTGAATATTGAATCATGGGAAATCTGTAACCTTAGAATTCAATGGAGAAGGGGGTTGATTCCAGATTGTAAAGGATTGAGAATAGCATAGCTAGATAGAGCACAAAAATTGACTTTCTTTCTAGAATATTGGCTGGGAAAGGGAATGAAAAGGATGGAATAAAACTCTGTCTCTGTCTCTGTCTCTTTCTGTCTCTCTCCACACACATGCACATACACATGATTATATATATATATATATATATAAACATACATGTACACACATGGGTATACATTCATATATATTCTTTCTGATAAAAATTTGGACAATTTCAGTTATAAGTGAAAATTTTGGGATAGATCCTTTATCATATAGAAAATTATGCGATTAATAGTTCTACTTCCATCTTTGAATACATTATTAAATGCTGCTCAGCAACTGTGTATTTGAAGAGTCTATCACTGGTCCTTTTAAGGTCACTTTTGGAGCTGTCCTATTGATTTCAGTTTTAGGATTATAAAAGAAAAATAATAGATGTAAAGCTGGAAGTAAGCCTCAGAGGTCATTTACTAAATTTACATATTTCTGAAATGAAGAAATTTAGGCTCAAAGGAGTTAGGAGACATTCTCAAAGGTAAGACATGGAGTAATCAGTAACACATTCAAGTTCTTTGAGGCCAAAATATTCTTTTTACTAGGCCATAACTTTCTATCCCTATAAGTTTCTTTAATGTCATTAATAAGTATTATAAAAGCTTCTATTTGGGTTATGAATTTTGGTAATCTTGTATAAACAACAAAATTTATGATGGATCAATTAGTACAGTCTAACTTCTATTACAATTAAGAAGGGAATCTAATGTGGGTTGTTATGATTTAATCTGCCTCATTATAATGGTTCTAATTTCCATCCCAAAGGAATCACTGAGTAGGGAAGACTTAATTTATATGAAATTAATAATTGCCACTAGAAAGACAGATCAAAGCTATTGGTATACCTAATTTGAAGTACCCCAATTTGGGTGCTTTATTATAGAGTGAACAATTTGACCTAAAGTAATGAGCTCATATTACTTATTAGTCAATTCCACGTTTCACAGCAACTTATGTTATCCCATAGATGATATGAAAAAAGAATTTCTAAATTTTCAGATTTCCATGGCTTTATTGAAGGGACATTTTATTTTACAGCTTACCCCATTGACAAGCTTCTTGTACTTCCTTGCAATATGAAAACTTTAGACTTTGAAACCTTGACATAAGGAATAGGAAAAATTTGTAACCTATGCTAACTGTCTTTACATGACTGATTTCTTCTTTTGTAATTTGGGAAGAAAGGAAATTTTGAACAAGTTTGTACTTTAGTTATCTTAGGCCATATGTCTTACTTCAAAACTGTTTTTCATTATCACTGAGATTCAAAGATGATGATCTTTCTATGTCTGAAAAAATTGTCTTGTGAGTTGTTATAACTCAAAACAATAAACTATCACACAGCTTACTTACTATTGATGGAACTTACTGAAACATAAATAATTTTAGGTGATAAATTCTTTCCCCAATCTACATGTGAGGCTTTGTAACTTGTTAGGTTTGATCAGAATATTTGCTCTATGAGTTTAGCTACTAGGATATAGGGACATTTCCATGCCATTATGAGGCATTCATGAGAATGTTAATGGAAAGAAGGATCAAAGAAGAGAAGGAAGGAGGGAAGGAATGGAACAGAAGGAGGGAGGGAAGAAAGGAGAGAAGAAAGGAGGGAAAGAAGAAGGGAGGGAGGGAAGGAAGGAAGAATAAAGGAGGGATGAAGGCAGGGAGAGAGGGAGGGAAAGAGGAAAGAAAGTAGGAGGAAGGAGATCATTTATTAAGCACCAACTATTTGATAAGAATTGTGGTAAGTGTTTTACACTTATGAAGTCTTTTGATGAAATAGGGGTTCAAGTACCTTAGTAATTTTTAAATCACTAACACTTGTTCTTCTTTCTTCCAAGATACCTTGATTCTTGTTTAGATAAAAATTACATATCCACCTATGAGACAGATCTCTTGATCTTTTCCAGAATTTTCTTTATTTTTTTAGCCATCTAATTTTAGTCATTTTATGTCTTCCAACAAATTACATATTTGATATTAACTAATGCTACTCTAGAACATAGACTTGGAAATGACATAATTTTGGCTTTAAAGTAAAAATTAGCTTTACTAAATTAAGTGAAAAATATTTGAAAGTTTGTGCTATATTTTAAGGAATGTGATTTTAATTTGTTTCAAATAGATTAAAACAAAGTAACATCAAATTCAATATTGTTATTAACATCTATTTAAATTTATAAATTGAATATTTTATAAGAAATTGGATTGTAGCTTTAGAGTTGTTAAAAAAAACAAAAAAACTTGAACTTTATTTAAGGCCCAGAGAGATCAAGTCACTAATCTAACATCATAAGTGTAAATGCAAATAAGTCATGTTAAAATTGTTTTCAAAGTAACAATTTTCATCAGTTAGAATTTCAAATTCCCTCATGGAATATTGGTAGGGATTTTTAAAGAGAATAGTCAATACTGATTTTCATTTGAGATTTCATTTAATGTGGGGCAACTATCACTGCAGAAAGTTTTTCTTCAGATGTAGAATAGCCTTATGCCTGAGAGGCAACTGGGTAGGACAAGGGATAGTGCACTGAATGTGAGTCAGAAAGATTCAAGTTTAAATCTAACCTCAGACAATACTTAGCTATGTGACCTGGGAAAGTCACTTATTAACTATAAGATTAAGTTTTCTTAACTGCATAATGTGGATAATATTATACAATCTATTTCTCAGGGTGTTGTAAGGAAAATAGTTAATATTAATAAGATTCTTTGTAAAACAAAGCACTTTATAAATATTGTTGTTATTATTAACTATTAAAAATTTATATGCTTCCTGGAATCCAGGCCTGCAACAGTTTTCTCTACAAAAAGTACCATAGTTATTTCTTAGGTACTCTTTTTTTTTTTTTTAATATGGCTCATTCAAAGTGAACTTCATTGCTGGCCTTAGAGTCACAAATAGCTAAATGATTATCACAGAAATTAAAACAGCTCCTCAGAAAGTAGCTTCCCTACTGACCAAGGGTTCTTTAGCTAAACACCCACATATTTCAACTGCAGTGACCACAACATTTATAACAATTTATGGGAAAGGGTTTGCACTTTCAAAGATTGCAATAGTCTGTCAGCACTAAAAAAATTAATGATACAAACAATCATCCGGAAGACAAAAAGAAATGGGAACTCTCCATAGCTCAATAGTCACTCTGGTATTTAGTACTCTGAGATGAGATTGTGTCTAATGTATCATTGCACTAAGGCAAAAAGGGAAGCTTTTAAAGAAAAATAATAACCTGAGATGTGCTTAACTAAAAAGTGATAAATAATTCATTGATAATGTTCAGAATTTCAGAAAGTGCTAAATGTTTCTCTAGTAAATGGTTAAAAAACCAATCTCTTCCTTCCTTCTTTCCTTCCTTCCTTCCTTCCTTCCTTCCTTCCTTCCTTCCTTCCTTCCTTCCTTCCTTCCTTTCTTTCTTCCTTCCTTCTATCCTTCCTTCCTTCTTTTCTTTCTTTCTTTTTCTTTCCTTCTTTTCTTTCTTTCTTTTTCTCTTTCTTTCTTTTCTTCTTCCTTCATTCCTTCTTTCTTTCTTTCTTTCTTTCTTTCTTTCTTCTTCCTTCCTTCTTTTTTCTTTCCTTTTTTCTTTCTTTCTTTCTTTGTTTCTTTCTTCCTTCCTTCCTTCTTTCTTTTTTGTTTGTTTGTTTCTTTCTCTCTCTCCTTTCTCTTTCTTTCTTTGCTTTTGAAGGTAGTCATATTTTCATAGATCAGAACTGTTAGAGCATATGATCCAGTTAAAATGGTCACAAAAATGTTTAGTTCCAGATATCAGGCTCAAACTAAATTGCTCATAACCTCTTACAAACACTTCTCACCATTTCTTTAGAATGCTCTGCCTCACATAATTATCCTATTCCCCCTCTAGTTATTAAATTCTCATTCATATACTCCAAGGTCCTTCTTCTCAAATTTTACTCTCCTCAATAAGAAATTATTCCCCCTTAGATAATTTGGTCATTATATTTTTATATCTTACCTATGCATTTATCTTGCTCTTTTTTTTTTGTATTTCATAAAACCTGAGATCAAAATCTGAGAGACCTTAAAGATAATTTTATACAATTCCCTCAGTTTACAAATGAGAATACTAGGACTAAGAGAAGTTAAGTGATTTTCATAATGTCATAGAGGAACTAAGTACAAGAAAAGGCATTCAAATTTGGATATGACCCCTATGTTCAGGGCTCTGTTTACTACTGTGTTATGTTATCCACATATCCATCCCTCAAGATTATAAGCTCCATAAGGACAGAAACTATATTTGTTTATTTTCCTTCATTGTTTGTATACTAGTTCTTAAAATAATGCTCTGCAAAACATGAATTCAATTAAATTGTAGTGAACTGAATACAACAGAACATGTGTCCAAAGAAGGAGTATTAGAAGAATACAAATTCTTAAATATGATGTCATATTGATAAGGTTCAGGGCTGTGTCCCCAAATGATGAGATTTGGCACAGGGTAGGGAGTTGTGGGAACCCCTTTGGTTGGCACAGAGGTCCTTCATAAGGGAATTTATGAACCTGAAAAGCTAGACTGGCAAAAAGAAGTTTATTATTGGCATTGGGAAGTCAGCCTTGACTATGCATGAATAGAAAGACTGAATTCCTTGGTGGCAATTCCTTGGTATATCCCTACAGAGGGATATAAAGTTTCTAACAGAGAAATCCCAACAGAGAAGTGAATAAGGTTTTGTAAGGGAAATTGGTGAGAAAGAGATAAAGAGGGAGTAATGCTGAAAGAAAATACCATTTCAGAGGACAGAGGGTTGCAGCTATGCCAAGGGGAGAGAGAGGTTCCTTGGCATGGTATTTTAGGTCCTCTGCTAGGAGATGGGTTGAAGGAAACTTGTTTTATGAGCAGCTCTTGGTGGGAACTGGGAGCAGAATAGAGAATCTTGGAATTGAATGAGTGTCTCGGGGCTAATTTCCAACTCAATAGGGTTAGATAGAAATCTCCAGCTTGGGCTAAGTAGGAGTGGTCCTGAACTCAACCAGTCCCACACAGATAACAGAATGAAACCATTTTATCTTCATTCCCTGGGGAGGGTCTCTCAGGGGAGAGCTTAGTATCCCCCCCCAAGTCATAGATAGAGAAAAAGAAAGAATTTGGGGGCTCCCCTCATCAATATCAGTATTAATTGAAGAAACTAGGAATCTTTAGTTTAGTGAAAAAGACTCTATGAAAAGCATATGATAGTTGACTTCAAATGCCTATAAGTTTGTCACATGAAAAAGGAAATAAATTATTTGTTCTGCTTAATTACTATATTCCAAACTTATGACAAATGAGTTTGTTCCTGAAAAGTAGATTTCAAAGCCAGATACATAGAACCATTTCCTAACAGTTAAATCTTTACTAAAATAAAATGCCTCCAAATAGTGAATTCCACATCACTGGAAGTGTTCAAGTTGAACAATATACTGTCATGGGAGTTGTAACAAGAATTCCTTCACTGGTGAGTGAGCAGCCCAAGATGACTTCAAAGGTCTCTCAAAGCTCAGAGATTCTATAAATATATAAAGCATCAGATTTTCATCATTGACCTTACATTCAACAAATCGATGTCATGAAGCTACTTAAAAGTTTCCACAGTTTACTTTTACAATCTGAAAATGGATAATCAGGGAACGCTTAGCTTAACACTTTGCATTCTGGTACCGTGAACTTGATCTTTTCTAATAATAATTATTCTTTCCTTTTTTTCTCCTTTATATAATTATTCAAAAAATTTCACTACTATTAGTTTTTATTGGTGTATGAACCAGAGAAGATGATAACAGGTAATAACAAATATTTTCCTTATATTAAATTGTTTTTAGGTACACTTTAACTTTAGGCACACTTATCAGAATAGTGATGAAGTAATCATATTTGTCATTAGAAATCAATAGAACATATTTAAAATAGTGAATCAAAAGTACAAAAAAAACCATGGCAAACAAGAAGTTAATCAATATCTGAAAGATAAATTTAAAAAAGTGAATATTTTATTTTTCCAAATATATGCAAAGATAGTTTTCAACATACACCTTTGCAAAATCTTGTGGTCCAAAATGTTCTTCCTTCCTCCCCACTCCCGAGACAGCAAGTAATCTGATATAGGTTAAACATGTCTAATTCTTCTAAACCTATTTCCATATATCATGTACTGCCACAAAATCAGAGGGAAAAATGTGAAAAAGAAAAAAAAAAGTAAACAAATAACAGTGACAACAAATGGTTAAAATACTATGCTTTGATCCACATTAATTTCCATAGTTATTTCAAAAACTATGTGGCCAGATGTGGACAGAAATTCTATCACAAATCTGTTGGAACTACCTTGAATCATCTCATTGTTGCAAAGTACCAAGTCTATCATAGTTGATCATTACATAATTTTGTTGTTATTGTGAATAATGTTCTACAACAAATAAACACTACCAAATAAAGTAACAGCATATTGATGAAGGAAGTTTACACAAATTATATCACTGTCACATGATGCTATCTTATTGTTGTTTATTCTTAATTCTCAAAGAGGATGAAAGACCTCAGGAGAGTGATATCTTGAGTTACAAGTGAATTGAATTTAAGTGAAGCATAGTTGTGCAAAGTCATCAGTCTCATTCTGTCTTCTAGAGTTATTGGACTCAATTGGCAAGACAAAAATCATGACTCAAGATGCAGTGGGAGAACTTCACCTTTTGTTGGTTATATTATTACAAAAACCTTAAAATCAGCAAAATAATTATAAGATAATGGAATAATGACCCAGAGATCATGTGGTGTAAATGAAATCATCAGTAGTTATCAGATCAGATTCATAATTGAAGCCATTATTGGAATAAAAGCTGTAGGGAGGGAATCAGTAGGTTCAATAGGTTTAGAAGAAAATATAATTGAACACAGCAGTAGAAACAAAATAGGGATTCAATATTCACTTGTTAATTAATTATAGGATTTTATTATTAAAACACTAATTGAAGATGTAGTAAAATGGGGATATTTCAGTATATATATTACAGTTAGTATAATATACACTTTGAACTCCATGCCTGTATTATTCTCCTCTCTTCCAGTCATTCCATTCCCTTCTAAATAGGATAGAATAGTGGTATCAAATTTTATTTCAAGTCATATCAAAAAGAGATGAAAGACTGATGTACTTGGCAAAAAATAAGGCCAATACAATAGAGACTGAGAAAAGCAAATATCACCAGAAATATAAGGCTCTATACCAGGTAAAACTAAATTAGTTGACCTGAAGTAAATAACAGTTGAAAGTTATTAAGCATTTATATGTTTTATCTCATTTGCTCCTCAGACAAACCTTTGATGCATGTACTAAAGGTATTACTGGAATTACCTCCTCTTAGCAATGATGGAATCACCTGCTTGGAGAATAAAATAAAGGGTAGTGTTCATAGTTATATACCTAACAAGTTTAGAAGAGTAATAGAGCTTTCTGTAACACTACAACTGTGCTGAAGACAAACTTTATCCCCCATGTTGAGAGAAAAAAAAAGCAAAATTTATTTAGCAATAATAAGTTACATATACTTATAACTTTCTAGTTTACAGTTAAAAAAATCCAACCCTGTTAAATATACAGCTCAAATGTAATTATTCTCATTTTACAGATGAATAAATTGAAATTAAGAGGGATTTATAGAAAATACTCTTTTCCCTGTCACCTTCACCTATTATCCCTTCCTCAAGAACAAACCTTCCCATGAATGGAAGGAAGGGAGAAGAGAAATAAGAAGGGGGTTCATGGAATATTCTCTACTAGGCACATGATCAGAACTAGAGAGTTTTGTTTAAGGGGAAGAAATAATTGTCTGCCATGAAACTTGGCTAAGAAAACCACTGGATTATTTTCTTCTGGCTAATTTGATAAGATTAGAAAGTATGGTGATAGAGAGATTGCCTTGGAGGCATCTAGGTTAAAATCTTTGTCACATAGGTGTGTGAACCTGGTCAAATCTCTTAACTTCACTGACCTAGGAAGTTCTGTAAGCCTACAAGATACAGAGCAAGTGCTGATGACTATTTAAGAGGGAGCTCTCTCACCTGAGAGTACTTTGTAAAAATGGTGTCTTAGCTAATTGTTATAAAGTTTCCTGATATCAAATATAAATCTTCTTATCTTTAACGTGTACCTATTGTTCCTTATTCTTCTTTCACTGCAAAAAAAAAAAAATGACCTAATATATTTCCTCTTATTCATGACAGTCTCTCAAATACTTGAACCAACTGGGATAATCGCATGATTCTTCAGCATCTTTTAAATTTTTTTCAGTTTATTTATTTTTAATACGCATTGCTTTATGAATTACATTGGGAGAGAAAAATCAGAGCAAAACAGAAAAAAACTATGGAAGAGAAAAACAACAGAAAAAACAAGGGAACATAGGATGTGTTGATTTATATTCAATCTCCATAGTTCTTTTTCTAGATGCAGAAGGCATTTTCTGTCCAAGTTTCTCTATGATTTACCAGGATTTTCTACATATACCAACCATTGTATCACCTTCAAAGAGTGATAGTTATATTTTCTCATTGCCTATTCTAATTATTTAAATTTCTTTTTTTTTTCTTATTGGCAAAGTCATTATTTCTACTACAATGTTGCATTTTAGTGGTGATAATGAATATCATTGTTTCACCCCTGATCTTATTGGAATGCATCAAGCTTCTCTACTACAAATGATGCTTGATGTAGGTGTTAGATAGATACAGCTTATTATTTTAAGGAAAGTTCTTCTTATCTTTATGCTCTCTAGTATTAAAATAGGAATGAATGCTGTATTTTGTCAAACATTTTTTTCTGCATACATTGAGATTATCATGTGATTTCTGTTGGTTTTATTATTGATATGGTAGATTATGTTAATAGTTTTCCCTATATTGAACCAGACTTACATTCCTGGTATAAATCCCGACTTGGTCATAGTCGATTATCCTACTGATAAATTTCTGTAATCTCTTCGATAATATTTTATTTGAAATTTTTGCATCAATATACTCATTAGGGAGATTGGTCTGTAATTTTCTTTTTCAGTTTTGATTCTTCCTGGGTTAAATATCAGTACCATATTTTTGTCATAGGAGTTTGGCAGGACTTCTTGACTTATTTTTCCATGCAGGCTACATAGTATTGGAATTGATTGTCATTTAAATGTTTGGTAGAATTCACTTCTGAATTCATTTGGCCCTACAGATTTTTTATTAGGTAATTCATTAATGGCTTGTTCAATTTATTTTTTCTAAAAAGTAGCTTATTTCCCCTTCTGTTAATATGAGCAATTTATATTTTTGCTAATATTCCTCAATTTCTTTTATATTCTCAGATATTCTGCCATACAGTTGGACAAAAGAGCTCTTACTTAATGCTTTAATTTCTTTTTCATTATTGGTAAGTTCACCCTTTTGAATTTTGATGCTGGTTATTTACTTTTTTCTCCTTTTCCTAAAGAGTTGTCTATTTTGTTGTTGTTTTTTTCATAAAACCAATTCTTAGTTTAATTAATAGTTCAATAGTTTTATTAGTTTCAATTTTTTTAGTCTCTCCTTTGAGTTTCAGAATTTTTAATTTGGTATTCAATTAGGTTTTAATTCCTTCTTTTTCTAGCCTTTAGCTGTATGCTCAATTCATTGATCACCTCTTTTTCTATATTATTCATGTACTATTTAGAGATATAAAATTTCCCCTACGAATTGATTTGGCTGTATGCCATAGGTTTTGATATGTTGTCTTTTTTTTTTATTTAATAGCCTTTTATTTACAGGATATATACATGGGTAACTTTACAGCATTAACAATTGCCAAACCTCTTGTTCCAATTTTTCACCTCTTACCCCCCCACCCCCTCCCCTAGATGGCAGGATGACTAGTAGAAGTTAAATATATTAAAATATAAATTAGATACACAATAAGTATACCTGACCAAAACGTTATTTTGCTGTAGAAAAAGAATCAGACTCTGAAATATTGTACAATTAGCTTGTGAAGGAAATCAAAAATGCAGGTGTGCATAAATATAGGGATTGGGAATTCAATATACTGGTTTTTAGTCATCTCCCAGAGTTCTTTTTCTGGGCATAGCTAGTTCAGTTCATTACTGCTCCATTAGAAATGATTTGGTTGATCTCGGTGCTGAGGAGGGCCTGATCCATCAGAACTGATCATCATATAGTATTGTTGTTGAAGTATATAATGATCTCCTGGTCCTGCTCATTTCACTCAGCATCAGTTCATGTAAGTTTCTCCAGGCCTTTCTGAAATCATCCTGTTGGTCATTTCTTACAGAACAGTAATATTCCATAATTTTCATATACCACAATTTATTCAGCCATTCTCCAACTGATGGACATCCATTCAGTTTCCAGTTTCTAGCCACTACAAAAAGGGCTGCCACAAACATTCGTGCACATACAGGTCCCTTTCCCTTCTTTATAATCTCTTTGGGATATAATCCCAGTAGTAACACTGCTGGATCAAAGGGTATGCACAGTTTGATAACTTTTTGAGCATAGTTCCAAACTACTCTCCAAAATGGTTGGATTCGTTCACAACTCCACCAACAATGCATCAATGTCCCAGTTTTCCCGCATCCCCTCCAACAATCATCATTATTTTTTCCTGTCATCTTAGCCAATCTGACAGGTGTGTAGTGGTATCTTAGAGTTGTCTTAATTTGCATTTCTCTGATTAATAATGACTTGGAGCATCTTTTCATATGACTAGAAATAGTTTCAATTTCTTCATCTGAGAATTGTCTGTTCATATCCTTTGACCATTTTTCAATTGGAGAATGGCTTGATTTTTTATAAATTAGAGTTAATTCTCTATATATTTTGGAAATGAGGCCTTTATCAGAACCTTTGACTGTAAAAATATTTTCCCAGTTTATTGCTTCCCTTCTAATCTTGTCTGCATTAGTTTTGTTTGTACAAAAACTTTTCAGTTTGGTATAATCGAAATTTTCTATTTTGTGATCAGTAATGATCTCTAGTTCTGCTTTGGTCATAAAGACCTTCCCCTTCCACAGGTCTGAGAGGTAAACTATCCTATGTTCCTCTAATTTATTAATAATTTCATTCTTTATGCCTAGGTCATGAACCCATTTTGACCTTATCTTGGTGTACGGCGTTAAGTATGGATCAATGCCTAGTTTCTGCCATATTAGTTTCCAATTTTCCCAGCAATTTTTATCAAACAGTAAGTTCTTATCCCAAAAGCTGGGATCTTTGGGTTTGTCAAAGACTAGGTTGCTATATTTGTTGACTGTTTTATCCCTTGAACCTAATCTATTCCACTGATCAACTAATCTATTCCTTAGCCAATACCAAATAGTTTTGGTAACTGCTGCTCTATAATATAATTTTAGATCTGGTACAGCTAAGCCACCATCATTTGATTTTTTTTTCATTAATTCCCTTGAAATTCTTGACCTTTTGTTTTTCCATATGAACTTTGTTGTTATTTTTTCTAGGTCATTAAAATAGTTTTTTGGGAGTCTGATTGGTATAGCGCTAAATAAATAGATTAGTTTAGGTAATATTGTCATCTTTATTATATTTGCTCGCCCTATCCAAGAGCATTTAATATTTTTCCAATTGGTTAGATCAGACTTAATTTGTGTGAAAAGTGGTCTGTAATTTTGCTCATAAAGTTTCTGATTTTCCCTTGGCAGATAGATTCCTAAATATTTTATATTATCAGTAGTTACTTTAAATGGAATTTCTCTTTGTAACTCTGACTGTTGGATTTTGTTAGTGATATATAAGAATGCTGATGACTTATGTGGGTTTATTTTATAACCAGCAACTTTGCTAAAGTTGTGGATTATTTCTAATAACTTTTTAGCAGAATCTCTGGGGTTCTCTAAGTATACCATCATGTCATCGGCAAAGAGTGATAATTTGGCTTCCTCATTGCCTATTCTTATTCCTTTAATCTCTTTCTCAGCTCTTATTGCTATAGCTAGCGTTTCTAATACAATATTAAATAGTAACGGTGATAGTGGGCAACCTTGTTTCACTCCAGATCTTATTGGGAATGGTTGCAGTTTGTCTCCATTACATATGATGCTTACTGATGGTTTTAAATAGATGCTGCTGATTATTTTAAGGAAAAGTCCATTTATTCCTATACTCTCAAGTGTTTTTAATAGGAATGGATGTTGGATTTTATCAAATGCTTTTTCTGCATCTATTGAGATGATCATATGGTTTTTGTTAATTTGGTTATTAACATGGCCAATTATATTGATAGTTTTCCTAATATTGAACCAGCCCTGCATTCCTGGTATAAATCCTACTTGATCATAGTGTATTATCTTGGAGATGATTTTCTGTAGTCTTTTTGCTAATATCTTATTTAAGATTTTAGCATCAATATTCATTAGGGAGATTGGTCTATAATTTTCTTTCTCTGTTTTCAGCCTACCTGGTTTAGGTATCAGTACCATGTCTGTGTCATAGAAGGAATTTGGTAGGACTCCTTCATTCCCTATTTTATCAAATAATTTATATAGCATTGGGGCCAATTGTTCTTTAAATGTTTGGTAAAATTCACATGTAAATCCATCTGGTCCTGGGGATTTTTTCTTAGGGAGTTGTTTAATTGCCTGTTCTATTTCTTTTTCTGAAATGGGACTACAAGCAATTTACTTCCTCCTCTGTTAGTCTGGGAAGTCTGTATTTTTGGAGGTAGTCATCCATTTCACTTAGGTTATCAAATTTATTGGCATAAAGTTGAGCAAAATAACTCCTTATTATTTCTCTAATTTCCTCTTCATTGGTGGAAAGTTCTCCCTTTTCATTTTTAAGACTTCTAATTTCATTTTCCTCCCTCCTTTTTCTAATCAGATTTACCAAAGGCTTATCTATTTTATTGCCTTTTTCATAGAACCAACTCTTAGTTTTATTAATTAGTTCAATGGTTTTTTTACTTTCAATATTTTTAATTTCTCCTTTTAATTTTAGAATTTCCAATTTAGTATTTGATTGGGGGTTTTTAATTTGGTCTTTTTTTAGTTTTTTGAGTTGCAAGCCCAATTCATTAATCTTTTCTTTCTCTGTTTTATTCAAGTAAGCCTCTAAGGATATAAAATTCCCCCTTATTACCGCTTTGGCTGCATTTTTTCCTTGAGGTTGTAGTTCTGGAATTTTGCAAAAATTTTCCTTGGGGTTTTCCTTGTGGGATCCTATCATATCCAAAAAATAAAATAAATACCCCCACATAGACATATGCATACACACACGCACACACACACACACATACACACACACACATACACATATATATATAGTCTCACAATAATTTTAATAAGTAATTATCTCCCTCCAACCAAAAGACAAATGTATTATTAATGACTTAAGTCAATAGCACTATTAAATAATAAAAATTTGTTATAATACAAAGAAGTATGTCTGGAGCAGGGAAAAAACTAAAGTCAAATTTGAATGCTATCCATGCCCACAGACAATAGCATTAACTATAAAATCTAAACAATTGTTGAAGGTGTAGAATGAGATTCTGAAATGTAACTAGGCTTTCATAAAACTTTATAGTGTCATGAAACAATGATATCACCACTGCTCAAAACCTTCTTATTTTAGCTTAAAATACAGGTGACCTTGACATCTTCTACAAGAATATGTGATACATAATTTTTTAAACTATCAACCTATATAATCTTAGGAAAATTGGTAAAAAAAAATAGAAGCCATTCATAGATCATGAGAGGAAATAAATCTTATTTTAGGATGCACTATGGCCTTTCTGAAAGCAGAATTTTGATAGATATAGATTTTTATAAGATTTCATGTAGCATTTTCCTCATAATTTATGCAGTTTTTGCCCCATTTTATCCCTGGAATAATACTGTCTGCAGATCAGAAGATTGATAAAAGTCTCGTTAAGATTGTTTAGATAATATGAAAAGCATAGTGGATAGCAAATTGAAAGTAGAGTTAGGAAGAAATGCATTCAAATCTTACTCAAGTAATTTCCTAGCTATGTGACCCTAGAAAATTTTTTGGTTTTTCCATGCTTCAGATTACTTGACCATAAAATGAAGCATTTGTACTAATGATATCTAAGGTATGTCAGAGCTCCAAAATAATGATCCTATAACTACCTGTGACCCATGAATTATCATCATTGTTAATAACTGAATTATTGTTTTCATATTAAGAATACTATTTAACATTTTTTCAGGCTCTCTTGCTTTCCTTATTACTGGGGTGAGCAAATATATGTTTTATTATTGAATAATTACAAATTAAGAAGAAAGAAAACAATAAACTCAAGAAAAATTGAAGGCAAATCTCTCATTTTACTCATCCTTCTGTCTTGCTAATTAATCAATATGAAATTATTCAAAATAAATGCATCAAAAATATTGTGGAAAGTGGTAGTAAATCAGTCAAATTGTGTGATTTGTTCAATGTGGAGTGGAGAATTTGATTTGAATCCATAATAACTTATGTATGCCAGGGGACTAAAAAGGCCTTATGTAGATCAGTCATGGGCTTCATAATCAATAACTATTTGGGAAGAGGCTCTCTCAAGGCTCAGTGTCCTCTCTGACAACTACAATAATTAACAGTGTTCTAGGAATGAGGCAAGAAAAGTCACTGTCTTTTCATGGTTAACTCTTGATTTGATCCTAACCCATCTCATATTCCTGTCTATCCCTTTGTTTCCTTTTTTAATTTTCAAGTACTCTCCCATGATGTAATTCACTCCCCCAAAAACAAAAAAGAAAAAAATATATATATTTACTTTTTGGCAGGGTATCACCAGATTTGGTAAGAATACCATTATCTGCTCTTTACAAACATCCAGCATATTTCTACCTTCACCTTGAATCCTTGGATACTTTTAGGAAGAAGTATTTTATTATTCTTTCAGTTGTCACTCTGTTTCTGTTCCTATTCATGGTTGCTGTCTTTATGTATTCCTTTTATATTTTTTTATATTTTTACAGTTTGAGACATTTGCAAACCAAATCTTTACTTATTGTTTTCTTTCTAAAAATGATTGTAACTTTACCTTGTTTTTAAAACTTCCATCCTTTAACATAGAATTAAACTCAGATTTTCAGATTTGGCTGTGTTCTGTGTTTCATTTCTCTTTAGAACACATTTTTCCATTCTCTCCTACTTTTTCTAATGAGTGCAAAATAGTCTTGAGTTATTTATTTATAGAGGAATTCTAATTTTCTTCTATTATTTGTTTGTTTGTTTTTTAGTTGTTCTGCCATATGCTTCTAGTAGACCTATGATCATTTAGTTGTCTCCGTTGATTCTGTCTATGAGATCTTTATGTTATGCTTACATAGTAAGCATATTTTCTTTTAATGTTTTTTCCTCTTCTAGATTATCATTTTTTGTATTTTCATTTCAGATTTATCTCTTATGTTTCTTTGATATGATTTGCCATTTCAAATTTCAGTTTTTCTATTCTTTTTAATAATAGCCTTTTATTTTCAAAAAACATACAAAGATAATTTTCAATATTGAATATTTAAAAACCTTGTTTTCCAAATTTTTCTCCCTCATGCTGCACAAAAAAGATTAGATCAAAAAAGAAAAAAAAAGAGATGTAAACAGACAACAAAAAGGTGAAAACACTATTTTATGAGCTATATTCAATTCCTGTAATGCTCATTCTGCAGATTGCTCTCTCTACCACAAGTCTATTGGAATTGGCCTGAATTACCTCATTGTTTGAAAAAGCCAAGTCCACTAGAGTTAATCATCACATAATATTGTTTATGTGTGCAATGTTCTGTTGGTTCCATTCACTTCACTTAGCATCTGTTCATGAAAGTCTCTTTAAATCTTCATGAAATCATCCTGCTGATTGTTTCTTATAGAATACTAATATTCCATTACATTCATATACCATAACTTATTCAACCATTCCCCAATTGATGGGCATCTGCTCAGTTTCCAATTCCTTACCACTGCAAAAAGGGCTACTATAAATGTTTTTGCAAAGGGACTCCTTTGCCCTTTTTTATAGAGATCTATGTTTTCGTTCACAACTTGACTTTTATGGAAATGTTTTGCATAACTTTGCATATGGTTTCTTAATTGTGGGTGGGGATAAGGGATAGGTTAGGGTTAGGGTTAGGATTAGTTTTAAATGTAACTGGGGTAAACATTAAATAAATAAAATTTTTAAAAAGAAAAGAATATGAATTAAATTACTGAATATGACCTCATTTTATCTATTAAAATACTGTTATTTTTAAAAAATGATCTCTAATTGTGCAACTAAAAATAAAGTACATAAGTATTTATTAAGCACCTATTATGTCCCAGGAATTGTATTAAGCATTTCACAAATATTATCTTATTTCATCATCATAATAACCTGTCAACCTTGCTAAGTGAAATGAATAGAATCAAGAGAACATTGTATACTGCAGTGTACATTTTTGTAATGAACATTTTTGTAATGAACAACTGAATGGACTTGACTTGGAGCCATCTGCATCCAGAAAGACTATGGGTACTGAATATAGATCACAATATAGTAGTTCTACCTTTTTTCTTGTTTGTTCAATTCCTTTCTTGTTTTTCTTCCCCCCCACCCTTTGATTTGTTTTTTTCTTGAGCAGAATAACAAATGTGGAAATATGTTTAGAAAAATTGCACATCTTCAACATGTATTAGATTACTTGTTGTCTAGTGAAGTGAGCAGAACCATGAGAAAGGTTGTATGATAATCAACTATAACAGACTTAGCTTTTCTCAGCTACACAATTATTCAAGATATTCCAATAGGTTTTAATGGAAAATGTCAACATTTCAAAAAATAAAAAGCTCATAAAATATAAATAATTTAAAAAAATAGATATCCCACCCTAATGAAAATAAATTCACACACAGCCTGTTCCTTCTCTGGGTATGGATAAGTCTTTCAGAGTAGTTGTGGATCATTATACTGCTGCAACCAGAAAAAAAAATCATTTACACGTGATCATCATAGCATAAAAACTGTAACTTTGTTTACAATGCATTTCACTTTGCTTGAATTCATGGAGAATTTTCCAGTTTTTTTTTTCCTTGAGAGCATTCTGTTCATTATTTCCCATAGACCAATAATATTCTATCACAAACACATACTACACTTTATTGAGCCATTCCCCAGATGATTTGCATCTCTTCAATTTAATTTTTTATAACCTGAGATAGAATTGCTATGAATATTTTCATTCATATAAGTAATTTTAATTTTTTGAATCTCTTTTTGTGTTCATGATTAGTTGTGGTATTGTTAGGTTAAAGGATATGAATGAATTTATAGCCATTTGAACACAGATCATATTGTTTGATCATTTATCAATTGGGGCATGGCTCTTATTTTTTATAAATTTGACTTACTTTCCTCTGTTTGAAAAAACTAGGCTCTATCAGAGAAACTTGCTTCAAAATTCTTTTTACAATTGTTATTACTAACTATATGTCCTCTCATTTATTTTCTCTATCCTTTCAATTTGCCCCTTCTCAAAAGTGTTTGCTACTGATCATTCCCTCTCTTTTATCATTATGTAGGTTATTTCCTCTTTAAGTGAGTTTTGATGAGAATAAGATTCCCTCACTTACCCTTTCTTCCCTTTCTTGCTCTCCACTGTAAAAACTTTTTCTTCCTTTTTTTTTGTGGTAGATAATTTTCACCATTCCACTTCTCCTTTTCCCTTTCTCCTGTCTGTTCCTTTCTCACCCCTTAATTTCACATTATATATATATATATATATATATATATATATATATATATATATATCCTTTTTATTCAACTCACATTGGCTCCCTCTATCTATATATTTATTCTAACTACCATAATGATGAGATAATCTAATAAGTTACAAACAGCAGTCTCCCATGTAGGAATGTAAACTGATAAACCTTATGAAGTCCCTTATGATATAACTTTCCTAATTACCTCCTTATGCATCTCCATTCCTGTGTTTGAAAATTATATTTTTCCATTCATCTGTGTTCTTATCATCATGAATGTTTGAAAATCCTCTATTTCATTGAATGACCACCTTTTCCTCTGAAGGATTATACTCCATTTAGCTGGGTAAGTTATTATTGGTTCTATTTTCTTTGAATTTGAATTTCATATTTGAATTCAAACTTTGAATATCATATTCAAATCCTTCTGGTCCTTTAATGTAGAAGCTGCTAAATGTTATTCTTACCATGGCTCCACTACACTTGAATTATTTCTTTCTGGATGATTGCAATATTTTCCCCATGACCTGGGAGTTCTAGCATTTGCCTATCATATTCTCAGCAGTTTTCATTTTGGAGTCTCTTTCAGGAAGTGATCTGTGAATTCTTTCAGTTTCCATTTTACCCTCTGGTTCTAAAATATCAGGACAATTTTCCTTGATTTTCTTGAAAGATAATGTCCAGGGTCTTTTTTTTTTTTTTTTTTTTTTTTTTTTGATCATTAAGTAGGCCAATAATTTTTAAATTGTCACTCCTGGATCTATTTTCTATGTCAATTATTTTTCCAATGAGATTATTTCTTATTATTTTAAAAATATATAGAACTAATTAAGTCTATATGTTTGATATATTTTAACATATTTAACATTTAATGGACTTCCTGCCATCTAGGGGAGGGGGTAGGGGGAAGAAGGAGAAATTTGGAAAAGAAGGTTTTGCAAAGGTCAATGTTGAAAAATTACCCATGCATATATTTTATAAATAAAAGGTTATAATAATAAAAAAATTAAATTAAAAAAGCTATATGTTTATTTAAAGGTTTATTTTTCCATGAAACAATCTTCATTGCAGACAGCAGCACTATTGAATAAATTTGGGTTTGAAATAACCTGGTTATTTTAAACACTCAAAAATCATTCAGTTTGCTGATTTTAGAAGCATTTTAAAAAATATTTTCTACAAGATTTCAAAAAGCTAGAATGACAATAGTTTTCTTTGAAACTGTTTTACTACTTCACATTTAAAATCTAGACTACAATAAAAGAGCTATTAGAATATTCTTTCTCATAGTGTATCAGAGATACTTAAAAGATAAATTTATCAGAGTTCACTGTATCTTTTTTAAGTTGAAGAAATATACATACACAAAAAACCAGAAATGATTTACCATTTCAAAGATGACAACACAAGTATCTAGGATTCTCTATCCTGTGACCTTCAGCTCTCTTTACCTTCAGAATACATGAGAAATCTATCATATCGTTATGAATATAGTATTTGAAATAAGGTAGGCTTACATCTAAATTTTACTTCAGTCACTTATTACCTGTGTAATCCTACCCAAATCTGAACCTTTATGAAACTTAATTTCCTCAACTGAAACATGAGGATAATTACACTGTTTTCTTTACAGGTATATTTTAATGATCAAATGAAATTAATTTTATACATTTATTATTATCTCTCATTTCTGCTCCATCTAAGAAAACTTTATTTTTCTAGTTACATATATAGTGTTCAGCATTCAACAACATTTTTAAGATTTAAAATTCCATTTTTTCTTCATGGATTCCTACCCTTACCCCTCCTCAAGACAGCTAGCAATATGTTATAAGCTATACATGTAGAATTATTTTAAACATATTTCCATATTAATCTTAGTGTGAAAAATTAAAACAAAAGAAAAAAAATATAAGAAAAAAACCCCCCAAATGGTAAAAATATTATGCTTCAATCTGCATGTAGTCTCTTTATTTCTTTCTCTGGATATGGATGATGTTTTCCATTAAAACCTATTGGAATATCTTGAATAATTGTGTAGCTGTGAAAAGCTAAGTCTGTTATAGTTGAGTATTATTATACAACCTTTCTCATGGTTCTGCTCACTTCATTCAACATCACTTCATGTAAGTCATCCTATGCTTTTCTAAAAATCAGTCTGCACATTATTTCTTACACAGCAAAAGTTTTTTATTTTGTCCATGTAACAGAAGTTATTTAACCATTTCTCAATTGAAAGACATCCATTCAACATCCAATCCTTGACATCACAAAAAGAGCTGCTACATTGTTGCTCATGTAGGTTCATTTACCTCTTTTATGATCTCTTTGGGATACAAATACAAATTCCAGTAATAGCACTACAGGATCAAGGGTATACATAATTTTATGCTTTTTGGGCATAATTCCAAATTGCTCTTCAAAATGGATGGATCAGTTCAAAACTCACCAAAAATGCATTAGGGTACCTATTTTCCCATATTTCCTCCAACATTTATCATTAACTTTTTTTTAAAACATATTTGGCATTCTGAGAGATGTGAAGTGATACCTCAGACTTGTTTTAATCAACAGTGATTTAGAATAGTTTTTCATAAAACTATAATTTTTTCATCTGGAGAGGCCAAAGCCAATATGGTAAAGTGCAGACAGGTCTTTATGTGAGCTATTCCTAGCTTACTGCAGAATAAACAACAGATTGAGCCTCTGCATAAATTGAAGTGACAGAACTCAAAAATATTATTTGAAATGTAATTCATTTCCAACAGAAGATGTCTCAGAAAGGATCTCAAGAAAGGTCTGTATCTTTTGGGCAGAAGGGGACATGGCTCAGTGCAGGTATACCACAGGGAGACACAGAGCAGAGAGGCCTCTGCGTCCCTGGGAATCTAGAGGGAGGTTCTTACCCAAAATACAGAAGCATTGACTACTTTGTCCAGAAGTCAGTGGATCAGCAGATTACTTGTGGGACCACTAAAACAATGACAGAATGCATATAGTAGCCCATGATCTCCAGCATAATAAACAGGACTTATCCAGGCCGACTCAGCTTGGGAAAAAACCATAGTACTGTCTTCAGGACAGTATTAAAATCCCTGCCAAGTCTAGAGGAAGTTAGGGACTATCTTCTCTTTGCTCTGGGAGCAAACTTCAATCCTTAAAAATGAGCAAAAAAGCAAAATAGAAATCTGAACATAGATAGCTATTATAGAGTCAGGGAAGAATACACCTCAAAACATGCGGACACTAATGAAAAACATCTCCATATGAAGTCTCAAAGGGAGAAATGCATTGGTCTCCAACTTAAATGGCTTTCTGGGAGGAATTCTAAAAGTTTCTAAAAGAGAGTTAGAAAGAATGAGGAAAGGAAATGAGAGATTTGCAAGTGAATTGGAAAAGGAAACAGAAATTATCTGTAGAAAGCAACTCTTCAAACATTTGGCAAAAGCAAAAAGAAAATAACTCCTTGAAAAACAGAATAGTTGAAATAGAAAAAATCCAGCAAACAAAACAACTCATTTAAATATTCAATTGCCCAAATGCAAAGAAGGTAAGAAAGGTTAATGGAAGAAAATGTTTCACCAAAAATTAAAATTGAACAAATGGAAGTGAATAACTTAGGGAGACATCAAGAATCAGTCAAATAAAGCAAAAGAAAATGAAAAAAAATAGAAGAAAATGTAAAATAACTCATCAGAAAAACAACTGACCTGGAAAATATATACAGTAGAGACAATCTAAGAACTATTGGATTACCTGAAAACCACAATGAAAAAAGAAAGAATCTAAACAAAATTATTTAAGAAACCATCAAGCAAAAAATCCTAGAACCAGAGGCTGAAATAACCATTGAAAGAAACTACTGCTCACCTCCTGAAAGAGACCCCCAAATGAAAACTCCAAGGAATATTGTAGCTAAAGTCCAGAATTATCAGATCAATGAAAAAATGTTGCAAGCTGCTAGGGAAAAAAAATAATTCAAATATCAAGGTGCCACAATTTGGATTACCCTGCATATAGTAGTTTCCACTTGAAAAAATAGAAGGGCCTGGAATGATGTTCTAGAGGGCAAAGGAACTTGGACTGCAGTCAAGAATAAACTACCCAGCAAATCAAGCATTATCTTTCAGGGTAAAAGATGGACATTCAAAGAAATAGGGGGTTTTCAGTTATTTTTGATTAAAAGACCAGAGGTGAATGAAAATTTGATCTACAACTACAGAACTCAAGAGAAAGATAAGAAGATAAAAAGCAAAGGGGAAAAAAAAAAACTATGTTTTTGACGGATTAAACTATTTCCATCTGCAGATGGGAAGACGATATATGTAAATGTTGAGAACTGTATCTTTGCAAAGGGTATATTTAGAGGGTATGGGTATAATGTAACTTTATTGTGATTGAAAAGGGATTATACTGGAAGAAGCAGAATGGGGAAGTAAAATGGAGTAATTATATCACATGAAGAAGCAAAAAAGACATATCACAGCTGTGGGGAAAAAGGGGGGGGGGAATGAGTGTTATTTGAACATTTAGCCAATTGGATTTGGCTCAAAGACAGAATATCAGACATATTTAGTTTGACAGAAATTTGTCTCACCCTATAGGAGGGGAAAAGGAAAAGAAAAGGAAAAAGTCAATAGAAGGGAGAACAGAGGTAGAAGGAGAAAGGTGTAGTGGGCTGGAACTCTGGTAAGATATACTTGATCAAGGACATCAGGGTCCTTATCTTTAAGCACCTACTCAGTGTGATTGATGGGATAATGGTTCTGTAGTTAAGCATATATTTAATGTGATATGATGAGTAAAGGCTACAGTTGGCCCATGCTCAGTTGCTGTAGTGCTGTAATTGTACTGAGGTATTTAAGGGCTGACAGGACTGGGAACTGATAGTCTCAGACACAGTGAAGACACCAGACTCCAGACTCTGGACTCCATCTTTGACCAGCCTTGTGGTGGCTCTCCTGCCTTCATCACTTCTCCACCTAAAGACCAAGGGCCATCCAGAGATCCTCCAGAAAGCTAGCCCAGACATTACAGAAAGGGATAAGAAAGTGGGAAGGGAGGGGTAAAGCCAAGAGGGCAGAAAAAACACACACTTCTTTCTGAGCTCTTCTATGCTCACACTAAATATGGAATTTAGCCTCTGAAACAATGCTAGACTGACAGAATTCATGTGCAGAAAATTAACAGCAGAAGATCATTTCAAAGATCACAAGAAAAGGTCCGTTTTGATCAGGTGTAGTCTCAGGAGGTGGCCAGCATAAGCTGAGCAGACTGGGGGTGGAGTGCAGTTTCTGCTGGATGGAAAATCTAAGGTGAGGACTATACCATGGTATTGACTACTTTGTACTGGTTGCAAGCCAGTAGATCAGCAGAGAAGTTATGAAACTTCCAACACAAATGCAAAAGATAAAGAGTGTACACCAAAGCAGTGGAGCTCACAGAACCTGGCCACACACACCCAGCACCAGGAATGACTCATCACAAATCCAACTCAGCTGCTGATCCCAGTGCAGCCACTGATCCCAGCGCAGCTGATGTCACTTCCTGGTCTGTAGAGGAAGCTTGGGATATTCTTGCCCTAAAAGCAGATCCCCATTTTTTTTTAAATAAGTAAAAAGGTAAATTGAGCTCTAACTACACATAACTTCTATAATGAAAGAGAACAGATTTCAAACCCTGAGGAGACTAAAACTAGATTGTCTCTAGATGAAACCCCAAAGGGTGATATAATCTAGTCTCCAACACATAAGGCTCTCCTAGAAGAAATTTAAAAGGATTTTAAAAGAGAGCTAGAAAAAATAGATTAAGGAAAGTAAAACTCTGCAAGAGTGTCTGGAAAAGGCATGTAACTCATTAAAAGAAAGATTTGATAAAGAAGGAAAAGAAAACAACTCCCTGAAATGTGAAATGGAAAAGTTAGAGAACTCCCAGGAAAACAGAATTTGTGAATTGGAAAAAAAAATGACTCCTTGGGGGGGGGGAAGTTGTGAAATGGAAAAAAATCCCATAGAACAAAACAACTCATTTAAACACTCAATTGGACAATTATAAAAATAATTTAAAAAATTAATTGTAGAAAATAATTCATTAAAAATCAGAACTGAACAAATGGAAATGAATGTCTTGATGAGATATCAAGAATCAATCAACCAAGATCAAAAAGAAAAAGAAAAAAATAGAAAAAATGTTCAATACCTACTTGGGAAAACAACAGACCTGGAAAATAGATCTAGGAGAGATAATATAAGGATTATTGGACTCCCTGAAAATCATGATGAAAAAATAAGCCTAGACACTATTTTTCAGGAAATCACCAAAGAGAACTGCCCAGATGTCACAGAATCAGAAGATAAAATAGCTATTTAAAGAATTCATCAAACATCAACTGAGACCCTAAAATTAAAACTCCAAGGAATATTGTGTCTAAATTTCAGAACTATCAGACCAAAGAAAAAATATTATGAGCAGCCATTAAAAAATAATTCAAATACCAAGGAGCCACAAAAAAGATCACTCAGGATCTAGCAGCTTCCACATTAAAAGATCAAAGGGCCTGGAATCTGATATTCTGAAAGGGAAAGAAACTTGGAATATAGCCAAGAATAAACTACACAGCCAAAGTGAGCATTTTCTTCCAGGGAAGAAGATGGGGATCCAATAAGACAGGTGAATTCCATTTATTTCTGCTGGAAAAAAAAAAAACAGAGCTAAATAAACACAAAAATTGATCTCCAAATATAGGACTCAAGAGAAGTATGTAAAAAGAAATGTAAAAAGAATTCTTGAAAACTATATTTCTGGCATACATAGAGAGTGCATGTCTAATTTGATTTTACTCTTATAATATATAAAAAAGGAAATTAGAGGTGAAAATGGGATTGTACCAAAATAAGGGGAAAGTGGAGGTAAAAAAAGGGAAATTACATAGCACAAAAAGGCAAAGGAAGCCTATTGTGTCTGAGGAAAAGAAGGGAGGAGGATGAACATTGTGTGAATCTTACAGATTTGGCTAAAGGAGAAAATATTAGACATATCTGGTTTAAAGAGAAACTTCTCTCACCTCGTTGAAAAGTGGGAGGGAAAAAGTGAAAAGATAAGGGGTTGGCTAAATAGAAGGAAATGCAGAAATAGTAGGGGGAAAATGTAAGAAAGGGGAAGGACTCTAAGGGGGAGGGATTCTAAAGGGAGAGGGCTGCTTGAGGCAAGTGTTGCCCATAATTTAAATACTGGGGAGGAGGGTAAGGGGAAAAGGAAAGAGAAAAGTATAATCTGGGGATAATAAGATGGCAGGAAATATAGAATGAGTAATTTAAATCATAAATGTGAATGGGGTGAACTCTCCCATAAAGCAGAAGCAGATACATTAGAGTAAAAGTCAGAATCCTACAATATGTTGTTTACAGGAAACACACTTGAAGCAGGGTGATACATACAGAGGAAAGGTAAAAAGACTGGAGCAGAATCTATTATGCTTCAGGTAAAGTAAAAAAACAAAAACAAAAACAAAAAACAAACAAACAAAAAAAAGGGTAAGCCATCCTGATCTCAGATCAAGCAAGACAAAAATTAATCTAATTAAAAGGGATAAGAAAGGAAACTACATCTTGCTAAAGGCTACCATAGATAATGGAGCAATCTCAATAATCAACGTATGTGCACCAAGTGGTATACCATCTAACTTCCTAAAGGAGAAGTTAAGAGAGCTGCAAGAAGAAATAAATAGCAAATATATAATAGTGGGAGATCTCAAGCTTTCATTCTCAATACTAGATAAATCAAACCACAAAATAAATAAGAAAGAAGTTAAAGAGGTAAATAGAATACTATAAAAATTAAGTATGATGATCTTTGAAGAAAACTGAATGGAGATAGAAAGGAGTACATTTTCTTCCTGGAAGTTCATGGAACCTATACAAAAAATGACCATCTATTAGGACATAAGGACCTCAAAATAAATTGCAGAAAGGGAAAAATAGAAATTGCATTCTTCTCAGATGACAATGCAGTAAAAAGTACATTCAATATAAAGCCAGGGGGAAATAAACCAAAAAGTAATTGGAAACTAAATAATCTCACCCTAAAGAATGAATGGATGAAACATCAAATCATAGACACAATTAATAATTTAATCTAAGATAATGACAATAATGGGACAACATCCAAAATTTGTGGGATGCAGCCAAAGAGGTAATAGGGGAAATTTTATATCTCTAGATGCTTAATTGCATACAATAGAGCAATAATGAATTGGGCTTGAAACTAAAAACACTAGAAAAAGAGCAAATTAACCCCCCCTCCCATTACATACTAAACTTGAAATTCTAAAAATAAAGGAGAAATTAATAAAATTGAAAGCACAAAAACTACTGAATTAATAAATAAAACAGAGATTTTTTTATGAAAAAAAGTAACAAAACAGACAAATCTTTGGTAAATTTGGTAAAAAAAGGAAAGAGGAAAATCAAATAGACTGAAAAATGAAAAGAGAGAACATTCCATTCATGAAGAGGAATTTAGAGCAATAATTAGGAATTACTTTGCCCAACTTTATGCCAATGAATTCAATACCTTAGTGAAATAGATGAACTACAAAAAATAAATTGCCCAGATTAACAGAAAAGGAAGTAAATTGCTTAAAAACTCCCATTTTATAAAAAGAAATAGTACAAGCTATTAACCAACTCCCTAAGAAAAAATACCCAGTACCAGATGTATTTCCATGGGAATTCTACCAAACATTTAAAGAACAATTAACTCCAATACTATATAAATTATTTGAAAAAATAGGGAATGAAGGAGTCCTACCAAATTCCTTTTATGATACAGACATGGTACTGATGCTTAAATTAGGTAGGATGAAAACAGAGGAGGAAAATTATAGATCAATCTCCCTAATGAATATTGATGTAAAAATCTTAAGTAAAATATTATCAAAGAGACTACAGAAAATCATCCACAGGAGAATATACCTTGACCAAGTAGGATTCAGGGCTGGTGTAATATTAGGAAAACCACAAGCATAATTGACTATATAAATAACCAAATTAACAAAAAACATATGATCATCTCAATAGGTACAAAAAAAGCATTTTATAAAATCTAACACCAATTCCTCTTAAAAATACTAGAGTATAGGAATGAATGGACTTTTATTTACAATAGTTAGTATCATCTATTCAAAATCATCAGTAAGTATTATATGTAATGGGGATAAACTGGAAGCATTCCCAGTAAGATCAGGGATGAAACAAGGTTGACCACTATCAATTACTATTCAAAGGTGTATGAGAAATGCTAGCTTTGCAATAAGAGAAGAAAAAGAGATTAAAGGAATTACAGTAGGTAATGAGGAAACCAAATTATCACTTTTTGCAGATGATATGATGGTATATTTAGAGAATCCCAGAGAAGCAACTAAAAAGCTATAAGAAATAATCCAAAAATTTCATAAAGTTGCAGGATACAAAATAAATCCACATAAGTAATCAGCATTTTTATATATAACTAACAAAATCCAACAGCAAAAGATACAAAGAAAAATTCTATTTAAAATAACTGTCAATAATATAAAATATATGGAAATCTATCTGGCAAGTGAAGGTCAGAAACTATATGAGTAAAACTACAAAACACTTTCCACACAAATAAAGTCAGATCCAACCAACTGGAAAACTAATCTATTTATTTAGTGCTATACCAATCAAACTCCCAAGAAATTGTTTTACTGACCTAGAAAAAATAACAACACATTTCATCTGGAAGAACAAAAGGTCAAGAATGATGCTAAAATCTTAAATAAGATTATTAGCAAAAAGACTACAGAAAATCATCCCCAGGACAATACACCATGATCAAGTAGGGTTTATACCAGGAATGCAGGGCTAGTTCAATATTAGGAAAACTATCAGTATAATTGGCCATATTAATAGCCAAATAAACAAAAAACCATATGATCATCTCAATAAATGCAGAAAAAGCATCTGATAAAATCCAACACCAATTCCTATTAAAAACACTTGAGAGTATAGGAATAAATGGACTTTTCCTTAAAATAATAAGTAGCACCTATTGAAACCATCAGTAAGCATCATATGTAATTGGGACAAATCGCAACCATTCCCAATAAGATCAGGAGTGAAATAAGGTTGCCCACTATGACCATTACTATTCAATATTGTATTGGAAATTCTAGCTTTGGCAATAAGAGTTGAGAAAGAGATTAAAGGAATTAGAGTAGGTAATGAGGAAACCAAATTATCACTCTTTGCTGATAATATGATGGTATACTTAGAGAACCCCAGAGATTCTACTAAAAAGTTATTAGAATTAATCCACACATTTAGCAAAGTTGCAGGATACAAAATAAACCCACATAAGTCATCAGCATTCTTATATATCACTAACAAAATCCAACAGTCAGAGTTGCAAATAGAAATTCCATTTAAAATAATTACTGATAGTATAAAATATTTAGGAATCTATCTGCCAAGGGAAAATCAGGAAATTTATGAGCAAAACTACAAAACACGTTCCACACAAATTATGTCTGATCTAACCAATTGGAAAAATATTAAATGCTCTTGGATAGGGTGAGCAAATATAATAAAGATGACAATACTACCTAAACTAATCAATTTATTTAGCACTATACCAATCAGTCTCCCAAAAACTATTTTAATGACCTAGAAAAAATAAAATGATGATCAATTTTTTTAAAAAATAGCTTTTTATTTACAAGTTATATGTATGGGTAATTTTACAGCATTGACAATTGTTAAATCTTTTGTTCCAATTTTTCCCCTCCTTCCCCCCACCCCTCCCCTAGATGGCAGGATGACCAGTAGATGTTAAATATATTAAAGTATAAATTAAATACACAATAAGTATACATAACCAAACTGTTATTTTGCTGTACAAAAAGAACCGAACTCTGAAATATTGTACCATTAGCCCGTGAAGGAAATCTAAAAGGCAGGAAGGCAAAAATATAGGGATTGGGAATTCTATGTAATGGTTCTTAGTTATCTCTCAGAGTTCTTTTGCTGGGTGGAGCTAGTTCAGTTCATAACTGCTCCATTGGAACTGATTTGGTTCATCTCATTGTTGAAGAGGGCCACATGCATCAGAATTGATCATCATATAGTATTGTTGTTGAAGTATATAATGATCTCCTGGCCCTGCTAGTTTCACTCAGCATCAGTTCGTGTAAGTCTCTCCAGGCCTTTCTGAAATCATCCTGTTGGTCATTTCTTACTGAACAATACTATTCCATAATATTCATGTACCATAATTTATTCAGCCATTCTCCAATTGATGAGCATCTACTCAGTTTCCAGTTTCTGGCCACTACAAAGAGGTCCCTTTCCCTTCTTTATGATCTCTTTGGGATATAAGCCCAGTAGTAACATTGCTGGATCAAAGGGTATGTACAGTTTGATAACTTTTTGAGCATAGTTCCAAATTGCTCTCCAGAATGGTTGGATGTATTCACAATTCCACCAACAATGTATTAGTGTCCCTGTTTTCCCATATCCCCTCCAACATTCCACATTATCTTTCCCTGTCATTCTAGCCAGTCTGACAGGTGTGTAGTGGTATCTCAGAGTTGTCTTAATTTGCATTTCTCTGATTAATAATGATTTGGAGCATATTTTCATATGGCTAGAAATAGTTTTACTTTCTTTGTCTGAGAATTGTTTGTTCATATTCTTTGACCATTTATAAAATGGAGAATGGATCGATTTCTTATAAATTAAAGTCAATTATCTATATATTTTGGAAATGAGGCCTTTATCAGAATCTTTGACTGTAAAAATGTTTTCCCAGTTTATTGTTTCCCTTCTAATCTTGCCTACATTAGTTTTGTTTGTACAAAAACTTTTCAATTTGATATAATCAAAATTTTCTATTTTGTAGTCAATAGTGATCTCTAGTTCTTCTTTGGTCATAAATTCCTTCCTCTTCCACAGGTCTGAGAGGTAACTACCCTTTGTTTCGGTGATGATCAATTCTAATGGACCTGGCCATCTTCAGCAAAGAGATGAACCAAATAAGTTCCAATGGAGCAGTAATGAACTGAATCAGCTCCACCCAGTGAAAGAACTCTGGGAGATGACTAAGAACCCTTACATTGAATTCCCAATCCCTATATTTTTGCCCACCTGCATTTTTTATTTCCTTCACAGGCTAATTGTACAATAATTCAGAGTCCGATTCTTTTTGTACAGCAAAATAACAGTTTGGATATGTATAATTATTTTGCATTTAATTTATACTTTAACATATTTAACATGTATTAATCATCCTGACATCTAGGGGAGGGGGTGGGGGGAAGGAGGGGAAAAATTGGAACAAAAGGTTGAGCAACTGCCAATGCTGTAAAATTACCCATGCATATAACTTGTAAATAAAAAGCTATTAATATTAAAAAGAAGCTGTCAGGCTTTTTTTTTTCAGTCCATATATATTTCCATTTCATCAAATTTATGTTTAAAGAGCTGTTTATTTCTGTGTTTCCTTTTCCAAGTTGTTGTGTTTCCTCAAATTTTTTTTTGTAATTCTCCCATGCATAGCTTATTTATTTTTTTCCATTTTTCTTCTATTTCTCTTTTAATATAGTTTTTAAAGTCTTCCAAGAGAGCCTTTTTTTCTGGAGACCAATTCATATCCTCCCTTGAAAGCTTTATCTGAATGCATTTTGCTTTTGCTACCCTTTTCTGGGTTGGTGTTCTGATCTTCCCTACTTCTATAGTAGCTTTCTAAAGGCAGAGCATTTTTTTTTTTAATTTTTTTGCTCATTTAAAAAAGTTGAGCTCTGCTTCTTAGGCACAGGGGGGATTGTCCCAAGCTTCTTTTGTGGGGAGACCAGAGCTTCTAACTGACTGTACTGCAGCTGATGGTGCTGCAGGATTTTCCACAGCAGTGGTTTTAGTTGACCAAGTTCCATATGCTATGCTGAGATTTATGGGTTCCAGATTTATGTTCTGTAGTTTCCTTGGAAGTCTCACAGCTAGTTTGCTGATATGCTGGCTTTATAAACCAAAACAGAGTATCCAACACTGCTGTATTTTGTGAAGGGTCTCCTGTTAGATAATCTGCAGTGGACCTCTCTGAACTACAACTACACTGTGGCTTGTTCTCCTCTACCCAATTGAGACAGACCTTTCCTGAAGTCCGTCCAAGAAATATTAAGCTGGAAAATTATTACATCCCAAATACTTGTGTATTCTGTCATTCCAAAATCTGTTCAGAAGATTGGTGTTGATTTTGAGAGAAGCTGTCTCTCCATCATCTTGGCTCTGCCTCTTAAAAAGTACATCAAGTAAAATTTGAACTGTTATAAAACCTCTTAAAGTACTCCTAGATAACACCTTTCCTTTCCTCATTTTCATTATGGTAATGACTGTCACACACATTTCTGTGGGTGAGTCTGGAAATATTTTTGAACTTTCTGAAAAATGCTATGAGAGAAGACATTCAATATGCTAGATGTAATAGATGCTGATTTAAAATTACTCTTAATCTAGTTGGTTTGCTAGTAGGACTCACACTGGCAAACTCACAAAGGGTCACTTGGTATTCTTGCCTAAGAATATATTTCCCTTTCAAAATCATTTAACGTATCAGTGCTCCTTTTTATATTCATTTTACTTGGCATATAATTTCTGGAGTTTGCATTAAATAAATATCACAAAATACTTCAGGAACTTTTGTAACTTTTTATTGATACTACATATGCCTGGGTAATTTTTTTTTACAACATTATCCCTTGTACTCACTTCTGTTCTGAGTTTTCCCCTCCCTTCCTCCACCCCTTCCCCTAAATAGCAAGCAGTCTTATACATGTTAAATATGTTATAGTATATCCTAGATACAATATATGTGTGCAGAACCGAACAGTTCTCTTGTTGCACAGTGAGAATTGAATTCAGAAGGTAAAAATGACCTGGGAAGAAAAATAAAAATGCAAATAGTTTACACTCATTTCCCAATGTTCTTTCTTTGGGTGTAGCTTTCTGTCCTTCATTGGTCAACTGGAACTGAATTAGATCTTCTCTTTCTTGAAGAATCCACTTCCATCAGAATATATCCTTATACAGTATCATTGTTGAAGTATATAATGATCTCCTGGTTCTGCTCATTTCACTTAGCATTAGTTCATGTAAGTCTCTCCAAGCCTCTTTGTATTCATTCTGCTGGTCATTTCTTATAGACCAATAATATTCCATAACATTCATATACCACAATTTACCCAACCATTCTCCAATTGATGGGCATCCATTCATTTTCTCTAGCCACTACAAACAGAGCCACCATAAACATTTTGGCACATACAGGTCCCTTTCCCTTCTTTAATATTTCTTTGGGATATAAGCCCCATAGTAACACTGCTGGATCAAAGGGTATGCATAGTTTGATAACTTTTTGAGCATAATTCCAGATTGCTCTACAGAATGGTTGGATTCATTCACAACTCCACCAAAATGCACCAATATCCTAGTTTTCCAGCATCCTCTCCAACATTCATCATTATTTTTTCCTGTCATCTTAGTCAACCTGACAGGTGTGTAGTGCTATCTCAAAGTTGTCTTAATTTGCATTTCTTTGGTCAATAGTCATTTAGAACACTTTCATAAGAGTGGAATTTGTTTCAATTTCATCATCTGAAAATTGTCTGTTCATATCCTTTGACCATTTAGCAATTGAAGAATGGCTTGATTTCTTATAAATTAGAGTCAATTCTCTATATATTTTGGAAATGAGGCCTTTATCAGAACCTTCAACTGAAAAAATGTTTTCCCAGTTTGTTGCTTTCCTTCTAATTTTGTTTGCATTAATTTTGTTTGTACAAAGGCTTTTTAATTTGATGTAATCAAAATTTTCTATTTTGTGATTAATAATTATCTCTAGTTCTTTGGTCACAAATTCCTTCCTCCTCTACAAGTCTGAGAGGCAAACTATCCTATGTTCCTCTAATTTATTTATGATCTCCTTCTTTATGCCTAAATTATGGACCCATTTTGATCTTATTTTGGCATATGGTGTTAAGTGTGGGTCCATGCCTAATTTCTGCCATACTAATTTCTAGTTTTCCCAGAAGTTTTTGTCAAATAATGAATTCTTATCCCAAAAATTGTAATCTTTGGGTTTGTCAAATACTAAATTGCTATAGTTATTTACTGTTTTGTCCTGTGAACCCAACCTATTCCACTGATCAACTAATCTATTTCTTAGCCAATACCAGATGGTTTTGGTGACTGCTGCTTTATACTACAGTTTTAGATCAGGTACAGCTAGGCCACCTTCATTTGATTTTTTTTTTCATTAATTCCCTTGAAATTCTCGATCTTTTGTTCTTCCATATGAATTTTGTAGTTATTTTTTCTAGGTCATTAAAATAGTTTCTTGGGAGTCTGATTGGTATAGCACTAAATAAATAGATTAGTTTAGGGAGTATTGTTATCTTTATTATATTCACTCAGCCTATCCAAGAGCACTTAATATTTTTCCAATTATTGAAATCTGACTTTATTTGTGTGGAAAGTGTTTTGTAATTTTACTCATATAATTCCTGACTTTTCTTTCATAGATAGATTCCCAATATTTTTTTACTTTCAGCTGTTACTTTAAATGGAATCTCTTTGTAACTCTAACTGTTGCATTTTGTTACTGGTATATAAGAATGCTGATTACTTATGTGGATTTATTTTGTATCCTGCAACTTTGCTAAAGTTATGAATTATTTCTAATAGCTTTTTAGTAGAATCTCTGAGGTTCTCTAAGTATACCATCATATCATCTGCAAGAGTGATAGTTTGGTTTCCTCATTACCTATTCTAATTCCTTTGATCTCTTTCTCGACCTATTGCTGAGGCTAGCATTTCTAATACAATATTGAATAATAATGGTGATAATGGGCAACCTTGTTTCATTCCTGATCTTAATGGGAAAGGCCAGGAACTTTAATTTTTACCCCTTATATATTTTTAACTAATATTTATCTCTTTATTATGGATTTAAGAATTTTGTTTTTGTTTTAATTTCTCCATACTAATCAGAAAAACATTATCATATGCCTGAAAATTGAGGGCCTTGAAGCTTAAGTTTTATATCTATCATAAACCCACCATTGCAAAAAAGCAGAATTATGTAACCAAACAATCCATGATACTAAAATATACAAGATCTGTGTTCTTCTACCAAGCACATTGTCATTGCCAACTATGTTCCCCCTATGTATGCTATTACCATATACATATTTTCCCTGTGTAATTATATTTTTATGTATATTCAATTTCTCTTCCCACTATTTCCACTTGTGGTATGCATATCTGAAGGAACGTTTATTCTATAATTACAAAAGAAATATTTTTATTGCTATTATCCTTTGCTAATTCAAACGAAGGTGCATTCTTGATGATGTGTAAATGTGTATAGATTATTAGGGATTCATTGGTTGACATTTTGAGTAGACCTAGATGTATGGAAAAGTGTGAACATGAAATGGAATTTCTGTGATTTTCAAATATGGGCTGTGGCTATCACAGATACTACATATGGAACAATATTTGCATTGAATTAAAATTTTAGATGGGCTACCAGAATGAACAAAGGCATGGAGGCTAAACTAATCAAACAAAACAAGAGAGTATAATTAATATGTAAGTTTGTCAAACAGCTAAGATCTCATGGGAGAGAGAGATGTGAAATTAATTCAGAAATGCAAATTGTATCATTCAAATAAAGGCATTGAATGCCAACTTCAATTATTTGGATTTGCTTTCCTTGTCAATAAGATGTCACAGAAGATTCTTTCTCAGTAGAATACCATAGTAAAACTATTTAGGATGACTAGTCTGAGGAGGACATAGGCAAGATGGCAGAGAATAAACAAAACTTTGCCTGAACTCTTCCTGGATTTCCTGAGAATCAACACCAAATCAAACTTTTTGAACAGATTTTTGAGTGACAGAAAACACAAATATTTGGTGTACAACAAATTTCAAGAAGATATCTTGGAATAATTTCAGGAATGTTCTGTTTCAATTGGGCAGTTGGGGTGGAGGTGGGGAGGTGAACCTGGCCCAGTAAAGGAGCAGAACAAGGAGAGGTCCTGAGGTGCTGAGAAATTAGTGGGAGGCTCTTAGCCAAAATACAGCACTATTGGCTACTCTTTCCTGATTCAGAAGGCAGTGGGATCAGCAGACTAGGTGTTAGACCTCCAATGTAATTACAGAAGGCAAATAGTAAACTCCTGAACCCCAGCATAATAATTTTACCTTTGTTGTTGTTTGCTTGCTTTTTTTTTCTTTCTCATTTTTTTCCCTTTTTGATCTGATTTTTTTCTTGTGTACCATGGAAATTGTGGAAATATGTATAAAAGAATTATACATATATTAGGTTACTTTCTTCTAGGGAGGGGAGATGGTGGGAAGGGGGGAGAAAAATTTGAAACACTAGATTTTGCAAGAGTGAATGTTGAAAGCTATTTTTGCATGTATTTTTAAAATATAAAACTATTATTTAAAAGAAAAGATGATTAATCTGATTAGCAATATATATAGGAAGACTAAGAACAGAGGTGGTTAGTTACTAGGTTAGAATTTCTAAATTAAAAAAGAGGAAATTCTACAGTCATTACAGAGAAATAATAAGGAGGATTTCTTGATTAAACGAGTGAAAAGAGGAAGGAATAAAAATGTCTCAAGTTCCAAATGTGGATTTAGGAAGTCAGTGATGCTATTGAGAGCACAGGTTTGTTGGGTTTGATACAAGTTGTGAAAACGAAGTCATTTTTGTTCAATGATAAATTTTAGGTTACAGTGAAATGAAGAAGTAGAGCTGTTCTTTATTAACTTTGAGATTATAATTAGAACAATATGAGGACGAGTGAGACAGCCTAGATATTAAAATAAAAAAAATTGAGAGTCATCAAAAGAGAAGCAAAAGTTAAAGTAGAGAGAATAGAGAAACTCATAGGGGAAGTTATTCTAAAGGCAAAATAGAGGACCCTGGACTGAACCTTGAAATGTTTATGTAGTTATATGGCCTTTGCCAGGGATAATGTTTAAAATCATTGAAGAGAAGCAAACTGTTTTCAAGCATCATTAAATACTTTAGTGGCTCTCACTAACATATAATTGATATGCTAATTGTAAATTATTCTTATTAAGTCACTAAAGCAATAACCAAAGGAGCTCTACTGAACAATATCTGGCTACTGCATCAAACTGTATTGAGACACTATCACCTCTTTTTCTGGGAACAAATAGCATTATTCATCATAAGTCTTTGGATCATCGTATTGCTGAGAATAGCCATGTCATTCACAGTTTATCATCTTACAATATTGCTGTAAGTTTGCATATCACACATTTCACTTTGTATCAGTTCATGAAAATCTTTCCAGGTTTTTCTGAGAGCTCTTTGTCACGATTTCTTATAACAAAATAGTCCATCATGATATCACACCACAATATGTTTAGAAACTCTCTAATAGATGAGCATCCTTTCAGTTCCCAATTCTTTGTCTTCAGAAAGAAATACTAAAAATATTTTTGTTCATATGGTTCCTTTCCTTTTCTTTCCTTTTCTTTTGGGATACAGATCTAGAAGCTATATTGCAAGATCAAAGGATATGAATGGTTTTATAAATTTTGGGGCATAGTTCCAAATTGCTCTACAGAATAGTTAAATCAGTTCACAACTCTATTAACTGAACATTCATGACTTATTTTTCTCCCATCCTCCCCACCATTTATCATATACTTTTTTTATGTCTTATTAGCCATTCTAATAGGTATGAAGTAGTATCTCAGTACTGTTTTCATTTTCATTTCTCCAATTAACAGTGAGGTTACCAGAGTGTGTTTTCGTATGGCTATAGATAATTTTTATTACTTTAACTGAAAACTATTCATATCATTTGAGCATTTATAAATTGGGGAATGGCTCTTATTTTATCAATCTGATACAGTTCTCTATATGTTTAAGAAATGAGACCTCTTTCAAAGAAACTTGGTTCAATTTTTTTTTTGTCAAAGTTACTATTATTGATTGTATTTCCCTCCATCCTATTCTCCACATTTATTCTATTCTTTTCTTTCACCTTGTCCATACTCAAAATGTTTACTTCTGACTGTGCCCTCCCCAATCTGTCCTCTCTTTTATCAATCCCTCTTTTCTTAAGCTCTTTCCTTTCTACTTTCCTATAGGATAAGATAGGTTTCTGTGCCCAAATGAGTGTTTATGCTATTCTTTCTTTGAGCCAATTCTGATGAGAGTAAAAATAATTTTTCCTTAATATCCCCTTTTACTCTCCTGAAAAACATTTTTCCTGCCTCTTTTAGGTGCAATAGTTTATCCCATTGTGCCTTTACCTTTCTCATTCTTCCATTATATTATTATCTCATCCTTTAATTTTATTTTCTTAAATATCATTCTTTTATATTCAATTCACCTCTGTGCACTGTCTATATATCCTCCTCTTAATTGCCCTAATAATGAGAAAATTCTTCTATTACAGAGATTATCTTGCCATGAAGAAACACATAGTTTAATATCATCAAATTTCTTATATTCCTTTCTTATTTATCTTTTTATATTTATCTTGAGTATTATATTTGAAAATAAAATTTTCTGTTCAGTTCTGCTTAAAAGAGTTTTATTTCATTGGATAACCATTTTTTTCCTCTGAAAAATTATACTCAATTCGACCGGGTAGGTATTTCTTTGTTGTAACCCAGTACTTGATTTATAACTTTTTGTTAAATTACGTCTTTCAGTGTCTCAAGCTTCAGGGTTCAGCTATTTTCAGACATACATCTTTAGACCTTTAAGTTTTCATTTCTTTAAATTAGTATGATTTAAGGAAAGGTGCACTTACTACTTAACTGGCCTTTACTCTAGTCTGTTCATGACCACAGCACTCTTCTGCCCTAAAATTTAGAGGAGGGTCCCAACTCTACTGTGGCCATAAGCTCTGGTGTGCTAGTATTTTTCCTCACTCTGGGAGTACCATTTAGGATTCTGACCCAGATCAGGATATGTGAAAAGCAACAGAGTCCTGTCTTAGTATTCAGTGTCATTTCCTTCTGACCACTTGTTTTACTACTTTAAAGTCTGTGAGCTGAAAGATTTAGTGCAGCCATTACCAGTGCTAATTAACTGGTTCCCAAGACCTATTCCTGGTTTGTTGGAGCTGGGACTGTGCTATTGTAGTCTGTGCTGGACTGTGCTCAACTCTCACCCCATTGCAACATACATTTCCTTCAGACCTTCTAAGTTGTCTTGGACTGGAAAATTGTTGCTTTATTATTTTTTGGATTTTGCCACTTTAAAATTTGTTTATAGTCATTATTTAAATGTGTTTGGAGAGCCTTGTAGGACACTTTAGGCAAGTCCCTGCCTTTACTTCTCTATCATGACTCTGTCCTTGTTTTCTTTCAAATGAGGAAAGATTTCCCCTAGATAGACAGAAGGATTTCTTTCTGTACTTTTTAGTTACAAATACTATCAATTTTATTTCTTTTTGGTTGTAAGGCACACAAAGTTGTATTCATGTATATATGTCACAAAGTGTTCACATGTCAAAATAAGAGTCAAGCATAAAAATGTGTTATTGTATATATGACATATGAATTTCTATATCATTTTGTTCTATCATTTTTACTGAATCAAATAGAATCAAATCTTAAAATGTTTTTCCTTCATCATGTGCTAAAATGCCTCTTAGGAGACCAAAGAGTCATCAGTACAGAGGAAAAGAGAAATTTAATATAAAAATAGCTTGGTTTCCCTCAAGTGACATAAAAATGATAGACTATACTATTGTTAGATCATCTAATGCATAATTATGAGATGACCCAGCTACCTTCATTCCCCCCAAAAAGAATTCAATAATGCATAATTTTTGAAAGTAGTAAAATACTCCCTAAGAGGATTGAAATTATTTTACACCATCCTGACTTACTTAAAATGACAGGAAGCTTGACTGCAGATTGCTAAATTCTATGAATTAAGGAGAAGACTAGCAAACACAATTAAAAATAAAGGTGATGGGCCTCCCAAAATGCACTTTTTTCATTTATCTTGACAAGTGTAGTTCAGTACCAATTATTGGATAATGCTTCAGGGTAGACTAGTAAATTTTCTCTTACATATTTTGTGAAAATAGTTTAGTGTGAGTGATAATGAAGTCTCACTCCAGCTCTCAGCTAATGATTTGCTGCTGAGAAATGGAGTAAAACTGCAGGATTTGGGAGGAGAATGATGGGGTCGGAAAGTTATGGAAATGACACTTAACAAGCTCCATTTAGTGGGCAACTATTTTATCTGCATGGAGAGAGAAACATATTCTTGACAAAGTCTACCAGTATAAAAGCTCTTTGGTGAACCTTAAATTTCTATATATCCAGATATGAAATACCAATGAATAAAATCCACTTAGTAGTGATTGCAAGAGTTAAATAATTTTAAATACAGAGAGGAAAAGTACCCCAATGTACAAGTTTTCTTATTCCCTCCATTAACCATTTACAACTTAAGCTATGAAGCTTGAGAAAATTTCAATATTTCAATGTGTCTGTGAAGTCATGTATGTAAGTATTAGTTATGCCCACCCATGACTTTTCATTTGTCCATTTAGTTTTGAAAGTTTTCATGAAGGATTTATTTAGAAAACATGTTCTAGATGTTTGCATATCAGTGTAGCAAAAATAGACATTGCTTGCTACAGCCCCATAATTAATTCACCTCTTAGGACAATTATCTATCTGATGACTTGGTAATACTTTTTTTGTATTATTCCTAATGTGTAATTTGTTCTAGCCTTTTAACCATGAAACTCTACACTGCCCTTTAGGTAATATTCAGCTTTAATTCTTTGAATAATTTTTATTCCATGACTGGAAGACAGAATCCTGGGAAGACCACTTTTATTAAAAAATATATCTTTCAGACCCTAAAATTAAAACTCCAAGGAATATCGTGGCTAAATTTCAGAACTATCACACCAAGGCATAAATATTATAAGCAGCCAGAAAAAAAAACAATTTAAATACCAAGGATTCACAATAAGCATCCACCCAGGACCTAGCAATTTCTACCTTAAAGGATCAAAGGGCCTGGAATCTGATATTCCAAAAAGCAAAGGAATTTGGAAGGCATCCAAGAATAAACTACCTGCTAAAATGAACATTTTCTTCCAGGGAAGAAGATAGGCATTCAAAGAAACAGGTGAATTCCATTTATTTCTGGTGAAAAGACCAGAGCTAAATTAAAAAAAAAAGACTTTTAAATATAAGATTCAAGAGAAGCATAAAAAGGTAAAAAGAGCTCTTGGGAACTGTATTTCTGTTATGGGATACATAGAGAGTGACTGTGTAATTAGATTTTAATGTTATAATATAAAAAAAAGAAATTAGAGGTGGAAAGGAAATTGCACCAGAAAAAGGGAAAAATAGAGGTAAAATGAGGGAAATTACATCTCACAAAGATGCTAAAAAAACCAAAAACCTTTTACATTTGAGGGAAAGAAGGAAGGGGGATGAACATGGTGTGAATCTTACTTTCATCAAATTTGGGTCAAAGAGAAAATATTAGACATATTTGGATTACAAAGAAACTTCACTCTTATTTAAAAGAGGGAGGGGAAAGTTGAAAAGGGAAGAGGTAGGCTAAATAGAAGGAAAACAGAAATAGTAAGGCAAAGGTATAAGAAAGGGGGAGGGGACTCTAAAAAGGGGGATTCTAAAGGGGGAGGGTTCCTTGAGGCAAGTGGTGTTCATAAGTTAAATATTGGAGAGGAGGGAAAGGGGAAAAAGCAAAAGAAATGTATAATTTGGGGATAATAAGATGACAGAAAATACAGAATTAGTAGTTTTAACCATAAATGTGAATAGTGTGAACTTTCCCATAAAGCAGAAACAGATAGCAGACTGCATTAAAAGCCAGAAAACTACAATGGGTTGTTTACAGGAAATACATTTAAAGCAGGCTGATACATACAGAGGAAAGGTAAAAGGCTGGAGCAAACTCTATTATGCTTCAGGTGAAGTTAAAAAAAAAAAAAAAAAAGTAAAGTTAGCCATCCTGATCTCAGATCAAGCAAAAGCAAAAATTGATCTAATTAAAAGAGATAAGGAAGGAAACAATCTTATTAAAGGGTATCATAGATAATGAAGCAATATCAATAGTAAACATATATGCACCAAGTGGTTTAGATTCCTAAAGGACTATAATAGTTGGAGATCTCAACCTTGTTCTCTCAGAACTAGATAAATCAAACAATAAAATAAATAAGAAAGAAGTTAAAGAGGTAAATAGAATACTAGAAAAGTTAGATATGACAGATCTTTGGAGAAAATTGAATGGAGACAGAAAAAAGTACATTTTTTTCCTCAGCAGTTCATTGCACCTATACAAAAATTGACCATATATTAGGACATAAAGACCTCAAAACCACATGCAGAAAGCAAATGCATTTTTTTCAGACCATGATGCAATAAAAATTACATTTAATAAAAAGCCAGGGAAAATAGATAAAGTAATTGGAAACTAAACAATCTCATGCTAAAGAATGAATGGATGAAACAGCAAATCATAGACACAATCAATAACTTCATCCAAGAGAATGACAATAATGAGACAACATAGCAAAATTTGTGGGATGCAGCCAAAGCAGTAATAAGAGGAAATTTTTTATCTTTAGAAGCTTACTTGCACAAAATAGAAAAAAAAAAGATTAATGAATGGGGCTTGTAACTAAAAAACCTAGAAAAAGAGCAAATTAACCCCCCATATCAAACTTGAAATTCTAAAAATAAAAGGAGACATTAATAAAATTGAAAAAAAAAGACTATTGAATTAATAAATAAAACTAAGAGTTGCTTTTATGAAAAAACAACAAAATAGATAAAATTTTAGTAAATTTTATTAGAAAAAGAGGAAAATCAAATTGTTAGTCTTAAAAATGAAATGGGAGAACTTTCCACCAATGAAGAGGAAATTAGAGGAATAATTAGGAGTTACTTTGCCCAACTTTATGCCAATAAATTTGATAATATAAGTTTTTGATAATATAAATGAAATGAAATAATACCTACAAAAAATATAGATTGCCCAGATTAACAGAGAAGGAATAAATTGCTTAAATAGTCCTATTTCAGACAAACAAATAGAACAAGCTATTAATTAACTCCCTAAGAAAAAATCCCCAAGACCAAATGGATTTACATCTTAATTTTACCAAACATTTAAAGAACAATTAACTTGAATACTATATAAACTATTTGAAAAAAAAAATAGGGAATGAAGGACTCCTACCAAGTTTGTTTTATAACACAGTAATGGTCCTGATACCTAAATGAGGTAGGAGAAAAACAGAGAAAGAAAATTATAGCTCCAAGAAACTGGAAACTGAATGGATGTCCATCAATTGGAGAATGGCTGAGTAAATTATGGTATACGGATGCTATGGAATATTATTGTTCTGTAAGAAATGACCAACAGTATAATTTCAGATAGGCCTGGAGAGACGTAGATGAGCTGATGCTAAGTGAAATGAGCAGAACCTGGAGAGCATTACCCATCACAACAACAAGACTATATGATGATCAATTCTAATGGACGTGCCTCTTTTCAACAATGAGATGATTCAAACGAGTTCCAATTATCTAGTAATGAAGTTTACAGCCAGAGAGAGGACTATAGGAACTGAGTGTGGACCACAACATAACATTTTTACTCTTTCTGTTATTGTTTGCTGGCATTTTTGTTTTCCTTCTCAGGTTATTTTTTTTTCTTTTTTTCTTTCTAGATCAGAATTTTCTTGTGCAGCAAAATAACTGTATAAATATGTACACATATATTGGATTTAAGTAATCTACAATTAAAAAACATTCTCAATGAGAATTTTCAGAACTGGTGACAATTAAGTGACAGTAAGAGAAGAAAAGAAAGTTATGGCTACCCCTAATTAATTTGGATTTTTAACAAAGAAAATTTATAAATACATAATTTTGTAGGTATATATTTTACCTCACTTAATATAGTGAAACTTAATTTTTTTTACAGTGTTATGTAGTGGAGGGGTCAAAATAGACAAAATGAAATGGTATATTTTTGATTAACTTTCCAATGATTTGACTTACAATATAAATTTAAATGATGTTGCTACAAAGGACTGGTTCACATTAGAAAACATCAAAGGAACTATACTTAATTTTAAAAGACTAATTTCTAAATTATGCTCAAATATTGAAAATAGTCATCTCCTACTTTAGAATTAATGGGTTTCCTATTTTACATAGAGTATTCTACCAGTGCTCATATGCCTATTTGCTCCAAGTATTGTTATTATATATGATTCACAACCCCTGAAGGGGAAAGGCCCTTTTTATTCAAGTATTCATTCATTTATTTATTTTTGTTTTATGCTTTATTAATTAGAGTTAAGGTTATTACAGTGCTTGAATTGTCAGCTGCATTTTTTAGAGTAGAAAAGTTTCCATACTATAAAATTTTGATGAGGATTTTTTTCTTTTTAAAGCAGTATGATATGTTATTCTATATATCAATTTCTACTCCAGAGAAATTGTCATTTTGTGGATTAAAAGCATTGGGCATTAGATTATTTTTGATATGGAAAATAATCACATAGGCATTTTAAACCAATTCCTCTAAAATCAAATGGGTAAAAAATGAACAATTTAGGTTATCTTCTGTGTGTCCACTAATATCTGGAGAGTTCAAATGAATATGTCAAAGTGACATGGGTTTAAGTGGCAGAAATGGGATTAGAATCCAGAATTCTAAATACAATATTATTTTTCCAACGACCGATGCTTCCTCTTGCTGAACATAAATAATTGTAGCATGCAATTAAGGGAACTCCCACTATTCATTTAAATTAAATGTTGATGCTGAAGACCAATAAAGATTATCACTTTTTCCTCAGAAGGTTTAATGACATAAAAACCTCTATTGATATTACTCTAAAGGTTCACCAAAGATCTTTTAAATACCCTCATATAGAAAATAAAACTATCATTTTATCAAATAAAGTTCCTAAATCAGGGGTGATTGTGACAAGCAATTGGCTGATAAGAATGTAAAATCAATTTTCTACCTAGAACTGCAAAGTATTTAAAAGAAAGTGGTAGCAGCATGGCACAGTGGAGAAAATATTTTCCTAGTAAGTAAAGAACCAAATGTTTGAATTGCAGGCTTAGCCAATATCTTTCTATATGTTTGATGCTGGATCCAAGTTCTTCATTAAACTTCACTTTTTATTTATAAAATGGAGTATTGAGTGATATCCAAAGACCTTTCCAGGTCTAAAATTCCAAATTTAAAAATAATTTTTCCTCAATTCTGCTCAAATCACATTTTGAGGGAAGACATGGCTGCACTGAAACAGATTCTCATTGTACATATTATCGATGACTAATTTTTAATGTCTAAAACTTGGTTAAGGATTCCTGAGCCTTGTCATTTTACATTCAGCTGTGCCTTTAGGACTTCTAATCCTTCACATGTATTCTGTGTTTTTTTTTTTTTTTTTGGTATTGTTTTCCCTAATGATGCATGGATTCCTTAAAAATAGGGAATTTGTTGTTTGTTTGTTTTTTTCCTTATAAGTATTCATCACTTAATTTTCCCTCAATTATAGTAGCTACTTGGCATATAGTTCATAATTTGGCTTGAATACATTCATGTCCATGCTAGATAAATATTAAATTAGGGCAGCATTCTTTTCAAAATGATTTCTGACTATTTCTTTGCCTTTCCTTAGCAAGTGTTTGCTACAAAGTAAGAATTTAATTAATGCTTTAATTCATTCATCTGCCATAAGCAAAGCAATAAAAAGAGTAATGAATTTTGTTTCATAACATGGATTCTAATCCAACCTTTGCTGCTTATTACCAATATGACAGTGTAAAACATTTCCCTTTTCTGGCCTCATTTTCCTCTTCTGTTAAATGAGATAAGCAGTGTCCTTAACTTGTAGTTTATGACCTTTAAAAGAGAAATACTTAAGAAACTTTTGTTTATTTTAATATATTGATTTCTTTGTAATCCTAAATATTTTACTTCAGTCATTTAAAAACAATATTTTGAGAATGAATCCACAGGCTTCAAAAAAGACTGTCAAAGCTGTCCATCACAAAGACATACATTCAAACACACAAACACATACACATATGAATATACATATATGCACACCATTAAAAAACCTCTGTATTAGATGATCTTTAAGACTTGTTCTATGAAACTTTAAATTTTCTGAGATCCACAAACAATACAATATTTTTTCCTGATGCAGCCCAAATACAAAAAATGTTATTAGTTTAAAAAGGAATAAGGCTACATTGTTGTTCTTCAGTTATCTTTTAATTGCATCTGATTCCTCGTTATCTCATTTGGTGTTTTCTTGGCAAAGATATTAGAGTAGCTTGCAATTTTTTTTTCTCCTGTTCATTTTAAAAATGAGGAAATTGAGGCAAAAAAAAGATTAAATGACTTGTCCAGAGTCAAATAGGTAACGAGTATCTGAGAGCAGTTTTGAATTAAGGATGATGGCTTCCTAATTTCAGACACCACACTTCATCCACCATGCCACCTAGTTACTCTACACTACTTTACCTTGAAAAAATTGAAATCTTATGTTATTTCTTAAAGGATGCATGAAAAGAAGCATTCTAGTTGGTAATTTATTTAGAAAATACATTTTCTATGTGAAAGATGTAATTTTACTGTGTTTTAAGATAGAAAAGTATCACCATTGTTTGATAATAAAGAGGATTGGTAGGTATTGATTCCTAAAACAAAAAATTTGGTGGAGAATATTGTAGAAATATATGTTTTTTTCCTTGTCATAGTTTTTATATGGTCATGCATTATCATCTCAAGTGAAAAATGAATATAATGCAGATCAGTCTTAAGATTTATCGTTACTATGATTAAACTATCAAGTTGTAGCATTTTTCTCTAAAAGTCAGAGTTGACTGGGTTTATTCAGTTTTCTAATGAAGGAAATGAAATTGGAATAATTATCAGTGGTAATTGTACCTAAGTTTAACACTTCAAATGTAATAATTTTCTATATTTTAAAAATATATACACTTAACAAATAGCAACAAAAATAAGGAATAATATTATATTCATAAAACTTTTATAACTCCATAAAGTTATATTGTTCAACTTAACAAAAACATATTTTTTTTGGTTTTCTTTCTTATTTGAGTGTTATTTTAACAGCAAATACTTATAGTTTTTTTCTTTCTTGTACCATATATTGTCAGACATTCTCTTAAACCATGTTTTATGAAGACAGAATCTTTTAAAGTTATATGGAAACTTAAGGTACATATATCATTAGAATGTATATTCTTAGGTAAGTATTTCTACTTACGTCTTTGGCACCAAGACTGACTTATTTTACTTTCTTAATGAATCTTTTTTTTTAATTTAATATCTGGTGTATTAATATTTTTCTCAGGAAGAGTAAATGAACTATACATAGGTAGTCCTAAATAATACCACAAATAATTAAATAAATTATACTTTAAATGATAAGATGTTATTTGTAAGATGAATTTTTGTATTTGCTCTCTAACATCAGACTACTGACATATGAATGTATGTCAAAATATATAAAAGTACAAAAATAAAATTTGTTAATCAGGAAGAACTTCTATGACTTATTTAATCAAGATATAGATGCCAAAATTTGCTACATTTTATGAATATTTCCTAGGGAAGCTCAAATATTTTTTCCTTTTTTTTTTTTTAATTTAATAGCCTTTTATTTACAGGTTATATGCATGGGTAACTTTACAGCATTAACAACTGCCAAACCTCTTGTTCCAATTTTTCACCTCTTACCCCCCACCCTCTTCCCCAGATGGCAGGATGACCAGTAGATGTTAAATATATTAAAATATAAATTAGATACACAATAAGAATACATGACCAAACCGTTATTTTGCTGTACAAAAAGAATCAGACTCTGAAATATTGTACAATTAGCTTGTGAAGGAAATCAAAAATGCAGGTGGGCATAAATATAGGGATTGGGAATTCAATGTAATGGTTTTTAGTCATCTCCCAGAGTTCTTTCTCTGGGAGTAGCTGGTTCAGTTCATTACTGCTCCATTGGAAATGATTTGGTTGATCTCGTTGCTGAGGATGGCCAGGTCCATCAGAACTGGTCATCATATAGTATTGTTGTTGAAGTATATAATGATCTCCTGGTCCTGCTCATTTCACTCAGCATCAGTTCGTGTAAGTCTCTCCAGGCCTTTCTGAAATCATCCTGTTGGTCATTTCTTACAGAACAGTAATATTCCATAATTTTCATATACCACAATTTATTCAGCCATTCTCCAACTGATGGACATCCATTCAGTTTCCAGTTTCTAGCCACTACAAAAAGGGCTGCCACAAACATTCGTGCACATACAGGTCCCTTTCCCTTCTTTATAATCTCTTTGGGATATAATCCCAGTAGTAACACTGCTGGATCAAAGGGTATGCACAGTTTGATAACTTTTTGAGCATAGTTCCAAACTACTCTCCAGAATGGTTGGTTTCGTTCACAACTCCACCAACAATGCATCAATGTCCCAGTTTTCCCGCATCCCCTCCAACAATCATCGTTATTTTTTCCTGTCATCTTAGCCAATCTGACAGGTGTGTAGTGGTATCTTAGAGTTGTCTTAATTTGCATTTCTCTGATTAATAATGACTTGGAGCATCTTTTCATATGACTAGAAATAGTTTCAATTTCTTCATCTGAGAATTGTCTGTTCATATTCTTTGACCATTTTTCAATTGGAGAATGGCTTGATTTTTTATAAATTAGAGTTAATTCTCTATATATTTTGGAAATGAGGCCTTTATCAGAACCTTTGACTGTAAAAATATTTTCCCAGTTTATTGGGGAAGCTCAAATATTAATCAATAAACACAATAAGGAGACTAAAACACATCCTAGAAACTAGCTTATCCAGAAAACATGTGATTATCTTATCTTTCAGAGAAATTTTATTGCCAAAAATTATTTTGTTTTAAATTATAAGCTCATTAGTAAAATCTTACAGACTTTAAGGATGAAAGATTTTGAGCCATGCATCTTATAAAATAGAAACAAAAAAGCAAACATGGATTAAGTAGAATCTTGATAAGATAAATTGCTAACACACATTATCTTAAGGGTATTTAAGGATAAAGCTGGAAAGTGGTCACTAAAAGTAAGAAAAATACAGAAAATTCTATCCCAATTTTAATTTAAAAAATTCCCCATTTTGACTCCCAAACCACCAAAATTAGATTTTAGCATAAGCGATTTCTCTTTGATGAATGGGAAAGCAGAAATAGTACCAAAGAAAACAACCCAGAAAAGAGCAGTTAGATGAGAGTAAAGCATGCTTAAATACATTCATTATAGAGAAAAGGCAAATTAGAAGTATTTGGAAATATAGATAAATAGATATAAATATATAGATAGATATTGATATAGATAAAACATCAGGAGCAATCTGGAAAAATAGCAAAGTAGGTCAGTAAATTTCAAGCTCTCCAGATTTCTCCCACAATTAGAACAAATTTGCACCTCAGGGAAAATAAAGACTGGTGAAAAATTGAGAAGACTTGGGGTAGAAATAGAATCCTCTTGGCACAACCTAAGAAGATCTGAAGAAAGACTTCAGGGTAGGGATTAACAACTGTGAAATGCAGACATCTCCAGGCTAGCTCCACAGAAACACCAAGTGGAGAACCCTAGAACTACCTGAACTTGTCTGGACCTCAGCAGGAACCACAGAAACTTTCACCTTCTGGACTGCAGGTGGAGTCTGCGATCTAAGTCTCAGAAGTCTGGCTGATAAAAATGCCAGGACCAACTTTGCTGCAGAGATGTAGCCCTGGGTGAGAAGGAACCAGCATACTTAGTGAGTACAATGGGCCAGGGACCATACTGGCTGTGGTCACTTGCAGTTTAAAAGAGAACTGAAGTGAAAATAGAGGCACTATACCCTCATCCCATTATTAACAGTGTTTATACTAATATTTCTCATTAAAAAAAATTTCAGAGAAGAAATAACCGAAGTATAGAAACTTACTATAGGAAGAGGGAAGATTGGACTGGGGTTCATCTTTACAGGAGCACATGAGTAAATAAAAGCTTCTTCTATCCCACATAGCAACTATGAACAGCTCTCTTCCCAGAGAAAATTTATAGAACTCAGAAGAGAATTTATAAATAACATGAGAGACATTGAGGAAAAAAAAAACTAAAAACAAATAAATAAAAATTATCCAAGAAAAACAAGAAGATTATGAAAAAGTTAACCAAGTAGAAAAAAAGATTCAGACTTTTAAATATGAAAATATTTCTTTGAAAATTAGAATTTGGCAAGGGAAAGCCAGTGAACTTATAAGAGTCCAAGAAATTACAAAACAGAATATAAAGAATGAAAAAAAAATAGAACAGAATATGAAACAGTTTATAAGAAAAACAGTTCTGGAGAACAGCTAAAGAAGAGAAAATATAAAAATAATTGGACTACCTGAAAGCTGTGATGAAAAATTGACACAATAATGTAAGAAATAAATCAAGAAAATTATCATGGAGTGATAGAACAAGAGAAAGTAGAAATAGAAAAAAATCCAGCAATCATCACTTCAAAGAGATCCTTTGTGGATATAGGTATATCATTGCCAAATTTTGAAACCTCTAGATCAAAAAGAAAATTTTGCAGGAAACAAGAAAAAAACAATTCAAATACACTGGAGCTACAATTAGAATTATATGGGACTTATCAGCAGCCATTATATCAGCAATAAAAAGATCTAGGCCTGTGGCCAAAATTGTTATATCCAGCAAAATTGCCTATAATAATTGAATGAAAAAAAAAGGATATTCAACAAACTTGAAGATTTTCAAGACTTTCTTTCAACCAAACCCAAATTCAATAGAAAATTTATCACGTAGGAGCCAATATCAAAGATCAATTTCAAGAAACTTAATGTCGACAAACTGTTTTTTTTTTAATAAGGGAATGTATAAGATATATTTTAAATAGACACCAGCAATTGGGTAGTTCAAAAGAAAAATTGAAGCAAAATTGAATATAATATGACTCTAAAAAAGCAAAACTGCCTAGGAAAAGGTAAAACTATTAATTTATTTTATACAATTGAGGTGCACAGGAAGAATAGACACAGATATATCAGAGGGGGGAGGAGGGTATGTAGTTTTGAAAACCTACTCACATCAGGAATGGATTAAAAAGGTAATAGTATATATATATATATATATATATATATATATATATATATTTACCATGAAAGGTATAGCACCCTCCAAAAATATAAAGAAATAAGGGAGATAGGCAAAGGGCATAGTAAAGGGTGAGAGAAGAATGCAAAGAAGGGATCCATTGGTGAGTGGAGGTTAAATAATAGCAAGGTAAGTTAAGGAGTAGAATTAAAGCAAAAAAGTTAGAACGGATGGGAAAAAAGAGATTATATAAACACTACAACATGGATCAGGAGTAGAATTTATTAGAAAAATGTATGGTTAGTAATTATTTATCTTGGACAAAGTCAAACTTAAAATTCAATTAAGATAGGTTCTGCAGGGCACATGACGATGTTCTGTTTTGTGTTCCCTTTCTGTTTTCCTTCTTTTTTTTCTTCTGTTTTTTTTTTAATTAAAAAAAATAATTGAGTTGGTTAAAAAAATATCCTTCATCAATGTATCAGAAAGAAACTGACATTCTTTTCCAAATAAAAATTCTATATCATATAGTGTCTTTCCTATCATCTACTTTAGTAGAAAAGCTTAGAAAATATATGTTCCCATTTAGAATTTTTTGTCAACTATAAAAAACTTTTTGAAACAATAAAACAAATGCCACCTGAAAAGTTTTCTTCCAACAACATATTTCCTTTGAAGATGTCAAAATAATATAGTTCTCTTTGAAAGATGTGACCAAGATAACTTTTTTTGAAGATCTTTACTATATCAAGCAAGACATGAATCAGGGACAATAATCTCATTAATATTGTTTTCCATTGTTATGGAAAAAATTTTGTGAAGAGATAAAATGGAAGAAATGTCAGATTGTACAATTTGAGTTGGAAGGCATCTCAGATGTCTTCTATTTTAATCATAACATAAAAGGAATTTCTATTATAATATACGTTAAAAAAAATCATTCAACCTATGCTTGATGAGATACAAAGTGGTGAAATCTTAATACTTTAAGACAGCTTCAATTGTTAGGGTGCATTTTACCTGACACTGAATATATATATATATATATATATATATATATATATATATATATACACATATATATAGCAACTTTCTCCTAATATTCCTTTTTCTGTCCCTTTTGAGTGAAAAAAGGCTAATTCTTCCTCCATATCAAAGCTTTTCAAATACTTGAGGGCAACAGTCATATCCCCTATCAATTTTCTCTTCTTCAGGCTCAATATGCTGAACTGCTTTAAACAATATTTAAACAATTTTTTCAAAGTGTTTAATAAACTGTGATGCCTAGATTGAGCAGTTAGATGAGAGCAGAATGCAATGAGATAAATCCTCCTTTTTATTCCTGAAAATTTTATCTCATTAAATACAATCCAAGACTGCTTCAGACTTTTTTGGCCATCACCTCATTATGCTGAATCATATTGACCTTTTAGTGTATGTAAACCACTTAATCTCTTTTTTTTCTGAAGCAGCTACTTTCTAACTATAGTTTCATTGTGCTATACTTAAGTCTTTTTTTTCCATCTAAAGTCATTCCCAATTAAATTTTATTGTATTATTTTTAGCCCAATATTTAAAGTTATTAAGACCCTTTTAGAGTTTAAATCTCTTATCTATGCTGTTATCCATCCCTCACAGATTTAGATAATCTGCAAACTTGAGAAACATTAAATTTGCCTTTAGTCAAATAACTGATAGGAATGTTAAGTAATTTATGGTTAGAAATAGATATCTAGAATAATCCACTGAAGGCCAACTCTTATGTTAGCATTGAACAAATAACAACTATTCTTTAATGCTTTCTAGCCAACCAGTTCATTTGGTTGTATTATCATCTAACTCCTATTTTCTCTATAAATTTTTTTATAGAATATATAATAAAAACCTTTGTTAAAAATGTTCCTCAATAATATCCATATCATTCTCATTTACTAGTTTAGAAATAGTCATAAAAATAGCATTTATCAATGACCTGTTCTTAAAGAAATTATGTTGGTTGTTGCAAATGTTGCAATTCAACATTTATCTTTACATTATATATATATATATATATATATATATATATGCTTTCTTTAATATCAATTTTATAATGTTCTCATGAATTGAAATCAAGCTCACTCACTTCATTACGTATAACTTACAGATTCTCTTCTTAACCATTTAAAAAATATAGTAAAACCCTTGCTCTTTTCCAATCCTGTGAAATCTTTTCTTTTTCACATAATAATATAAATATAACCCAGCAATAACTTAGTAATAATACCTGCCAGCTGTTCAAGGAACTGAAAATATAGTTTATATGGATCAGATGACTTGAATTCCACAAAAGAAATTAAATATTTCCTTACTGTCTTCTTACTTATCTTAGAGGTTAACCTCATTAGTCATTTTTGGTTATGATTTTTACTTTTAAGGTCTTTCTCTTTTTCAGAGAAAAGATATTCTAAACAAGAGTTGAACAACTGTGCCTTCTCCACATAATTTTTCATTGTGTTATTTACCTCAAATAAATAAAATTATTTTAATCCTTTTTTTCCTCCCTCAGCATATCTAAAAAAGTTTCACCTATTTTGCTGTTATTAGCTTTCTATACCAGTGTTGGATTATTCTGCACTTAACCATTTCTAACACTTGTTACAAGACAATCCCATGCTTATATTCTATTATATGTCTTTGTTCCAAATTTCTGCTTATGTCTTTCCAAAAATATAAGATGGTTAATGATTTCCCTTTATATTCACATCAGGACCCTTAGGCAAATACAATTTTGATTGTCATTAAAATTGTTCCCCTTTGTGTCCTTAGAAATTTATTATTAGATATTTCTATCTATTCTGTTCTAATTTCCAAATAGGAAATACAACAGAAGCTATTAAAGCAACTTCATAAATAATAAAATATATCAAAATCAACATAAAAAAATCTAGGTAATACTTTTGCCAATGCATTCAATGTTTCTGGTGGATGAGTGGATACATGCTTAAAAGATATTTTTATGAAGTGCATGAGGGCACAAAACTTATGAGAACACAGACTTAGGCATTAGGCTCTGATGCCATTAAGACACATAGGAATATTTTCTTATTGAAAAGTGTTTCTTCATTTTTCAGCTATTTATTTTAGTAGGATCGTTCTTTCCTCCACCCTCCTTCATCACATGTCAAGAAAAGTTTTAGATATGGAAGGATGGAGCCAAGATAGTGAAGAGAAGCCAGGCAGTTGCCTGAGTCCTCCTCAATTTCACTCAGAAGCAAAGCTAAATTAATCCTCTAAATAAATTCTGGTGTGATAGAACTCACAAAAAGATTGAGTGAAACAATTTTTCCACTTATGATAACTTAGAAGAATTTCAGCAAAGATCTGTCTCATTAGGATAAAAGGAGAATGGCATAATGCAAACAGGCAGTGGAGTAGGATGTTCTTAGCTTGTAGCACAGATCATCAACCAAAACTCCTTAGTCTTGGATCACCAAGGAAGTGATACAGTAAGCCAGCTGTGAGGCTTCCAGATCCATCACAGAAAACTCATTCTGAGCTCCCTAATGCTGGTACAATAAAGGTGTCTAGATTAGGTCACCATGGCTCAGTGGACAATCCATCAGAACCAGAAAGCTAGAAACCAAGCCCCTGCCCCCAAGCAAAAGAAATTTGTGGCAGAACCCCACTGTGCCCTAGGAGCAGAGTTTAACTTTTAAAAATGAACAACAACAACTAAAAAAAAAACAAAAACTAACAAAAAAGTATCCTGACCCCAAAAAAGTTTCTCTGGTAACAGGGAAGATAAGAATACAAAATCAAAAGAGGAAAGAGATGGCAAAGTAGCTATATGTGAAGCCACAAAGGGGAATAAAAATTGATATTAAGATCAAAAACTTCTCTTTGAAGAGATCAAAAATGGATTTGAAAAAATCAAATAAGAAAGGTAAAAGAAACATTTGAGAAAGAAATGAAAGCTTTGAAGGAGAATTATGAAAAAGAAAACAACAACAACAACAGTCAACAGCTTGGAAAAGGAAGCACAAAAATTAAGTGAAGAAAATAAAATTGACTAAATGAAAAAAAAAAAAAAACACCCACTGTGGAAACAACCCATTTAAAAGTAGTATTAGTCAAATGGGAAAAGAAGACCAAAAAAAGCTAGCTGAATAAATTAATTTATTTAAAATTAGAACTAGGGCAAGTGTAAGCAAGTTACTTTATAAGACATCAGAAATCAACCAAGCAATATAAAAAAAAAATGAAAAAAAAGTAAGTGTAAAATACCTCCCTGGGAAAATAACGAAAGAGATTCAGGAGAAAGGATTTTAAAATTATTGGACTACCTGAAAGCAATGACCAAAACTAGAGCATGGGCAACATTTAAAAAAAAAAAAATCGGAAAACTGATATCCTAGAACCAGAGGCAAAATAGTAATTGAAGTAATCCACCTCCTGAGAGAGATGCCCAAATGAAAACTTCAAGAACTATGATAGCCAAATTTCAAAATTATCAGATCAAAGAGAAAGTGGTACAAGTGCTATCAGGCCATTTCCTAACGGTAAGGAACTGGAAATTGAGAGGATGCCCATCAGTTGGGAAATGAATGAATAAGTTATGATTTATGAATATAATGGAATATTACTGTTCTATAAGTAATGATGAGCAGGCTAATTTCAGAAAAGCCTGGAAAGACTTACATGAATTACTTCTAAGTGAAGAGAATAGAAGTAAGAGAACAATATACACAGTAACAACATGATCAACTGTGATGGATTTCGTTTTCAGCAATGAGGTGATTCAGAGCAATTACAATAGACTAGTGATAGAGTGCTATTTATCTCCAGAAAGAGAACTATGGAAATTAAGTGTGGATCAAAAAATAGTATTTTCATCTTTTTATAATTGTTTATTTGCTTGTTTTTTTTTCCTTTCTCATTTTCCCACTTTTTTTTTTTTTTTTTTGCCCAGCATGAAGATTTTGGAAATGTTAAAAAGAATTGCACATGTTTAATCTATATGAGATTGCTTACTGTAATGGAGGAGAGGGAGAAAAATTTAGAGCAAAAAGTTTTGCAAAGGTTAATGTTGTGGAATATCTTTGCATGTATTTGGAAAAATAAAATTCCATTAACAAAGTATTATATGGGGCAGCTAGGGGATGCAGTGGATAGAGCACCACCCTTGAAGTGAGGAGGACCCGACTACAAATCTGACCTTAGACACTTAACACTTCCTAGTTGTGTGACCATGGGCAAGTCACTTAATCCCAACTGCCTCAGAAAGAAAGTATTATGGGTGTCCAGAAAGAAACAATTCAGATACCAAGGAACCATAGTCAGGATTACATAGGACTTAAGCAGTATCATCATTTAAGGACTGGAGGACATGGAATATGATATTCTGGAAGGCAAAGGAGTTTGAATTACCACCAAGTATCAACTACCAAGCAAAATTAAATATAATCTTTCAAGGAAAATGATGGATATTCAATGAAATAATGGTCTTTCACACTTTTCAAATGAAAAGATCCGAACTAAACAAACAACTGAATCTTCAAATACAAGACTCCAGACAAGCATAAAAAAGGAAAGGAAAAAAAATGTTATTCAATAATATTGAACTATTTGTATCCCCCATATGGAAAGAACAGTATCTCTCTTAGGACAGTAAGAAAGAATATATATAGACAAAGGGTTTGGGTATGAGTTGACTTTAATGATAAAAAAAAAAACTCTAAGCTATAAAAAGGTTTGCATTATGAGAAGAGCAAAGGTTGGCAAGAATAAGGTAAATTATATCACATGAAATGATACAAAGTGGTGTATGAAGTAGAAGGCAAAAAAAAGGGGGTAGGGTAAGTATTGTTTGAATCTAATTCTCTTCAGATTTGGCTCAAAATGAGAATAACATATAGACTTCATTGAATATGAAATTTATCTTACTCTAAAAGAAAGTAGGATATTAAAGGGAAATGAAAAAGGAAATGGGAACATACAGAACAGAGGGCAGAAGTAGGAGAGAAAAAAGAAAAAGAAAGGGAGGCAATAGAAGGGATAAAGACTGAGGGAGGTGGATTGGAAACAAAACACTGGCAAGGAGAGTCAGGTGTGAAATGAGAGAGAAAAGTATAAGTGGAGGAAAATAAGATGAAGAGAAATGTAGAATTAGCAATAATAATTGAGAATCTAAATGGAATAAATTCTCCCATAAAATAGAAAAGGACAACAGAGTGTATTAAAAACAAGATCCTAACATATATATATTTATTTATTTATTACAAAAACAAATTTGAAGCACAGAGATAGAGATTAAAGGTAAAAGAGTGGAGCAGAATATATTCTGCTTCAATTGAAGCAACAACAACAGCAAGAAAAACATGTTATGGTCTCAATTCTGATCTCAGACAAAGCAAAAGCAAAAATAGATCTAATTAACAAAGGTAAGGAAGAAAACTTCATCTTGCCAATGGTTTCCTTACACAAGAAAATAATATCATTTTAAACATGGGTGCACCAAGTACTGTAGCATCCAGATTCTAAGAGGAAAAGTTAAGTGAATTATAGGAAGAAATAGAAAGCAAAATTGTACTAGTTAAAAATCTTAATCTATCTTTCTCAGAACTAGATAAATCTAGGCACAAAATAAAAAAAAGGTAAGGAAGTTCACAGAATTTCAGAAAAGTTTGACATATTAGATCTTTGGAGAAAATTAAATGGGGATTAAAAAAAAGTCTTTTTTCCCCCAGCAATACATAGCAGTAACACAAAAATTGACTATATATCAGGGCATAAAATCCTAACACTAAAATGTGGACAGGCAGATAATGATGCAATAAAAATTATATGTAATAAAAAGTGGTGAAGAGATAGACCATATAAACTATTTGGAAAAATAAAAAAGGAAGTAGACCTGCAAAACTGCTTTAATTATGCAAATATGATGCAGCAATCTAATCCAGAAAGTGCCAAAACCAAGAAAGAAGATTACAGACTAATTTCTCTACTGAATATTGATGCAAAAATTTTGAATAAAATAATTAGCAAAAAATTACAGCAATATATCACCAGGATTATACATTATGGCCAAGAATACAAGGTTGGTTTGATATTAGAAGAACTATCAGCATAATTGACCACACCAATAAGAAAACCAAGAGAATTCATATGATTATTTCAATAGATGCTGAAAAAGGGCTTTGCGCACTCCTTCTTGTTAAAAAGACCAGAGAGGACAGGGATAAGTCAAGTGTTCCTTAAAACACTAAGCAGCATCTATTTAAAACCACAAGAAAGCATTTTATGTAACAGGGATAAATCAAAATTCTTCCCAGTAAAATAAGGAGTAAAGCAAGGATGCCCATTACCAGTACTGTTATTCAATATACTAGTAGAAATGTTAGTTTGAACAATTTATGCTCATATAGTTCCCAAGTTTGTCTTGGTAGGTATACTCCCAAATATTTTATATACCCAACAATTATTTTAAATAAAATTTCTCTTTTTATCTCTTGCTGCTGGGTTTTGTTGATAACATAAACATTTTAATGTGGTTTATCCTATAACCTGTAACTTTGCTAAAGTTGCTAAGCATTTAAAATAATTTCTTTTTATTTATGCTCTATAATTCTTTAAATATTCCTTCATATCATTTGCAAAGGATCATAGCTTTGTTTTTTTCATTGCCTGCTCTAATTTCTTACATTTCTTTTTCTTTATTGTTCTTTAAAGATTTGGTAAAATTTCCTTGTAAATCCATCTGATCCTGGATATTTTTTCTTTAGGAGGTTCATTAATGGTTTGTTCAATTTCTTTTTTTTTTTTTTTTTTTTTTTTTTTTTTACTAAAATGAGATTACTAAAGTATTTTATCTCTTCTGTAATTTTGGGCCATTTATAATTTCATAAATATCAATTTCATTTAGATTGTTAAATATGTTAGCATACAATTGGGCAAAATACCCCCTAACTTTTTATTTGATTTTTATTTCATTGGTGGTAAGTTCACCATTTTTATTTTTGATGCTGGTAATTACATACTATTTTAAGGTTGTTACAGATTACGATTATTAAATTATACAGTATATATAAAGCTATATTCAGGTACAGAAATCTACTTAAAAATTTGGACATTTGTGATAGTTCTAAATTCCCATTCTTGAGGGTTATATTTCATCACATATAAACATTTCTCTTGTCCAACCAAAAAAAATAGGATTGAGACTCCTGGATCAATATTTGATAATATCTATTTTTAACATCTATATAGTGCTTACTATATGCCAGGCAAGTAGTATGCTAAGCATATTATGATTATTATCTCATTTGATTCTCACAACTCTAGAATGTAGTTAGATATTCTTGTTATTCCAATTTTACAGATGAGAAAACTGAGACAACAGATTAAATTAATTGTTATATAAGGTACTAAATATTTGAGGTTGAGTTTGAATTCAGGCCTTTCTCACTCTAGGCCTTTATGCCTATTCATTATGTTACCTGTATAGCTGCCTTATGACATTAACATATGTTAATATTTCTCTAGACTACAAAGAAGATATACTTAAAGAAATAAAATGTAATGGGGGAGAACTTTAAAATTATTAAAAATCTATCATAATTTAATTCTATCCATAATTATTAGGATCCTAATTTTTTTCATTCTCTACATATCTCCTAGTTCTCTCTCTCTTTCTTTTATATCTTTATTGTTCTTGATATTCTTTTTTGAATCATTGCCTCTACTTATTTTCCTTCTTTTTTTTCATCATCTAATAAGCACATATAATTTTTAGTGAGAAACCCCAACTTGAACCTCAAGCATATTATAGGTTCTGTGGAATGATATTTCACATTGAGTTAAATGCCCAAGTTAGTGAGAAAACAAAAGTTGCAGATATTCAGAATTATTCTTTCTACTGAAGACTTCAGATATAGAAAAATACTGATAAGGAAAATGGCAGGCCAGATACATAACTAAAGGATGCATTGATTCTATCAGTCATTCTGAGTTTGTTGTGCCGTTAGGAAGAAGAGCTAAGTACAAATCTCAAATTGATAAGGTTCAGCTCACCTTAACCACTAAAACATGTTGATAGGAATATTGTGGCAAAGTTGATAAGACTGATCCAGAAAACCTAAGTTCCAATCTTTTATTTGACAAATATTAGGTGGCTGTAGTGAAAGTAAGGTGTCATGTTGAATTAGAAAGAGCACTTATTGGGCTCAGAAGTCCAAATGAAAGAATTTGACTTTTGCAGTCAGAAAACCTGGGTTCATCCCATCTTCACATCTATACTGTAAGATGTCTCAGAATATGTTAAAGATTTTAGAGTTACATTAAATTATGATATTCCAACTTATATATCTATCTATCTATCTCTATATATATATGCTTGATGATAAGAAGTACAATAAAGTTAGAAATAATACTTGGGGACAGTTTTATTTTTAAAACAATTATCAGTTTGATATGAAAAAAATTAGAATTATAATTTTCTAAGAGAAAACTAAGTGAGTTGCAGAGTACCATAACCCTCAATTAAACCTGGAACCATAACTTGGCATTAAAAACCTTAAGAAAGAAAATGAAGACAGAATGGGAGCTCAAAAGCTGTTCTCTTTGATTTGTGTCTGTTAGATAGATGCAGCCCGCAGATAGAAGGTTTAAATTAAAAGTTTCCTAATTGGTGGGAGAAAATACTGATTTAATATACATATATTACAGGTTTGACTATGTATTTAGAGATATAGTTAATTTATGAATTTAAACTCTTCACAGTGTTTCTTCTGTTAGTGTCCCTTTTCTTCAACTACTAGAACCCTGAAAACTACTCCATTTCACAAAAGAAATGAACTCATCTTGGTTTGAAAACACCTGAGACTAAAAATGGATTATATAGACATTTGAGACTATGGCAAAGATAGGTTGTTTTTCTAATCTCTAACTATGATAAGGTGAAGGAACATATTTAACACAAGAGACACATTGTAAAAGAAATCTGATAGTAATATCAGGGAATTAAGAGAGATTAGGAATGAGTTGTACTGTTCTTTAAACATAAGATTACACCATTCCACAAGTTATAACTACATGTTCATGAACAAAAGATAAACTTCCTTTATTAATAAGTTAATGAAGGAAAAAAAAGAATAAAAGACTGGGCACAGTTAATTTATGTGAGAAATTTCCTGTCTGAGTGAAGTATAGAAATGAACAAGATCCCCAAATACTTCATCAATTCTAATCAGAAACAGACCAAGTTAAAACATACTAACAGTTTTTATCATGAGATAAATCAAGAATATTTGTATGTTTTTCATCTAAGAAAATAATCATTTCCAAAATTATTTTTGAGCACTTGCAGTCTACTTAAATCTCTTTTCTCATTTTATTTATATTTGGTTAGCAAGCAGTACTAAGGGACAATTTATAATAATAGCTTTTTATTTTCAAAATATCATGCAAAGATAGTTCTAAACATTCACCCTTGTAAAAATCTGTATTCCAAATATTTCTCCTTCTCTCCCCTCCTTCCCCTACATAGCAAATAGTCCAATATAGGTTAAACATGTATAATTTTTCTAAACCTGTGGGATAATTGAAGACAGCGTTTTATATTTTGCCCTGCCAATTTACCTAAACTAATCTTAATGGCATTTAGGATTGGACATAGCATTTATGACCCTTCCGTGGGCAGAGAAAAATGAATCTATTTTCACCAGCTAGACCAATTCTTGTCTCAATGATGGCTTCTTCGGCTTTACAAATGTCATCATTTCCCCTTGTATACCCAGTTTCCAAGTCTCATAAACCCTATGTTATTAGTTCTTAACCTGGATCCAGGTGATCCATGAAATTGTGTAGAAGAAAAATTACACATATTTTTAAAATATTGATCTTTTTTTACAACTTTATGTATATTATGCCCTTAAAAACATTCCCAGAAGACTTTATAAAGAAAGACATGTTATTTCTGGGAACCAAAATGGTGTATTAAACAGTAAATTGCAACAACCATATCTTCACTTTCAGGCAAACACAAAATAGAGTCCCAAGACAAGTCTTGGAGTGGTGAAGCTAGCAAGGACACTGGGTGAAACAATCAGCATAGAAAAATTGGAGGATCAGAAGGAGGGGTCCATCTCATTTGAGTAAGAGGGGGCATAGTCTGGTAAGGAAATTTCTCAATGAAGCAAGCCTGATCTCAGAAAATCAACAAAAATTTCTGAACTCAGCTACCCTCCCTGGGCATAGCCAGAGAAATTAGTGGGTTCCACGTCTAGGAACCATCACTTGCTTTGCTGTAGCTTTTGGGCTGCTGGGCATCCTCCTGCTTTCAGACTACCAGTTGCTTCAGGGTAGTTCTTGGGAAATGCAGAAGCATCTCACCTGGCCTCTGCATATGCCTATCACCACCACTAGAACCCAATATCATCACCAGATAACCTGTTAGATCCCTACAGCTTACCTTAGTACCATCAAACCCTCTTAAATGCAGCACTAGACACAGGATCCCTTGGGAGACTCAAGATAATATCAATGAAACACAAGGTAAATACCCATGGCCTGCAGTTAGTGGCACAAAAATCCTGAGAGAACATTTCTTCCACCTGGAGAACAGACTTTAAATTTATAAGAAAGAGTAAAAAAAATGATTAAAAAAAGCAACAACAAACAAAGAATCTCACCATAAAAAGTTATTGTGGTATCAGGAAAGACCAAGACAAAAACTCAGAAGAGTACAACAATGGCAAAACACCTAAGGGCAAAATCCTAAAGATAAAACATGAAGTGGTCTCAAATCAGATAGAACACTTAGAAGAACTCATAAAGGAGTCTAAAGGTCATATAAGAGAAGTAGTAAAAAATGGGGCAAAGAAATGAGAGTGATGTGAGAGAATTATGAAAAAAAAGAATCAACAGCTTAGAAAACTGCTTAAAGAGTAGAAATAACCAAAAGGAAAATGAAATACAAAAAAAATAAAATGAAGATAACAACTCCTTAAAGATTTTGGCTAAATAGAAAAGGAAATAAAATATGTAAATTTTTAAATTAAAAGTTAGAGTTGAGAATATGGAAGCTAATGACTCTATGAGACATTAAAAATGGATCAAATTCAAAAGGATGGAAAAAAAAATAAAATGTAAAATACCTTATGGAAAAAACAACCAACTTGGAAAATAACTCTAAGAGAGACAATATCATAATCAGTGAAAGTTATAATCAAAAGAGGGAAATAGATATCATCTTCCAAGAAATTAGCAGGGAAAAGTGTCCTGATGTCCTGGAACAGAGGGAAAATCAGCACTGAAAGAATACACCATCACTTCAAAAAATAAATATCCAAATAAAACCTCCAAGTAACATTATAGTCAAATTTCATAACTAACACAACTAGGTATATAGAACTTGGAAGCATTAAAGGATCAGATGTCATAGAATATGATATTCTGGAAGTCCAAAGAAGATTCATGAAGTATAGTCCTATGTACAATCAAATAAAGAATCTATGGACTTTGAATGCAGATTGAAACATATTTTTTCATTTAATTTATTCTTATGTTTTTCTTTCACAACAATACTTGATATGGAAATAAGTTTTACATGATATAACATTAAACTATATCAAAATGCCTACCATCATTGGAAGACAGAAGGAAGGAAGAAAAAATGGAAATACAAAATCTCGTAAAAATGAATGCTAAACAGTTTGTAACTATGCTTAAAAAGTTGTCAAACTGTGCCTACCCTTTGACCCAACAGTGTTTCTACTGGGTTTATATCCCAAAGAGATCTTAAAGGAGGGCAAGGGACCTACATGTGCAAAAATGTTTGTGGCAGCCCTTATTGTATTGGCAAGAAACTGGAAACTGAGTGGATGCCCATCAATTAGAGAATGGCTGAAAAATTTATGGTATTTGAATGTTATGGAATATTATTGTTCTGTAAGAAATGACCAGCAGGATGATTTCAGAGAGGCCTGGAGAGACTTACATGAAGATGCTATGTGAAATGACCAGAACCAGGAGATCATTATACATGGCAACAATAAGACTATATGACTATCAATTCTGATGGATGTGGATCTCTTCAACAATGATATGATTCAATCCAGTTCCAAGTGTTCAGTGATGAAGCGAGCCATCTATACCCAGAAAGAGGACCGTGGGAACTGAGTGTGGACCACAATATAGCATTCTCATTTTTACTGTTGTTTGCTTGCATTTTGTTTTCTTTCTCAGTTTTTTTTGATTTTTTCTTGATCTGATTTTTCTTGTGCAGCAAGATAACTATATAAATATGTATACATATATTGAATTTAATATACATTTTAACATATTCAACATGTATTGGATTACCTGCTATCTAGAGGAGAGACTGGGCGGAAAGAAGGGGATAATTTGGAACAAAAGGCTTTGCAAAGGTCAATGTTGAAAAATTACCCATGCTTATGTTTTGTAAATAAAAAGCTTTAATTAATAAAAAAAAATAAAAATCAAGAAACAAAAAAAAAATGAATGCTAAAAATGTTCATGACATGAAACTGGGAAAAATAAATAGTATTTAAAAATAAAGAAAAAGGAGTTAAATGAAAAATAAACATTCTGAGAAAAGTTCCATAAACTTCAGCAGATGAATAAGAGTTCATTAGCATACATATAAATGTGGGGAAGATAACAGATTATTTTTAACTAACATTGTCCCTAGTCTCTTGTTAATAGTACATAGAAATCATGTCTTGAAATGAATTATATTGAAGTATTCATATGGAAGATATTTGTTTAGGAATTGGGAGAGGCAGTATTCAATAACATGGTAGAAGAGGTGATAGAATCTATTTTATAAAAACCTTGCATTATAATTTTTGGGGTTTTCAGAAATGTGCCACTCTCCTTAGTTCTGTCCTGTCATTAATTTCTATGTTTTTGTTCATTTGCCATTTGCTTAGTTCCAGGATGTGGAAATAAATGGTCAGAGCTATTTTCCACAAACTACCTACCATCTTTTAAGGTTCCTATAGCCTGTAAGAATCTATTGAGTCAGAAGTGGAACTTCTCTTCTACTGTCATCTGTGTGTTTTCACCTCTATCTAATATTTGTTAATCTAATAATTATTAGAAAGTTCATGTATCATTCACTATAAACACAAGGACCTCATATTTCAAAAAATAAAAGGAGAAAAACCAAAACAAAAGCACCTCTCTGTGTGTCTGTCTGTCTGTCTCTTTTTCTGTCTTTGGCTCTCTCTCTGTCTCTGTCTTTTTCACACACACACACACACACACACATGTCCTAATTGTACTGGCCTGACTCAATTCAAATCATACTAACCCTATTAATCCTAGTCCAGCTGATTAAGGGCATGCATTGATTTGTGATTTGTGTTTTGTGATTAAGTGTTTATTGTTTATATGTTTAGTCTGTATAAATAGATTGTGTGGGTCAGAAAAATAAAATTTAATACTTCTTTAGAAGTAGTTCAATTATTTTTCTTTTTCTTTGTACTTATTAAAGTTTTTATGACACCAAGATTATAACCTTCATTCATGGTAGTAGCCAATTAATTTTTATATATCTAGTGTTGTATTAGCATATTTTGTCTATGATAATGATTTCAGTTTGTCATGGTAATATCAACCCACAATGTAATCCAGATATACAATCCCTTAAGGTGATTGGTCATAAATACTGGAAATGTTTTCATAACAGAAAGGGAAAAATAAAAAACACCTTCCTATTTAGTAAGCATGGTAACATCCCAAAATTATATTATTTTAACTTAAGCTAAAGAGACTTTTTCATTCTATCAAAACCAGAGTATAATGGAGATTATATGTAATAAAGACAGATACTGTGAGTTCATGTTTTCATGTTCTGTCTGTTGAGAAATGACCTACTTTATAATTTGACAAAATGATAGTGTAACATGAATTAAATAAAACAGAAAATTAATGTCCTTGTTGGTATTGCTTCTTAAATAGATGTTATTACATTTATGTAGATGGACCAACAACATAAATAATATTTAAAGATTAATAAATGAAGATATATTCAAAAGTTTTCTTCCATTGAAATTTACTGAAAACTATTCTTACCTGACCATGTAGCATCTATCCTCTAGTAATTGTCCCCTAAACCATCTTTTGAATTTGAATCTTTTATAATTTGAAATTTTTTACTTATTAAAGCTTTTTATTTTTAAAACATATGCATAGATAATTTTCAATATTCACCCATATAAAACCTTGTGTTTCAAACTTTTTTTCCTCCCTTTCTCCTACCTCTTCCCCTAGACAGCACATAATTCAATATATATGAAACATGTGCATTTCTTCTTATTTCCACAGTTATCATGCTGCACCAAAAAAATTCAAATCAAAAAGAAAAAAAAAAAAAAGAAAGAAAGCAAAATGCAAGCAAACAACAACAAGGAAGTGAAAATACTATGTTGTGATCCAAACTCAGTATCCATAGTCCTCTCTCTGCATACAGATGGCTCTCTTCATCACAAGACCATTGGAACTGATATGAATCATCTCACTGTTGAATAGAGCCATGGCCATCAGAATTGATCACTGTATAATCTTGCTGTTGCTGTGTACAATGATCTCCTAGTTCTACTCATTTCACTTACCATAAGTTCATGTAAGTCTCTCCAGATCTCTCTGAAATCATCCTGCTGATTGTTTTTGATAGAAAACACTATTCCATAACATTCATATACCATAAGTTATTCAGCCATTCTCTAATTGACGGGCATCCACTCAGTTTCCAGTTTCTTGCCATTACAAAAAGGACTGCCACAAACATTTTTACTCATATGGGTCTCTTTCCCTTTTTATGATCTCTGTAGGATTCAGGCCCAGTAGAGACTCTGATGGAACAAAAGTTATGCACAGTTTGATAGTCCTTTGGACATAATTCCAAGCTACTGTCCAGAATGGTTGAAGCAGTTCATAACTCTACCAACAATGTATTAGTGTCACAGTCTTCCCACATATCCTCTTATGTTTATTATTATCTTTTCTTTTCATCTTAGCCTATCTGAGAGGTATGTAGTGATACCTCAAAATTATCTGAATTGGCATTGCTCTGATCAATAATGATTTAGAGCACCTTTTCATATGACTAGAAATTATTTTAATCTCTTCATTTAAAAATTGTCTGCTCATATCCTTGGACCATTTATCAATTGAAGAATAACTTGGAGTCTTATAAATTTGAGTCAGTTCTCCATATATTTTAGAAATGAAGCTTTTCTCACAACCCACAAATCTAAAATTGTTCTTCCTAATTTATTACTTCTCTTCTAATCTTGTCTGCACTGGTTTTGTGTGTGCCCTGCCCACACTGCCGTCTGTATTCGGCCTGCTTGTGCTTGGCCCATCTCTCTCCATGCCTGATTGAAACAGACCTTTTTTGGAGACCTTTGAAATGAATGTCTTAAAAATCACTATTCATTATTGTAGTTTATTAGAGGAAAAAAAGTATCAAAAGCAGAAAATTGTTAATCCCTAGATCCAGGTTTGGAAGTAGACTTTAGGGGAATTTTAGACATGGAGAATGAGTCCTAGGGAAACATAGTTTTTTGTTTTTTGTTTTTTTTGGAAACAATATTTGAAGCTACATTCTGTGAATGCAAAATCCATTCTTAATAGTTGGTAATACATTGGGTTGAACAAAAAACTTCTGAATTCAAACCCTATACTAGATGAATACTAGCTGTGACACCTTGGAAAAATCACTTAAATTGTTTGCTTTAATTTCCTCATTAGAGATAATAATTTCCTCAGTAGAGATAATAATAGCTAACAATAATAGATAGGAGTAGATAATAATAATAGGAGAAAATCTTCCTCCCAGGTTATTTTGAGGACCAAATGAGGTAAAATTTGCATTCTATCACATGGTAAAGTGAATACTGATTGATATATCCATGCTAAAGGTGATTCATCCAAGTTATACTTGGCTGATTTACATGTACTCATGAACCTAAATCTTGGGAAATATCTAAATTTGACATTCATTCTTTTATATTGATTAATTTATACCACAACCACAGACATAACTTCTCAAACTCAGAAATGTGGTAGTGTTATGATAACTAGTAGGAAAGAGGTACTGGTGTTGGAATCTGACTCTCCCAGATGTCCATCACACCCCTTCATCTTCCAGTTTAAAATATCTTCCTAAGTATTATCTACTATCTATCCACATGGTTTTTGCTGACCAAGAAAGTTTTGGGAAGAAGTATATAAACTATCATTTGGAATTAACAGTTATTGAACATCTGCCACTGTGGTTTTTCTGAGTCTTAAATTGGGGAGATAACAGAGTGTTCTGGTGTTCATAGGCCAATTAGGGAGACAGGATTGACCTATCCTTGTCTTGAGCAACATCATGTGATAGAAGCTAGGGCTGTTAGGAGAGCACTTGATTTGAGATAGACATGGGGAGTAGATTATAGGGGGGTTATGGAGGAGGAAAAGAACAAAAAAATTAAAAGAAAAGACTATCAAGTTGGGCAGTGACGCTGAATTGCAGAGTGACTATATAAGGAAGAGTATGGAGGAAATATAAGATGTAATTCACAAGCTCAGAAATTGTTGATTTCTTGAAAACTCAAACTTATGCATATAAAGGACATTTTGACAGGCAGGTCCCAGGGATATTCAGGAAAATCATGCAAAACAGAAAATTAATTCAACATTAAGCCAAGGCCCTTGAATAAAGCTTGAATCACCAAACTGAGGTTAGAGCAATGAGCAAAGAAAATGATAATAGAAAGAGTATTCTAAAAAAACTCCTGAATGAAACAGTTGAATTCTAAAAGCACAGTAAAAAAATCATTATTTCATACAATTCAACAGTAACAATAAACATAAAACAAAGGAACTTCAATAGAATGAAAAACACCATAGACAATGAAACAATATAAATACTTAATATCTGAAACTTAATAGTTGTAGTTTTCCCTGTTATTTCTTCTGAGAGCTTCATTCTTGTTAAGCAAGTATGGGTCCAAAGGGAATCCCATGTTCAAAGAGATAGAATATGTGTAATCTATAGGAATTTTCTGCGATAAAGTGATAAAAAGTGGGGGGGGGGCTTAAAAAAGGAAGGACAGATTAGTGGAGGTGGTGGTCATAAACAATACATTGGTGAGGAAGGAAATGATAAAAGGATAGAGAAAAGTATAACATGGGGAAAATAGGATGATTGGAAACACAAAATGAATAATCTTAATTACAAATGTGAATGGGATGAACTCCCATAAAATGGAAGCAGACAGCAGAGTTGATTAAAAATCAGAATTCTACAATGAGTTGTTTACAAAAAACATATTTGAAACAGAGAGATGCATACAGGGTACAGGTAAAAAGCTAGAGGAGAACCTATTATGCTTCAATTGGAGTAAAAAAGCAAGGATAGTGATTCTGATCTAAGATAAAGAAAAAAGAAAAAAATAGATATAATTAAGAGATAAGAAAGGAAACTACATCTTGCTAAAAGGCACCATAGATAATAAAGAAATATCAATACTAAATATATGTTCACAAAGTGATATAACATGTACATTCTTAGAAGAAATATTAAGTGAGCTTCAAGAAGAAATAGACAGCAAAACTAATCTAATGGAGTTCTCAGTCTCCCTCTCTCAGAAGTAGATAAGTTGAACCACAAAATAAACAAAAAAAAAAAAAAAATAAGGTGGTAAATGAAATAGAATAGAAAAGTTCTATATGATAGACCTTTAGAAAAATTTGAATAGGAATAAAGAGGAATATGTCTTTTTCACAGAATATGGTACCTACACAAAAAATGGCCATGTATAAGGGCATAAAATCCTCACAATCAATTGCAGAAAGGAAAAACTAATAAATGATTCCTTTTCAGATCATATTGCAATAAAAATTAATGCAAAAAAGGGCCATGGAAAAATAGAACAAAAAGTAATTGGAAATTGTTCAGTTTTTATATACTAAAGAATGAGTGGGTGAAACAACAAATCATAGAAACAAATGATAACTTCATCCAAGAGAATGACAATAATGGAACAACCTGCCAAAACTTATGGGAAATAGCCATATTAGTTCTTATGGGAACTTTTATGTCACTAAATGCTTCTATGAATAAAATAGAGAAGATCAATGAATTAGTAATGCAGCAAAAAGCATTAGAAAAAGAACAAATTCAAATCCCCAAATAAATACCAAATTTGAAATTCTGAAAATCAAAGAAGAAATTAATAAAATGGAAATTAATAAAACTATTGAATTAATAAATAGAACTAAGATAAATGTTTGGTTCATCTGATTATAAAAAGGAAACATGAATGTCAAATTGCAGTATATAAATGAAAAGGATAATTTTACAACAATTGATGAGGAAAAAAAGCAATAATCAGCAGTCATTTTACCTAATTGTATATCAATATATCTGATAATCTAAGTGAAATAGATTAACACATATAAAATATAGATTGCTCAGATTAACAGAAAAGAATTTAATTTAAGAAGTCCCATTTTAGAAAAAGAAATTGAACAATCCATTAATGAACTTCCTCTAGGACCTGATGGTATTATAAGTGAATTATTTATTTTTCTCATTTTTATTAAAAACAATGGAAAGCGTAGGAATAAATGGAGTTTTCCTTAAAATGATTAGTTGCCTTTATCTAAAACCAACAGCAAGCATTAAATGTAAATGGGGATAAACTAAAAGCCTTCCCCACAAGATCAGGGATGAAAACAGTTACCCATTATGATCGCTACTATTAAATATCATACTAGAAATGTAAGCTTTAGCAATAAGAGAAAAAAATAAATAGGTAACAAGGAAACAAAATTATCACTCTTTGCAGATTATATGATAGAATACTTAGAGAATGTTGGAGAATCAAGTAAAAGACTTCTAGAAACAATGAACAACTTTATTCAACTAGCAAGTTATAAGCCCAAAGTGTGTTTATAAAATAAACCCACATAAATCATTGGCATTTCTATATGTTACCAAAGAAGTCCAGCAGCAAAAGATAAAAAGAGGAATCTCATTTAAAATAATTGTAGGTAATATAATATTTGGGAGTCTACCTGCCAAAACAAAGACAAGAACTATACAAAGACAATTACACAACACTTTTCACATAAATAAAATTATATCTGAACAATTGGAAGAATATCTAATGAGTAGGCCAAGCTGACGTAATAAAAATGAAAATTCTACCTAAATTAATCTATTTTTTCAATGCCATGTCAATAAAACTGCCAAGAAATTACTTTATTGAGTTAAAAAAAATAACAAAATTCCAGTAGACTTCTGATGTGTGGAGCCATCTGTATCCAGAGAGAGAACTGTGAAGACTGAATTTAGGTCAAAGCACAGTATTTTCACTTTTTGTTATTGTTGTTGCTGCTGCTGGTAATTGTTTGCTTGTTTCTTCTTTTTTTCTTTCATGTTTTGAGCTGATTTCTCTTGTGCAGCATAAAGAAGATGGAAATATTTTTAGAAAAAATTGCACATGTTTAACTTATATTTTATTGCTTACCGTCTATGGAAGGGGATGGAGGAGAAGGAAGGGAAAAATTTGCAACTCAAAATTTTGCGAAGGTGAATGCTGAATACTATCTTTGCATGTATAGAGGGAAAATAAAAAGATGTAAAAATTTTAAAAGTCAGAATAATCAACATTTAATATGCAAAAATAAAAAAAAATAGAAAAGCAGATAATGATACTTGAAGAAGTTCTGGCCATCCTGTCAAGATCACAATTGATGTAAGACAATTTCTTGAGTAATTAGATGAAATTTTGTTTGTCATATGCTTAACACAATACTTGACAAATAGGTGCTAATTAAATACTTATCTGCTTCCTTTTTTTAAACCTTTTCCTAGAAAGATAGAATAGCATAATGGAAAGAGAATTTGGTTAGGGATCAAAGAACCAAGTACAAGTCCAGACTTCACTACTTTTAACCAAAGTTCCTTAAAGATCAATTTCTTCCTTTACAAAATAGCAATAATAATCCTTTTAAATTCCAGTGTTTTAAAAAATTGCACTATGGAGACTATTTAGTAAAATTAAATAAAATGGAACAATATATAAACGTGGAGAGTAGAGAAAGAGTCAATCTGACTGAACAAATGATAAAGAACAAGTATGCTAAAAATCTTCATGGCTATGACATAACTAGAAAATTGGAAGACAGAATCAGGCGGCAGATCAGATTCAGTGAGATAGACAAAGGATATATACCTCCCTAGATACAGTTTTGACCCTTCACTAAAGCCTTCAGCTCTGGAAACATCTAAAAGACTCCTCTATTTACAGAGAAAAACTGAATTTAAACTTTTGGCATAAGAATTGTGAGGTGTTTAAATAAGTCAAAACTCTTGCAAGGAAACTACATATACTATTTATTTAGGACCTGTGATTAATAAAATTTTTATTATTAAAATATTTGTTTCTATCCTGGAAGATCACTTTAGCTCTGGAATTTATACCTTTTTCCCATTGGGCACTTCTTTCTAGTTGAAGTAGGACGTTGCTCTTAGTACTTCTATTTAATGAGGTTGCTCAGACAAGTCACCTCTTTATTTTCCAACAGGTTTCATTTCACAGAATTTCTCCATTATGTCCCCAGGTCAAATATTATCTTCATTCCTTCCTCTTTTTAGCTTTCTATTCTAAGATGTTGCCTTCTTAAGAATGTAAACTTCTTGAGGGCAGACTGTCTTTCTTTTTGTACTTGTACTGTAAGTCTTTAACAGGGACTGACACAAAGTAAATTCTTAATACATATTTAATGAAAATTTCTTAAGCAAATATTATTTCACTAGTATTGATGGAACATCAGATTCTGGAAGAGTGATTCAGAATGTGAAAAACCCATAAAGGTTTCTCATAGGCACAATGAGTCCTTTTATTTTTGTAAGATCGGCAAAAATGGGCAGATCAAGATAATCTAGAGGTGAGCTGAATGAATTGATGTCATTTAAAGATCTGAGGTGAAGAGGGAGAGGTGAAGTAAGGGTGGGGTCTAGGGAGGTAGAAGGAAGTTAGCAGAATCCTAGTTGAGAACTAACTCATATGCACATTATGTCTACAACAGCACCAGCATGTTGAGAATACAGGAAATGGGATATGCTAATACAAAATAATGAGGGTGCTTTGAGTCACAAAGGTTATTTGTAGGGCAAGAGTAGATTTATTTAAGTTAAAGGGGTTAAAGACAAAGTAAAAGGGATACAATAGGCACCAAGAATGACAAATGTGAAATAGCGTTTGGGGAGCATATAGTTAGAAAAGGAAAAAAAGACAAGTTCCCCAGGGGAACTCACAATTAACCAGGAGAAAGGAAATACTCCATGAGGTAGAAGAAAGTCATAGCCTGGCTGGTTAGTCTGATTAGAGTTAGGTAGTATAAGGAGAATGGTACGATTAGATGGAAAACATTATGAGAAAGAGAAAGAGAGAGAGAGAGAGAGAGAGAGAGAGAGAGAGAGAGAGAGAGAGAGAGAGAGAGAGAGAGAGAGAGAGAAAGAGAGAGAGAGAGGATATCTGATGGAGGGTGTAGTCCTGAAGATAATTTAGCAATCTCATCATAAGCAGGTCTTTTATAGGGGAAATTGGTAAATAATAATAAATAATAAAAAAAAAATTAGGGTTTTCTCATGGAGACTAAAGGTCTGGTAAAGACCAGAATGCAAAAGGAGGAGTCAGGAGTCAGATGGAATGTATCTGGCTAGAGATATATTAATCAATACATTTGTGGTTGGGGAATGAAAAATGAGAATAGCTAAATTCCTTCCTTGATAGTCTGGAAATTATCTGATAATAAAATTATCTAATAATAGCTTCTTCCTGACAGGATAAGTTAGTCACAACATTCCCCACTCTTTTGATTTGCAAAAGAAATCTTTTAAAAGTGGGGGTCAATATTAAACAAGATGGGATTTAGAAGACTGTGCTGAAGAAATACTTGTTATACTTAACAAGTATAGATGCTGAATGAAATACATCTGATACAGAATGTTAACAAAGGTAACAGACCAAAGAACTACAGAAGTTGGTTGCCAGAGCACAGTTTGCTCTTCACTGAGGACCCACTCAGACAATAGCAGTATTTTGCTGAGATCCATTCACCCCAACAGTTTCTCTCCAAACAAAAGGTCCCCAAAGTTCTTTGAGGGATAGGGCAATGATCTCATCTTCTGAAACTACTTCCTGTTTGGAATAGGCATAGATTCATCCTACAGGGTCCCAGATTGAACTTGAGTTAGGAGTGGGCCAGGAACCAATTGAAATAGCATCTAGTGGGGTTATGAGTTAGATCCCTGAAGCTGGTCAATTCAGCTGTCTGGTGTTGAACTGAAGTCTAGAATAACCAAACCTAAATAGGCAGTTTAGGAACAGTAGTACTGCAAACAGCAAAAGGATTTCTTAGGTAGCCAAGCACACATGTGCCAAAGTGTTCAAAGACTTAGACACTGGGTAGAAAGAATAACAAGTTGAGGTCAGGCTTTGTTCTAGAATGATCAAAAGTTATCTTATCCCTTCCACTGACAGAAGTTCACAGGATGGGGCAGTGAGAGCTTTAGAGAGAGCTCTAAGGTCATGGATCTCTCCTGGGAGGTATATTTAAAGGAACAGAAAAAATGATTTAAGAAGTATAGGAGAGGATGCCAGATAGAATGGAGAAAATAAGTGACTCACAGTTTGGAATATTTGTGACATGAAGGCTAGTCACTCTGTACAGAAATGGACAGGCCAAAACAAAACATGATCTCTTTTAGAAGAGACTTTGCTGTTCTTGTTTTAGGTTTTAGGAGGGAGTCTGATGGCACTTTCAGAAGTCACTTGGGCACAAAATATCAGACCTTAGTCAGGTCTGAAGATCCTGCCCAGTAGTTTCTCCTAGCCTGTGACCAGTGAAAACAGATTTCACAAGGGACCCAAAAGGCATTCTTTGTGACCTGGTGTAGGCCAAGAGAAGTTTCCACTGGCTAGTTTCTGTTACTAGAAGCTAATGTGACAGTTTTCAAAAACGATTCAGAGCAAGGGAAGAGTATTTTCCCTCTTTTTGCCAGGGTCTGTTATTGGAATGAGACAGCCAGAGTAACAGATTGTAGCTACATCAGCAAACCACTTTCTCATGCCCTAGTCTGTGCATGTCAGATAAGTTATTTATAAGAAAACACGTTTGTGTCATAGACACACAGGACAAACAGATGTTATTCCTCATTTGCTTAAATAGAATTGACTTTTTTGCATGGATGTAACAAAAACTCTTAATTTATATTTCTTAAAAAACTATTTACACCAACATTCTCTACTTTAAACTACATTGCATGAGAATAGCATCTGAGTTTTACAAACGGTTGCATCAGTAGCTGAATGTTTTCTTATCTTGAAAAAGTTTAAAGACCCTGTACAAACATATTTCTAATAAAATATCTCTGTAATAACAGGCAGATTACTAGACCAAATATCCACCTATCCATGACAGAAAACAATCATTTACCCTATGACAACACATTTTTGGGGAGAAAACAGGAAGATTTTTATACTTGCAATTTGTTCATGGCTTTTAAGTTGACCACTTGCTCTGAATATACAGATTTGCTATAAGTTTGCTATATATATGTGTGTGTGTATGTGTATGAGTGTGTGTGTGTGTGTATGTGTGAGTGTGTGTGTGTGTGTGTGTGTGTGTGTGTGTGTGTGTATAAAGAGCCCTTCAGGAACAATGAGGTGTTCTCCCTGCCAAAAGATATCATTACTAAGAAGATCTGAATCCCATTGTTAACAGTCTCAGCATTCCAGAAAAAGTGAGGTTTGAAAAGAAAATTTAGGTCTTATTTAAAAGTGTCCTTTGAATAAATAGGATCCAGGGCAGCCCAATTATGCTTATTGGCTCAGCCTGCACCCCAGGAAGGAGATGGTTCTTTCTGGGAGCCTTGCTACTCCAGAGGAGTAAATATTACTTTAGTTCTCTCTCTAATATTGGAAACACAAAGACCTCTAAAAACCAAAAATCCTACCCTTAAGCAAAGAGAAGTGGGGGATAGGTATTTTACACACAATTGTTCTCAGAAAAGGACATGACCTTACTCCTGTTTTCAGGTGTATCTATCCAGTGAGCAAAGTCGTTCCCACCTGTAACACATTCATTTTAAATGAGGAATAAGGAAAAAATACTGGGAACTTACTCTTCGTCAAGAAGAGGGCCAAAGGATTTCAAGCACCAAATTGATGTGTTGGAATAGTAATACCTAGTTCAAAATAAACATGTGACAAATTCACATTGGCCATTCTCTTTGACAAAAGGCAGGTTTATTTAAAGGAAGCGGGTCAAAGACAAAATGAAAAGATACAATAGGCACCAGGAATGATAAATGTGAAATAGAATTGGGAGAACATACAGTTAGAAAAAGAAAAAGACAAGTTCTCCACAGGAACTTACAATTAACCAGGAGAAAGGAAATCCTCTAAGAAGTGGGAGCAAGTCACAGTCTGGCAGGTTAGCCTGAACAGTATTAGGTAGAGAAAGGAGAATGGTGCCATTAGAAGGGAGGCACTATGAGAAAGATATTATCTCATAGTGCATTTAGTCTTGAAGAGAACTTAGCAAAGATTCTCATCATAAGCAGATATTTTTATTGGAGAAATTTACCATTAAGAGTTTCTCATGAAGACCAGAAAAGTAAAGACCAGAATTCAAAAGGAAGAGTCAGGAGTCTGATGGAATGTATCTAACTAGAGATATGTTAATTAATGTGTCAAAAGCATGTCTGAAGGTACCAGAGATTGGGGAAGGGACAATGGGGGTAGCTAAGCAGTTCTTTCCTAGATAATCTGGAAATTATCTAATAATAGGTTTTTTTTTTTTTTTTCCTTGACAGGGGAAGAGAGTAAGTCACATTATCTTGACTCAATAAAGCAGGCTTAACTCTTAGAAAAGGAGTTTAGGGAGCAGCTAGGTGGCACATTGGACCTGGCACTAGCCCTGGAGGCAGGAGGACCCTGAGTTCAAATCCACCCTTAGATACTTAACTCTTTCTAGCTGTTTGATCCTTAACTCCAACTGCCTCACAAAAGAAAAAAAAAAGTTTAGCAATTGATTACACCACTGACTGGTAGGCTAATTCCAGAGAGTTAGACATTGTGATACTTAGCAAGTGGATTAACCCTAAAAAAGAGTTAGGGAATTATAGAAGTATAATAAATTCTCTAATAGGGAAAATATAATCTTAGGCATTGATATCATAACCTGGCTTTCTGATCAGATACAGTAACTGTGGAGTTAAAATGATTTTGTTAATACAAAGAATTTGGTTAGGAATTCAACATGGGAATAATAAAAGTTCACTTAAGGGTAATAAAAAGCCTAATCAAAATCAAAAGATTCATTTATAATCCTATCAGTGCTTCTCCCAGCTTGCCTCTGGGTGTAGCTTGACTTCCAGATTGTTTACTGTAATACAGGCTTTCTTGGGAAATGCCCATCTAGCTACCAAGAACCTTATCAGCATGAAAAAGCAAATAAAAACTCTGCTAAAAATTGTACAGCTTCCTATTATTGTGATGTGAGTGGAGACAAATAAGCTAAAAAAGTTAAATTACGACCAAAAATCCTCATGATTTACAGCTGAGTCTGGTTGTGTACACCGAAAAAGGCTTGTAAGTTACATACAAATAAAAAGAATTTAAACTAGATATCTAATATCCTTAGGAGCAATAAATCTCATAAATCTCATTTTTCTGGGTTTCCTACTAAGAAGTATGAGTTTACCAATTACAGCTAGATTGAAATCAATCCTTTCCACCTCTAATGTCTCCACTATCTTCTTCCAAATCTAAATCCCAAGCCTTCCATGAGGTCTTCTTAATCTGTGCCATTTTAATCTTTTTGATCTCTTAAACACAGAATGTATCATAAGATTTATCAACCAATCATAGCCTAGTATTGTTCTCCAGTTATAAATATATATGTGCCTATACATTTGTGTGTGTGTGTAGGTCTAATATTATATGTGTATATGTATAGTTCTCCATCTCTCTCTCTCTCTCTCTCTATATATATATATACACACACACACACACACACACACACACACACGTGTGTGTATAGGTCTATATATTTATATGTATATATGTATAGTTCTCCATCTCCGTTAAAGTATTCATAAAATACATTTTAAAAAATATTTATATGGCAATTAACATTCTGAACCATAATAGCGATTCCATAGGTATTTTATATTTGAATAACAACTAAAGTCTGGAGTCAGGAAGATTCATCATCTTAAGATCAGATTTTATCTCAGATATTTACTAGCTGTGTTGTGCCACAGTTCCTTTTTATTGTCCTTACTCAGTTTCCCAAAATTGTCCTGCCTTAGTTTCCCTGAATTATTCTGCATCGGTTCCTAATTGTTCTGCTCAATACTGCAACACTATCCCTTCCTCCTAATCATGATGATCTAGAAGGAGAAAGACTTCTATCTTAGATATCATGTCTCCAACTTTTTCCTACTTGTCAGAATGCCTCTTCCCATCACAGAATGTCCAGTGCCTCTGGATTTGGCCCTCTGGATTTGTTTCCAGAGTCTCCAGGAAAGAGAGCAGTTTTCAGCCACAATGATGACCAGACAGTGGACACTCTATTTTGGCCACTGGAGAGTAAGTCTGGATATTTTGGGACATAATCTGATCTGTTTACCTGTTCTGTCTGTTTGTGCTAGCATCTGGATTCTCAGAATAATAGAATGCCAACAGGCATTAAATTCTGAGAATGGCATCATTCCAGGATGCTGGATGATCCCCTCTGCTTTGGGTGTCTTCTAAGACACATCTGGTCTGATCTGATTCCGAGGGCCTTTTTGGGCACTTTCTGGTTATATGTGTTAAATGTTTTGTTTAATGTTGTAACTGTTCAGTTTATGTCTGTGTGATTTGTGTTCTGTGTTCTGTGTGACTTGTCTGTTTTGTTGTTTAAAGAGCTCTGCTAAAGGTTTAAGAACAATGATTAATAATTGGTTATTTCAGTGTTGCAACTGTACTTAGTATAAAGTTTACTTGTGATTTTAAACTTTTTAACTTGTTGCACTAATCTGTAAGTATTTAAAACTGGCACTCAGGTTTTTTGGCTTGGGTTGGGCTAGGCGGATAAGACCTAGATTTGGTTATCTTTGAGTATAATAATGGCTTGTTAAAGTGAAATTCTGTTAACTTGCCTGAAAGGGCCTGAAACTTGCCCACTATTTTGTGCTGACTCGATAATTGGTGTATACAAAGAATTGTAGGAAGGATTAGGGGGTGGAGTAAGACAAGCCAGAGTCACTTTGGCAGTAGACAAGGAGAAGGGAGGTTGTGGAAAGCTTGTGTCCATCCCCTTCACTTCTACCCCTAAACACCATGCATAAAGACCAAGGAATTTTGCTTATCCTGACTCTGGCTGATTCTAAGGCATCCAGGGTGCTAATTCATTCTTCAGACTTGGGCAAATAAGTATTTAGCCTGCTCATCTATCTGTTACTGGATATTGTGTCTATGATATTCAAGTGTTTTTAAAGGACAGTTAACAGTGGTCTATGAAACTATGATTTGCTGGTTATGTTTTAACTTTGAAATCCCTTACTCTGTTGAAATTGCCCTGGCAGATTCCATTTTGAGGATTATTTTTTTTTTTTTAGAAACAACCAGAAATCAGACACCTGTCTTAGAACTGGCAGTCTCTTTGATCTATTTCTCTGCTCCTATAACCCCAGTTCCTTAATTAGTATTTCAGCATTCTCAAAGTACCTTGCAGTTTGATATCAGACCTCTAAAAGTTTGGGGTTAACTGCCTTGGTCTAACTATGCATAATCTGCTCAGAAATCTAATCCTTTCTGCAGTCCTGTCTGTTCCTCTGGGCAGGAATAGGTGGAGCTACTCCAAGCCTCACCTTTCTCCCCTGGAGTGGGTTGTCCCTCTAAGTGGGCCTTGAGCTGTTGAGCCCTGTTATTTTATAAGCAGAAACTGAGTTAAATACACAAGTAACCACAGACCTAACACCCACTGAACTGTCCATCTCAAACTGGATTCTGTGGTTGAGATACTCCAGAACTGAAGAGGATCTGACATGCTAGCAACAGGGAATGTTTGTATTGCTGATTAACTCTGGGGTTATCAGAGAGAGACTTGTCCTTGCCTTAAGTCTTTGCACTTTTCTAGTTTTATTTTAAGGTTGGTCAAAATTATGGTGTTAAGACCTTCCAGGTATCTAGAGGAAGGTAATTCAATGATTTGAATATATATATATATATATATATATATATATATATATATATATATATATATATATATAAAATGATAAATCTCCCTTTCAAATAAAATATTAAATACTCTCTAATCTCTATCTTGCCTTAGTTTCTTTGGCATTACAGTGTGACCTTGAATGAATCAATTAATTTGTTTGTCTTAATTCATCATTATTTCAGCTTATCTGTAAAATGAGATGAAGAAGGTATTGTGCCACAGTTCTTTTTTATTGTCCTGACTCAGTTTCCCTAATTGTTCTGCTCAATCCTGCAAATCTATCCCTTCCTCCTAATCATGATGATCCAGATAAGGAGAAAAACCTACTATCTTAGACATCATCAGAATGTCCGATGCCTCTCCCATTCTGTAATCCTAATTTATCAGAATGTCCCATGTTTCCCCCCATCCTGTCAGAACCAGATTGATAGTTCTATTCCTGCTCTCAATGCTCTGACTCCACCTCTGCCTCAGTCTACCCCTATAGCTGAGTCACCTGTATATATATATATATATATATATATATGTCATTGAGAACTCACATTATTTGCTAGATTCTTGGAGACGATAGCCTCATTCAGGCTTGGGACCAAACCGTGGATCCATTTGGTCCCAGTAAATCTCTCCTTTTTAAATAAAATATTAAAACTCTCTAATCTCTATCTTGCCTCAGTTTCTCCAGCATTACAAAGGAAATGACAAAATATTCCAGCATCTTTGCCAAGAAAACAAATGTTAAAACAAAGAATCAATCATAACTGAAAATGCCTTAATAACAATCCCTATAATAGTTCCTGAGTGGGAAATCTATTTGATATAGGTATGTGAGACAAAGAGCTCCTAATTCAATTCAGTTAAGTTTACTTAGAATCGACAAACATTTATGGCACATTGATTCTGTAACAGTCACACTGAACTGTGCTGCAAATACTAAGACAAAAATGGAACCATTTTTGATCTTAAGAGGGGCAGAGAATCTACAAGGACATTTGTACAAAATAAAAAAAAAAAGATTTGGAGAGCTAGCAATGGCTGGAGGTATTAAAAAAATGACATCTTTTAAGAGATAGAACTTAAGCTGAGCTTTGTAAAGGGCTCTCACAGATTTCAAGAGAAAGTCAGGAGAGTCTATGCAAAGGCATAAATAACAGGACACAGTAGTCTATTTGGATGGAATAAAGCATTAATAAGGTTGAAATATGATATAGTCCTTATCTAAAGATAGATTAGGCTGTGAAGTTCCAAGAATAGATGGCTTCTAGTATTAAACCCAATCATGATTATAGTCTTTAAATAGGAAGGTATCCTTAAGAATGGCTGACTTCTGGTATTGATCCTGAACTATGGTTATAGACTCTTTGGGGAATCCCACAGAAGATTGTCTTACCTACAGAGTTGCTTCTAATGATAGCTTCAAAGATAAATAAGTTTCAATGGGAGCTTAAGAATTGAGTTAAGGTTCTTTGGATTTGAGTGTATTGTAAAGAGTTTGCTATATGTAGGGGCTCTTTGGCTCAGATGATGGCTATCTTCCATGTTGGTTTTAATAAGAATAGGGAGGGAATGCTGATTTTTTGGACAGATACTTAAAAATATTAGAGAAGTCCATCAAATCTCCAGTATGTGACACAGCATGAAGGGAACTAGGAAAGCCATATAAATACTGCATCTTCATGGACAAACAAAATAAAAGGCAGGCTACTTTAGTGTGTGTGTGTGGGGGAACAAAAGACAGAATTGGACTTTAGGCACTGTCTTTGATTCTTAGCTTTCCTGGTTACTATCAATACTAAATTTTTACCTTTCTTGGCCTCAATTTCCTTATTTGCAAAATGAAAGTTCGGAAGAGAAAAGCTTTAATGCTCCTTATGTCTCTAATTCTAATAATGTTATGAACATTAATCCATAAAATTTCAGGTACATTCTTCCACCCAGGCAGAGCTTTCTAGTTGTTACCAAGACATTTCCTAAATGTCTTATATCAAAAGAGTTCTGAAAAATGGGAAGAAGATAAATTCAAAATGCTTGATATTTCATGAGCTGGGAATTTGATGAGATCTTTTTTTTTTTCTTTTTTAAAAATAATTATTTCATTTTCTTTTAATATAATTTTATTAGAAATTGTCAGTTTTTTAAGAAGTAGGACAAGATCATTGTTAATCACTTGGAATATGGGTTACATTGTTTATTATCTTGTTTCTATTCTTGTAAATTTACTAAACATTACGTTGATTTATTAACTATAAATTTTGAAAAGGATGCCCTCATAAAGATGTTTCTCTTAATCAATGACTGGAAACATCCAAAAATTCAACAAAATCTTTCACAGTACTGCAGCTCAGTCACATTATTCTCCTTTTCAAAGTCATGGACCAAGCTACAGGCTATTTTTAAATACACAGAAGTCCCAAAACTTTGCAAGTTGATATTTCCTAGGTAGTCTACACTGAATCTTGCTCTGTTGTCATTGATTTTTACAAGTGTTGATGCCATCAAATCACCTCATAATGTTACAATCCATTCTATTATTAATATATATATTTCTTCCTCTGAGGTCCTTGAAATTTTATTGAGATTTTTGTCAAGCATTTCTGGATGACAGGGAACTGACTTAGGATGATTCACTTTATTCTCGTTTCAACAGGTAATATAGGATTTTTCCCATTATATTGAAAATGTTTCCCCATTCTGTTAAAAATTATTCTAAAGGAGAAAGAGAATAGGGGTAGGGGGTGGGAAAAGAAATAAGAAGTGAAAAGAAAAGGAGACAGATATTGTTTTGTTTCTATCTAATTATTTACTGTGTCAGTAAGATTTCCAAGGGTGTGAAAATCTGTCCTGGGTATTTTGTGGAAAGCATGTTCTGAGATCAAATGTCAAATATTTACACAGAGAGACACACAGACACCTCCTGTATACAATCATAAACTAATATCTCAGCCTACAAGGTTTTTTTTTTCCCCTAAGAGAAGTGATTTGTGAGATCTAAATCTCCAAGGAAATAGTATCACCATTTGGAAATATACCTGTTATTTCATTTCATTGCTTGAATGTGGACAGTAAAGGATACTGTATTATATTTGGTGTGTTTATTACTCAGAAACAATACACCTTTCTTCACCTTGTTGCAGCTATTCATTCTTTTCTTTATGCCATCTCGTAGGGAAAACTAACACCATAGAATCTAATGACCTGTTAACACAGATCTCAGAGGTATTAAGATAATTTCAGTGTCTTGTCAGCAACATGTATTCATGAGTATTTTTGATGCAGTTAGGAAAACAAATGATGCTGTTAGGGGCAGTGCAGAGAGTTGAGGTGGGAGAATCTCTTTCTAGTCAGCACAAGTTCAATATGAAAGAATTCACAAACCTGAAAAGTTTGATTGGCAAAAGGGAAGTTTTATTGGCAATGAGAAATCAGTCCTAGCAGAGAGATAAAGGTTCTAGCAGAGAAATCCTGGCAGAAAGATGAACAGAGGTGGTTACACTGAGAAGAGAATGTTTTCACAGTGGCAGGGGTCCTGACAGGCAGCTATGACAAGGAGAGAGAGAGGTCCCTTGACAAGACATGGTCCTGCTTTGGGCCTCTGCAAATTATGAGTTTAAAATTGCCCTTTTTTATAAGAGATCCATTAAATGAAATTCCTTCAATGTTGTTACTGCTGCCAGGCCTAGATTTCCAGTTGAATAAGATCACTTAATTTTGAGCTAAGTAGGAGTGGTTTTGGACTAATTTTCAACTCAATAGAGAGTATAGCTAGTCCCACCAAGATAACAGAATGAAGCCACTTTATCTTGATTCCCAGGCCTCTCCCAGAGGAGAGTTTCTCAAGAGTTCAAGGAGAGTTTCAAGAGTTCACCCATGGCTTCCCCCCCAAAGTCAGAGGACAGTTAAAAACGCCTTTGAAAAGATTAAAAAAAAAAAAAAAAACTTAGAAAATATTGAATGCTGGATTTATAAAAAAGCATTATTGACATGGTAGTACATTGTTCTCTAGCTCTGTAGAGAACATGAATGTGTTTATAACTTAGCCAGAAAGTTAAATGGAAAATTGAATATTGCTAGGCTTTGAATTGGGAAGAAAAATTTAAATGCTTTCTCAAATCCCAATTGATAGACATGTTAGCCTGGGAGAGTCATTTAACTTCTCAGTCTCATTTTCTTCATATTTTATTTGGATTGTAGAGGGTAATGATAATGATGTGAAAAAAGAAAAAAAAAGTTAATGAAATACAGAGAAAGAAAAGAACAGAGGAAATTCAGAGAAGACAGAGAGAAGCAGGGCAGTTTTAATTTAATAGGGAAGCAGTTAGATCTCTTACTCTGTTCTCCATTTTAGATATATAAGATATATAGACATATAAGAAAAACATATAGAGAGATATATAAGAAAGGAATGTATATATGAAATATAAGATATGTAAGAAGATATTTGAAATAAGCTAAAGCCTTTGGAATAATCTGAAACAACATCTTATTCTTTACTTTCTGTGAATTCAGGATTAATTACTTGCTATTTATTTTCTCTGTTTGGAAAGGATAGATTCATCTAAGAATGGAGACCTCTTTCCCAAAGTAGTAAATAGATTAAGGAAATAATAAGGAAGACTTATGATTAGGGAAGAGGACTGAACCTTTGAAGGGAATAGTAATAAATGGATAGGTTTTTTTTTTAATTAAATGACTTTACAATCATTTTTGCAGTGTTTATGCCTAAAAGATTATACTTTTAATAATAATTAAAAATGAATTGTTACATTATTTTGTATTGTTTGTTTTCTTTTTGTAATAATGTAAAGTTTTCTTTAAGATTCTTTTAAAATTTAATTCAAAATACTTTATATTGAAGTTATTTTTGAAGGCAATATGGGACTAAAAGTGGATACTCTTCTCATTAAAATTATCAAAAATGGTTTAAATTAATATTAATTTATTAATAATATTAAATTAATAAAACAGTTTCTGGCAAACATGTCTACAAGGCAGAGCATAACTTTATTATTTTCCTTAACAATACTATATTAAAATTAATATATACTTAACATTATATACAATTCTTGTTTTTGTTCTTGAAGGGAAAGGAAGACAACAAGCATTATTGTAGCATCTACTATATATACCAGGCATAAAGCTAATAAAAATCTGACGTGAGATTTGACCCCAATTTCTGACTTTAGGCCTACTAATCTATCCACTAGACTACTACCTCCTTTATATGGGAATTGCTATATTTGAATTTCTTTCTTTCTTTCTTTTCTTTTTACTTCACTTTCATTTCTTCTTTGTTTTCTTTCTTTTTTCTTTATTTCTCTTTTTCCTTTCTTTCTTTGCTTTTTTTCTTTTGTTTTCTTTCTTGATGCTCAAGTCTAAAAAAAAAAGAAAATACATTTAAAAGGTTAAGAATGTGTGGATAGAGTGTAATGTATAATATAGAGTACCTACACCAATAAAATCATAAATCTATTGAAGTATGAATGTAAAAATTTTAAATAGTGAGTAATCCTTTTTAGTTTATGATCATATCATAATTGACCTAGGAATAAAAAGAAAACTGAGGCTCAAAGAATTTCAGTGACTTCCTAAGGTACTACATGTAGCAAGGCAGCAGAATCTAAACCCAGGTTAGACAGATAACCACTGTTCCTCCTATTTTCCACTATGTTCCTCCTTACTGCCCTAATGTTCTGATTTCAAGAGGACATTTTCCAGAAGGTTATTATCAGGATATGTCAATGGTGCAATTCCTCTTGTTCCTAGCTCTCTTCTTACTCTTCAATTCTATTCCTTCTTCAGAATAATTGTAACATTAGCTTTAACTGACAAGTGTTACTTAACAAACTATAAACTAAGACAGTCTCTGCTTAGCACAAAATGAAGTTGGTAATTGACAGTAATTACCATGTTACAATAACTAATACATATAAGCCAATTAAATAATTAAGGTCTTAAAGAGCTTTGTTTCTGTCTGAATTATTCTGACAAACTGTATTCATGGGCATGGAGAAATTCAAACAATCCATGTTAATGACCGTGTGTCAATCAGATTGTGCTGTGATCACATTTCAGGCAGAATATGCTGGAAGATTTTGTTTTTGTTTTATTTGTTTGCTTTTATTTCTTTGCTTTTTTTTTTTTTAATTTATTGCAGGAGGAGAGGGATGTTCTTGACTGTCTACACCTTCTTTTTTTTTTTAACCACAAGGTAAATCACATTATTTTAAGCACCCTTCCCGTGGGAAGAGTGCTTTTGTAGTTATAAAATCATACCTATTCTTAATGCATGATTATAACATTTCTATTTGTCTGGAGATTTTATTAATATGGTGACTTTTTCTTTTGATGAATCAATTATAAAATAAATATGCTACTAATAATTCCTTCTTCACTTTTGGTCACTTTTGAAGAAGCATTGTTGAAAATGTAAATGCTATGTTGAATGAAAAAAAAAAAAAAGGAAATAGAGAAGGATTTACCATACAATCTTATTTCCCTCTGAAAACTACTGAAATAAATAAGTAAATTTCTTTGCCTAAGTGAAAGAAGTATTTTTCTCTTCTTTTTTACTGATATATTAATACTGAGATAAATGTATGATCTTTAGTCATAGGATATAGGTTTGAATTCCGGTTCTGCTTTCTCATACTTTTTTGCTCTTGAGTAGGTAATTTTACACCTTTGGGCCTCAGTTTCTTTATCAATAGAATGAGGTAGGGGAGCTGAAATAGGTTAGTTTTCATCTATGACCTTATGATCTTGTTAATGTGGATATTCCTTTTGTTGATTCAGATCATAATTCAAATATATTTTCTCACTCTATATAATTCTTGTTTATTTGTTCTTGGGCAGATGTTTCAGTTGTGTCCAACTCTTTGTGACCCCAGTTGGGGTTTTATTAGCAAACATAACTGGAACATTTTGCCATTTTCCTTTATAGCTCATTTTTACAGATGAAGGAATTTAGGCAAACAGGATTTTTTATTTACTAAGGATTAGCTAAATAGGAAGTATCTGAGACCAGATTTAAATTCAAATTGATGAATTTTCTTGATTTCAGAGCCAACACTCTATTCACTGTGCCATTTAGCTACCCAACATCTTTTTCTATGTCCTTCCATGAATTTTCTATAAAGGATTTGCTCAGTATACCCTGGCCTTATTGAATCTTCACGGAAACCAGAACATTTAGGTTTTTTTTTTTTTTTTCCTACTATTAATTGCTTTAACTATATTGCCATTCTACAGTTTTATCCATTCATCAATTAATGTTTTCTAGGCTATTTAAATTGATCAGTCAACAATTGTGTATGTGTGTGTGGGTGTGTGTGGGGTGTTCTTATATATCCACTGTGATCAGTGATGATAATGATAAAGAAAAAAATGGGAAGTGTGTAAATGTGTTGTTAAAAGCTAATTTTCCCCTCAAATAGGAAAAAGGAATTGAAGGATTATAGGAGAAGAAAGCTGAACAGAATTGGGGAAACCCCTCAGAAATCATTATGCAAGTGAAAGAACATCTTTATACATGTTAAGTATAAAAAGTTCTAGGTTAATCTTAATGTTTTATATAAATGCCTATTGCCAAAATACCACCACACAGACCAATATGACTGCTGTTATCATAAATAATTTCTACAATTACAGATAATTTCATAGACAATCTAGCATTTGAAGGAATTGACTAGGAAAGCTCTCAAATAGGTGATGGTTTTAAAACTGGATTTTAAAAGGATCTGGGTATTCTAAGAGCTAGAAATGAGAAGAGAGTTCATCTCACTTATAAGACATGGGCTTCTCAAAATTAAAGAAATAGGCTATAGAATGTGATGAGTGAAGAGTGGCAAGCTGCCAGTTGCATTATTTTTTTTTTTACATGTTGTAATTTATTTACATATACTATGTGTCTTTGCTTTGCATTTTGGAATCTCTAATTTGATCCTACTTAGATTGCACTGAAACCATAATATAAAATCATAAAGAATTAACTGGATAATTTTGATAACAAAACAATAATCTTTTCTTAAAACTTTTTTTTTGCATGTTATTTTTAGCAAACTGAATACATAGTTTTTGATCATTCCATTTCCTTTTTTTCTGTTTCTACTTAATAGTATTTTATTTTTCACAATTACATGTAAAGATAGATTTTGACATTTACTTTTATAAACATTTGAGTTCAAAAATTTTCTCCCTCCCTCTCCTCCTTCTTCCCCAAGACAGTAATTAATTCATTATAAGTTGTACATGTACAATGATATTAATCATATTTCTTTATGAGTCATGCTGTGAAAGAAGAATTGGAACAAAAGGACAAAACCAAGACAAAGAAAAACAATATGAGTGAAAATAGTATGCTTCAATCTGTCCACACTCTATAATTCCTTTTTTTTTTTTTGCAAGGCAATTAGAGTTAAATGACTTGTCTAGGATCAGGCAGCTAATAAGTGTGAAATATTTGAAACTAGAGTTGAACTCAGGTTCTCCTGGCTTCAAGACTAGTGCTCTATCTATCCACTTCACCATGTAATTGCCCCATAGTGTTTGTTCATTTATTTATTTATTTATTTTGGAAGGCAACTGGGGTTAAATGACCTGCCTAGTGTCACACAGCTAGTTAGTATTAAGTATCTCATGTCAGATTTGAGCTCAGGTCTTCCTGTCTTCAGGGTTAGGATTCTATCCACTACACCATCTAGCTGCTCTAGACTATAAATTCTTTCTCTGGATGTGAATAACATTTTTCCATCATGAGTCTTTAAATTGTTATGGATGACCATATTATTCAGAAGAGATAAGTCTATTATAGTTGAATATTGCACAATGTTGCTGTTAACATGTACAATGTTCTCCTGCTTTTTCCCACTTCATTCAGCATTAGTTTATGCAAGTCTTTCCAGTGTTTTCTGAAATCTTCTTCATTAACATTTCTTATATAAAAATAGTATCCCATTACATTAATATGCTAGGACTTGTTCAGCCATTCTCCAAATAATTGGAAAATTTCCAATTCTTTGACACTACAAAATAATTGTTATAAATACTTTTATACATTAGGTTCCTTTTTCTTTTTAAAAATTGTGCTCTTTGGAATATCGAATTAATAGCTGTCTTGCTAGGTGAAAGGGTATATGAAGTTTTAAAGCCCTTTGGGAATAATTCCAAGTTGTTTTCCAGAATGTTATGTTAGTTCACAACTCCACCAACAATGTATTAATATTCCAGTTTTCCTACATTTTCTTCAATATTTATCATTTCCTTTTCTCTCATGTCAGCCAATCTGATAGGCATGAGGTCATATTTCAGAGCTGTCTTAATTTCATTTCTCTAATCAATAGTAAATTAGAACTTTTTTTCCCCATATGACTATAGATAACTTTAATTTCTTCATCTAAAAAATGCCAGTTCATATTCTTTGACCATTTATTAATTGAGAAATGTCTTATATTTTTATAAGTTTGACTCATTGAGAAATGAAGCCTTTATAAGAAAAGCTGCTTTACTTCTGATCTTAGTTGAATTGGTTTTGCTTATGTAATTTTTAAAAATTTAATGTAATGTAATCTATTATCCATTTAATGTTATATAATATGACCAAATTTACCCATTTTTCATTTTGTAATGCCCTTTATCTTTTTTGTCACAAATTCTTCCCTTTTCCATAGATGTGACAGATAAACTATTCTTTGCTTTCCTAATTTGCTTATGGCATCACCCTTTATGTGTAAATCATGTGCCCATTTTCACTTTGTCTTAGTAAACAGTATGAGACATTATTGTATTTCCAGTTTCTGCCATAATATTTTCCAATTCTTCAGCAATTTTTAATCAAATAGTGATTTGTTATCCTAGAAGCTGGAATCTTTGGATTGATCAGATACTAGATTATTATAAATCATTTACTACAGTGTCTTGTGTACTAACCTATTCCATTGATCCACCACTCTATTTCTTAGCCAGTACAATTGGTTCCAATGGCTGATGTTTTATAATAAAGTTTTAGGTCTAATATAGCTAGGCGACCTTCCTTTACAATTTTTTTCATTAATTCCCTTTATATATTTTATTTTCTGTTCTTCCAGAATAGTCTTTAAAAAAAAGAATAATAGTGTGGGGAAAAGGACCCACATGTGCAAAATGTTTATAACATCTCTTTTTGTGGAGGAAAGAATTGGAAAATTTTTAGATACCCATCAACTGGGGAATAACTGAATGTGTTGTGGTATATGAAGCTAATGGAACATTATTGTTCTATTAAAAATGATGAATAAGCTGATTTTAGAAAGGCCTAGAAAGATTTACACAAATTGATGTTGAATGAAGCTAACAGAACCAGGAATATATTTACACAATAACAGCAAGAATGTGCAATGATCAACCCTGAAAAACTCAATTCTTCTCATTGGTTTAGTGATCAAAGCAATACCAATAGACTTTTGGTAGAAAAAGTCATCTGCATCCAGAAAAAAGAACTAAGGATACTGAATGTAAATCAACACATAATATGTTCATTTGTTTTTTTTTTTTTTTTAATCTCTCCCATGGTTTTTCCCTTTTGTTCTGATTTTTCTCTCCCAATGAATCCCATGATTCATAAAACAATGTGTATTAAAAATAAATAAAATTATTTGAAAAAATAATAGTGTGGAATCATGGGACTCATTACACTAATACAATTCTAGATTTAACTTATTGTTCCCATACACAATGGATACACAGTAATAGACTAAATCCATGGATTGATACTCTAAATGTATATCTAATTGAGGTAATTTCCCCTTAATTTTCCCCATGTGGATTATGGGACCAATTACTTTGAGTGGTTGTTGATCTCATGGAAGATTATTTGTATTGTATTTGTGGTTAATACAATTACCACAGCATTATGCTGAAGGTTAGAAAGTCATTGCTATAAATAAAATTTAAGCTAACAAAATTGTTGTTAAACTTATAGGGATTATTGAGCAATTTTCTTTCAATATTTACATAGAATTCTTTGTACAATACTTAAAATCAATTAATCATTATTTATTAAACAGATAATATGGTCTAAGAAAGCCCTGCACTAGATGCTGGACATACAAATACAAGAAAACAATTTCTATTCATAAAGAATACTATTACATAACAGTTTATAACTAATTACTAATTAATTTATTTGTTCCATGGACAAATAGCCAACCTATAAATACAGATGGTAGGCACTGTGATTTGCAATGGGCTTGTTTCAGCTTCTATATTCTAAAAACCTATCTCTAGAGTCGCCGTGAATTTTTAAAAAAATCACCACAGCCCTCCCCTGATCTTTCAGACTACCAGATTATTGCATTCTTTTTAACAGAAAGTTTCTACTATTGATCATTTCAAATTGAAGCCTATTGATTCTGACTATTAGTAGAATTATTTTGTTATTTCAAGCACAAAATAATACTTTACAGGTTGGATATTGCTCAGTTCTTTTAATTGACTATTTTTAATAGCTTTTTGTTTTTCCAAATACATGCAAAGATAATTTTCAACATTCACCTTTGCAAAACCTTGTCTTCCAAATTTTTCTCCTTCCCTTCCCCTCAACAGCAAGTAATCCAATATATGTTACTCATGTGCAATTCTAAACATATTTCTACATTTGTTATGCTGTGAAAGATCAGATGAGAAAAAGGAAAAAAAAATTAAACGCCACTACCAAAAAAAAAGATGGAAATACAATGGTTTGACCACATTCAGTATCCACACTACTCTTCCTGGATGTAGATGGTTCTCTGCATCACAGGTCTACTGGAATTTGCCTGAATTACCTCGTTGTTGAAAAGAGCCAATTCTATTCAGTTGATCACCTCATAATTTTTTTGTTGCCTTCTAAAATGTTTTCTTGGTTCTACTCACTACCCTTAGCATCAGTTCATCTAAGTCTTTCCAGTCTTTTCTGAAACCAGTCTATTCTAATTGATTTCATTTTAAATGCCATTTCTATTTATTAACCTAGAATGTGGAATATATATGATCAATGATGATAGATGTGAAAGGAGTTTAAATATCTAAGAAAATAGATATCATTTTCCATTTCATTTTGTCCTTCTCCCACTATTTTGAACTATGTCACTAGGAAACCCAGGTATAATAGGCAAGCTTTCTTTTAATTTTGCTGGGAAACAGGCCTGGACATGACTTTCCATCATACTACATTCCTTTTGGCAGTCATTTTTATCCTTATCCATAGCCCTCCAAAACCTATAGTCACCTTAGACACTGTTCATCATTTTTCTCAGCTCTGATAAATTAGTTTTTAATCTTATATTTCTTAGAATTAAACCTCTTCATTTCTACAAATCATGTCAGCACCATACTGGATATGTCTCTTCTACCACCACACATGCTTTCACCTTTGCATTATGTCCTCTCTTTTTCCATTAGCATATAATCTCCTCAAGGGCAAGGTATGTCCTGTTTTTTAGTATCTGTATTTCCAATGCTTAGTACAGTGCCTGAAACCTTGAAATTTGTTATTAAATTCTCTACAACTCTATCTTCTATCTGATTTACCTAATTGTGATCATTCTATCTAAACCTATGTGTTTAAATAATTTCATTTATTATGATGTCCACTCCCTCCTACATGTCCTATTTATGAGAAGTGTTCAGAATATACAGGAGTGTCTATATTGAGTTATCTTCAGTTTCTTAGACTACTTTTATTTCTAAATATTAAAACATTTTTCCAATATATTTCCCACTATTTTCCTTAAGTTCGTTATTTCTTTGATATCTTCAGTGACCAAACCTTAATTTCATTTGTTTATAATAACTTTGTAGGAACATCAGGTTAGAATAGCATTAAACTTGTTTGTATTATATGCAAATTATGGACATTATAGTATAAGATTTCAAGGGATCCAGAAAAACATTTATCATTGTCTTTTAGTGAACTATAAAACCAAATGATTGAAGTCTTTTATCTTTATGTAATTGTTTATTCCCACTCTCTCTTCCTCTCTGTCTCCCTTCAGTTTATTTTTCCTTCCTTCCTTTCCCCCCACCCCAGGATTAAAGCTTCTTACACTAATATCTATTATCTTAAAAAAATGAATTGGCAAAGAAGAAAGAACCTCACTGTAGAAACATATTATGGCAATAGAGAAAACTGTGGTTCATTTTCAGAGGAGTACACTGATGTAAAACAAACTGCTACCCCAAAGAGTAACCTGAAATGGCTCCCTGACCAGAGAGAATTTATAAGAGAACTCAAAAAAAGAATTAAAAATTAGATGAGAGATCTTGAGGAAAAATTAAAGAAAAAAAGTTTAAAAATCCAAGAAAAATAAGAAAATTATGAAAAAAATTAACCAACTAGAAAAGGAGATACAGAGTTGCAAAGATAAAAATAACTCTGAAAATTAGTTGGGGCAAGTGGAAGCCAGTGAAGCTATGAGAGACCAAAAAAATAGCACAATAGATTAAAATAAAGAAAAAAAAAACAGAGCAGAATGTGAAACATCTTATAAAAAATGACAGATCTGCAGAACACATCAAGAAGAGAAAATTTAAGAATAATTGAACTTTCTAAAAGTTGTAGTCAAAAAAAGGACTATCATACAATAATACAAGAAATAATCCAAGAAAATTGTCCTAGAGTAATAGAATATGAGGGGAAAGTTCATTTTAACAAGATCCTTTACAGAAAACATATAGGTTTATTATTTCCTTTCTAATCTTGTCTGCATTAGGTTTTGTTTGTACAAAACCTTTTTAATTTAATAAAATCAAAATTATCTATTTTGTGTTCAGTAATGAACTCCAATTCTTTGGCCACAAATTCCTTCCTTCTCCACAGATCTGAGAGATATATTATCCTTTGCTCTTCTAATTTGCTTACAATATCACTCTCTATGTCTAAATCATGAACACATTTTGGCTTTATCTTAGTATACAATGTCAGATGTGGGTTAATGCCTAGTTTCTGCCATACTAGTTTCCAAATTTCCCAGGAGTTCCTAACAGTCAAATAGTGAGTTCTTATCCCAAAAGCTGGGGACTTTGGGTTTGTCAGACACTTGATTCAATATCATGACGATTTTGTGCTGTGAACCTAAACTAAGGATTCTGAAAAAGGCCTCATTTCTAAAATAGAGAACTGACTCAAATTTGTAAGAATTCAAGTCATTCTACAATTGATAAATGGTAAAAGGGTATGAATAGACAATTTTCATATGAAGAATTGAAACCATTTCTAGTTATATGAAAAGATGCTCTAAATCAGTATTGATCAAAGAAATGCAAATTAAGACAACTCTGAGGTATCACTACACACCTCTAAGATTGGCTAAGATGACAGAAAAAATATATTGATGAATGTTGGGGGGGATGTGGGAAAACTGGAACAACATATTATTGGTGGGATTATGAACAGATGAAATCATTCTGGAAAGTAATTTGGAACTATGCCCAAAGGGCTATCAAACTGTTCATACCCTTTGATCCAGCAGTATTTCTATGGGCTTATATACTAAAAAAAGATCTTAAAGGAGAGAAAGGGACGCACAAGTGCAAAAATGTTTGTGCCAGCCCTTTTTGTATTAGCAAGAAACTGGAAACTGAATGAATGCCCATCAGTTGTAGAATGGTTGAATAAGTTATGGCATATGAATATTATGGAGTATTATTGTTCCATAAGAAATTATCAGCAGCATGATTTTAGAGAGGTTTGGAGAGATCTACATGAACTGATGCTAAATGAAATGAGCAGAACTAGGAGATCATTGTACACAGCAACAAGAAAATCATACTACAATGATCAGTTCTGATGGATGTGGCTCTTTTCAAAAAAGGCACTTTCAAAAAACTGGCTTTTCACGCCAGTTCCAATGATCTTGTGATGAACAGAGCCATCTACATCCAGAGAGAGGACTGTGGGAACTGAGGGTGGATCACAACATAACATTTTCACTCTTTTTGTTGCGGTTTGCTTGAATTTTATTTTCTTTCTCAGTTTTTTTTTCCTTTTTCATCTGATTTTTCTTGTGCAGCAAGATAATTGTATAAATATGTATGCTTATATTGGATTTAACATTTATTTTACCACATTTAACATATATTGGATTACTTGCCACCTGGGGAAGAGGTGGGGAAAAGGAGGGAATATTAGAACACAAGTTTTTTCAAGGGTCTGTGCTAAAAAATTATCCTTGCATATGTTTTGAAAATAAAAAAAACTTTAATAAAAAGAAAACATATAGGAATATTATTGTCAAATTTTGAAGATCCCAAACTAAAGAGATCATTTTGCAAGCAACAAGGAAAAAGCAGTTCAAGTATCCTGAAGCTACAATTAGGATTGTACAGGACTTAGCAGCAGTCACAATAAAAGACCATAGATCCTGGAATATATCTACCAACAATCCCAAGAATTAGGCCTGAAGCCAAAATTATCAAATCCAGCAAAATGATCTATAATTTTGAGCAAGGAACAAAATTGACCTTCAAAGAACTTGTAGATTTTCAGGACTCTCCATCAACCAAATCCAAACTTAATAGAAAATTTAACAGATAAGAGTTAATATCAAAGATTGGGAACTCAACACAATAAACAAATTGTTTATGTGTTTTATAAGTTTGAAATGAATACTGTAAGTTTAAGATTGTCATCAGAAATAGGGCAGCTCAAAAGAATGATTGGAGCAGAGTTAAGGACAAATAGTCATTCTACAAATGAGGTGCAGGGAAAGAATAGACACAGAGTTATTAGAAGGGGAGGAGGGCTTCTAGTTCTGAAAACCTACTCACCTTGGTAATGGGTTAAATAGGCAACATTACATACATACCATAAAGGATATATTATCTTCCAAAATCTATAAAGAAATAAGGAGAGAAGGATGGGCAGACCAGGAAGCAAATGGATGTGGAAAGAAGACAAGGGAAGTATCCATGATTAGGGAGAAGTTAAATAATAGCAAGTTAAGTTAGGAGCAGTATTAAAGCTATAAGTTCAGAGGGATAGGGGAAAACTAACATTTAAAAAAAAAGAAATAAAAATTCCCCCCTAAGAACTACTTTGGTTGCATCATCTACGCTTTGGCATGTTATCTCCTTATTTGCATTCTCTTAGATGAAATTATTGAATATTTCCATGATTTGTTATTTGGCTCACTCATTCTTTAGAATAAGATTATTTAATTTCCAATTGATCTTAAATCTATCTTTCCTTGGTTCCTTAGTGAATATAATTTTTATTGCACTGTGATCTGAAAATGAAGCATTTACTCTTTTTGCCTTTCTAAATTTGATGTCTTTCATATTTAAGTTTTCTAAGATTCTATAAATCTCTCTAGTTTCATTCTTATGTATTTTTGGTTAGATTTATCTAATTTTAGTTTAGTTTTGCTGTCTATTTCTTCCTGTAACTGGCTTAACTTTTTCATCTAAAAATTTGGTTTGGATGTTCTACCACTTGGTGCATATACATTTAGTATTGATATTACTTCATTATCTATGGTACCCTATAACAAGGTGCAGTTTCTGTCCTTATCTATTCTCTTTAGATTTAATTTTGCTTTTCTTTATTTGAGATCAGAATTACTATCCCTGATTTTTTTGCTTGAGATGAAGCATTTTCACCCTTAAATCACCCACATGCTTTGTCCATGAGATGCCCCCTTATATCTGCTCCAATAACATATAGTTCTCAAAAGAGTTTCAGATATAATTTTCCCATCTAGAGATGTAAACAGTTTAACTTTAAATAACACACATTTTCCTCCTTTTTACCTTTCTCTGCTTCTTTTGAGTCTTATGTTTGAAGATCAAGTTTTATGTTTAGTTCTGGTTTTGTCAATGGAAATGATTGCAAGTCTCTTTCTTTATTGAAGTAACCTCAGGCAACAGAAAAAAAAAAGATTCTGACCATGGAAAGTTCCTATGGGGATAAAGAAGATCAAAACACGCATTTAGAAGATAACAAAGTCAAAGCTTCAACTTTAAAAGAATCCATGAAAAATAGGAATTGGTTTCAGGTCATGGAAGAGTTCAAAGTGGATTTTGAAAATCAAGTAAGAGAAATAAAAAAAAATTGGGAAGTGAATTGAGAGTGGTATAAAAGGAAATACAAAAAGCTAATGAGAAGAAGAATGCCTTGAAAAGCAAAACTGGCCAAATGGCAAAAAAGGTACAAAAGCTCACTCAGGAAAGTAATTACTTAGAAATAAGAATTGAGTAAATGAAAGCTAAGGACTTTATGAAAAACCAAGAAAAAATACAACAAAACAAAATGAATGAAAAAAGTAGAAAACAATGTGAAGTATCGCATTGGAAAAACAATTAATCTAGAAAATAGATCCAATAGAAATAATTTAAAAATTATTGGTCTACCTGAAAACCATGATCCAAAAAAAGAGATTAGACATCACCTTTTAAAACATTATCAAGGAAGACTGACCTGATACTTTAGATCCAGAGGATAAAATAGAATTTGAAAAAATCTGTCAATAATCTCCTGAAAGAGATCTCAAAAGGAAAACTCCCATGAATATAACCAAATCCCAATACCCCCAGGTCAAGGAGAAAATATTTCAAGCACTCAGAAAGAAACAAGTCAAGTATAGTGCAGCAACAGATAACACATGATTTAATAACTTCTATGTTAAAGGATAAAAGGAATATTTGGAATATTATATTCTAGAAAGCAACAGAAATAGGATTACAACCAAGAATCAAGCACTAGCAAAACTGAGTATAATCCTTCAGGGGAAAAGTTGAATATTCAATGAAATAGAAGACTTTCAAGTATTTCTGATGAAAAGATGAGAGCTGAATAGAAAATTTGACTTTGAAATACAGAACACAGGAGAAGAATAAGGAGATAATTAGGAAAATGATATCAGTAAGGGTTTAATAAGGTCTATCTGTTTACATTCCTATATGGGAGTATGACATTTGCAACTCATTAGAACTTTCTCATCATTATGCCAGTTATAAGGAATATATGTAGAGAGAGGGAAGAGGTGTGAGTTGAATTCAAAAGGATGATATCTTTAAAACAATGTATAGGGGCTAATAAGAAAGAGAGCATTTGAATGGTATAAATTATCTGCCATTTAAGAGGCAAGAAAAAATTTTACATTTTAAAAAAAGAGGGAGAGGGAAGGACAAGTGAGCGAACCTTACTCTCATCAGAATTGACTCAAAGACAAATAATATACACACAATATGCATATAGAAATATATCTTACCTTGAAAGAAAGTAGGAGAGGAAGAGAATATGGGAAGGGGGAATGGTGATAGAACAAGAGAGAGCATATTGGGGGAGGGGATGGTCATTGTATTCAAAGATCCTTATAGGAACTTGACCACAAACACTCTTTTCTGCACTGAAACCATGAAAAATGACCCTACTCCACTAGGGCTCTAAGTTTTAGTGAACAAAAAAAGCAGAGTCCTTCCTAACTGATAATAAAAATTCTTCTTCAACATGAAGCTAGCTCTGTATCTATTATACTATATTGCCATATACCTAGTAGCTACTTAATAAGTATTTGTATTTTTCTTAGAAGTTATTCAGTAGTTTTAAGGAATTTTGTCAAGCTAATAAATGAATATTTGTAAAGCTTATATGGCAAGCACTATGCTAAGTGTTGAGTATAAAAAAGAGACAAAAAGGAGAGTTTACAATCTAATGGGAGAAACAATATGTAAACAAATATAGACAAAATAAGGTATAAATAGAAAAAAATAAAAAAATGAAAAATAAAAGAAAGATGTTGTAATTAAGAGGGAGTGGAAAATACTCTCTGCATCAAGATTCTTGAAGGAATCCAGGAATATTAGTAGTTAGAGAGGAAGAGACTTACTGCTTAACAAGTTTTCAGACTAGTAGGTATACGTTGTAGCATGTTTAGTGTTTCATTAAAAATTCTTAATGCTTTTTATAATGGATTGGTAGAATATAGATTTATCTACCAGAAAAATTCCTGTCCTAAATGGATTCACAACTGTTCTAGGAATGAAGAACAGCAAAAGACAATACACATAGCAGAGAGACAGAATGTCCTTTTTTGGAAAATAGCCTAGGGGACTTATATCACCAGATCAAAGAGAATTTAGCAGAAAATAAAGACTAAGAAGAGTAGAAAGATTGGTGGGAACTAGGTTATTAAAAGTTTTGAAAGTTATGTCACTATACATATACATACATATATGTGTGTATATGTATGTATGTAAAATAAATGGCTTTTTACAGAACCTAAGAAACCTAAGAAAAGAACATTATTTTGTAAATGATGCACAGCAAAATAAAACAAATATATCTAATGTAATTTCAGGTTAACAAAATTGGAGGATTCGATGGGGACTTAAGCTAAAGGTGGTAATGTATAAATGCTGGAATTTCAAGTCTTTTTGTCTATAACATGTTTAAAATAATAGTTTTCAAATCAAAGTCATTAACTTTTTTTAACATAAATTTATTTTCATAGAAGTTTTATCTGTGTTTTAAAATAAGACTGCTATCATTTCCCCAATCAGACAATATAGAAATAAATAATAATTTTAGCTATTTTTAACTATTATATACATATTATGTTGAACAGCCTATTTTGTTAAAATTTCTTCTTTTTTAAGCCTTAACGTTGTTAACAAGAATAAGCAAAGGTTTATTATTATTTCATGGAGAAATGCCTTTTATGTTGTTTACTTCTGGAAATAAAATAATAACAATTTGCTAGTATTCCCTTTCTAAATGTACACTTTCATTTAATAGGTGTTCTTTATATTTTCATTAAGTTAATACATTATTTTTCATCATAATATGAGATGTTCAAGGGAAAAGCAAGAAATCTGGTGCTATTAAAATCATGTAATCATTAAAAGCAGATACAGCATTTTGGCATATACTGACTAAAAAATTCTAGTTCCAATCTGCTGATGCCAACATCTTAAAATAAATTAATAAGTTGTAAAACCAAATCAATGCCGATACATTGTAAATATAGAAGTGCATAATAATTTGCACATTTTCCTCAGTACTTATTGAGTTTTCAGGCCAATAGATAAGGAATGTAAAATGTCCAATGGTGCATTTAAAATTCTTAATGTCTTTTGTAATGGACTGGCCAAATACAGATTTATCTACTAGACAGATTCTTGTTCACCATGGAGTCTCAACTGTAATGAGTAAATGAGCAAATTTATCTAGAACATGATCTCTAGTGATATGTTTGATTAGTTAAGTAATTTTTCCCCAGCATTTCTAATCAGATTCACTTTATGCATTATCAGTTTCTAAGATTAGGACAATCTCACTTCACTCACAATAAAAAATTTCCATTCAAAGTAAAAATTACAAATTAGATACTACAGACACCTATCAATTATTGCCAAATAAGTATAGTTTTATTTGTACTAATGAGAAAATGCTATATGTTTCTTGTTTTTCTTATTTACTTTTGTTGAATCAATAATAATTCCTCCAGAATTTCTGACACCAGTCCCCGAGTAGCTACCAGTCTTCTAACAATAACTAGAAGAAGGTGATTTCAGGTCTTCAATCCCTAACATAGTCAACACAAATATAGAAGACTCAGGAATCTCCATTATTTAAGAATCAGGAGAATTCCGAAGCAAGAGTAGAAAAATAAGAGCTTTTGTTGATCTGACTTGGCTCTCCTAGTTGAATGCCAAATTTTTCCAGTTTATTAAATTGGTTAATGTGCTTTGCTGTTTAGATAAAATAACATGAAGAGAAGGAAAACAAAAACACACAGTTTTGAAAATATGAAAAAAAGGCTTTAAAAAGTCTTTTCTATCCTCTAATATTATGAGGATCCTTGAGTTAAGCCTCCTCCATCTCTCCCCTCCCCCCTTCTTTTTCTTTTTTGAATCTTTTCCAAATGAAAGAATATCAAGATAGAGTATTTCAATGGCGTTAATTGATCATCTTAAAATATTAGACCATATAATCTTTTTTGGGCAGATATAAAAATTTATAATTATTTACAAAATCAGGTTGAATTTCTTAAATCTCTTTCTCCCTCTTTAGAGATTTATTTTACCCCAACTCATTTTCTTACCTACCATCTTCATGTCTCTAATTCAAACAGCTACCACGAGATGGCAGTAAGATTTTAAGAAATACAACTAAAACTATTAAAGGAATACATGAGAAATGATGGAATTTAACACTTGATGCATTTTACTAATTTCTATTTTACTTCTTTACTATTAACCAAAATAAATAATATTGAAATCAGCCTAAGGTAAAAACAAACCAAACATCTTAATTGTGTAAACAAACCTCTTGAGGAAAGAATGAAAGAAATTAAAGTTTATCAGTGTTGGATAACATTTCCTCTCATCTGAAGCATTTCTTTCTATTTATTTAATCTGGTGTTACTTATTCTTCTTCCTATTTCTTTTTGTTACACAACATTTTAATCTATGTATCATTACCATAAGATTTCTATAGGTTCAATTGTCATTCTTCAACTACTCTTGACTTTGGAAAGAATTGATAAAAAAAAAAAAAAAAACATTTATTAAGTATTTTATTATTTTCCAAGAAGTATGATGAACCCTAGAAATAAAAATATAATTACAAACATACCCTTTCTTGATGAAATTCTCAAATTCTGAGAAATTATACATTTTTGGAAGTGGTAGTTGTATTAGAGAATTTTGAGAATATTTTAGAGATAGTGGGAAGGGAGAAAGTTGATCCATTTCATCCAGAAAAATGATAGGGTGAATCTGATCATGGTTTTTGTTTCCAAAATTAGAGGGCTATATAACTCAAGGCAGTGCAGGAAGGGAACTTTGTGGAAGAGGCATGAAGTGAAATATAGAAGGTTTGTTTTAAAATGATGTTTTAGGAAAGGTAAAGTCTGGAGTCTTCTTTGAGACTTGTCATGTCATAAGCAACTGACCTGAAATCTTTTCTCTTCTTTTAAACTATCTTGCTAGGTTAATTGTTTAATTTTGATGGGGTCAATGACCATCTCTTTAGATGATTATCAGATTTATTCATTCCACTCTGATCTTTCTCCTAACATTCAGTGCAACCTTTGATTTCTGATTAGAGACCTTAAATTTGATATAAAGTCCAAAGCAAAACTCATTATCTAACAACTCCTTATCTTCCTTCTTTACAAAGTTTTCATTATTGTTGAAGTCTCCACCATGCTCCCCTCCATTAACATTTTCAGGCTTGGTTTTTTTCCTTCACTCTTTGTCACATTTACCTCACAATCTGATCTTTTGCCCAATATTGTGCTTTCTACCTTCAAAATATCTCTTCAATATGATCCCTTCTTTCCACAAGTGCATCCAACACCCTAATGTTGTTTTCGTGCATCTTGTTTCCTCATTTTCCTTTTCAATGTGATTTTCTTGTGCAGCATGATAATTGTCAAAATACGTATAGAAGAATTGCGCATATTTAACATATATTGGATTGCTGCCACTAGGAGAGAGGGTGGAGGAAAGAGAGAGGAAAAAAAAATTTTTTTTAATTTAATAGCCTTTTATTTACAGAATATATGCATGGGTAACTTTTACAGCATTAACAATTGCCAAACCTCTTGTTCCAATTTTTCACCTCTTACCCCCCCCACCCCCGCCCCTAGATGGCAGGATGACCAGTAGATGTTAAATACATTAAAATATAAATTAGATACACAATAAGTATACATGACCAAAACGTTATTTTGCTGTACAAAAAGAATCAGACTCTGAAATATTGTACAATTAGCTTGTGAAGGAAATCAAAAATGCAGGTGTGCATAAATATAGGGATTGGGAATTCAATGTACTGGTTTTTAGTCATCTCCCAGAGTTCTTTTTCTGGGCATAGCTGGTTCAGTTCATTACTGCTCCATTGGAAATGATTTGGTTGATCTTGTTGCTGAGGATGGCCTGGTCCATCAGAACTGGTCATCATATAGTATTGTTGTTGACGTATATAATGATCTCCTGGTCCTGCTCATTTCACTCAGCATCAGTTCATGTAAGTCTCTCCAGGCCTTTCTGAAATTATCCTGTTGGTCATTTCTTACAGAACAGTAATATTCCATAATATTCATATACCACAATTTATTCAACCATTCTCCAACTGATGGACATCCATTCAGTTTCCAGTTTTTAGCCACTACAAAAAGAGCTGCCACAAACATTCGTGCACATACAGGTCCCGAGAGGGGAAAAATTTGGAACGCAAGGTTTTGCAAGGGTGAATGTTGAAAATTATTTATGCATATGTTTTGAAAATAAAAGATTTAATAAAAATTGTAAAGTTTTAAAAAATTAAATTAAACTACAATGTCCCATTACGGTATGAAGATACACGTAGGTTCTTGAATCATTCCAAGCTTACCACTAGCTTATTATATTTTAATTCTGTAGAAACAGAATAATAAGATAGACTAGATCTGCTGTTTTACCAGGATAAGAAACTCCCTGGTGAGAAAAATTTTTTCTACTAATGCACAGTTTCTACAATTAATAAAAGCTGCCTAGAGCACTGAGAAATTCAATGACTTTTCAGGGTCACACAGCTAATATGAGTCAGGGACAGGATTTAACAGGTTTTCCTGGTTCTTAGCCCATTATGCTGTATTATCTTTTAAAGAAAGATAATTAATATATTATTAGTATTTATTTATGAAGAATTGAGACCTCAAAAGGTTAAATGCCTTACCCAAGGTCACATAACTAAAATCAGGGGGTTAGACCTCATGACCTTTAGGATCCCTTGCAGCTCTAGAGCTCTGATTCTATGAACACAATTACTAGAAGCTGCCATCTGCTAACTTGTGCTTACCAGTTCTCTACTAAATGCAAGGGAGCAACTATTTCAGAAGCACTGCTCTTTTAATCCCTGTTTATTTGCTAATTTCCATAATAGCAGCAACTACAAGGTGATAGTCAGCTATGTTTTTTGTAAAAAGATCTTTAAATTTATATATGGACAGATTTCATCCTCTTAAAGCCTCTACTATCAGACAGGTTTCAAGAATTCTCTTCTCTCTTTCCTTGCCCTAGCCCTTCTTTCTTTCCTTCTTTCCTACTCTCACATAAACACACTTATCATCCTTAACTCATGCATTGCCTTCTGGGAATGATCTTATTTTGAATGTTGGAGACTTTATAACAACACAGAGATAGATGGCTTCAATTATTAAGCTTTCATTGGGATTCTTTTTGGCTAGATAGGATTTGTCAGAATTTATTTGGCTTGGCTTAGAAAATTCAAGATCACACTGAAATTTCAGGGCAGTTATCCCTTCCACATCATGACTTTCCCCATTGTGGGTTCATCATATAGTGAGTCAGCATAAGAAATTAAATGGGAATTTTGGGACATTTTTGCAGAAGTCACAGATGACATGTGAAGACCAGCAGATGACACAAAAAAGTCTAGAATACATAATACATAAAGTATATAAATACATAAAATATATAAATACATAAGTATAGTATTGTATAATGTTAATATATTTTATTTTTTAATGCCATAATAATTCAGACTTCTCTTGAACAAAGATCAACATTTTTATAAAGATTTCCTATACTGTTGGGGGTACTGTGCTCCCAGTATCTATGATATGAAAGAGATACTTGTATTGATGGTTATCAATGCCAAATCCATTAATCCCTTTGATAGCTACAAGAGTACCAAGTTCTGCTTAGTTTTACTCACTGAAGCAACCTTTTAAAAATTCCTTTGTGATCATAGATCTAGAGTTAGAAAATACCTCAGAATTCATTAAATGTTGATCAGAATTGTTGATCTGATCAACTGATCAGATCAGTTGAACACCTAAAATTGAACAGAATTCAACTAATGAAGCACATTGAGATTGTCACTTGGCCAAAAGTATATAGCACATGGTAGAGAGTTTCTAATCAAGCCTTTGACTCAGGCTTCCTTTTCAGTCAGTAAAGGCCTTATCACTATGTATCTGAAAACTGGTTAACTCTTTATTATGGAAATTGAATAATTAGAGAGTATGTCTTTGAAGATACACTAAAATATAAGCTTTTAGGGACAAAGAAGATTATATTTTTCTTTTTCTTTACTTGGTATAGAATTTAAAAATATGCAAAATGTCTTACATATATGATCTCATTTGATATTCAGAATTACTTTGTAAGGTAAATATTGCTATTCATTAATATCCATTTTAAGGATAAGAAACTAAATCTAGTATTGGGTAAATGACTTGCCTACTGTTGTGTGTTGGGTGTAAGTTATCTGAGACAGGATTTGAAAGGTGTTCTCTCCGACGGGAATTATTGACAGTATTAATCAATGATACTCTCTGTCTTCAGGATCTAGCACAATGTCTGCTACACAGCAGGTTCACATTTGCCATCTCGCTCAAAGCATCTTTAGTTCTATAATTATATGTTTTAGTGTCCTTGTAATTAGAAAAACTTTGGTTCATGTTTTGCTCCTAAAATATAAAGGTAGTGTGACTCTGGACAGGTTGATTAAACTTTCAGTAGTTTTAGCAACTTTATAAGACCATAAATTTCAAAGAAAGCACAGACCTGCATTAGTCAAGGGAGTTTCCTTATTTGGGAATTCCCTAAATCAATGAAATCTCAGATCTAGTTTATATCATTATCTATATTGATAATTCCCACAATTGTTGTTCTATCAGAAAAAGTATGGAGTGAAATTCAATCCCAAAGGAACATATGTCATAAATAAACTTAAATTTATATGCAGGCTTATACTTTATCTGTCTCAGTTTGTTGTGTATATTTGTGTATAGAACCTAGAAAAATTGCCTAAGTTTACATGGTACAAAGAATTTTGTTTTAATAGCACATGAAAGCAACATTCTTTGAATGTTGTGAAAATCAGTTCAAATTATTATTTCTGTTTCACTGAATTGCTCTGTTATTGGGTTGTCATACAAATGGAAATTTTGATGGTCCCTTGATATTGCTGCCATGCAATATCATATATTCTTTTGGAACATATTGGCTTTTACTTCATACAATCAGATAAAGTAACAAGCTGAGCTTAAATTATCCATACCATATGTTGTATAATTATAGCTTGACAAATCACTCTAAAGGCATTTTTAAATTTTCTATTCACTTTATTTTCTAACATACAGTTTAGAAATCTTTTCTGAATTATAAACTAGCAAACCTATAGAGTACACAACATGAAGAGAAAATGGAAGGGGAAAGAAGGAGGGACTTTCTATGAAAAATATTTCAATGATTAATATCGTAAGCATTTGGAAGTATGGTTTCAAATTCCTGAAAAGGCCTACATGGCAATTTTGCCAGCACATAGACTGTTTTGTCAAATATTTTTACTTGTTCCAGGTTTTCTGGACAACTAGAGAGTGATATCTATTCCCAATGTTTCTTTAGCTATGCTCCTCTGATCATCAAATTGGGTCTGAATTGGTTCCATTTCAGTGCATAAATACAGTATGCAATTCTGCTGTTTTGAAGTGATATTGACAATTGTTACAAGCAGACTACAGGAACAACATAACAAAGAAAGGTAACTGACAGGCAAAATTCAAAAGCATAGAATTGTAATCTTTCAGATTTAAAAGAAAATGCCTTGATTACTTAAGGATACTAGGTGCTCTTCCAATCAGACATTGGTTCCAGGTGACCCTGCACAATTTTGTAAGGATGAGGGAAAAAAAGAACAGAAAGGTGAATTTAAATGAAATGTTTTTGGTTTCATCAAATTCTTAAAATTTCAGTAAGTAAAACATGTATTCCAAATACATGGTATTCTATGGTACAATATCTTGAATAACAAACTGGATTTTTTCACTTAGGTTTCAGAGTTATATAATCATTGTCTCTAGGTAAAATAAATAACATTTTATTATTATCATCATAGTTATCACTAGTATCCTTTCCCTTTCCCTGGAAAGATACCACATATAATAATCATTATATTATATATTTGTTTTTTATTGAAAAGAATAAAAATATCATGGGGTAATGTCTTAGCCCATGAGTGATTTGGATATATGATGCAATGTTGCACATAGATATCAGCCTTACTCTCTCTTCCAGAGTCATGAAATCCAGTGGCAAGACAAAAGTTAGAATAACTAAAAATGGTCTAGAATTATATTCAGCCACTTTCACAGTCTTTGGAACAATTGCTGTCTTTAGCCCATTCTGTCAGGGCAAGTCTTCTTATGATTGGGCTAGAAATCTCCTAATTCACCAGCAGGTTTGAGACCTTCAGTTACCCTCAACCTATTTTAGCTTGTCTGCAGGGATGGTTTTATCAGAATGAGACTGCTAAGCGTGCTACACTTGGAGTCATAGATGGAAGAGAATAAGATGGAAGTTAGAAATTAAAGGCATATGGGCAGCTCTGAAAAGATCTCAGCAAATCCTAATACAAGAATTCTGATATGTATATATAAATACAATACTTTTTAGAACAAAATCAGCACCACTGATTGAGAGATTGAAGCAGTTGAAAATATATATGTATTATGTTGCAACACAAAGAGGTGAATTGGGGATATTTTCTCAATTTTTTTTCATGCTTAGTCTCTATAATTTTGTTATATTCACTTTTTTTCTATCATCGCTTTTTTCCATTTACTTTGCTGTTGTTGTTTTCTATGTTTTTCTTGGCTCTGCTTACTTAACTCTGTATCAGTTCACATATATCTTTCCATGCATCTTTATATTCAGCTCATATATCATTTCGTACAGTATAATAATATTTCATTACATTCATGTACCACAAATTTCTTAACCCTTTTCCAATTTATGAATATCTATGTTATTTCTAAATTTTTTCTATCACAAAAAAGTGCTGTGATGATGATTTGTTATATATTTCCCACCCCCTTTTAAGGCAACAATTCCCATGTAGTTAAATTTCTGGTTTATAGGTTATGAATATTCTAGTCATTCTATTTGCATACTTCCAAATTGCTTTCTAAAATGCCTGTACTATTTCTTGGCTCCATCAACAATGTATTAGTATTTCTATGGTTCCCCAAAATTTTCAGCATCAACTGATTCAATTTCCTGTTTTCTTTGCTAATTTGCAAGGTTGTCTAGTGTAACTTTAATTTTTGTAAAATATTCTTTGAATTTTTTGTGTATGGATATTACCAGGAAATTTGTAAGTACTTATAATTTCTATCAATAATAATATTAATATTATTATAGATGTCAATATTAAGGACCAGATATTAAATAGGCATTTCATTACATATATGCCAAATTTGCTATTTTAATACTCCATTGTTCTGATGATCTCATCAAATACATCTTTTTTCTTCAACAAAGCAGATTATAATTCCTTTATTACTGTCCTATCTGCACAACATCTATTGACATTCTCCTATAAGTGTGCTACAGGATTTGGAATTTGATATTTAATTAGTATTAATGCTGTCCATTGTCCCAATATGCTGTAAGTTTTCTTTTTGTTACTAATAGAGTACATAAGATATTGGTTACCTCTCAATTATGACAAATGGCTAGCTCTTTTTTTTTGTTGTTATTTTTATTAGATTTATTAGTGAATTTCAAAATCTAACTGTTCTCATATGGCTTTAATTGTCCCCAATAATTTTGAATCCATTATCTAAATTTATATTTTGTTTCTTCTCTTAATAATACTAAATGAAATCTTACAGATGGTAAGCACATAATAATTAGTTAAGTGGCTAAATAAGCTTTGAAATAGTCAAGTTCAGTTTTCCACACAAAACAGGTGTCTTCCATCTGATTGACTAGATGTCTTTTTCCTTGCTCTTCTTATCAAATCTTACTTTTTAATGTCAAGTTAAAGTCCCAGCTTCTTCTTTGAAGGATTTCTCAAATATTCTGTTACCCAGGGATTTATTTCTACTCTTAATCTTAGCCCTCTAGGCTTCCATTTCTTCACCTACAAAATGAAGTACTTAAAAACAGATCATTTCTAAGGTCCTTTCCAACTTTAAATCTCTAATGCTTTGATAAAACACTTATATATTGTTTTCAAATGATGTGTGAATTCATGAAACCAAGAAAAATCTAAGCTTGTTGGCAGATTCAGAGTAGTTACCCAGCTGAAATATCCCAACATTCTCCTTACAACGATTTTAAAATAACACCTCAAGTTGAATTTTGTAGTGGTAGAGCCAATAAAACATTGAAGTGAGTCATTTTTCTGGCCTAAGAAAACTTAAGAGGTCAACAGACATTTATGACATTTGGGGAAAGTCCAGGGCAAAGCACATATTCAGTGGCAACTAAGCATCAGTTTCAAGAACTTTCAATCCAGAGAAGGTAAGAGTTCAGAAAGCTGATCAGGAAGATATTGTAGCATAGCCTTTGTTGGCACTGTATACAATCAATTCTGATTGGCAATTTTCTTGCTAGTTCCAGGGTGGAGAAGAATACTGGTAGGTGGTCAAAAGAAAACAGGGTTAATGGTTGTAGGTCCAAAGCAAAGATGAGTACACATTACTACAGGGCATGAGGAGCCTTCCTGGTAAAGACCAGAGCACATACCAGAAGAACAGTGACCATACCTCTCGCAGGATAACACCACATTGGAAGCACCAAGATCTTACATACCTCCAGAAATAGCTCTGAAAACAGGAGCATGAAAAAGCCTGAAGCTTGGTAAAGTGTCTCACCATCCCCAAGAAAGTAGAGTTAAACTTTAACATAAAATTCAAAATCAACAAATAGATTGGAATAATGAGCTAACAGCAACAACTAAAAATAATAATTTGACCATAAAAATCTACTACTGTGACAGGGAAGAGCAAGACATACATTCAGATAAAAAGAACATTGTGAAAACAGCTACAAAAAAACCTTGAAGAAAATTGCTAATTGAACAATCAATCAATCAAGGATTCCTGAAAGCATTAAAGAATGATATGAGTGGTAGAGGAAAAAATGGAAAACAAAGAGTGATGAAAGGAAATTTTGGAGAATTAAAAGTGTGGCAAAAAAGATGCTTGAAAACTGTTAAATAAATAATAACTGGGGAAAGTGTAGGAGAGAAGAAGAAAATTTTGAACTCAAAATTTGAAAAGAAAACAATGTTAAAAATAAATAAATGGTAACTTTAAAAGGTTCTTTGTAAAAAAAAGAATACAGAGAGAGGGTTCTGTGAAGATGTTGGAATATATTGATAAATTTCAAGCTCTCCCTATATAGAACGAATAGAACAAATTTGCACCTCAGGGCTAACATAGACTGAAGAAAAATCAAGACTTGAAGCAGAGCAGAGGCTGTCCTGCTACTACTTGAAGATCTGAAAAAAAAATTTAGGCCTAGGGATTAACCTATCTGAAGAAGCACAAACACCTCCAAGCTAGCTCTGCAGAAACATTAAGTGGGAACGCCTGGGGCTAGCTGGGTATGGCTGGACCCTTAGCCGAAATCACAGACATTTTCACCTCCCAGATTGTTAATTGAATAGGGGTTTGAGTTGAGGAAGGTAAAGTCAATCTTGGCTGACTGGAAATGCCAGGCCCAGCTCTGATGCTGAGATGCAGTCTGGGCAAGAAGGAACCAGTAGCTGGTGAGTGCAGAAGTTGTGGGATAGGGACTTTGCTGACTATGGACATTTGTAGGAGGATGAAGCTCTTGGTTTGGGGTTCTTAGTCATAGTGAGAAGCTGAAGGGATGCTTGAGGCACCATCCCCCAACCCATGAATAGAGGTGTTTACACAAATACCCCTTATTTAAAAAATGAATTGGCAAAGAAGAAAGAATTCTACCATTGAAACATATTATGGGAACAGGAAAGACAAGGATTTATCTCCAGAGTAGGATTACAACACAGAGGAGAACATTTTAGTAAAAAAAAAAAAAAAAAAGCTTCTATCCCAAAGAGTAACATGAAATGGCTCATGTCCAGAGATAATTTATAGAAGAACTCAAAAAAATTAAAACTCATTTAAAAAATTGAGGAAAAACAATAAAAAGTGCAAAACACATTAAGATTATGAAAAAATATTTTCTAGAAAATAATGGTTTGAAAGTTGGAATTGGGTAAGGGGAAGGCAGTGAAGCTATGAGAAACCAAGAAAAAACAAAATAGATTATAAAGAATAAGAAAGCAGAACAGAATGCAAAACATTTTATAAGATGAATGACAAATCTAGAGAACAGATGAAGAAGAGGAAATATAAGAATAATTGGACTGCGAGAAAGTTGTGACCAAAAACAGAACTTTGATATAATAATGCAGAAAATAACCCAAGAAAATTGTCCTGGGGCGATAGAACATATGGGAAAAATATAAATAGAAAAAAATCCGCCAATCACCACCTCAAAAAGATCTTTTGTGGAAAACATACAGGAATATTATTGCCAATTTTGGAACTCACCAGATCAAAGAAAAATTTTTGCAAGAAACAAGAAAAAAACTTCAAATATCCTGGAGCTATAATTAAAATTGTACAAGACTTATCAGCAGCTACAATAAAATACCACAGTTCCTGGAATCATATCTACCAACAATCAAAAGAATGAGGCCTACAGAAAAAAAAAAATCATACCCAGCAAAATTATCTATAATTCTGAATGAGAAAAAAATGGACCTTCAATGAACTTGCAGATTTCAGGTCTTTCTGTCAACTAAACTGAACTTAACAAAAAAATTAACATAAAAAACCCAATATCAAAGATCAGTTTTAGCGAACTTAATATAGACAAACTATTTAAACATGGACAAATTGTTTACATGGAGAATATATAATATGTCTTTAAAATTCACATCAATAATAGGGTAACTCAAAAGAAAGATTGATAGAGATAAGATAAAAGTAGTAATCATGTTATACAAATGAAGTGAAGAAGAAGAATAGACATGGGGATATTAGAGGGGGAGAAGGGCTTATACTTCTGAAAACCTACTCATGTAGGGAATGGATTCAATAGGGAACACTACATATATATCATGAAGAGCATAGCACTCTCCAAAGTCTATAAAGAAATAAGAAGGTAGGCACAGGTGGATGAGGAAGCAAAGGGTAAGGGAAGAAGACAAGGTAGGGATCCCTGGGTTGGGAGGAAGTTAAGTAATAGTTAGCCAAGTTATGGAACAGAATTTAATTAAAGAGTCAGTAGGAATAGAAAAGACAGGAGTGTATGTGGGGTATGTGTGTGTGTGCATGCATGTATGTATATATCTACATATTTATAATATACATATGTATGCACACACATATATACATATATATGCATAAATATAATTAACTATAGGTTGCTTGGGGATGGTGCTGAGGATGAAAGGGGAGAAAAAGAAAAAAAGGAAATAAGGTAAGCAAAGAATAATTTTAAAATAAGTAAAGAAAAATGGATGTTCATGAATATAATATCTTCTACTAGTATATATATGTATATATAGTTTCTTGATTTAGAAATTTATTATTATATATTTTGAATCCTCCCTGATGTTCTGACAGTCTTCTTTTTTTTTTTGTTTTATTTTATTTTATTTTGTGTTCCTTTTCTGTTTTTTTTCTTACTGTTTTTTCAAATAAAACAAAATTAATTTTAAAAAAAGTAAAAAGGGAATAAAAGCCTTTAGAGTCTTAGAATCTCATTTTCTTCTTCCTTAGTCCCACAAAATCTAGCACAGTAGAAATAATAAATAATAAATATTGATATAGCACTTGCAGGGTACAAAATAAATCCACATAAATCCTCAGCATTTTTATACATCATCAACAAAATCCAATAGCAAGAGATGCAAAGAGAAATTCCATTGAAAATAACTGTCGATAGCATAAAATATTTGGGAATCTGTCTACCAAAGGAAAGTCAGGAACTATATGAGCAAAACTACAAAAAACTTTCCACACAAATAAAATCAGATTTAAATAACTAGAAAAATATTAAGTGCTCTTGGGTAGGCCGAACAAATATAATAAAGATGACAAATCTCCCTAAACTAATCTGTTTATTTAGTGCTATACCAATCAGATTCCCAAGAAAATATTTTAATGATCTAGAAAAAAATAGCAACAAAATTCATATGGAAGAACAAAAGGTCGAGAATCTCAAGGGAATTAATGAAAAAAAAAATCAAATGAAGGTGGCCTAGCTGTACCTGATCTAAAACTATATTATAAAGCAGCAGTCACCAAAACTATTTCATATTGGTTAAGAATTAGATTAGTTGATCAGTGGAATAGGTTAGGTTCACAAGACAAAATAATCAATTACAGCAATCTAGTGTTTGACAAACCCTAAGATCCTAACTTTTGGGATAAAAATTCAATATTTGACAAAAACTTCTGGAAAATTGGAAATTAGTATGGCAGAAATTAGGCATGTAGCCACATTTAACACCATATACCAAGATAAGATCAAAATGGGTCCATGGTTTAGGAATAAAGAATGGGATTATAAATAAATTAGAGGAATATAGGATAGTTTACCTCTCAGACTTGTGGAGGAGGAAGCAATTTGTGACCCAAGATGAATTAGAGATCATTATTGATCACAAAAGAAAATTTTGATTATATCAAATTCAAAAGCCTTTGTACAAACACAACTAATGCAAACAAGATTAGAAGGGAAGCAATAAACTGGGAAAACATTTTCACAGTTAAAGGTTCTGATAAGGCCTCATTTCCAAAATATATAGAGAATTGACTCTAATTTATAAGAAATCAACCCATTCTCCAATTGATAAATGGTCAAAGGATATGAACAGAAAATTTTCAGGTGATGAAATTGAAACTAACCACTCATATGAAAGAGTGTTCCAAATCACTATTGATCAGAGAAATGCAAATTAAGACAACTCTGAGATACCACTACACACCTGTCAGATTGGCTAAGATGACAAGAAAAAATAATGCGGAATGTTGGAGGGGATGTGAGAAAACTGGGACACTGATGCATTTTTGGTAGAGTTGTGAATAAATCCAACCATTCTGGAGAGCAATCTGGAATTATGCCCAAAAAGTTATCAAACTGTGCATGCCCTTTGACCCAGCAGTGCTACTACTGGGCTTATACCCCCAAGAGATACTAAAGAAGGGAAAGGGACCTGTGTGTGCCAAAATGTTTGTGGCAGCCTTGTTTGTAGTGGCTAGAAACTGGAAAATGAGTGGATGCCTATCAGTTGGAGAATGGTTGGGTAAATTGTGGTATATGAATGTTATAGAATATTATTTGTTCTGTAGGAAATGACCAGCAGGATGAATGCAGAGACGCTTGGAGAGACTTACGTGAAATGAGCAGAACCAGGAGATCATGATATACTTCAACTATGATACTGTATGAGGATGTATTCTGATGGAAGTGGATTTCTTCAAGAAAGAGAAGATCTAACTCAGTTTCAATTGATCAATGATGGACTAGAAGCAGCTACACCCAAGGAAAGAACACTGGGAAATGAATGTAAACTGTTTGCATTTTTTTTTTTACTTCTCAGGTTATTTCTACTTTCTGAATCCAATTCTTCCTGTGCAACAAGAGAACTGTTAGGTTCTGATCACATATATTGTATCTAGGATATACTGTGACATATTTAATATGTATAGGATTGCTTGCCATCTGGGGGAGGGGGTGGAGGGACGAAGGGAAAAAGTTGGGACAGGAGTGTAAGGGATAATGTTGTAAAGAAAATTTTTTTCAAAATAAAAAAAAAAAGAAAATCCCAAATTGGGTCACAAAGAAAAAAATTATCTAGTTAGTTTATGTATTGTATTTTACCTTGCTTAAAGGATAATATGTTAAGTTTGAACTTCTTTACATAGTAAATGAAAAAACAAAGTTGAGAATATTTAGGAGGCTTTAATATATTTATTTTCTTTTGGGGGAGGGAAGAGTAATTAATAAACTATCTGCTAGGTAAATAAATTCTTTCCTCCCCAATGGCAAATTTATTTATTAATTCATTTTTAATTCATTCCACCAAACATGAAGGCCCATTGTAAGCCTTGTGCTATTGGTCATAGAAGTGGATCACTCAACAAACACCAGTGAGACTCATCTGAGAACAGTTTTATCATTTGTATATATTGATCCAAATGTAAAACATTGAAGGTAGCCCAGAGTTGCCTAATATGAACAGCTGATAAACCAAAGTAATACAGCAAAAGACTTCTATTTAAGAGTCAATCTTGACCAGATTAAAAAAATCACCACCTATATGTAGATAAAAATTCATTAAAAAGTTTCTAATTCTTTAGGAAAAACACATAATTTCTTTAATATTTCAACAAGAATTTCTAAATTTTCCATTTATAACCAATTTTTATCAGTACTTTGATTGCAAGCAAGGGATTAGATTATTTTCCATTTAGGATGCAGAAATTAACATAAAACTTCTTTCAAAACCATTGCTAATTATAGAAATCTACATTTTATCATACCAAATGAACTAGGTATCCAATCCAGTATCTTATTTGGGAGCATTGATGGCCAAAAAAAAATAGAATTGTAGATGTAGAACTGAAAGGGACCTGAAAGGTCTTCCTTATTTTATAGATGGATGAACCTAGAGAAGGGAAGTGATTTGTCCAAAGTCATATAGCACATTAAACAAAAGAGAAAGATTTAAACTAGTATTGTGTCAATATTCTTTTTAGTGTCAATTTCAGTCTTTGCATATATTCTTTTGTCAAGTACAAATGTTCAATTCCTCGGAAATAAATGCAAATCTTAAATTTTAAGATGCTTTGGTAGTACCTCACAGTAGCAATTTCAAAATTACTTGTATTTATTTTATCTTCTAGCCAAAAATTGGCCAAATATATTATCTGTATATTATAATAGCAGTCAATGAAAGCTTGACCATCTAAATGAGGATGAATTAGAATTAGGAAAGATCTGAAAATCTTTGTTATTATTAGTAATTTAAAAAAGTCTTTCTCCTACTATTATTTTCCTCTGATATTTTGTTATGTTTATTTTTTCTTATTGACAAATTTCTTAGAGTGTTTTGTATTGAGATGGTCCAATAAAAAGCAAATTTGATAATTAAATAATGTAGTGAGAACAAAATTACCCTTAGTAGAGGTATTGTTTATATTGGGTGATGAGATTTTTCAATAAAATATTTTGAAAATGAGCATATTATTAGAAAGATAAGGGGGGCAGAACCTGAGAAAATTTGATTAGTATTAAACATAATCTTGATTCTTAAATTTTGAGAAAATAGAAGCCAAAACAAAATGAATTTATAAAATTCTAAGGCAAGTTTGTAAATTGAGGAGAGAAAGGGAATAAACAGTGGATTATTGTGTTCATGTAAGATAGGTTTAGCAATTTAACAAGTATATATACATCTATGTGTATCCCTCTGGAAGGCTTTATTTCTGCAAACTACTGAAAGATAAGTCCTTTTCTTTTCTGAGAATTATACTGTTAAGGAAATAGGTTTCTGGAGGGCTGATGACTACCTCTCAAACTCAAAAATGCTTAAAAAATGCTTGGTAATTTTTGATTTTAGGGTTACCCAGAAGGACACCTCTAAAGCATTTCTCAGGACCACTAGTATTGGAACTATTTTCAAAAAAGGAAGAAGAAAGGTAGATTACGGCAGATAAGATCTATAGATCCAGAATCTCTCCTCTCAGTTTCATCTGAGAAAATACTTCTTATTGTATGCCTTTCCTAGAAGTAACCATTTTCTGCTCCTAGAGGGAAGCAAGGGGAAATCATCTCTCTAATTTTCTTTGATGGAGAATATCTGCAGAAGGGAGCACATATGTTGAACTCTATACCTGTGTTCTTTGTGCTTGTCCTCTACAACTTCAGAATGGAAATGAGGAACATCAGGGCCTAGTTACAAGGAACTGAGAATGTCTTTATGAATCTCAGGGCAGAAATAATCAACCTTCACAATTTTGAATAAAGGGTTTACATATGATTTTTTGATCCACAATGAAGAACAAAAAATCATTGACATAATGGCAAACTGGATTTCATAATATAAGGTCCTAACTGCTTCCCCAAAGTTTCATATTGTTCTGTGCCCATCTCTCTTCTTTCCTATTCTTTTAATTACCTGAACATATATGCTTCCCAGCTTCTTAAATATAAACTGAAAAACTCAGCATGGTAAGAGGGGAGGAAGGAGTCGGCAAGAAATTATCTTTACTTTTCTATACTAGCTGCACCTTTGCTGCACCCAAAATTAAGTTGCTGTGACCTCTCTACACAAAGACCTATTTCTCCTCTTGTCTGCTTTTTATTATCATAATTAGTGCTAGTTTCTTCCAATGCCTGCCTCTGCCTCTAGCAGTGCAGGTCTTTTTCATCTTTGATTTAATGTGTCCAAGGAAAATCCTACGAATTTGATTGAGAACTGAAAAGAGCAAAATACTTCCTTGTCTACTTCTGAGACTTTTAGTATGGATCAAAATATAAAAATGGTAGCCTATTCTACTTTTTAAAATTAATACTTTTATTCTTCCTATTATGTCTAGTCAGTGATAGAAATTAAATATAAAATATGACTTGTTTCTCTTCTTTCAGTGTCTGAGAATTGTAGTTCACAGAAAAGAAAGAAAAAGGGCAGAGGATCATACCAGCATGCTGTCCTGGCACCCCCCTTGACAGGTATGATGTAGAGATATAACTAGAGCTCAAAACACCTGCTTGCAGCTAACAGGAAATTACCATGGCAACTACCCTTCTAGAGAATGTAGCCATAAACATTTAAAAACTCAATTGTGTGATAGCTTAAAAAATAAGATTCCTTCTTAAAGTAGCAACTATTTTTCTACAAGGAGTACAAGGTTTCTCAGCTTTCATTTTCAAAACCCTTGTGGAACTTTTCCATGTTTTCCATAAAAAATAATGATTAGTTATGAACTTTATCTTTACATTTTGTTAATTATTATACAAATTGATTTTAAGCCTGGTTTTTCAAGGAAATAAAATTCTGTCTTTTATTGTAGACTGGGCTATTTTGGATTTTTTCTTTGATTGCTATTTATACATCCTTTGCTTTTTTCTATTTTTCTTTTTATGTAATAACAATACTATTGACACCTTTAATATGACATAACTGAAATTTGTATTACAAACCCGGAATTTCTATATCAATATTTATTTTTATTTAATTGTTTTAGTGAATCTTTGAATTAACAATAGATCCAATGATGGAAAACTTTGAGTTTGTTTATGTTCAAAATATCATTCTTCTAGAATACTGAAACTAACTTATTGTTATTATTATTATTCCACTTTAGCCTTCCTAAGAGACCAAGAGGAGAATATCAGCCCTTAATTTTCTCTTGATTAGAAAGTGAGAGTTACCTTGTGAACTTCCTAATACTTCTTCCAATAAGTAGAAGACCTTAGAATCATAACTCTTATCACATAATTCAAGGACAAGTGAACTGTGGTGAATTTTGACTTAAGCATTACATAATATCAGTACCAGTGAAATTGAGGTGTGCTCTTAGATCCAAATATTTCATCTTGAAGTTACCATAGATTTTGTCGAGTTTTCTGGCCACTATATTTCATGATGTGTTTTTAAAAAAATGATTTGCTAACCAATAAAACAACTACTACTTTCTTCAGAATACTTTAAATAGTTATTAAAACATTGATTCTGCATCTTTTGAATGTATGAAGTAGAATAATAGTACTTTATGTTTGTTTTACCATTTTACCTTACTCTTCTGAAAACTGTAAGCTCTTTTCCTTTATAGGTCATGAATTAGATTGAAATCCTTATTTCACATTATAGCAAATGGGTATAAGATCTTCAGGTACATGCTGATGGTTTTCATTATTTGCAATGACACTTTAGAAGAAAAGCAAAATATTTCCCAACAGCGTATTCAAATGATGGGTGAATGAAATGGAACTCAAGACAAAAATATGACTACAGAGGGAAACCTTATTTTATTAGGAGTTATTCACAATTGCTGGGAAAATTGGAAACTAATATGGCAGAAACTAGGCATTGATCCATACTTAACGCCGTACACCAAGATAAGGTCAAAATGGATTCATGACCTAGGCATAAAGAATGAAATTATTAATAAATTAGAGGAACATAGGATAGTTTACCTCTCAGACCTGTGGAAGGGGAAGGTCTTTATGACCAAAGAAGAACTAGAGATCATTACTGATCACAAAATAGAAAATTTCGATTATACCAAACTGAAAAGTTTTTGTACAAACAAAACTAATGCAGACAAGATTAGAAGGGAAGCAATAAACTGGGAAAATATTTTTACAGTCAAAGGTTCTGATAAAGGCCTCATTTCCAAAATATATAGAGAATTAACTCTAATTTATAAAAAATCAAGCCATTCTCCAATTGAAAAATGGTCAAAGGATATGAACAGACAATTCTCAGATGAAGAAATTGAAACTATTTCTAGTCATATGAAAAGATGCTCCAAGTCATTATTAATCAGAGAAATGCAAATTAAGACAACTCTAAGATACCACTACACACCTGTCAGATTGGCTAAGATGACAGGAAAAAATAATGATGATTGTTGGAGGGGATGCGGGAAAACTGGGACATTGATGCATTGTTGGTGGAGTTGTGAACGAATCCAACCATTTTGGAGAGTAGTTTGGAACTATGCTCAAAAAGTTATCAAACTGTGCATACCCTTTGATCCAGCAGTGTTACTACTGGGATTATATCCCAAAGAGATTATAAAGAAGGGAAAGGGACCTGTATGTGCACGAATGTTTGTGGCAGCCCTTTTTGTAGTGGCTAGAAACTGGAAACTGAATGGATGTCCATCAGTTGGAGAATGGCTGAATAAATTGTGGTATATGAAAATTATGGAATATTACTGTTCTGTAAGAAATGACCAACAGGATGATTTCAGAAAGGCCTGGAGAGACTTACACGAACTGATGCTGAGTGAAATGAGCAGGACCAGGAGATCATTATATACTTCAACAACAATACTATATGATGACCAGTTCTGATGGACCAGGCCATCCTCAGCAACGAGATCAACCAAATCATTTCTAATGGAGCAGTAATGAACTGAACTAGCTATGCCCAGAAAAAGAACTCTGGGAGATGACTAAAAACCATTACATTGAATTCCCAATCCCTATATTTATGCACACCTGCATTTTTGATTTCCTTCACAAGCTAATTGTACAATATTTCAGACTGATTCTTTTTGTACAGCAAAATAATGTTTTGGTCATGTATACTTATTGTGTATCTAAGTTATATTTTAATATATTTAACATCTACTGGTCATCCTGCCATCTAGGGGAGGGGGTGGGGGGGTAAGAGGCGAAAAATTGGAACAAGAGGTTTGGCAATTGTTAATGCTGTAAAGTTACCCATGTATATATCCTGTAAATAAAAGGCTATTAAATAAAAAAATAAATAAAAATAAAAAAAATAAAATAAAAAAAATAAAAAAAAGGAGTTATTCACAACTATGGTGGGGTCTATGGTGTATATAGAATAGTTGTTACTTTTATACATGCCAATACAAGTTACATGCCACAAATTTGAAAGACTTGCAAATGCAATTCAATTCATATGATATTTGTCTCATATTTAAGGTTTTTATGACAATGTTACCTGAATCCCTATTATCCACTGGAATTATTATTACTCTTCTGTCCCTAGCTCTTTTTTATTTCCTTTGAGTGGAAAACAGAAATATGTCTTTGTGCTATAGATGCAGAATACATAATATGTTGGAAGAACAGGAAAGATGTAACTGAAATAACATTGGATTTGGGATAAAAAATAAGCTGTGGGATGGGATAGTAGTTAAAACACTGGGATTATAGTCAAGATAACCTGTATTCAAATATTCACTCAGACACATTTAGTTTGTTATACTACAAGTTGTTTAAACTCTTTGATCCACAGTTTTCTCATCTGTAAAATTAGAAGATGGGGAAACTTAATTTCTGTGAGTCCTTTCCATATATAAATTTACAACCATATGACCTTGCAAGATTCTTGAATTGAGACAGCATACTAACAAAAACACAAAGATATCAATCTTCAGCAGTTAAACATTAGTTATTTGAAATCCTGCAACTTGTTGGTTCATTTCTTTTGGGAAAATCATTTAAATGCAGTAGGTTCAAGGATCTAATAAAGACAACATTACTTTTCTCTAATTCTCTGGGGTGAGAAGAGAAGAATCTATTTGTAAGACCCTAAAAAAATAAGACTCACTATGTACAATGGGTATTCAGCAAATAGGGTTATAGCAGAGAAAAGGAGGAAAATAAACATCTAAAGGCCTAGCTTTTAGAATTTTCTCAAGATTTTCAAGATCCTATCCAAAAAATATGCAAAGATAATACACATTGCTTCCTGAAAATCTCTACTATATTTGTGGGAATCAATGTAGTGACTCTCATAGTTAAAAATATCTAAAAAGAGTTTCCAGAAAGTATCCAGTGATAACAATCCTATAGTATAAGTTCTGTTATTAATTCCCTTTTATATTTGAAGATACTTAGGCATATAGAAGTTAAATGATTTCCCAAAATCAAATAACTAGTATCAGAAGTCAGATTTTAAATGAGTTCTTCCAAATACTAGGACTTACATGAATCTATCTTACATAGAAATCAACTTAATAGCATGGTGAATAGAGCAGAGGACTCAGAAAAACCTGAGTTCAAATCTAAGGTTAGATATTTATCAGCTGAATGATCCAAAGCAAATCACTTAATCTTTTTTTAACCTCATTTTCGTCAACTGTAAAATATGTATAATAATAGCACATACTTCCATACTTCCCACAGTTGTTGTGAAGTCTCAAATGAGATAATACTTATGAACTACCTAGCATAGTATCTGGTACATAGTAAGTGTGTGTGTGTTTGTGTGTGTGTGTGTGTCTTTCCACTGAATAACCTAGATATCTCTTAAGAAAGTTAAAGGCACAGTTTAATTGTAGGTCACTTTTGAAGTGGGGCAAAGACACATTGGGTTGATGAAAGTGAGGAGAGGAATAGCTTCATAATCTATCTTCAGCTTGCAATAACATTAAAGCAATTGGGGGAGTGAAGGAAATGGATGAAGCTGTACTTGGTAAGAATCCCCAAATCTGGCATATTCTAAAAATAGAGAGGGAAATTTCAAACCAGACCTAAACACATTAAGTAACTCCTCCAAATTCCAACATATTTCAGCAGAAAAGAGGTACAAGTGTCTCCAAAACCTAGCTTTTTTAGTATAAATTTGATAGTGTAAGTGTATTTCTTTCTGAATTGAATTATGAGTTGTATTGCACAATTCCTGAAGTCTTTTGAAATTCTAGTATGAGATTTGTAGAGTTTTTAAGATAGGAGATGGTTTCAAGATATTTTTCAGTCCTTTTCCCAAAAACATGGACCATTTAAAATTTTTTTTTTATTTCTCCTCTTTGAAATAACCCTTATTAGATAGCACATAAGAAATGATTGGCTGTAGCATCAAGTTTTCTAAAATAACTATTTAAAAAGTTAATTGACTCAGTTCTTAGAGTGTTCAGTTTTTAGAATGTCTGTTATTCAGAAAACTGTCACTTTGATTCCTACAAAAACATTCCCTGCCTAGGACTCTCAAAAATTCACTACCTTTTTTAGCTTCAGTTTTATTTTTTATAAAATGGTAATATTAATATTAATAATGACAGCATCTACTTCATAGTGCTTTGCAAACATTAAAGTGTTCTATAAATGCTATTATTATTAAAAGCATCAGAAGAGTAGCTTCCTTCGGAGCAATGATTGATGGGTAAGGATAGGTAAATTCCTTATCTTGCCCCTCACAGAATCCCTGAATCTCCATCAGTAGAGATCAATTTTCTGAGATTACAACTCTTTTGAGGTGGTATTCAAACACTCCAGTTTATAACACATATACATACATACACACATATATAAACATAGAGTCTCAGGTCTAATTTTTCCTGCTTATTTTGGGACTCACATTATGAATGATGAGTCTACTATGTTCTTTTGCCAAAACTCTTGTCGATTCAATTATTCTTATCTAATGCAAATGTGTACTATCAAGTAGATAAATCATTTTAATTTCAGAATTTTTTCAATAAATTCACAAAATAAGTGTATAACTATGGGTTTAAATTGTGCCTTGATTTTTTTGTCTGTAAAATGTAGAAGATTATATCATCTATTACGACAGTAAGTAATCTTGTGAGGATTTTAAAATGAAGATATTGATAATATAGAATCTAGTAAACATGAAAAAACTCCTTTGAAAAAATATTCAATATAAATACCCAGGATTATTATTATCTATTTCTAATATTGACTATCCAAAAATAAAGTAAACATGAAATAAAAAAGGAACCTGAAAAACTCCATAATAGATAATAAGTAGCATACCTCATTTGTAATACTATAAAATTTTCCTTTAAGGAAAATCAAGGTAAAATTAGTTTTATTAACACAGTCTGAAGGCTTAATAACTTTCTCAGACTTTATATAAAAATACCTTGCCAACTTTTGCTAAACTATGCATATTTTTATAAGTATTTTGTTTTTTTATTTTTTCTCTCTGTGTGTATGTATGTATGTAGGGATGTATTTACAATGTTGAGAAATTAGAGTGAGAAAAAAATCAATGCTAATTAATTGAGAAAAAAATCACTAACATTACTTTGATTATTATGGCATAGTAGAAAGTCCATTTTACTGGTAAGATTTTGGGCAACAAATCTTTTACTATTTCGATCTTAGCACCTGGGTGAGTTTCTTGACTTTTCTAAATCTCAGATTCTGAATGAATATTTCTAGATAAACAAACTTTGTGTTAATTAGCTTTACAAGTATCATTTTATAATAATATCATTAATACATTAAAACTAAACAAATACCATAGAATTATGTTGAATAGATGTTTAAACCAATCATTCTTTTATACCATTTGCAAAATTATTTCTGCAAGAAGTTCCAGACTTTTGCTTTATTGGTAGTTATCCTAGGAACTTTAAGGTTATGCCAGCTAAGCATAAGCTCTGATCCATTCTACTATGCTTTAAAATACAGAATGACTCAGAACTAGTAGACTGGGTAATTAGTATGTCAAGTGAAGAAAATTATGAAGGGATTCCCAGTCCTCTGCAACTATTTACTACTATTTCTATTATAACAGTACAGACTAGTGAACAATGGAGAAGATGTTTCTAAGAATAACATTGTTTTTAATACAAGCATAAATTTATCTATTAGGACAGAAAAAATTAAATTCTTATCCATAGCCTATTGAGAATATACTATTAAATAGATTCAATTTTGTCAATCTTGATATTTTCTCTATAAATTAATCCAAAGAACTAAAGGAAGTTGCAGCTAAATGAAAGTTTGCTAAAATTTCTCCTTACAAAGACAAATAAAATAATTACTCTTTTCTTATTCCCAAAGGCAAAAAGATTCATCTCTGAATATTGGTCAATTTATATGAAACTGCTGATACTAGGTTTCTGTAAAAAGGTCTCCAATATAACAGATGAAATGTATATGTAAGCATCTGTAGTAGAAGATGAAAAAAATGAAAAAAAATCTTTGAAAAACTCAATATTAATTCCCATATCAAAACAATATATACACTAATAATTGGTAACTTCAAAATGAATGCAGGAGTCAACAAGATTCATGAAAAATACATTGGAGAACATAATTCAAAGAAAGGGTCAAAGACCAATGACCACAAAATAATAATTGTTAGTATACATTATGAATACATAATTTGAGCAAATAATTTGAAAACACTGGTCATGGTAATAATTGAATAATATCTCAAAAGGAAAATAAGAATTTTACTGATAGAAAAGTAGTCATTATTTGGGTGTTATGAACCAATCAGCAACTCATGTAAAGTCAGAACAATAACTTAGAATAAGCATACAATTCATATAAAACTAAATTATTAGACATGAAAAAAGTTCTACAACTATTAAAATGAATCCCATATGAAATATTTACATAAGTTGACATTAAAATATAATTGGTGATTTAAAGGAAAATAATTTATATTGCTTCAAATGAAAGTTTTAACTATAATATGATCTAAATTACCAGGAGACCAAAGGCTATTCAAAAGTTATTCAGCAAAAACCTGAATTATACCTAAGTACATTTATTGTCATATAAAATTAAGGTTTAGGAAGAGTGTGTATATTTGTCTCTGTCTCTGTTTCTCTCTTTCTCCACATATATCTATCTACAAATATACATATATGTATATATGTCTTTATAGCTATGTTTGCATATTCTAATGTGTTTTGTACATATAACATAGATGACTGCCAATAACTTGAGTAGCAATGTTAATATAACATGTACATATTATTAAATGCCATCAATACAAAAACTGACTTCTGATATTTATTGTTTCTATAATATAATAATTTTATTGTTCTTGCTAATAAAATTAAATATTTTGAAGCAATACTTCCTTTCAGCTGTCATATCTGTCTTATATATGTGTACACAAATCAAATAAAAATCTCAACAGACATATTTCTTTAGTTTAAGAATTGATTTTTTGCAGTTTTTCTAATTGTTTTATTTTTCTGATTATACATTTACATTAACTTGTTGAATATACATTTCTTTATGAAATGTGTTGAGAAAGAAAAATCTGAACAAAAGGGAAAATAAGAGGAAAAAAGAGAAAAAAGAAGTGAACATAGTCCATGTTGATTTACATTCAATTTTCATAGTTCTCTTTTTGGATACAGATGCCATTTTCTGCCAAAGTCTGTTGGGTTTGCTTTGGATCACTGAACCACTGAGAAAAACCAAGTCTTTCATAGATGATCATCACACATTATTGCTGTTATTGTATACTATGTATTCTGGTTCTGCTTATTTTTCTCATGTAAATTTTTCTAGGCCTTTCTAAAATCAGCCTGTTCATTGTTTTTTATAGAACAACAATATTCCATTATTTTCCTGTACTTATCGAATCATTTCCCAATTGATGGACATCTACTCATTTTCAATTCCAATTCCAATTCCAAAAAGAGCTGCTACAAACATGTTTTCACATGTGCGTCCTTTACCCTCCTTTATGATTTCCTTGGGATACAGGCCCTAAGGACTGATTTTTGTTTGATTATAGTATATTCTATTTACTGAAAAATATACACACATGTGTATGTGTATACATATATATATATATATATATATATATATATATGTGTGTGTGTGTATATGTGCATGCATATATTGATGTGTATTTGTATCACATATTTGTTATTGTTATATATGTATATATGTGTGTATGCAGTTGTTTAATCCTTTTAGTCATGTCTGGCTCTTTGAGAACTCATTTGATTTTTTTCCAGGCAAAGATATGGAGGGTTTTGGTTTTTTCTTTTTTAGTGGATTAAGAGAAGCAAGGTTAAGTGATTTTCCCAAGGTCACACAGTAGTAAATATCAGAAGCCATATTTAAACTCAGGTCTCCCTGTCTCCAGAACAAGCATCTATTTACATACTGTGCCCCCTAGATGCACAAGGCTCAGGCCTGACAGAAAGACTAATCTTAAAGATTCAAATACAGTCTCAGACTCTCTCTGTGTGACCCTGAGTAAATCAGTTAATCCTACTTATCTTAGTTCCTCTTCTGTAAAATGATCTGGGGAGAAGGAAATGAAAAACCATCATCTTCATCAAGAAAAACTTAAGAGATGTCAGAGCTGAATATGATTGAAATTACTGAACAATCACCACCACACACACATTCACACATACACACACACTCACATGTGTTTATGTTTAAAAACAAATATATGCACAATAAACATATATACATATGTTCATATATAAAATATTGAGAAATACATAATATATAAAATGTATAAACATAAAAACATGTATACATACAACATATTTGCACATGCACATACTTAAAATGTATGCATATATACAGATATTTATATGTATGTAAATTTCATATATATATTTGTGTACTATATGCATTTATATGCATGTATATATATGAATATATATTTATTCATGCATCCATTCAGATAAAGAGACTCTTACTAAATGACAACTGCCAGTATAGTATAAAATTAATACAGCCTTCATAGAATTTTTAATTAGATAGGAGAATATGACAAATGTAAAAAGGAATATATGAAAGTAAATGTGTATACACATGTTTTTACATATAAATCTATATTTGTAGGTAGTATATATGATCATATATGTTTAGTATATTTACAAATTTATATATGTAAGTATATTTATAAATAAGCATATATATTTGTATGTAAACAACTATTTTAGTTTTGATTCAATTCACATTGACCTCTGCTATAATAAATGAAACTAAGACGGAGGCACACTGAACCTAAGTGCTTGTGCTTAATTTGTTTGTTCCTTTAGTTCAAGAGGGACTCAATTTGTTTTCTTGACAGCTACTTAAGGAGTTTGTGCAAATTAATATGGTCAACAAAATAAGTTTATCTAAAAAGCAAATTTAGGATCAAGATATTGCTCACAAATTATGCTTTGTACCCATTTATTATATGTCTGGACTACTGTTGTTGTTGTCTTGTAACGTCAGCCTAAATGTCTCACAAAGTCTATTTTAGATGAACTTCAATTATTCAATCAAATTGGTGTGAACTGTTAGCTTCTCATTTAGATACTAAGGTCAGAAGCAATACAGTGAACTAACAGATTTGAATTATAGGCTTTTTAGTCTGTTTTTGGAGAATAGTGAAAAAGAAAAGACTACAGGGTTTTAGCTCAATTTTTGTTACTCATTTTATCAGCCACAATATTTTATGTAGTATCTAAAATAGATACTATAATAAAAAGCTATTGTGGTGTTTTTTATCCTTTATAATCTAAGAGGCCTAATCGTAGCTATGTAGAAGAAAACCAAAATTAAAGTCTTATTTTATTTATACAAATAGTCACCATGTCATTTTTTTTCTTGAATTGTATGCTTATTTCATTGCTCTCTATCAATCTCCTCATGAACATGTTAGGAATATTTATCTACAGAATAGTATTGGGACAAAATTCTAGTCACAGCAGATTATCCAATAAGAGAAAATCAGTCTTCAAATAGAACTTTCCTTTTAATAGAATGAATCTTTGAACTTAATTTTTCCTTGAATAGATTGAAAGTTAAGATAATTTTAAGGAAGATAAGACAGAAAGAAGCCCTTCATTTCAAAATGATGTTGAAATTGAAAATAAAAATAGATGCAAAAAGACTTTAAGTACATTTATTAACAACGAAGTCTTGTTATTGTAATGCAAGTAAAATGGGGATGTATTAGTATATTGAAAACTTCTAAGAAAAGTCATTTGGTGCAGTTAACAAAATAATAGAAAAAGAAGACTGAGATGCAAGAATTATCAATTTAATTTTGTAGATGTTAGAGACAGGATTTGAGCACAGTTTTTTCTGACTCAGGACTTTCTAAACACAATATCATATTTAGAATTATTTCAAGCAAAAATTTTCCTACAGCTTGGATAATGAATTTCAAAATAGAAAATTCTTTGAAGAATCTATTTTATTTATTTATTTTTTTTGGAAAGGAATTTTTTTTAAAGTCTCATTAAATTAAATTGGAAACTGCTACACAGTTTCACAGTACAAAGGAAAAAAAAAACTTAATTTTTTTCTATGAAATAAATTCATTAATATTTTTGCACAGTCCTATAGAAAGAAAATATTATTGACTTAATAAACATGTTTTAATAGAAAATTAAATGTGAGTGATAAATAGATCATGTATACATATTTACTTATGTACTTTATATACATACATACTCATGTACATCAATCTATAGATAGTGAAGTGTAAAATGCATATTTTTCATTTTCATGGCAATAACTGATCAAAATCTATTTTTCTATAAATCTCTTTCCAAATACTATGATGTTCACTACCCTAGCTACAATAAAGTGGCTTGTTATTTCATTTGTATTAGAGCTGCCTTTTTATAAATGAAAATAGAAACAGATGACACACTTTTAGTATATCAGTTGCATTAAACTTCTATATTCTATATTTGGATGTTCCTAAAATCTATGATTATTTTGCATGAACACAAAGCTTGAAAAGTAGACCATAATGCTATAGGTATCTACCCCTCCCCCCACCCTTTCCTGTATTTTCCAATGACAAATAATAGGTTCCACACATTTGTACTCAAATGGTAGCGAGCCTAACTATGGAAGCAGGGAACTGGATGCATATGTTCTTTGGTACTACAAATTTATTTCATATTTTGGTCAATGAAATAGAATCTGGTTTATAATTTTTTTTAGGGGGGAAGGCAGGGTGAAGGAGGCCAAACCTTTGAATTAATTGTTATAGAAAATTTATATCAATTCAGATTATCTCCAGCTTTTCAATGTATAATTTTTTAGAATTAACTGAGGCAATTTAAGATCTAGTGACTTGTCTCTGATCACAGTTAGTATGTGATATAGACAAGATTTCAGGCATCTCTTCTAGACTCAAAGAGAGAGGATTTAAAGTTACACCCAATCCGCAAATTTCCCATAATTTTCATATCTGTAGACTTTTATTTAATCTTTATCATTTTGGACCTCTCTGTAAGCATATGACATTCATGACCAACATTTCTTCCTGTATGTTCTCTCTTTTTTCAGTTTACATGAAACTATTGTTTTTTAGATCTTCAAAGTCTAACTTCATTTTCTGAGTTTAGCCAAGTTGACTTTAATTTTTTAAAAGTCCCCATTGTGTGCCAGGCATTAACATTGAGGAGAATGGAAATGGCTTCTTATAAAATGTGTAATTATAGGTGTAAGTATAGTGATACTCGACAGCCAAGGAATTAAATCAGTCTAACAGGGTGCATAAATAACAAGATGATAAATATTGGTAATGGGCTGGCAAAGGATTCTCTGTCTTCAAGGGGAGGCCAGGATAAAGTGACTGTAAGGAGATGGAAAGAATGATTATAGTTTAACTTATCATCTTCTCATAAACAAATTAGAAGAGCAAAGGACAAATTACCTAGCAGATCTTTGGAGAAGAGAGGAATTTATGATCAATTTATGATTGTGTAGAATATTATAAAAGGCAAAATGAACTTTGATTACCTTAAATTAAAAAAAGATTTTGCACAAAAAAAGCAACAGAAACAAGAATAAAAGGAACGTACAAAAGCTGGGAAAATAATTTTACAATCAATGTTTCTAATAAAGATCTCATTTCTAAAATATATAAAGAACTCTATCAAATTTTTAAGAATACAAGTCATCCCCCAATTGATAAATAGTCAAAGATATGAACAGACAATTTTCAGATGAGAAAAATAATTCCATCTAAAGTCATATGAAAAAATTCTCTAAATCAATATTGGTCAGAGAAATGCAAATTAAAACAACTCTTAGGTACCATCTCACATCTCTCAAATTGACTTAGATTACAGGAAAAGATAGTGATAAATGTTGGAGGGAGTGTGGGAAAACTGGGACATCAATTATCAGTGAAGTTATGGAATGATCAAACCATGCTGTAGAGCAATTTAGAACTATATCCAAAGGGGTATAAAACTATGCACACTCTTTGACACAACACTGCCACTACTGGATTTGTATCCAAGGAAATCATGAAGGAGGGAAAAGGAATCACACGTGCAAAAATGTTTGTAGCAGCATTTTTTTCCTTTTTTCTTTTTGGTGGAAACAAAGAATAGGAAAATGAGTAGATGCCCATCAATAGGGTAATGACGGAATAAGAAGAAGTATATAAAAACAATGTAGTATTATTGTTCTATAAAAATGATAAACAAGCTGATTTTAGAAAGGCCTGGAAGATTTACATAAACTGATGCTGAGAGAATACATTGCATATAATAATATTAAGAATGTGCGATGATCAACTATGAAAGTTTTGGTTCTTCTCAGCATTGCAGCAATCCAAGGCAATTCCAATAGACTTGGGATTGAAAAAGCCATCTTCCTCTAGAAAGAGATCTATGGAGATTGAATATAAATTAACCCTTTTTCTGTTTTTTTCCCCTCCCATGATTTTTCCCTTTCATTCTGATTTTTCTCACTCAACATGATTCATAAAGAAATGTGTATTAAAATAAATAAAAATTTGAAAATATATAAATTTATATTACATTTAAAAAAACCTTTTCATCCACACCACACCCTTATATATAGCATTACTACAAAAGTTTGTTCTGGATTTTTTCCAATATGATATTCTATGAACTTTTATTTACTTCAATCATATTTATGTAGATGATTTCCACATGAATAGTGCTAGTCCAAATCTCTCTCCTGACTTCTAATCTTACATCACTAACTATCTAATAAATTATCTCAAACTGAAATATACCCTAAATAAACTCATTTTCTTTTCCTCAGTCTCCACTTCTCTCTTCTGAATATAATTATTTCTGCTAAGGACACCATCATTCTTAGTAGTTACATGTATTTAAGAACTAGAAGTCATGTTTCAAGCCCTTATTCTCTGTTTTAACAAAGTTGTAATAAAACTGCTCTGTTTGTGCTACTTTCTGCAGTTTAAAATTTTCTTATGTGAATTTAAATGTTTTATTGATTCTATTGAACCTAAATATTTTGAAGATTGAAAACCAAAATAAGAGATGCTAGAGAAAGGAACAATGTCTTGGGACAGTTTATAGAAACATAATGTAAATATGATTTTCAATTGATAACCATGGAGAGGAACCTTATCATTGGAGAATAATAGACTCATGTCAGTGGTGTTGAAGAATAATACCTAATAACTAAATATGTATAGAATTATAGATATAGATTAGGAAGCGATTTCAGATAATCTAGTTTTTTTTTTATTTTTTATTTAATAGCCTTTTATTTACAGGATATATGCATGGGTAACTTTACAGCATTAACAATTGCCTGACCTCTTGTTCCAATTTTTTACCTCTTACCCCCCCCCCCTCCCCTAGATGGCAGGATGATCAGTAGATATTAAATATAATAAAATATAAATTAGATACACAATAAGTATACATGACCAAAACGTTATTTTGCTGTACAAAAAGAATCAGACTCTGAAATATTGTACAATTAGCTTGTGAAGGAAATCAAAATGCAGGTGTGCATAAATATAGGGATTGGAATTCAATGTAATGGTTTTAGTCATCTCCCAGAGTTCTTTTTCTGGGCATAGCTGGTTCAGTTCATTACTGCTCCATTGGAAATGATTTGGTTGATCTCGTTGCTGAGGATGGCCTGGTCCATCAGAACTGGTCATCATATAGTATTTTTTTTTTAAATTTTATGGGATACAGTTAGGAAAGTTCTTAGAGAAAATTGTATATCTCTAATTGCTTTCTTTTTTTTTATTTAATAGCCTTTTATTTACAGGATATATACATGGGTAACTTTACAGCATTAACAATTGCCAAACCTCTTGTTCCAATTTTTCACCTCTTACCCCCCTACCCCTCCCCTAGATGGCAGGATGACCAGTAGATGTTAAATATATTAAAATATAAATTAGATACACAATAAGTATACATGACCAAAACATTATTTTGCTGTACAAAAAGAATCAGACTCTGAATTATTGTACAATTAGCTTGTGAAGGAAATCAAAAATGCATGTGTGCATAAATATAGGGATTAGGAATTTAATGTAATGGTTTTAGTCATCTTCAGAGTTCTTTTCTGGGCATAGCTAGTTCAGTTCATTACTGCTCCATTAGAAATGATTTGGTTGATCTCGTTGCTGAGGATGGCCTGATCCATCAGAACTGGTCATCATCTAGTATTGTTGTTGAAGTATATAATGATCTCCTGGTCCTGCTCATTTCACTCAGCATCAGTTCATGTAAGTCTCTCCAGGCCTTTCTGAAATCATCCTGTTGGTCATTTCTTACAGAACTGTAATATTCCATAATATTCATATACCACAATTTATTCAGCCATTCTCCAACTGATGGACATCCATTCAGTTTCCAGTTTTTAGCCACTACAAAAAGGGCTGCCACAAACATTAGTGCACATACAGGTCCCTTTCCCTTCTTTATAATCTCTTTGGGATATAATCCCAGTAGTAACACTTCTGGATCAAAGGGTATGCACAGTTTGATAACTTTTTGAGCATAGTTCCAAACTACTCTCCAAAATGGTTGGATTTGTTCACAACTCCACCAACAATGCATCAATGTCCCAGTTTTCCCGCATCCCCTCCAACAATCATCATTATTTTTTCCTGTCATCTTAGCCAATCTGACAGGTGTGTAGTGGTATCTTAGAGTTGTCTTAATTTGCATTTCTCTGATTAATAATGACTTGGAGCATCTTTTCATATGACTAGAAATAGTTTCAATTTCTTCATCTGAGAATTGTCTGTTCATATCCTTTGACCATTTTTCAATTGGAGAATGGCTTGATTTTTTTATAAATTAGAGTTAATTCTCTATATATTTTGGAACAGATAATCTAGTTTTAACCTACTATCTAATGCCTCATTTTATAGATGCTCCTGAGTCCCAGAACATTACTTTATTCCAAGTCCAACTGATAGCAAAGAACCAAGATTTAAGGTTGCCCTTCTGATTTCAACTTTAAAGGATTATTTCAGTTAGGGTCGAATTGTGTTTAAAATACTCATTAAATATATTGGGAAATATGTCAGGGATACTTTGAAGTGAAGACTGGACATGAACAGACATTTTCAGACATGAGGCTAGAGGAAAAAAATCCAAAAGTGCCTGTGTAGAAGGGATAATTTTTATACATGCAAGTATATGAAGTCAGCAAAGAGAGAAAAAAAAGCTTGAACTAAGCTTTAGAAGATTCCTGTACTTAGCAGCAAAAAGAAAAGTTAAGGACCAGAAAAATATAAAAAAAATGTTCCCAAAGAAGTAATATTACCTACAGAAGGAGAAAGAAATATTCTTGGGGAAAAATAGTTTCAGCAGTGGTAAAAAATAGAATCAGGTTGCTGGGACAGAAACATATATAGCTGCTGAGGGGGTAGAGACAGGAATTATGAGCTATTATTTCTGGATGCTTGGCCATGGATTGGGAGGGAGAAAAAAGATGATTGTAGACTGTCTAATAAGTAATGGGTTCTTAACTGCTGAATAACAGTTCTGTCATTATCTTATTTTTTTTTAAATGCAAACTTATTCCTGTGATCATGTATTGCATTATGTTAAAGTGCAATGGAGAATGCTTATATGAAATTAACACTGTAGCTACCATATCAAGTATTATTTTTAAATAAATAATGAAAAAATGCAATGTTTTATAATCTTCATGGATATAAGTCCTTTCTACTCAAACTATGTTTTGACCATTATAAGGGAACTTATTTAAAAGTATAATACACCACTATAAAGATGTCAAGAGAAATCAACAATGTATACATTTTGTACATATGGCACACAATGTATATATTATTGTTGTATAAAAATGATGGACAACAAGATATTGACAGGGTGAACTGGAGGTTTTCTAAAAGAAGAATTCATTAGCAATGAGTGAAATCAGAAAAAAATATTTCTTGCAGAATATAAGATTTTAGCTGACACTAAGAAAAAGTCATGAATTCTGGAAGGGATGAGGAGGGAAGAGACAAGAACTAGCCAATAAAAAATACTTATTTGTAAGATGAAGTATTTGCTGTGAAGACAAGAAATTGTGTCATCAGATCATAGAATTCTTGCTGGTATAAGCTGTCAGAAAAAACTGGAAAACTGAGAAGGATCCACAATGTGTAGGGTTTTAAAAGCCAAGCATAATTTTATTTTTGATTTTGTTGAAAATAATAAATTTATTGAGTTAGGGAGAGTGACATAGTCTGAATTTTTCTTTAGTATAATCACTTTGGCACCTGAATAGAGGATGGACTAAGTGGGAGGAATATTTGTGGCAGGCAGGTCAACTAGAAGTTTACTACAGCAATAAAAACATGAAGTGATTAGACTTATATGGCAGTGGGAATTCAAGATGTGAGAAGTGGGTACACCTAAGAATATTGTAAAGATTAAATCAGTAGGATGACAACTGTTATGATATGGCATTCTGGTGAGAGAGAGTGAAGATATGAAGATGATACCTAGGAAGGAAGTTGGGTGACTGGGAAGATGAAGATATGTTCAATAATGATAGGAAATGCAAAACTAAGAGAGGACTTCAAGGGAGGACTTCAGTTTGGAAACCATTTCTAGTCATATGAAAAGGTGCTCTAAATCATTATTGATCATAGAAATGCAAATTAATACAACTCAGAGATATCACTACACACCTCTAAGATTGGCTAAAATGACAGGAAAAGATGAATGTTGGAGAGGACGTGAGGAAAATGGGACACTAATATATTGTTGGAATTGTGAATGGATCCAACCATTCTGGAGACCAATTTGGAACTATGCCCAAAGGGCTATCAAAGTGCGCATACCCTTTGATCCAGAGATGTTTCTGTTGGGCTTATATCCCAAAGAGATCTTTTTTTTTTATTTAATAGCCTTTTATTTACAGGTTATATGTATGAGTAACTTTACAGCATTAACAACTGCCAAACCTCTTGTTCCAATTTTTCACCTCTTACCCTCCACCCCCTCTCCTAGATGGCAGGATGACCAGTAGATGTTAAATATATTAAAATATAAATTAGATACACAATAAGTATACATGACTAAAACATTATTTGCTGTATAAAAAGAATCAGACTCTGAAATATTGTACAATTAGCTTGTGAAGGAAATCAAAAATTCAGGTGTGCATAAATATAGGGATTGGGAATTCAATGTAATGGTTTTTAGTCATCACCCAGAGTTCTTTCTCTGGGCGTAGATGGTTCAGTTCATTACTGCTCCATTGGAAATGATTTGGTTGATCTCATTGCTGAGGATGGCCAGGTCCATCAGAACTGGTCATCATATAGTATTGTTATTGAAGTATATAATGATCTCCTGGTCCTGCTCATTTCACTCAGCATCAGTTTGTGTAAGTCTCTCCAGGCCTTTCTGAAATCATCCTGTTGGTCATTTCTTACAGAACAGTGATATTCCATAATATTTATATACCACAATTTATTCAGCCATTCTCCAACTGATGGGCATCCACTCAGTTTCCAGTTTCTAGCCACTACAAAGAGGGCTGCCACAAACATTCGTGCAATACAGGTCCCTTTCCCTTCTTTATGATCTTCCCAAAGAGATCTTAAAGGAAAATGACTCTCATGTGCAAAAATGTTTGTAGCAGAATTTTTGTAGTGGCAAAAAATTGAAAACTGAGTAGAATGTCAATTTGGAAATGGTTGAATCAGTTGTGGTATATAAAAGTTATGGAGTATTATTGTTCTATAAAAATGATGAACACATTGATTTTAGAAAGTGCTGAAAAGATTTACACAAACTGATGCTGAGCAAAACAAGCCGAACCAGGAATACATTGTATCCAATAACAGCAAGAATGTGTAATGATCAACTATGACAATCTTGTGTTTTTTTCCAGCAGTTCAATGATCCAAGGCAATCCCAATATTCATTGTGGATGATCAACTATGATAGACTTAGCTTTTCTCAGCAATACAATGAACCAATACAATTTTAATAGACTTGAGATAGAAAATGTCACCTATACTAAGAGATGAAACATACCATTTTCACCTTTTTATTCTTTCTCTTGATCTTTCTCTTTTGCTCTAATTTTTATCTCCCAAAATAACTCATAGGGAAATATGTAAAAATTTTTCACTTTTTCACTTATAAAAATTATATATATATATATATAAAATTTTTATAAGTGAAAAAGAGATACATTTCTCTTCCCATCTAAGTGTGTACAATATTTACATTTTAAGCTATTTCTGATGAAAATAAGGTTCAAGTATTGCCCATCACTCCTCTTAAATCCCCACCCACTATAAAAGCTTCTTTATGACCTCTTATGTAGTATAATTAACTACATTTTACTTCTCTTTCCCTCTCCCAGGGTATCCCTCTTTCTTAACCCTTAATTTTATCCTTTTTCAGTCATCCCATCATTTTCAATTCACACCCATACCCATTATCTATGTAAATTCTTTTAAACTATCTATCCTAGTAATAATAAAGTTCTTAGAAATTACAGGCACCATCTTTCCTTATGGGAATGTAAACTGTTTAACTTTAATAATTCCCTTGTAGTTACTTCTTCATGTTTATCTTTTTATTTTCCTCCTGAATCTTATGTTTGAATGTCAAATTTTCTATTTTGCTATGATATTTTCATCAAGAATGCTTGAAAGTGTTCTATTAAATATTCAATTTTTCCCTGAAGGATTACATTTAGTTTTGCTGGCAGGTTATTCTTTGTTGTAATTCTTATTTCTTTATCTTCTGCACAATAATATTCCAAGTTTTCTAATCCCTTAATGTAGAAATTAATAAATCTTGTTGTCTTGAATGTAATTTCATGATATTTGAATTTGAATTTCTTTTTTTTTTTTCCTAGCTCATTGCAACATTTTCTCCTTGACCTGAGAGGTGGGAATTTAGCTGTAATACTTAAGGAGTTTTCATTTTGGGATCTCATTCAGGGGTCAATATGCAAACTCTTTCAATTTTTATTTTACTCTTTGTTCTAGGATATGAAATATGATGTCTAAATTATTTAAAAAAATAATTACTTTCACTTAGACCAATGATACTTGAATATCTTTTAAATCTATTTTTAGGAGATTATTTTTCCAATGAGATATTTCACATTTTCAAATATCTTGTCATTCTTTTGGTTTTGTTTTATTGTTTCTTCATCTTTTTTGGAGTTATTAGTTTCCACCTGTCCATTTCTAATTTTTAATAAATTATTTTCTTTAGTGGTATACTTCATTTTCTGTTTACCCAATTTTTCTTAAATAGTTCTTTGTTCAATGATTTTTTTTTTCTACATCCCTTTTTTCTGTTTGATTAATTCCACTTTTTAGGAGTTTTCCTTCATAGTTTCTTTTGTAACTCCTTTTACCATTTGGTCATTTCTGATTTTTAAGTTGCTATTTTAATTGGCATTTTTGTTTCTCCTTTTACTAAGTTGCTGAGTCTCTTTTTCATAACTAAATTGCATAACCCCAAATTTTATTTTACATCTTTTATTTTATATTTAAATGTATTTTAAGCTCTTTCAACATTTATTTTGGGGCCTGAGACCAATTCATATTTTTTCTTTGAGTCACTGGATGTAGTTTTTATTATTGTTGTTTACTTTGTTGTCTTCTTTTGTTCTTATATTTTGAACTTCCTTGTCACCATGGTAACTTTCTATAGTCAAGTGTTTTACATATATATATATATATATACACACACACACACACACACACACATATATATATATATATATATTTGCTATTGTTCACTCATTTTTAGACAATTTCTTGACTTTTCACTTAATGTTAAAATGCATCATTGTTCTACAGATTTAGGGGGGAGTATCCCAAGCTTTAGGTTTTGGGGGCTGATGTTTTTATGGTTAGTTCTAAGTCTTTAGTTTTTACAAAATGGTATTATCTAAGGAGATGTGTGGAAACTGCTTGCTTGACCTCTGCTCTGTATGACCAGGGACTCCCCTGCCACCATAAGCTTTAGTGGGCTAGTACTTCTCTCCTTGGAATTTGGGTCCAGAACTGAGTATGGGCAATGTGACAAATTATCTTCTAGCACTAGTAAATGGTCAACTATAATCTTCTGTCTGACTCCTTATTATTGGTAGGTAGATCTTCAGAAGTCATATTGCAATTTCAGTAGCCCCAAGCCCTGTTGTTGGGGAGTTGCCTGTACTGCACTAGACTTTATTCTTATCCCTGTGAGACTGATCTTTGATGCCAGTCTTCTAAATTATCTTACTCTGATAAATGATTTTAATTCATCTCTTTGCCCATTCTGCAGCTCCAGAATTTGGTTGAAACATTTCAAAATTGTTTTGAGGAGAATTTAGGAGAGATAGGTGAATTCCTGCTGTGTATCTCATCTTGGCTCTAGCATAGAATGAAAACTTAATTAAAATAGATAACATTTATACAGTAATTTAAGGTTTAAAAATGCCTTGTAAATAATGTCATTTTTCTTCATAATAATTATGGATAGAAGATATTATTATTATCTCAATTTTATAAAGGAGGAAAGACACTGAAAGATGATTCAGACATTTTGTAAGTAAACAGTTACTTCTCTGAGCTCACAGAACTTGCTGTAAGTGAGTAAAACAGTCAAATTCTGGCACCTGGACTCCATTCCCTATCATTTTAGTTATTTGAGGAAATCTCTGTTCATAAAGCAATTTCATCTGTGTTTCATAAGAAAGTCTATTTTAATGTCAAGTTAATTATAGTCTTTGTGGCATTAAAGGAGTTGTGTGTGGTTGTAAAGGAGTCAGTTGCATCTAATCAAAAACAACTATTGCATGGAGTTCAATGGACATGTTACCTCATGGAGACAGATGCTAGGGGATTGATTCAATTTTTAGGTGTTAAAACTAATATCAAGAGTCATTTATTAAATCTGTGTAATGTCAAGCACTCCCATCTTATCTTAGTGAAATAGATTATTGATTCTTTATTTCAATATTAGTGACTAAGAAGAATTTTCAAATGACTCTGACAGCCGCACTGTTCATTGGAATTGTCACTGCAGCAAAACAGAACAAAAATGTAATGTATTTATTATATGGTAATAATATTCATCTCTTTTAATTAGAGTCTGATGCTACAGAATGTATTGTAGTAATTGACTACAACATCCCCCAACCAACTGACTTCTTACTATGCCTATACCTCACTTCCACCATATCCAAAGCACTGCAATTGAACTAGCTTTCTACGTACACATAGCTGAGCAATAGTAGCATTGTTCTGATCAAAAGGATGAAAAGGCATTATTAGAATGGTGAGAATAACAACAGAAATTATAACTCAGTGAAATATGGTGAATTGAGATTGTGAATTTAGAGAGAGGAAGAACTGAATTTAAATTTTACTAAAATTTTCACTAATTTTTCAAATATGGGCAAATAATATGCTTCTGCTATATATCTTGGAATGCTGTAATCTTGATTGACCTCCTTTTCTTTTTTAATGACTAACATAGATGCCTGTGATGAAATTAACTTTACTTAAATTTTTTCCATCAATAGTAAATTGGAGTGACTTTGTGGGAAATGAAGGAATACTATTAGTGTCCTATGGATAGACATCTTCCTTTTAATCACATTGAAATTTTAGGGAAAAATGGGTAATTTCAAAGGCTTCTGAGTTGTGAAATCTACCCTACAGACCTTATACTTTGAAAATTAGCCCATACTATTTAGGGTAACTCATCCTTTTCATTATATCCCTGGGAGACAACAATCGAAATTACTTCTATTTGATGAGGAGGATTTTGAGGTGGAAGATAAGTTTCTAATAATGAAACACAGTAATGATTTGGTTTAACTTTACTTTCTTTTTAGAACTCATTACATCTAGGGAATTTCCTCTGAAATATTTACATCTCCAATGTGAATTAAAAAAAAAATTAAAAGTCCCATTTTTGTTCAAAATGCCTTGTGATCACCACAGGCACTATGTACAGAAGAATATGAAATTCCAGAATCTCAGACACTTAAAGTGTCTTTCAAAGTTATCTAATCCAATTTCCTGTCCAGTGAATGGAAATTCCATATATATTGTCCCCAACTCAAGACTACCCTCTAATTGCCTTGAATGAAGAGATGAATATCTTTTGGTGAGATCTTTAGCTGGCCCATTCCATTTTCAAACGATTCTGAATATTAGAATATTCTTAGTCCAATTCTCCTTCAATGTCAAATCTATCCTTTGTTCTACCGATGGCAAATATTGATACATGAAACATCCCATTTAGATTTGCTAATGCATTTTCAGCAAAAAATAGGGGGGGGAAGCAAATGTGATAGCTCATGAAGACTCAATATCAATGTTGGTCTCATGTTTTCATTAATTTCGAAGCTAAGTTGAAGCAATAATGAGAAGAATTTTAGTACAAAGCTTTAAAAAAACAGCAAAAAATGAAAAGAACAAAAACAATTAGAGAAAATGAACAAATGCTGATGACAATGGCAGACATTTTTCATTCTGACTAAATGCCACTTAACTTTAGAAATTTTATTTACCATGGTTTATAATAATATAAGAGAACATGTCTTATTAATATATATATATATATATGTGTGTGTGTGTGTGTGTGTGTGTGTGCATGTGTGTGTGTGTGTGTGTGTGTGTATTACCATTTTATAAATAAATCCTTTGACTTGATAAGGGATCATATTTAAAAGCAAAGTCTAAAACAATATAGTACATTTTACATGCCAGTTGATACCTCTCTTGGCAGTAGCAGTCAATCCTAGATTGCTTCAGGAAAGAACTATAAAAATGTAAATTACGAGACCTGATTTGGTCTTATTGCCTTAGCTAAGTTCTAACACTTAAACTTAGAATATATGACTGCTGGAGCTAATTAATACTGGTTAATTTGCATATTCAAGAGTCATCCCATAGAACTCCTTTTCTCTCTTAACTAATATGAGATGAATGTTCCTAAGCTCCTGAGGCCATTTAAATAGTATTCTGGATTGAAATTTGTGCCTTCATTTAAAAGCCTTATTTTTTTTTCCTAGTTTCATATCCCAGTTTGAATTTTGTTCTATTTCCCTTGCTTGTTGTTTTTCATTAGTAAGTAGAAAACATTAGTTGTTCAGTATTAAATTATACATTGAAATAGAAAGTAATGTCTTAAATTGGCATAATAAAAAAATTTCTCAAGTGATTCTGCACTCATAAAATGTTTCAGATACGTATCAATATTACCACAGGAGATAAGCATAGAGTATACATTTGCCAAAAGGTCATATGAAAATATCATATTGGGTTCATAAAACAGCAGGGATAGGATTAAAACATTTATATAACTAGAATAGGAAAGAAAACACATCCTATTTAAAATTATTGTTAACTCTCTTTTTATTCTGAAGCAATCCCTGATTTTTCTGGAAAATAGCTTCCAACTTATTAGAGGACATAACAATTTGTTTTTAAAAAGGTATGGATTTATACTTATATACTTTTTGATTATTGACCCCTTCACAATAAACATGCATGGATAGAACATAGATGACAGGCCAAAATGGCAAAGTATGTGTATATGTATATGCACATACACATACATATTTACACACACGTGTGCGTGTGTGTGAATTCATATGTGTGCCTTTATATATACAAATTCATTCCAGAATGTAAGTCAGGACATAAAAATAAAATTGACTTCCTTTATAGAAACTCTTGCTCAATCCATTAATAAGCAACAAACACATATTTAGTCCTCTAACACTTTAAGGACCATTAATTCATTTATCCTAGAAGTACTTATTCTCAGATGAGCTTTTTTGAAAATATATCTTGAGTTGAAAATATTTTTTGAAAATATTCTTTTGCGGAAAACTGAGTATAAACTGATAAAATATAGAGAGCCTGCAATTTGTTCAAATTAAAAGTTAGTAACCTTGTTTGTAATTTAAAAATAAAAAATTCCAAAAGTTGTCTTAAAAAATAGCAGCTCAACATTCACATATGTATATATGTGACTCTTCATGGTGCCTACTAAAACAAGGGCTTATCTGCATGTTTAAGTTCTGGTGCATTTGTTTTAAAAGATTATCATTCAGATTTCAGTAAAATATATATCTTTATCTATGGTTGTATATGTAGTCTTGGAATTATATTTTCCCATTTGTGTGGTTTCTATCTAATAGAATGTAAGGTTCCTGAAGGCAAATATTATCTGCCCTCTGTGTTTATATTACCATCTCTTAGCACAGAATTGACTAAGTAGCTCTTAATATATTTTCATTCATTCAACTACATTTTGGAATCAGGAAAGTCTCTGGAAGCACGTGTGATTTTAATAGTGTAAAATACTTGCTAGTGAGAAGACTCCTTCAGTCACAAGAAAGAAGTAATTATCCTGCAACTTAGAGCCTGAAAAAATTACCTAGGGAAGAGTGAGAGATTAAATAACTTTCCTAGGGTCACAAAATCTTGAAGGTCAGGATTTAAAAAGGTCATCCTAACTTTAAGGTTACCTTTATGTCTGTTGCAGTAGGTCCCAACATACTAACAATATAGTAATAATAATAACTACTATTTATATACCACTAATATGCCAATCAATGTGTCTTAAGCACTTGATAATATTGATCTTATTTAAGCCCATACCACTTCTGGAAATCCTTATACCTGTTTAACTGCTGAGGAACCTGAGAAAAAATTTAAGTGACTAGCCAAGGTTCATTCAGCTACTAAGTATCTGAGGCTAGATTTGAACTCAAGTCTTCTTGACATGTATGTATGTATGTAAACTTGCATAAATACATGTTTATACATGCAAGTGATAATTAGTGTAATCATTCCAGTGTAGCTAAAATATAGAATGAGTCAGTATTAAAATGATTTGACCTTAATCCAGATAAATAATCCTAATCCTTGGAAAGTCATGCATGCTTCTTGTAAATTTCCAAGTAAAAAATGAACCCTAATATCAAACTAGCTTCTCCCTCTAATAATTCACAAAGAAATGCAGTGAAGATGACTCTTTCCTAATTTCTGTTTTTATGAGTGTCCACTCGATATTTATCTCTCATTTTCTGAACTCTGTTTATGACCTTTCCCAGTCTTTTTGAAATTTTATATGAACAAATATTCCCACAAATCCTTCTCTTCTAAGCAAAATCTCAATTTTATTATCATTCATCCAATTAGACTTCTAACCTATTATAATATTTACTTATTATTGGAAGTTTATAGGAAAACAAAACAAAACAAAACAAAATACTAGGTTCTGGACCTGGAACCAAGACACATTTGATTTCTAAGTCAGTCACTTATTCTATGATTTTGAGTAAGTCATTTTTTACCAAGTTTCAGTTTCCTTATATTTGCAAAATGTTCATTTTGCACATCTTTTTCACTTTAAATACAACATCATTCTTGGGTTGCCTCCCCAACATAATAATCATATGATTATAGGTCACCAGAAAGATGATAAATCCTTTGTTATTTTGTGTATATAATACATTGCATTTAAGAGTACCATTTGATAATGGATCTATGGATTTCATTCTTTTTTTTTCTGTCAAAAAAAGTCCATGACCCCAAAAAGGTTGAGAACCCTTGATGTGAAACTAATCACTAATATTACTTTGAGCTACTATCATGGGGGCTGATGTGAGAGCCAAGACTGTTAATCATTCTAGCAGTAATATAGGCAAAATTTTCCTTTCCCTAGAGGCATCCTGCTGTTCATTTTTCTCAATATGTACAATTTTGAAATTTAAAGTCTTCCTTTTACATAGCCAAGAACAGCAATAGAAATAGACTTAATCTGAACTTTTTTTTGACATTCCAAGGTATATAGAGGGCAAATAGTGCCCTAAATTTGTTTGAGAGAGCTGTCCTGAAAATATTCACAAGTACACTAACACTACTCATGTCTTACTTATATTATTCAATGACCCACTTTGTAAATTGTGTATACATCCTCATTTCTCATAATTTTTTTTTTCTTGGAGCCCCTTTTTTGGAAACTGTTAGAGATATTTCCAAGCAAGGAAGGAAGGAGAAAAGGAGGGATGGAAGGAAGGAGAGAAGGGGGAAGGAAGGAAAGAGAGAAGGAGAGGCGGGAAGGAAGGAAGGAAAAAGGAAAGAATGAAGGAAAAAGAAGAAAGGGGAAAGGATGAAAGGAAGGAAGAAAAGAAAGAAAGGAGGAAGGAAAGAGGGAAGGGGAAAAGGAAGGAAAGTAAGAAGGAAGGAAGGAAGCAAAGAAAGAATGGAGAGAAGGAGTGAAGGAAGGGTGGGAAGGAAAAGGAAAACAGGGTGGGGAGGAAAAAAGGAAGGAAACATCTGAAATTTCATATGACATTTGGTCATCTTGCCTAGGTGTTATTATGAAATAAATATATTAATATTTTTATGATAGTACTTTTTAATTATTAATGACAGTGAAATAACCATATTTAGAATCTAACATCTAGGTTCATAATCTACTAAATGAGGAAATGGAAATCACATTTTAGAAAATGGAATTGGTATAGATTTTTAAATGTAATAAGCATCTCAAATTCAACATGTAAAAAAGGTAACTATTTTTAGAAAAAAGTAATTTAAAATTTAGAAAACGTAATCTTTTTTTTGTAGAAACAATAATACATTATATTTTTGGGGAGGTTATTTAATTTCCTTTTCCTATATTGTATTTCTGTTAAGTATACAACTGTCTCTTCCGTCACTGACTCACAATTTCAGTCATTAACAACTTTTTATAGGATATGTCTCACCTGAATTACCTAGTCTTTTATGTTATAAAATGATTTTATTTTATTATACTTATTACATTTTATAATAAAGTAATATTTTATATAATTTCTCACACCTTCCCCCTTTTCTCTATTCACTTAGCCATTGAACTTATTGGGGCTTTCATTACTTCTTTCCTTTTTTATTGCCATAACCTCCAAAAGTGTCTTTCTTCTTAAGTGTTCCCCACTCCAAACTTTTTCCACACAACTTCCAAAAAAATTACTCCAAAGCTTAGCAACTATGCAAGTGACTTTCCATTGCCTCCAGCATATTTTTCCCAGATTTATTGCTAATTACTCTTCTTTTTGGTTAAAACTTTTTATTTTCAAAACAGTTTCACCTTAGCAAAACTTTGTGTTGCAAATTTTTTCTCGCTACTCCTTCCCCTAGACAGCAAGTAATATAATATATGTTAAACATATGCAATTCTTCTATACATATATCCACAATTATCATGCTGCACAAGAAAATTAGATCAAAAAAGAAAAAAATGAGAATGAAAACAAAATGCAAGCAAACAACAACAAAGATCCACAGTCAGTCCCCACAGTTCTCTCTCTGGGATAAGATGGCTCTCTCCAGGACAAGACCAATCATCTCATTCATGAAAAGAGCCATGTGTGGCAGCTAGGTGGTGCAGTGGATATAGTATCAGCTCTGAAGTCAGGAGGACCCGAGTTCAAATCTGACCTCAGACATTTAATACTTCCTAACTATGTATGACCCTGGGCAAGTCATTTAACCTCAATTGCCTCAGAAGGGAAAAAAAGAAAGAGCCATGTTCATTAGAATCAATCATCTTATAGTCTTGTTGTTGCCGTATATAAAGTTCTACTGGTTCTGCTCATTTCACTTTACATCAGTTCATGTAAGTCCCTCCAGGCCTTTCTGAAATCATCCTGCTTATTGTTTCTTACAGAACAATAATATTTCATTACCTTAATACTATAACTTTTTCAGCCATTCTCCAACTGATTGACATCCTCTCACTTTCCAATCGAGGGCTACAGAAAGAGCTGCCACAAACAGTTTTGAACATATGGGACACTTTCCCTCCTTTATGATCTGGGATACAAGACCAGTAGAAACATTTCTGGATCAAGGGATATGGACAGTTTGATTCCTTTGAGCATAGTTCCAAATTGCTCTACAGAATGGTTGGATCAGTTCACAAATTCACCAACAATGTATCAGTGTCCGAGTTTTCCCACATCCCCTCCAACATTCATCATTATCTTTTCCTTTCTTCTTAACCAATCTGAGAGGTATGTAGTGATACCTTAGAGTTATCTTAATTGGCATTTCTCTCATCAATAATGATTTAGTATACCTTTTCATATGACTAGAAATGGTTCGATTTCTTCATATGAAAATTTTCTGTTTATATCCTGTGACCATTTATCAATTGAAGAATGACTTGAATTCTTATAAATTTGAGTCAATTATTTATATATTTTTAAAATAAAGCCTTTATCAGAACTCTTGAATGTAAAAAATTTCCCCAGTTAATTGCTTCCCTTCTAATCTTGTCTGCATTGATTTTGTTTGTACAAAAAACTTTTTAACTCGATATAATCAAAATTATTCATTTTGTATTCAATATTACACTCCAGTTCTTTGGTCATAAATCCCTTCCTTCTCCACAGATCTTAGAGGTGTCATTCTTTGTTCTCCAATTTTCTTATAATATCACTCTTTATGTCTATATCATGAACCCATTATGATCTTGCTATAGGGTGTTAGGTGTGGCTCAATACCTATTTTCTGCCACAATAATTTCTAATTCTCTCCAGCAGTTTTTGTCAAATGGTGAGTTCTTATCCTAAAAGCTGGGGTCTTTGGGTTTGTCTAATTACTCTTCTTTACTTATTTTGCATTTTATTCAAATTCACTTTCTTGTTCTTCCTTATTCAAGATGTTGCATTCTCTCCTTGCTCATGATTATCTCACAGAAATCATAGGTTCCTTTAAGACTTAGTTCAAGTGGTGCCTCTGAGAAGGAAATCTTGATCCTAGATAAGTGATCTTGGTCTCTCCACCAGAAGTTATTGTATGTGTGTGTATGTGTGTGTGTGTGTTTTTGTGTGTACATACAATACATATATGTGTATATTTACTTATTCTTTGTATACACAATATCCCCATTCCACACTCCCCCACTCCAATAGAATGAAAGCTTCTTGATGGTAGAAACTGTATCATTTTAGTTTTATATCTCTTATCCCAAGCAATATGCACAGAAGGCATTTAATACATTATTTGTTGAAAAAATGAATGGACAAACTACAGAAATCCTTTTTGGGGGATGGCAAAATCATGTAATAATCCATTACAAGTTACATAAAAGTCAAGAAATTAAAAATATTGAAATTCATTAATAACTTCTGTTCATTTTTCTTTACATTTACATAAAATTTCTTTTTGAAAATGATTGACACTAAATAAGTTTTCAAGGATACTATTGACAAGAGTATGAGAAGGAAAAAAAAAGAGTTTTTTAACAATTAGTTTAATATAGTAGACCACATCCCAAAACTAATGAAAGGTATAGGGGAAAAAATTGGCCTATTCTTGTTTCATAATTTAAAAACAACATTTAATATCTATTCTCTTTCACTCAGATATTGTAGTGTTAGTCACATACTGATGTATGATCAAAGATTAAAGACATTTAGACATGCACCAAAATATTTATCATATAAATAAGCTTTTGAATATCAATTGATGAATGATCATTGAAATTTGGTATTATCTTTTAATGTGATACTAATAAAATTCATACCTATGCATATATGAAGACAAAAGAGAAGCATGAAGACTCATATAAATCAGAAAAAAGTAAAGTAAGTGTGAAGAAGAAAATGACATGTACAATCAATAAAGTGATGTAAGTGGAAAAAATATTGAAATTGAACAATATGTTCAATGGCCAATTCTGGTCCAAGAGAAGATATATAAGAATTCAATATACTTCTTTTAATACTTTCTTTTTGTAATGGAAATCTATAGTTCTAGAACATTGCATAATATTTGAAGCATATTAGGTATGTAAATGTTTGTTAATTGAAACACAGATTGATTTGACTTTGTCAATGTATTGATTCATTTTACCAAACTGCAGCTAAAAAATAAGTGGTGAATAGAGAAGAATAGAGAAGAAACATCAATTTTTTATAATATGATTCCATAGATCAAAGCATAACTTTTTTTTGAGGAATTCAGGGTTAATTGACTTGCTCAGGTTCACACAACTACTGCATGTCATCTCTGAAGTTATGTGTGAACTCAGGTCCTCTTGACCTCAGGCTAGGCATTCTATTCACTGCACTGCCTAGCTGCTCCAAAGAATACCTTTGAATGCATTTCTTTAAGAAGGTATCTTTCATATCTATATTAAAATCATTTATGAAAACATACAAGAGAAATGTTTTATTGAATAACTAAAAATAATGTAGAAAAAAGCTGAGAATAAGATCTAATTACGTTTCATCAGAGACTTCCTTCCAACATACTCCCTTAATTGATCATTCATTAAATTCTGAATATATCTGACTGCTGGACTTGGAACTTAAGGATATGGGTTTGACTATTTTAATGACCTCGAAAAAATAACAACAAAGTTCATATGGAAAAACAAAAGATTAGTAATTTCAAGGGAACTAGTGGAAAAAAATCAAATGAAGGTGCCTTAGCTGCATCAGATCTAAAATTATAAAGCAGCAGTTACCAAAACCATTTGGTATTGGCTAAGAAATAGACTAGTTGATCAGTGGAATAGGTTACGTTCAAAAAACAAAATAGTCAATAACTTAATAATCTAGTGTTTGACAAATCCAAAGACCTTGGCTTTTGGGATAAGAATTCACTGTTTGACAAAAACTGCTGGGAAAATTGGAAATTAGTATGGCAGAAACTAGGCATTGACCTACACTTAACACCATACACCAAGATCAGGTCAAAATGGGTTCATGATCTAGGCAAAAAGAATGAGATAATAAATAAATTAGAAGAACATAGGATAGTTTACCTCTCAGACTTGTGGAGGAGGAAGGAATTTATGACCAAAGAAAAATTAGAGATCATTATTGATCACAAAATAGAAAATTTTGATTATATCAAATTAAAAATTTTTGTACAAACAAAACTAATGCAGGCAAGATTAGAAGAGAAGCAATAAACTGGGAAAACATTTTTACAGTTAAAAGTTCTGATAAAGACCTCATTTCCAAAATATAGAGAGAATTGACTCTAATTTAGAAGAAATCAATCCATTCTCCAATTGATCAAAATTCTCCAATTGATCAAAGGATATGAACAGACAATTCTCAGATGAAGAAATTGAATCTATTTCTAGACATATGAAAAGATGCTCCAAGTCATTATTAATAAGAGAAATGCAAATTAAGACAACTCTGAGGTACTACTACACACCTATCAGATTGGCTAGAATGACAGGAAAAGATAATGTGGAATGTTAGAGGAGATATGGGAAAACTGGGACGCTGATACATTGTTGGTGGAATTGTGAATACATCCAGACATTCTGGAGAGTGATTTGTAACTATGCTCAAAAGTTTTCAAACTGTGTAGACCCTTTGATCCAGCAGTGTTACTACTGGGCTTATATCCCAAAGAGATCTTAAAGAAGGGAAAGTGACCTGTATGTGCAAGAATGTTTATGGCCCTCTTTCTAATGGCCAGAAACTGGAAACTGAGTGAATGCCCATAAATTGGAGAATGACTGAATAAATTGTGGCATATGAATGTTATGAAATATTACTGGTATGTAAGAAATGACCAATAAGATGATTTCAGAAAGGTCTTGAGAGACTTACATGAACTGATGCTGAGTGAAATGAGCAGGACCAGGAAATCATTATATTCTTCAATAACCATACTATATGATGATCAATTCTGATGGATGTGGCCCTCTTCAATAATGAGATGAGCCAAGTCAGTACCAATAGAGCAGTGATGAATTGAACCAGTTACACCCAGCAAAAGAACTCTGGGAAATGAGTATGAACCACTACATAGAATTCCCAATCCCTCTATTTTTGTCTGCCTGCATTTTTGAATTCCTTCACAGGTTAATTGTACACTATTTCAAAGTCTGATTCTTTTTGTGCAGCAAAATAACTGTATGGACATGTATACATATATTGTATTTAACATATACTTTAAAATATTTAGCATGTATTGGTCTACTTGTCATTGGGAGGGAGTGGGGAGAAGGAGGGGAAAAATTGGAACAAAATATTTTGCAATTGTCAGTACTGAAAAATTACCTATGACATTTCTTATAAATAAAAAAGCTATAATAAAAACGGATATGGGTTTGAATCTCTTATCTGCTATTTGCAACTTATGTAACATTGGCGACTCTTTCTATTTATTCTTTGTTAACATAAGGTTCTGGTAGTGTCTCATTTCTAATCCTTTACAAACTCTTAATTCTTTGATTCTATGAAACTTCTGTTTCTTAATTTGGGACACAAAATATTAAATTATATGTTATTAGATGCATCTAAAATTCAAATAGATTTTGAACGATTTCCCTTAGCTAGTAATTCTGCAAAAGGCAAACGAAAATAGAATTTTTTTTAACCTGTGAATGCCATATTGGATTCCAGTGAACTATGATTACCTCTCTACATCTCTTGCTAAATGCTAATAAGAGAACTAGTTAATGCTATATTCTAGAATTTTGAGAGAATATTTCTGATACATACATATATACATAGTATGTATAAATAAATTTCCTCTTATTATTTTTTTATTTCTGCATTTAGTAACATTTAATTTTATACAATACTACCAGGAGAAACAGGTAACTCAAAATCAAACAATTGTCATTTTTTAACTGTTGCTGGAGCATGAATAATTTTTGATTCTATATTCTAATTTCAATTATTCTATACATCTATTTTAAAGCTATTCACATAGTGTTCTGCCCTTTTTTTGCCCTTGGATGGAACATTAAAAGTCTTTTAGTATAAGTGAAAGAATTGAGTAGTTTCATTTTTGTTGTACTAAGTTTTTACAGACCATTGAAATTTTGTTTAAATGTTTGTTATAATTCCTTTGCAAATTCATCTGGTCTTGATAAAATTTTGTTGTTATTATTGGTGGTGGTGGTGATAGCATTTGTATGTTTTCATAATACAGTAGTTTCATTAAAAGACTTCATTTTAAGGTATTTTTAGATTATCTATATTTGGTCAAGTTTTGTATTTTTTATAGCAAATATTCATCCTTTGTATTTTATTAGTATATAGCTTTTAAAATATTCTCATTTTTTTCTTTTTATTATCTTTTTGAATCTACTTCTTCTTTATTGTATTTTGATGATGATAATTCTTACATACAGTGAGAATAGTTGCTTGTATGTGGCATGGAGGTGCTGTTTTGTAGTTTGAAAGAGGCAGAATCTATAACTTCTTCTTCCCCAACTCTTCTTTTAGGGGAATTTCCCCACAAGGTGGAGAAACAGGGAGTTGGGACCAGTGTCCACTTTCTTCTGCTCAGAAAGAAGAGTAGTGAGCTAGAATTATTTCTATCTGTTCTCCTAAATATTGTTAGTCTAAGGGATGTGATGTTCAGGTTATATCTGTAGCTAAGGCTTAACTTTTTCAGGGAAATGCTAGTTATCCATATAACACTAACCCAAGAAACCTATTTAACCAAATTGCTAGCAAAATAAAGGGTATATATATATATATGTATACATACATACATATGTATGTATCAAACAATAAAAAGGAGCTTTCCAATGGGAGAAAGATAATATCCCAAGAAGGAAAGAATACTCATTATTGCATACCAGTAGAAGTTTTGCAGTATCTAGATTAGCAAACTATGTATGGAGACATGATAAAGATAATAATTCATATTATGTCTTTCCAGTCTTTTTTTTTTTTAACAGTCAGGTTGACCTGCTTCATCTTCTCTCTCAAAGGTAGAAGCCAAACCTCCCCTATGTGATTTCAAAGCACAAAGATACTGGAAGCTTAAAGAGAACTCACAGATAACTGAAGAGACTTGAACTTTCCAACTCTTTCTTTTTATTTATTTATTTATTCATTCATTTATCCATCCATTCATTAATTTATTCATTTATTTATCCATTAATTAATTAATTTTATTGAAGTTTTTTATTTACACAGCATATGCATGGGTAATTTTTCCAACACTGACCCTTGCATAACCTTTTGTTGAAGACTGTCCCCTCCTTCTCCCAGTCCCCCCCCCCCAAGCAGGTAGTCCAATACATGTTAAATATGTTGAAATACATGTTAGATCCAACACATGTATACGTATTTCTACATTTATCTTGTCGCACAAGAAAAATCAGATCAAGAAGGAAGACAAAGAAAAAATGAGAAAGAAAGCACAATGCAAGCAAATAACAACATAGAGAGTGAGAATCCTATGTTGTAGTCTACACTCTGTTCCCACTGTTCTCTCTCTGCATCTAAGATGGCTTTCTCCATCACTGCACAAGTGGAAGTGGTTTGAATCTCAATATTGAAGAGACCCACGTCCATCAGAATTAATCATTGTACAGTCCTGTTATTACCACATACAAAGATTTCCTGGTTCTGCTCATTTCACTTAGCATCAGTTCATGTAAGTCTCTCCAGGCCTCTCTGAAATCATCATACTTATAGTTTCTTATACAACAATAATATCTCATAACATTTATATACCATAACTTATTTAGCCATTCTCCAACTGATGAGCATCCACTCAGTCTCCAGAGAATATAAGTTCTTGGAAGATGATTATCCCACTTTTGCATTTGTACCCTATCATGAATTAAATATTAATATCTAATTTTATTAGATATAACAAGATTATATGATGATCAAGTCTGACAGACATAGCTCTTTTCAACAATGAAATAATTCAGAGTTCCAATGATCTTGTGATGAATAGAGCCATCAAAGAGAGGACTGTGGGAACTAAGAATGGATCACGATATAGCATTTTCACTTGTTTTGTTGTTTGCTTGCATTTTATTTTCTTTCTAATTTTTTCCTTTATGATTTGATTTTTCTTGTGTAGCAATATAATTGAATAAATATATATGTATATATTGGATTTAAATATTTTACACATTTAACATATATTGTATTACTTGCTATCTTGGGGAGGGGATAGGGAGAAGGGGGAATATTGAAACACAAACTTTTGCAAAGGTTAATATTGGCAAATTACCCATGTATATCTTTTGAAAATTAAAAAGTGTTAATCATTTTTTTTAAAAAAGGAATTTATATTCTCATAGAGGGAAGATCATATGAATAATGATATTGTGACCAGGGAACAAAATTTTGTTCTAGAGAGTTAAAGAATAGTTAGAGGAGTCACAAGGAAATTATGAAATCCTCCCAGGAGCAGTTGCATTGCAGACCTTGTGAGAATCATTCTCATACCTTGTATTCAAACTAGAAAACTTTACTACCAAAGGGGTAGCTACTCTCAAAATTTAGCATGTGCTTCTATGAAGTCACTATTCTATAATTATAGATTGTGAGTTCATTTTCTCTTAACAGCTAGTAGAGCAATTACTCCAAAGAAAAGCATTTATGAAAATATAATTGTAGGAACAATTGTTATAAAAGTTTTTGCCCCTGCACCCCAAAAGAGAAGTCACACTCTCCCATAAATATAATATCTATGGAAAGAATGGACTTAAAATTCTATTCTGTTAGTGGGGAGGCACATAGGGAGGGGACCTATGCAGCCTAGGCAGCTTTAAGACTCCAGGGAGTTTATTTAATTTCTCTTTTTGCTAAATTGCCATGAAGTTTTCTCTAACCTTCACCATCTCATTCTTTTTTATTTATATCATGGATAGTAATTTATTGCTAGATACCAAAATCCTTATAATTACTTGTTGCTTCAATTTATTGATTCTTTTTGCTTGTGTACCATTGTACTTATTACCTCTTCACTGTGGCTCAAATGCCATGATCCTGGGTTCTCTTTCTTTCACTCTAATTTAAAAGGGTAATCAGTAGAAAATGGCATTGTCCTCCTATATATATATATATATATATATATATATATATATATGATAGATATAGATATAGATATAGACATATATATAGATATAGATATATATAGATATCTATATAATTTAAGAAGGGGAGAATTTCTCTCAGATTCTCATTTCAAGGAAATTGCGTAGGTTAACCACTTCAATATTTTCCATTTGAAGTTATACTCTGGATATCATGTTTTTACTAGGTACACTTTCTCCTCTTCCCACATTTCTTCTTCTTTTTAATATGTTAACTTCATCCATTAGATCATAAGTGCTTTGAAAGCAGGGGGATGTCTTTCATCTTTCTTTGTATTTCCATCACTTACCATAGTATCTGGAACATAGTAGTCATTTAACAAATGTTTAATGATTGCCTGACTCCCAAGTCTGCAACTAACTTGATTCCCTGGTTCATCTCATACTGAGTGAGTAGCTCTGGTGCTGGATGTCATAACTAAATGTGAAAAAAAAAAGAAGAAATCCAGTCCTTCCCATTAGTATTCTTGGCAAAGGTAAGGCAGTCTCACCCCACAATTCTGTTTCTGAATAACAGGCTTAACTTTTTAATGGTCTAAAAGGTCTTTTTTTTTTTTTATTTTCTTTTAGTCCAGTGCCTGGCAAAAAGTACATTTTTAATAAATTCACGGTAACTGTTTGAGCCAAAGAATCTCAAGATAGTTTTCCAATTAAAACCGAAACATTCCCATACTTTCTAAGGCTGTGTATCTTTACATTTAGTTTAATATGTCATTAAGATATTAATATCTATGGGCTTTTGACTTTTACTTTCCATATGTACATTAGATAGTAGAATGGGATGGGGGAAAATGGTCAAGATCAGTTCACTGTCCTTATACTGATATTTATTTGATTAGCATTCACAGAGTAGGTGGTAAAGCAGGGAAGGTGGGAAATACAAATATCGACAAAGGAAATAACAAGATAGAAGAGCCTCTGACTGTCCAAATTCATAAGGTAATGGGGATACTGATGAGGTAATGGAAGCAGTAGCAGAGCACATTACAGATGGCCAGAGGCAGTCTTCTTATAGTATTATTTGAAGTACATTGACTTGTTGCTTTTTTTTTTCATTTTTCAATGAAATTTAGATTCTAACTAATCTATAGAATATAAATTGTTTGAGGCCAGGCACTATCCCAGTTTGTCTCTATTTGTCTTTTTACCTCAGTGCTCTTCACATAATAGACATAAAATAGATGTTACTTGGTTAACTGATACACTTTTCTTTTGTTCCTATGATTATCCAAAGGAAAAAAAAATGTCTCTGAGAAATGTTCTATCTGTAGTCATACATTTTTCTATGCAGTTTTGTTTTTCCATAAATTCATCTTTGATGCAATGCTTCTTAAGCAAAAACAGTTTTATCTTTATTAAAATCTCAATTTGTCGCATTTACTTTATTGGATGATTATTATTTTAATTATACTTTGGCTGTAAAAATACTATATAAATTTTCTCTCAGTTTTTGTTTATAAGTTCTTCAGACCTTGAAGTTTACTCAAGTTTTGTAAATGAACTCTGCATATTCAACTAGAGGAAAATTATCTAATAAGTACATTCAGTTCTGTACATAATTGCTATCAAGTTTAATATTCAATTGTATTTAATTCTATAACTGTTTTTTTTCATTTAGCTCTTTTTTTACTTCTATTTTTAAAATTAGAGTGTTGAAACAATTTGTTTCTATTGTTTTGGTGTCAAGATCCTTTATATTTCTACTAACTTCTCTAAAAACGTAAAGATGAGATCCTGATATTCTATGTATTATTATTAATATATTTACTGTATATGATTCCTGTGATCATGATAGAATTACTATGCTCATCTTTTTAAAATTCTTAATTTGAATGCAGGTTTGTGCAACATCTTGATTTATAACTTTTATTCTTCTGGAATTCATGCTTAATATTTTATCCACAATATTTCACCTTAAACTTATAAAGATCAAATGACTTCCAGTCCTGGTTTCTTTCCTGAGATCCTATTTGCCAACTCCTAATTGGATGTTTTTCTCTGAATATCCCAGTGACATCTCAAACTCAACATGTCTAAAACAAACTTATCTTCTCCCCTCCTTCTCTCAATCAATCTTTTTTTCCCCTATCTTCTCTACTTCTGTCTGTGACACCATAATTCTTCCCCTCATCTAGGGTCATATCCTTAAAGTTATCTTTGAAATTTAATTATTTATTAAATCCTAAATACAATTATTTGTAAAGTTTTCTCTCTCTCCACAAAATTTTTCACATCCATTAAGTTAGTGTGCTACTCTAATCTTCTTTTCAATATCCCTTGCTTGGATTATTATAATAATCTCCAATTACTCTAACAGAGAAAGAGAAGTAACAATGTGGATAATAGTTCTAAGCTTAGAGTCAGAATGATCTGAGTTCAGACATTGATTAGCTTTGTCCCTCCATGTACCTCAATTTTCTCAATTATAATATGGGTGCTACCTCACAGAGTTGTTGTGAGTTTGAAATGAAATAATATTTGCAATGTAAACATTGTATGTGCTCTATAAAGACACTTTCATTTTCCTACACTTCTTATATCCAATCATCCATACACATAGTTACTTATGTAATATTAAAGGCTAGATCTAATTTTCTTATTCTTTCTGCTTAAAGAACTTCAATTGTTTTTTATTGCCTCTGGAATACAATACATATTTCTTTTAGACATTTAAAATTCTTCACAATTTAGTTCTCTCCAATTTACTTTCCCAAAATTATTAGCCCTTTACTTTATTTTTCATCCAATGGCTCTACCTTTTTTAGGACAGTTGTTCATTTCTGATGTCCATATCTTTGCAGACTGCCACCAGTACCTCTGATATGCTACCTACTCATATCTGATTCAACCCCTACCTCTCTTTAATGATCACTTTTGGTAGGTCCTACTACAAGAATCCTTTTCTGATAGCTTCAGTTTCTAGTTAGTCCCCCCTCCCCCAAAATCTATTAAAATTGTTAGGCATTTATTTTATATATAGCTTAACTTTATTTCCTTGTGTGTGCATTGCTTCTGTACATTCTCAATGCATATTCTTCAAAGGAAGAGATAACTTTTTTGTTTCTCCAGCATCCAAATAAATAAATGCTTAAAATACTTGTTGAATGATTGTTCAATGACAGAATACTTAATTTTTTTTATAGGAAATGTATTTTGGCCTTTGGCTTTAAAAAAGTTTGTTTTCTTCAACTGTGGAGAACTGGACTTTGTCTATGAATGTGAATTGCAATTATCTTCAGCTTCGTAGATAGTTACTGAGGAGTTTCTTGAAACTTAAAGTGGTCAAGTTTTTTTTTTTTCTCAATATGAACTAGTAAGTGTCAGCTGCAGAATTTGGAGGACTTTCTGACTGACAGTATTCTCATAATAGTTCAGTATTCTAGTCACCATACTATCTTTCTTCTTTTCTTTTTCTAGTTGAACTAATTGAAGAAAAAATGACCTAGGTTTATTTTTTATTTTTTTTAATATAAAGTAGATATATCTACACAAGACAAAAAGAGAGAAAGAACACTTAACCAGTATTTGCATATTATAGAATTAAAATTATGCAAAAAATAAATTTGGTTGACCTAAGCTAAATCTTACATATATGCAAAAATGTTAAATCTACCACTGAACTATAATATTTAACACATTTGAAATGAACAATACACCTAGACATTTATCCCAAAGTACATCTATGGCACTAGTTCTAATTGATAGTTAACACAATAGTAATTTTTAATATTAAAATACTTACTATTAATATCTTCCCTTTAAACAGATACTTCAGCATTGACTCAAATTTCTAAACTGTTTCTATTCCTCTGTAGTTTTATTTTAATTTTAACGTTTACCCTGCTCACTCTCATTGTCTTATTTTTCTTCCCAACCTCTAAAATATTCCTCTAACTAGGATTTTTAAAAATCTATATCAACCACAATCAAAGCATTCTTCTGAGTGTCTCCTCTGTTTGCTTTTGTTGAACTGTATTACATTTATTAATAATTATTGTTATTATATATTTCTATTAATTTAATAAACATTTATTAAGTTCCTACTATATGTAAGTAAATTAAGCACTGGGGCAACAAAGATCAAAAATGCCCCTGTATTGAGATGAATTTTCTGGACCCATTTCTCAGAATGTATGTAGATAAGCAAATGAGAAGTATATACAGAGTATTTTCAAAATTGGGAAATGAAGGGAAGGTGGAATAAGGAAAGGATCAACTGCCCTGAAACTTGAAGTAACCTGAGCAATGTAAGAGAAAACTATGGGGCAGGGGAGAAGAAAGGGGGGGGATGGAGAAAGAAAAGAAAAACTTTTGTGCAAAGCCTTTGTAAAATATATATGTATATATACGTGTGTGTGTGTGTGTGTGTGTGTGTGTATTGTGTAGCTAACAGAAGTAGCAAATAGTCCACTTTTCTGAGATGTTTTTAAAATGGACTTTTTTTGTTGTTGTTGTTGTTGTTTTTTTTTTTGTTTTTTTTTTGCTAAGGCAATCAGAGTTAAGTGACTTGCCCAGGGTCACACAGCTAAGAAGTATTAAGTATCCGAGAGTAGATTTGAACTCAGTTCCTCCTGACTTCAGGGATAGTGCTCTATCTACTGTGCCACCTAGCCACTCCTAAAATGTACTTTTATTCTCTTTTTCTCTCTCCCTCCCTAAATCTATTTTATACTTCCAATCAAAAGAATGTACATTTTGCGATTGAAATAAAATCTTTGTTGGCGTTATATTAGTATTCTTTACATTTTCAAAGGAGAAGAAATCCGAGTATGGATATCATTCTGATGTTTATCCTTAGTCTGTACCCCCAAACCCTTGAGACAATGTCATATCACAGAAACTATTATGGATTTTTCCTTACCTAATAAGAAATACATGCACACATATATACACACACACACACTCACACATACATACACAGACACACACATTTTATGGAGGTGTTTTGGTGGTCCAAAACTTTAAAGCTGACATTAACTAATAATATTACTGATTTTCATATATATCATTCCCACTTAGCTTAATTTCCCCAGCAGTTATCAGTTTTGTTTCTAGAACGATTCACACTACTAAGACATCTAACCACTAATAGTAGCAATAGCAGCAGCAAGAGTAATTACTGTTCTTTTTCCTCCTGTAGAAATACTTGAAAATATAAGTTAGATTACACATACAGGTTTTCAACTTTAATTTTCTGTATTTATAATATTCCATGGCAAAGAAGATTTTTAAAAAAATTTTCTATTAAGCATGGTCTAGATTTTTGTATCCTGTCGTCAAACTGAAATTCCTTGATAAATGCTATCTTCTATTCCATTGATCAAATCCTATCTATACTGAGGAAGCTCTGAAGTTTGAGGAAAATGTACTCAATGGAGTTAAATCTTATGTTTCTCTCAAAGAACATTTGGTTCGTGCCAGTTTTTATTTTGCTCTCTGACTCTAGTACTTCTGAAAAATATTCTTAAACAGTTTCTAGAAAAGTGCTGGCTAAATTCCTTTGCATTTTTCAAAAATCTGATGATATTCCAATTATTTCTTTGAGCTTTGCCTTCAACCACATTTATGATATTTTTGCTAGTTAGGCATCTTGTTTCCCTAAGAGAGTTGTCCTTTAATTTTCAGTTCTTCTCCTTGTTCTTCTCCATCTTCTCTTCTTCTCCTTATTCTCCTCCTCCACTTCCTCTTCCTCCTCCTTTTCTTCCTCTTCTTCCTCTTTCTTCATTTCCTTCTCTTCCTTCTTCTCCTTCTCCTGTTTGGCTATGCATTTATTCACTTTTCTACAGCTTTTTATCTTCAAATCTTCTCCCTATTTGTGACTCTGGTTATCAATTTGTTTATACTCAATTTTTATGAGATTCCTTGAGATATGAGATCTTTCTTTCTCAATGTCTTAATCAATTGATAAGAATTTATTAAATGTTTGATATATAAACTTTATTTTATCTTTAATTTCTTCCAAGAGTTTTTATTATTCAAGTGCCTGTTGTTATACTGGATTCAGATTAATTTGTTGAGCAATTCTTTAAGTACTATTTCCCCCTCCTTCAACTTCTTTTCAGAATTATAAATCCAAAATTATTTTTAACGACACACAAAAAACATATTCCCCTCCTATTTATTTTTCCTTTATATTTCCAAAGATACTGTTTTAAAGATTTTTGTTAAATTTTCTCTAGTTATTTATTAATATTTTATTCCCTATTTTATTTTATTTTATGTCAATGGTAAAGCTCTTCTGGCTTGTTGAAGTCTTATGGATGACATTTAATATAAAGTTGCTGAATTGAATTTACATAACATATCTAATTATTAATAATTTAGTTAACCACACCAGTTATTTAATTAATTTGAACAATTATTTTTAATTGTTAATTATTTACAAAGTGATAATATCAAGAAGACTGATATTAGCAAAGGAAAAAAAAAAGGCTATTTCAAAATCTTGACATTTAAAGGTAAGTATTGAGACCAGCATTCATAGCTATTCAGCAATCACAACTACCAACTCCCTGTGTCCCCTGAGGAGTAATTAGTTCCAAGTCAGGAGGCTTGAGAACCTTTAGAGCAGATAGTTGCTCTCTCACTGTCTCCTTACCTATCTTTAGCTTTAGTTCCCTCTTTGCTACATTAGTTCTACACTTTTACATAAAGACCATATGTGGCACAATCTGAAGATGAGTCTCCTTGAAAGAGATGTCAGACCAATGATAAAAACCCCAGTCCCTCAGGGTGGTTTCCAGCTTTAGTATCCTTAAAATAACCAGCAAAAAACAAGATAAATAGCCTTAGACATTCTTTTCCCATTTTGTCAGATATAATAACAGAGTTAAAATTGGAAGCCAGGTCAAATGACACTTAGGAACTCACTTCCTAGTAAAGTATCCTAGCTTCCTATTCATGGCCAAGAAGTTTAATAATATTTTAGATGATTTTTTTTCAATAAAACCTCTATAAATGATTATCATTTATTTGATTCAATGATTCAGCAGTGGTAAGAAATGATAAGAAAACATTAGAGAGTATATTTCTTAACTTGGAGTTAATCAACTAACATATATTGAGTTATGTTTATAATGTCTCAGGAGCTCTACTAGGTGATGGGATATAGAAATAAAAGTGGCCTTCAAAAATTTCAAGTCCTGTCAGAGAAGACATGTACATTTTTATAGGAAGTGGATGCAAGTTAATTTTGTATAAGGATGGGCAGGACAAGCTTTCTAAAGAAGGTGGTATTTGAAATTAAGAAATCTGGGAAGACATTGGGATTTTAGTTTTGCTTTTGCTTTTTCTTTTGTACAAAGAAAAACTTATATTTGATCTAATAATGGAATGAATTCTTATTGGCTTTCTCTAATATGACAATTTTGCAACATTTTCTGCATGTATTCAATTTATTTTTATTTCCAGTTCCACATTCTTTCTCTCTTCCCTTTCTACTGCATAAGTGAAAAGAAAAGGAGAACAAAACCCATTAAAAATATGTCATGCAAAATTATTCCCATATTAGCCAAGAGGAAGGAACACAGGAAGGCAAGAAGGAAGAAAAGGAGGAAGGAAGTAAAGAAAGAAGGAGGGAAAGAAAGAAGAAAGGAAGGAAGGTAGGGAGAGGAGGAGAAGAAGAGGAGAGAACAGAAGAAGATAAAATGATTCTTTCCCTACTCTGAATTCATCACTTCCCTAACTAGAATTAGGTAGTAAATTTCATCATTAGTCCTTTAGAATTGTGTTTTAGTCAATGCATTGATTAGAATTAATAATTCTTTTAGAGTTGATTATCTTTACAATTTTGTGATTGTATAATTTTTTCACTTCATTCTGCTTTCTTAATTTGGCATTAGTTATATACCTTTCTGAATTTTTTCTGAAACCATCTCTTTCATCAATTTCTTACAGTGAAGTGTTATACCATAATTTTCCAGGCATTTCCCAATTGATGGACATCTCCTCAATTTCCAGTTCTTTGCAATTAAAATAGAGAAGATAAATGGCCTATACCATTATCATAATATCGTCAAACATAATTCATATATGATGTGGCATTTTTTATGGAGACAACTTAAGTCCATTATGATTCTGTCCAGTGTTAAATCTACCATTATTTCTCCTACACAGAATGATATACAGTGAATTTTACCAATATCTAGTCACAACAACTAGAATCTATTAGAAAAAAGTCTTGTATCACACCATCCTGGATTCAAGAGCCTTTCTCTGCCTATACAATACATGACTAAAGCTAATGCTAAATGATTATTGACATTTGTTCTTTGACAAACTTAATACAATTAATCTTTAAAATGTCTCTTCTTTTAGTTGACATTATTTGTACATGCATTTTAAAGTAAGAGAAATATTATTTATCTCTTGTATTAATAATTAATTGCTAAATTAATATTAAAGTTTTCCCTTTCTATTTCTTCATTCAAAGTACAGTCTTCATGAACCACATCAATGGTTATGAAATTCACCAAATCCTTGGGATATATGCTTTTTGATTTTCATTGGGACCCTACCCAACTAGAAAATCTTACAAAGAAAGTCTTATCTTGGTAAAATTATTACCTTACCATTATTCATTCACTGGGTAGAGATGGATGTTTTTATCTAGAGAGCTGAAGGCAGCTGAGCCTCATCAGGTCTTCAGAAAGAAGAATTGAAGACTTTCAGCCCACCTCTTGGGCTGTCCTTTCAATAATCGTTATCCAATCAAAGTCACTTTCTGAGTATTAGAAACATCCACTCTATCAAGAGAATATAGGCATTGTGCAGCATTCATGATTTGTCTTTGGTTTTTAAGAGAAAGCCAAATGACCATCATTTTATTAATTATTTGATAGCCATAATTAATAAGCTTGATTATAAATTTTCTAGCAATTAAGTTTTTTGGACTTTTTGTCACAAAAGAGTTTTTAATGTTGTTTAGCTTTCTAAATAGCAAAAAAGTAAAATGAAAAAAAGCAATGTTTTTAAAAGATAAATGTTTTCCCTTGGTACATTGTCATGACTTAACAGAATTTAGTTAAATTTTTTTTCACAACTTTTTCTAATGTCTAATATTAATTAAATATTTTGCATGTCCTAATTTCACAGGGATGGTCAAATAAATAAATGTATTAAAGAAAGGTGTCCTGCAATATTAAATGAAATGCTATATTAATTTAAACAGAAGTTTCCTTTAAAATTATACATTTGCTATTGTAATCTACATGATTACAAGAACAAACAAAATAATGTTCAAAAAAGGTTAGTAAAATTCTGTGAAGGCTTTATTTTAAAGGCAGTAAAGATGACACAATATGATTATCTTTTTCTATGAATCACTATTATACTAGCTGCTCATTTTGTCAGAAGGAAATATATGAAACTGAAAATGTTTTTTAAGAATAGGTTCCCCATTGAAGGGACACAAAGAGAAGAACAAATGTTGTTATAAATACCTACAGCAAATGATAGTTGCCTGAATAAAAACCTTTCTTTTTTCATTGTTCATTAATTTTCAATCACAAATACATTTGTTTCTAGATTTCAAAGCTGAGCATTGTAACCACCTCTAAAGTCAGGGAATTGGTAAGCCTCTCCCCACAAAATAACACTTTAACTCTGAACTCATGGAGATGATAACTATTCCTGGGGGAGTTCGCCACTGAGGAAAAGAAGTAAGGTTCTTCCCCTTACACACTTATAATCTGATTCTTTACATCTCCATTTGAAACATACTGGGGAACATCATTTAAAGCTTATATTTGGTTCCAGTCCTACAAAAATGGATCATAATGATATTCAACTAGAAATGTAGATAAGGAATAGGATGATTATTTATTTTCACTACATAAAGGAAATGTGTAAACACCAAAAACTCATAAGAATTCATTGCAAAGACTGCTAAACAACCATGACATGATATGGTATATCGTATTGCCTCAATTCTGTATTTTCTAAGCAACTACTTAAACTCCCAATTCCCTAGAAAGGCAGTATATGATTTAAACCCATATAATTAGAGGCGTTCAAATTCTAGCAAAATGATGTAGATGCAGAAATCTTTTTCAACTGAGAAACTAAAGAATTTTTAGATTTCCAAATTAGTTATTTATGAAAAAAATCTTTTATGATTATTGTATGATCATATTGGTCCAAGGAAAGAAACAAAAAGCACCACGATGTGAAGTCAAATCATTAGCTCAATTTCCTAGCCAGTAGATGTAAGTGTGCTTGTTGTAATATGCAAACCATTGTTAATAGCTTCCAGGCTAGGAAGAGAAAAGTTCTTCTAGGTCATAAGGAGAAAGAAAAAGAGAGAGAGAGAGAGAGAGAGAGAGAGAGAGAGAGAGTTGTTAGAGAATCAGCAACTGAAAAGAATGTTCTATAAATCAGAGATTTTCAGTACTGAGCATATATGTCTTTATACATGAAAGTAAATGTGGTATTCTATATATTACAGATAACCTAAAAATAATAAAGTAATTTATTTTATTTTATTTATTTATAAATTATCTCATTCTAAAGAATGAATGGGTGAAGCAGCAAATCATAGACACAATCAATAATTCCATCCAAGAGAATGACAATAATGAGACAACACACTAAAATTTGTGGGATGCAGCCAAAGCGGTAATAAGGGGAAATTTTATATCTTTAGATGCTTACTTGCATAAAACAGAGAAAGAGAAAATCAATGAATCAGGCTTGCAACTAAAAAAGCTAGAAAAAGAACAAATTGAAAATCCTCAAATGCCAAACTTGAAAATTTAAAAATAAAAGGAGACATCACTAAAATTGGAACTAAAAAAAAAAAAACTATCGAAATAAGAGTTGGTTTCATAAAAAAAACAAACAAAATAGATGAACCTTTGGTAAATTTGATTAGAAAAAAAGAAAGAGGAAAATCATGTTGTTAATCACAAAAATGAAAACCGAGAACTATCCACCAATGAAGAGGAAATTAGAGCAATTATTAGGAGTTACTTTGCCAAACTTTATGCCAATAAATTTGACACCCTAAGTGAAATGGAGGAATACCTACAAAAATAGATCACCCAGATTAACAGAAGAGGAAATAAATTACTTAAATAGTCCCATTTCAGAAAAAACAACTAAAACAAGCTATTAATCAGCTCCTGAAGAAAAAATCCCCAGGACCAGATGGATTTACTTGCAAATTCTACCAAACATTTAAAGAACAATTAATTCCAATACTATATAAACTATTTGAAAAAATAGGGAACAAAGGACTCCTACCAAATTTCTTTTGTGATGCAGACATGGTACTAATACCTAAACCAGGTAGGACAAAAACAGAGAAAACCAATCTTCCTAATGAATATGGATGCAAAAATCTTAAATAAAATAGTAGCAAAGAGATTACAGAAAGTCATTTCTAGGATAATACACCATGATCAAGTACAATTCATACCAGGAATGAAGGCCTGGTTCATTATTAGAAAAACTATTATCATAATTGACTATATCAGTAACCAAATGAACAAAATCCATATGATTATCTCAATAGATGAAGAAAAAGTATTTGATAAAATCCAGCACCCATTCTTAATAAAAACACCAAGGAGTATAGGAATAAATGGACTTTTCTTTAAAATAGTCTGTAGCATCTATTTAAAACCACCAGCAAGCATCATATGTAATGGGCATAAACTAAAACTATTCCCAATAAGATCAGTGGTGAAAGAAACAAGGTTGCCCACTATCACCATTACTATTCAATATTGTTTTAAAAATGCTAGCTTTGGCAATAAGAGAAGAAAGAGAGATTAAAGGGATTAGAGTAGATAATGAGAAAACCAAATTATCACTCTTTGCAGATGATATGATGGTGTACTTAGAGAACCCTAGAGAATCAACTAAAAAACTATTAGAAATAATCCACAATTTTATAAAAATTGCAGGATACAAAATAAATCCACATAAATCATCAGGATTTTTATACATCACTAAGATAATCCAACAGCCAGAGATACAAAGTGAAATTCCATTTAAAATAACTTTATAATACAAAATATTTGGGAAACTATCTGCCAAGGGAAAGTCAGGAACTATATCAGCAAAACTATAAAACATTTTCCACACAAATGAAGTTAGGTCTAAGCTATTGGAAAAATAACAAGTGCTTGTGGATAGGTCAAGCAAATATAATAAAGATAAAAATACTCCTGGATCTAATCTATTTATTTAGTGCTATACCAATCAAACTCCCAAGCCACTATTTTACTGACCTAGAAAAAATAACAACAAAATTCATCTATAAGAACATAAGGACAAGAATTTCAAAGAAATTAATGAAGAGAAAACCAAATGAAGATGGTCTACCTGTATCAGATCGAAAACTATATTGTAATACAGTGGTCATCAAAACCATTTAGTACTGAATAAGAAATAGAGAAGTTAATCTATGGAATAGGTTAAGTTCACAGAACAAAATAATCAAAGATTATAGCAATCAAGTATTTGACAAACTCAAAGGCCTCAATTTTTGGTATAAGAATTCACTATTTGACAAAAACTGCTGGGAAAATTGGAAATTAGGATGGCAGAAAGTAAGGATAGACCCACACCTAACACTATATACTGAGATAAGGTTGAAATAGGTTCTTGATCTAGACATAAAGAATGATATTATAAACAAATTAGAAGAACATAGGATAGTTTACCTCTCAGACCTGTGGAGGAGGAAGGAATTTGTGACCAAAGAAGAACTAGAGATCATTATTGATCATAAAATAAATAATTTTGATTATATTAGGTTAAAAAGTTTTTGTACAAACAAAAGTAATGCAAACAAGATTAAAAGGGAAGCAAATTAACTGGGAAAACACTTTTACATCCAAAGGATCTGATAAAAGCATCATTTCTAAATTATATAGACAATTGACTCAAATTTAAAATAGCTCAAGCCATTCTCCAATTGATAAATGGTCAAAAGATATGAAGAGAAAATTTTCAGATGAAGAAATTGAAAGTATTTGTAGCCACATGAAAAGGTACTCCAAATCACTATTGATCAGAGAAATGCAAATTAAGAGAACTGTGAGATACCACTACACACTTGTTAGATTGGCTAAGATGACAGGCAAAGATAACGATGAAGGTTGGAGGGGATGTGGAAAAACTGGGACACTGATACATTGTTGGTGCAACTGTGAATGGATCTAGTCATTCTGGAGAGTAATTTGGAACTATACTCAAAAAATTATCAAACTTTGTATCCCCTTTGACCCAACAGAGTTTCTATCTCAGAGATCTTAAAGGAGGGAAAGGAACCCACATGTGCAAAAATGTTTGTGGCAACCCTCTTTGTAGTGGCAAGAAACTAGAAACTGAGTGGATGTCCATCAGTTGGAGAATGGTTGAATAAGTTATGGTATATAAATGTTATGGAATATTATTGTCCTGTAAGAAATGACCAGCAGGATGATTTCAGAGAGGCCTGGAGAAACTTACATGACCTGATACTAAGTGAAATGAGCAGAACCAGGAGATCATTATATACAGCAATAACAAGACTATATGATGATCAGTTTTGATGGATATAGCTCTCTTTACAAAGAGATGATTCAAACCAGTTCCACTTGTTCAGTGACGAAGAGAGCCACCCAGAGAGAGAACCATGGTAACAGAATGTGGAACACAACATAACATTCTCATTCTGTTGTTAATTTCTTGCATTTTGTTTTCTTTTTCAGTTTTTCTTTTTTTTCCTTTTTGATCTGATTTTTCTTGTACAAGATAACTATAAATATGTATACATATATAATATATAACATGTATTTCAACATATTTAACATGTATTGGATTACCTGCCAGAGTGGGGTGGGGTGAAGAAAGGGAAAAATTCGGAACAAAAGGTTTTGCAAGGAGCAATATTGAAAAAAATTACACATGCATATGCTTTGTAAATAAAAAGATTAAAAAAAAAACTAAATAAAATTTCTCTTTGATATTGGCTCTTCTACTTAAAAGTTTCTGCTAAATTTGGATTTGGTTGATAGAAAGTCCTGAAAATCTACAAGTTCATCGAATGTCCATTTTTCCTCATTTAAAATTATAGATAACTTTGCTGGATATGATATTTTTGGCTGTAAGCCTACTTCTTTTACTTGTTTATAGATATGATTTCAAACCTGTGGTCTTTTATTATAGCTGCTGATATGTTTTGTACAATTCTAATTGTAGTTCCAATCTATTTCAATTGTTCCTTTTCTTGCAAAATTTTCTCTTTGATCCAGGGCTTTTGAAATTTGGCATTAATATTTCTATGTGTTTTCCATAAAGGATCTCTTTGAGGTGGTAATTGGTGGATTTTTTCTACTTTTACTCCCCCCTCCCAAGTTCTATTACTCAAGGACAATTTTCTAGGACTATTTTCTGCAATTTTGTGTCAAGGTTCTCTTTTTGGTCAGTACAATTCTTACGTTTTCTTTTTTTGATCTGTTCTCCAAATCTGTTGTTTTTATTATGAGTTGTTTAACATTCTATTCTATTTTCTCATTCTTCATATCTGTTATATTTCTTAGTTGCTGATAGCTTCACTGGCTTGCCTTTGCTCAATTCTAATTTTAAAAGAGTTACTTTCGTCTTTGAGACTCTGTACCTCCTTTTCTAATCAATTAACTCTTTTTTTTCATAATCTTCTTGCTTTTTATCTTTGGTTTTAATTTTTTTTTTAGGTTTTCCTCACTGTCTCTCATTTGATTTTTGAATTCTTGTATAAACTATCTCTGGGCAGGGAGCCATTTCACATTACTCTTAGAGTAGAAGCTTTTTTTTTTTTTTTTAATAAAGTGTCCTTCTCTGAAGATGAATATTTGTCTTCGCCATTTTCATAGTTTTAATGGTAGAGTTCTTTCTTCTTTGCTGGTTCATTTTTTTTTTAATAATAAGAGATATTTGTGAAAGTACCTCTGATCATGTGTTTGGGGGATGGTGCTTAAACTTCCCTGCATCTCTCCACTCTGTTCAGTAACACCAAAATAAGAGCTCTACCCTCTTGCAAGAGTCCACAGTATCAGCCAGGCTTCTGACCCACTGCTTCTGCACTCACCAGGTGCTTGTTCCTTATCACTCAGGGCTATAGGTTAGCAGCACAACTGGACTTGGTGCTCCCAATCAGCCAAAATTGTTTACCCAGATTCTAACTTCCCATCAACAGACAGTCCAAGAGGCTCCAGCCACATCCAACTAGCCCAAGGGATCCCCATTTGGAGTTTCTGTGGGGCTAACCTGGAGGTTTTTGTCCTTCAGACAGGTTAATTCAGGCTCTGGTTCTTTCTTCATTTCTTGTATCAAGAGGCACCCTGTTTTGGCCCAAGTCTTCTTGATTTTTCACAAGTGTGTTTGCCCTAGGGTGTAAATTTGTTCTATTTGTGGGGAAAATCGGGAGAGCTTGAAATTGACCAAGCTATTCTATCATCTTCCCCTAACCCTAACCTGTGTATTGCTAATTTAGAAAAGGTAAAGTGACTGACCTGTGATTTCTCTGATTTAGGGAACTACCAGTTGAAAAATTGATCTACCAATACTGGAAAATACTTTCTCTTAACTATTTCTTAAGCATATGGCTGTTGTTTATAACTTATAAGAAGTAGACAAATACTTCATAGGATATTATTAATAATAACCACAACAATAATGATAGCATGATAGCTAGCATTTATATAGTATTTTAAGGTTTTCAAAGTATTTTACTTGTAATATTTTATTTGATCTTCACAATCCTGTTAGGTAGATCCTAGTATTAAAAATAAAGAATTTGAACATGAGGGTTCCTTGTCACTTAAGAAAGATTGAGAGACCTTTCTTAAAAAAAAAAAAAAAAAAAAAAAAAAAAAAAAAAAAAAAAAAAAAAAAGAGGACCAGCTAGATGGCCCCCTAGATAAAGCACTGGCCCTGAATCAAGAGGGCTTCAATTCAAATTCACCCTCAGACACTTAATATCTCCTAGCTGTGTGTCTCTAGGCAATTCACTTAACCCCAATTGTATCAGCAAAACAAAAAAGAAAGAAAGATTGAGAGGTATCTAAATTTTTTGCAAATATCTCTAGCTATTGTCAATGATGTTCCTCCAAGTGAGGCAGCCATACTTAGTTCTGCCTCCTGACTAGAAATTAATCATGACATATTTAGTTAAAAATATATAATCAAAAATGCAAGTATATTTTCCAATATTTGGAAATCATAATCATCCAACTACCCTGTATTGTACCAACTCAGTCTCTGGCACAGGGATGGGCTTAGGTTCATATAATTGTTCCAGGTCCAAAGAGCACATAGTTGCAATTTTAAGTATAAAAACTCACTGGAGCTTAAGTCCCAGGTACACTGGTTTCTTTCAGCAAGGTTTCCCTGTTTGCATAGATATTTGTATTATCCTGCTTGGAATCCTGTCTCCAAATTTGACACGGCTCTAATTCCTGGTCTAGTAGGAATCACCACATAGCACCTAAAAGATAAAAATGTAAACAGAACAGATTAGAGACCCCTGTCCTCTTTTTTGGAGCCAAGGTAAAAGTGGGAGAAAAGAAGGGATTCCTTTTCCTCTCATCAATTCAGTTTATAGTAGCAATGATATGTGTGAACTGTGATCTCTATTCTATAAACCAAGAAAGAACATGAGTAAGAAAGAGTGAACAAAGAAGTAGCAGAGCAAACTTCTCATTACCTCCAATTTTAAAGAAACAATTCTTTTTAGTTCTGCAGTCAAAAACTTATGTATCACAAGTCAGATTGGCCAGAATGACAGGGAAAGATAATGCAGAATGTTGGAAGTGATGTGGGAAAATAGGGACACTGATACATTATTGGTGGAATTGTGAACACATCCAGCCATTCTGGAGAGCAATTTGGAACTATGCCCAAAAAGTTATCAAATTGTGCATACCTTTTGATCCAGCAGTGTTTCTACTGGGTTTATACCCTAAAGAGATACTTAAAAAGGGAAAGGGATCTGTATGTGCCAAAATGTTTGTGGCAGCCCTGTTTGTAGTGGCCAGAAGCTGGAAAATGAATGGATGCTCATAAATTGGAGAATGGTTGAGTAAATTGTGGTATATGAATGTTATGGAATATTATTGTTCTGTAAGAAATGACCAGCAGGACAAATACAGAGAAGACTGGCAAGACTTACATGAACTGATGCTGAGCGAAATGAGCAGAACCAGGATACCATTATATACCTCAACAACGATACTGTATGAGGATGTATTCTGATGTAAGTGGATTTCTTCAACAAAGAGAAGATTTAACTTAGTTTCAGTTGATCAAGGATGGACAGAAGCAGCTACACTCAAAGAAAGAACACTAGGAAATGAATGTAAACTCCTTGCATTTTTGTTCTTCTTCCCAGTTTATTTATACCTTCTAAATCCAATTCTCCCTGAGCAACAAGAACACTGTTCGGTTCTGTACACATATATTATATCCAACATCTACTGTAATCTATTTAACATGTATAGGACTGCTTGTCATCTGGGGGAGAAGGTGGAGGGAGGGAGGGGAAAAATCGGAACAGAAGTGAATGCAAGGGATAATGTTGTAAAAAATTACCCTGGCATGGGTTTTGTCAATAAAAAGTTATTTAAAAAAATAAATAAAAAAAAACTTACGTATAAGGAGTTGTAGGGCATGTGTGTTAGGCAATCTACACATGATTAAAGGCTCTTCAGAATGCTTCCATATTAGGTGATTTGGGCATGCCCTTACTATCCTGCATTAAAGTTATAAACAATATTTATTTTATTAAATACTACTACTTGATTTCTGCTTATTTGCATAATCTTTAGCACAATATTAAATAATCAATAGGCTTAGAACCAAAATGAGCACAACATTAGATAATCAATAGACTTAGAGCCAGAATGGATCTTAGAGGATATTAAAGGCAAATCTCTCATTTTATAAATTAAATTACAAGGGGCTTGAGTAACTTGTCCAAGCTCACCTTCTTAGTATGTACATAAGGCAAGGTTTGATACCAAGTCTTCCTGAAATCTATCTAGTGTCATTTATAATCATAAAATTCTGAAACATAAAATTTTGGTTAGATAAAAATAATTTTCACTAATTTCAAATTTGTTTCTTGATTCAAAGTCTTTTCAAATAGGGATTATGTATTTTTTAAAGCATACTGCAAATAATGGAAGAATTCAAAATAGGCATGAAGCAAGAAGAATCATCAAGAGGCCCTGCTAATATTTTCAATGAGTGATATAGTCCCAGATATAGATTCTGAACATGCTGTATTTTTCATCTTTAGAAATTCTTTCCAATTACAATGTCCCAAGTATGCAGCTCAGTTTGCCATCCCAACAAATTCAGTAACAGTGCTCTTATCACTTATTTCTGCCTTTGATTCTTGGACCAGAGAGATTTGCCACAGCATGAGTTGGCTGGCAATAATATGCTCACTGTTTCTTCATAAAGCTTTTCCACTTATTTCCCACTCTACTAGTAAGTGGCAATATATTTAGACTCTCAAAAGCATCTAAACTATAGTAAGGGACATTTGACAAACATGTGCTACTTCTATTGTAGGGTGTTGTACATAGTTTTGTGTACAAATTTCCCTATTAAATCTTTTAATGACAGTGTTTGGATAGGATGAAGGCCCAGTACAACAAATACACAATTTAAAAGGTTATTAAACCAACATTTAATGCATACACTTAAATGTGTGTTATATAAATATACCTCACATGCATATACTCACATTTGTACATGTATGTATAAAATCAGTTTATTACATACCTTACTAAATCTGTCATTTAATCAGTGTAGGGAACTCCTGGTGAAGAATAGCTCTCATACAGAAAGATTGGCACTGAGAAGTGATTAGCTCAGTTACACAGTCAGTATATTTCAGAAGCAAGCCCTGAACCTACAGTTTCCTGAATCCAAAGACTATATTCTATTCATATTATATTTCATGTTTTACATAACACCTTATTTAAATGCATAATATAAAACACTGAATCAAATTACAATATACAATTTTATGTGTGTATTATATACATATATATATATGTGTACACATATGTATGTGTATATATATATATATATATATATATATATATATATATTTCATATCAGGGCTAAAACTGACTGTTCCCTTGCATCTACGACTCTCTGTGTTAAAAGAAGTTCCTTGAAAAATAAATTTAAAAAAATAACTACCTATCATCTAAAAAATTGCCTTACATTACTGTTTGAATCTAAAAGGATCAGTAGGCAAAGTACTATCAGTCTCCATGCTACCATGCAGCTACAGTTGTTTCTGCAGTACTGATAGTACTGGTGAAGTTCTCAAGATTTCCCTTGAGATATGTACCCCTTGGTTCTGTGATATTCAGAGAGTATCCTATGGTAATTATTTTATTTACATTAGGCTACTTAAAAGAAAGGGTACAAGAAAGGATCAATCTTCTATGACCTGAATAATGTGTTTTCCATTATAAATACAGAAAATTTGTTGATATACTAAAGGTTTTGTAGAGTACATAACCATAAAACAAATGTCCACAGTACTAAGTACAAATTAAAAGGAGTAGAAAGAGATAATATGCCTATGCCTAAGAAATAAACAAATAAATAATAAAAACTGGCTCAGTAGTTAGGCTTCAAAGAGATCCAGTGAAGATATGAATAGAGATCTGAATAGAATTCCATGTAACCAACATGTCCAAATTGATTTGAGCTTGGGCAAAGAATCCATAAAAATTAACATGCTTAGCACAATGAGTAGATCAGGATCCTTTTTGACCTTTCTGTGCAATACTGTCATCTCTTGAGTCTCTGAAAGAGCTTCAGCTGGGAAAAATTGAAGCTAAGCCTTCAATAGCAGTATTTCACTAAATTTCTATAGGAAAAGCAGAACTTAAAGAATAAAGAGATGTCTATAGAAAAATAAAATTCTAGGGATATCTGTTAGCATCCTTACAGGAAAACAAAACAACTCCTTAAGAATATGAGGAGTTGTGGGGAAAATGCACGCCTAGGACATGAGAACAACCAGTGGACCAAGGATATCCAGATAAAAAACAACATACTGTTTACTAACCAGAATTATATAAACAATGTCACTCATACCAATCACACTACCAAGAAATTCCTTTATAGAGCCAGAAAAATAATAACAAAACTCACATGGAATAAAAATAGGTCAAGACACAAACACGGACCAACACCTAATTTGATATCAAGATACCTTATCTTATAGCAAGATAAGGACAAAATGAATTCATGATTTAGACATAAATCATAAGCAAATTAGGAGAACTAGGGATAGTCTATGTCCCAGATCTGTGCAAAAGGAAATAATTTATGGTCAAAGAAGAACTAGAGAACATTATAAAATGCAAAGTATATTACTTTGATTACATTAAATTAAAAAGGTTTTGTACAAACAGAACCAATGCAGCCAAGATTAGTAGGGAAGCAGAAACACAGGGACATTTTTTTTACATACAATGTTTTCTGATAAAGGTCTAATTTCTAAAATATATGGATAATTGACTCAAATTTATAGGAATACAAACCATTCTCCAATTGATACATGGTCAAAGGATATGAACAATTTTCAGATGAAGAAATTAAAGCCATATCTAGTCATATAAAAATGCTCTAAATCAATATTAATTAGAGAAATGCAAATTAATACAACTGAGGTACCACTACACACCTCTCAGATTAGTTAAGATGACAGGAAAATATGGTGATAATTTTTGGAGGGGAGGTAGGAAAACTGGGACACTAATACATTGTTGGTGAAGTTGTGAAATGATCCAACAATTTTGGAGAGTAATTTGAAAATATGCCCAAAGTACTATCAAAGTATGCATACTTTTTGATTCAGTAGTGTCTTTAAAGGATTTGTGTCCCAAAGAAAAATCATAAAAATGAAGAAGGATCCATAATATTTCTAGCAGAACTTTTTGGAATGACAAGGAACTGGAAACTGAGTGGATGCCCATTATTTTGGGTATGGCTGAATAAGTTATGGTATATGAATGTAATGGAATAAGCTGATTTCAGACAAGTTTGGAACTATTTACATGAACTGATGCCAAACAAAATAAGTAAAACCAAGAAAACATTATACACAAACAAGGCAATTCCAATAGATTTGTGATAGAAAAAGCCATTCAATCCAGAACAAAGGACTATGGAACTGAATGTGGACCACAGTATAATATTTTCACCTTTGTTGTTGTTTCTTTGCTAGGTTTTTTTGTTTCTTATTTTCCCTTTTTTATCTCATTTTTCTTGTGCAGCATGTTGAACATGGAAATGTATTTAAGACAATTGCACACATTTAACCTATATTGGATTACTTTTTGTCTAGGGAAACGGGTAGGTGAGCAGGGATAGAGAATAATTTGGATCACAAAGTTTTGCAAGGGTTAATGTTGAAAACTGTCTTCGCATGTATTCTGAAAAAATAAAAACCTATTATTATATTTTTTTGAGTGCTCATTTAATCACTTACCAAGGCTTCATTTTATTTTATTTTTTTTCACATTTTTTTTTAATTTTATTATTATTATTTTTAATTTAATAGCCTTTTATTTACAGGATATATACATGGGTAACTTTACAGCATTAACAATTGCCAAACCTCTTGTTCCAATTTTTCACCTCTTACCCCCCCTCCCCTAAATGGCAGGATGACCAGTAGATGTTAAATATATTAAAATATAACTGAGATACACAATAGGTATACATGACCAAAATATTATTTTGCTGTACAAAAAGAATCAGACTCTGAATTATTGTACAATTAGCTTGTGAAGGAAATCAAAGATGCAGGTGTGCATAAATATAGGGATTGGGAATTCAATGTAATGGTTTTTAGTCATCTCCCAGAGTTCTTTTTCTGGGTATAGCTAGTTCAGTTCATTACTGCTCCATTAGAAATGATTTGGTTGATCTCGTTGCTGAGGATGGCCTGATCCATCAGAACTGGTCATCATCTAGTATTGTTGTTGAAGTATATAATGATCTCCGGTCCTGCTCATTTCACTCAGCATCAGTTCGTGTAAGTCTCTCCAGGCCTTTCTGAAATCATCCTGTTGGTCATTTCTTACAGAACAGTAATATTCCATAATTTTCATATACCACAATTTATTCAGCCATTCTCCAACTGATGGACATCCATTCAGTTTCCAGTTTCTAGCCACTACAAAAAGGGCTGCCACAAACATTCGTGCACATACAGGTCCCTTTCCCTTCTTTATAATCTCTTTGGGATATAATCCCAGTAGTAACACTGCTGGATCAAAGGGTATGCACAGTTTGATAACTTTTTGAGCATAGTTCCAAACTACTCTCCAAAATGGTTGGATTCGTTCACAACTCCACCAACAATGAATCAATGTCCCCAGTTTTCCCGCATCCCCTCCAACAATCATCATTATTTTTTCCTGTCATCTTAGCCAATCTGACAGGTGTGTAGTGGTATCTTAGAGTTGTCTTAATTTGCATTTCTCTGATTAATAATGACTTGGAGCATCTTTTCATATGACTAGAAATAGTTTCAATTTCTTCATCTGAGAATTGTCTGTTCATATCCTTTGACCATTTTTCAATTGGAGAATGGCTTGATTTTTTATAAATTAGAGTTAATTCTCTATATATTTTGGAAATGAGGCCTTTATCAGAACCTTTGACTGTAAAAATATTTTCCCAGTTTATTGCTTCCCTTCTAATCTTGTCTGCATTAGTTTTGTTTGTACAAAAACTTTTCAGTTTGGTATAATCGAAATTTTCTATTTTGTGATCAGTAATGATCTCTAGTTCTGCTTTGGTCATAAAGACCTTCCCCTTCCACAGGTCTGAGAGGTAAACTATCCTATGTTCCTCTAATTTATTAATAATTTCATTCTTTATGCCTAGGTCATGAACCCATTTTGACCTTATCTTGGTGTACGGCGTTAAGTATGGATCAATGCCTAGTTTCTGCCATATTAGTTTCCAATTTTCCCAGCAATTTTTATCAAACAGTAAGTTCTTATCCCAAAAGCTGGGATCTTTGGGTTTGTCAAAGACTAGGTTGCTATATTTGTTGACTGTTTTATCCCTTGAACCTAATCTATTCCACTGATCAACTAATCTATTCCTTAGCCAATACCAAATAGTTTTGGTAACTGCTGCTCTATAATATAATTTTAGATCTGGTACAGCTAAGCCACCATCATTTGATTTTTTTTTCATTAATTCCCTTGAAATTCTTGACCTTTTGTTTTTCCATATGAACTTTGTTGTTATTTTTTCTAGGTCATTAAAATAGTTTTTTGGGAGTCTGATTGGTATAGCGCTAAATAAATAGATTAGTTTAGGTAATATTGTCATCTTTATTATATTTGCTCGCCCTATCCAAGAGCATTTAATATTTTTCCAATTGGTTAGATCAGACTTAATTTGTGTGAAAAGTGGTCTGTAATTTTGCTCATAAAGTTTCTGATTTTCCCTTGGCAGATAGATTCCTAAATATTTTATATTATCAGTAGTTACTTTAAATGGAATTTCTCTTTGTAACTCTGACTGTTGGATTTTGTTAGTGATATATAAGAATGCTGATGACTTATGTGGGTTTATTTTATAACCAGCAACTTTGCTAAAGTTGTGGATTATTTCTAATAACTTTTTAGCAGAATCTCTGGGGTTCTCTAAGTATACCATCATGTCATCGGCAAAGAGTGATAATTTGGCTTCCTCAATTGCCTATTCTTATTCCTTTAATCTCTTTCCTCAGCTCTTTTGCTATGGCTAGCGTTTCTAATACAATATTAAATAGTAACGGTGATGGTGGGCAGCCTTGTTTCACTCCAGATCTTATTGGGAAATGGTTTGCGGTTTGTCTCCTTACATATGAAACCTGATGGTTTTAAATAAGATGCTGCTGATTATTTTAAGGAAAAGTCCATTTATTCCTATACTCTCAAATTTTTTTAATAGGAATGGATGTTGGATTTTATCAAATGCTTTTTCTGCATCTATTGAGATAATCCTTATGGTTTTTTAATTTGGTTATTCATGGCCAATTATATTGATAGTTTTCCTAATATTGAACCAACCCTGCATTCCTGGTATAAAATCCCTACTTGATCAAGTGTATTATCTTGGAGATGATTTTCTGTAGTCTTTTGCTAATATCTTTATTTAAGATTTTTAGCATCAATATTCGTAGGGAGATTGGTCTATAATTTTTCTTTCTCTGTTTTCAACCTACCTGGTTTAGGTATCAGTACCATGTCTTGTCATAGAAGGAATTTGGTGGGACTCCCCTTCATTCCCTATTTTATCAAATAATTTAAATATTAGCATTGGGGCCAATTGTTCTTTAAATGTTTGGTAAAATTCACATTAAAATCCATCTGGTCCTGGGGATTTTTTCTTAGGGAGTTGTTTAATTGCCTGTTCTATTTCTTTTCTGAAATGGGACTATTCAAACAATTAACCTTCTTCCTCTTTAGTCTGGGAAGTCTGTATTTTTAAGTAGTCATCCATTTCACTTAGGTTATCAAATTTAATTGGCATAAAAGTTGAGCAAAATAACTCCTTATTATTTCTCTAATTTCCTCTTCATTGGTGGAAAGTTCCCTTTTTCATTTTTAAGACCTAATTTCATTTTCCTCCTCCTTTTTTCTAATCAGATTTCCAAAGGCTTATCTATTTTATTGGCTTTTCTAGAACCAACTCTTAGTTTTATTAATTAGTTCAATAGTTTTTTTTACTTTCAATATTTTTTAATTTCTCCTTTTAATTTTAAATTTCCAATTTAGTATTTGATTGGGGGTTTTAATTTGGTCTTTTTAGTTTTTTGAGTTGCAAAACCCAATTCATTAATCTTTTTCTTTTCTCTGTTTTTTATTCAAGTAAGCCTCTAAGGATATAAAATTCCCTCTTATTACCCTTTGGCTGCATCCCCAAAATTTTTGATGTCTCATCATTGTTCATTATCTTAGTGAAATTATTAATTGTATCTATAATTTTGCCTTCAAATCATTCTTTTAAAGATGAGATTGTTTAAGTTTTCCAATTACTTTTTTCTATTTCCCCTAACTTTTTTGTTAATTTAGTTTTATTGCATCATGATCTGAAAAAGCATTTAGTATTTCTGCTTTCTTGTTTTAATTTGAGATCTTTATGTGTCCTAATATTGGTCAATTTTTGAATAGGTTCCATGAACTGCTGAGAAAAAGTATATTCCCTTCTATCTCCATTCCAAATTTTCTCCAAGATCCAACATACCTAATTTTCTAATATTATATTTCTTCTTTAATTTCTTTCTTATTTGTTTTGTGGTTTGATTTGTCTAATTCTGAAATTCAAGGTTGAGATCTCCCTACTATTACAGTTTTGTTGTCATTTTTTAATTTTAAAGGAAGTTGGTGCCATACCCGGGTATAATAAATGAATAGTGATTTTGTGGTTGGTTGTTTTTTGTTGGTAGGATGTAAGGTTATTTCTTTTCTCTTTTAATTAACAAATTTTATTTTTGCTTTATTTCTTTGGGTTAATTAACTATTTCTTTTTGACTTCCCTTGGTAATGATTTTTCTCCTTTTTTCTTTTCCCTTTTCCTCCCCCTTTTAAATGGGGTTTCTTTAAAACAAATTAATTTATTTTCTTTTGACCAACCCTCTTTATGGGGGAGTTAAGATTTACAATTTCCTTTTTTTTTCCCCCTCTAAATTCCCTCCCAGAAAATTTATTTGATAAGTTTTTTTTCCCCCTTTAGGCCCTTTCCTTTTTGTTTTTGGGGGGAAAAAATGTTTTTTTTCCCTCTTTAATTCCCCTTTCCTTCCAAACCCTTTATTTCCTTGCCCCAATTTTCATCCCTTTCCCCCGCCCCCTTCTCTTCCCTTTTTATGTTATATCAGTACAATCAAATTAACATGTATTCTTTTTGTATATCCACAATGAAATACAATTCTCAAAGATTTTTACCTTTTCTGCATCTCTTGGGTTCTATTCTTGGAGATCAAATTTTTTTAATTCTGGTTTTTCTTCAGAAACAAATGGAATTCATTTGTTTCATTAAATATCCATCTTCTTCCCCAAGAAAATGCTCAGCTTAGCTGGGTAGTTTATTCTTGGCTGCATCTCAAGTTCTTGTGCCTTTCGGAATTATCATATTAGGCCCTTCTTTTCCTTTAATGTGAGGCAGCCAGATCTTGGGTGGTCCTTAACCTCCGGTATTTAAATGGTTTTTGGCTGCTTGTAAAATTTTTTTCCTTAATCTTATAGTTCTGAAATTTTTGCCCTTATTCCCTTGGGGTTTTTATTTTAGGGGTTTCTTTCAGAAGGTGTTCGATGAATTCTTTCAATGCCTATTTTACCTTCTGATTCTTTCATCTGGGGAGTTCTCTTTGATGATTTCTTGAAAATAGTATCTAGGCTCTTTTTTTCATCAAGTTTTCAGAAAGTCCAATAATCCTCAGAATATTCTCCTGAATCTATTTTTCCAAGTCTGTTCGTTTTTTGCAAGTGATAATTCGTGGTTTTTCCAGTTTGTCATTTTTTTGTTTTTGCTTGACTGATTCTTGTTGTCTCAATGAATTTGGGTTTCCAATTTGTTCGGTTTAATTTTTAAAAAATTATTTTCTTCAATAGCTTTTTTACTTCTTTCTTATATGTCCAATTGGGTTTTTTGAATTATTATTGTTTTGTTATGTGGAATTTTTTTCCATTTCACTAATTTTTTTTTTTAGTGAATTTTTTTTTCAATTTCACAGATTCTCTTTCTTGCGGTTCTTTATTTTTTCCAAATTATAATTTTGTTTCCCTGCACTTCCTAAAATTTTTTACTTTTTCCAATTCGTATTTCAGGAAGTTGTTGCTCTCTTGTAAGGCTTCTCTTTCCTTTCCCCATTTATCTTCTAACTCTCTTTTGAGACTTTTAATGGTCTCTTCTATGAGAGCATCATGTAAAGGAGGACAGTCTGATGCATTTTTGCTGTTTGAGGTCTCTTCAGGTTTGCTGACCTGCTCTTTTTCTGCATAGAAGCTGTGGATTGTTCTTTTCATCTTTTTATTCATGTTTTAAAGCCTTTAGGGTAGGTCTCCTAGGCACTGGGGTTACCAGCTTCCTCTGCAGAATAGGGAGAGATGTAAACCGATTTCTGCCTCCGAGGTATGGGAGTGCTCTGTTTGAGAGTTTTCCCTTCCCCCAACAGGAGGTGGATTCAGCACTGGCCGAGCTATCAAACTGCTTAGTAGGGCTGAGTGGATTATCGATTGCCCTCGGCTAGAGACTAAGTGGTGAAAGTGTCACTGCCCCAGGCCAGAGCCTCTTGAGGGACTGTGAGTATTAGCAGCTGACTGCAGACCGCCACAAACTTTGCCCAGTGTCTCTGCCTGATGCAAATCGGCCCTGGAAAAGCTCTATGGCCCCAAGCCGAGCTCCCCACTGCGCAGATTGGAGGCTAACCCAGGCTGCGTCCTCCTGCCGTGCAGGATCACAACTGCCCCAAGGAAAAGCCTTGTACTGCGGGTTGGGGCTACGCGCTTGTGCTGAGATCTGTGCCTTCACCCTCGGTTTGAGACTCTCCTGGGAACCTAATTTCTCTCCCAGTCTACGCCGATCTCCCCCCTGGCCCCGGAACCAACCTTTTTTGGCGAGACTGCAGATTTTCTTTGGCCGGTGAGTTGTTCTACTTCTTATCTTTACGAATTGTAGCAGTCAAGAGTATTTTTGAGGCTCGATATAATATTGATAAAGAGGGTAAGAGAAGAGCTTAGAAAGTCGCGTGTGTCTTCTCAGCCATCTTGGCTCCGCCTCAACCTATTATTATATTAAAAACATCAGTGCAAGTACTTATTACCCAACATCTTCTAGCTCTCTCTACAATGTGAATCACCCTAAAAGGGGAAAGGGCATGTCAATCTACCATAAAAAAGTGATTTATGTTTGTTAAAGTTTCAAAGAGAAGAGAGGATAGGTATCCTTGAAATTTTCAAAATTCTAATTAGGAGCTTTTTTCCAACGATAGATTATGAACTATAATGCTATTGATTTTATGGTGGATGATATGAATTAGAAAATAATATTAAACTATTTGTTAACTTACTAGACATGCAATAACATTTTATTTGTCAGCCAACTACTAAGTATATTAGATGAATTTTTTTCTAAATATCTGCAAGTTTTAAAGCATGGAAGTCAAGCACCTCAACTTATGTCTTAAAAGGAACATTTGACGCATTTGGGAGGAGTATAAAGGAGGACAGAATATTTAAGTGTGATAATTGTCTTTAGGAATCTGAAAGCCAGACATCTGGAAGAAGAACTAGTCATCTTCTTCGTGTTTTTTTTTTTTTTCCCACAAAGACTTACCCCCAAATTCTTCTATTCCATTTTCTACTGAAAAACTTTCTAAAATGTAATTTTCCTGTCTCAATAGAAGATATTGAATGAAATTTAAACTTTATCTTATATTTGATGGTCTTAAATGAATATTTCAAAGGCATCTTCCTCAATTTCAGTTATCTTGATGGTAGTGTATGGATGTAGGAAGTGGAAGGTAGTACCCATTATATGCTCTGCATTGTTGACTTACAAATGCATTATTAATATAAACTTTTGCTATTTTTTAGAACTCATCTCAGGAGCACAAAATTGAAATGCTTTAAAATTTTATTAAATTTTATAAGGTGTCTTTTTAAAACAACATTTTGCTACATTATTCTAAGAACCATGAATCATTCATTTGAAATTTTTACTCTAGATATAGTCTTAAATATTTGAAAATGTTTATTAAAGCCTAACAGAAGCAATTTTAATTCTCAGTACTATTCAGCTGTGGCAACTGCAGGGAAATAAATTGTTTTAATAAGTATAAATATCATCTAATTTAAATTAACTTTAAAATAATTTAATAACAGGACAATTCTGTTTAACAAAACTTTTTTTCAGTATTAACTCATTGATTTGCTTTTCCATCACATCTTCAAATGGAGGTTTATGTATTTTAATTTTAAATGATAAAATTTCCAGTTGATTCATATTTTATAAATTTCCTACATCAAAAGTGTATACATATTCATAATCTGTGAAGATTTGCAGAGTGCTTTACATAGATAATTTCATTTGAGAATTTAAATAATCCTGTGATAGAGATGCTATTATTAAACCAATTTATAGGTAAGGATGCTAAGGTTCAAGTGTTCATTAACTTGTATGGGACCACACAACTAGTGAGGAGAGCATCAAACATAGGTCCTCCTCATTCCAAATATAATACTCTATCAATAATGTGATGCTGATTACATGAAAGCCTGAGTTTAAATTAAATATGAACCAAATTTAAGTACATTAGTATGTATGAATGAAAAAATTTATGGTTGAATGATTTATTTCTTCAATAGAATGAATACTCCTTAATACAGAAAGAGGAAGTAAAGTTGGCAAAGTGCTGAATTCTTGAATGTTAGGTACAAGGGATTATGATATGAATACACCCTAAAATACTGATGGAAAAAATGTCATTGGTTAAGAAAATATAAAATCTGTTATGTGAGAATCATGATACAAAGATTCTAATTACTCAAAGGAAACTTTTACAAGAAAACTAAGGAAAGGTGAAAATAGCAAAAACATATATAAAGATGAATTTTTGGGCTATATATTTCATGTCTTCATTGAGCAAAGTCTATATACAAATTGGCTTCCTTGGCTTAGCTTAAAGAATACTTTGCTATGAGAAGGCAGGGCCAAGAGGTCAGAGTAAAGGCAGGAACTTGTCCAACTCTTCCCTCAAACCACTGAAAATTTATTTAAATAATGACTCTAAAAATTAAGCATATTACAACACCCAAAAAGATGGAGTAGAATATTTTATAGCTGAAGGCAACTTACAACAAAAAAAAAAAATCTCTGAAACCAGGGTGGGAGTCTGGAGTGCCATCCAGGTGCAAATGCATCAATATTTCCCTGGTCCTGACTCCAGCCCAAACCCTAATCCCAGCCCCATTCCAGAAATGCAGGAATGGGTCTAGGGACCTTTGAATCAGCATCACTACTTATGAGTTTTAGACCCATCAGCCTAGAGACAAAAAAGATTACTTGGAAGGTCAACAGAAAAAGTCTGTGGAACCAGGGTGGGAACCTCTGGCACATTTCCAACACAGACCGTGCCAGCTCAGCCCTAACTCCAGCCCTGGCAACAAAGCCAGTAATGTAGGACTATTGCTTAGCAAATTAAATCTTACAGCTACAATTGAGCAGGGATCACTCCTAAAACTTTCAAGGAAGAAAACAGAACTTCTGGTTAAGTTCCAAGAAGGATCTCTGAAAACAGCTGGACAAAATCTCTGAAAGTTTGGGACAGTGCGCCTTCCATTCTGGAAATAGAAAAAGAAAGAATTAAAAGCCGAATGGAGCCAAGATGGCAGAGTGTAGAAAGGTCTCTGTCTAAGCTTTTCCTCAATTTGCTAATATTAAAAAAAGGGAGAACTTCCCATCAATGAAGAAGAAATTAGAGCAATAATTAGGAGTTATTTTGCCCAACTTTAGGTCAATAAATTAAATAATCATAGTGAAATGGAGGAATGCCTACAAAAATATAGACTGCTTAGATTAACAGAAGAAGAAATAAATTATTTAAATAGACTCATTTAAGAAAAAGAAATAGAACAGGTTATTAACTCCCTAAAAAAAAGTCTCCAGGGCCAAATGGATTTACATGTGAATTCTACCAAACATTTAAAGAATAATTAATTTCAATATCATGCAAACAATTTGAAAAAATAGGGAAAGAAGAAATCCTGCCAAATTCCTTTTATGACACAGACATAGTACTGAAATTTAAGCAGGTAGGATGAAAACAGAGAAAGAAAATTACATACCAATTTCCCTAATGAATTTTGATATAAATTGCATTAGATTTTTTTGTCGAAGATATCCACTTCCATCAGAAAAAATCCTCATACAGTATTGTTATTGAAGTGTATAATGGTCTCCTGGTTCTGCTCATTTCACTCAGGCTCAGTTCATGTAAGCCTCACCAAACTTCTCTGTATTCATCCTGCTGGCCATTTCTTATAGAACAATAATATTCCATAACATTAATATACCACAATTTACCCAACAATTCTCCAATTGATGGGCATCCATTCATTTTCCAGTTTCTAGCTGCTCTTTTTTGTGGTGGCCACCACAAAAAGGGCAGCCACAAACATTTTGGCACATACACGTCTCTTTCCGTTCTTTGCTATTTCTTTGGGATATAAGCTGGATCAAAGGTGTACACAGTTTGATAACTTTTGGGGCATAATTCCAGATTGCTCCCTAGAATGGTTGGATTTGTTTAAAACTCCACCAACAATGCATCAATGTCCCAGTTTTCCCACATCCCCTCCAACATTCATCATTATTTTTTCCTGTCATCTTAGTCAATCTGACAGGTGTGTAGTAGTATCTCAGAGTTGTCTTAATTTGCATTTCTCTGATGAACAATGATGTGGGGCACCTTTTCGTATGGCTAGAAAGAGTTTCAATTTCTTCGTCTGAGAATTGTCTGTTCATATTCTTTGACCATTTATTAACTGGAGAATGGCTTGATTTCTTATAAATTAGAGTCAATTTTCTATATATTTTGGAAATGAGGCCTTTATCAGAACCTTTAACTGTGAAGATGTTTTCCCAGTTTGTGGCTTACCGTCTAATCTTGTTTGCATTAGTTTTGTTTGTACAAAGGCTTTTTAATTTGATGTAATCAAAATTTTCTATTTTGTGATCAATAATGATCTCGAGTTCTTCTTTGGTCACAAATTCCTTCTTCCTCCACAAGTCTGAGAGTTAAACTATCCTATGTTCCTCTAATTTATTTATGATCTCGTTCTTTATGCCAAAATCATGGACCCATTTTGATCTTATCTTGCCATATGGTGTTAAGTGTGGGTCCATGCCTAATTTCTGTCATACTAACTTCCAGTTTTCCCAGCAGTCTGTCAAATAACGAATCTTATCCCAAAAGTTGGGATCTTTGGATTTGTGAAATACTAGATTGCTATAGTTATTGACTATTTTGTCTTGTGAACCTAACCTATTCCACTGATCAACTAATCTATTTCTTAGCCAATACCAAATGGTTTTGGTGACTGCTGCTTTATAATACAATTTTAGAACAAGTACAGGTAGGCCACCTTCATTTGATTTTTTTTTTCGTTAATTCCCTTGAAATTCTCAATCCTTTGTTCTTCTATATGAATTTTGTTGTTATTTTTTCTAGGTCATTAAAATAGTTTCTTGGGAGTCTGATTGGTATGACACTAAATAAATAGATAAGTTTAGGGAGTATTGTCATCTTTATTATATTTGTTTGTCCTATGCAAGAACACTTAATATTTTTCCAATTATTTAAATCTGCCTTCATTTCTGTGGAAAGTGTTTTGTAATTTTGCTCATATAATTCCTGACTTTCCTTTGGTAGACAGATTCCCAAATATTGTATGTTATTGACAGTTATTTTGAATGGAATTTGAATAGAATTCTTTGTATCTCTTGCTGTTGGATTTTGTTGGTGATGTATAAAAATGCTGAGTATTTATGGAGATTTATTTTGTATCCTGCAACTTTGCTAAAATTGTGGATTATTTTTAATAGCTTTTTAGTAGGATTTCTGGGATTCTCTAAGTATACCATCATATCATCTGCAAAGAGTGATAATTTGGTTTCCTCATTACCTCTTCTAATTCCTTTAATCTCTTTCTTAACTCTTATTGCTGAGGCTAGTGTTTCTAATACAGTATTGGATAATAATGGTGATAATGGGCAACTTTGTTTCACTCCTGCTCTTACTGGGAAAGTTTCCAATTTTTCCCCATTACAAATGATGCTTATTCACTATCTTATACATATGCTCCTGACTATTTTAAGGAAAAGTCCATGTATTCCTATCCTCTCAAGTGTTTTTATTAGGAATGGATGTTGAATTTTATAAAATGCTTTTTCTGCATCTATTGAGATGATCATATGGTTTTTATTAATTTGGTTACTAATATGGCTAATTATACAGATAGTTTTCCTAATATTGAACTAGCCCTGCATTCCTGGTATAAATCTTACTTGGCCATGGTGTATTATCCTGGGGATTATTTTCTGTAGTCTTTTTGCTAATATCTTATTTAAGATTTTAGCATCAGTATTCATTAGGGTGATTGGTCTATAATTTTCTTTCTCTCTTTTCAACCTACCTGATTTAGCTATCAGCACCATGTCTGTGTCATAAAAGGAATTTGGTAGGACTCCTTCAATACCTATTTTTTTCAAATAAATTGTCTGTTCGTATCCTTTGACCATTTATCAATTGGAGAATGGCTTGATTTCTTACAAATTAGAGCCAATTCTCTATATATTTTGAAAATGAGGCCTTTATCATAATCTTGTTTCCCCAGTTTATTGTTTCCCTTCTAATCTTGTCTGCATTAGTTTTGTTTGTACAAAAACTTTCAATTTAATTTAATCAAAACTTTCTATTTTGTGATTAATAGTGATCTCCAGTTCTTCTTTGGTCACAAATTCCCTCCTCTTCCACAGGTCTGAGAGTTAACCTTTGATTATGTTAAGTTAAAAAAGTTTTTCTACAAACAAAATTAAAATAGTCAAGGAAGCAACAAATTGAAAAAGATTTTTACACACAAGTGTTCTGATAAAATTCTCATTTCTAAAACATATAGGTAATTGATTCAAATTTGTAAGAATTCAAACCATTCTCTAAGTTATAAATTGTCAAAGGATATGGGCAGAAAATTTTCCAATGAAATTGAAACCATTTTAGTCATATGAAAAGATTCTCAAAATCAGTATTGATTAAATAAATGCAAATTAAGATAATTTTGAGATAACATTACCTATCTCTCAAGTTGACTAAGATGACAGGAAAACATAATGACTAATGTTGGAAGGTATGTGGGAAAATTGGGACAATAATGCATTGTTAGTGGATTTGTGAAATGATCCAACCATTCAGATAGCAATTTGGAACTATGCTCAAAAAGTTACCAAATTGTCCATACCTTTTGATCCTGCATTTCTATTGGGCTTATATAAGATTTTAAAGAATCTTAAAGAAAGGAGGGAAAGGGACCAGTAGGTGCAAAAATATTTGTGTCAGCCCTTTCTGTAGTGGCAAGAAACTGGAAACTGAGTTGATGCCTATCAATTGCAGAATGGTTGAAAAAGTTATGGTATGTGAATGTTATAGAATATTATTGTTTTATAAGAAATTATCATCAGGATGATTTTAGAGAGTCCTGGAGAGACTTACAGGAACTAATGGTAAGCAAATGAGCAGAACCAGGAGATTGTTGTACATGGCAACAAGAAAATTATATGATGATCACTTCTTATGGACTTGGCTTTTCTCAATAATGAGATAATTCAGACTAGTTCCAATGATCTTGTGATGAAGAGAGACATCAACATCCAAAGTGTGGAAACTGAGTGTGAATCATAACAAAATGTTTTCACTCCTTTCATTGTTGTTTGTTTGAATTTTATTTTCTTTTTTGTATTTCTTCCTTTTTGACCAGATTTTTTTTGTGTGCCCCAAGATAATTGTATAAATATGTATTTATGCCTATATCCAATTTACATATATTTTCACCATGTTTAACATTTATTGGATTACTTGCCATCGAGGGGAGGGCAGAGGGACGGGAATGGAGGGAAAAAATAAAACACAAAGTTTTCCAAGGATCACTTTTAAAAAATTATCCTTGCTTATGTTTTGAAAATAAAAAGCTTTAATTAAAAATAAATAAAAAATAACTGTAGTTAATATAAAATATATGGCAGTTTATCTGTGAAGGCTAAGTCAGGAACTATATTAATACAACTGGAAAACACTTTCCATACAAATGAAGTCAGATCTACTCATTCTAAGGAATATCAAATGCTAATATGTAGGCTGAAATGACATAATAAAAATGATAATTATACCTAAATCAGTCTAATTATTTAGTGCCATACCAATCAAACTCCCCAAAAATATTTTATACAGCTAGAAAAAATAACAAAGTTTATCTGCAAGGATAAAAGGTCAAGAATTTCAAGGCAAATCATGTTAAAATGCAAAAGAAGGTGGCCTAGCTATGCTAGACCTAAACTATATTATAAAGTAATGGTCATCAAAACCATTTGGCAGTGGTGGAGCCAAGATGGCAGAGAAGACACACTGTGACATTCTAAGCTCTTCTCATACCCTCACTACTAATTACCAAATTCAGCCTCAAAAATAGTGCTTCACTGGTAAAATCTACAAATATTGGAAGTACAACAATTTACCAGAAGAAGATAATCTGGAAGATAGCCAGAAAAGGTTTGTCCAGATCATCAGGATTAGGCTAGAAGAAGCAGAGAGATAAAACCAGAAGCTAGCATACTGAGCAGACTGGGGTGAGGTGCACATATCTCTGTGCGGGTGGAGATTTTACAGGGAGGACTCTACCCACAGGTTGGCTGCTCTGCCTTGGTTGCAAAGCAGTAGATCAGCAGAGAAGTTACAAAAAGGCCAAAGGCAGAGTGTACTCCCCAAAACACCAGAATCTAACAGGATTTGTCTACACCCACATAGCACCAGAAGTGAGTGACTTAGCACAGACCACAACACAGCTATGCAGCTGCATTCTGTAGCATGGGGATTTTGCCTGGGGCAGCCACACTTGGGGAGAGGGGGGTCAGTGGGGCGTGGGGGGGCAGTCTCTAATCTGCAGGGGATGGGGGTGGGGTCTGCCCAGAGCAGCACAACTCTGCATAGCAAGAGGGTTCTGGCCTGGGCAATTGAACTTCCACAATGCTGCTGTGCTTCCCAGGGCAGAAATACTTCTGGTATGGGGCTCTTCTCAGAGCAGCCCAAAATCTGAACACAATGGAATCTGCCCGGGGAAGTGATACTTTCACTGCTCAACTGCTAGCCCCAGGGCAGCCGCTGAACTGTGAGACTGTTCCCAGAGCAGAAACACTTCTGGTACAGGGCTCTTCCCAGAGCACTCTTGCACCTCAGAGATCTTATCAGCCAGTTTACAGGAAAGCTACTGTCCATCTAACTATCCCTGTTCTGTAGAGGATGCTGCTAACCTCCTTACACTGAAAGCAGACCCTAAGAGTTTTTTAAAAAAATAAGTAAAATAAAAGCCAAGACAACTCTAACCATCAACAGCTTCTATACTGAAAGAGAGCCGGTTTTCAACTCCAAGGAGACTATTAACAGTCTCCAGACAAAACCACAAAGGTGGATTTAACCTAGTCCCCATCACACAAGGTTTTCTAGAAGAAATTATAAAAAATCTTTAAAAAGAGCTAGAAGAAAAATGGGGAAAGGAAAGAGAAGCTATGCAAGAGAATACAGAAAAAGCTTATAACTCACTTAAAGAAAAATTTGATAAAGTGGAAAAAGAAATCAACTTCCTGAAATGTGAATTGGAAAAGGTAAAGAACTCCCAGGGAGTTCAGGGAAACAGAATTTGTGAATTTGAAAAGATAGAGAAGTCCCAGGAAATTAGAATTGGTGAATTGGGAAAATAAAATAACTCAGTAAAAAAAAAAAATAATGAAATGAAAAAAAAATTCCATAGAGCAAAACAACTCACTTAAAAACTCAATTGGACATATACAAAATGGAGTAAAAAACAGCTAATGAAGAAAATAACTCATTAAAAATCAGAACTGAACAAATAGAAAGGAATGATTCATCGAGACATCAAGGATCAGTCAAACAAAACCAAAAATAAGAAAAAATAGAAAAAAATTAAATATCTACTTGGAAAAACAACAGAAATGGAAAATACATTTAGGAGACATAATCTGAGGATTACTGGACTTCCTGAAAATTATGATGACAGAAAGAGACAGGAAATCATCAAACAGAACTGTCCAAAGGTAATAGAATCAGAAGGTAAAACAGGTATTGAAAGAATTCATCGAACACCTTCTAAAAAAGACCCTAAACTAAAAACTCTAAGGACTATTGTGACAAATTTCAGAACTACCAGACTAAGGAAAAAATATTACAAGCAGGCAGAAAAAAATACCCAGGAGCCACAATAAGGATCACTCAAGTTCTAGCTGGTTCCACATTAAAGGATCAAAGAGCCTGGAATCTGATATTACAAAAAGCAAAAGAACTTGGAATGCAGCCAAGAATAAACTATCTACTTAAGCTGAGCATTTTCTTCCAAGGAAGAGGATGAAAATTTAATGAAAACAGGTGAATTCCACTTGCTTCTAATGAAAAAAAAAAGAACGAAACAAAAAATTTTGACCTCCAAAATATAGGACTCAGGAGAAGCAGAAAAAGATAAAAAGATCTCTTGAGAACTGTATTTCTGTTATGGACATACATAAAGAGTGCATGAATAATTTGATTTTATTGATATAATATGAAAAGGGGAAGTAGAAATGGAAAGGGAATAGTACCAGAAAAAGGGGAAAAGGGGAGATAAAAAGAGGGAAACTACATCCCATGAAGAGGCAAAGGAAACCTATCATATCTGAGGGAATTTAGGGAGGGGGAAGAACACTGTGTGAATTTTACTCTCATCAGATTTGGCTCAAAGAGAAAATAACTGACATATTTGGTTTACAGAGAAACTTCTCTTAAGTCATTAAAAAGAGGGAGAGAAAAAGGGAAAAGGAAAAAAAAGCAATAAGGGAAAGGTATAAGAACTGGAAGGCAGTCAAAGGGGGCAGGAGGGACTATAAAGATGAATTGCTGCATGAAGCAAGTGGTGCCCCTAAGTTTAATACTGGAGAGGAAAGTAAGGGAGGGGTAAGACAAAGAAAAACTCTGGGGTAATAAAATGGCAGGAAATACAGAATTAGTAATTTTAACTGTAAATGTGAGTGGAATAAACTCTCCCATAAAGCAGAAGCAGATAGCAAACTGGATCAAAAGCCAGAACCCTACAATATGTTTTTTATAGGAAACACATTTAAAGCAGGGGTGATACATACAGAATAAAGGTAAAAGGCTGGAGCAGAATCTATTAAACTTCAAGTGAAGTAAAAAAAAGCAGGGGTAGCCATCCTTATCTTAGATCAAGCAAAAGCAAAAATTGATCTAATTAAAAGAGATAAGGAAGGAAATTATATCTTGCTAAAGGGTAGCAGAGACAATGAAGCAATATCAATACTAAACATATCTGCAGCAAGTGTTATTGCATCTAACTTCCTAAAGGAGAATTAAGAGAGTTGCAAGAAGAAATAGATAGCAAAACTATAATAGTGGGATATCTCAACCTTGCATTCTCAGATTTAAATAAATCAAAGCACAAAACAAATAAGAAAAGTTAAAGAGGTAAATAGAATATTAGAGAAGTTAGGTATGATACATTTTTGGAGAAGACTGAATGGAGACAGAAAGGAGTACACTTTCTTCTCAGCAGTCCATGGAACACATACAAAAACTGACCATATATTAGAACATAAAGACCTCAAAATTTAGGGTTAACAAAGTCTTGACAAAAGGTCAAGACTTTCAAGAGAACTAATGAAAAAAAATCAAATGAAGGTGGCCTAGATGTACCAGATCTAAAACTATATTATAAATCAGCGGTCACCAAAACCATTTGGTATTGGCTAAGAAATAGACTAGTTGATCAGTGGAATAGATTAGATTTAAAGGACAAAATAGTCAACACCCTTAATAAGCCAGTGTTTGACAAACCCAAAGACTCCAGCTTTTGGGATAAGAATTCACTGTTTGACAAAAACTGCTTGGAAAATTGGAAATTAATATGGCAGAAACTAGGTCATATTAATATAACACTATACACAAAGATAAGGTCAAAGTGGGTTAATGATCTAGGCATAAAGAATGAGATTATAAATGAATTAGAAGAACATAGGATAGTTTACCTCTCAGACCTGTGGAGGAGGAAGGAATTTGTGACCAAAGAAGAACTAGAGATCACTATTGATCACAAAATAGAAAATTTTGATTATATCAAATTGAATGCAGAGAAGATTAGAAGCGATACAATAAATTGGGGAAAAATTTTTACAGTCAAAGGTTCTAATAAAGGCCTCATTTCCAAAATATATAGAGAATTTACTTTAATTTATAAGAAATCTAGCCATTCTCCAATTGATAAATGGTCAAAGGATATGAACAGACAATTCTCAGATGAAGAAATTGAAACTATTTCTAGCCATATGAAATGATGCTCCAGGTCATTATTCATCAGAGAAATGCAAATTAAGGCAACTCTGAAATACCACTACACACCTTTCAGATTGGCTAAGATGACAGGGAAAGTTAATGCTGAATGTTGGAGGAGATATGGGAAAACTGGGTCACTGATACATTGTGGAGTCATTTTGGAGAGTGATTTGGAATTATGCTATCAAACTGTGTATACCCTTTGATCCAGCAGTGGATCTTATAAGTGCACTGGGCTTATATCCCAAAGAGATCTTAAAAAAGGTAAAGGGACCTGTATGTGCAAGAATGCTTTTGGCATCCCTCTTTGTAGTGACAAGAAACTGGAAACTGAGTGGATGCCCATCAATTGGAGAATGGCTGAATAAACTGTGTTATATGAATGTTATGGAATATTATTGTTTTGTAAAAAATGACCAGCAGGAGTATTTCAGAAAGGTTTGGAGAGACTTACATGAACTGATGCTGAGTGAAATGAGCAGATCCATGAGATCATTATATACTTCAATAGCAATACTATATGATGATCAATTCTGACGGATGTGGCTCTCTTCAATAATAAGATGCACCAAATAAGTTCCATTTGTTCAATAATGAATAGACCCAGCTATACCCAGCAAAAAAAAAAAAAAAAAAAAAAAAACCCTCTGGGAAATGAATATGAACCACTACATAACATTTCCAATCCCTCTGTTTTTTCCACTTACATTTTTGATTTCCTTCACATGTTAATTGTACATTATTTCAAAGTCTGATTCTTCTTGTGCAACAAAATTACTGTATGGATATGTATACATCTATTGTATTTAATGCATACTTTAACATATTTAACATGTATTAGTCTACCTGCCATCTAGGGGAGGTAGTGGGGGGAAGAAGGAGAAAAATTGGGACAAAGGGTTTGGCAATTTTCAATGCTGAAAAATATTACCCATACATGTATCTTGTAAATTAAAAAAAACATTTGGCACTGGCTTACAATCATAAAACAGTGGAATAGATTAGGTTTACAAGACACAAATCAATTATTATTGTAATCTAGTTTTCAAACCCAAAGATCCCAGTTTCTGCAATAAGAACTCATTGTTTGACAAAAAATTGCTTGGAAAATTGCACAGTTAGTGTGGCAGAAACTAGGCATTGACTTACACTTTAAACCTTATGCTAAGGTAAGATTGAAATGAGTTCATGATTTAGAAATAGAGTCATAGTATAAACAAATTAGAAGAAGAAAGGTTAATCTATCTGTCATATGTGTGAAGGAAGGAATTTGTGGCCAAATAACTAGAGTATATTATGGAATGAAAAATGAATAATTTTGAGTATATTAAGTTAAATAGTTTTTTAATATACCAAAAATGAAGAGATGTATAGAAGGGAGGAGTAAACCAAGATAAAATGTTTACATCCAAGTTTTCTGATTAAGGCCTCATTTCTAAAATATATAGTTAATTGACTCAAATTTACAAAGCCAATTCCAATGGTTTTGTAATGAAGAGAGCCCTCTGCACACAGAGAGAGGACTGTGGGGACTGAGAGTGAGTCACAACATAGTATCTTTATTTTTGTTTTTGTTTTTGTTTTTGCTTGCATTTCATTTTCTTTTTCATAATTCTTTTCCTTTTTGATCTGATTATTCTTGTGCAATATGATGTATATAGAAATATATTTAGAAGAATTTTCCATTTTTAATGTATGTTGGATTAATTGCAATCTACGGGAGGTGTTTAGAGGGAAAAGAAGGGTGAAAGAATTGGAACAAAACGTTTTGCAAGGATAAATTTTGAAAATTATTGATGCATATATTTTGAAAATAAAATTCTTTAATTTAAAAAAAGAGTTCAAACCCACATAATAGCCTAGGAAAATGACCAAACACCAGAAAAGTTCCTGACCATAGAATGTTACTATAATGACAAGGAAAAACAAAAACACATTCTCTTCTCAGGGCAAAAAAATTAGAAACTGAGAGGACACTCATCAATAGGGACATGATTTATTAAATTGTAGTATGAGATTGTCATGGAATGTTATTGTTCTATGAGAAATGATGAACTGAAGCCTCAGGGAAAAAAATCTGAAAAGTCCTGCATGAACTCAACCAAAGTGACATATATACAAAGTAACAGCAATATTCTGGAATGGCCAGTTATAAATGACTTTGCTATTCTCAGAATCTAACGACTCACTCCTACTCTGAAGGACTTATGATGAAAAATCTTATCTGTACTCAGAGAGGAAACTGATGGTGTCTGAATATAGATTGAAGCATTCTCCCTTTTTCTCTCTCCCTACTTCTCTGCCTCCTCTCACTTCTTCCCTTACCTTAACTTTATTTTTCTTGAGGTTTTTTTTTTTTTTTTTTTTTTTATTAAATTGAGGCAGAAGCTTTATATTTTCTTTCACAACATTAGTTTTATAAGAAAAAAGAATACCTTGGTATGGTCTCTTCTTTTCACATCAGTTCAATCTGTATTTTTGTTTTTACATATCCAAATTTAAAAGTTTCATGCCTCTCATTAAGTACTATATAGTTTAAATATAATTTACAATGAACTAATGATAGGGGAAGCTATTACTTAATGAATAAAAGATAAATCTTGGACTCAAGAGAGCAGCATGATATTCCTATGTTGCTTACTATACTATGGTACAACTGGCTTATTTTCTTTACATTTTTTCTTTAGTTTTTCCATCTGAAAAAAAAGACAAAAAGCCTTTCTCATTCCATCTACCTCTTAGAAATGTTTTACTTATAAAATTGAGAATGATATCTTGTCCTCAAAAGTATTATCAGGATTAATTGGGTAATACTTATTAAACTCTCTGAAGTTTGAAACACTATATAAGTACTAAGAATTAAACTTACTTCATAGGGATATTTATGGATTAACTAATTAATTATTGCAAATTGCTTAAAATTTACAAAGCATTTTGTAAGACACTAAGCTAACCAGCATTATACATGACTTTAAACTCATTAGTGGAGGGAATAGGTGTTAAGATTTAAATGGAACTTATATTCAGATTGTGCTTCTGATTTGGAGCCTGTAGAAATGTAAATTTCCTTAAATGTACATTATAAGTTTCATACCTCTGTAGATAGTAAAATTCTAAAGGAAAATAACATGATCATTTGTGTGTTTGTGGTTATCAGTAACTGCCCAATGAGGATAATATTAATAGCTCCTTCACCCCATACAGACTATTCAAATGAATGTGTCATTTGAAACAATTACAGTTAAGTCCCTGATCAAATACCTGTCAATGCATAAGTTAGTATTTCATGCTAAAATAATGAGATGGAGGAAGCCTCAAGGTATGATGGAAAGATGTCAGACTTGAAATCCTAAATTTAACTTTTGACTTTCTATTTCTACTTAGTGTCTGTGATGAGGTGTTGGATTACTTGATGGGGTTGGCAAAGAAAGACTGAAGTACTGATAAAATTACCCCTCAAGGCAAGAAAAAAGGGCACTGATTAGGATCAGATCATATTTATGATCCCATTCCCTTGTGGAATCATTGATTAACCCCACCTTATTGCATCAAATCAGAAAATCAAGTTATGATAGCCAACTCCTGAGGCTAAATTTCCCCTATAAATCTTTCTATGCCCTGGTCCTTCTTTGCTGAATTCCTTTTGGGTAAGCCCTCCACTCTTCTTCTCTTATACTTCCTCTCATTCCCTTCCCCATGCAATGGGATATTTCTACATCATTTCCTACTTAATTGTGAGTTCCATTTGGAGATTTGTCTTCTTGTTAGTTGTTAAAATCCCTTTCCCTGCTAACTCTATGTTCTATAAACCTATTTTATGTTTACTCTGTTGGTACCTATTTATTTCTTCATTTTGTCTGTAATCTTCTCATTAAGAAATTTACCTTTTGGCAAGGAGAAAGCTTTTGTGCGTTTTTTCACATATGAATTGCTATTAACTCCATCATTTGTTGTGAAACTCCAGCCTTACCTGTTGGTATCCATATCAGTATCATCACCTATGTGACCTTGGAAAAATTATTTAACTTTTCTGTGCCTCACTTGTAAAATGAGGGCCTTGGTCCACAAGACCTCTGTATCCTTCTAGTTATAGTTATTTGATCCTAGGATCCTATCACAGCTGTGTGTAAAATCTCTCAAAAAATAATGCCTGCAGAGTTATAATGCATCATTTGATATTTTTAAACTCTTATGAGAAGAATAGATCTAAAAACACTCTTACTACCCCATACAACATATTAAATTCTTGAACCTTTCCAAATTGCATGCAACTATCACTAACAAAAGATCCATTCCTTCATGCAGTTGTATTTGCATATCAACTAGATCACCATATTCCAGAAATGGCATCTCCCCTTGCCCTATATTCAAAATACTTCTCTGATCTATTTGGAGCAAATATAATCCAACTGTCATCCTAACCCCATATTTAGCCAGATCTTATATTCCTCATGCAGAAGTAGCAGCTAGAGAACTCTTTCCAAAGCTAAAAGCCATCTGATCAAATATTCCCCTGAAGGTGGAGGAGAGGTTACTGTCAAAAGGATTCCCACACTTCAGATCTCACCTTTGCATCTTAACAAAAAGACCCTAATTTCACATTCAATGATACCTGGCCCTGTGGATATTGTGATATGTGTCAATTCTTACAATCTGAAGAAAGTAAAATAATTCACAACCTAGTTTAAAGTCTATCCTTAGGCCAAAGATTTAACTGGAAAATTGGAGAGGTATGCTTTACTTATTACCCAACTACAGAAGGGCTTGGCTCATCATTTTTATGAACTTTATCATGCATGGCTCACCATGTTTCACTGCCATAGAATTCCCTTCACTATTTGTTCAGTTTCTGGTTGCTGAGAGATATCTAAAATCATTTTTATTATGTATCCTAATTCATTTAATTCCTAGTGACATATATCTTTTTTCTTCAAATGTGATAGGAATGAGACCTCTCCTCACATTGGTCTGGCAGCCAATCGAATTCAAACTTGAATTCAACTTGAACTCAAATTCAGCTCAAATCCCACCTTCTGAAATTTAGCTCATATTTCCACAGTATAACCTCAGAGGGAAGGTACTAGTAGTGGAGGGAGAAATGATTCATGAAGAAGGTGAGGTATGAGTTGAATCTGGAATGAATTCAAAAGGAAGAAAATATCCCAGGCATGGTGAATAGCCAATGAAAAATCACAGGATTGGGATGTGGAGTATTAGGATTTTAATTCAACTTTTCCTGACTTTTAAGTTTAGAAGTTCATTCACTGTGAATGACCTCAAGCATGACACAAGATTAAAATTTAGAAACACTAAGTAGCATCAGAAAAAAAATAATGAGACTGAACTTATATGTTAAAATGAATATTGAATTTTGAGTATAAAGATAGGTTCAAATCCAGGATATTCTGTGCTACTAGTGTGAACTTGACTAATGTATCAAAACCTCAATATCCTTATCTATAAAACAAGAGGTTTGGAATATATGAACTTTACAACTCTGAATCCAATGAATCTGAAGAATGATTACTCTCAGCTTTATATCTAGGCTTCAGAATATGTTCTCTGGAAAGGAAGAAAACAACAACCATTTATTTATTTTTGTTTAGTTGTTTTTCATTAGTTTTTGACTTTTTGTGCTTCCATTTGTGATTCTCTTGGCAATGAGAAAAGTGAGGCATGCGGGTTAAATGACTAGGCCAGGGTAACGAGTTAGTAAGAGTCTGAGACTAGATTTGAACTCAGGAAGAAAAGTTTTCTGATTCCAGGCCTTGCACTTTTTCAGCTAAATCACCTAGCTGCCTGTTAAGCACTCACCATAGACCAGGCTCTTTATTAAGTACTTTTAAATATATCTCATTTGACTCTTACAACAACCCAGTAAAGTAGATGCTATGATCCATTGTTATAGTTGAGAATATTGAAGCAGACACAGATTAAATGATTTGTTCAGGATTAAACAATTAGTAAATTTCTGAGGCTTGTAAACTCAGTTCTTCCTGATCCATTGCTCTATCCATTGTACCATCTAATTGTCCCTAATTCAGTTCTGCCTCAGAACTATAACTCTTTAAATTGCCCTGCAGTTTTTAAGCAAATTGTATCATTATCTCTATTTCCAAAACTCTTAACTAGCTTTAGCCATAAAGTTCCTGGCTGCTACTTCTAATCTGTTTTGCAATGTTCATCCTATTATCTCTTGTTTCATACCCCACCTCCCACAGATTTCCCCCATCCTGCCTAGAAGTAAGAAGTATATGGCACTTGTCAACACATTTCTCAGTACCCCAAAGTTGCTCTTATCTCATGTCAAATTAAAACTCCTGATTCTGCACGTTAAGATGTTTTTAAAACTCAGTTCTTTTCCCAAAAATGATATCTTTCCTCCCTCTTGTACTCAGGATTGTGTTTTTACTTCAGCTAAATAATAGTATTTGTCAACAATGAAAAATTCTTTTCCCCTTATCTCATTATACATATCTATTATGTTAAAGAAAAACACACAAAAAATTTTCATCCTCCCTGAAAATTCTATTCAATAGTCCCTTCCATGAAATCTTTTGAGACTACAACCTCCTTATGTATTTTGTTTTTTAACACCCCTCAAATTCATGATCTCACATTTTAGATTTCTTTGCACTTACAAGTTTATGTATATCACTTTATAGGAAAGGAGCTATTCTGAAATGAGATAGGAAATAACCTAGATCTATATTTACTTGAAAGGATGGCAGTAAGAGAATAAAGAGAAATCATTCAACTGGAACCATATCCAGAGTTATTCACTGTAGTCAAAAGTGTCTATTCTCTTTTACTTAGTAGGAATCATTTGCACTTATGAGAAACGACCACTAGAGTGCTGCAAGTACCCATTCAAGTTCAATTCCTCCTCTCAAAGTCATTCGAGCAGACATAGCTAAAGAGTGGATGTAAATATTTGGAATTTGTTTGCCATGGGAAAAGTAGAGAAAAGAAGAATATTTCAAAATACCATGGAAAATTGCCTGATTTCGAATTTATGCTTATAAATTAATTAAATATGAGTTTTTAAAATGATTTAAAATGAATTTATTAGCTATAAAAATTTAAAATTCAGACATGATTTTCTCCCCTCATTTTTAGAGTTTGAATATCTCCATTTAATTTGTAGAATTTGTTATTTTATTTCACAATTTTAATGACTTTGTCTACAGAAGCCAAATTATATCAGCAACTGTTTGGCATCTTATGAAAGGATTGCTTAGGGACTCTGAAAAATAAAATGTTTACCTAGGGGTAACAATGACACTGTGCATAAAACATCATTTGAGGTCTTGCTAAGAAGTCATTTATTTAATTCACTATTCTACTGCCTTTTGGTTTCACAAAGATCTTAAATACTCAAATATTTTCTCTCTTATAAAACTTATTCTTGTGTTCAATGGGTCAATAAATTATTTCTAGTATATGCATAATACTCATACAGTGTTTGTGTGATAGGATTCAAATGCAAGCCCTGGAACTTAGAGGCTACATATCCATAGATAAATATCAATCTAATCCTTTTTTTCTTTTCATTCTTGAATTAGGCACTCCAATGCATCATCATAAGAAAGACTATCTTGTAACCCTAAAAGTACCTACCCCCCAAAAAAAATCCTAAATATCATTTGCTTTTGTCATGTTTTCCATTGTTATTAAAACTATCAACACTACCATCATCATTTTTAGGTGCTAGGAAACAATTAAGTTCAAAAAAAGAAGTGCTGAAAATTGAAAATTATTTGTGCTGAAAATCCCTTTATTACCAGAATGGTTCCAATTTTTGATGGAATGTCATAGAGGTTAAGGGAGACATGATGTTTTGAATAACAATTAAAACAGTTTAAGGAGTGATGCCCACTAACCCCAGTTTTTGTCTTTACTCACTTGTGTTGACAAGAAGAGATGAGGTATAAATAAAAGTAATTAAAAGTAGGATTAATTTAAAATTTACTTTTAATAATAATAAACCTACTATACAGTCAGGTCCCAATTACTACTAATGAGGAATGATTTGAAGTGGTAACATTTATTCAATTAGCACTTTTAAAAATTATAATTATGTAAAATATAGGAACTAGTTGTAGTGCCTAAAGGAAATGTGCGTGCAAATATGAATAATGCACATAGTTTATATATATGGCCTAGCCTATCCAAGCAAAAGTTACTGTACAATTGGAAAACAAGTTGACTGTGTGTTCACTTCATGTCCTAGTTACAAATTAATTGTTGCATAGAATTCTGACTCAAGTTATGCATAATTTGTGATTAAACACCTTCTACCCTTTTGGAAAAATAAATTCTTATGTGAAAAAAAAATAATTGCCAGTGATTAGAAATTTTTTTCACCTTATAGACTTTTATGTAACATAATGTATGTGTGTATCTGAATACTATACGAATTCCCAATTCTTTTTTTTTTCATTTTGTGAATATATGTTTAATATTGATATTACTTCATTGCCTATAGTACTTTTTTTAAAAAACAAGACATAGTTTTCCTGATTATTTCCTTTAATTATGTATATTTTTGCTTTTGTTTTGTCTGAGTTCTTGATTACTACTCCTACCTTTATTTATTTATTTTAATTATAGCTTTTTATTTACAAGATATATGCCTGGGTAATTTTTCAGAATTGACAATGGCAAAACCTTTTGTTCCAATTTTCCCTTACTTCCCCCCACCAACTCCCTCAGATGTCAGATAGACCAAAACACATGAAATATGTTAAAGTATATGTTAAATACAGTAAATGTATACATATCCATAGTTAGTTTGTTGCACAAGAAGAATTGGACTTTAAAATAATGTGCAATTAACCTGTGAAGGAAATTGAAAATGCAGGCGGACAAAAACAGAGGGATTGAAAATGCTATGTGGTACACCTGTCAGATTGGCTAAAATGACAGGAAAAAATAATGATGAGTGTTGGAGGGGATGTGGGAAAACTGGGAACTGATGCATTGTTGGTGGAGTTGTGAACAAATCCAACCATTCTGGAGAGCACTCTAGAATTATGCCCAAAAAGTTATCACACTGTGCATCCCTTTGATCCAGCAGTGCCACTCTGGGTTTATATCCCAAAGAGATACTAAAGAAGGGAAAGGGACCTGTATGTGCCAAAATGTTTGTGGTAGCCCTCTTTGTAGTGGCTAGAAACTAGAAAATGAAGGGATGGCCATCAATTGGAGAATGGCTGGGTAAATTGTGATATATGAATGTTATGGAATATTATTTTTCTGTAAGAAATGACCAGAAGGATGAATACAGAGAGGCTTGGAGAGACTTACATGAACTGATGATACTAAGTGAAATGAGCAGAACAAGGAGATCATTATATACTTTAACAACAATACTGTATGAGGATGCATCCTGATGGAAGTGGATTTCTACGAAAAAGAGAAGATGTAACTCAGTTTCAATTGATCAATGTTGGACAGAGGCAGCTACACCCAAAGAAAGAACACTGGGAAATGAATGTAAAATGTTTGCATTTTTGTTTTTTCTTCCTGGGTTATTTCTACTTTTTGAATCCAACTCTTCCTGTGCAACAAGAGAACTGTTTGGTTTTGCACACATATGTTGTATCTAGGATATACTGTGACATATTTAACATGTATAGGACTGCTTGCCATCTAGGGGAGGGGGTAGAGGGAGGATAGGGAAAAGTTGGAACCGAAGTGAGTGCAAAGGATAATGTTGTAAAAAAATTACCCAGGCATGGGTTCTATCAATAAAAAGTTTTAGTTTAATAAAAAAAATAACTGTGAAATTTTGGTTAAACTGGGTGAACTCTACGAGTTATGGACAACTCTTCTGAATGAACCAGAAAGGAAGTAATGACAAGGAATAAAGAATGACAGGCTTACCTTTAAAGCATTTTTTTTAAAGTTTGTTCAGTGAGCCCACAAGACTTAAAAAGGAACCAATTCCTGATGAGATGCACAAAAGAAACATTGAGCTGAAAAAAAGAGAGAGCATGGGAAATTTCCTGGACCTCAGAGAAAAATAAATTAATCTGCCATAAAGAAAGGGTCCAAGACTCTGTGAGAAAATTTGTTTTGTAATATCATACAAAAGTATCAAACAAAAATACTTTACTAAGTTTTCTATATACGAATCTCCTACTTTGATCCTCCTTATAGAAGACTGAAGACTTGCCTTTGTAGAATAGATAACTCTGTCTTTGTTTTTTTGTGTGTGTTTTAATGTTTGGACCTGCTCATTAGACAATTTCAGTACCAGTCGAAATCCTGATCATGGGTGAGGAGTGAAGGGACAGAACTTATGAAGATGGTCAAACAGAAGTGCTTTTATTGAAAAAAATTTCTCAGCCTTATATACCCTAACACTTACATAACTAGAGCACACTGCCCATACACTAACTATATACTGCTCATGAGAAACACATAAACAACTTGCTATTGTGTGTGGATATATCCTTGCCACATTAATATAACTCTGCTTTAATTACAACACAGGTTGTCACACGCCCTGAGTTCTCAGGAAGTCTGAGATGTCTCTAGGGGTGATGGGGAGCTAAGTCAGACACATCAGCAGGGTTCCACTGGACTAAAGGTTCTTATACCTCACCCGGGTTCCCCATTATCTATGACCATCTACATCTCCTGCTTTCTTTTGTTTTAATTGAAGCAGGTATACATCAGTGATTAAATTGATAAAACAAGTTTCAACATGGGAGAAATCACTCAGACAAGTAATAATATAACAAGAAATATGAATAAACAAGATACTATAAAAGGCTTTTATGAGTCCCACAAGGAAGGTATAGAAAATCACTATCAATTCACAACCTCAGTATACTTCCTTTAGCAGCCAAGAGATAGTCCAAAGTCAGTCTACTGTCCATCACATCATGTGTCAGGGAATCCAATGATTCCAATAGGTTTTGAAGTCTTGCATCTGTCTTATTAGCAATTATTGTTATGGTCAGAATAATATTTGTTCATCAGCAGCCATACTGTTCTTTCAGTGGCAGCCATAGTCAGAGAGGGAACTAACTACCTGATGTTTCCAGATCTCCTTTTTTTCAAGGGTGTTCTTTTTTCCCTCTCTATTTTGATGGACAAAGCAGATATGGTGTGTCAGCACCCATTTGATTCCTTCTCCATCTGTAGATATCCTCTATTAACCCTCTGACAAGTGACTAACCTATTTGGTGCCTTCCATTCATCACTCTCTGGATATCTCCATATCACTTGGTGATTATCTCTAGACACTAGAGCTGCTCACACTGGACACTGTCTTTGCAGCAGATTATGAAACCTGTCTGCCAGAGCCAGTAAGACTTTATCAAAAATAAAAAAAAACAATTAAGCATGTAAAGGATTAAATTTAGAATTTCTCTAAGGTTATCTGTGGTTCCCTCTCTCCTTTGTTTTTGGAGGAGCCTCTTGATATCTCTGTTCCTTTTCTCTACTATTGGCTGTCTTTGAGGATTGAAAGGTGTTCCAGAAGTGTGTGAAATCTGATACTATGCACAAAAGTGTGTGAAATTTTTAGAATTATATGCAGGTCCATTATCTGTTTTTATTACTTGTGGCACACCCATAACTGCAAAGACCTGTGCAAGAAATTCAGTACCACCTGAGCCATCTCTCTCTCTCTTTTTTTTTAAGGGAGAACCCATTTTTATTTTTTATTTTTTTTTAATACATGACCAAACTGTTATTTTGCTGTCCAAAAAGAATCAGACTCTGAAATATTGTACAATTAGCTTGTGAAGGAAATAAAAAATGCAGGTGGGCATGAATATAGGGATTGGGAATTCAATGTAATGGTTTTTAGTCATCTCCCAGAGTTCTTTCTCTGGGCATAGCTGGTTCAGTTCATTACTGCTGAGCCATCTCTTTTGCTGCTGGTACTATAAAAGTAAATTCTGAGAAGGTGTTCATGACAACATGGATAAAAGACAGATGACCGAAAGATTTATAGTGGGTTACATCTATCTGCCAAATTTTATTGGTACTCAAACCATGAGTGTTCTTCCCTGGGAGGAGCAGAAGAGTATGGAAAGGAAGACAAGTCATAAAGGCTTTTACTATACTCCTAGCTTTCTCTTTTATTTTCCCATACTGCAGATGTAAAGCTCTTGCAATCTGATGATATTTAGAATGAGATGCTTAGGTGACCTGAAACAGGAGTGCTGGATAACATGATAAGAAGGCAATCTGCTTTTGAGTTTCCATTAAAAAAAATAGGTCCTGGGAGACCAGTATGAAAGGGAACAAGCAAGAGGTAATACTTACCTAGGCAGTTTCTTACTTGCTCCTGAAGTTCCTTAAAAAGCTGAAATATATTAAAGACTACAAATTTTATTTGAATTGTGGTAATTCATTGTACCATACCTACTTAATAAACCAGACCAGATATTATATTTACATCTCCTAGATAATAAGTAAGAGCTAGCATAATTGCATACAACTCATTCTGCTGAATGGACTGATTATGAGAGGCATTAGTTAAAGCAAGTGAGGAGGGATGGGATACATTTGGACAGAGAATGGAAGTATGTCCTGTGATTGAAGAACCTGACCCTAATGGGCCTCCAGGTCAAATCAAAAGAAGACACATTTCTTTTAATCTAGAAGTTATCACAGATCTGAAAAAGGTTTGCATTTTCTATGGGTCTACATCATCTTATGTTAAGATGCTTTAACTTATGTCTCTTATAATTGGGGAATAGGAGGAGGATGTGCTGGGTTGCCGATGGTGTCACTGCCTCTCCTGTTCCTTCTCCCATCCACAAAGGCTTATTTGAGGTAGAAAGATCAGGACACGGAAGATACCCCAAGGGTGCATGCATGAGCAGAGGCAGAAGTGACTGAAACCCCATGCTCATTTAGCATAATGCTTCTTAGTATAATGCTTCTCTAATTACAACATAGGTTGTCATGCCCCTTGAGTTCTCAGGAAGGCTGAGAAGCTCTTAGGAAGGATGGGGAGCCAAATCAAACATGTCCACAGGAAATGGACTAAAGGGTCTTATATCTCACAGACATCTCCCCATGTGATTTTAATATTTGTGAAAAGTATAAATCACAAGGCTTTGTTTGGTTGCACTTATTAGAAATAAGGATATATTTTAATGGATATTGGAAAGAGAAAACAAACAGAAATATAGAAATAAAGAAAAAAAAAGAAGTAAAGGTGCTTTTTCTAGCAGGGGTTTCAAAACTACAAAAGATTAGAAAAACGTTCAAATGTTTTAATACAAATTCCCAAAATAGAGAAGTAGCATAATATGCTGGGAAAATCATCAAGGCAATGAATTAACAGTAGGACAATAGAATAGGAATCAAATGAAGTGGTTGAGTAACCCTGCATGTATTTTTACCATTATTATTAGGTTTATATCTAAATATATAATATATATATAACATTGGGGGGTCCCAACCCCCCAAATAACTTTGAACATATTTTGCAGTGGGAGTAGAACCAAGATGAAGAAAAAGAATTCTGGAGTGGAAGAACTAACAAAAGGATAGGATGAAACAATTTTCCATCTAAAAAGTACTTGAAAGATGAGCATGAAAGAGCTATCTCAATAGATGGAGAGTGGAACACAATACACAGAAAACCAACCTTGGTAAACAAATTGAAGGCCTTGGATGCTGGTATAGCTATAAGCTCATGAATAGTAAAGGAGTCAGACAACTGGACAGAAGGTTATTACATGGGATCTTTTATTGTCATACCAATATGTGGCTCTTGATCAAAGGGATCTTAGTCTAAAGTTCCAAGTCAAGAAAGAGTATTTGTGGTTGCTAACAAACCAAAGCACAGAACCACACCTTTCCTTAAATCACATCATCTTGTATGTACTGAAAGTTTATAGATTTCAAGAGCTGTCTCAACAAACAGCAACCTGAGAAACCAGAAATTTGGGACAGTGCATCCTCTTTTCTGGGAGCAGAACCCAACTTTTATATCCTATCTAAAAGTTGAGAAATAAACGAGAAAAATGAGCAAATAATAAATAAGAAACCTGACCGCAAGAAACAGAAAAAAAAAATCAAAATACAAACTCAGAAGAAAATTAAATCAAAATAACTTCATGCAAAGTTTAAAAGGGAAAAAAAGTGAATTGGTCTCAGGCCCTGAAAGCAGTAAAAACAATTTTCATAATCAAGTAAGAGATCTAAAGAAAATATGGGGAAAAGAAAAAATAATCATGCAAGAAAATTATAAAAAAAGGTTCAACAACTTGACAAAGGGAACACAGAAAAATGGTAAAGAAAATAATATTAAAAAACAGAATAGGCCAAATGACAAAAGAGAGTAGTCACTGAAAATAAGAATTCTTTAAAAATCAGAATAGGTCAAATGCAAATATAAATACAAAAATTCACAAAAGAAAATAACTCTTCAAAAAGTATAACTGTATAAGTGAAAAAAGAGGCATAGAAGGTTGCTGAAGGAAGAAATTACTTAGAATAGGTAATTGGAACTTAAGATTTTATGAAACATCAAGAAACAAAACAAAAAAAAAACAAAATCAAAAGCAGAAAAAAAAAAAGATGAAGCATCTCATTGTTAAACAACTGATCAGGAAAATAGATTCAGGAAAAATTAATAATTATTGTAGGACCTGAAAGCCATGATTCCCCCCCCAAAAAAAAAAACTAGAATACATACAAGAAGTTATCAAGGAAAACTTGTCTGAAATCTTAGAACCAGTGGGAGGGGGATAAAATAGAAAATAAAATCCTCATTTTTTAATCTCCTAAAAGAGATTTCAAAATAAAAACTCCCAACTATATTATAGCCAAATTCCAGAATCCTAAATCAAAGTGAAATGCTTTAAACATACAGAAAGAGATAATTCAAATACTGTTGAGCCATAGTAAGGATTTAACCCTTTCTACAAATAAAACAAATGGAGGATTTGGGATATGATATTCCAGAAGGTCAAAAAGCTAGGATTACAAGCAATGATAACCTACCCACTGGAACTGACTTTAATTCTTCATGGGAAACAATGATTATTTAATGAAAAGAAAAACTTCAAGTATTCATGATGAAAACATCAAAGTTCTTGAAGCTTTGACTTTCAGATATGATTCAAGAAAAGCATAGAAGATAAGAGAGAAAAGAAAAATCATAAGGGATTCAGTAAGGTTAAAATGTTTACATTCCTACGTAGAAAAATGGTGTTTCTAACTCCTAAAATCTATCATTATTAGGGAAGATAGAAAGAGTATACATAGAAAACAGCCGTGAGTATAAGTTGACTATGATGGGATGATATAAAAGAATTAAATTTAGGGATAAGAAAGAGGGATGCATTCAAAGTAAGGGAAAAGGGGGTAATTGAATGGGATAAAGAAAAGGGCATTTATGGTGGAAGGAAAGAAGAGGGAGGAAAGGAAAATTATTTGAATTTTTCTCTCTTCCAAGCTAGTTCAAGGAGGGTATAGCCTAACATTCAGTTAGTCATAGGCAACTATTTCATCCTCAAGAAAATTAGGAAGTGAAAGGCATAAGGAATGGAGTTAATAGGGGAAGTGATGAATGAGTCAGAAGCAAACCATTTTTGAGGAGAAATAGGATGGAAGGATAAAAATGGGGGTGAGCAAAATAAAAGAAAATACTAATTCTGATTGTAAATGTTAATAGAATGAATTTATTCATAAAACAGAAACAAAGAAGAGAGTGGCTTAAAACTTTCAATTTAAAATCCTTCAAATGTTATTTACAAGAAATTAATTTGAATTTTAGAGATACAGAGTAAGAATAAAAGACTGGAGCAGAATCTATTATACTTCAACTAAAGTAGAAAAAGAAGGAGTGGCAATCATGATCTCATAGAAAGCAAAAACAAAAATAAATCTAATTAAAAGATAAGTGGACTATATTTTGTTATAAAATTACCATAGATAATCAAGTAATATCTATACTAAATGTATATGTACCAGATGATATAACATCCAAATTGTTAAAGAAAAAGCTAAAAGAGTTACAGGAGAAAATAGACAATACAACTAAACCTGAAAAGGACTGAAACTCTTGAATCGATGCACTGAGTTTGGACAAGCGAGCATTTAAGGCTAATTACAAATTGGACAATACTCTATAAACATATGCTTGGAAAATGGCCCTTCCCACTATCTTGTGCTGGCTCAATAATTGGTGTATACAGAGAATTGTAGGAGAGATTAGGGGGTGGAGTAATACTAGCCAGGGTTATTTCTGGGTGAGAGATGAAGAAGGAAGGTCACAGAGATTCTGCTTCCATCCAATTCAATCCTAACTCTAAAGACCAAGAATAAAAACCAAGGAGTTTTGTTTATCCTGACTCCAGCTGATTCTAAGGTATCCAGGGTGCTAACACAGTCATCACAAAACCAGTGGGAAACCTCAACTCTCCTCTCAGAACTAGATAAATTTAACCAAAAATCAATCAAGAAAGAAGTTGAGATGAATAATATTTTAGAAAATTAGATAAGATAGACTTCTAGAAATAATTGAATGGGGATTGAAATGAATATACCATTTTTGTTTAGTAGTACATGATAGCTACACAAAAACTGATTATGTATTAAAACATAAAAACCTCACATTGAAAATCAGAAATCAAAATGTATTCTTTTAGTATTATAATGCAATAAAAATTACACTCAAAAAAGGATGGGGACATAGATTAAAATTAATTAAAAACTAAATAATCTAATCCTAGAAATAATGGGTCAAAGAACAAATCATAGTCAATAATTTCATTAAAAAGAATGATAACAATAAGACAGTATACCAAAATTTGTGGAATACAATAAAAACAACACTTAGGGAAAATATATATCTGTAAATGCTCACATCAATAAAATAAAGAAAGAGCAATAAATGAATTGGGCATGCAATTTAAAAAGTTGGAAAAGAACTAATTGAAAATCTTCAATTAGACACTAAATTGAAAATTCTGAAAATCAAAGGAGAAAATGATAAAATTGAATGTAAGAAAACCATTGAACTAAAAATAAAACCAGTTTTATGAGGAAAAAATAAAATCAATAACTCATTGATTGATTTAAAAACTAAAAGAAGAAAATTAAATTACCAGTATCAAAAAGGAAAGGTTGACTGATAATAGGTTATAGTCAGATCATCAATGAAGATGGAATTAAAACAATTATTAGGATCTATTTTACTCAATTATATGCCAACAAATACAACTATCTAAATGTAATAAATCTTTACAGGAACACAAATTCTCAGATTAACTGAAGAGGAAAAAAGACTATATAAATAACACAACATTCAAAAAAGAAATTGAATAAGCCAACAATGAATTTAGAAAAATTCCCTAGGACAAGATGGATTTACAAGTGAATTCTATAAAATACTCAAAGAATAATCAATCCCAATACTATGTAAACTATTTTAAAAACTAGACAAAGAGTTCTATTAAATTTCTTTTATGACACAAAAACAGTGCTGATGCCTAAACCAGGTAGAGCAAAAATTAAAACAAAGAACACTGTGAAGCAACTTCCCTAATGAAATATTGAAGCAAGTATTTTAAATGGAATTTATTTTAGATTCATTTATTTTTGTATATATTGTTTCATCCCAGGAAAATGTAAACTTCTTGAGGGAAAGGAGAATAGTGTTGTTGTTTTTTTCTATTCCCAGCACCTAGTCCCATGCATACACCAAAATAAAAAATAATGTAATTACTTCCCTCCCTCCAGAAAACCAGTCATCTGTCAAGTCCTATCATTTTGACTTTAGTAATCTTATATTGTCCTCCCTCGGATATTCCACCACATTAAAACAAGCCTTTATAGCTCCTACTTTCCCCTTCCCATTTAGAATGTTATAATAATATTCTCATGTGTCTTTTTACCTCTCCTCTGATCTTTATGCCCATAATCATTTCATATCTCTGATACATTTATTCTCCTTTGGTACAGATCTGATCATATCTTGTTTCTATTGAAAACATATTCATAATATTGGACTGAATTAATTTCAAACTTTTTCTTCTGAAATTCAATACCAGATATAATGTGGTTCTATTTTCCTTTTCTAGCTTTAAATGATATCCCTTAATGTAAGCTTTTTGAATTGGACTGCTTATTGCACACTATGGCATACTATTTACGTCTATGTTATTGCTCATTCTATGCCTCTTATTTTTCTATATTCCTTTCTTGAATTCTTACCCATGCTTTAATGTCTGAGTTAAATGACATAATTTTTATGATCCTTCTGGTCAATAATATTCCTTTCCTTTTGGATCTTACAAATCTTTTGATTTGTACTTTGCTAATGTACCTATTGTGCCTTTTTTTTTCAATTTTGTAATTATGTCTCTCGACTACAATATGAGATTTATGAGTCAGGTATAAGTATTAAAAAATCTTTATATTTCTTCTGAGTCTTATCAAGTATTCTGTGGATAGATTTTTTTAAATAAGGTTTTTAAGCAGAAATTGGTGAAAACTACAAAGAGATATTTAGATAATTGAAATGATACATCACTACAGAATTGAAAAAAAAATATTGGAACAGAAAGAATCTTTGAAACAATCCAGTTCAACCCCTTCACTTAATAGATAAGGAAACAAGATTTGTGATATTCATTATGAAGTTAGCATTCATATCTCAAATTGGAAAGCAGATTAGTAACCCTTTACCACAGTATTAATGCTTCTCTTTTCTTTTATCTCTATCTAAATAGTGTTTTTCTTTAGGAAATTAGATTTCTTTGAGGGACATATTTTCTTTTTTTTTTTTCTTTTTTTTATTTAAAAGCCTTTTATTTACAGGATATATGCATGGGTAAATTTACAGCATTAACAATTGCCAAACCTCTTGTTCCAATTTTTCACCTCTTACCCCCCCCCACCTCCCCTAGATGGCAGGATGACCAGTAGATGTTAAATATATTAAGATATAAATTAGATACACAATAAGTATACCTGACCAAAACGTTATTTTGCTGTAGAAAAAGAATCAGACTCTGAAATATTGTACAATTAGCTTGTGAAGGAAATCAAAAATGCAGGTGTGCATAAATATAGGGATTGGGAATTCAATGTAATGGTTTTTAGTCATCTCCCAGAGTTCTTTTTCTGGGCATAGCTAGTTCAGTTCATTACTGCTCCATTAGAAATGATTTGGTTGATCTCGTTGCTGAGGATGGCCTGATCCATCAGAACTGGTCATCATATAGTATTGTTGTTGAAGTATATAATGATCTCCTGGTCCTGCTCATTTCAGAGGGACATATTTTCTAAAATACAATTTCATTTCTTCAGTTTGTCAGATATTTCTTTTAAACCAAGATGTTTCTTTTTAATTTTTTTAATTGCATCACATCTTGACAGAAATGATGAAATAATTTTATCTCCCAAATTTAAAATTGTAGATTTGTTTTTCTTGAAAATTTTGATCATTTTTATAGAGATCGAAGTCCAAAAGTATCATTCTTCCTCTTTTTTTTCCCAGTGAATTCTGTTAGTCATTTATAACTTTTCTGCACAATTCATCTTCTCTCTTTGGCATAAGTACCATTTAACTTTCATAATATTTGTTTCTAATATTGTCCAGGAATTTTTTTTCCTACATTGACATTAAAAAAAACAAACAAACCTTTTTAATCAATCAGTAAAATTCTTACTGGCTATTTTATTCTCTTTCTTCCTTATGTTTCTTCTATCATGGGATATTTTCATGCTAAAATGAAGGAATAAACATAAAGCATTTTGCAAATTCTGAAACAGCATGGAAATTCTTGTTATTAGAATTATTTTTAATTATTATTATGCTAAACAAATCAAGCTTTCAGTCTGGTGGTGACTTCATTCACTGAGCCTTCTGTTTCACTCCTGCTTAGCTAAAGAAAGGTTTATAGAGGAATAAAAGAGGGTGCTGGGAAATATTTAATAATTCAATTTTTGAAGGAAAATGTATGCTCATACATTTCAACTTTATTAATGTTCTTCAAGTCTAGACAATCAAGAAAAGTTTTTTTTTAAAAAAGTCTTGACTTGTAGTAAATAATTAATTATGAGGTATAAATCTTTACACCAAAATAAAATTTAATCTTGTTAGAGTTGACTTCAGTACACTCTTGACTCCATCCCAAGTCAAATCCCCATCATTCCAATATATTGAGCAAAGGTTCATAAAAATAAATACTGCTTTTTAAAATTTTGGTTATTAATTTGCTTTGATGTACCTCCAATTATACTTTAATGTTTCTGAGGACAAGGTCTATTAACTTCCTCATATTTATATTCTCAAGAATTCAAGATAAAGTAATGTAAATAGTAGAGACAATAAATATTTATTGAATTTATTTCTTTATCAACGGATGTTAAGTTCTGCCTAAGACTAAGCTCCTTACTGCTAAATAAGAGGTGACTGCTCAGGATATGAGTGACCTTAGCCTTTCTAATTCAACCCAAATCTGTGTTTGTCTGAGGAAAAGGGCCATTATGTGACTTAGAATATGGTAAGAATTGAAATAAAACATATTCCAATTTACCATCTCAAAAATATCAATCTGGGAGAGGAAATCCTTCAGAGTTTCTGACTGAAATAGAAAACAATTTTTATTTACACTCATTCTAAGGCATCAGAATCTTAATGAGTCAGAGAGACTTAAAATTATTGTAAGACTCACTTTGTGCATCTCTGCCTCACTCAAATCTAATTCAGGAGCAAAAAAGGACATTACCCAATGTAGATCATTGGTCCTCTTCAAGAACTAGGAACTTACAACAATAAATAAATACTTACAAAATTCTTACAAAAAATAACAAGTTGGTTCCAGAGACCTCTCAGGAGAAATATGAAGAAGATAACTCAAGGAAGGTGGGAAAGGATGATTCTAAATAAACATTTCCAGCTTTATGAATCTTAGAAATGTCGGAAATTTGATCTCTGATATGCTTTTTATCTCTTTTCATTTCTAGAGGCTACTAAGAAAAGAAGTTATTTAGGCAAAATAGTTCTCAAATCTATCTTAAAAGTATCATTTACTCATATTTATTCCTCACATATTCTAATATATTCAATTTTCTAACATATATTTGGCGTTTTATTTGTATAGATAGGTTGCCTCCCTATTCACTGCTTGTGATTGTCTTTTGTGTAACTACTTAGCATTTTGTGTGAAATGCTAAACTGTCAGATGTAAGATAGGGGCTACTTTCCCCCTAAGACAGAACAAAAAAATGTTGTTTCTTCTGTGCCTATAATTCTTCTAGATAAGAGATTTTAAGATGTAGGTCAACATGATAATCCTCTTCAAAACTGGGAAAGGATTATTTTGTTGGTCACAAAACTTAACTTGTTGCTATCCCCATTGCCCTAAGCTAGTATGTTGACAATATAAATTTATCTTAATTTTTGTGTGAATGATCATACTATGGATCATTTCTACCCATAATACTCTCAATCTTTGGCTATGTATTTTGATAATTTTTGCAAACAGAATTTTACACATGCCTAAACATCTTGCAATAACATAATAAGTTTCTTAGTTCCATTCCTACTTTACTAATCACTTGCAATGAAGAAACACAATCAAAACCAAGCAATGCCACAGCTATATCAGACTGCATTTGCCATAAAGGGCAGACAGAAGTCATCTACAATCCAGATATAATGATCCATCTCCATTCCAGCTTTCTTCATAGATATTGTGTTTCATATGTGTAATGTTCTGCTTCTTTACTTCCACCTCTTCATTGCCATTAATTACTTCAAGAACCAGTTTTTAAATGATAGTTCTACTTAAATTAAGCATTTAGTGCCTTTGCAATCAAAAATATAGATCTAAATAATCATAATAATAATAATAATAAAAACAAAGTCATCTGTATAAACAAGTCATGTATATCTATAAATATTTTTAATGTGATCTCAAACTCTATCATGGATAGAGTTTATCATAATTATGAAAACATGAAGTTACTTGCTAAGGAATAGAGTGGTGTATCAGAAGGCCAGATTAGCTACACAATACTTAGTAGAAAAGGAATATAGTCATCCAGTATTTGGTAGTTGCAAAGACCCAAATTTTAGGACAAGAACTCACTATTTAACAAAAACTGCTGGGAAAACTGCAAAACAGTATGGCAGAAATTAGGTTTAGGCCAACATCTTATAACGTATACCAAAATAAAAACCAAAATGAGTACATGATTTAAACAAGAAGGGTAATCATAATAATAATAAGCAAATTAGAAAGCCATGGAATATTTTAAATTTTAGCTCTACAGAGGAAGATTGATCAAAAAATTTAGGATAATTATGAAATTTAAAATGGATAATTTTCATTTTATTAAATTAAATTTAAAAAGGTTTTACACACAAAAACTCCTAATGTAGCCATGATTAGAAGGAAAGTGAGAGCTGGGAAAATTTTTGACAACAACAGCTTCTGATAAAGGTCTTATTTCTCAAATACTTAGAGAAATGAGTCAAATTTATTAGAAAACAAGTCATTCCTTAAGTGATAAATGATCAGAGGTTATGGAACCAGTTTTTAGAAGAAATAAAAATTATGTGTAGTTATATAAAATTATCTAAATCATTATTTATTGTAGAAACATAAATTACAAGAACTCTGAGATATAATCTTACACCTATCAGATTGGCTAATATGATATAAAAGGACAATGACAAATGTTAGAGAAGATGTTAGAATATTGATACATTAATGCATTGTTGTGAACTGATCAACCATTCTGAAAAAGAATTTGGAACTATGCCCCAAAGGCAATCCAACTGTGAATATCCTTTGATCAAGCAATACTACTACTAAGTCTGTGTCCTGAAGATATCATTTTTTATATAATTCCTTTTTTTTTTAGAAAAATGTCTATTTTATTTTATTTTCTTTTATTTCGATTTTCCCCAGATACATGGAAAAATAAACTTTTTTTGGTTATACATCTAGATTTATTTTTCATATATTTTCATATGAATCATATTGCAAGACAAAAATCAGAACAAAAGAGAAAAACCAAGAGGTACAAAAAGAAGAAAAAAATATGAAAATACTATGTGTGTGTTGATCTATATTTAGTCTCTATAGTTCTTTCTCTGGATGTAGATGACATTTTCCATCTAAAGGCTATTGGTATAACCTTGGATCACTGAACCATTGAGAAGAACCAAGTCCATTATGCAATCCTGCTGTTTTATACAATGTTGTCCTGGTTCTCCTTGCTTCACTAAGAATCAGTTCATATAAATCTTTCCAGGCCTTTCTAAAATCATCCTGTTCATCATTTTTATAGAATAATGATGTTACTTTTATATAAGATTGTAAAGGGCTGAACCTCTGAATAGGTGCACTGGAATCAGACAACTGAGCACTTAAGGCTAATTGCCTATTGGACAATGCTCTATCATCATATGCTTGGAAAAATGGCCCTTCTCATTATTCTGTGCTGGCTTGATCTTTTGGTTTATATAGATAATTGTAGGAGGGATTAGGGTGTAGAGCAAGACAAGCCAGAGTCACTTTGGAAGAGGATGAGGAGAAGGAAGTTTGGTGGAGAGCTTGTGGCAGTTTTATCAATCCCCTTCACTTTTCCCCCAGAGACCAAGGACTTTTACTTATCCTGACTCTGATTCTGAGGCCTCCAGGGATCTAACCCGGACTTCACATATCATAACTTATTTAGCCATTTCCTGGGTTAATGGGCATCTACATATTTTCCAATTCTTTGCCACCAGAAAAAAAGAGCTGCTACAAACATTTTTGCACATGTGGGTTCTTTTCCTTTTGAAAGAGATCATCAGATAATAGAAAATTATTTTCATGTACAAAAAACATTTATAATAGCATTTTTGTGGTGGCAAAAAGGAAATCGATGGAATATCCATGATTTGGAAAAGGATTTAACAAGTTCAAGTTATGGTAAAAAATGAGGAACAGGAAGATTTCAGAAAATCTGGAAAGACAAGAAAAACATGATCATCTATAAATACAGATTAAAACATACTTTAAATATATTTTATTGAGGTTTTTATTTTTTGGTGGTGGGAAGTGAAGAATTGTGTATTTTTCTACAACATAACTTTTACGGAAATATTTTGCATAAGTTCACATGTGCCTTCTCAATGGGGAGGGTAAGGGAGTGAGGAAGAGAGAGAATAAGGAACTCAAAGTTTTAAAATTAAAGTTAAAATTGTTTATATGTAACTGGGAAAAAGAATAAAACAGAAAAATATGATAAGATTTACAGAAAATGATGCAAAGTGAGGAGAATCAGAAGAATAATGTACACAGTAATAGCAACATTTGGGCAATGATCAGTTCACTTAGCTCTACTCAGCAATACAATGATCCAAGACAATTCCAAAAGACTTGTGATAGAAAATTCTATCCAGCTCCAGAGAATGAATTGATAAAGTCTAAATGGACATTGAAGCATACTATTTGCACTTTAAATTTTTCTACAGTTTTTTTTTCTTTTATTCTGTTTCTTCCTTCATAACATGACTAATATGGAAATAGGTTTTATGTGATTGCACAAATATAAACTATATCAGATTGCTTACCATTTTAGGGAGGAGAGAGGGGAAAGAGAAAGGAAGAAAATTTCAAGCTTAAAATTTTTATTAAAAATGAATGTTAAAATTGTCTTGACATGTAATTAGGAAAACAAAGAAAGTGATATTTAAATTTTTTTTTAATTTTTGAAAGATAATTGGGGTTGTGACTTGCCCAGGATAACATAGCTAATAGGTGTTCAGTATCTGAAGCTGATGTTCTATCCATTGCATCATCTAACTGTCCCCTGAAAATTCTATTAAAAAGAATTAATATCTAAAATTTAAAAAAAACCAACATAAAATAAAAAAATGAGTTGCTAGAAAAGCTTTATTATTGATCAACACAATAAAAGGGAACTAATGGAATCTGGATGCAGATAAAATTCTTCACTTCACTTTTTCATGATGCTTTTGCTAAGTTTTGGTCTGTTTTATTTCACAATATCAATTTTATTTCACAATATGAATAATACGGAAATGTTTTCTATGATTACATATGTGTAAAGAAAAAAAAAAGAAACTGACCCAGATGATAAATTTACACACCATACCAGCATATAAATAATGTACAAACCAATTTCTTACAAGTTATTTATAAGAAAAAAAATAAGTTCACTCACTTATCCTGATCCTCTAGTCCTCTAGTTGCTAGTCACATCTACTTTTAGATTGCCTTCCACTTTTTTCTCTCTCTCTCTCTCTGAGTGTGTGTGTGTCTCTCTCTCTCCACAAACCACACACACACACACACACACACACACACACACACATACTGATATATGTGTGTGTCAGTATATGTATGTACTTAAGCCTTTTTTAAACTTCTTTTCTCCCCTATGATTATCAAAATTCTTGACACACAACTACTTAATAAAGTATTGCTGATTGATATCTGATTTTAATTATTATTTATTCTTAGTTTACTTGCCTCTTATTTTTCAAAATTTATAATATTGTAAATAATTGTGATTTTGTTTTGTTGGTTCTGCTTCTTTTTTGACTAAACAATTCATACATACAAGGATTTCCATGTTTATCTGAATATGTTATACTTTCCATTTCTTATAACAAAACAGTATTCATTAATGTTTTCTTTGTTTTTTACTTTCTTAGAATACATAGTAGTAGTATGATATCTGGATCAAAGGATATGATTTTTATTTTCCTTCATGTTTTCAAATTGTTTTCCAGAAATTTGGACCACATCTCCATAAATAGTGGAGGCTCTTCAAGGTTATGTACAATTAGACTATTTAATAGTCTAATCACTTCTTAAAAGTGTACTACCAAAAAAAAGTGAGAAAGAAAACCTAGGAATTTGTTAAGTGTAGAAATACCTGAAAGAGGTGTCCTTATTGCTAATATGACTATCTTATTTCTTAAATCAATTCATAACAATGTTCACATTCAAAAAAGTACTTGCATTAACAAAACAAAAACATTGAGCGCTACAAGTCATACTCAGATTTGTAGGTCTTTTTCTACTGAGGAAAAATAGGAAAGTAGAATCATTATCAAAGACATGTCAGTGCTATTTTGGGAAGTCATTCAAATTCTATTTGCCATGTTTCAAAGAAAGTCTGACACACTAAACAGAAGCATTTTCTTCCATTAAAAATAACCTTTCTAAGAAAAATAAAATAATGGGAATAGAGAGTGAAACAACCTGGCAGACATCACTTCACATGTTCCACAACAAACTTTTTAAGTTGTCTGTTGTCTTTGAGGGAAGTGTAGAAAAACAGGATAAGATACAAGGTATTGAGGGATTTCTATAACTTATGAAGAAAACAATGATTCATGCTTTGGATTTTTATGACCTGGAGAAATGTCAAAATTTTAAATGATTTCTGCATGATTTATAATCTGGAAGAATCAGAGAGACATAGATGCCTTTTTATTTTAATAAAGAACACACTCTTGTATTGTAACTTCTTCCATTTACAAATGCAATTTTATACATATGTATATATATATATATATATATATATATATACACACACATATGTGTGTGTGTGTGTGTGTGTGTGTGTGTAACACACATTTGAATTACTGCACACAAGAAATGGCTTGTTCATCTGTATTTTCTTAGGAAAAGAATACCTACATATTCATTGAATGGATGAATTATCAATGGAAACGTATAAGCACACATAGTATACTAGATATGGCTCTTTAGAATGAAAAGACTTGGGTTCTGGGCTAGATATAAAGGATTGTCAATATGACTTCTGTAAAAGACACTTAATTTTTCTGAGGCATAACAACAAAAGGAAACTAACAATATATTAGTTCCTCATGGGGCTGTGAAAAAAAAATACTTTACAAAGTGTAAAGCACTCTAGAAATGAGTATTGATTATTATTACCATTAACTGATTGGCTAAATTTGAATATTAATTAAATTTAAACCAGTCTATTTTGTAGTATCAAGGAAATGGAAGCAAAGTAGATGTCTAAAGAAAAATTAAACAAATGAGTATAATGTAATTTTACACAATAAATTTGTAGTAAAGAGGGGGGGAAATGAAAAGATTTATAGCACTAGATAAAAAATGACTTAAGCATAACTAAGAAAGCAATACTCTTATTGATGACCGCAATGAAAATGGAAAAAAAAAGAAAGTGTACATTATGTAATAGAAATGAACAAGTTTCACTCTGAAGAAAGAAAAGATATAAAAACACACCTCCACCCCTTCTTTGCAAAGATAGAAGTATGGAGGTCTATGGAGGTATACCATATTGTATATTTTTGGATTTGATTGATGTGTTGATGAGGAAGCAAAAGATTTATAAGATCATATTTCATTTGTTTATAGCCAACAAGGGGAAACTCAATAAAGATTCCAATGGATATGCAAAGGTAATTCATTGACCAACTCAATTTATTAAATGTTGCAGGGCCAACATAATTTTATGTGAGTGGATAGGGAAACCAAACATTTTGCTCCATGGCTACAGGGATTTATTGAATTTTTTAAGCACCTACCATGCTTCTTACACCAATAATTGCTTACCATCAAAGACAAGGGGCCAGCCATGTCCTTAGGATTTTACTCTCTTATTAGATATTTATTTATGGTAGGAAGTATCAACATATCATTTCGGCTTAGTCCCTAAATATATTTGTATATTCTTCTTTTCTTTTCATCTCAGTGTCTGATGACTAGTCTATATAAGCAACCTTTATAAAATTTAGAGAATGCCTTTTTTATTGTGCATTATATCATAGTAAAAGAAGGTCTTTACTAAATAGTTGTCATTATCCAGCCTCCCTTATTTTTCAGATATTTTAAAGGCTTATTATTGGTACTCTGCTTAAAATGATTTCTTCAGAGAATAAAGGGATTAATTCAAGCTGGGAGATAATTGCTGTGTTTTAATAAATGAATCAAAATAAATGAATGGAATAAAATTATTTATTGGGTGTTTAATATGTGCTGAACACTGAACTAAGCTCTTGGAAAGCAAACATAAATATAAGACAATCTCTTTTCTGGAGATGTTCACATCTTAAAAAAGGGAGAAACTGTAATGAGAAGTTTCAGTTTTAGGGCAGTTGGAAAGTGTGAATGATTTATAGACTAATATGTGGCATTTGAAAAGACCTAGATGGTCCAGAGGGCCTAAAAAGATAGCAAAGTAAAACTCATATTTTAATATAACTTTAAGTTTAAAAGTGCTTTCCTTATAACTATCCTGAAAGTATATAGTATCTATGTACCTATGTACCATCCATGCTCATTTTGTAGATGAAAAAAATTAAGGCTCAAGGAGTCGTTGACTCATGAGTTCACAGCTAATTAGTACAGCAACCTCCTAATTCTAGGGCTAGTGCTTTTTCTTTTATAAATACTTCTCTTAATGCATGAATTTAAACTTGTAACAAAATGTGCAAGGCAAAGTTACTTTATGAAGACTATATTCAACCTATAATCAACATTTGTAATTCATTTCATTTATCCCATTAAAGAGAATAAAAGAAAAAAAATACCTGTAAAATCTTTATGTGCTCCAGGACCAGATAAATTACTTTTTTCAGGGAATTTAGAATGAAGTAGTTCTTCCTCAATTATCATCAGACACAATAAATTTCAATTAAAGCAGAAATCCTCAAAAATTTCTCAGACTCAAAAATCTGATATACTTATGCAAATATAAAAACCTGAAATCAATAAAATATAAACATAATTCAGACAGATTTAGTATTTGGTCTTAGGAATTTGCTAAACCACTGTTAACCTCAGTTTCCTCATTTGTAAAATGTGTATACTAATAATAGCTAGGATTTATTTAACATATGCATATATTTACATGCTAAATTTACATACATATGCTAAATAAATCCTAGCTATGTATATGTGTGTGGTGTGTATACATCCCATGAAATAGAAATGGCACTATGAAGGAAGAACTCAGATTATAAAGTTATTTAACCTTGCCCTTATCAAATGTAACAGGGGTATGATTAATATTATATTAATAATAATAATATATTCTCATGGTATGTATACATGAGGATGATTTATCTTTCCTTCTCTCTATTTCATTAATGGTTTCTTATATTAAAAGCACATATACTTATCCCAATGTAATTTTCTCCATTTAGTCATAGACTACCTAAAAAGTTTGAGAGTTTAAAAGAATGAAAACTCCTCAGATAACGATCTAAAAAGTTGAGTCAAAAGTGTCATCAAGAAGACCTTAGAATATGACTCCTGGAGCTCAGCTGCTATTTGGTAAATGACAGGTCTGATGATCAATGATCCTGCAGTTATTTCCAAAAGAACATCCCTAGATTAAAATTTTATTATGGTTAACTGTTGGCAATAACAAGGTGTAGAGAGGCCAAGGTTGATAGAATCCTTGCAAACTTATCTGTGATCTTGAAGTACTAAAGCCTCAGAGAAATGAAGCTCACATACCTTTGCCACTAACTTTCCTTACTGTGTGCCTCTCTTTTTGTAAATGATAAAAATACTATAGCTTCTCTTCCTTTATACCTTATGTGTTCATTTAAAGGGAATGCATTCTATATTTTGGTAACACCTGTATTTCAGTAAGAATAATCTTATTATGTCATTTATTAAATGCCTTTGCCTTGAGTTAATTCTCTTCTGGCATAGAAGGTAAAGCAAATCCACTGTTTTAAATTTATTAGTTACAATTTTAGGGGGTCAGACCCAGAGAGTACTTCCAACCTCATATAGTTGTCCCTTGTTGCATCCATCTTGTGAGAGAGTTGAGTTGGAGTATTACAGAGAAGGTTTCTCCTTTAATATTATTATTATTAACTAGCAGTAATAATTATAATATTAAATAAATACACAAATAATTTATATAAATAAATATAATATATATGAATATGATTGTAATTCATAAAAATGACAATATTATGATGATCTGAAGCTATGCTATTATTAATTATAAGTTCTCTGGTACAGAAATTCAATAGTGAAGCAGATTTTTTGTGCTGATAATTTCATAGTTTTAGAGAATTTCCCACAGCCTTAAGAGGTCAGGAACCCAGTATCACAAACTAAGTTCAAGCTAAGGTTGCTCTCAACTAAACCATACTACCTGTGGGGCTATTGTTATCAGCTGCTTTATCCTTTCAATGTCCTTCTAGTTCAGTAGTTTTGGGAACAAAGCACTTTCATTTCTGTTTTGAACAGCTTCATTATTTTGATTTTTGAACTGAATCTCAGTTTTTTGTGAAAAATATTTTTTGATTTTGTGAATTTGTGAAAAAATAAATGAAAAATTAGTCATATCTATTAGAAACACAGAGATTGATGGATAACCTGAATTCAGAGATTCTGATTTTAGAGAAGAGATAAATCAAGAATGTCTTCACTAAGGCTAGCAAAAACATAGTGAGAACATTGGAATTAAGAAAATGACTAAGAAGGGAGAACCGGCCCATGCTGGTAAGAGAAGAGGCCAAATTTTGTGTCCCAATTAGTATTAGAATCCAATATCTGAGTGGTAGTTGAACTTCCAGGTTGAGGCACCAAAGGGAGAATCAGCCTCAAAAAATGCTATTTGTTTTTGGTGTAAAAATCCAGGAAATGAATACCATTTCATCCTATTTAGGTCATACAATTGGAAATGAAGAGGCCTGGAAATTGAAGTTACTTAATGGAAAGGGGAAAAAAGCTCTCTGATTTTGTTGGCTTTTTTTCAGCTCACCAGAATCATTTTGGAAGCAGCTGAAGAATGAAAAGTATTTGGTTGGGGTGAGGGTCAAATGGATTCTGTTTTTCTTGTGACTTTTGTTTTCCTTTTGTTTTTCAGGTAGTTACATAAAATGATCCTTGTTTTCCTGAACTTGACATTCTTTGTTCTCTCACAGTACCTTTTCAGTTCTTGTTGGCTTTTTTTTTAATGGTGAATTGAGATTTTAGTTCTTCTTACTAAGTAAAAGTCTTATAAAACTTCCTCTGTCTTTGTGGTTGTCAGAAAAAAAGTGTTTTATAGTGAGAAGAGCACTGGATGTATATTCAGTAAATCTTGCTTTGAATTCTTGCTTCTGATATTTGCTCCAATAGACAAGTCTCTTCTCACTCTGAATTTCCTTATCATTTTAATACCCTGTCTTGAGTCTTGCTCACTTCCTCAAGTCACAATTCCCCAAAAGCTTGCTAACTATTCCTATTTGATTCTATGGTTACCCGCAGGATTTGAATTATTAATATTATCACTTATGAGTTGTCTACTTGTATGTTTTCCATTAAATTACCAAGCTAAGCTTGAGGTCATAGTCAATATTCTTTTTCTGATGTTGTCATGTTCATTAAGGCCAATTCTTATTTCTAGTGATTAATTTTCCTTATTCATCCACTTAAAAATTATTTGTCTTTGTCTTTATTTGACTTTCTCTTCTTTAAATCAGTACATTGTTTGTGCTTGTCCTGGCTCTCCAAAATATAGTCACTGAAAGGATGGGAAGGTATGATACTGCTCTGAGATTACTGACCCCATTCTGTTGCCCTATACCAAAACAAGAATCTGTTCCTTTTCAATAATAGATATGACATATACAGAACTTTGATGTTTGTAAATCACATTAAAATATTATACCATTTTGCCCTCACAAAATCCTTGGGATAGAGGTGCTATTATTTTTTCTTATTTTATTAATGAAGAAAATGAGAGAAATAGAGGTTTATTGATTTCCCCTAAGTCACATAAATAGTAAGTGTCTAAAGCCCATATTTGAATTAGTCTCTTTGATTCCAAGTCCAGAGCTCTATCACTCCACTATCTCACCAGCTGAGCTCTTAACTCTTTTTTTGATTCTAAATTAGTTAATCTCTTAACCTACTAACTGCTAAATTAAGCAACTGTTGAAGTTCCTCAAGATAACTTAAGCCCTCTCTCCCATTGTTGTCAGTGTTTTCTGGTTAACCATATAAAACGCTATGAAAATATAAGTTTGGGAGATAATGTATCATCAATCTTAGAATAGTTTATGACATCATAGACAGTTATATTATATCATTTTAGGAGAATTATCTTTTAGAAAGCTTTTGTTCAATATAGGCTATAGCCATAATCAATTGATTAGGCTATGAAAAGTTATTTCAAGAAGGTTTCTATTCTCACATTTATATATTTTTTGGAACAAATGCTTATTAAAAACTTACTTTATAGAAGACAGCCTAGAATATTGACTAAATGTTGAAACTTCAAGATGCTAAGACTTTAGTTCATGTACAGCTATTGAGAGTTTGTGTGATCATGGACAAGTCATTTAAATTCTCTGTGGCCTTATCTGTGTAGAAAATTTCTAAAGAACAAGATTTTTACTCTGATGAAATCACTTATTCAAATATATGTGTGTGTGCACTACTTTAGAAATTCTTCCCTCTACACACATATATGTCACCTATATATCTATATACATTAATGTGATATGTTGCTATTTCAGTTTGTTTGATTATTTATGACCCCATTTGGTATTTTCTTGCCAAAATACTAGTTTGTTATTTCCTTTTCCAGTTCATTTTATAGATGTGGAAAGTGAGGCAAACAGGGCTGGCTATTTTCACAGACTCATACAGGTAGTGAGGGTCTGAAGCCAGTTTTGAACTTACAAATTCTTGACTTGAAAATTAGTCTGCCAACCTGCCCCATATTTAAAAAACATATAAGGACCTCTAGATGAACATGTGATTTGATACACATAGACACTATGTGTATATACATATATATACATGCATACATACACACACACACACACACACACACACTCACAAGTACTAGAGCTAAAATGGCCAAAAATCCCAAGCCAAAACAAACAGACACAAGAGTTCTGATCTCCAAGGAGCTTGAGAAATTCATGTACAGATATAAATTAATGCAATATAATTTGAGATGGATAAGACTATTTCTTTAAAGTCCTTCCCCCACCCAATGAGTGCTCCCATTACATTGCTGCAAGGTATTAAAGCAATGTGGCAATTCAAGTAGTTCAAAAATTACTATCACCATAAATAATTCTACTCATTGAAAGGCAGAGACTGAGTTGTACAAAAGGATGAATAGAACCCATCGAGAATCAGAAGAGACAAAGTTTTTTGCCAATGAGAAAGTTATACTAAAGAGTGGATTCTTTTTTCCCCTTTTTCTTAAAATCCACCACATGCAAGTAAATTCTTCTTGACATATGAATTTAACAAACTATTGAAAATTATTTAGTAAGGCTTATTTGCAATTTCAGTGATTACTAGATCTATTTTTTGAGCTTGGTGAATAGTTATTTTCTTAAGGTTGATTAATAGCAAAATATTATATATAAATATATATAACATGTGTATATACTATATATATTACACATATGTGCATATGTATATATGAGAGAAAATATTTCAGACATTATTGTAAAGGCAACTGCAAACTCATTATCAGTCGCTACAGAATCCTCAGAAACTGTGCAGCCACCTCTTCAGGAAATACTTGCCATCTTGCTTTATTTCTATTCACAAGGTTAGAGGACACTCTCACTGAGAGAATTCCCATCCCTATGTACTTTCCTTTTTTTCAGAGAATTTGGTTTCTCTACTGCAGGGGTCCTCAAACTACGACCCGCGGGCCAGATGCAGGAGCTGAGGACGTTTATCCCCCTAAGCCAGGGCTATGAAGTTTCTTTATTTAAAGGCCCACAAAATAAAGTTTTTGTTTTTACTATATCCCGGCCTTCCAACAGTCTGAGGAACAGTGAACTGGCCCTCTGTTTAAAAAGTTTGAGTACCCCTGTGTCTACTGCATTTGTTCATAGTATGTTGCCCACACCAAGGAAGCCTAATTATAATTTATTGACTAAAGATGCTCAAAAGAAAAGCTTAAGATAATGCAATGTAGTGGATTAACTAATTTTATAAAAAAAAATATGTAAGGATAGGGGCAGGAATTAAGTTCCTGAACAAATAAGGACTTAAATTATTCTTTACATTCTTATCAAAAATAGGATTTCATCCACTTTCTCCATGACTTTGCACTACCTATTCCTCACATCTCCTTCCCTCTTCATTCATTACTCTGGTGCAGGTCCTCATTTCTTCAAGCCCAGATAATTATGATAGCCTGTTGGTTTGTTTCCTGTCTGAAAGTTGGGCTCAACCTTCTCCACTTCATCTTCATTCAGTTCTCAAATTGATTTTCCTAAAGTGCAGCTGTGACCATCTCTCTCTTGTCCTCCCTCACCTCCCCCTTCACACACACACACACACACACACACACACACACACACACACAACTCAAAGGACTCAAATGACTATATATTACCTTTAGGAAGAAACAGAAAATCCCGTATTCAAATCTTACCTATAAGATGGTGTGTGGCACTAAGGTGTCAGAAAGAAGGGTGAAAGTTGCCTGAACATTCCCCAATTTGCCCTGAAAACAAAACTAAATGAAACACCCAAATTGATTCTGAAATGACAGAACATACAAAAAGATGGAGTGAAACAATTTTCCAGTTTAATATAACTTAGAATGATTTCAGAAAAGGTCTGTTTCACTTGGGTAAAAAAGGAGTATATGCTAGTGAAGCCATAATGTGGACAATCTAGCAGGATGCTCTTAACCACTGGGCAGAGAAGCATCTGAGACTCCTCTGTCCTAGCTTGGCAAGCCAACTATGAAGCCTCCAGTCCCAGATCAGAAGGTAAATTGCAAACCCCCAATTCCTAGCAACTATGCCAGTGAAAAAGCTGCAAGCACTTAAAGCCAAAGTCTCTTTCCCCCAGCAAAAAGAAGTATGGGACAGAGTACCCTCTACCTTATAAAGATAGAGCAATGTTTAAAAATAAGCAAAAATGCAAAACACAGTGACAGAGAAGATCAGAACACAAATTCAAAATTGAACAGAAGGGGCAAAATGACTATATGTGAAGTCTCAAAGAAGAATATAAATTCTTAATCCCCATGAGTACTCTTGGAAGGGCTAAAAAGGATAAAAAAATCAAATAAGAGAGATAGAAGAAAAATTGAGAAAATAAATTAATGTTATGCAGGAGAACTATGTGGGGAGGGACATTAACAACTTGGAAAAGAAATAACAAAAGTTGAATGATAAAAACAACTTCTTAAAAATAGATTTGACTAGAAATTTGTACTATGCTATGGAAGAGGAGAGAGTCGTGACTAGGAAATTTGAATACTTCAGTAACATGGAGTGTGACCTTTTGGGGACTGACATCTTGGAGATGTTGGAGTATCTATCTTACAAAGGTCCTTGGTTAGAAGATGAAACTTTGTCACAGGTGGAACCAATTCCCTTGAATTCATCAAACTCTGTGCTTAGCTGGTATCTGAATTAAGTGTTCAATAAACTAGAAGAAAATGTGAAAACAATTAACAACTCAAATGAAGCTAATGAATTCCAGCTTGAGGTCAGTAGGCTATTTGTGAAATGAACTGTCCATATATTTCACTGACTCTGATGAAGTGACAAAGAACCTTCTCAACTAAAAAGAATTGCCTACTATTGCTCATATACATCATTTTAGAACTAAAAACTGTCAGAATGATTTTATCCCCTCAAAAAAGTACAAAAAGGAAGTGTTAGTAAGGTTTTTCAAGAATTGAAGGGCATATGTATTGCTATACGAATGTCCAGACCTCCAATCAATATAACTATCTTCCAGCTCTTCAGTGACATAGGAAAAAAAAAATTAAAGGAAACATTAGCAAACGTTCCTCCTAATCAAGTAGGAAAGCCTTTGTTGAAGAAAACAATGGCTCTAAGTACTGGGAGAAAATAGTAGCAGTTAACCAAACCATAACCAATGAATATAAAGCTTGAGGGAAACTTTTAGTGAAACATCTGGATGTCACCATGCAGTTGTTTGTAGGGTTATACAGAAAAAATTAGCAAAGGTCTACCAACCAAAACATACACTCTTATTTGCTGAAAAAAGGATTTCTGTTTTTCAAGCAGTGGATCTGTTAAAGAAAAAAAAAACTGCCTATGCCATCAAAAAGGTTAAGGGGCAGCGTAACTGACAGAGATGATAGACCCAATAAAATTGAACCTCCACTTCCAGAGATGTTTCCATGGCAAAAAAAGACAGGATGGACCTCAACAGCAAACAAATAGAGAAGGACAAGCTGTTATGAACATTCAAGGAGAGGACAAGAAAGAGGAACATTCATATGGAGGACATGGAGGTCACAAACGAGAATAAAGACATAGTCATAGTAGTTATGATCATGGAGATCAAGGGAGTGGATTAGAAAATAAACATCAAAGAGACTGGATAGATAAAAGGGAGTGGAGGAAGAGATGGCCATCAAGATGGTGATTATTGAGGATCAGGTTTCCAAACAGGTAGCTACTATGGTGGCACTGATGGCTACTAAGAAGGTGATTATAGTGGCTTTCAATCATCTTCATTTCCAGGAAGTGGATACCAGGGTGGTAGCTACCAATAGGATAGATACCAAGATGGCAACGAGCATCATATTGAATGAAGTGGTAGTGATCTAGGAGGCAGTTGTAGAAGTCAAGGTGGAGGCTGAGGAGCAAGAAGGAGTCAGAATTATAATGGGGGGGGGTCGTCGATTTGAGCAACATGTCTAGCATTGAGGTTATCAATATGATCATTATGGATTTGAATAAGGAAGACAGTATTCTAATTGAGGCTATTAAAGATTTCTTTTCAGCAGAGCTCAAGTAACAGAAACTGCATTTTAGAGACCTGCTACATATCTTCTGGAACAAATACGAAACCATATATGGCCAGAAATTCTTTCCTTAAACATGAAGTTATAGATTGATATGCAATTCTGGTTTTTAAACAATAGAGTTATTTAATTAATGCTCTTTATTTGAGAAATGCATACGTTTTATGAAAATTTACCAAAACATCTTACATAAATAGTAATATGTATTTAACTATTAGACTAACATCACAATCAGAAGATGCAAAATGTTATGGAAAAAATACTTGTAAAGCACCATCAATGGCTTCTGTAAATTCTTTATAGATTTTCAATTAGGAAATCTTGTTTCTTTATATCAATAATTTCTTTTTCTTTATTTTATTTCTGGTATGTATTTTCTAAGTACAGTTCTGCTCTTTATAATTGGTCTTTTGTATTCAGAATGAGATTGTACACATTTGCTTCCTACAAAAGTAATAAGTATGTTTCTGTTATATGAGCTCTTCTGCATATAGCATATTTAATAGCTTTTTCTTTTAATTAAAAATTATCATTTTCTCAACTCTAAAGACCTCAAACATGTCCAAAATCTGCAAAGATCATTAAATCAAGCTGAGGTGTGAATTTCTAGTATGTAGGCATATGATTAACTATAGCAATTCAAACTTTCCTGCATCCATCCAAAGCAATTTCCTCCTACAAACTTATTTTTACTCAAAGTTGACTAGAAGGATCAGCAAACTGAAATTTCTCTTATTCACGAGTTAATACTATTGGCTCAAAAAATACAAGACAGTTTGTTTTTGGCAAGTGCCTTTTTGCTTTTATAATTAAAGAAATGCCCTACCAAGTAGGAAGATGCATATTGCCTAGTGATGGAAGCCCTTTGTTATTTTTGCAGAAGTAAAAGCTTGGCTGAGTTGATGTTTTACATTATTCATTCACATGATGCTTCTTACTGGGGTTTTGTGTACATAAACATTGTCAAAATGAAAGAAAATGGCTGAAGGTGTGCTTTGCATGAAAGGTGAGCAATAAAGTATCTGTGTGTTCTCATAGATTTGACTAACTGGGGGAAAATACACTGAAGAAAACAACTCACTAAAACTTCACCAAGTGTTATAGATTCCAAATTCTTAGAGCACAATTAAGTGAATTTCAGAAAGGAATAAACAGCAAAACTATATAGATAGAGAATCTCAACTTACTTCTCTCAGAAATGGATAAACCTAATCATGAAATAAACAAAAAAGAAATTAGGGAGGTGAAGAGAATTGTAGAAAAATTGGATATAATTGACTCTGGAGAAAAGTAAATGGAAATAGAAAGGAACATACTTTTTTTCTCGGTGGTACATGGTTGCTACACAACAACTGACGATATATTAGGCCATAAAAATCTCACAATCAAATGTAGAAACATAGAAATATTAAATTAATCATTTTCTGATCATGATACAATAAAAATCATATGTATTAAAAGACCATAGAAAAGTAGACCAAAATTTAATTGGAAACTAAATAATCTAATCATAAAGAAAGAATGTCAAGCAACAGATTAAGGAAACAATTAATTTCATCCAAGAAAATCACAATAATGAGACAGCATACCAATACTTATGGGATGCAGTCAAAGTGGTTTTTAGGAGAAATTTTATATCTCCAGATGATTATATGAATAAAATAGAGAAATTTGGCAAGAAGCTTGAAAACCAACAAATTAACTTCCCTTTTTGTAAATGCCAAATTAGAAATAGTAAAAATCAAAGGAGAGATTAGTAATATTGAAAGCAAGAAAACTATTAAATTAATAATTAAAATTATAAGTTAGTTTCATAAAAAATCAATAAAATAGATAAATATTTGATTGATATAAAACAAAAGAATATCAAATTGCCATTATCAAAAATGATGTGGTCAACTTACCATGTATGAAGAAGTAATTAAAGCAATAATAAGGAGACATTCTGCCCAACTGTACACCTATAATCTGACAATATGTTTGAAATGAATGAAAAATGTGAATTGCCCATATTAAAAGCAGAGGAAATAAAACACTTTGTGCCATTTTAGAAAAAAATAAATTGATGACTCACATTTCTAAGACCTGAATTAATTCTCCAATTAATAAATAGTCCAAACATATGAACAGATGATTTTCATATGAAGAAATTAAAACCACTTCTAATCATATGAAAAAATGTTCTAAGTCATTATTGATCAGAGAAATACAAATTAAGACAACTCTGAGAAACCACTACATATTTTTTTTCTTGTGCAGTGAGATTATTGTAGAAATATGTATAGAAGAATTGCATGTTTAAGATATACTGGATTGCTTACTGTCTAGGGAAGGACATAAAGGAAAGGGAAAGAAAACATCTGAAGTACAAGGTTTTGCAAGGCTGAATGTTGAAAATTATCTATGCATATATTTTCAAAATAAAATGCTTTCATCAAAAAGAAAAAAAAAACGAAATTGCATAAGCCGCCAATGAATGCTGTAAGAAAAACTCTCCAGGACCAACTGAATGTTTAAGTGAATTCTACAAAATATTTAAAAAACAATAAGTTCCAATATCATATAAACTATCTGGAAAAATAGGTCAAGAATAAATCCTAAGAATTTTTTATGACACTTAATCCCAACTAGGAAAAGACAAAACAGAGAAAGAACATCATAGAAAAATTCCCCAATGAATATGGATGGGAAAATGTAGGACTATATCGGAGCTGTTGGAATACATGGGAGACACCTGAAAGTGGCTGCTGGAGATCCAACCGAGACCTGCAGAATGGATCTCCTCTTGTGAGAGGATGATACAAGGAGAATGAGAGGCAGTTGCTGTTCTCTGTCCACTCTGATTAAGAAGTCATTGCCTTGTCTGACCCCTCTCCTCTTCCCTTTGCCTCCAATTTATCTCATTCTCAGTCCACAACACCTGTGTCAGCAAAAGCTGACTTGCAACTCCTTCAGATGCTATGATCCACAGCTGTGGAGGCTCTCAGAGAATTGACCTGTCCCTTAACAGAAAAATATAAATAAAATATCACCAGTATAATACACTATGACTAAGTAGGACTTAAACCAGGAATGCAGAGCTGATTCAACATCAGGAAAACTATTTGCATAATTGACTATATAAATAACAACACTAACAAATCATATAATTAGTTCAATACACGCAGAATTTTTTTTTACAAAATGCAATACTTGTTCCTATTAATAAGAACACTATAAAAAACAAAACAAATTAAGTTTTTCTTAAAACGATAAGATTCATCTTTCTAAAACCACTAATAAGCATTATATGTAAAAGGGATAAGCTAGAGGCCTTCAGAGTAAGATCAGAGTTGAAACACAGATAACTGTTATCATTATTATTCAACATTGTATGAGGCATGTTAGCTTTAGAAATAAAAGAAGAAAAATAAAGAAAATAGAGTGGGGAATGAGTAAATAAAATTAACACACTTTGCAGATGATACAATACACTTACAGAGTCCTAGAAAATCAGTTAAAATACTTGAATAATTAACAAGTTTGCAAAGTTGCAGGATATAAAATAAATATTTAAATATAAGCATTTTTTTCCCTTCATCTGATAGTTTTGGAATTTGGTCACTATATTTCTTGGAGTTTTGATTTTAGGGTCCCTTTCAGTAGGTGATTGATGAATTCTTTCAGTATCTATTTTATCTTCTATTTCTTTAATATCTGGGCAGTTGTCATTGATAATTTCCTGGAAAATATGTCCAGGGTCTTATTTTTCAACATATTTTTCAGGAAGCCCAATATTTCTTAGATTATCTTAGATCTATTTTCCAGGTCTGTTGTTTTCCCAAGAAGGTATTTGACATTTTTTCCATTTTTTCCATTTTTTGGGTTTTTTTTGACTGAATCTCCTCGAGGCATTCATTTCCATTTGTTTGATTCTGATTTTTAATGAGTTATTTTCTTCACTCACTTTTTTATATCTTTTTCTAATTGTCCAATTGAGTTTTTAAGTGAGTTGTTTTGTTCTATGGAATTTTTTCCCATTATGCCAATTTTATTTTTTAAAGAGCTATTTTCTTTTCCCAATTCACTAATTCTGTTTTTCAAGGATTTGATTTCTCTATCCAATCTATCTTCAAGTGAGTAGAATGACTTATCCAGACTCCTTGCCAAACTGCCCTTTGTTTTTCCCATTTTTCTTCTAGCTGTCTTGTGAGAGTCTTTTTAATTTCTTCTATGAGAGTTTTTTTCTTTGAGGACCAAATCATATCCCCCTTTGGGGATTCATCTGGAGACAGTCTGTTATTAGTCTCCTCAGGGTTTAAAGTCTGTTTTCTATCCATATAGAAGCTATCAATAGTTAGAGTCTGTTTTAAATTTTTTCTCATTTTGTCAAAGAAGAATCAAAGAAAACAAACTAACAAGAAAAATAAATGCAGTCTGCTTTTTTTTTGGGGGGGGGGGAGGGGCAGGATGGAATTACCGAGCTTCCTCTACAGACTGCAGGGGGCCACAGCAAGGCACTAGCAGGACAGCAATGGCTGTGCTGCATCTGTGCTCTGAGACTCTGAGAGCGTACTGAGACAGTGTGGATAGATGTGGCCAGGTCCCAAGAGACCCTAGCTTTTCAGTGTTATGGTCTTTATCCCCTGTGTTTTTACCTTCTCTGCTTGTCTACTGGCTTGCTGCCAGGGCAAAGTAGCCAATACTGTGTTAAAGATCTCCCTGCAGAAACAGCTGAGATCACATCCCACTCCATTCCGGTCTGCTTAGCTGTGAGCTGCCTGCCTACACTGTCTGCTGTGCTGCCGCTGCCTACCTTCAATTTGTACCCAATCTAACTGTCCCCACCCACAAGCAAAAACAGACCTTTTCTGACAATTGTAAGGATATCTTCTCTTGGTAATTATTTGTAGCTTTGTTCAGTCAAGTACTATTTCCAAGGCTTGACATGAAATAAATTATTCTGAGAGAAAAGACAGAGCTTAAGTAAATGTATATGTCCTCTCTACCACCTTGGCCAGAAGTCCCAGTAGTTGATTCTTAACAACAGTCCAAGCTCCTTTGCTCTCCAAAATATCAACTTCCTGGCCCTTCCTGGTTTTAAAGTGAAAGCTACTAGGTTCTGAGTAATCTTGATCGTGGTTCCTCAATATTTGAATTATTTCTTTATGGTTTATGGCAGCATTTTCTTCATTACCTGATAATTCTGAAATTTAGCTACTTTATTCTTTGAAGTTTTCATTCTGATCTCTCTTTCATGAGATTATCAATGGTTCCTTCCTTTTTTTTTTACTTGAATTCTTTTTATTTGTTTTTATTAATTTTTTATTATAGCTTTTTATTTACAAGATATATGCATGGGTAATTTTTCAGCACTGACAATTGCAAAATCTTTTGTTCCAACTTTTCCCCTTCTTCCCCCCACCCTTTCCCCCAGATGACAGGTTGACTAATGCATGTTAAATATGTTAAAGTATAAATTAAATACAATATATGTATACATATCCAAATAGTTATTTTGCTGTACAAAAAGAATCAGACTTTGAAATAGTGAAATTAGCCTGTAAAGGAAATCAAAAAAGGTGGACATAAATAGAGGGATTGGGCTTCTATGTAGTGGTTCATAGTCATCTCCCAGAGTTCTTTCACTGAGTGTAGCTGGTTTAGTTCATTACTGCTCTATTGGAAGTGATTTGGTTCATCTCATTGTTGAATAGGGCCACATCCATCAGAATTGATCATCATATAGTATTGTTGTTGCAGTATAAAATGATCTTCTGTTGCTGCTCATTTCACTCAGCATCCCTTCATGTAAGTTCAGGCCTTTCTGAAATTCTCCTGCTGGTCATTTCTTACCGAACAATAATATTCCATAATATTGATATACCACAGTTTATTCAGCCATTCTCCAATTGATGGGTATCCACTCACTTTCCAGTTTCTGGCCACTACAAAGAGGGCTGCCACAAACATTTGTGCACATACAGATCCCGTTCCCTTCTTTATGATCTCTTTGGGATATAAACCCAGTAGTAACACTGCTGGATCAAAGGGTATGCACAGTTTGATAACTTTTTGAGGATAGTTCCAAATTGCTCTTTAGAATGGTTGGATGTATTCACAATTCCACCAACAATGTATTAGTGTCCCTGTTTTCCCACATCCCCTCTAACATCCTGCATTATCTTTCCCTGTCATTCTTGACAGTCTGACAGGTGTGTAGTGGTATCTCAGAGTTGTCTTAATTTGCATTTCTCTGATTAATAATGACTTGGAACATCTTTTCATATGGCTAGAAATAGTTTCAATTTGTTCATCTGAGAATTGTCTGTGCATATTCTTTGACCATTTATCAATTGGAGAATGGCTTAATTTCTTATACATTAGAGTCAATTCTCTAGATATTTTGGAAATGAGGCCTTTGTCAGAACCTTTGACTGTAAAAATATTTTCCCAATTTATTGTTTCCTTTCTAATCTTGTCTGCATTAGTTTTGTTTGCACAAAAACTTTTCAATTTGATATAATCAAAATTTTCTATGTTGTGATCAGTAATGATCTCAAGTTCTTCTCAGGTCATAAATTCCTTTCTCTTCCACAGGTCTGAGAGGTAAACTATCCTGTGTTCCTTTAATTTATTTATACTCTCATTCTTTATGCCTAGGTCATGAACCCATTTTGACCTTATCTTGGTGTTCGGTGTTAAGTGTGGGTCAATTCTAGTTTCTGCCATACTAGTTTCCAATTTTCCCAGCAATTTTTGTGAAACAATAAGTTGTTATCCCAAAAGCTGAGGTCTCTGGGTTTGTCAAACAAGAGATTGCTATAGTTATTGACTGTTTTGTCCTTTGAACCTGACCTATTCCACTGATCAACTAATCTATTCTTTATCCAATACCAAATGGATTTGGTAACTGCTGCTTTATAATATAATTTTAGCTCTGGTACAGCTAGGCCACCTTCATTTGATTTTTTTTTTTCATTAATTCCCTTGAAATTCTAGACCTTTTGTTTTTCCATATGAAATTTGTTGTTATTTTTTCTAAGTCAATAAAATAGTTTTTTTGGGGTCTGATTGGTATAGTGCTAAACAGATAGATTAGTTTAGGTAGTATTGTCATCTTTATTATATTTGCTCGCCCAATCCAACAGCATTTAATATTTTTCCAATTGGTTAGATCAGACTTAATTTGTGTGAAATGTATTTTATAGTTTTGCTCATAAAGTTTCTGATTTTCCCTTGGCAGATAGATTCCTAAGTATTTTATACTACCAGTAGTTACTTTAAATGGAATTTCTCTTTGTAACTCCAACTGTTGGATTTTGTTAGTGATATATAAGAATGCTGATGATTTATGTGGGCTTATTTTGTATCCTGCAACTTTGCTAAAGGTGTGGATTATTTCTAATAACTTTTTAGTAGAATTTCTGGGGTTCTCTAAGTATACCATGATATCATCAGCAAAGAGTGATAATTTGGTTTCTTCATTGCCTACTCTAATTCCTTTAATCTCTTTCTCAACTCTTATTGCCAAAGCTAGCATTTCTAATACAATATTGAATAGTAATGGTGATAGTGGGCAACCTTCTTTCACTCCTGATCTTATTGGGAAGGTTTGCAGTTTTTCCCCATTACATATAATGCTTACTGATGGTTTTAAATAGATGCTACTGATCATTTTAAAGAAAAATCCATGTATTCCTGTACTCTCAAGTGTTTTTAATGGGAATGGATGTTGGATTTTATCAAATGCTTTTTCTGCATTTATTGAGATGATCATATGGTTTTTGTCAATTTGGTTATTAATATGGCCAATTATATTGATAGTTTTCCTAATATTGAACCAGCCCTGAATTCCTGGTATAAATCCTACTTGATCATAGTGTATTATCCTGGGGATGATTTTCTGTAGTCTTTTTGCTCATATCTTATTTAAGATTTTTCATCAATATTCATTAGGGAGATTGGTCTATAATTTTCTTTCTCTGTTTTCAACCTACCTTGTTTAGGTATCAGTACCATGTCTGTGTCATAAAAGGAATTTGATAGGACTCCTTCATTCCCTATTTTATCAAACAATTTATATAGCATTGGGACCAATTGTTCTTTAAATGTTTGGTAGAATTCACAAGTAAATCCATCTGGTCCTGGAGATTTTTTTTTAGGGAGTCGATTAATAGCTTGTTCTATTTCTTTTTCTAAATTGGGACTATTTAAGCAATTTACTTCCTCCTCTGTTAATCTGGGCAGCCTAATTTTTTTTTTTAAATAACATCATCCATTTCACTTAGGTTATTAAATTTATTGGCATAAAGTTGGGCAAAGTAACTCTTTATTATTTCTCTAATTTCCTCTTCATTGGTGGAAAGTTCTCTCTTTTCATTTTCAAGACTAACAATTTGATTTTCCTCTCTCCTTTTTCTAATCAGATTTATCAAAGGTTTATCTATTGTTTTTTTTTTCATAAAACCAACGCTTAGTTTTATGTATTAATTCAATAATTTCTTTTTACTTTCAATTTTATTAATTTTTCCTTTAAATTTTAATTAAGTTTATATTTGTTTGGGGGTTTTTAATTTGGTATTTTTTAAGTTTGGTAGCTTTTTAAGTTGCAAGCCCATTTCATTGATCTTCTCTTTCTCCATTTTATTCAAGTAAGCTTCTAAAGACATAAAATTTCTCTTTATAACCACTTTGGCTTCGTCTCACAAATTATGGTATGATGTCTCATTGTTAACATTTTCGTGGGAGAAATTACTAATTGTATCTATGATTTGCTCTTTCACCCAATCATTCTTTAAGATGATATTATTTTCTTTCCAATTACTTATTGGTCTATTTACCCACGGCTTTTTGTTGAATGTAGTTTTTATTGCATCATGATATGAAAAGAATGCATTTACTATTTCTGCCTTTCTGCATTTAATTTTGAGGTTTTTATGTCCTAATATGTAGTCAATTTTTGTATTGGTTCTATGAACTGAAAGGAAGTAAATGTACTCTTTTCTGTCTCCATTCAGTTTTCTCCAAAGATCTACCATACCTAACTTTTCTAACATTCTATTTACCTCTTTAACTTCTTTCTTATTTGTTTTGTGGTTTGATTTGTGAAATTCTGAGAGGGCAAGTTGAGATATCCCACTATTATAGTTTTGCTATCTATTTCTTCTTGCAACTCTCTTAACTTCTCTTTTAGGATGTTATATGCTATACCACTTGGTGCATATATGTTTACTATTGACATTGCTTCATTATCTATGCTACCTTTTAGCAAGATATAGTTTCCTTCCCTATCTCTTTTAATTAGATCAAATTTTGCTTTTGTTTGAGCTGAGATAAGGATTGCTACCCTTGATTTTTTTACTTCACCTGAAGCATAATAAATTCTGCTCTAGCCTTTTACATTTACTCTCCCTGCTTTAAATGTGTTTCCTGTAAACAACATATTGTAGGGTTCTGACTTTTGATCCAGCCTTCTATCTCCCTCTGCTTTATGGAAGAGTTCATCCCATTCACATTTACGGTTAAAATTATTAATTCTGTATTTCCTGCCATCTTATTATCCCCAGGTTATGTTTTTTTTTCTTTTTCTTGCTCTCCTTTACCCCCTTCCCAGTATTAAAGTTATGTACACCACTTGCCTCACGTAGCTCTCCCTCTTTAGAATCCCTCCCATCCCCTTTGAATTCCTTTCCCTTTCTTATACCTTTCTCTTATACTCTTTTCCTTTTCCCTTTTTCTCTCCCACTTTTTAATGATGTGAGAGAAGTTTCTGCGTAAAACCAGATATGTCAATTATTTTCTCTTTGAGCCAAATCTGATGAGAGTAAGATTCACACAATGTTCCCCCCTCCCCTTAATTCCCTCAGATATGTGACATTTTCTTTGAGTCTTCATGGGATGTAGTTTCCCTCTTTTTTTCTCCCCTTTTCCCTTTTTCTGATAACTGTTCCCTTTCCATTTCTACTTACCTTTTTATATTATATCAGTAAAATAAAATTATACATGCACTCTTTATGTATGTCCATAACAGAAATACAGTTCTCAAGAGTTCTTTTTACCTTTTCTGCTTCTCTTGAGTTATATAATTGCAGGTAAATTTTTTATTTAGTTCTGTGTTTTTCATTGGAAACAAATGGAATTTACTTGTTTCATTACATGTCCATTTTCTTTCCTGGAAGAAAATGCTCAGCTTAGCTGGGTAGTTTAATCTTGGCTGCATGCCACATTTTTTGCCTTTCAAAACATCAGATTCCAGGCCCTTCAATCCTTTAATGTGGAAGCAGCTAGATCCTGAGTGCTCCTTATTGTGGTTCCCCAATATTTGAATTTTTTGATGCTTTTAATATTTTTCCTTAGTCTGATAGTTCTGAAATTTAGCCAGACTATTCCTTGGAGTTTTTATTTAGGATCTCTTTCAGAAGTTGTTCAATGAATTTTTTGAATGCCTATTTTACCTTCTGATTTTATTACATCTGGACAGTTTTCTTTGATGATTTCCTTTAAAATAGTATCTAGGCTCTTTTTTTTTAATCATAATTTTCAAGAAGTACAGTAATCCTCAGATTATCTCTCCTAGATCTATTTTCTAGATCTGTTGTATTTCCCAGTAGATATTTTACTTTTTTCTAATTTTTCATTTTTTTTTGCTTTTCCTTGACTGATTCTTGATGTCTCAATGAATCGTGCTTTTCTATTTGTTCAGTTCTGATTTTTAATGAGTTATTTTCTTCATTAGCTTTTTATATATGTTCAATTGAGTTTTTATATGAATTGTTTTGCTCTTTGGAATTTTTTTTTAACATTTCAGTATTTTCTTTCTTTTCTTTTTTTTTCTGAGTTATTTTTTTTTTTTAATTCACAAATCCTACTTTCCTGGGAGTTCTTTACCTTTTCCAATTCACATTTCAGGAAGTTGTTTTCTTTTTCCACTCCATCAAATTTTTCTTTAAGTGAACTATGTGTCTTGTCTGTACTCTCGTGCATAGCTTCTCTGTACTTTCCCCATTTTTCTTCTAGCTCTCTTTTAAGATTTTTTTTATAATTTCTTCTAGGAGAGCCTTGTGTGATGGGGACCAGGTTACATCCCTCTTGCGGTTTTTTTCTGGAGACTGTCTGCTAATAGTCTCCTTGGGGTTGAAAACTTACTCTCTTTCTGTTTAGAAGCTATCAATTGTTAGTACCTTCTTACTCATTTTTCTTAAAGCCCTTAGGATCTGCTTCAGGGCAAAGGGGTTGCCTGCTTCCTCTACAGATCAGGGATAGATATATGGACAGTAGCTGTTCTGCAAATGAACTGCTAATAGTGGTGGAGCTGTGGAAGTGCTCTGGAAGAGCCCCATATCAGAAGTGTTTCTGTGCTGGGAAGCTTCGTCTGGCTGTGGAAGTTCTGTTGCCCCAGGCAGAGCCCTCCTGCTGTGCAGATTAGCAACTGCCCTGGGACTAGTAGCTGAGCATGAAAGTCTCACTGCCCTGGGCAGAACCCCACCTAGGTGCATCAGCAGCTGCCCTGGGAAGAGCCCTGCACCAGACGTGTCTCTGCCCTGGGAAGCCAGGCCAGGAAGTTCTATTGCCTCAGGCAGAGCTCCACCATTGTGCAGATTTGTGGGTGCCCTAGCAGAACCCCCCTGGTGATCAGAAGTGTGACTGCCCTGGGCAACTCCATCTCCCCCACCCCTGCAGAATGTAGCTGCAGGCCAGTGCTATGGTTTGTGCTGAGTTACTCACTTCTGGTACTGTGTAGTTGTAGCCAGATCCTGTTAAATTCTGGCATTTTTTGAAGTACACTCTACATTCGGCCTTTTTGTAACTTCTCTGCTAGTCTACTCATTTGCAACCAAAGCAGAGCAGCCAACCTGTGGTAGAGTCCTCCCTGCAAAAATAAATAAATAAATAAATAAAAAATCTCCAACTGCTGAGACCTCCCCCACCCTTGGCCGCTCAGTGTGCTAACCTCTGCTTTCTACCTCTGCCTGCACTTATCTACTCCTGCAGATCAGGACAAACCTTTCCTGGCAATCTTCCAGATTATCTTTGGCTGGTAATTTGTTGTACTCCAAGTATTCGTGGATTTTACCAGTCAAGCACTATTTCTGAGGCTGAATTTGGTAATTAATAGCGAGGGTAGAAGAGGAGGTTATATTGAAGTATGTGTCTTCTCTGCCATCTTGGCTCCATTCCTCTTGGTGAAGTTTTTCAATGGCTATTCTACCTTCTTTTTCTGACATCAGTGTAGTTTTCCTTTATGATGTCCTGTAACATACTGTGTAGGTTCTTTTTTTTTTCATCATGGTTTTCAGGAAGTCCAATAATCCTTAGATTGTCTCTCCTAGATCCATTTTCCAGGTCAGTTGTTTTTCCTAAAACGTTATTTCATATTTTGTTCTATTTTTTTTTATTTTGTTGACTGATTCTTGAAGTCTTAGATATTCACTTCCATTTATTCACTGTTAATTTTAGTGTATTTTTCTTCAGTTACCTTAATTTTTAGCTCCTTCTGTATTTGGCCAATTGAATTTTTAAATGAGTTTTGTTTACTGCATTTTTTTTTCATTTCACAAATTCTGTTTTTCAACAAATTGGTATATTTTTAATATCTATTTTGTAAGGAGTTATATGCTTTGTTCATTTCATCAAATCTATTTAGTTGGAAGTTATATTCTTTACCTATTTCATCAAATTTATATTTAATTTTTTTCAGAAAAATTGTTTTTCCTTTTCCATAACCTCCTGCAAAGATCTAATTTCCTTTCACCATTTTTCTTCTAATTCTTTTTTAAGATTCTTTTTGAAATCATTCAATAAAACCTTGTGAAATGTGGACTTTGGAGCACATTAGTTCCTTTGGGGCTTTATCTGGAATAGATTTGCCTTTAGGAACCTCAGGATTTGAGTTATGTCCTTTTGTTCCATAAAAGCTGTCTATGGTGAGAGTTCTTTTTGAATTTTTGTTCATCCTTTTTTTAAGAATCGAGGGCTGCTTTTAATGAAAAAGAGTGACAGCTGTTTTATTTTGCCCTAGGGTAGTTCTGCTGATTGACTTTTGGTGCTGTGCCTTCTCAGCCATTTTCTGCATTCTTCCAGGGCTCAGCAGCTTAAAATTTGTCCTTTGTAGCAAATCTGCTAGATCACCCATTTGCAACCAGGTCAGAGTAGGCTAAGAGGCTCACAGAAGATTCCCAGATGCATGGAAGTTGCAATGCCCCAAGCTTTCTGTGCTGTGGTATGGGCTTGCAGCCTATCCCCCTGCTCATTTGGAATAGACCTGTTTTGAAGTTCTTCCAAGGTATTTTTTAGAAATATGTTGCACTCCAAATATTTGTGGATTCTGTCATTTCAAAAACCAGTTTAGAAGCTCAATCTACTGTTGGTTTAAGAGAAGGTCAGAGGAGGTCACAGAGAGTCATGTATGTTCCCTGCCATCTTGGTTCTGCCCCTTATTTTCCTCATTCTTTTGATTTTGTTTGATTGATTCTTGATGTTCTGTAAAGTCATAACCTTCTACAATTCTAATTTTTAAAGAATTATTTTCTTCAGTAGATTTTGTGCCTCCTTTTTCATATAGCCAATTGTAAATTAAAAGAAGTGGTTTTCTTCAACAGATTTTCCCACATTCGATCAATTCTATACATTGTGCAGTTGTTTTCTTCAGTCAGTTTTTGTGCTTCCTTTCCAAGATATTGATTCTTCCTCTCTCCCCATAAGTCCCCTGCATTACATTTTACTCCATTTTTTCTTCTATTTTTCTTGCTTGGATTTTTAACATTCTTTTTTTCTGCTTTTCCAAGAGGACCTTTTGGCCTTGAGACCACTTTATAATTCCTCTTTGAAGCTTTACATGGAGGCATTTTGACAGGAAGGCAGCATTATGTTTTCCTCTTCTGAGTTTTTGATTTTCTCTGTTGCCAAAGCAGCTTTATGTGGCCAGGGCTCTTCTCTGTTTCCTAATCATTTTTCCTTGTACTTCTAATGTTTAAAGTTGAGCTCTACTCTTAGAGTATAGGGGAACACTGTTTCAATTTTCTTACTCTGAGGGCCAGGACTATGTTCACTGGCTTTTCACTTTTGGTGCTCTAGTTGCTTGTGGTTTGTCCACTGTGCTGGAGTGGTCGTGTCCAATCACATCAATTGTGCCAGGGTTCTAGTGCTCACAATTTGCAAGCACTGTTCTTTTGGGATGGGCAAGGGAGGGGAAGTTTCACAGCTGGTCTGCAATGCTATTGCCTTACTAAGCTAGGCTCATGGGACCCGAGTTGCTGATTTGTGCCACAAGTAAAAGTCTGCCATTGGCTTACACAGACATCATTGATGCTGGATTGTTCTCCCATTTTTTTCAAGTGAAACAGACTTTTCCTGAAATCCTTCTTGGTTATTGTCAAGATAAAAAATTGTTTCACTGTCTTTTTGTGTGTTTGGTCACTTCAGAATCTGTATAGAGACTTGATTTATCATTGTTACTCAGGGAAACTGGGGAGAGCTCAGACAGCTTCTTGACTTTTCCTAACCATCTTGACTCCAGCAAAGTTACTTTTGAGACATTTAAATATAATGAATCTCATTCATTGATCCATCTTTTATGTTTCATGAAAGTTTTAAAGTAGCTGTTACTATCTACTCATATTATTATCAATATTTGAAATAATATAATCTTTTATTATTATAGATTTTTGGACATTAGATGATTCATGTGATCTAATTATATATTTAAGCTGGTTAGAAAATATTTTAAAATATAGCATTGTGTTTCTTTGCTTATTATTTATTCCATATTTTCACTATAATGCTAATTGTTATATCTAGTTAATTTGTTCAGTATCTCCTTTTGTGGATTTGTGGACTCAATTTGTCTCACTGGAGTTTGGTAAGGCTCCTTCTGTTTTAGGTGGGGTTTTTTTAAGTATTTGATAACTTTATTTTCATTGTATCATAAGTTGTATTATTTTTCTTCAGGAATTCCTTTAATACTTGCCCAAATTTTTGGTTACTGAATATGGTAGCACAAAGCAGTAATTATTATTATAGGAGGCTGAAATTGACAGATGGTGTGAATACAAGAATTTTATACTTTAATAGGCCTAAATACTACAAGTATCATTCTGGTAATCCCCTCTAGGAATCAGAACCACAGGTTACTTTAGGGTTAATCAATCCATTAAGAATTATGAAGCTTCTGTGCCAAATAGCAGTGGGGTTAGGTCCATCAGATGCAATAACAGATGTGCAGCTTCACAAATCTTAAAACATTATATAAATGCTGTTAATATCATCATCATCATTATTTTTAATCACTGTACAATTTGAATGAGAAAGAGAAAATTTCAAAACGAACAAACAAAATCTCAATTTGTGTTCTTTAGAATGAGGTGTTAAGCTTCTCTATTTTTAGGTCTTTTTATTGGACATTTTGTATTTTTATTTTAATTAACTTCATATTTTACATCTTTATATCATATAATTGGAATTCTATTTTGTGACAGTATTATTTATTTCCTCTTTATTTATTATAAATTTCTGTCTTTCAGATTTGGTTCTATAATTTAGTTTTTATCACTATTAAAAACAAAATTAACTTACTGTAATTTATCTAAATTATTGGTCTTTTCAAAATAGACAATTTTATTATTAAAATAAAATGTTTCATTGTGCTTTCAGTTTTGTTTAATTTCTTCCTCAACATTCAAAATTTATTTTCTTTTATGGGTTTTGAGATTAATTTATCATTTTTTCTTATTTTTGCTTTAAGTATATAAAGAAAAACTGATTAATCTTGATAATAGACTTAATTTTTATTTTCTTTCTATTATTATGGTGTTTGGAGATATGCTTTGGCTTCCTCAAAGTATTGCTTTGTTTGAATCCCATAGATTTTGGAAAACAGATTCCCTTCTAAATTTCCTTTAAGTTTATTAGTTTCCTTTAGTGTTTCACTCATTCTTTACAGTTACATTATTTACCTATATCTAAGTTTAAAGTCATTAAACTTAGGGAAATTTATCAAATTTCCCTTTTGCTACTAATTTCATTGTAGTATAGATAACCACAAATCCATTTAATAGATTTGAATTTCCTATATTTGTGTATAAGTACTGTCATAAAATGTAGTGAATTTTTGGAAGGCTATAATGGGATTGTTGATGAATAATACACATCTTATGATTTTCATTTGATAATTGTCAGAAATTTTCATAGTTGATTTTTCTTATATTTGAATTCTGTGTGTGTGTCTGTCTGTCTGTCTGTCTCTGTCTCTGTCTTTTCTGTCTTCCTTTTTGGTTTACTTTATGGTTAGCTTGTTCTAGCTCTAAAAGAAACATGTTTAACTATTTTTTTAGAATGTCCGAGTTCAGTTAGATTTTTCTTTAAGGACATCCATATTTTTGCTATTCAATTCATGTTATTTTAATGTTGTTGTTTCATTAATATACCTTTGCGAATAATGGAATTTCCTTTCTTAACTTTCTCAACCATATTGATTTTTATTGCTAACACATGGAAATCATGATCGGCAACTCTGTTTTATGTTATTCAGCTAAAGAATAATTGACCTATTTCTAACATTTATAAGCCCCCATGGTTGAAATTATTTCTCATAAAAAAACTATTTAGTTATTATTAAGGACCATGCCTAAGTGAAGGGGCAGGTCAATTCTCTGAAAGCCTCTACAGCTGTGGATCATAACATCTGAAGGAGTTGCAAAGCAGCTTTTACTGACACAACTTTTTGCTTGCAGACTGGGAATGAAATAAATTGGAGGCAGAGAGAAGAGGAAAGAGGTCAGAGAACAGCAAATGCTTCTCAGTCTCCTTGTATCATCATCCACTCACATGAAGAGATCCATTCTACACTGGCAGGTAGCTTCGGTATCACAAGTTGTTATTTATTTCTAGTTCATTAGTCCATTTTGACACCCCCTCTGTTTTATGGGCAAGTTTATCTCATCCACATTCATATTTAAAATTTCTTTATCCCCTCCTTCCCTCAGTATGCTCTATTGTGATATATCCTGCCTTTGCATGACCACTTTTTCAAAAGAAAAAAAAAGAAAAAAAGGATTACTATCCTCATATAGAATAGTCTGCCCCCTTGTTTCTCTTTCCCCTATTCTTCCATGTTCAAATTCAATGCACTGTGTTGTTCATTATTCAAAATGTTGTACATTATATTTCTCTGCGTCTCCAGCAAATGTAGTAACTTTCCATAAAGAATCTCAAGTAAAATCTATGATTTATCCTTAGATTTATATTTTTCAATCCTCTCCACAAGTATGACTATCAAAATTAACATTTTTTGAGAACTCAGGATGGAAAGGTGGAGGAAAGCAACATTTTGTTTGACATCAATTAGGATTTATGTTTCCTTTTTTTTTTAAACTGTTGTCATTAGTATAAGTTTTGTTTTTGTTTTTTCCTCTAATTGCATGTGAGGATATATAAGTATTTAATTATATTTTAATTCCAAGCCTCAAACATTGGACTGGTCTGAGATAGGTCAATAGATCTGGTTTAGAAGACAACCAAAAAGATAGTAAATCTTACTTCAGAGAACAAAACACTATTTTAGTTTATTTCTTTCAGTCTTTAGAGAATCCCATCTCATTAGGACTAGGAGGGGGCAGGCTTTTATTTTTACTAATTTTCTGTTTTTTGGGTTCAAAGACACTGGTAAAACAAAAGGAAACTTCCTTAAATTTGTGCTTCACAATTCATGGCAGGACACTTACACTTGTTTATAAACATTTCTTTATAAAGCTAGCTAATTGGTACTATCAGCAGGGCACATTACAATTATTTATGGTTTTTGTCTATTAATTTCAATAAAAAACAGAAGTTGTTCATGCTGGGGTCTCACTGTTTGCTTGTCAAAACACAACATAATATTATGAAAGGAGCTAAGGTTAATTATGCATTCCTTTGAATCAGGAACTCTGTGGCTAGAGTTTAGTTCACAGATATAGCCCAAGAACACAAGTTGGATATTAAAACAGTACATCATCATGTAAAATTCTTAAGCTTGATTTGTTCTGAGATGTTTAGGGAGCCCTGACATAGAGAAGATAATATTATGAGATCAAAAGAATTATCTAGCTTTTGGATGTATCAGTTCTTAAATTTCTTGTCCATGTTTACTCATGGTAATAATAATGGAAATCCATGAGTTAAAAGTTAAAAACCAAATTATTGGTTGGAATTGTAATTACCCAGTCAATTTTAAGTTATCAAGACAGTAATCATTTACAAAATGACTTTAATGTTAAAAAAAATGATTCTCATTCTGCATATTTATCCTATCATTTCTTTGTTTGGAAGAGATTATATTCTTCATCATCAGGCCTATGAAATCATTGTTAGCCATTAGGTTGATGAGAATGATTAATGCTGTGAAAGTTGTTTTACAGTATTATCGTTAAAAAACAAAGTATTTGCTTTATTTTCCTCATTATATTTTTATTATAATCATTTTGCTTTCCTTCATCTTTTCAACATGTTGTATAGATAGAGAAAGAGAAAGAAAATCAATCCTTTTTGACAAAAAAAAAACAAAACAAAACCAAGTGGCTATTGTTAAAGAGACAGTTTATTAGGCTGGGAACACACATCTGTTCACACACACACACACACATATGCACATACACACATACACACACTAGTTGCTGCTTTATAGAAGCTTTGAATCTAACCCAGGTATAGCATGTAAATAAAATAGTTATAGAATAGAATAGAGAACTGCCTTGGATCTGCATTTCATAATATTACCTGAACTTCAGTATTGGTGATTTCATTATATCATGACCTAGAAATTAGGATGAGCTGGAGTCAAATCCCCTCTCTGCCATATTATGCCTGAATTATCCTAGGCAACTCTCTAAGACAAAAAAAAATTCAAAGACATTTCAGTGATAGATGATGTATATTTACTAGGAGTTTCCAATACAACCAAAATGAACTATCTAAACAAACAAACAAAAAAAATCCATGGGATTCTGAGCTTTCAGTGTTGACGCTCACAAAAACTAAAACAAAAATTAACAGAATATAAAAGTTATGTTTTGCCAATACTGCAATATCTAATGGTAACAAATAAGAGAGACACAGAGAGAACAACAGAGGCAGAGAATCCCTTCAATCTGTTGCTAAATATGGAAATGATAAATGTCATAACACAACAACAAATGATTCCAAACAAATTCTCATTGATGGCATAGAGAAGAATGAGAAAATTACCCTGGTCAATGAAACTTTAAAAAAGAAAAGGTCAATGGAAGTATGCTCAAAGAGAAATGTGGACAGAAGCATTCTGTTTAAAGCAATAATAGCTTTTTATTTTTCAAAATGCATGCAAAGAAAATTGAAAGAAAACTATTGAACTAATAAACAAAACTAAGAGTTGATTTTATGAAAAAATAGATAAACCTTTAGTTAATTTGATTAGAAAAAGGAAAACAAGAAAACCAAATAGCCAATAACAAAAAAAAAAGTTGAACTTATTACTAATGAAGAAGGAATTAAAAAAATAATTAGGAGGTATGTTGTCCAGCTATGTGCCAATAAATCTGATAATCTAAATGAAGTGGATGAATACTTACAAAAATATAGATTACCCAGACTGACAAAGGTGTAAATAAATTACTTTTAAAATTACTTTCTTATTTTATTAAAAAAAAAAAACCTTAACATGCTATTAATGAGCTCCCTAAGACAGAAACATTCTTATCAAAAGATAATGTCAGATGTAAAACAACCAACATTTATCTATACAAAGTGGATTTCCCATACAAGATTCCAAAATGTTGTACCCAGGAATACTATCCACTCACACATGAATTCTCCCTTACAAACTACCAAAGTCAAAATGAAATGTTTATGATCATAGCTCAAAAGCACTGACTCTAAGTGCTAACAACTTTTAGTTGTCAGCAAGTAGATCAAGTTAATTAAAAGTAAAGCTATTAATGAAAAAATAGAAATATAGAAAGAAAAGTCTCAATAGAATTCTCCTCATAATTTTGAGTCATACATAAATACATTCTCCATCAATGGAAAGAGTGAGAACACCTTGGTAAAACACACCAAATTTTATTTGGATGGATAAGCATTCGCAAGGTGGTAAGAAAAAGGGATACAAGGACACTTTCAAAATCTCTCTTAAGAACTTCAGAATCGATTGTATGACATGAGAGACCCTGGCCCAAGACCACCCATCATGGCTGGCTCTCATCAGAGAAGGTACTATGTCCATGAGCAAAGAAGAATTAAATTATCTGATACAAGATACACAAAATTAGAGAATCCACTTCAAATGTTCATAGGGATTATTTGTGGCAAAGAATTCTGAACTCATATTGGTCTAATTAGCCACAGTCAGAACACATTAGCTGGACTCTAACATAGGAATATAATTTTGTTTATCTTTGAGAACATATGACCAGCACATATTGAGAGAAGCAATTTGTTGTTTTGATTTGCAGACCTACCAGTGTTTTCTGCTAATGTTATCACACCATTCCTGCACTATTTGGCAAGGCATGAAATCACAGCCAGGCACATAGTCTCTGTAGATAAAGAGTTGGCAAATTATGGTCAGTGAGCCAAATGAAAAGGTAAGAGTTGAGCAGCTGTAAGAATATTCATCGAGTATAAGGAATCATTTCTCTTCCTCAGGAAGAGTGGACATCTAGCAAGAGACAAGTGCAGTACAATATAGAAGGAACAAGATCATATGAGACATTATTTTACTTCATTTTTTTCTCTCTGAAGACTTGAGATTATGTGGAGACAACAAAGCAGGAGATATAAGCTGAATCACTAAAGAAGGGAATGAAGGTTCTGCCCTCTATTGAGTTTCCTTTCATTCTTCTTTTAAGGGACATTTCCAGCTGTACTTAGAAAACCTTAAGTCAAAGGACATGTTGCTTTTTTTTTGGTACCAGAATCTTTCCTAAAAAGCTAGTAGATAAGGCAAGCAGCAGGAGATAAAAATTGTCGTGTGCCATCATAGAAGTCATTCTAACCATCTTCCTTCAGGAGACATACTCAGCAGGAGATGAAAGGTAAATCGTCAGGGCTCTTTTAACATGAGGCTGGGGATGAGAGGTGAAACTCTCTAGTGCAAGTTGTCCTGGGCCTGAGCCTTTGGAATCTTCCCTTATGTGACAGAAACCATAGGCTGTGTATGTTTCCTAAGAATGATTCCTTATGACTCTAAAATAAAATGTGAACTATAGTGAGAAACATTTCAACAATTTCTGTACAAATTTGTAGCATACGAACAACTGGTAACTTGTTGAGATGTCAAGTTGTATGAATGTTAAAATTTGTCAGCATTTATTCTTTTATTTCAGTAATATTATTTTGTTTATAATATTCCTTTTAAGTAGTTCTTCAAAAATGGTATTTTACATAAATTTTTTGAGGCTTTTGAGTAACGAATGAGTACATTCAGTAATCTATGATCTCTTGTTCTCCTAAATTGTCAGAAGATCAGAAAATTCCATGCAACCATTCTAGAACATGTCTTCCTGTCAGGAAATTCTTTAAGTTTAGACAGTATAGAAATGGATATTTTATGTTCTTTCTGGGTTATTTTCAGTATTAGGTTTGATATTTCAAGATAAATTAAAATATGAAAAATAACATGAAAGGTACAAATTAGGATCTGGAATAGCTTTGCCAACAGCACTATTAATATAATTTCCTAAAGTTATTATTCTATATAAAAATCTCTTGAGAAGGAAATAACAAGAGCTCTATAATTACACAAAATAAAGGCATCTTGCAATTTCTTCATGGGAAGACATTTAAAATGATAGCTCTCTTGGTAAACATTTTAGTACTAGTAACTACCTAATTAGAAATACTTGGCTGTAGTAAATCAAAAAGTTTATTCAGTTGATTGTTACTCTTTGCATGAATAAATCATACCAGTAGTTAAGCAAAGAATGAATAGTTTGGAATTTAAATCAAGTTGAAGACTTACATATAATTTTAATTTTTGGAATGTTTTGTTAATTTCATGGAATGGCATGTTGTCAATAATTTTATTCACATGCCCCCTAAGTATCCTACTTTATGATTCTCATGAAGAAAGCTTTTATGGCATTGGCAATGATATCTTCAAATTCTCTCTAATCCTGGATTTTATATGGAGTAAATCTTACAAACAGAGGGGCTAAAATATGTCAAAAGTGAATGTAACATCATTGCACATCAATTTTAGCTCAGCATCCTGAATGGTTGGCAAACTATTGAAATATTTATTGATAGAGGCAAAATTCACTTTAATGTTTTCATGGGCTTTTCGCCAATTTATGATAATCTGAGAGCCTTCTAAGACTATATATTATCATCATCTGCAAAAGGAAAAGGAAGTAATTGAAGCATACTGAGTACATTTTGTTACTTTCTTCTTCTAGAAAGATTGTGTAAGGCTAAGGTACTGTAATTTGCATCATGGTTATTTTAACAGAAAGGTGTTGGTTGTGAATTTATCATTCATGATGTTGAGGTTCAAAGGAGACCCCAAAAGCCAATGTCATGAAGTGTTTCAAAAGAAACTGCAGGTTTGAAAGATCTCAAAGTCAAGGGACAAAGTTTATTATAATTGTAATCCTAATTGAAGTGGGTTAAGTTCCAGAAGAATTTGCCAAAGAGCCAGAAGCAAGGAGATGGGATAAATTTATAGGAAAAGGTTAGAGAAACCAGGAAGTTCTTGTTACTTATTTGCTGATTTTATGCCTTACATGTATGTTTGAGGGGTGGTCTATTCACTATTGTCTCAAGAACTTTGTTATCACTGACCAACAGATTATCTGACAGTCAGCAATGTTTGTGAAATTATAGTACTCTTAAAACCAATGGTCCTCAGAATTGTTACCACTCTAAGGCCAGATTTTAGAGTTATCAGCAAAGAGATTGTGAAAACAGTAGCACTTCTAAGGCCAGGAGTATTCAGGATTACTGCTATAGTTTCCTAGAAATGGCAGCCCATCATTCCTCTCAAGCAATTTGAAACACAAATTCATTTGGGCAAAGGGACAGAGGGTACATGTCAGGCTAATAAGGGATGTAGAGCTGGCCCTACCTAGTGGAGTTCAGACTAAGGAGGTAGTCTAGAGACATGACTGAAGGTAAAAGCAGCAACATCCAGGGGATGTTGAGTGAGAGAATCAGGTAGCAGGTGATAACAAGTAGTTGGCTTTTCATGGCTTGAAGTCTGAAAGAAACAAAATTCACAAGTAGATTAAAAATGCAGCAGCCAAAAATGAGCAAAAAAAGGTAATTAAAAGTAGAGTAACAATGAGAGTTACTAGGGACAGTAATCAGGAACACTACCTAGAGGAAGACATCATGAATATCTCACATCCAACCAATTCAATGTTCAGGTGACTCAGGTGCAAGCACCAAAATGTTTAAGCATTGGATAGGATGGATAACTGGCAGAGTGAAAATAATAATCTTAAGTGCCTCACACTACAGATTGGGTTATTTGAGAAGTGATGGTTAGGTCAGTGTCACTCTGTAAAGAGCTGGGCAAGTCAAAATGAGATATCATCTCATTTAGAAAAATCTCTGAGTCTTTTCAGTCTTGCAAAAGAAGGTTTTTACCCAATTAGTAAAAAATGTCAATAGAAAACAACAATAGTTTGAAGAGCCTGAAAGGGGGCATATGTATTTCTCCTAGCTTGCGATCAGTGAAAATCGGTTTCACAAGGGTTTGGAAGGCCTTTTCCCAATTCTAAAGCTCTGTTGAGGGCAATGTGTTTGATCCTCTGAGCAGAAGTCCCAGGGAGAGTGGTTTAGTGTCCAAAGTGCTATTGAGACTCACCACAGAGTAACTAGACTTTCTGTCCTAATATTCAAGAAAACTGGATTCATCAGTAAACCATCCACTATCTAGATTGTGAGAATAGGGTGGAAAGGTTGAAAGTGTAGCACTTGAAGGATCAAATAGGGAGTGTCTTAACAGAACAGCCTGATACCAGATAAGCCTCCTATTAGCAAACCATTGAAGACATTGGCTTTGGAAATGTTTTGAACTAAGTGAGGAGATAAAACCATCCATCATTGGTTGGCCTAAGGTGAGTTTGGAGGATTCCTCAATTAGAAGGACTTTGATAGCCACTGGTTTAAGGCAGGAGGGTGACCCCAATTTAAAAAACCTTGACCTGGTCAGGGTCCCAATGAAAGGAAAGTGTGTCAGGACCTGGAATAGCTACAATATCCAGCATGCCCATGAAAGTACACAGTTGTTTCTTTGAGGTAGATTCTAAACTAAATCATGGGGAAGGTATTTTAGATTTTGTTTTAATGATCAATAGAATAGCAGTTAGGTCCCATAGACAGTGTATTAATTTAGGGACCTAATTTCATACAGGCATATATCTAATAATTTACCTAATACATGACAGGATAAAGCATCCTTAGCTCTGTTTGACAACCAGTCATGCAGTGTAATATTCTATATAGCTTTCTGAAGGTCCTAAGACCTTCAGAAAGCCTGAGTCCTTGGTCTTAGTGGAGAAGTGATAAGGCAGGAGAGCCACTATGAGCCTGGTCAAGTCTTCTCCCCTCTGGCTGAGTTTGTCACTAGTTTATATATTCTATTACAATTAAATAAATTCATTATACTGAGTATAAGCCAATCATTATATCACTAGGGAACCATTATTTGTTGTAATCTTAAATCAGTCATACTGAACTGGAGAACTACTAATCACCATGCTAAAGTAGATAATAACCATTGTTTTATCAATTCCACTGAGTTAATACCTTGTTGTAAGAATCCTTGCCTCAAGTATATTTCTCCAGAGTTCTGGCCCATTACAATGCAATAACAATTCCACCTCATAGCCAGACTTAGGAATAATTAGGTGGGAAACAAAGAAACAGAACTGGGAAATTGAGTCAGAAGGATCTGACGCTGAGCAGAGATTAAGGTGGTCCTCCTAGATTTTCCCCATATAAACTGTTCAATTGTGACAGTTCAGGAAGGGCATCTCTCTGAGTAAACTTAGGATATTTCTTTAGAATTGTGCATTAGTGACTTAATGATCCATCAGGCAATTGTACCCAAATCCAAAATTGAAAAGAATATCATTTACAGTTCCAAGAGATTTTATCTTTAATAGCAAATTCTACTAATCACAATTTAGGGCTAGAAACATTATTTTTAAGTTTACCAGGACTGACACACATAAGAGATATTGTTTAAAATCTTTTATATGTTTAAACTCATCCTGGTGCAAAGGATCAATCATTAAACAAGCTCATAGATTATTAGTAAACACACTCCTAGTTTGGGAATAATTTACTCCATACAATCTCATTTTTCAGGACTATTGATCTTGCTTGCCTCCTGGTTTCAAGAAAACTGGGGAGCTTAGAAAATAAGGGGAGTTCACAGAGATCACAGAGAAGGGGTTGATCTTGCTGTTGCCCACCCCAAATATCAGCTTCTATGGGCTATGCTATTTGATACCTACCCCCTTCACTCTGTGAAGGAGAAAAATGGTGCTGCACACCCTCATACATGAAAGCAAACTCATCCCTCTTATTCCATACACAATAATTACCAATTTGGGGTTTAACCTGATGACAGCAACTCCAAATAACTTAGCTAACAATCTTAGAATTTTACAAATAATAACCAAATAGTCTTAGCTGTAATTTCTTAATTTTCTAGCAAAGGTGGAAATACCTAATTAGGTTAACAAGGCTAAATAAACTTTCCACCTTCTTTTAGTTGTTCAATTTATTCTATCCCCAAGCTATTTCAGTCTTGGAAGTTTTCAGGAAGAGTTCCAGCTTTCCCCTTCTCTTAAATAAGTTTTCCTTATGTTTTAGGGAGAAAACAAGGCAATTCTTAAACTTCAAATAGAATAGAATTTTCAAATTGTCTTAATTTTAATTTATGAGATTTCCTAAATTTTGATTAAATGTTCCAAACAAATTCAGTTATTATTTGGTTATTTCCAATTCACAAGAAACTTTTCTCTTTTGTGAGCCAGGAAAGGATTAAGTGCCAGTTTTTGTTGACATGGCCAATCTGACTCCAGATTACAAAAAAGCAGGCTGTTTGATACCAGAGTTTTTAAAGTAACAATGAACTGCTTTTCTGTTTACCTAAAATTCTCAAACAATGAAACTTAACTTTCATTAAATCTCCTTTAAAAGTGCTTTTACTGCCATATTGCAAATAACGAATTTTACTGAACAGAGTATATTTCCTTTTTTTTTTTCCTCTCTCTCTCACCCCTCTATCCATGTATCTATGCTTTAGTCAAGAAAAGAGGGAAGGGAAAGGAAGAGAAATAGACTCTCTTTCTTCCATGCACTCACCTCCTGGTCCTGGAGATCTAGGCATAGTAACCTTAATTTAATTGAATTTATTTTCAAATTACTTTACATTCTTATTTTATTGAGATAAAATAATAAAATTCATATCCAATAAAACAGTGAATATTCACATAGCATTTGTTTTATGCTAAGCACTTTTGCAATCATGATCTTCAAATCAACAACCATTATTATTTCTCTTTGCAAATCAGAAAACTGGGCAGAGATAAAATAATTTGCCATAAATTACAGAGTTAACACATTTCTGCAAATGAAACAGAAAATAATGGTCTTACCAAATGCAGAAACTGACTGGCTTTGCCACCTCACATTTCCATGCTTAGTGCTTCCAGGGACATCTGGATTCTTCCCAGGCAGTTGCTGGACAGAAGTTGTTGAAGGCTGGGGTTTCTGGTTCCAGAATCTCACTTTGATGGTAGTTTCAGGTACCAGGACTGAGAAAATGGTGACCACATGGCTTTACCCCAACTGCACTCTTCCCAAGCTAGATTGGAGGGGCACTTGCACAAGGTATGTGGGGTCCCCATCGATGTTGCTGCTCCTCCATTTTCTACAGGTGGGGCAGAATTTGAGTTTCCCTACAGTTCTTCAGCATTCTCTTTTCTTAATTTGATCTAGACATGAAAAATACTAAGAGAGGGTCATGGGTTTTACCAATCTTGTTAGCAATCCCCACAACTGAAATATACTCAGGTCTCCAGGGAGAAGAGCATGCTGAGTGATCAACAGTGGGAAGAAAGATCCTTAATATCTTCTGGGGTGCTACCTTAGCTTTTATATAAAGTGAACCATATTTTTCTTTCTCAATGGGGAAGAAAGGGACTCCAGACAAAGTAAGAATCAAGGAAGGGTTAGCAACAAATTGCTATTTACCTAGGGATATTTTTCTTTATCTTCTTACTTCAGAATGGGGTAAATTCCTGCAATTTAAAAGCTCAGGAATTTTTTCTTGCAATCTTAAAATGACTGATTACCAAACTCCTCAAAACCCTGAGAATCTGCTTAGATATTTTGTTAATGGTTCTATAAATTTAATTAATTAACTTTATTTCTGCAGCCCCCAATTTGGCCAGAACTAGAGCCCACAAGAAAGTCAGGCTTTTTTAAGGTAGGAATCGAGGCTATTAAGAAATATGTTCCAAAATTCTAACTACAGTATAGAAATTGTTTTTTTTCCCTTGCTGACTGCATTTTAAATGGATTACATTTAAATGTTATCTGGAAAGCCAGGTAACAAAATCTAGCTCACAAAATATGACATAAACATTCTACGCAGAGACATAGAGTCAGATGAAAATGACATGGACAAGCACTCTCCCCTCTTTGCCAAAAGTCATAAAACTTCTATTGCATCTCCTCCAGAATGAAAAAGGTTTGAGGGGTATTCTATTCCATATAGTCTCAGGAAGTTTGTTATCATTGACCAATGGATTGTTTACCTGCAGTCAGCAATGTTTGTAAGACTATAGTACTAAAGCCAGAGGACTCACACAGTAATCACTACTCAAAGGCCAGAAGACTTTAGGGTTATTGATAAACAAATTTTTAGAGCAAGAGCATATCTAAGGTCAGGGATTCTCAGAATTACTACTATGTTTCTCCTAGAAGCCACACCCTATTAATAATAGTTATTATTTTATGCTGCATACTAGAACCAATAAAAAAAGTTGCTTTGTGAGTCCATGGTTTTGTCCATAGTTTTTGAAAGAAGATCTATTTTGTGGCTATTATAAAATCTGGTTGTTTTCAAGATCTTACTGAAAACCCAGGGTTTACTTAATGTAACTTATTTTTCATGATTCATTAACTACCACTAGTGAAGTAAAACCAGATGGTTTAATGGAACTATTTTTCTTTACTGCATATAACAGTAAACTCAAAATAAAGAATCCAGATATATGTTATAGAACATGTTTCATTCTTTCTAAGCAATCCCTTCCTCACATTTTGTCAACATGATGGCTATAATAGGAACAATATGAGTATTTTTAATTTATAAATCATCATTTTTTTATCTTTACTAAAAGGCAAATAGACTATGTCTAAAACTCGATTGCTCTAGGTACTTGAATTTGAGTTTGACAGAATTTTCTGGTCACTCATAAACAAAAAGAAGTACAGCCCCTAAGAATTTACTATCACTAAGTAAAACTCCAGTTGTAATATGAGCCATCATTGATCCCTGTTGGCTATAATTTCTGTAAGAAAATAAATGGAAAGGAAGGAAGTGGGGGAAGGGTACATCTACTTAATATAGAACTGTATCAATTTTTAGTATCTTTCCATGCTATGGTTTAGTGAAAGTCCTTGATCAATATTAGATAGTTAATGAATGTTTCATTTCATTTCAGTTGTAAACCTGAACTTCTAGACTGAGCTGAGTCAAGCCTGGTGTATAATAAAAATTATTCATATTCCACTGTTATTCACTTAAAAGCAACCATATTATTTGTAATGCTTTCCTGCTTTCTCATCTATATTTCTCAACAGATTTTTCTTTAACTATTGGAGTCTTTGCTGTGTTTCCTTCAATCTCTCTGGGATGTTTGGGCCCTGATTGCCTCAGAGTGAATATAAATAGCAATTGTTTCTGTTTGGGACAGAAACCTTGAGGGTCTTTCCCTCACAGATTAATGTTTTTATTTTCTCTGACTAGATAAATCAAGCCCTTCTCTGCTTCTTTTCTTAACTAATCTAAATCAATGATTATGTTACATTCAGTCTCCTTAGTTTTTTGTTTGCTTATTTGTTTTTGATTTTGTTTGTTTGTTTGTTTGTTTTTCCTGGATGAAGATGGCATTTTTTATCCAAAGTCTACTATGGTTGCTTTGGATTATTGAAGTGCTGAGAAAAATCAAACCTTTTATCATCATAGCACATTCTTGCTGTTATTGTATACAATGTATTCCTGGTTTTGTTTGTTTTGTTTTGCTTAGCATCTTTTCATGTAATTCTTTTCATTGCTTTCTTTTTTACTACAGCTTTTTGTTTTCAAAACATATGCACGTATAATTTTTTGACATTGATCCTTGCGAAACCTCTTGTTCCAAATGTTTCTCTCACATTTCCCCCACCCCCTCTCCTAGATGGGAAGTAATCCAATATAAGTTAAACATGTTAAAATATAATTAAATCCAATTTATGTATACATATTTATACAATTATCATTCTGCACAAGAAAAAATAAAGCAGATCAAAAAGAAAAAAAGGTGAGAAAGAAAACAAAATGCAAGCAAACAACAAAAAGAGTGAAAACGCTATGTTGTTATCCACACTCAGTTCCCATAGTCCTCTCTTTGAGTGTAGATGGCTCTCTTCATCAAAAGATCCTTGGAACTGGCCTGAATCACCTCATTATTGGAAAGAGTCACATCCATCAGAATTGATCATCATATAATATTGCTGTTGCCATGTACAATGATCTCCTGGTTCTGCTGAATTCACTTAGCATCTATTTATGTAAATCTCTCCAATCCTTTTTGAAATCATCCTGTTGATCATTTCTTATAGAACAATAATATTCCAGAACATTCATATACCATAACTTATTTAGCCATTTTCCAACTGATGAACATCCACTCAGTTTCCAGTTTCTTGCCAGTACAAAAAGGGTTGCTAGAAACATTTTTGCACATGTGAATCCTTTTCCCTCCTTTACGATTTCCTTGGGATACAGAATCAGTAATATCTCTGCTGCACCAAAGGGTATGCACAGTTTGACAGACCTTTGGGCATAGTTCCAGATTGCTCTCCATAATGGTTGGATCATTTCCCAACTCCACCAACAATACAATAGTGTATCAATTTTCCTACACCCCCTCCAACATTTATCATTATCTTTTCCTGTCACCTTAGTCAAACTGTGAGGTGGTACCTCAGTGTTGTTTTAATTTGCATTTCTTCAACAAATTGTGATTTAGAGCATTTTTTCACATTAATATAAATTACTTTAATTTTGTCATATTAAAATTATCTGTTCATATTCTTTTGTAGTGTCCAGACTAGCTCTCAAGAGGATCTCTAGTCAAGCTTTGGTCTCAGTTAGAGGAGTGATGAAGGTAGGAGAGCCACCAGGAGGATCTTTGTATCTGTCTCCATCTTCTATGTCTCCTCTGTGTCTGTGACTGTGTCTGAGTCTGAGTCTGAGAACTGAGTTTGAGATATGAGATATCTTCTCCAGTTCTCTCTGCATTTAAATACCACAGTATGATTACATCATTACATCATACTAAGTATATGCCAACTAGAGTGATTACATCATTATATCACACTAAGTATGTGTGAACTAGAGAATCATTATCTCATCAATCCCATTAAGTAAACACCCTGTTGTAAGTATCCTTGCTTCAAGTAGAACACAAGTGGTCAATTTCTATAGGGAAAATGGGGAGCCAAACCAGATATTTTAACAGGATCTCTCTAGGCTGAAGGGTCTTATACTTCACTTAAAGTTCCCCCAGTATACGTGGCCCCATATATTTTTGACCATTTATCAAATGGGGAATGACTTGTATACTTATTAATTTGACACCATTCTTTATATATTTTAGAAATGAAACCTTTATCAAGAATACTGCTCTTCATTTTAATGTCTTTTGCACCTCTTCATGTGAACTAATGGTTCCATTATACCTCTCATTTCCTTTTTTTTTTTCCAATACAGACCTTTTCCACCCCTTAATGTCTTTTTCTTTTTTTTAGTTCTTATGCCTGTATTTATTCATTAAAGTAGGCTCCTCAAAGTCTACTTGACAATATTTTTTCAGACTTTTTTTATTATATCTTTTTATTTACAAGATATATGCAGAGATAATTTTTCAGCATTGACAGTTACAAATGCTTTTGTTCCAACTTTTTCCCTCATTCCCCCTCTTCCCTCAGATAGCCATTTGACCATGTTAAATATGTTAAAGTATAAGTTAAAAACAATATATGTATACCTGTTTAAACAGTTATTTTGCTGGATAAAAAGAGTTGTACTTTGAAATAGTGTACAGTTAGCCTGTGAAGGAAATCAAAAATGCAGATGAACAAAAATAGAGGGGTTGGGAATTCTATGTAGTGGTTCATAGTCACTCTCCAGAGTTCTTTCCTAGGTGTAGCTTGTTCAGTTCATTATTGCTCGATTGGAACTGATTTAGTTCATCTCATTGTTGAAGAGGACCATGTACATCAGAATTGATTGTCATATATTATTGTTGTTGAAATATATAATGATCTTCTAGCTCTACCCATTTCACTCAGCATCAGTTCATGTAAGTATCTCCAACCTTTTCTGAATCATCCTACTGGTCATTTCTTACAGAACAATAATAGTCCATAATATTCATATACCACAAATTATTCAGCCATTCTCCAACTTATGGGCATCTACTGAATTTCCAGTTTCTGGCCAAAAGAAAGAGTTCTGCCACAAACATTCTTGCACATAAAGGTCATTTTCTCTTCTTTAAAATCTCTTTGCGATATAAGCCCAGTAGTAACACTGCTGGGTCAAAGGGAATGCACAGTTTGATAGCTTTTTGAGCACAGTTCCAAATTGTTCTCTAAAATGGCTGGATGTATTCACAAGTCCACCAACAGTGTATAAGTGTCCCAGTTTTCCAAAATTCCCTCCAACATTCCACATTATCTTTCCCTGTCATTCTAGCTCTGACTGGTGTGTAGTGGTATCTCAGAGTTGTCTTAATTTGCATTTCTCTGATTAATAATGACATGGAACATCTTTTCATATGGCTAGAAAAAAATTCAATTTCTTCATCTGAGAATTGTCTATTCATATCCTTTGACCATTTGTCAATTGGAGAATGGCTTGATTTCTTATAAATTAGAGTCAATTCTCTATATATTTTGCAAATAAGGCCTTTATCAGAAATTTTGACTGTAAAAATGTTTTCCCAGTTTATTGCTTCCCTTCTAATCTTGTCTGCATTAGTTTGGTTTGTAAGAAACCTGTTCAATTTCATATAATCAAAATTTTCTATTTTGTGATCAATATTGATCCCTAGTTCTTCTTTGGTCATAAATTCCTTCCACATACACAGGTCTGAGAAGTAAACTATCCTATGCTCTTCCAATTTATTTATAATCTCATTCTTTATACCTAAGTCAAGAACCCATTTTGACCTTATCTTGGTGTATGATGTTAAGTGTGGGTCAATGCCTAGTTTCTGCCATACTAATTTCCAATTTTCCCAGCAATTTTTGTCAAACACTGAGTTCTTATACCAAAAGCTGGGGTCTTTGGGTTTGTCAAACCCTAGATTACTAAAGTTATTGGCTGTTTTATCCTTTGAACCTAACCTGTTCCACTGATCAACTAGTCTATTTCTTAGCCAATACCAAATGCTTTTGGTAACTGCTGCTTTATAAAATAATTTTAGATCTGGTACAGCTAGGCCACCTTCATTTGATTTTTTTTTTCATTAATTTCCTTGAAATTCTTGACCTTTTGTTTTTCCATATGAACTTGGTTGTTATTTTTTCTAGGTCATTAAAATAGTTTTTTGGGTGTATGATTGGTATAGTGCTAAATAAATAGATGAGTTTAGGCAGTATTGTCATCTTTATTATATTTGTTCACGCAATCCAAGAGCATTTAATATTTTTCCAATTGGTTACATCAGATTTAATTTGCAGTTTTGCTCATAAAGTTTCTGATTTTCCCTTGGTAGATAGATTCCTAAATATTTTATACTATTGATAGTTACTTTAAATGGAATTTCTCTCTGTAACTCCAACTGTTGGATTTTGTTAGTGATATATAAGAATGCTGATAATTTGTGGGTTTATTTTGTATCCTGCAACTTTGCTAAAGGTGTGGATTATTTCTAATAGCTATTTAGTAAAATCTTTGGGGTTTTCTAAGTTAACATCACAACATCAGCAAAGAATGATAATTTGGTTTCCTCATTACCTACTCTAATTCCTTTACTCTCTTTTTCAACTCTTATTGCCAAAGGTAGCATTTCTAATACAATATTGAATATTAATGGTGATAGTGGGCGACCTTGTTTCACTCCTGATCTTATTGGGAATGGTTGCAGTTTATCCCCATTACATATGATGCTTACTGATGTTTTCAAATAAATACTACTAATTATTTTAAGGAAAAGTCCATTTATTCCTATACTCTCAAGAGTTTTTAATAGAAATGGATGTTGGATTTTATCAAATGCTTTTTCTGAATCTGTTGAGATGATCATATGGTTTTTGTTAGTTTGGTTATTAATATGGCCAATTATGGTGATAGTTTTCCTAATATTGAACAAGCCCTGCATTCCTGGTATAAATCCTACTTGATCATGATGTATTATCTTGGGGATGATTTTCTTCAGTCTTTTTGCTCATCTTTTATTTAAGATTTTAGCATCAATATTCATTAGGGAGATTCATCTATAATTTTCTTTCTCTATTTTTATCCTACCTGGTTTAGGTAGTTGTACCATGTTTGCATCATAAAAGGAATTTGGTAGGACTCCTTCATTCTCCATTTTTTCCAAATAGTTTATATAGCATTGGGGTTAACTGTTCCTTAAATGCTTGGTAGAATTCATATGTAAATTCATCTGGTCTTGGGGATTTTTTCTTAGGGAGTTGATTAATAGCTTGTTCTATTTCCTTTTCTGAAATGGGACTATTTAAGCTATATACTTCCTCCTCTGTTAATCTGGGAAGCCTGGAGGTAGTCCTCCATTTCACTCAGGTTATCACATTTATTGGCATAAAGTTGGGCAAAGTAAGTCCTTATTATTTCTCTAATTTCCTCTTCCTTGGAGGAAAGTTCTCTCTTTTCATTTTTAAGACTAATAATTTGATTTTCCTCTTTCTTTTTTCTAATCAGATTTACCAAAGGTTTATCTATTTTATTGGCTTTTTTCATAAAACCAACTCTTAGTTTTATTTATTAATTCAATAGTTTTTTTTTTTACTTTCAATTTTATTAATTTTTCCTTTTAATTTTAGAATTTCAAGTTTAGTATTTGATTAGGGGTTCTTAATTTGGTCTTTTTCTAGCTTTTTAAGTTACAAACCCATTTCATTGATTTTCTCTTTCTCTATCTTATTCAAGTAAGCCTCTAAGGATATAAAATTTTCCCTTATTACCACTTTGGCTGCATCTCACAAATTTTGGAATGATGTCTCATCGTTGTCATTATCTTGAGTGAAATTATTAATTTTGTATATAATTTGCTGTTTCACCCATTCAAACTTTAAGATGAGATTATTTAGTTTCCAATTACTATTTGGTCTATTTACCCCTAACTTTTTATTGAATGTAGTTTTTATTGCATTGTCATCTGAAAATAAAGCATTTACTATTTCTGCTTTCCTGCATTTAATTTTGAGTTCCTTATGTCCTAATATATGGTCAATTTTTATATAGGTTCCATGAACTACTGAGAAGAAAGTATACTCCTTTCTGCCACCATTCAGCTTTTTCCAAAGATCTATCATACCTAATTTTTTTTCTAATATTTTATTTACCTCTTTAATCTTTTTTTTTTTTAATTTATTTTGTGGTTTGATTTATCTAATTCTGAGAGTGCAAGATTGAGATCTCCTACTATTATAGTTTTGCTGTTCATTTCTTCTTAACTTCTCCTTTAGGAAGTTAGATGCTATACCACTTGGTGCACATATGTTTAGTATTGATAATGTTTCATTGTCTATGCAACCCTTTAGCAAGATATAGTTTCCTTCCTTATCTCTTTTAATTAGATCAATTTTTGCTTCTGCTTGATCTGAGATAAGGATAGCTACTTCTGCTTTTTTGACTTCACCTGAAGCATAATAGTTTCTGCTCCAGCCTTTTACTTTTACTCTGTACGTATCTCCCTGTTTCCTGTTTCCTGTAAACAACATATTATAGTGATCTGACTTTTGATCCAGTCTGCTATTTGCCTCCACTTAATGAAAGAGTTTATCCCATTCACATTTACTGTTAAAATTATTAATTCTGCATTTCTTGCCATCTTATTATCCTCAGATTATGCTTTTTTTCCTTGCCCCCCTAACCTTCTTCCCTATTTTTAAACTTATGGGTCCCACTTTTATCACACTGCTCACCCTCTTTAGGATCCCTCCTTCCCCCTTTTGAATCTCTTCCCCTTTCTTATACCCTTCCCTTGTTATTCTTTTCCTTTTCTCTTTCTCTTCTCCTTTTTAATGAGGTGAGAGAAGTTTCTCTGTAAATTAAATATGTCAGTTATTTTATTTTTGAGCCAATTCTGATGAGAGTAAGATTCAAACAATGTTCCTCCCCATCTCTAAATTCCCACAGATATGATAGGTTTTCTTTGCCTCTTCATGGAATGTAGTTTCCCTCTTTTTATCTCCCCTTTCTCCTTTTTCTGCATTATCCCTTTTCCATTTCTACTTCCCTTTTTATGTTATATCAATAAAATCAAATTTTACATGTAATCTTTATGTATATCCATAACAGAAATACAGTTGTCAAATGTTCCTTTTACCTTTTTCTGCTTCTCTTGTGTGTTATGGTTAGAGATCAATTTTTTTTTTAGATCTAGTTTTTTCCTTAGAAACAATTGGAATTCCTCTGTTTCATTAAATGTCCATCTTCTTCCATGGAAGAAAATGCTCAGTTTAGCTGGGTAGTTTATTCTTGCCTACATTCCAAGTTGTTTTGCCTTTTGAAATATCAGATTACAGACCCTTCAATCCTTTAATGTGGAGGCAGCCAGATCTTGGGTGATCCTTATTGTGGCATTTCAGTATTTGAATTGTTTTTGTTTTCGTTTTTTTGTTTTCTGGCTGCTTGTAATATTTTTTCCTTAGTCTGATAGCTCTGAAATTTAGCCACAATATTCCTTGGAGTTTTTATTTTAGAGTCTTTTTCAGAAGGTGTTCAATGAATTCTTTCAATGTGTATTTTACCTTCTGATTCTATTACATCTGGGCAGTTCTCTTTGATGATTTCTTGTAAAATAGTATCTAGGCTCTTTTTTTTCCCATCATCATTTTCAGAAAATCCAATAATCCTCAGATTATCTCCCCTAAATCTATTTTTCAGGTCTGTCATTTTTCCAAGTACATATTTCATGTTTTTTTTTCTAATTTTTTTTTTTTGGTTTTGCTTGACTGATTCTTGATGTCTCAATGAATCATTGATTTCTATTTATTCAGTTCTGATTTTTAATGTGTTATTTTCTTCCTTAGATTTTTTTTTTACTTTTTTTTGTATACGTCCAATTGAGTTTTTAAATGAGTTGTTTTGCTCAATGGATTTTTTTCTCCATTTCACTATTTTTTTTTAGTGAGTTATTTTCTTTTTCCAATTCACAAATCCTACTTTCTTGAGAATTCTTTATCTTTCCCAATTCACAAAACCTACTTTCCTGGTATTTTTTTACCTTTTCCAATTTACAAATTCTGTTTCCCTACACTTCTTGGGAATTCTTTACGTTTTCCAATTCACATTTTAGGAAGTTGTTACTTTCTTGCATAGCTTCTTTTTCCTTTCCCCAATTTTCTTCCAGTTCTCTTTTAAGATTTTTAATGCTTTTTTCTTGGAGAGTGTTATGTAATGGGGGTCAGGTAACATTCCCCTTTGGGGTATTGTCTGGAGACTGTTTGCTATTAGGCTCCTCGGGATTGAAAATCTGTTATCTTTCTGTATAGAAGTTATAGATTGTCCTTTTAATTTTTTTTACTCATTTTTTAAAGCCTGTAGTGTCTGCTTTCAGGGCAAGGAGGTTACCAGCTTCATCTGCAAAGCAGGAGTGAGGTATGGGAGTGGTCTGGGAAAAAGTCCCCTCCCCCGCCATTGGAAGTGATTCAGACCTGGTTAGATTGAACCAAGTTGCAGAAGTACCTAGTGAAGAACCCTGCTGTTGCACATTAGCAATTGCTCTGAGGCTAGAGTCTGAGCAGTGAAAGTGTAACTACTCCAGCCAAAGCCCACCATGGGACTGTGAATATAAACAGCTGATCAGCAAATAGCCCCGCAGGGACCAGAAGTCTCTCTGCCCTGGGAAGCACAGTCACGCTGCGGGAGTTTTATTTCCCCAGCCAGAGCTCCCCACTGTGCAGATTAGAGACTAACCCCGGTTGTGCCCACCAGCCACACAGATTTGTAACTGCCCTGAGGAAAAGCCCCGTACTGAAGAATGTGGCTTCAGAGCGGTGTTATGTTCTGTGCTGAGTCTCTCACTTCTGGTTTTGGATGGGTATAGCCAGACATTGTTAGGTTCTGGGATTTTTTAGAGTTCCCTCTTCCCTAACTTTAATTTCTCTGCTGGTTTATGGCTTTGTAATCAAGGCAGGTCAGTCAGCTTATGGCAGAGTCTTCTCTATAACTTTTCTAGCCACAGAAGTCACCCCTGCCCCTGGTCTCCTCTGTACACTGGTCTCTCCCTGCCTGCCCTGGTCTGTTCTTCAAGACAAACCTTTCCTGGTGATCTTCCAGATTATCTTTGCCTGATAAGTTGTTGTACTTCTAAATTTTGTAGATTTTACCAGTCAAGTGCTATTTTTTAGGTTGAATTTAGTAATTGGTCGTGAGGACATGAGAAGAGCCTAGAAAGTTGCATGTCCCTTCTCTACCATCTTGGTTCCACCCCCCTCATTTAAAATATATTAACAATATATTAACAATAGTACCTTACATCTATTTTCTGCACATTAAAATAAACTGTGATAATAAATATATGTATTATACAAAATCATAGTATCATCATATTTAGAATTAGAAGGAACCTAATATCTATTTCAAAGATATCATGGATTAGGAAACTGAAACCAAGAAACTTGATATGATTTGCCCAAGGGCAAATATACATTTAAGAAAATAGGTAGATGACATATTTTTTCCTACTGTCCTTTTACATTTTTATTCTGCATCCTGCCATGTGTTTACATAACTAATTTAATTTCTTACAACATTTTCCACTATATTAGTTATATAGGGTGAGCATAGTTTTCATTTTAAGTATCTGAACACCGGTTTTGTTTTCAAAAACATATTCTAGACTTTTAAAGCAATGAGGTCAAGAAAAAATGTAGTGTTCTGTCAATCATTTCATGTATTGAAATTTTATTTTCTTTTTTTAAAAAATAGGTTTCTTATTTTATACATGAGAATAATTTCTATGTGAAATTAAAATTCAATTCAACTTAATATTTGTGTCATAATCTAATAAGTTAAAATTAAGTGCATTTCCAAAATTTAGTCTTCATGCCTTGAGTGAAATAAATGCTCCTAGTAAATTTTGTTTTATTTGAAATCATGTGGTAAAAGGCCATCTGTTTAGTATTAGTAGTATTATATAGGGGGATTTTCTACTAAGAATATCTCTATAAAAAGCCATAGATAAAACCTGCCTAGGATGAGAAAGATTGCTTAAAAAAAGGCAATTTCATTTGTGGAAACTTGACATTTTCTTTTTTTACAAAGAATAATATATAGATATATAGAGATATCTATATATGTGTGTGTGTGTGTGTGTGTATCATTCTCATAAGCTTCTTGTACAAATTAGAAAGTAGGCAGGTGGATGAGTGTTTACTGCGGTACTGTCACTTGTATTATGTGATAGCAGTGTCATCTGTGAATTTTTATACATTTAATATATTCTTTCACCTAAGTTACTTTTTTAAAACAAATTTACCAGCAATATTATGGGTGCCACAGAGACCCAAACAAAAATGAAGGATATTTTTATTAAATTTTTTTCTTCTTATAATGATGCACTCTGAACAAAGAATTCATACAATTCATATAAATAATCCATCTATTTGTGATCCACTTCTCTGTATTTATCTGATTTTATTCTCAGTGAAAGAATAAATCATTGATCAAAATAGTAATTGAGAGCTTTCTAGTTAGCAAAAGACTAGAAGAAATTAACCTGGCTATGCTATCATAGATAATCCAAGAAGATATTATGGTTAAATTTACTGAATAAGTTACACTATGTCTGTACTTATTCAAAAATATTCAGAAATACCAGAACACTCTGCATATGCTCATAGGGTAAGACTTAGTGTTTGATATCCAGGTGTACTTCCTATGTGCTTAGATTTCATAATAACATGGTGTAACCCTTAGGAAAAATATAGCAATAACCTTAAGGCCATATAGCCTTGGGAGTGATGTAGTTAGAAATGATATATTTCTTCTTTAGGCTATCTTGACTCAGTTTACTTTATATAACCAGGATGCTGAGGCCAACAAATATTGTTGACTGTCAAATAGAAGCCTGTTTTTCTGTGATAACAGGGTTTCTGAGAATAATGGACGGCATTAATGAGGTACTTGAAACTGACACAACCCCGGAACAAAATTGGGTGTCTGCCACTTGAACTAATGATGTTTCAAAAAACACACTTCAGAAAGCTTCCCCCATGAGCTCTACTCACAAAACTATGGATACTGAATCTGTCACAAAGTCAGAACCAGACCACTCCTCAATTCTACTTCTAATCCATAAAATTAACATTTTAGTGACAAGAAGCACATTGTCTAACTTTTCTCTATGAATTTACTTTATTACTCCTACTCCTTTGCTGACCTCTTCAGAAGTTTAGTCCATTTTAATTGGTGTTACAACTGTAATAAACTTTGCCCATTTGATTTTGAGATGTACCAGAGTCTGCAAATTCTTTTGAAACACTTTGCTATGCTGGTCTAGAATGCCAACTTTTGGGGACTTTCCTTGAACCTGCACAATAACAGCTCAGGGTGAGACAAACTCATTTCAAATGCTTTGACACATAATTGACTTAATGAATGCTTACTGAATTTATTTGAATTGAATTAAATTGGTTTTCCAAGGCTCTCTTTCTCTGCTGATAAATCTTTCCTGCCATTCTTCCAGGTCAACTTTAAAATCTTTGGGCTGAGAGGTCTGAAAGTCGCCAGTATTGCCTCTAATTCAAAGGTCCCTAGGCAGTTTCTTCTTTGCTGATGTTGAGGCTAGGGCTAGGCTTTGTGTCAGGGTCTTGCTGACAAGGAGTACTGAACTCCCTCTCTAGTGTCATGGACCTTTCCTGTTGAATATATCATTTGTATTTGACTAGAAAATGTTCTATTCCATCTTTTTGAGTGTTTAGGCTGCTATCAAATTTTTAGCATCAATATTTAAAAGAATTTGGAGTGATTTAGGGAGAGCATTGCAAGTTTTGCCTTTACTCTCCTATTTTGGCTCAGCCTATGAGTTGAATTAAAATGATCTGAGATAAATTAAATTGAGTGAATGGACAGCTTGTAAGTTTCTACCTTATGCTGGGGGCAACATATTTTTTTTTTAGTATAACCTAAAAATATAATAATGACAAGTAGCCAAGTACCTAGAGGGGTACTCTAGTCTTTTGCTGCTTTAACTGGATACTTGTAACATTTAAATGAAGTCCTTTGCCCCAGTCAATTCATTGACTTGTGGGGCTGATATTTTGAGTCCTGTGAGATTAATTATCCATATGTTACCTCTAAAACAAAATTTTATTATAGCTTTTTAATGACAGAACATTTGCATGGGTAATTTTTCAACACTGACCCTTGCAAAAACTTCTGTTCCAAGTTTTCCCATCCTTCCCACCACTCCCTCCCGTAGATGGCAGTTAGCCCCATACATGTTAAATATGTTAAAGTATATGTTAAATACAATATATGTATACATATTGATACAGTTTTCTTACTATACAAAAAAATCGGATTTAGAAAGAAGATAAAAATAACCTGGGAAGAAAAACAAAAATGCAAGCAAACATAACAGAAAGAATGTAAATACTATGTCTTGGTCCACACTCATTTCCCAGTGTTCTTGTACTATGTGTAGCTGATTCTATTCATTACTGATCAATTAGAATTGATTTGGATCCTCTCATTATTGAAGATAGCCACTTCCATGAGAATTGATCCTCGTATTCTGGCCAAGATGGCAGAGAGGACACACACATCTATCTAAGCTCCTCCTAGCTCTCAGAATACTTTTTTTTTTTTTCATGACAAGGCCTCAGAATTAGGACTTGACTGAAAAAACCTACAAATACATTACCAACAGAAGATATCCTCAAAATTCGCCAGAAAAGGTCTGTTTTTGCTTGAAGGCAGGGATGGTTAGATCCCACACACTGAAGGAAGGCAGCAGTACTACAGCAGGCAGGGAAAGTATGGGAGGCAGCTCACACTGAGCAGACCTAAAAGGGGTGGGTTATGATCTCAGCTGTTTCTGTGGGGATAACTTTGTCACAGTGTGGCTACTTTGCCCTGGCAGCAAGCCAGTAGATCAGAAGAGAAGCAATAAACACAAGGAGTAAAGACTATAACCCAAAAGGCTAAGTTCTCTCGGGACCTGGCCACACCCAACCGGAGTGACTCAGCACACTCTCAGAGTCTCAGAGCTCAGACTCAGCACAGTCATTGCTGTCCTGCTAGAGCCTCACTGCTGTCCCCTGCAGTCTGTAGAGGAAGCTTGGTAATACCACCCAGCCCCTCCCCCCAAAAAAGCAGACTGCATTTGCTTTTTTGTTGCTGTTAGTTTGGTTTTTTTGATTCTTTGACAAAATAAGCAAAAAATTAAAAAGCACTCTAACAATAGTTAGCTTCTATATGGATAGAGAGCAAACTTCAAATCCTGAGGAGACTAAAAACAGTCAGGCTCCAGATGAATCCTCAAAGGGGTTTAATGATCTGGTTCTCAACACACAAGAATCTCATATAATAAATTAAAAAGGCTCTAACAAAAGAGCTAGAAGAAAAATGAGAAAAGGAAAGGGAAGTTGGCAAGAGAGTCTGGATAAGTCATCCCATTCATTTAAAGATAGAGTGTATAAAGAAATCAAATCCCTGAAAAACAGAATTAGTGAATTGGAAAAAGAAAATAGTTCTCTAAAAAATAAAATTGGCAAAATGGAAAAAAAAATCCATAGAACAAAACAACTCACTTACAAACTCAAATGGACAATTAGAAAAAAGAAATAAAAAAGTGAGTGAAGAAAATAATTCATTAAAAATCAGAATTGAACAAATGGAATTGAATGACTCGAGATAACACCAAGAATCAGTAAAGCAAAACCAAAAAAAAAAAAAATGAAACAATGGGAAAAAATGTCAGATACCTACTTGGGAAAACAACAGACCTGGAAAATAGATTTAGGAGAGATAATCTGAGAATTATTGGACTTCCTGAAAAATATGATTAAAAAAAAGAGCCTGGATACTATTTTCCAGGAAATTATCAAAGAGACCTGCCCAGATGTTATAGAAACAGAAGGTAAAATAGACATCAAAAAAATTATTGATCACCTACTGAAAGGAACCCTAAAATCAAAACTCCAAGAAATATTGTGGCTAAATTCCAGACCAGGAAAAAAATACTACAAGCTGCTAGAAAAAACAAACAAACAAACAAACAATTCAAATATAGAAGAGCCACAATGATGATTAGTCAGGATCTAGCAGCATCCATATTAAAGGATCGAAGGGCCTGGAATCTGATATTCTGAAAGGCTAAGGAACTTGGTCTGCAGTCAAAAATAACTTACCCAGCCAAAATAAGCATTTTTTTTCCAGGGAAGAAGATGGACATTCAATGAAATAGGTGAATTTCAACTCTTTCTGATGAAAAAAACAGAACTAAACAAAAAGTTTGATCTCCAAATATAGGACTCAAGAGAAACATAAAAAGATAAAAAGAAATCTTTGGAATTATATTTCTGTTATAATGATACATATAGAACGCAAGTATAATTTGTTCTAGAAACTAGAGGTGGAAAGGAAATTATACCAGAAAATGAGTAAAGTGGGGGTACTACATCTCTTAAAGAGGTGAAGAAAACCTATTATATCTAAGAGAAAGAATGGAGGGGATAAACATAGTGTGTATCTTGCTCTCATCAAAATTGGCTTAAAGAGAAAAAATATTAGACATACTCGATTTACAGAGAAACTTCTCCCACCTCATTGAAAACAGGGATGGGAAAAATGAAAAGGGAAGGAGTAAGCTAAGCTGAAAGGAATACAGAAATTGTGAGGAAAAGGGGTAAGAATAGGGGAAGGAATGTAAAGTAGGGAAGAGATTCTAAAAAGGGAGGGCTCTGAAAAGCAAGTGGTGCTCCCAAGTTTAATACTGGGCATTGAGGTAAGGGGAAAAGGGGAGAAAAATTAATTGGGGTTAAAAAATGGATAATGTTGTTCATTTTTATTATAATAACTTTTTTTACAGGAAGAGTAATTTTTTTTACAATTTTCCCTTCCCCCTGTTCTGATTTTTCCCTCTCTTCCTCCACCACCTCCCTAGATGGGTAATTTCATATATTTTAAATATGTCTCAGTATATCCTAGATACAATATATTTTAAAGAACCAAAGTTCTTTGTTGCACAGGGGACATTGGTTCAGGGTAAAAAATAACCTAGGAAGAAAACAAAAATGCAAACAGTTTATATTCATTTCCCATGTTTTTTTTGGGTGGCCTTCTTCCATCATTGATCAATTAAACTGAATTAGGTCTCTTTGTCAATTACTTCCACAGAAACACTTCCCTTACGTTGTTAATATATAATGATCCCCTGGTTTCTGCTCAAGAATTAAATTTAACAGAATTCAAGGGGTAAATCCCCAAAAGAGGAAGCAGTTAACAGATGGAAAAAACAAATCCTTTGTTGTTTAAGGAAAACATGAGCAGGGCAATACCAAAGAGTAAAAAGGTTGGAGCAGAATCTAGTATGGGGTGAAGTCAAAAAGCAGGGTAGCTTGATCTCAGATCAACAAAGGAAAAATGATTTTTAAAAGGTAAGGAAGGGACATTTCCCCAAAAGGATCTAGATAGGGAAAATAAATATTAAAAATATATGCACCCAAGTGGTGGGCATCGAATTTGAAAAAATTGAGAAGAAATGAAATTTCTAAATGGGGAATCTCAACCTTCACTCTCAGAATTGAAAATCAAACCAAAAATAAAAAGAAATAAAAAAAGGGTTTGGAATACTAGAAAAGTGAGAAGATAAATCTTTGGGAGAAAACAAATAAAAGAAAAGAAGATCTTAAATTCAAAGAAACCAGAAATGAAAACATCCTTTAGAACCGATGCAATAAAATTACATTCAATCAAAAGCCAGGGAAAAAAAAAATTGGAATCAAATAACTTCAATAAAGACTTTGGACAAAAATCATAGATACAAGTAGGAACCACCCAAGAAAATGAAATAAGGCGTCTTACCAAAATGTGGGGATGCAGCCAAAGTGGTAAAAAAAGGAAATTTTATCTCTAGAGGCCTAGCAAAAATAGAAAAAAAGGCAATGAATTGGGTTGTAACTAAAAATGCTAGAAAAGGAACAAATTAAAAACCACTAGTCAAATACTAAACTTGAATATCTTAAACTAAAAGGACAGATTAATAAAATTAAAAGTAAAAAAAAAAACAAACCTATTGAAGTAATTAGTAAAATTAAGAGTTGATTCTAGAAAAAACAAAAAAATAAACTTTACATATCTGATTGGAAAGAGGAAAATCAAATTGTTGGTCTTCAAATGAAAGGGAGAAATTGCTAAAAAGAAAATTAACAATAATTATGAGTTCTTTACCCACTTTGGTGAATAAATTCGATAACCTAAATGGAAAATACCTTCAAAATATAGTTTGCCCAGATTAAAGGAAGAAGTAAATTGGTTCCTCCCCTTAGAAAAGAAATAGGGGACAAGATGGCGGAAGACACACGACTTTCAAGCTCTTTCTTACCTCTTTATCAATATATATCGAGCCCAAAATAGTCTTGACTGCAAAATTTAAAAATAAAGTAAAACAACTCACCCCAAGAAAATCTGCAGTCTCCCAAAAAGTTGGTTCCGAGGCCAGGGGAGATCGGCACAGCGGGAGAAAATTGGTTCAGGGAGAAAAGAGGGGTGAGGCGATCTCGCACAAGGCCAGCCCCAACCCCGGATACCCCCTTGGGAGTTGGATCCTGCACGGCAGGAGGAGAAAATTTCCTCAATCTGTGCAGTGGGGATTCGGGGGGCCATAGACCCAGGGATTGACGACAGAAGCTGGGCAGATTTGTGGCGGTCTGGGTCTGCGGTCTTCAGCTGCTTACCTCCAGTCCCAAAGGGGCTCCGGCCTGGGGCAGTGCCTTTCATTTGTCTCTCGGGGCTTCTCTAACCCTCAGCCCTCTAAGAGTTTGATAAACGGCGGGAACCCTTCCTGTTGGGGAAGGCTCTCCTCAGAGCACTCCCATCCCCCAAATCGTTTAAATCTTTCCCTGCTCCAGAGGGAACCTTAACCCCTTGCTAGGAGACCACCTAAAGGCTTTAAAACAGGGTAAAAGATGAAAAGAACGATCAACAGCTTCTTGCAAAAAAGGGGTAAAACCGAAGGACCTCAAAAACCCAAAAACATAACTGTCCTCCTTTTAATGCTCTAGAAGACCATTAAAGTTCAAAGAGGTTAGAAGATAAATGGAAAGGAAAAGGAAAACCCAAGAAACAACAACTTCCTAAAAAGTTGGAAAAAAAAAGAATTCCTAAAAGAGGATTTAATTGAAAAACGAACTCGCAAGTGGATCCTAATTGGAAAAAGACAAAAAACGCAAGCGGGGATCTGTGAAGGAAAAGAAAATAATTCACTAAAAAAAAAAAATTATGAAATGGAAAAAAATTCCACAGACCAAAAACAATTTCAAAACCAATTGGGTTCAGAAAGAAAAAAGTAATGAAGAAAAAATTTTAAAATGAAACTGAACAGGAAACTAAATTCATTAGCAGCAAGAAAAAGAAAAAAAAAATGACAAACGGAAAAACCATGAATTTCTACTTGTCAGATTGAAAAAGATGGAGAGATAACTGAGATTTTAAATTTTAAAAAACATGTTTTAAAAAGAGCCGAAAATTTTTAAAAACTCAAAAAATCCCGTTAAAGAATCAGAAGGAAAAGGCATTAAATTCATCGCCACCCGAAAAAAACCTAAAAAAAACCCAAAAAAGGGAAAATTTGAATATAGATTAAGGAAAAATTTTAAGCAAAAAAAAAACCATTTAAAATCCGAGGTACAAATAAGGATCAAAGGATCTGGCTGCCCTCACATTAAAGGAAAGGGTGGAATAATTTCAGGCCAAGAACTTAGATGCAGCCAAATAAACACCCAAACTGCTGACATTTTCTTCAGGAAGAAGATGGACATTTAATAAACAAATAATTCCAGATTCTGAAGAAAAACTAGAACTAAACAAAAAAAGTTCCAACCTAGAATCAAGAGAGGCGAAAGGTAAAATAACTCTTGAGAATTGTATTTCTTGTGGATATCAAAAAAGAATACATGTATAATTTGTTTTGAATAACTAAAAAGAAATAGAATGGGAAAAGGGATGATGGCAGAATAAAAGGTGGGAAGGAGGGATGGGGAAACCACATCCCACAAAGAGGCTGGAAACTTTATCATATCTGAGGAATTTAGAGAGGGGAAACATTGTGTGAATCTTACTCTCTAGGTTGGAAAAAAAAAATTGACATTTGTTTTGGAAAATTTCTCTCGCCTCATTAAAAATGGGGAGTGGAAAAGGGAAAAAGAAAAAGGTTAAGGGGGGGAAAAGACTCAAAGGGGGGGAGGTATTATAAAGAAGATAATATCTGATACAAAGGGTAATAAGGGGGAAGAGGGTAGGAGGAAAAAATAAAGCACAATCGGGGTTTTGGATGGCGGAAATACAGATTTTTTTAACTGAAAATGAATGGATGAACTCCCCTAAAAAGGGACCAAATGATGGATCAAAGTCAGAACCCAAAATATGTTTCAAAACAATTTTAAAGCAGGGGGAAATAGGTAAAAGGTAAAGGCTGGAAAAACTATTATGCTTCAGGTGAAGTCAAAAAGGGGCAGTGCCAAAAAATTATCTTTAAAAGGAAAGGCCCCAAAAGGGTTAAAAAAATTATCAAATTAAAAAAAGAAGGATCCAACTTTAAAGGAAAAATTAAAAAAAACAAAGAAACAAATCCAATATTAAATTAAAATCCCACCAATGGGTGTAAAAAATTTAAAAAAGGAGGTTTTTTGGGAAAAAGAAATAGAAAAAACTTTTTAAAGAGTTCATGGAACCTTTTAAAAATTGACCAAATTCAAAAACCCAAAAAAATGAAGAAAAAAGAAAAGTTTTTTAAATAGAATAAAAATTAAAAAAATTGGGAAAATGTTTAAATAAAAATCTTTTAAAAATGATTGGGGGGAAAAATAAAAATTTCCCAAATTAAATGGAACCATCAAAATTTTGGGAAATAAGCAATAAGAATTTTCCAAAAATTAATAAAAACAAAAAGGGTTAATGAATTGGGCTTTAATCAAAACAAAAAAACCTTAAACCCCCAATCAAATCAAATTGGAAATTCTAAAATTAAAAGGAGAAATAAAAATATTGAAATTAAAACTTTGAACTAATTAATAAAAACAAGGTTGGTTCTTGAAAAGCCAAAAAATAGATAAGCCTTTAAAATCTGATTGAAAAAGGAGGGGAAAATTAAAATTGTGTCTTAAAAAAAAGGGAGAACTTTCCCACCAATGAAGAGGAAATTAAAAATAATAGGATTTTTTCTCCAATTAATAAATTTGATAACCTAAAGAAATGGATAACCCCAAAAATACAGACTTCCGAGACAACAGGGAGGAAGAAATTTAAAGTCCCATTTGAAAAAAAATAAACGGCAATTAAACAACTCCCAAGAAAAAATCCCAGGACCAGATGGTTAATGTGAATTTTACCAAACATTTAAAAAACAATTTTTAATTTATATAAATTTTTGAAAAAAAAGGGAATGAAGGTCCCACCAAATTCTTCTATGACCAAACTGGTTGATACCTAAACCAGGTAGGCTGAAAAAGAAAAGAAAATTATAGACCAATCTCCTAATGAATATTGATGCTAAAATCTTAAATAAGATATTAGCAAAAAGACTGAAAATCATCTCCAAGATAATACATATGATCAAGTAGGTTTTCCGGAAAAGGGCTGGTTCAATATTAGGAAAACTATCAATATAATTGGCCATGTAAAAACAAATTAAGAAAAACCATTGATCATCCTCAATAGATGCAGAAAAAGCATTTGATAAAACCAACATCCATTCCTATTAAAACATTTGAGATTATAGGTAAATGGACTTTTCCCAAAAATAATCCAGCATCTATTTAAAACCATCAGAAGCATCAAGTAATGGAGCAAACTGCAACATTCCCAAAAGATCTGGGAAAAAGGTTCCCTATCCCGTTACTATTTTATTGTATTGAAACCTAGCTATAGCAATAAGGCTGGGATTAAAGGAATGAATAGGCAATGAAACCCAAATTACATTTTCCGATACATGATGGTTATTAAAGAACCCCAAATTCTGCTAAAAAGTTGTAAAATAATCCCAACTTTGAAAGTTGGGTTATAAAATAAACCCATAAGTCATCAGCATCTATATATCATAACAAAATCCAACAGCGGTTACAGAGAAATTCCATTTAAAAAACTACGATAATATAAAATATTTGGAATTCCCCAAAGGGAAAATCAGAAACTTTTGAGCAAAAACAACCATTTTCCAAATTAAGTCTGATCTAACCAATTGGAAAAATAAAATTTCTTGGATAGGGCGTGCAAATATAATGATGAAATAACCTAAATAATCTATTTTTGGGTATACCAATTAGACTCCCAAAAAACTATTTTTAATGACCTAAAAAAAAACAACAAAGTTCATATGGAAAAACAAAAAGGTCAAAACGGGGAATTAATGAAAAAAATCAAATGATGTTTTAGCTTCAGATCTAAACTATAATGACGCAGTTACCAAAACTTTTGGTATTGGTGGAATGATTAGTTGATCGTGGAATGTTGGGTTAAAGGATAAAACAGTCAACAAAAAACTTCTTTGACAAAAAAAGATCCCCACGGGAAAGCAGTTTGATAAAATTGTTGGGAAATTAAATATACGGGAAATAATTGATCCATGCTTAACGCGAACCGAAAGGTAAAAATGGGTTCATGACCTAGGGCGTAAAATTTTTAAAATTGGAACCCGGATAGTTTATTTGGGAAACCAGAAGGGGAAGGTTTTGGAAAAAGGGGAAAAGTTTTACGTCCAACGAAAATTTAATTCCAAATAAAGTTTTTTAAAAAAAACAATCAGAAAAATTAAAGGGAAAAAACTGGGAAAAATTTTTAAGTATTTTAAATTTAAAAAAGGCCTCCATTTCCAAAATAATAAGAAATTCAATTTTAAAAAAAACCAAAATCTCCAATTGAAAATGGCAAGGAATAAAGAAATTTAGATGAAGAAATTGAAACTATTTTGTTTGAAAATCCAACATTATTAATGGAAATGCAAATTAAGGCAACTTTAGATTAACACGATTCGATTTTAAGAAGGGAAAAAATTTGATTTTGGAGGGGAGCAAAACTGGGAATTGATGATGTTTTGGGTGTGAAGGGTAAATTTTAAGTATTTGGAAAGCTAAAAGTTAAAACTTCCCTTTTGATAAAGTGGACCGGGGATTATAATCCCAAAAATTATAAGAAGGAAAGGCCTTAGGCAAAGGGAATGGTTTTCAGCCCTTTTTGTATGGAAAACCGGAAACAATAAACCCATCCCATTAGAATGGTTAATTTTTGGTTTAAATTATGGAATTTACTTTCTTAAGAAAAAACGGATAATTTTTGAAATGAAAATTACTAACTGATGCTGATAAAGGTGGGGGAGATTTAAATTAAAACAATTTAAGGATACCATTTGATGGATAGGCCCTTAAAAAAAAAACAAATTTTAATGGAGCAATAATAAACTGAACTAAACTCCCAAAAAAAACTTGGAAAAAAAATTAAGAATTTAATCCTTTTTTGACACCGGTTTTGGTTTCCTTACAATATTGAAAAACGAGGATTTTTTCTCCAAAATAATTTGGTGGGAATCTTAATGTACAATTTAAAATATATTTAACATCAGGACCGATTAGGGAGGGGGGGAAAAGGAAAATTAAAATTTAAAGAATAAATTAATTTATATCCAAATAAAACCAAAAAAAAAAAAAAAAAAAAAATTTAACCCCAAAAAAACCCCAAACCATTTGATAATTTTAAAAAAGAAATCCCAAGAAAAACATTTGGAAAAAAATTAAATCCAACCTTTTTTAAATTTTTATAAATAAACCTTTTAAAGACAGAAAAATTTGTAATTTTATTTAAAAACAAAATTGGTTCAAATACCCAAAACCTCACCTTTTCCTGTTCTGGTTTTTCCCTTTTGTTTTCCCTCCAAAACCCCCTTTCTAATGGAAGCGTCCTATTTTTTTATTATTAAATTAAAAATGGGTTCAGCCCCCATTTTTATTTTCCTTGTTACCCCCAAAAATTTTAAATATGTTGCAGAAAAACAAATATTTTTCTTTTTGATGCCGGAGAATGGATAAGAAGGTGGGAATGGGGAAAACAGTCAAAATTTTTACATTCATTTCCCAGTGCTTTTCTTTGGGTATACTGTTCTTCCATCATTGATCAATTTGAAACTGGTTACTTTTTCAAAAAACCACTTCATCGAATACAAATTCATACAAAGGAAAATGATTCCTGGTTCTGCTCATTTCCTTGTAGTTCATTAAGTCTCCAAGTCTTCTTTTTTCCTGCTAGTCATTTCTTTAGAATAATAATATTCCATTTTATATACCACAATTTTCCCAAACATTCTCCAATTGGGGCATCCATTATTTTCAGTTTCTAGCCACAAAACAGGGATACAAAATTTGGGGTTTTATGGTCCTTTTCCTTCTTTAGTATCTCCTTGGGTTAAGCCCATAGTGTGTGGGCAAAGGTATCCGTTTGATAACTTTTTGGGATAATTCCAGTTTCCGAATGGTTGATTTCTTCACAACCCAAAGTACATCACTGTCCCATTTTCCCCATCCCTCAACATTCATCATTATTTTTCCCTATCATCTTAGCCAATCGACGGGTGTGTGGATTCAGATTGTCTTTTTGATTTCTCTGATTAATAGTGATTTGGAAAATTCGATGGTAATGTTTCCAATTTCATCATCTTTAAAATTGTCTGTTCATACCTTTGACCTTTATCAATTGGAAATTTGGGATTTCTTATAAATTGAGTCAATTTCAATATTTTGGAAAGACCTTTTTGGAACCTTTAACGAAATGTTTTCCCGTTTGGGCTTACCTTCAACTTGTTTGATTTAGTTTTTTGGCTTTAATTTGATGTAATAAAATTTTTTCCTTTGGATCAGTAATGGTCTCGTTATCTTTTCTTTTTCCTCCTCTGAAGTCTGGAGAAAACACCCTATCTTCCTCTAATTTATTTATAATCTTGTCTTTATGAAAATTGGCCCATTTTTTCATCTTGGTGGAAGGTGGGTCCGCCCCTTCCCACACTAATTTATTATCCCAACAGTTTTGTTAAAAATGAATTCTCTCCCAAAGTTGGATCTTTGGGTTTGCAAAACTAGTTTATAGTTGACTATTCTGTCTTGTGAACCTAATCTATTCCCTGATCAAAAATCTTTCTTGCCAATAAAAGGTTTTGTGACTGCCTTTTATAATATAGTTTTAGATCAGGAAGTAAACCAATTTATTTGTTTTTTTCATTAATTTTGATATTTTCGCCTTTTTATTCCATATGAATTTTGTTGTTATTTTTTCTAATCATTAAAATATTTTTTGGGAGTCTGATTGGATAGCAAATAAATAAATAGATTAGTTTGGGGGTATTTTCTTTTTTATATGCCACCTTCCAAACATAATATTTTTATAATTTAATCTGACTTTATTTTGTGGAACGTTTTGTAATGTTGCCTATTTCCTGACTTTCCGGGTACATTCCCAAACATTTTATCTGTTGAAATTATTTGGAATAATTTCTTTGATTTCTTTTTATTTTGTTTGATTAAAAAATGCTGAGCATTTTGGATTTATTTTATTCCTGAACTTTGCTAATGTTATGAAATTATTTAATAGCTTTTTAGTAGAATCTTGGGTTCTCAAGGATACCATTATATCATCTTGTGATACTTTTTTTCCTCATTCCTACTCAATTCCTTTAACCTTTCGGCTCTTATTTGCCAACTATTTTCTATTACAACATTGAATAATAATTGATAGGGGAGAACCCTTCAGATTTACGGAAGGTTAATTTTCCCAAATGATGCCTTTTGGTTTTAAATAGATGCTTAAATTTTGGGAAAATCCTTTTTCCTATCTCTCAAGTGTTTTTTATTAGGCCTCCATTTCCTAATAAAACCGGGGGTCAAAAAATGGACTTTCTAAAAACGGAACATCAAAGCTAACATCATGGGTAATGGGGATAAATGGAACCATTTCCAGTAAGATCAGGAGTGAAACAAGGGTCCTTTTTCCATTTCACTTTGTCTATTTTGTGTTGCCTTTTCCAGACAATCTTGCAAGGCATTAATTTCCTTTCCACATTTTTCCTCTAGCTATCTTTTAAGATCCTTTCTAAGTTCTTCTAGGATAGCCTTGTGTGATGGGCACCAGGTTATAGCCTTTGGAGCTTCTTCTGGAGACAATCTGCCTTCAATCTCTTCATGGTTTGAAATCTGTTTTTCTCTTCCACCATAGACACTGTCAATCATTAGAGTCCTCTACTTTTTTCCTCATTTTAAGCTACACTGGGTCACTGCTTATTCACTCCTGGTGCTGCCTCTGCCACATGGAGTCATCAGCAATGCCCCAGAATTCTGTGCTATCTGCCCTGGTGCTTTTGTTGGGAGTCTGCTCAAGCACCCTGAGACTGCACTGCTCCTGGACTCTGATCTGCCTGTGCTGGCATTTGTAGTCAGCTGCTACAGTCAGCTGTAGACAGGCCTCCCTGTCCCTCTCCTGCTTCTAACTGAAACAGATCTTCTATGGTCTGCTTCGTTCTGCAAACTCTCTGCCCTGTAGAAGTTGCAACATCACACTGAGACTGTTCTCCTCTGGGGCCCTACTCTGTCTACATTTGCATTTGTGATCAGCTGTTTGTGCTTCCTTGCCTCTCTCCATTTCCGATTGAAACAGATTTTTTCTAGTCTATTTTCTCCCTCAAATTCTCTGTCCCGCGACACTGAGCCATCTCCACTGGCATTTGTCCTGGTTGTCCTGGCTGCCTTCCTCACATTTACAATTGAAATAGACCTTTTTGGTGATCTTTGAAATTATTTTTTTCTGATAATTTGTTGCACTTCCAATATTTGTGGGTTCTATCCATTCAGAGCTAATTCAGAGGCTGGATTTTGTAATTATTGTGAGGGTTGTAAAGAAGGTCAGAGAGAAATGTGTGTCATCTCTGCCATCTTGGCTCCGCCACCTAAAATAATTTTTAAATTCCCATCAACAAAAATGCAAGGATATTCAGATCTACAAATGCAAAACCCTTTTCAAGTGTGGAGCCAAGATGGTGGAGAGTAGACAGGTCTTTGTCTGAGTTCTTGCTGGCATCCCTCAGAACAACAGTATATTAAACCTCCAAACTGATTTGGAAGTGACAGAACCCAAAGATATTTGGAGTGTAGCAAATTTTAAGCAAAAACATATTTTGGAAGAACTTCAGGAAAGGCCTGTTCCAATTGCTGAGGGGTTGATGGTGTCTGCATGCCAGAGAATCTCCTGGGAGGCTCTTAGCCAAAATACAATAGCATTGGCTACTCTGTCCTGGTTCACAAGCCAGTGGGTCAGAAAATTAGCTGCAAGACATCTAACACAAATACCAAAAGCAAATAATGAGCCTCTGAACCTTGAAATAATACTGGACTTGACCAACCCACCCAGAACCAGAAGGAAATCAACAGTTCCCTCTCAGGACAGTGTAAAGCCACTCTTGCCTATAGAGGAATCTTGGGACAATATCCTCTGTACCTTCAGAGTAGACCTCAATCTTTTAAAAAAATGAGCAAAAAGAAAACAGAAATCTGACCATAGTTTTTTATGGAAACAGAAGAACAGATCTCAAATCCTGAAGACACTAAAAGCAAATAGCCTCCATATGAAGCCCCCAAAAGTGATGTGAGTTGATCTCCAACTCACAAGACTATTTTGGAAATGACTTTGCAGGAGGATTTGGCAAAGGAAACAGAAATTGTCTGAATAAAACTCCTTAAAATAGGTTTACTGAAATTGGAAAATCATATAACTCCTTACAGAATAAATTTGACAAAATGGGTGGAGGGGGGAGCATATAGCTCCTTACAAAATAAATTTGAAAAGGAAACTTACACATTGAAAACAGAATTTGTGAAATGGGAAGAATTCAGTAAATAAAAACAACTCATTTAAAAGTTCAAATGGACACATGCAAAAGGAGGTAAGAAAACTAACTGAAAAAAAAATTCACTAACATAAGAATTGAACAAATGGAAATGACTCAATGTGAAATCAAGAATAACTCAAATAAAACTGAAAAAATGAAAAACAGAGAAGAAAATGTAAAATACCTCATTTGACAAACAACTGACCTAGAAAATAAATCCAGGAGAGAGAATCTAAGAATTATTGGATCACCTAAAAACTATGATGATAAAAAGAGCCTAGATATCATCTTTCAGGAAATCATCAAGGAAACTGCTCTGATAAACTAGAACCAGAGGGTAAAATAACCATTGAAAGAATTCACTGATCATTTCCTGAAAGAAACTCCAAAATAAAAAGTCCAAGACATATTATAGCTAAATTTCAGAATTATTGGATCAAGGAGAAAATATTTCAAGAGTCAGAGAGAAACAAATTAAATATCTAGGATTGACAATCATGATTATTCAGGACCTATCAGCTTCCACATTAAAGAATTCAAGGGTCTGAATCTGATATTCTGAAAGGCAAAGGAACTTGTATTGAAGTAAAAAAAAATCAACTATCCATGGGGGCAGCTAGTTCTTTTTAAAAGGACTACCCAGCAAAATTAAACATTTTATTTCAGGGGAAAAGCTGGACATTCAATGAAGCAGGTGAATTTCATTTACTTCTGATGAAAAGACCACAGCTGAACAGAAAATTTGTTCTTCAAATACAGAACTCCAAAGAAGCATAAAAATATAAAAAGAAAAGAAAAAAACATAATTGTTTCTTTTAAATGTTAAAAAGTTTACACCCCTATATGGGAAAATGATATGTTTAAACCTTGAGAACTATATCTGTTAGGAATATACTTAGAGGGTGCAGGTATAATTCGATTTTACTGTGATATCAAAAAGAAACTAGGGATGGAAAAGGACTGTAATGGAAAAAGAGAAAAAGGAAGATAAAATGGGGTCAATTAAATCTTATGAAAAAGGCAAAAACAGCTATTACAATTGAGGGAAAGAAAAGAGGTAAGTATTGTGTGTATCTTATTTTCATAGGATTTGGCTTAAAGAGAGACTATCAGATATATTTGACTTCACAGAGAAACTTGTCTCACCCTAAAGGGAAGTAGGAGGGGAAAAGGGAAAGGAAAGGAGAGTCTAATAGAAGGGAGAACAGAAATTGGAAAGGTATAAGGAAGGGAAAGGGGCTGTAAAGGGGAAGGGAGGTGGTGGTCAGAAGCAAAATACTGGGAAAGAGGAAAAGGGGGAAAGGAAAGAGAAAAGCATAACTGGGGGCAAATAAAATGGTGGAAAATACAGAATTAGTCATTTTAATTGTGAATGTGAATGGGATGAACTCTCCCACAAAATGGAAGTGGATAGTAGATTAGATTAAAAGCCAGTATGTGTACAAGAAACACATTTATAGTATAGTGATACATACAGACTCAATAAAGATAAATAACTGGAACAAAATCTATTATGTTTCAGCTGAAGTAAAAAAAAAAAAGCAGTGATAGCAATACTGATTTCAGATCAAATAAAAGCAAAAATACATATAATTACAAGAGTTAAGGAAGGAAATCATATCTTGCTAAAGGGTACCATAGATAATGAAGTAATATCAATACTAAACATATATGCACTAATTAGCCTAGCATCAAAATTCCTAGAGGACAACTTAAGAGAGCTGCAATAAGAAATATATAGCAAAACTATACTAATGGGTGATCTCAACCTTGCTCCTTCAGAACCCCAAAATAAATAAGCTGTAGCTAAGAAAGTAAATAGAATTTTAGAAAATTTACGTCTGGTTGACCTTCAGAGAAAATTGAATGGAAACAGAAAGAAATATACTTTTTTCTCAGTGGTACATGGAACCTATACAAAAATAGACTATGTATTAGGGCAAAAAAATCCTCAAAATCATAATGCAATAAAAATTACATGCAATAAAAGACCAGAGGAAAATAGATCAAAATTAAGTGGAAATTAAATAATCTAATCCTAAAGAAGAGTGGATTAAACAACAACAAACCGGAGACTCTATCAATAATTTCATCCAAGAGAATGATGATGAGATAACATACTAAATTTTTGAAATGCAGGCAAAGCAGTTATTAGGAGAAGTTGTGTATTTCTAGAAGCTTACATGCATAAAATAGAGAAAGAGAAAATCAAAGAATTGGGCATGCAACCAAAAAAAATTAGAAAAAAATAAATTTTAAAATCTCAATTAAATACGAAATTTAAAATTTTGAAATTCAAAGGGCAGATTAATAAAATTGAAAGTAAGAAAATGAACTAGTAAATAAAATTAAGAGTTGGTTTTATGAACAAACCAACAAAATAGACATACTTTTAGTTAATTTGATTAGAAAAATTAAAGAAGAAAATCTAATTGTTAGTATCAAAAATGAAAAGGGAAAACCTTTCACCAATGAAGAGAAAATTAGAACAATAATTAGGAGTCATTTTGCTCAGTTATATGACAATAAATCTGATGAGATGGATGAATAACTTAAAAATATAGATTGCCCAAATTAACAGAAAAGGAAATAAATTATTTAAAGAGTCTCATTTTAGAAAAGGAAATAAAACAAGCTATTAACGTGCTAAGAAAAAAAAATCTCCAGGGCCAGATGGATTTATATGTTTATTCTACCAAAATTTAAAGAAAAAATAATTCCAATACTGTGCAATATTTTGAAAGATAGGGAAAAATAGGAATCCTACCAAATTCCTTTCATAATACCAATATGATGCTAATACCTGAACCAAGAAGTCTCAAAACAGAAAAAAGAAAATTATAGATCATTTTTCCTAATGAATATTGATACAAAAATCTTAAATAAAATATCAGCAATGAAATTATAGCAAGTTATCCCCAGGATAATACACTATGATCAAGTAATACTTATATCAAAGCTGATTCAATGTTAGGAAAACTATTAGTATTACTATCTCATTAATCAAACTAACAAAAATCATATGGTTATCTTGATAGATGCAGAAAAAACACTGGACAATATCTAACACTCATTTCTATTAAAAGCAGTAGGGAGCCCAGGAATAAATAGTGTTTTCCTTAACACGATCAGTAGCAACTATTTTAAACCATTAGAAAGCAACATATGTCAGGGGTAAAATAAAACTATTACCAATAAGACCAAGGGTGAAAAAAGTTTACCCATTGTCACCATAAATATTCAATATTTTATTAGAAATATTAGCTTAGGCAATAAGAGAAGAAAAAGAAATTAAAGGAATTAGAGTAGGTAATGAGGAAACTATGTTATCACTCTTTGCAGATGATATGATGGTATACTTAGCAGATCCTAGACAATCAATTAAAAACTGTTAGAAACATTTCACATCTTTTGTAAAGTTGCAAGATACAAAATAAATCCACATAAATTATTAGAATTTTTATGTTACCAATAAAGTCCAGCAGAAAGAGATAAAAATAATATTTCCATTTAAAATAACTATTGATAATATAAAATATTTGGGCGTATAACTGTCAAGGAAAAGTCAGGAACCATATGAACATACTTACAAAACACTTTCCACACAAATAAAGTCAAATCTAATCAATTGAAAAAAAAATCAATTGCTCATGGGTAGGTGGAGCTAATATAATAAAAACATACAATACTACCTAAATTAGTCTTCTTATTCAGTGTTATACAAATCAAATTCCCAATAAAGTGTCTTACAGAGCTAGAAAAAAATAATAAAGTCAATCTTGAAAATCAAAAGTTCAAAAACTTCAAGAGAATTAATGAAAAATTCAAATGAAAGTGGCCTAGATATTCCAGATCTAAAACTATATTAAAAAACAGTGGGCATCAAAACCATTAGGTATTACTTAAGAAATAGAGTAGTCTATCAATAAAATAGGTTAGGTTTATAGGACAAAATGGTCAAAGACTATAGCAATCTAGTGTTTAATAAACTCAAAGATCCCAGCTTCTGGGATAATAACTCACTATTTGATAAGAATTGCTGGGAAAATTGGAAATTAGTATGGTAAAAATTATACACTGACCCACACCTAAAACCCTACACCTACGTAAGGTCAAAATGGCTTCATGATTTACACATAAAGAGTGATATTTTTTTTTTATTTAACAGCCTTTTATTTACAGGATGTATACATGGGTAACTTTACATCATTAACAATTGCCAAACCTCTTGTTCCAATTTTCACCTCTTACCTCCCCACCCTCCCTAGATGGCAGGATGACCAGTAGATGTTAAATATATTAAAATATAAATTAGATATACAATAAGTATACATGACCAAAACGTTATTTTGCTGTACAAAAGAATCAGACTCTGAAATATTGTACAATTAGCTTGTAGAAGGAAATCAAAAATGAGGATGGGCAAAAATATAGGGATTGGGAATTCAATGTAATGGTTTTTAGTCATCTCCCAGAGTTCTTTTTCTGGGCATAGCTAGTTCAGTTCATTACTGCTCCATTAGAAATGATTTGGTTGATCTCGTTGCTGAGGATGGCCTGGTCCATCAGAACTGGTCATCATATAGTATTGTTGTTGAAGTATATAATGATCTCCTGGTCCAGCTCATTTCACTCAGCATCAGTTCATGTAAGTCTCTCCAGGCCTTTCTGAAATTATCCTGTTGGTCATTTCTTACAGAACAGTAATATTCCATAATTTTCATATACCACAATTTATTCAACCATTCTCCAACTGATGGACATCCATTCAGTTTCCAGTTTTTAGCCACTACAAAAGGGCTGCCACAAACATTCGTGCACATACAGGTCCCTTTCCTTCTTTATAATCTCTTTGGGATATAAGCCCAGTAGTAACACTGTGGATCAAAGGGTATGCACAGTTTGATAACTTTTTGAGCATAGTTCCAAACTACTTCTCCAAAATGGTTGGATTCGTTCACAACTCCACCAACAATGCATCAATGTCCCAGTTTTCCGCATCCCTCCAACAATCATCATTATTTTTCTGTGTCATCTTAGCCAATCTGACAGGTCTGTAGTGGTATCTAGAGTGTCTTAATTTGCATTTCTCTGATTAATAATGACTTGGAGCATCTTTCATATGACTAGAAATAGTTTCAATTTCTTCATCTGAGAATTGTCTGTTCATATCCTTTGACCATTTTTCAATTGAGAATGGCTTGATTTTTATAAATTAGAGTTAATTCTCTATATATTTTGAAATGAGGCCTTTATCAGAACCTTTGACTGTAAAAATATTTTCCCAGTTTATTGCTTCCTTCTAATCTTGTCTGCATTAGTTTTGTTTGTACAAAACTTTTCAGTTTGGTATAATCGAAATTTTCTATTTTGTGATCAGTAATGATCTCTAGTTCTGCTTTGGTCATAAAGACCTTCCCCTTCCACAGGTCTGAGAGATAAACTATCCTGTGTTCCTCTAATTTATTAATAATTTCATTCTTTATGCCTAGGTCATGAACCCATTTTGACCTTATCTTGGTGTACGGTGTTAAGCATGGATCAATGCCTAGTTTCTGCCATATTAGTTTCCAATTTTCCCAGCAATTTTTATCATACAGTAAGTTCTTATCCCAAAAGCTGGGATCTTTGGGTTTGTCAAAGACTAGGTTGCTATATTTGTTGACTGTTTTATCCCTTGAACCTAATCTATTCCACTGATCAACTAATCTATTCCTTAGCCAATACCAAATAGTTTTGGTAACTGCTGCTCTATAATATAATTTTAGATCTGGTACAGCTAAGCCACCATCATTTGATTTTTTTTTTCATTAATTCGCTTGAAATTCTTGACCTTTTGTTTTTCCATATGAACTTTGTTGTTATTTTTTCTAGGTCATTAAAATAGTTTTTTGGGAGTCTTATTGGTATGGCGCTAAATAAATAGATTAGTTTAGGTAATATTGTCATCTTTATTATATTTGCTTGCCCTATCCAAGAGAATTTAATATTTTTCCAATTGCTTAGATCAGACATAATTTGTGTGAAAAGTGGTCTGTAATTTTGCTCATAAAGTTTCTGATTTTCCCTTGGCAGATAGATTCCTAAATATTTTATATTATCAGTAGTTACTTTAAATGGAATTTATCTTTGTAACTCTGACTGTTGGATTTTGTTAGTGATATATAAGAATGCTGATGACTTATGTGGGTTTATTTTATAACCAGCAACTTTGTAAAGTGTGGATTATTTCTAATAATTTTTAGCAGAACTCTGGGGTTCTCTAAGTATACCATCATGTCATCGGCAAAGAGTGATAATTTGGTTTCCTCATTGCCTATTCTTATTCCTTTAATCTCTTTCTCAGCTCTTATTGCTAGCTAGCGTTTCTAATACAATATTAAATAGTAACGGTGATAGTGGGCAACCTTTGTTTCACTCTGAGATCTTATTGGGAATGGTTGCAGTTTGTCTCCATTACATATGATGCTTACTGATGGTTTTAAATAGATGCTGCTGATTATTTTAAGGAAAAGTCCATTTATTCTATACTCTCAAGTGTTTTTAATAGGAATGGATGTTGGATTTTATCAAATGCTTTTTCTGCATCTATTGAGATGATCATATGGTTTTTGTTAATTTGGTTATTAACATGGCCAATTATATTGATAGTTTTCCTATATTGAACCAGCCCTGCATTCCTGGTATAAATCCTACTTGATCATAGTGTATTATCTTGGAGATGATTTTCTGTAGTCTTTTTCCAATATCTTATTTAAGATTTTAGCATCAATATTCATTAGGGAGATTGGTCTATAATTTTCTTTCTCTGTTTTCAGCCTACCTGGTTTAGGTATCAGTACCATGTCTGTGTCATAGAAGGAATTTGGTAGGACTCCTTCATTCCCTATTTTATCAAATAATTTATATAGCATAGGGGCCAATTCTTCTTTAAATGTTTGGTAAAATTCACATGTAAATCCATCTGGTCCTGGTGATTTTTTCTTAGGGAGTTGTTTAATTGCCTGTTCTATTTCTTTTTCTGAAATGGGACTATACAGCAATTTACTTCCTCCTCTGTTAGTCTGGGAAGTCTGTATTTTTGGAGGTAGTCATCCATTTCACTTAGGTTATCAAATTTATTGGGATAAAATTGAGCAAAATAACTCCTTATTATTTCTCTAATTACCTCTTCATTGGTGGAAAGTTTCTCCCTTTTCATTTTTAAGACTACTAATTTCATTTTCCTACCTCCTTTTTCTAATGATTTACAAAGGCTTATCTATTTTATTGGCTTTTTTCATAGAACCAACTCTTAGTTTTATTAATTAGTTCAATGGTTTTTTACTTTCAATATTTTTAATTTCCTTTTAATTTTAGAATTTCAATTTAGTATTTGATTAGGGTTTTAATTTGGTCTTTTTAGTTTTTTGAGTTGCAGCCCAATTCATTAATCTTTTCTTTCTCTGTTTTATTCAAGTAAGCCTTCTAAGGATATAAATTCCTTATTACCGCTTTGGCTGCATCCCATAAATTTTGGTATGATGTCTCTCATTGACATTATCTTGAGTGAAATTATTAATTGTATCTATAATTTGCTGCTTCACAATCATTCTTTAAGATGAGATTGTTTAGTTTGCAATTACTTTTTGGTCTATTTCCCAATTTTTGTTGAATGTAGTTTTTATTGCATCATGATCTGAAAAGAAAGCATTTACTATTTCTGCTTTCTTGCATTTAATTTGAGGTCTTTATGTCCTAATATATGGTTCATTTTGAATAGGTTCCATGAACTGCTGAGAAGAAAGTATATTCTTCTATTCATTCAATTTTCTCAAAGATCCAACATACCTAATTTTTCTAATATTCTATTTATTCTTTAATTTCTTTCTTAATTGTTTTGTGGTTTGATTTGTTAATTCTGAGAGTGCAAGGTTGAAATCTCCTACTATGTACAGTTTTGTTGTCTATTTCTTCTTGCAACTCTCTTAACTTCTCCTTTAGGAAGTTGGATGCCATACCATTGGTGCATATATGTTTAATATTGATATTGCTTCGTTGTTTATGTTACCTTTAGCAGGATGTAGTTTCCTTCCTTATCTCTTTAATTAGATCAATTTTACTTTTGCTTGATCTGAGATAATGATGGCTACCTTGCTTTTTGATTCACCTAAGCATAATAGATTTTGCTCCAGCCTTTTACCTTTACTCTATATGTATCTACCTGCTTTAAATGTTTTTTAAACACTATTGTAGTGGTTCTGACTTTTGATCCAGTCTGCTATCTGCCTCCTCTTATGGGAATTCATCCATTCACATTTATGTTAGAATTTCTAAATCTGTATTTCCTGCCATCCTATAACCCCAGATTGTGCTTTACTTATTCTTGCTCCCAACCTCTTTCCCTTTTTAAACTTATGTACCTTCTTTGTAACACAATGCTTACCCTCTTTATAATCCCTCCCTCCCCTTTGAGTCTTTTCCCTTCCTTCCTCGTTACTCTTTTTCTTTTCCTTTCCTCTCCCGTTTTGATGAGGCGAGAGAATTTTCTCTAAAACAAATGTTCAATTATTTTTTTCTTTGAGCCAACTCTGATGAGAGTAAGATTCACCTGTTCCTCCCTTCTAAATTCCTCAGATATGATAAGTTTCCTTTGCTCTTTGTGGGATGTGGTTTTCTTTTTATCCTCCTTCCCACCTTATTCTGCCATCATCCCTTTTCCATATCTACTTCCTTTTTATGTTATATCAGTACAATCAAATTATACATGTATTTTTTTGTATATCCACAATAGAAATACAATTTCAAGAGTCATTTTTATCTTTTCTGCATGTCTTGAGTTCTATGGTTGGAGATCAAATTTTTGTTTAGTTCTGGTTTTTCTTCAGAAACAAATGGAATTCATTTGTTTCATTAAATGTCCATCTTCTTCCTGGAAGAAAATGCTACTTAGCTTGTAGATTATTCTGTGTGCATTCCCAGTTCTTGTGCCTTTCGGAATATCATATTCCAGGCCCTTCTTTCCTTTTAATGTAGAGGCATGCCAGATCTTGGGTGATCCTTTTGTAGCACCTCGGTTTTAAATGGTTTTTTTTTTGATGCTTGTAAAATTTTTTCCTTAATCTGATGTTCTGAAATTGGCCACAATATTCCTTGGGTTTTTATTTTAGGTTTCTTTCAGAAGGTGTTCGATGAATTTTCAATGTCTATTTTACCTTCTGATTCTATTACATCTGGTAGTTCTCTTTGATGATTTCTTGTAAATATAGTATCTAGGCTCTTTTTTTCATCATAGTTTTCAGAAAGTCCAATAATCTCTCAGATTATCTCTCCTAGATCTATTTTCCAAATCTAGTCGTTTTTGCAAGTAGATAATTTCATGTTTTTTTCAGTTTGTCAATTTTTTGATTTTGCTTGACTGATTTCTTGCTGTCTCAATGAAGTCATTAGTTTCTATTGTTCAGTTTCTAATTTTTAAAGAATTATTTTCTTCATTAGCTTTTTTTACTTCTTTCTGTATATATCCAATTGAGTTTTAAATGTATTGTTTTGGTCTGTGGAATTTTTTTCCATTTCTCATTAATTTTTTTTTTAGTGAATTATTTTTCTTTTTCCAATTCACGGATCCTACTTCTTCAGTGTTCTTTGTCTTTTCCATCTCACAGATCCTACTTTCTAGTGAATTCTTATTTTTCAATTCACAATTCTTACTTTCCTGAGATTTTTTACTTTTTCCATCTCGTATTTCAGGAAGTTGATTACTCTGCTTTAAGAGCTCTTTTCCTTTCCCAATTTATCTTCTAATCTCTCTTTAGAGATTTTTAATGGTCCTCTTCATGGAGAGCATCATGTAAAGAGTAGCAGTCTGATGCATGATTCAGCTGTTTGAAAGGTCTCTTCAGGTTTGCTGACCTGCTCTTTTTCTGCATAAAGCTGTTGATAGTTCTTTTAATCTTTCTATTCATGTTTTAAAGCCTTTAGGGTGGTCTCCTAGGCAAGGGTTACCAGCTTCCTCTGCAGAGCAGGGAAAGATGTAAAACCGATTTCTGGCTTTCTGAGTGTATTGGTTGAGTTACTCTGGAGGAGAGTTTTCCTTCCCCTAACAGGAAGTGGATCTCAGCACTGGCCGAGCATATCAAACTGCTTTAATAGGCTGAGGATTAGTGATTCCCTCGCTAGAGACTAAAGGTGAAAGTTGTCACTCTCTCCAGGTGAAGCCTCTTGTGGAGACTGTAGTATTAGCAGCTGACATTCGATGAACACAGACACAGACCTAGACCACTCAAACTCTGCCCCAGTGTTCTGCCCAATGCATAATCTGACACAAATGAAACTCTATGGTCCACTAACCAAGTCCCACTGTGAGAAGATTTGAGGTAACCGGCTGGTCCTCTAGCCATGCAGGATCACAACTGTCCCAATGAAAAGCCATGCTACTGTGGAAGATAATGGGGCTGTAATGTTTTGTCTGAGATTCTGTGCCTTTTAACTTACAGTTTGAGACTTTCCTGGGAAACAATTTTCTACCCTTCTGCATTGATACTCCCCGAGCCCTCGAACCAACCTTTTATGGAGATTCAGATTTTCTTAGCCAGTGAAGTTTATCTACTTCTTAATCATTAGAATTGCTAGCAGTAAGACTATTTATTGAGGTGGAAAGATATGAATATTGATAAGAGGGAAATGAAGAGCTTAGAAAGTCATGTGTGTCTCCTCCGCCATCTTGGCTCCGCCCCCCTAAAGAGTGATAATTTAAGCAAATTAGAAAAACAAAGGATGGTCCACTTCTCAGATCTGTGCAGAAGGAAGGAATTTGTGGCCAAAGACAATTTAGAGTACATTATAGAATGCAAAATGGATAATTTGGATTATATTTAGTTAATTTTTTTTTTGTAAAAAGTAATGCTGACTAGAAGGGAAGCAATAAACTGAGGAAAAATTTTATGTTCATAGATTCTGATAAAGGTCTCATTTCGAAAATACATAGAGAATTGACTCCAATTTAAAAGAATTTACACCATTCTCCAATTGATAAATGGTCAAAGCATATCAACAGCCAATTTTCAGATGAAGAAATTAAAATCATTTCTAAACATATGAAAAGGTACTCTAAATCACCATTAATCAGAGAAATGCAAATTAAGATAACTCTGACATACAACTAAACACCTTTCACATTGGCTAAGATGATAGGAAAAGATAATGGCGAATGTTGGAAGGAATGTGGGAAAACTGAACACTAATAGATTGCTGGTGAAGTTGTCAATTGATCCAACCATTCTTGGGAGCAATTTGGAACTATACCCAAAGGTCTGTCAAACTGTGCATACTCTTTCATTCAGTAGCATCTCTCCTGGGCCTGTATCCTGAAGAGATAATAAAGGAGGGAAAATGACTCATACGTGAAAAAAAATATTTGTGGTAACCCTTTTTTGTGGTGCAAGATACTGGAAACTGAGCGGAGCCTATCTGTTGAAGATGGTTCAATATGTTATTGTATATGAATATTGTGAAATATTATTCTTCAATTTAAAAAAAAATCATCAGCAATATGATTTCAGAGAGGCTTGGAAAGACTTGCATGAATTGGTGTTAAGTGAAGTGAGTAGGACCAGGAATTCATTGTACATGACAACAGTAAGATTATACAATAATCAATTCTGATGGACATGGCTTTTTTCAACAATGAGATTAATTGAGATATTTTCAATAGTCTTGTGATGAAGAAAGCCAACTGCACCCAGACCTAAGACTGTGGGGACTGAGCATGAATCATAACATAGTATTTTCATTCTTTTTGTTGTTGCTTATTTGCTTTATGTTTTCGCTCTCATTTTTTTCCTTTGTTATCTGATTTTTTGTGCAATATGTTAATTGTGGAAATGTGTCAAAATCGCACTTTTGACATATATTAAATTATTTGTCATTTAGGGGTGGTGGTTGAGGAAATGAGAGAAAAATTTGGAACACAAGGTTTTGCAGAGGTTAATGTTAAGAATTATCTGTACATGTCTTCTTGAAAATAAAACATTTTAATAATACAAAAATATGCCATAAAACCCTTTTCAGATCACATAATGTTCCTGGTTGGGGTGCTAATTTATATAGGAGTCAGGATAAAATATGTAATTAATGCCAAATAGGCAAGGAAATGTAGGTAGCAGGAATGAAACATGTTAGCTCTCTTCATCTACATTCCTATCTTTATTTTGTGAAGCTGTTAGCAATAAACTCATTGCCATTTGCTAAGAATTCCAGCCAAGTTTAAAAAGAAAAACAAACCTTGTTGCTATTTCTACACATCTCAAATATTACAATGTCTTTTTTACTTTAACTAGGCAGATTTAGAGCTACAATACCTTCAACTAATAGTGAAAGGGTTGCGGGGAGAAGTGAGTGATTTTCTAATAAGCTTGTTATAGCTCTTATTTTGAATGTCTTATCATATATAATCTAATTATTTATATTGTTATTTTTTCATAAACACTTTATCTCATGTCAAATGAGATCATTTTATAAAGTGCCTAGATCATTTGACTGCTTAATGAAAGATCCTTTTCCCCTAGTCCCCATTCTAATGGACTATACATTCCCAAATAACAATAACTTGTTATAACTCTTCTTTTTCACTTATTGAATCTAATGTACCACAACCCGTAGGGTATCAAGATTATCTAGTTTCTCCCAAGTTTCTTTTTTTCTACTTTCCTACAATATCTCTCTGCAAGCAGGTGTTCTATGTTTAAGAGCTATTTTGTTTATAACATATAGATGGGCTAAAACACAATAAATGAGAAGAACAATAGTCAAAATACAATAAGTACTGAATGTTGTATAAGTAAAAAGAACATGTTTTACCCTCAAGAAGAGATAACTAGATACTACTTCCCCCTCCTTTGTATAAGTCAGAATCCATTGGTATGGAGTGGTGCAGCTTATAATTTCAGATCTTTTAAAATAGCATCATTGATTTTATTATTTTTTTCCTTTCTCTTTTTTTTTCTTTAAATAAATCTTTATCATAAGAAATAGATTTTTGTGGAAGGAAGATGGAGGAAAATCTAGATAATATGGTAATTATAAATGTTAATAAAAAATTCTCATAAAATAGAAGTGATATTTATTATTACTACTTTTTAAAAATACTATGACAGCAACATCTGGATAGTAAATTCAATTTAGTTAGATACTTTGAATGATCTTTTGTCAGTAACCTAGGTATAACGGAAACCTCTTGAGCAGTTGCCAATGACCAGTTGTACCTATACTTCACCTTGTTCTATAACCCAGTATGCTTCCTCACTCCCAATATAAATAATTTTCTTTGCATACTTCAAAATGAATTTTATTCAATCTGTTGAATAATTAAATTAAGAAACAGGTTCTTAATAATAATAACTAGAGATGGAGAGAGTTGAATGAAATTATTAGTCTTCTTAAAAGATAATCAGTATTTATAGGGCAAAAGGAATAAAGAGCTAGTCTATGAATGTCTTCAAATACAATTTCTGCTTTTCCTTGACTATTTGATGCTGAGCAAGTTATTTAACATTTCAGTGTCCCAAGCTAATCTCTATGACTCTAAGCTGCAAAGAGTGGATGCACAGTAATTTGGTAGTTGGATTTTCCCTTCAATTATTCTCCATTCCTCCAAAGGCAAGCCCCACTATTTCATTGTTTGGGCTCATTTTGCTCAGGGTAAATGACAATAGCAATTGTTTCCATTTTGAACAAAATCTGTGAGAGTCTTCTCAGAGATTGATATTTTTATGTTATTTGATTAGGTAAAAAAGGCCATTCTTAGTCTCATTTTTACCTAGTCTTAAGTAATCACTGATTAGACATTTCTTCAGTCAAAGTTAAAGATCTTAGCTTAAAAAGACCAAGGTCTTCCACTACATCTAGGGCCATTTCAAATCATCCTATTCCAGATCTTGCCATTGACCCAGAGGGCTGTGGAGCAGATACTGAAACTGACACTTTGGAATAATCTACCCACACTTAAATCCAATTCACTTGTTTGTCATGGCATTCCCTAATGTCATATCATGGTCACTTTGAAAATGCAGAACAAACATCAGCCTTTGTGATTAAGAATAGAAGCTGACTTGAGTGAAACTGGCCACTTGGTCAGCACAGTTCCCTTTTTCCTTTCCTCTTCTTTTCTTTTCATTTCTTTTCTTTTCTTTTTTACTTTCCATTCCCTTTATTTATATAGGGTGTCACAGCCTTATCTGCCTTCTGAAGAAGAAATTGAGGGGAATGATTTTGCACAGCCCTTCACCACTTAAATCTAACTTATTTGCATATCATGATATTACATCCTTGCTATCATGGAACTCATAGAATGAAAAACAAAACCAACAACATTTTCTACTACAATCAAAGTTGTGGCTAGCTCCTTCAAAACAAAACAAAACAAAACTACAACAACAAAAGAAATCAAACTATGCTATGTAGTAATTAATTTGTATCTTTTGATTTCATTATTAGTTTAGGAGGGCTCATTGAACAAGTTTATTAAGTGCCATGAAAATAATGAAACACATTTTGAAATAGAAACTACATACAAAGATAAGTCAGAATAACTTTTCCCCTTTCGTAGTGAAGGAGCAGGTGATTTCTGGTTATTGTTATTCCATCTATTTAATTTATGGTCTCATGTTCATGCAAGAGATGTTTTCTATAAAGTAACCTGTATTAGAAGAAGATAGTAGCTAGTTGATTCATATACTAATTCATATCAGGCTACTGGCCATATGAAGTTAAACTTCCAAGGTAAAGATTCATCCCAGCATTGTGACCTACACAAGAGAATAATATGACTTCTATCTATATGCATGCTTAGTGAGAGTACATTCATATTGATTTGCAACCATCAAAACCATTGTAACATATGAATGCTCACTCTTTTGTATAAAACAATTACATTTAGAAATAATCTTTTGAGAAAACTAGAAGGCATTCAGTTGAATGCTTCTCTGAGTGTAATGTTCTGTAGTAATGAAAAAAGTAAGTGACCGATGCTTATGAGTTTCCAAAATCTTTTGTGTGGAAAAATTAGAGATTTCTTCAATGTGCTGGTATTTGCTTACTGATTGGATGAAAGTGTAGCATTTATTATTTAACTCAAAATCAAAAGCAGCTGGAAATGATAGTTTCCAAGATGAAAACTCAAGCAGGTTAAATTCAAGGAGATTTTATCATCCAAAGGCTTCTCACAAATTTAATAGAGGTTGAAGAAAGTAGAGTAACTAAGAAGAATTATCTTTTAAGCTTTGAGAATAAAAAGATAGCAATAACTATGACAATACCAACAAAAATCAACAAGCTAATTTAAAAATTATTCTTTGTTTACAATTAATATGTTGGTTAACATATTAGTTATTTGCACTGGGCTTAGCATTTGCAATTCAAATTTTCACTAAATGAAGAGAGAAAAATGTTCTAGTACAAACTGTTATAAATAGGAAATTGATATTTAAAAATCACTGGTATGCCTTATTGATTAAAGGAAAATTGTTAGTATAATAGATAACAGGAGAGAGTAGTCTAAAGTTACTTTTACATATGAGCATCCAAGTTAATAACCCTTACAACATACTAGCCTCATCATTGTTTATACTTGATCTCTTCAGCTCAAGCAACCTTCTTCATTCTGTTTCCCTTTCTCACAAATACAATCTAGGTTTCATTATTACTCAGAATATTTTTGTTATTCGTCCTTTGATCTCAAAGAAGCCATGACATCAGAGAGGTGATGCCATGATGTGTAAGTAAATTGGATTTAAATAAGGGAGAGTTGAGTTTTGGATCCAGAATGGTAGTTGAAGCCAGGAAGTTTCTAGAGCTTTTTCAATTCCCCTAGAAAATCACATGAAATCAAGCCTCTGAACAAACTCTGATGGAAAAAAAAAGCATTCTCCATGTAAAATAAATCAGAAGGACTTCAAGAAATGTAGGTTTCACTGGGGAGAAAGAAGTGTTTAGCCCAGCTCAGAAAGCCAGTGAAATGTTTTTAGTCATAGCAGATCAGCAACTGATGCCTTCTATCCTGGCTCAGTAGCAGAACTGATTAGTGCAGCAGCCTTCAGTCTCATTACAGAAGACAGATTCCCAGCCTAGGAAATCAGGCTCTTACCTGGAGAGTAGAGGTAGGGATACTCCATGTTGTAAGCAAAACACCAAACACAAGGGTGCCTTCTGTTCAAAGCCAAGGCTCAGAGTTGCACAAAAGGCTTGGAACAATTACTTCTTCCCCAAGAGGGGCAGATTTCAACCATAACAGTTACAAAATTAAAAAAATAAAAAGAAAAGAGAATGAGCAAGAAACAAAAAAGAACCTTAAGTACAGAAAGCTGCTATGATGTCAGAGAAGACCAAGACATCAAATCAGACAAGGACAAAATGGCCATATCTATAAGCTACTGTCTTTCCCACAAATCTTTCACATTTCACCAATCCATTCAACAAACTCATTAAGTCTGTATTGCTCCCAATTTATTTCTCTAAACTTGTTCACTAATGATGATGGGGGAAATGCTAAATTTGGAATCAGAAATGTCTTGTCTTGAATTTCACTTCTGATGTTTATTTACTGCATGACCAGGGAACTGTTACTTCATTTCTAAATCTCAGGTTTTTCATCTGTACAAGTTAAGTTGATGATATCTATACTATCTCCCTCATTGGTTGCTGAAAGCCTCATGAGATTTCATACACACACACACACACACACACACACACACACATAAAGTGTTTTATAAAATTGAAAAGTATTTCTCAGAGATAGTGTGATGTAGTAAATAGAACATGGAATTCAGAAGACCAACTCAATCTTGTCTCTGATACTTTTTAGCTGTGTGACCTTGAGCAAATCACTTAAACTCTTTATCAGTTTTCTAATCTGTAATATTAGATGCTTATACTATATGATGATCTCTGAAGTTCCTACTAGTTCCAAATGTATAATCTCATGAATTGAATTTGAAGGTCAACTCAAATGAACACAACTTCTCAGTGCTTCTCACAACTAGCTAAGACTATATAAATTGGAGAGTAGACCCTGAGCTATATCACTAATGGAAGTCCCTCACCAATAACTCTATATGCCAATGAAAGCATTGTCTTGTTGCTAAGGTTTGTTTTTTTTTTCAGTGCTCTATAAATATCAACTATTTACTTCACTTTAATCTGTCTCCCTTTCATTTCTTATTATGTCAAGTCATGTACTTTCTAACTCTTCAAAATGAGAATGGGCAGAATGTCTTAAAACCTTTTTTTCCCCCAACCTCAAGCCTTTGCTTATATTTTTCATTCCATATCAAATTACTTTCCCCTCCTTTATACCATTTATCCCGTCTACTCTAGGATACTATTTTTCATTAAACTCAGTCTCCATGAAGTCTTTTTATTTCCTCATCTATGAGCAATTTCTATTAAAATAGCACTTTTTTCAGGGACATTCATATAGTATTCGTCTTGATGTAACACTAAAAGTCTTCCTCCTGTGTTTCTTATTGAAACTGACATGAGTAAAATTAAAAAAAAAAAAACCTGTTTTTGGCAAATTCTTTTGCCACGAGAAAGAAGTTGAGCAAAGAAGTAACTAGAAATTATATCATTACGCATAATATTCAGTTAAGAGGAGTGATGGAGATTCTTAGAAATAAACCAAAAAAAATGTCTCAGAGGAATCCGACATCTACTATCATCACCATTTATCATGTATATCAGTGATAATATGAATCTCTAAATCTGGTGAATCAATATAGGCATCTATCTAGTTTTTTGCAAATGCATGACCAAAAAGAAGTAAGAGAAGGGGAACAATTGAGTAGTAATAGATTGGGTGAAGTTAAAGGAACAAGTATATCATGCTTGTATATTTGTAGAGCACACACATGTATACACATATACACACATATAAGACATAAATACCTATATAGAATACATATGGATGTTTTCCATATCTATGTTCTATTTTATATGAATAATTCCTTCATTAATTACCTAAATTGATATCCATCTACTAAATATAAAGTGTTGCATTGTGGTCTATATATACATATGCATATGTGTTTTATATACACATATATTAATATACATATATTATATAAATATTTGTGAATGAGGCCTTTTATATGCATGTGTGCTCTATATAAAGTATGCACTTTGCATGTAATAGATTGACATTAAATGCTTAGTAGGTTAATGATTGAGTGAACTCATCATCATCTAGCTTAAAGTAAAAGATTGGAAGAAAAATGTTCAAAGTAAGCAATGGATTTGAATGGATTAATAAGAAATGTTCATATGTAGGGGTACTCTCCTTGTACACTTTAATATGTAGTTTATATAATTGTTTCATTTGTATGTCTTTTTTTGGTTAACATTTTGAGTTCCTTCTAAAGGTTGAAAGGTGTTAGGAAGAAAGATTGATAAATGAATATAATGGAAAAATGCAACAATGAAAGCAAATGCACTCCAAAATTAATTTATTAACTTAAATCACATAATATTATATAACATGTAGCTAGGTCACATAGTAAACCAATAGGTAAACAGTTATCCATTCATGTCTAATCATTGCTATTTTCTAGTACTTGCTTAGAAATCTTTATCATGATATTGATACTCACAAAATAATCTGATATGCATTGCATGATTTTACCAAATCTTGTTATAAAATTTTCTTTCTTTTTCTTTGTCTCATTAAAGTTAACATTGTGAAACTGATTTTCATCTATTTTCACCATAATTTTCTCTTTCAATGCTATTTTCTGTTTCCTGAGATAATTCAATAATGTCTCTCCAAAAATAATCTCAGAAATTCTACAAAAACTTTTGGTTTCATAATCCTTTCTTTTTCTCTTGCTCTCTTTATAAGTCCTGCCTTGAAGATGTATTTACTTGGCTAAAATATGGCTGTTGATTTATGACAAATTCATGCAGGAAAATGTGTAGTCTGACTTTATAAATATTTAAATCATAGTAATAATAGGAAGAAATATAGGGGATACCTTTCATCTTATTATTGGACAATGGTTCTTTTTACATTATGCCATGGATTAAATTCCTTACAGTCAACACAGAGAAGAAGAAAACCATTTTTCTTTCAAGATATATGAAATGGTACCTCACATTTTTTCATTTCTATAGATTTATACCAATGCCAAAGCATTTTTCAGTACTTCTTTTAAGTAAATGATTTGTAACTTTGGTGATAACCAAGTCTGTAGAAACTTTTTTGAATTCCTAGGTTTCAGAAGCTATGTATTGCACTGTAGTGTGTTGCTTAAATATGCAACACTTTCTTAATTTAGATTATAAAATTGGAAACAAAGGTTACCAACTATCTTAGCTTCTCTATCTTATAACTTTGCTATAATATTATTCTATATTGTGTATAAAGCCATTCTCTCTTGAAATCTATGCAAAGACCTTCATTTCTGAGTAACCAAAAAGATCTCACTATTGGATAACTCATTGGAATCTATCTTAAATTCTGCCAGAGAGCCACTGGTTTTTATATATGTATATGTATATATATATATATATATATATATATATATATACATATACATATATATATATATATATATATATTTTACAGTGATATAAATCAAATTGCTATTTTTCTGGGGGTTAGAGATGGGAGAGATTTTGTACTTCAGAATGGGATAAATTTTGTTTTATGGGTGGTTCTGTGATTTTATCATTGTAAGAAACTCTGCGTTTTCTCAGTAACACAATTTTAGAGCATTGTTTTGGAGTTAAATGACTTGCCTAATGACTTACATACTGATACAATATATAACAGAAAAGGTATTTGAACTCAGATTCTCCTAACTCTGAGGTCAGGTTTCTATTAACTATGCTAGAGTTATTGATATTGCTTACTGGGATATGGTCGAAAGGACTCATATATGACTTGGCAATCCTTATCTCATTTATAGACTGTATTCTGTTTATAGCTTAATTTTATCTCTTCATGAGAATCAGACCATTTTAGGTTATTTGCAAGCCAAATTGGATTATAGCAAGAAACAGAACAAAATCAGAAAGAGGTAAATTTCATTTTTCTTTCATTTTCATCTTGTCAGAATATTTTCTATTGATCTTTTCCTGGGATTCCAATGGAAAATGAAGACATCAGCTTCCTCTTGGATTGAGGCAACTATTGTCCTCCCCAGAATTGTGGCAGGTATATTACAAAAATAATTTATTTCCAGAAGAAGATCACTAGAAAGACTAATTTATATTATGCAAGGAAAGGAAGAATGCTAGTCACTACAATGATGTATATGGGGTTCCTGTACAGGTTATATTTAAATTATTTAAAATGGACTCTAAGGACTCTTCAAAATCTAACAATAATATTTAAAGAAAAACAAACCACATTTTTATAGTTATTTATTTGAATTCTTCATGTCCTCAAAATGTAGAAAGGGAAAGATTATATAAATACCCTAAATTCAGTCATGTTGTCTAGTCAAACTTATGAGGGCAAGGGTATGTGAAGAAGAAGTTAGGCAGGAATGGGTGAGGTTTCTTTGTTCTCCAAGGCACAAGTTCACAGCAAAGAAATTTCATTAAAGTCAAAGGCTATAGTAAAAAAAAAGCTTTTGTTTTTAAAGAAAACACCAAGAGAGACTTTCTTGGTGGGTGTATCATTCTCAAGAGAGAAGTGATCTGCAAAGAGACATTTTCTGAAGATCCATTTTATGCATGAATCTAAGAGAATCCTGTCTCCGGAAGATGCAAGACCATTTGGGTTTGCACATGCATTTTGTTGGTGATTTTACATAACTTTACAGGGCTGTCTCAGATCAAGCAGAGTTTTACTCTCATCAAAACCTACTGTGTAGACTTTGGGGATCCCATTGTTGTTGTTTTTCAGTATCTCCTTTAGAGCATTCTGACATGACAAACAGAATAATCAAGTCATTCAGGAATTTTAATATGAAAGCAATGTTTCCATAGCCACTCAATAACTTTTTATGTGGTATACTGCTCTTATTCAGAGGCTATTAAATTGATTTGGAATAATTGGCCTGTTTGGTATCACATCTTGTCAGCCAGATACTCTTAGAATATGTTGACTTTCTTTATTAGGTTCCCACCTATTTGGAAAACAGGCTGTTTAGTGATATATATCCAAGATAAAAAATTCAATAGGCTCCTGTTCATTAACTCTAATGAAGATCTTCTGGTGTGTCTGGGTTGTTTCTGGGCTGTAGTTTGGTCACTCCCCTCAGAACACTTTTAAACAGTAGTTGTGAGTTAACCTCCTTGAATATTTATTTGAGGAGAATATTGATATGACAGTTTTAAAACTGGAAAGAGCATTGAGAGGTAATTTAATTTAACCCTCTCATTTACAGAGCAGGAAATAGAGCACTGAGAATTAAGTGAATTTCATATATATTTTGCATATGTACACACATTTTGTAACTGGATAGTAAACTCCCTAAGGGGAAAGAATTGTTCTTCATATCCTGAAGGACTAAATGCAGACTCTGGAATACAATAGTGCTTAATAAATCCTTTTTGATTAAGTCATTGTCAATAGTCATATTGTCATCATCAACAGGAAATTGATATTCAAAACTAAGTCCTCGGACAGGAAATACTATTATTTTCTGTTTTAAATAATATTTTAAAATATATGCAAAGGTAGTTTTTAACACTCACTCTTTCAAAACCTTATGTTCCACATTTTCTCTCTCTCCCTACTCCACACCTCCTCCCCTAAACTGCAAGTAATCCAATATATGGTAAACATACAAAATTCTTCTTACATATTTCCACAATTATCATGATGCAGAAAAAATCAGCTAAAAAAAGGAAAAATTGAGAAAACACAAAAAGCAAGCAAACAACAACAAAAATGCGGAAATATTATGTTCTGATCTACATTCAGTCCCCGCAGTCCTGCTTCTGGTTGCAGGTTGCTATCTCTATCACAAGTTCATTGGAATTGGCCTGAATCATCTCATTGTTTGAAAGAGAAATGTCCGTTAGTATTGATCATCACATAATTTTGTTGTTGCTGTGTACAATGTTCTCTTGATTCTACTCACTTCACTTAGCATCAGTTCATGTAAATCTCTCCAGGTCCCTCTGAAGTAAGTCTGCTGATCATTTCTAATAGAACAATAATATTCCATAACATTCATATGCCATAACTTTTTCAGCCATTCTCCAACTGATGGGCATCCCCTTAGTTTCTAATTCCTTGCTGTGACAAACATTTTTGAACATGTGGGCTCTTTTCCCTTTTTTATGATCTCTTTGGGATGCAGATCCAGTAGACACTGTTGGATCAAAAGATATACACAGCTTTATAGCGCACTGCACATAATTACAAATTGCTCTCCAGAATGGTTGAACCAGTTCACAACTACACCAACAATGCATTAGTGTCCCCATTTTCCCATATTCCCTCCAACATTTATTGTCATCTTTTCTTATCATCTTAGCCATTCTGAGAGGTGTGTTATTACCTCAGAGATGTCTTATTTTGCATTTCTCTGTTCAATAGAAATTTAGAATATTTTTTCATATGACTGGAAATGGTTTTAATTTCTTAATCTGAAAATTTTCTGTTCATATCATTTGACCATTTATCAATTGGAGAATGGCTTGTAGTCTTATAAATTTGAGTCAATGCTCTTTATATTTTTATAAATGAGGCCTTTATTAGGACCTCTGGATAACATTATCATTCTTTGTATCATAATAGGTTACCTGTTCACCCAACACAAATGTGTTTCAAGATTTTTACAAATACAGTATCTTAAACACCATTTTTATATGTAATATTTTGCCTTTTTATTTTATTTTAAAAATTGTGTTGAATGTTTATTGGTAGCAGAGCATAAAGCATAGGAAAAAAAAAAGGAAATAAACAATGTTGATATCACAAATTACCACAGACTAAACAAACTAAGGAAAGAAAAAGAGGCTGATCAGTAAATTACTGAATCAATATTAAATTATTTTAACTTTTTATTGAGTGAATATATATTCAAATGTGCTTTCACACAAAATTACACATATATTTGTTCAAAAACAACACATTCACAAACTTGCACACATACACACACCTTATAAAGCAGTGTTACATAGTGTAAAGGCCATGAATGTAAAGAGAAAAGACTTTTCTCTATGCTGAAATTGTGACACCTTCTAGTCATCTATGGATTAAGTATTAAGTTCCTTGGGACTGCAATTCAGAGCAGTATATGGACAATGTGACAAGGTTTTGTACCTTGTGCTAGTAAAATGTTTCTTTTAATCTTCTGATGAACTTTATTTTTATTTTATGTTTAAATTGTAATTTCTATGTTTACTTTTATAATAGTATTTTTTTATTTTTCAAAATACATATAATGATAATTTTCACCATTCGATCTTGCAAAGGCATGGGTTCCATAGTTTTTCCCCTCCACCCTGCCCCCCATCCATCTTACTCTAGATAGCAAGTAATCCAATATAGATTAAACATGTGAAATTCTTCTAAACATGTCCACATTTATTATGCTGCACAAGAAAAATAAGATCAAAAAGGGAAAAATGAGAAGGAAAAAAGCAAGTAAACAACAATAACAACAACAACAAAGGTGAAAATGCTATTAAATTCCTATAGTAGTCTCTTTGGATGCAAATGGATCTCTCCATCACAATTCTATTGGAATGGACCTAAATCACCTCATTGTTGAAAAGAGTCAAGTCCATCAGTTTATCATCACATGATATTATTGTTTCTGTTTACAATGTTCTCTTAGTCCTTACTTCACTTAGCATCAGTTTCTGTAAATCTCTCCAGTCCTTTATGAAATCATTCTGCTTACTGTTTCTTATAAAATTATAATATTGCATAAAATTTGTATACTATAACTCATTCAGCCATTCCCTATCTGATAGGTATCTACTCAATTTCCAATTCCTTACCACCACAAAAAAAGGCTGCTACAAAAATTTTTGCACATGAGGTTCCTTTTACCTTTTTTATGATCTCTTTTGGATAAAGACCCAGCAGAGACATTGCTGGATCAAAAGTAATGCAGTTTGATAGCCCTTTGAGCATACTTGCAACTTGCTTTCCAGAATGATTGGATCAGTTCATAACTCCACCAACAATGTATTAGTGCAGAGAAAGGCAAATTAAGACAACTCTAAGATACCACTACACACCTGTCAGATTGGCTAAGATGACAGGAAAAAATAATGATGATTGTTGGAGGGGATGAGAGAAAAATGGGACATTGATGCATTGTTGGTGGAGTTGTGAACAAATCCAACCATTCTGGAGAGTAGTTTGGAACTATGCTCAAAAAGTTATCAAACTGTGCATACCCTTTGATCCAGCAGTGTTACTACTGGGCTTATATCCCAAAGAGATCATAAAGAAGGCAAAGGGACCTGTATGTGCACGAATGTTTGTGGCAGCCCTCTTTGTAGTGGCTAGAAACTGGAAACTGAGTGGATGCCCATCAGTTGGAGAATGGCTGAATAAATTGTGGTATATGAATATTATGGAATATATTATTGTTCTGTAAGAAATGACCAACAGGATGATTTCAGAAAGGCCTGGAGAGACTTACATGAACTGATGCTGAGTGAAATGAGCAGGACCAGGAGATCATTATATACTTCAACAACAATACTATATGATGACCAGTTCTGATGGACCTGGCCATCCTCAGCAATGAGATCAACCAAATCATCTCCAATGGAGCAGTAATGAACCGAACCAGCTACACCCAGAGAAAGAACTCTGGGAGATGACTAAAAACCATTACATTCAATTCCCAATCCCTATATTTATGCCCAACTGCATTTTTGATTTCCTTCACAAGCTAATTGTACAATATTTCAGAGTCTGATTCTTTTTGTACAGCAAAATAACGGTTTGGTCATGTATACTTATTGTGTATCTAATTTATATTTTAATATATTTAACATCGACTGGTCATCCTGACATCTGGGGGAGGGGGTGAGGGGTAAGAGGTGAAAAATTGGAACAAGAGGTTTGGCAATTGTTAATGCTGTAAAGTTACTATACATATAACCTGCAAATAAAAGGCTATTAAATAAAAAAAAAGAAAGTTTGACTTTGTCTGAGATCAATGATTATTACTACTTTTTAAAAAATAAATTCTATTCCTGATCATTGAAAAAAAAAACAATGTATTAGTGTCCCAGTTTACCCACATCCCCTCCAACATTTGTCATTCAACACAGTTCATTATATATTTTAGACATAAGAACTTTATCAGAATAGTGTCTGGAAAGGGTTTTCCCCAGCTTTGTACTTCCTTTTAAAAGCTTTTTTCTGTTGGTTTTGTTTGTGCAAAATCTTTTTAATTTAATGTAATCAAAATTGTCCATTTTTCATAATGTTCTTTGGTCATAAATTTTTCCCTTCTCCAAAGATCTGATAGATAAGTTATCTCTTGATCTCCTAATTGGATTATGGCATCATCCTTTATGCCCCAACATATACCCATTTGGCTTCATTTTGATATGGGATATGAAATGTAGGTCTATGCTGAGTTTCTGACATATTATTTTCAAGTTTTCTAAGTAATTTTTGTCAAATAGTGAGTTCTTATTCCAGAAGCTGGACTTATATATCTAATCTGTTCCAGCAAACTACCACTGCATGTCTTTTTTTTTATTGAAGCTTTTTTATTTTGAAAATATATGCAAGGATAATTTTTCACCATTGATCCTTGCAAAACCTTGTGTTTTAGTTTCCCCCTTCGCCCCAACCCTGATGGCAAGTAATCCAATATATATTAAATATAATAAAAATATATAAATCCAATATAGACATACTGTATTTATCCAATTATCTTGCTGAACAAAAACAATCAGATCAAAAGGAAAAAAAAAACGAGAAAGAAAATAAAATTCATGTAAACAACAAAAGAAATCAAATACCATGCTGTGATCTACACTCAGTTCCCACACTCCTCTCTCTGGGTGTAAATGGTACTCATCATAACAAGATTATTGGAACTAGCTTGAATTGTCTCATTGTAGAGAAAATCTACATCCATCAGAATTGATCATGGTATAATCTTGCCATTGCCATGCACAATGAAATCCTGGTTCTGCTCATTTCACTTTGCATCAATTATGTAACTTTCTCCAGGTCTCTCTAAAATCATCTTACTCATTGTTTCTTCTCGACACAATAATATTCAGGGCAATTAGGTGGTGCAGTGGATAGAGCACCAAACCTGAAGTCAAGAGGAACTGAGTTCAAGTCTGGCCTGAGACACAACATTTTCTAGCTGTCTGATCCTGGGCAAGTCACTTAAGCCCAACTGCCTTAACAAACACACACACACACACACACACACACATACATATATATGTATGTATGTATATGTATATATATATATGTACATATATATGTACATATATATGTATATATATGCACACAAAAGTATACCAATTTAGGAAGAATTATCATTTTTATTAGCCTACCCATGAGCAACTGATATTTTTTTTCCCATTGTTTACTTCTGAGTTTATTTGTGTGAAGTGCTTTGTAATAGTTTCTATACAATTCCTGAGTTTGTCTTAGCAGGATGATATGCAAGAAGTTTTTTTTGTCTATATTTATTTAAAATGGAATTTCTCTTTATATTTCTATGCTATTGATTTGTTTAGGTTTATTTTATATGCTACAACTTTGCTAAAGCTGTTGATCATTTCCAGTAAGTTTTTGTATGGTTTTCTTGGATTCTTTAAGTATACCATCATATTATCTGCAAAGAGTGATGCTTATGTTTTCTCATTATTTACTCTAATTCCTTCAATTTCTTTTTCTTCTTATTGCTAAAGTTAATATTTCAAACACAATATTGAATAATAATTGTGATAGTAGGCAACATTTTTGCACCCCTGATCTTATTAGGAATTCTTTTAGTTTAGTTCGATTACACATGTTGCTTGCATTTGGTTTTAGATAGATGCTACTTTTTATTTTAAGGAAAATTCTATTTATACCTATGCACTCAAGTGTTTTTAATAGGAATGAGTGTTAAATTTTGTCAAATATCCTTTCTACATCTATTGATATGATAATATTTATTTTCATTTGTCTATTAACATAGTCAATTATGCAAATAGTTTTCCTGTTATTGAATTATCCATACATGCCTGGTATAAATTTTACTAGGTATCATCCTAGACATAAGTTGTTGCAATCTCTTTGCTAACATATTATTCAAGGCTTTTTACCTCATTAATCATTTGTGAAATTGGTCTATAATTTTCTCTCTCTTTTTTGACACACTGATTTAAATAGAAGCATCATATCTATGTCATAAAAGAATCTTTTTTTCTTCTTTTTTTATTATAACAACTTTTCATTGACAGGACCCATGCCAGGGTAATTTTTTACAACATTATTCCTTGAACTCACTTCTGTTCCGATTTTTCCTCTCTGTCCCTCCACCCCTTCCCCTAGATGGCAAGCAGTCCTATATATATTAAATACGTCACAGTATATCCTAGATACAATCAATATATGTGTGCAGAACTGAACATTTCTCTTGTTGCACAGGGAGAATTGGATTCAGAAGGTAGAAATAACCCAGGAAGAAAAACAAAAATGCAAACAGTTTACATTCATTTCCCAGTGTTCTTACTTTGGGTATAGCTGCTTCTGTCCATCATTGATCACTTGAAACTGAGTTAGGTCTCTTTGTCAAAGAAATCTACTTCCATCAGAATACATCCTCATACAGTATAATTGTTGAAGTATGTAATGATCTCCTGGTTCTGTTCATATCACTTAGCATCAGTTCATGTAAATCTCTCCAAGCCTCTCTGTATTCATCCTGCTGGTCATTTCTTACAGAGCAATAATATTCCATAACATTCATATACCACAATTTACCTAACCATTCTCCAATTGATGGGCATCCATTCATTTTCCCGTTTCTAGCCACTACAAATAGCACTGCCACAAACATTTTGGCACATACAGATCCCTTTCCCTTCTTTAGTATCTCTTTGGGGTATAAGCCCAGTAGTAGCACTGCTGGATCAAAGAGTATGCACAGTTTGATAACTTTTGGGGAATAATTCTAGATTGCTCTCTAGAATGGTTGGATTTGTTCATAACTCCACCAACAATGCATCACTGTCCCAGTTTTCCCACATCCCTTCCAACATTCATCATTATTTTTTCCTGTCATCTTAGCCAATCTGACAGGTGTGTAGTGGTATCTCAGAATTGTCTTAATTTGCATTTCTCTGATCAATAGTGATGTGGAACACTCTTTCATATGAGTGGTAATAGTTTCAATTTCATCATCTGAAAATTGTCTGTTCATATCCTTTGACCATTTATCAATTGGAGAATGGCTTGATTTCTTATAAATTAGAGTCAATTTTCTATATATTTTGGAAATGAGGCCTTTATCAGAACCTTTAACTGTGAAGATGTTTTCCCAGTTTGTTGGTTACCTTTTAATCTTGTTCGCATTAGTTTTGTTTGTACAAAGAATTTTTAATGTGATGTAATCAAAATTTTCTATTTTGTGATCAGTAATGGTCTCTAGTCAATCTTTGTTCACAAATTTCGTCCTCCTCCACAAGTCTGAGAGATAAACGATCCTATGTTCCTCTAATTTATTTATAGTCACATTCTTTATGCCTAAATCATGGAGCCATTTTGATCTTATCTTGGTAAATTTTAAGTGGGGTCCTCCAATTTCTGCCATACTAATTTCCATTTCCACAGTTTTTGTCAAACAATGAATTCTTCTCCCAAAAGTTAGGATCTTTGGGTTTGTCAAACACTAATTGCTATAGTTGACTTTTTCTTCTTATGAACCTAACCTATTCCACTGATCAACTAATCTATTTCTTAGCCAATAAAAATGGTTTTGGGACCGCTTTCTTTATAATATATTTTTAGATCAGGTACAGCTAGGCCATCTTCGTTTGATTTTTTTTTTCATTAATTCCTTTGAGATTTGACCTTTTATTATTCCATATGAATTTTGTTGTTATTTTTTCTAGATCATTAAAATATTTTCTTGGAAGTCTGATTGGTATAGCACTAAATAAATAGATTAGTTTAGGGAGTATTGTCATCTTTATTATATTCACTCGGCCTATCCAAGAGCACTTAATATTTTTCCAATTATGTAAGTTTGATTTTATTTGTGTGGAAAGTTTTTTTTTTGAATTTTGTTCATATAATTCCTGACTTTCCCAAATATTTTATGCTATCAACTTATGTTGAATGGAATTTCTCTTTGTATCTCTTGCTGTTGGATTTTGTTGGTGATGTATAAAAATGCTGAGGATTTATGGGGATTTATTTTGTATCCTGCAACTTCGCTAATGTTATAAATTATTTCTAATAGCTTTTTAGTAGAATCTCTGGGGTTCTCTAAGTATACCATCATATCATCTGCAAAGAGTGATAGTTTGGTTTCCTCACTGCCTACTCTAATTTCTTTAATCTCTTTCTCAGCTCTTATTGCCGAGGCTAGTGTTTCTAATACAATATTGTATAATAATGGTGATAGTGGGCAATCTTGTTTCACTCCATATCTTACTGGGAAAGGTTCCAGTTTTTTCCCATTGCATATGATGCTTATGGATGTTTTAAAATATGCTCCTGACTATTTTAAGGAAAAGTCCATTTATTCTATACTCTCCATGTTTTTTAGGAATGGATGTTGGATTTTATCAAATGCTTTTTCTGCATCTATTGAGATGATCATATGGTTTTGTTGTTTGGTTACTGATTAGTCGATTATGCTAATAGTTTTCCTAATATTGAATGAGCCATGCATTCCTAGTATAAATCCTATGTGGTCATAGTGTATTATCCTGGGGATGATTTTCTGTAGTCTTTTTGCTAATATTTTAATTAAGATTTTAGCATCAATATTCATTAGAGAGATTAGTCTATAATTTTCTTTCCCTGTTTTCAGCCTACCTGGTTTAGGTATCAGTACCATGTCTGTGTTGTAAAAGGAGTTTGGTAGGACTCCTTCAATCCCTATTTTTCCAAATACTTTATATAGCATTGGATTTCATTGTTCTTTAAATGTTTGGTAAATTCAGATGTAAATGCATCTGGTCCTGGGGATTTTTCTTAGGGGTTGGTTAATACTTGTTCTTATTTCTTTTTCTAAGATGGGACTTTTGGATTTTACTTCTTCCTCTGTTAATCTGGGCAACTATATTTTTGAAGGTATTCTTCCATTTCATTTAAGTTTCAATTTATTGGGATAAAGTTGGGCAAAAAATTCCTAATTATTGCTCTAATTTCCTCTTTGTTATGGCGAGTTCTCCTTTTCATTTTTTAAGACTAACAATTTGATTTTTCCTTTTTCCTTTTTTAAATCAGATTTACTAAGGGTTTTCTATTTTGTTGGTTTTCCATAGAACCAACTCTTATTTTATTAATTCAATAGTTTTATTTTTACTTTCAATTTTTGATTCTCCTTTTATTTTAGAATTTAAAGTTTAATGTTTGACTGGGGGTTTTTTAATTTGTTCTTTTCTAGCATTTTGTTGCAAACTTCATTGATCTTCTTTCTTTTTTATGCAAGTAGGCCTCTAGGATATGAAATTTCCCTTATTACCACTTTGGCTCATCCCCACACTTTTTGGTGTGATGTCTCTTATCGTCGTTTTCTTGGATGAAATTATTAATTATGTCTATGATTTCTGTTTCCACCCAAACATTCTTTAATATGGATTATTTAGTTAATTATTTTTTTGGTCTACTTTCCCTGGCTTTTGTTGAATTAATTTTCATTCATCATGGTTGAAAAGAATCATTTTATTTCTGCCTTAATGCATTTTGAGTTTGAGATTTTATGTCCTAATAGATGGTCAATTTTATAGGTTCCATGAACTGTGAAAAGAAAGTGTATCCTTTTCGTCTCCATTTCATTTTCTCCAGAGACCATCTATCTAAATTTTCTAGTATTCTATTTAGTCTTTGACTTTTTCTTTTTATTTTGTGGTTTGATTTATTCATTCGGGGTCAAGATTGAGATCTCCCATATTACATTTTGCTGTTATTTCTTCTTTAGCTCTCATAAGAATATCTCTTTTAAAATTTAGATGCTACACCACTTGGTGCATATATTTTAATATTGATATTGCTTTTATCTATCTTCCTTTAGCAAGATGTAGTGCCTTTCCCTTTTCTTTTAATTAGATCAATTTTGCTTTTTTCTTGATTGAGATCAGGATGACCCCTGCTTTTTGACTTCACCTGAAGCATAGTAGTTTGCCCAACCTTTTACCTTTACCTGCTCATCTCTCTGCTTCAGGTGTGTTTCCTATAAACAACATATTGTAGGATTCTAGCTTTTAATCCATTCTGCTAAATGCATCCTCTTTATGGGGGAGTTTACCACATTCACATTTATAGTTAAAATTACTAATTCCATATTACTTGCCATTTTGTTAACCCCTGTTTAGACTTTTCTCCCTTCTTTCTCCCTTACCCCCTTTCCAGTATCAAACTTGTGAGCACCACTTGCTTCTCACAGCCCTCCTTTTTTAGTATCCCTCCCCCCCTGCCCTAGAGTTCCTTCCTCTATCTTACTCCTTTCCCTCACAGTTTCTGTATTCCCTTCTGCTTACTTATTCCTTCCCTTTTCACCCTTCTCACTTTTCAATGAGGTGGGAGAAGTTTCACCATAAATTGAATATGTCTAAAATTTTTCTCTTAAACCAATTCTGATGGCAATAAGATACCCACTATATTCACCCCCCTCCATTCTTTCTCTCTGATATAATAGGTTTCCTTTGCCTCTTTGTGAGATGTAGTACTCCAACTTTACCCTTTTTCTGGTACAATGTCGTTTCCACCTCTAGTTTCTAGAACAAGGTATACATGTATTCTTTATAATATCTTTTTAGCAGAAATATATATATATATATATATATATATATATATATATATATATAAAGATATATATATATATATATATATATATATATATATATATATATATATAGTTCCCAAGATTTCTTCTATGAGATTCATCTGTGCTGAGGAACAGATGATCTCCTTTGGGGATTTACGGGGAGACAATCTGTTTTTAGTCTCCTTAAAGTTTAGAGTCTACTCTCTATCCATATAGAAGCTGTCAATGGTTAAGATCCATTTCAATTTTTTGCCCATTTTGTCAGAGAAGAATCAAAACAAAACTAGCAAAGAAAAAAAGAAAAGAACCCCAAATGGAATCTGCTTTTTGGGGGGAGGGGCTGGTGGTGTTACTGAGCTTCCTCTACAGACTACAGGGGAGGGTATGGGGGGGAAGCAGGAGCGAGGCACTAGCAGGACTGTGCTGTGCCTGCACTCTGAGACTTCAAGAGCGTGCTGAGACGCTGTTGGGGAGGGGTGGCCAAGTCTCAGGGAGACTCCAGTTGTTTGGGATTGTATTCTTTACCCCTGGTGTTTTTAGCTTCTCAGCTGGCTTACTGACTTGCTGCCAGGGCAAAGTATCCAATCCTCTAGCAAAGCTCTCCTGGCAAAAAAGGCTGAGATCACACCCCACCCCCCTCAGGTCTGCTGGGCTGTGAGCTGCCTGCCAAGCTCCTGCTGCCACTGCCTGCCCTCAGCCTGCACCCGATCTAAAACCATCCCTGCCCTCGAGCAAAAACAGACCTTTCTTGGTGAATTTCAAGGATGTCTTCTCTTGGTAACTATTTGTGGGTTTTTTTTTTCAGTCAAGCATTAATTCAGAGGATTGTCATGAAATGAATTCTGAGAGAAAATGCGGAGCTTACACAGCTGTGTGCTTCCTCTCTGCTATCTTTTTCATAAAAGAATCTTTATAGGATGCCTATTTTTTCAAATAGTTTGTTTAGTGTTGAAATTAGTTGTTCTTTAAATGTTTGATAGAATTCATCTGTAAACCCATCTGACCCTGAAGATTTTTTCTTAGGGAGTTCATTAATAGCTTGTTCAATTACTTTTTTCAAAAAAATAGGAATATTTAAGTAATTTATTTCCTCCTCTATTAATCTGGACAGTGTATTTAGTTTTAAGTATTCATTCATTGCTCTTAAATTGTCAGATTTATTGGAATACAGTTGGACAAAATAACTCCTAATTATTGCTTTAATTTCCTCTTCATTGGTGGTAAGTTCATCCCTTTTATTTTTGATACTGATTATTTCTCAATCCAAAATCCATTCAGAGCCTTAATCTAATGTTGCTTCATAAGGATACCAGGCAGGGGTTGGGAAAAACCCTGTGTACTGTGCCATCTTGGCTCTGTCCTACTCCTCCCCATATCCCTGATGAGTTTTTTTTTTAAACCTCCTACTACTGTGCCTTCTGAAGTTCCTACTGCCATTTATGTAGTTACCTCCATCAAATACTTCTGGCTTACCATGCTGCTGTAACCTATTCTGAATTGTGTTACAGGCCTGCTCACACTGGTGAAACAGAACTTTCTTGCTGACTCTCTAACTTTGAATGGGGAATTGTTTAATACTGATCATTTGATAGTTCTGCAGCTCTAGATTTTGATTTGAAGTGTTATTTTAAAGCTGTTTGTAGAGAAATTTGGGGTAATTAAGGTGAGTTCATGCCTTTATTACCATTCCATATTTGATTGTTTTTAACACATATGCAAAATTGCATCTTTTCTCCAGTTCTTCATCTTATTATATTGAGGTTATTATTCTAGCCTACAAATATCTTTCAATATTATTTATTCTGTTACACAACAATGAGGTCACCAATTTTCCCATAAATTTATATAATAAAACTAGGTCATCAATTCTAGTCATCATTTGTGAATAGAATAGTATTGAGAAATCTTTGCTTGGAAAGAAACAAGGTATTTCGCTGTAATGGCTAGGAAAATATTAAATCTGTATTTCACAGAGTCAAAACAGTATGGACACAAATAAATTCATTATTAGACAGTTGTTTAATAGAATGAGAATGAGTATAAGAAATACAAATTTTGCATTAAATGATTGGAATACTGGAAAGATAGGAAGTTTTGGTCATAGTTGTAAGGCTTAAGGTAAGAAGACACATTCAACCACATCAATGATTTGCTTTAAGAAATAGAAGATATATGTGGGGGGTTTAGTGGATTGTAATGTTTAAAATTATTCAGCAATATGACATAATAATATAATCTTAAACTGATTTAAAAACATTAGGAGTCCAAAAAAAAAGAGATCATACTATTATCATTCTTTGTGCTATCAAGATTACCAATAGAATTGTTTTCAGCTTCTACATCCTTATTTTAGGAGAGGATTGTTAAAAAAAACCTAGTGACCATATTGAACAAGGATAATACAAATCATGATCATTTTTAAAGAAATTTTAATTTTATAGGAACTTTACACGTATATCATTTGATTCTTGAATCAAACATCTGGGTAAAATGTTATAATTATTGTAGAAGCAAAGTGAACTATACATAAAGAAAAATCTTATGGTTTTTAGATATTAGTAGAAATCTTTAAAAAAACAGAAAATTTTAAAAAATAGTTATTTGTGTCTCAATTATGAGTAGAATTTGATACTCTAATTTAAAATGTAGGACATTACATAATTAATGACAAAATGCTTGCCTACTACATATTGTAAGTATAATTTCTGGCTCTAAATTGTACATTTTGGAAGTCTTATTAATACAGCTTTCATGGTGTCTCCCCTCCAAGCCAATTGGTTATGCCCTAGGTATGAGTAAAAATTTACCCTTCACTTTTCCATGAGCAACTTCAGAAAACAACATAAACCAAAATTGCTGATCTAAGAAAAGAAAAATGTGCTAAAAGTCAAGTATACTCACTATGCTGGCTAGTGATCAGGAACTGTAACCTGAACCTGTAGTGATGAAATCGATTTTACCCCTTTATGTATGTGTCATCAAGATCAGCATATATTTGAAACCATTACTTAAGATTTTGTTATGAAATGTTGAGGCTGCAGTCTGTAAGAATGATTGGTTTTTTGTAAGGCTACTCTGTTCATTTACATGAAGACAAAGGGTACATGCAAGCAGCTCCACAAAGCTATAAAACTGGCACTAGGTAGTTTTACAAGGGAGAAAATGTAAAAATCTATTTAAACCTGTGATTTAAAATATGCACTGAAATAATAAAGGTGAGATTGATTCTCAATCCAAGAGTTAACAAAATTGCAGTTGAGGAGAATATTGTCCCATATGTGAATAAATTTTAACAACCTCAAAAAATAAGGAATTTGCTGCTTGCAATTTGGAAACATTATAGGAAGGATCATCAAATTCATGCTTTGTATTTTTTCTACAAAGGAAATCCTCAGGCATTTAAAAATATATATTAAACTTTAGTTAAGTTTCTCAAAGGTTTACATATACCTTGGTTTATATTATTTAGTCAGGCTACACATATCTTTAAGGATTCTATTTTTTTGTTCCTTTGTTATCTAGCATTGGACTTTCATCTCTATACATGATAACACTAATTCAATAGTGTTCCAGCATTCCAATGTATTGTTATATTTGGGCTAGCCATATCTTCTGCTTTTTCTAATAATAGGTATTCTTGCATGGGAGATTGGTGATATTAAAAGCTACTAACAGGTGCCTCAAGGCATCCAAAATATATCAGTGAATCTTTAAAATATTTCACAGATATACTAGAATTAGGTGATTGCAGGTTTCCCCAAGGTTCTGAATTTAAGTGATGTTGAAATAAGAGGTCATTAATAGAATTTGTAAGCTTTCAATCATAGAGAAACAAGTTAATTTAACAACTACCTAGAAAGAATATTTACTTCACACTGGAAACCACTACTGGCATCTATCCTTATACCACATAAATAAAAGTGAGTTTATACCACTTTGAATGTGGTTTGTGGCAAGACTTTTATCACATAATACAATGTATATATCGTTTTATAACACATCTGAAAAAAAAGGCTATGTGAGATTCTATTTTTACATGCTCAATCTACTTAAGGACAAATTTGGAAGAATGAATGGATAAAAGGATTTAGTATGAGTTACTCTGAAAAGTTATTTTGAATACTGCTCATGAAAGGCATTTAGGAATACAATTGCATTTCATTTTAAATTAACACTTGTCAGGGTCTTTTAAGTAAGTGGCCAGTGGAATACTGAAATGATAGTAGATCAACCTATATTCAGCAACAGAAAATATTTTTCTCAGAAAACAATGGCATTTTTAATGAATTCTTAGTTCAAGAATATACAAATGTACCAAAATGACTTCTGCAAATTGAAGATATAATTCTTCACACTAACTATAAAGATACAGGATACATGCAAAGTAATGTGTTCATTTTTATTGGTTGCTTTTTTTTTATTCTCTTGTTTTTCCCCTTTGATCTGATTTTTCTTGTGCAGTATGATGAATATATGTTTAAAAGAATTGTACATGTTTAAGTTATATTGGATTGCTTGCTGTCTAGGAGAGGGAAAAGGGAAAGGGAAAAAACAAACTTGTAAACAAGGTTTTTCAAAGGTAAATATTGGAAACTGTTTTGCATGTACTTGGAAAAATTAAAAGTTACTATAAAAAGACAATGAACAAAAGCATTGTTCCAAATAAAAAGGATTCAATATTGCACACGGATTTAATTGTGGTATCTTTGATACAAGGTGACATAAGTAGACAACAACTACCACAGACAGAAAACCAGGAGGGAGAGAGAGAGAAAGAGAGAGAGAGAGAGAGAGAGAGAGAGAAAATGAGAATAAGTGAGGGAAAGTATGCTCACCTGGGTGCTTCTCTGCCTGTTAGATAAAGACTAGAAAAGTCTAAGTCAAGAGACAGTGAAAATTCTGTGTTCCATTAAATCATTTTCTAGTAATCACAATTTCCACTCTTGAAGTCATGACTCATTGCCTCCTTATGCATGTATTCTCCCTAGTCCATTTGAAGCTCCCCCTGAGAGTTAGAAACAAAAATACCCTCACTGACTTCTAAGTCAGATATGAGAATTGAAGAGCCCCAACCTTTTGTTTGAAAGAAAAGACCACTCCCTTACCTTTCTGACAAGGACTGAAGGGGAGAGAAAAATGTATTATAATCTTCCTTCCAAATAGCTAGAATCTATTGAGGAGGTCAAGTGATAATGAAGCAAGAACTCAGATATTTTCAAGTATAGCCAAGCAGTAAGTTTTGTTTTAAAAATCTAATATGCTAGAATAATTTTGAGATGCTACCAATTATCTGCCTCAAGTTTTCTTTAACATTTTTCATGTCAGATCATAGATGGTAGTTTTAAAAATGTCTACAATGATGTCTTCAAAAAACTTATTTGAGTATAAATCACATAAAGATTCATGCACCTTTTGTAGTGGACAGGATTGGTGCTACTACTTCTAAACTCAATGTGTGTATAATTCAAAAATCCCTGAAGTTGTCCTTATATATCTGTGTGTACTGCACTTATGTAACTGTTTGATAGGTGCTAACAGTTAAAATCTAAGCTTCAAATACAAATTGTCATTTAGCATCCCAGATTTTATTGAGCTTTTTACCTAAGTTAAATACTTTTAAAACCTAAAATATTTACTTATGCACAAGTCACAAAAATTCCCCTACACCTCAAAAACAATAATACTAATAATAATGAAAATTAATTTGTTTTGATTTTGGCAAGTGATAAATTGATTTTTAGAATAGAATTTCCTTCCAATTAATGTTTTCCTTAGGGTAATATTAATACTCACTTCTTATGTTTGAATATACACTGGCTAATGATGTGAAAAAGCAGTCCAAAAGCACAAGGAGTATCAGGAATGAGTTGGCTTTTGATTCCTGTCTCACCATGGATCATTATTCATGAGATCAATTGTACCCAGATATATTGGTATTTTATATATAAAATGGTATTTGATTCCATCTCTTCTCATAGATATCAGTGTAGAAGAATGGAGATATTTCTTATAAAATAGGAATGCACTACAATAATGGTCACCTTTTGGTTTATTCACTAAATAATATTTTCTTTTAAAAATTGCATTTTTTCTGTTTATACATGTACATTAATCAAAAACACATTACTTTATGAATTATATTGGAAAAGTCAGAACAAGGGAAAAACCACAAGAAAAAAAAAACAGAAAAAGAGAAAAATGTAAACATAACATGTGTTGATTTTCATTCAGTTTCCAAATGATGTTTTCTATCCAAAGTTTGCTGTATTCACTGAACTGCTGAGAAGAACCAAGTCTTTCATAGTAAATTATCAGACAGTCTTGCTGTTTCTGTGTATAATATATTCCTGGTTCTGCTTGTTTCACTCAGAATCAATTCATATAAATCTTCCCAGACTTTTAAAAATTCTGCTTATTCATCATTTTTAAAAGAATAATATTCCATTATTTTCATATACCACAACTTATTACCCCATTCCCCAATTGGTGGACATCACTCATTTTCTATGTTAGAAAATATGTTGTGTTTTTGACAACACAAAACGAACTACTGCAAACTTTTTTGCAGATGTGTGTTTTTCCCTCTTTTATGATTTCATTAGGGTACAGACTAAGTAGTGCCATTCTTTGTATTTTTCTTCATTATTTCTCTTGAAATTGTTGCCCTTTTGTTTTTCCAGATGAATTTTGTTATTATTTTTCTAGTTAAATAAAATAATATGTTGTCAATTTTATTGGTATGGAACCATACAAGTAGACCAATTTAGGTAGAGATCTCTTTTTTATGATATTAACTCAGCCTACCCATAAGCAATTCATATTTTTAATTGTTTAGATCTGAATTTATTTGTGTGCAAATTGTGTTCATATAGTTCCTGGGTTTGAATACATAAATACCCAAATATTTCATTTTATCTACAGTTATTTTAAATGGGATTCTTCTTTCTATCTCTTGATGCTGGGCTTTGTTAGAAATAAATAGAAATGCTGATGATTTGTGTTTGTTTATTTTATATCTTGCAACATTGCTAAAACTGTTAATTGTTTTAATGGTTTTTGCATGATTTCCTAGGTTTCTTTCATTGTCTTTTCTAATTCCTTTATTTATTACTTTTCTTATTACTGAATGAGCATCCTTGTTTTAACCCTGACGTTTTTGGGAATGTGTCCAATTTCTTCCAATACAAACAGTGTCTGCTAATGGTTTAGACAGATGCTGCTTATCCTTAAAAAAACTCTCTTTATTTCTATGCTCTATAATGCTTTTAATAGGAACGAGTGCTGTTATTTTATCAGAAGCTTTTCCCTGTATCAATTGAAATTATCATATCATATTGGTTTTGTTTTTGATATGGTTGACTATAGCAATGGTTTTCCTGATATTAAACAAGCTCTGCATTCCTGGTGATCTCACTTGATCATAGTGTATTAACCTGTTGATAAGTTGTTTTAATATTTTTGCTATTATTTTTGCATAAATATTCACTAGGAAGACTGGCCTGTAATTTTTCTTATTCTGTTTTGGCTCTTCCTGTTTAAGTATCAGTACCATATTTGTGTAACAGAAGGAATTTGGCAGGACTCCTTGTTTAACCCATTAGTTAAGATGGTATTGAAATTAATTAATGTTTAAATGTTTGATAGAATTCTCTTGTAAATCCATCTAGCCTTGGAGACATTTTCTTAGGGATTTTATTGATGGATTATTCAATTTCTTTTTCTAAAATGGGACTACATAAGTAATTCATTTCCTCTTTTCTTAATCTGGGAAATTTATATTTTATTTAAATATTCAGTCATTTCAATTGGATTGTCAGATTTTCTACCATGCAGGGTGGCAAAACTGCTCAAGGGTGCTTGATATTTGAAATATTTTTGTCTTGGCACCTTGCAGTGTTTTTTTCCTTGATATTAGTTTTGGAGTTTTCCAACAAATTTACTTGTGGTTTTCCTTGTGGGATCTCTTTCCAGAGGTGATCAATGGAGTCTTTTTTATATATACATGCAGGTATTATTTTATTTTAAAAAATCATATGATTAATAAAATACAAATTCATTGGACAGTGTTACTGAATTCATATTAACTTTTTATTTTTATGAAGTTTTGCCTTTATCTGGACCTTTAACTGTAAAAATGTTTTCCTAGTTTGTTGCTTCCTTTTTAAACTTATTTGCATTAGTTTTGTTTGTACAAAAACTTTTTAACTTAATATAATCAAAATTTTATATTTTGTCATCAATAATGATCTCTAGTTCTTCTTTGGTCACGAATTCCTTTCTCCTCCACAGATCTGAGAGGTAAACTATCCTATGTTCTTCTAATTTATTTATAATCTTATTCTTTATGTCTAGATCATGAAGCCATTTTGACCTTATCTTGTAAAGTGATGGTTCAATGTATTAAATGTGGGTCAATGCCTAGTTTCTGCCATACTAATTTCCAATACTCCCAGCAATCTTTTTCTAATAGTGAATTCTTGTCCCAAAAGCTGGGGTCTTTGAATTTGTCAAAAGTAGATTATTAATGTTATTGACTATTTTGTCCTGTGAACCTAACCTATTCCACTGATCAACTAGTCTATTTCTTAGCCAATAGCAAATGGTTTTGGTAACTGTTGCTTTGTAATATATTTTTAGGTCAGGTACAGCTAGACCACTTTCATTTGAGGTTTTTTTCATTAGTTCCCTTGAAATTCTTGATCTTTTGTTCCTGATGAATTTTGTTGTTATTTTTTCTAGGTCATTAAAAGAGTTTCTTTGGAGTCTGATTGCCATATCACTAAATAAATAGATTAATTTAGGGGATATTGTCATCTTTATTATATTCACTTGACCTATCCAAGAGCATTTAATATTTTCCCCAATTATTTAGATCTGACTTTATTTGTGTGTAAAGTGTTTTGTACTTTTACTTATATAATTCCTGACTTTCCTTTGGTAAAATAGATTCACAAATATTTTATGCTATCAACAGTTATTTTGAATGCAATTTCGTATCTCTTGCTGTTGAAGTTTGGTGGTGATGTATAAACATGCTGAAGATTTATGTGGATTTATTTTGTATCTTGCAACTTTGCTAAATTATTTTTAATTGCTAGATTATTTCTAATAGCTTTTTAATAGAATCTCTAGGTTTCTCTAAGTATACTATCATATCATCTGCAAAGAGTGATAATTTGGTTTCCTCATTACCTACTCTAATTCCTTTAAACTATTTCTTGAGCCTTATTGCTGAGGTTAGTGTTTCTAATACAATATTGAATAATAATGATGATAGTGGGCAACCTTGTTTCACTCCTGATTTTATAGGGAATGGTTCCAGTATATCACCATTACATATGATGCTTACTGACAGTTTTAAATAGATACTACTGATTATTTAAAGGAAAAGTCCATTCATTAAAATATTCTCTAGTGTGTTTAATAGGAATGGATGTTGGATTTTACAAATTCTTTTTCTGCATCTATTGAGGTAATCACATGTTTTTTGTTAGTTTGGTTATTGAAATAGTCAATTGTGTTAATAATTTTCCTAATACCGAACCAGCCCTGAATTATTGGTATAAATCCTACTTATCATGGTGTATTATCCTAGGGATAACTTTCTATAATCTTATTGTTAATATTTTATTTAAGATTTTTGAATCAATGTTCATTAGGGAAATTGGTCTATAATTTTATTTCTCTGTTTTTGTCCAATCCGGTTTAGGCATCAAAACTACATCTGTGACATAAAAGGAAATTGGTAGGACTCCTTCAATCCCTGTTCTTTCAAATAGTTTGTATAATATTAGAATTAATTATTCTTTAAATATTGGGTAGAATTCACATGAAAATCCATCTGGTCCTGGGGATTTTTTCTTAGGGAGCTGATTAATAGCTTGTTCTATTTATTTTTCTAAAATGGGACTATTTAACTTAGAGAGGGGGAGGAACATTGTGTGAATCTTACTCTCATCAGAGTTGGCTCAAAGAAAAAATAATTGACATTTGTTTTAGAGAAAATTCTCTCTCGCCTCATTAAACGGGGGAGAGGAAAAGGGAAAAGAAAAAGAGTAATAAGGGAAGGAAGGGGGAAAGACTCAAAGGGGGGGAGGGAGGGATTATAAAGAGGATAAGTATCGTGATACAAGAGGGTAATAAGTTTAAAAAGGGGAAAGAGGGGGGAGGCAAGAAAAAGCACAATCTGGGGTTAAGATCAGGAAATAAATTTGTAATTCTAACTGTAAATGTAAATGGGATGAACTCCCCGTAAAGGGAGGCAGAAGCAGACTGGATGGGTCAGAACCCTGCACTATTTGTTTACAAGAAAACATTTAAAGCAGGGGATCAATAAAAAGTAAAAAGGCTGAGCAAAATCATTATGCTTAGGTGAAGTCAAAAGAGGGGTAATCCTTACTAGATCAAGCAAAAGTAAAAATTGACTAATTAAAAGAATAAGGAAGGTAACTACATCCTGCAAAGGGTAATAAACCACAATATCAATATTAAAATATATACAAGTGGTATGGCATCCAACTTCCAAAGGAGAAGTTAAAGAGAGTTGGAAAAAATAGACAACAAAACTTAATAGTAGGAGATCACAACCGCACTCTCAGAATTAGAAACAAACCACAAAAAATTAAGAAAGAAATTAAAGGTAAATAGAATATTAGAAAAATTAGGTATTTGGATCTTTTGGAAAAATTGAATGGAGAAGAAGGAATATACTTTCTCAGAGTTCATGGAACCTATTCAAAATTGACCATATTTAGGACATAAAGACCTCAATTAAAGAAAGCAGAAATAGAAATGCTTTCCAGATCTGATGCAATAAAAACACATTCAACAAAAGTTGGGGAAATAACCAAAAGTAATTGAAACTAAAAATCTCATCTTAAAGTGATTGGGTGAAGGCAAATTTAAGAAAATTAATAATTTCCCAAGATAATGACTGATGAACATCAACCAAAATTTGGGGTGCAGCAAAAGCAGAAAAGAGGGAATTTTATATCCTTAGAGGCTTACTTGAAAAAACAGAGAAAAAAAGATTAATGAATTGGGCTTGAAATAAAAAACTAAAAGACCAAATTAAAACCCCAATCAAAACTAAATTGGAAATTTAAAATTAAAAGGAGAAATTAAAAATATTGAAAGTAAAAAAACTATTAACAATTAATAAAACTAAGAGTTGGCATGAAAAGCCAATAAAATAGATAAGCCTTTGGTAAATCTGATTAGAAAAAGGGAGGAAAATGAAATTAGTATCTTAAAAATGAAAAGGAGAACTTTCCACCAATGAAGAGGAAATTAGAGAAATACAAGGGAGTTATTTTGCCAACTTTTGCCAATAAATTTGATAACCTAAGTGAAATGGATGACTACCCAAAATACAGACTTCCCAGACTAACAGAGGAAAAGAATTGTTTGAATAGTCCCATTTCAGAAAAAGAAAAGAACTGGCAATTAAACAACCCCCAAGAAAACCCCAACAGATGGTTTTAATGTAATTTTACCAAACAAAAGAACAATTGGCCCCCAATGCTAAAATTATTTGATAAAATAGGGAATAAGGAGTCCACAAATTCCTTCAGACACAGACATGGTACTATATTAAACCAGGTGGCTGAAAACAGAGAAAGAAAATTATAGACCAATCTCCCTAATGAATATTGATGCAAAATCTTAAAAAGATATTAGCAAAAAGACTAAAAAATCCATCTCCAAGATAATACACTATGATCAAGTAGGATTTATACCAGGAATGCAGGGTGGTTAATTTAGAAACATCAATAAATTGGCCATGTTAATAACAAATTAACAAAAACCATATGATCATCTCAATAGAAGAAAAGCATTTGATAAAATCCAACATCCATTCCTATTAAAAACACTTAGAGTATAGGAATAAATGGACTTTCCAAAATAACAGCAAATCTATTTAAACCACCGTACACATATGTAAGGAACAAACTGCAAACCATTCCCAAAAGATCTGGAGGAAACAAGGTTGCCCCTATCACCTTACTATTTAATATTGTATTAGAAAGCTATATAGAAAAGAGCTGAGAAAGAGATTAAAGGAATAAGAATAGGAATGAGGAAGCAAATTATCCTCTTTGCCGATGAATGATGGTATTTAGAAACCCCAGAGATTCCAAAAAAGATTAGAAAAATCCAAAATTTAAAAGTTGCTGGTTATAAAATAAACCCACAAAGTCATCAGCATTCTTATATATCATAAAAATCAACAGTCAATTACAAAGAAATTATTTAAAGTAACTACTGATAATATAAAAATATTTAGGAATCTATCTCCGGGGAAAATCAAAACTTTAAGCAAAATTACAGACCACTTTTTCACAAAAAAGTCGATCTAACCAATTGAAAAATATTAAATTTTGGATAGGGCGAGCAAATATAAAAAATGACAATAACCTAAACTAATCTATTTATTTAGCGCTAACCAATGACCCCAAAAAACTATTTTAATGACCGAAAAATAAAACAAAGTTCATATGGAAAAAAAAAAATAAAATTTCAAGGAATTAATGAAAAAAAATCAAATATGGTGGCTTAGTGACCAGATCTAAAACTATATTATAGAGCAGCAGTTACCAAAACTATTTGGTATTGGCTAAAGAAAGATTAGTTGATCAGTGGAATAGATTAGGTTGGGGATAAAAAGTAACAAAATACAACCTGTCTTTGAAACCCAAAGTCCCAGCTTTTGGGATAAGAACTTACGTTTGATAAAAACCGGGGAAAATTGAAACTAATATGGCAGAAACTAGGAGATCCATACTTAATGCCGTACACCAAGATAAGGTCAAATGGGTTCATGACCTAGGCATAAAGAATAAATTATTAATAAATTAGAGAACATAGGATAGTTTACCTTCAGACCTGTGGAAGGGGAAGGTCTTTATGACCAAAAGAACTAGAATCTTACTGGATCACAAAATAAAAATTTATTATACCAAACTGAAAAGCTTTTGTACAAAAAACTAATCAGACAAGATTAGAAGGGAAGCAAAAATTGGGAAAATATTTTTAACAAAGGTTCTGATAAAGGCCTCATTTAAAAATATAGAGAATTAACTTAATTTATAAAAAATCAACCATTCTCCAATTGAAAAATTTGGTAAAGGATATGAACAGACAACTCAGAGAAGAAATTGAAACATTTCTAGTCATATGAAAAGATGCCCAAGTCATTATTAATCAGAAAAAATTAAGACAACTCTAAGATACCACACACCTGTGATTCAAGATGACACGAAAAAAATGATGATTGTTGGAGGGGATGGGAAAACTGGGAATTGATTATTGTTGGTGGGAACGAATCCAACCATTTTGGAAGTAGTTTGGAATTATGTCAAAAAGTTATCAAACTGTGATCCCTTGATCCACAGGACTAGGGATTATATCCCAAAAGATTATAAAGAAGGGGAAAGAGACCTTAATGTGCACGAATGTTTGTGGCAGCCCTTTTGTAGTGGTAGAAACTGGAAACTGAATGGATGTCCATCAGTTGGAGAATGGCTGAATAAATTTGGTATATGAAAATTATAATATTACTGTTCGTAAGAAAACCAACAGGATGATTTCAGAAAGGCCGGAGAATTAAGAACTGATGCTGAGGAAATGGCAGGACCAGGAATCAATATACTTCAACAACAATACTAGATGATGACCAGTTCTGATGGATCAGGCCATCCTCGCAACGAATCAACCAAATCATTTCTAATGGAGCAGTTGAACTGAACAGCAACCCAGAAAAAAGAACCTGGGGAATGACTAAAACCATTACATTGAATTCAACCCTTATTTATGCAAAAATCACATTTCCTTCACAAGCTAATTGTACAATAATTCAGAGTCTGATTCTTTTTGTACAGCAAAATAATGTTGGTCATGTATACTTATTGTGTATCTAAGTTATATTTTAATATATTTAACATCTACTGGTCATCCTGCCATTTAGGGAAGGGGGTGGGGGGGTAAGAGGTGAAATTGGAACAAGAGGTTTGGCAATTGTTAATGCTGTAAAGTTACCCATGTATATATCCTGTAAATAAAAGGCTATTAAATAAAAAAAAAAAAAATAGATTCTCTGCTGGGCTACTGACTTGCTGCCAGAGCAAAGTGTCCAATCCTGTAGTGAAGCTCTCCCCGCAGAGACGGCTGAGATCACACCCCAACCCCCTCCGGTCTGCTTGGCTGTGAGCTGCCTGCCGAGCTCTTGCTGCCACTGTCTGCCCTCAGCCTGTGCCCGATCTAAAACCGTCCGCCCTCGAGCAAAAACAGACCTTTCCTTTCGAATCTCAAGGATGTCTTCTCTTGGTTTGTTTGTTGATTGTAGGTTTTTTCAGTCAGGCATTAATTCAGAGGCTTGTAATGAGATGGATTCTGAGAGAAAATGTGGAGCTTACACAGCTGTGTGCCTCCTCGCTGCCATCTTGTCCGGAAGTCCTCAAGAATATCTTTCAAAGGCAAATTATCTCTAGTTTATGGTCATAATAAATCTTGGTCAAAGAGAACTTATGATTACATACATGTTCCTCCTCTCAATAAAGAGATAAGGGACCATAGGTATACAATGATTTGTACTTTTAGACACAATTTTGCATGAATAGTTTGTTTCTTTATTGCTAAGGAATTGTTTCCCATATTTATGTTTCCTTTTTAATCATGACTACATTGATTTTGTTTGTGCAACATTTCAATTTAATGTAATCAAAATTATACATTTAACATTTCATAATGTTCCATATCTTGTATTTAGTCATAAATCCTTCCCTTCTTCAGGGATCTTCATAGATCTTTGAGTAAATTATTTCTTGTTTTTCTAATTTACTTATGACATAACCCTTTATGTTCAAATCATATACCAATTTTTGACCCTATCTTGGTATGCCCTGGGGTTTTTCTTTGGCTATCTTCAATCTCTGTTGAGACTACTGGATCTCTGGCTTCCTTTAAGAGCCAGCTAAAATGCTGCCATTTACAGGAAACATTCCTTCAATACCTCTTGATGCCAGGACCTTCCTTCTATTAATTATCTTTTATTTATCCTGAATGTATCTTGATTTCTATAGATGTTTTCACATTTTCTCCTTCACAAGAGATTGTACTGTTATTTGCCGCTATGTATGTGTATTTGTGTATGTGTGTGTAAAATGCCATTAGGTCAATATTTAATATTTTAGATACTGATCAAGACTCCAATTGATGGTGACCTCAATTCTGTAGGTAGAATTTACACCTTATAACTTCATCTCAAATATGTGTTAAAAGGGACTTTTAAAGATTTCAAATGCAAATTTTATTCTTTTACATGCTCAAACACAAAATTTAGCTATTTCCAATATTATAGGAATTCACTGTACTTTATTTTACCTTGAGGTGATATGATACTGATCTTTTAAGTTTTTTTCTGAGGTTTTGAAAGTGATTTTCTAAGTATAATTACATATATCCAATTATCCCGTACCTGATATATATGATTTATATTTCTTTCCTATTTTATAAATGATATAAATGAAAATAAATCTATATACTATAATACAATAAGGCATGAAATATTATATTTTAAAATTGATTCTTCAATGACATGTAATTAAGTGAGGCAAAAATCATATTATTCAAGTATTCTGTGACTTTCATTGCACAGTACTTAAGTCATGGAGTCTTTCAAAACTAAATATATTACACAATTCTCTGAAGTTATGAACTTCCAACAGATCAATGCACAGTACTCCATTTTGGTAGGCTACTTTGCTTGGATGTAATTTAAGAATCCTTTGAATAAGAAAATGAGAAATCAAGGAAATTCAAATCTCTAATACATGAACTATTCATCTTGTATAATTTTATGTTTAAGTTTAGGAATAAAATCTACTGAGTATATTCTTTACTATCTTTTATCATGCAAAATAATTCCTTTTTAGGTCTACTTTTATTACTTTCATTGTCTTGAAGTTTTGCAATTCAGTAGCAAACACATCTCTTTCATTAATCCTGAGAGTGAAGTTTTTGTAGTAGCAGAGAAACTCTTTCACAGATTCATACAGTTAGTACCTTCTGTTAATGATCTCAAGCCTCCACTATAGTAACTGCTCTAATGAAAAGAGATGCTTGATTAAAAAGCATATCACTCTTGTAGGATGAAGTTGAAGCGGTGTCCTTTTCATTTCTAATCCAAGTACATCGCTTTGGAGCAAAGAAAATTAAGTTAAGCACGTGTTAACCATATGATATTCCTGAAACTATAGTAAGCTAATGCTTACTATTATGAATAAAATGTTATGTTATGAAGAAGGAAAATAACAAAAATAAAACATTCCCGTCTTCAAGATACTAATAGTGGAAATACGACCTAAGCAGTTATGTGTGTATATAGTTTTATATATATATATATATATATGATAAATACAGAACATATCTGAGAAAATTCTGGAGGTAAAGCACTTATATAGGAGAGGAGAGGGAGGAGAAGATTCAAAATGTTCTCTTAGTGATTTGAATTTAGTCTTGAAAAAAATGTCAAAGGATGCAGATTTTTCAGGCATAGGGACAAAAGTGAAAAAGGTGCAATGGATAGAGACTAGCCCTGAGTTGGCAAAAACTCTTCATTGAGATGCTATCCTAATCTGATATACTTAGAAAATCCTAGAAAGTAATCCAAAAACCTACTTGGAAAATTTAACAGCTTTAGCAAAATTTTCAAATATAAAATAAACTTGCACAAATTATCAGCAGTACAAAGTCCCACTGTAAGAGATAGAAAGAGAAATTCCACTTAAAATAATTGTAGACAAAACAAAATATTAGGGGGTGTACCTGCCAAGACAAACTCAATGGCAACAATCACAAAACACTTCTCACAAAATAAAGTTAGATCTAAACAACTGAAAAAATATGACTTGCTCTTGGGTAACCTGAACTAATATAATAAAAAAATGAAAATTCTACAGAAATTGAGCTATTTGTTCAGTGCCATGCCAAACAAGCTGCCAAAAATATTTTATAATAGCTAGAAAAAATTCATCTTGAAGAATAAAAGATCAAGGATATCATGGGAAATAATGGAAAAAATACAAACGATGTTGCCTTAATACTTCCAAATCTAAAACTATATTATAAAGCAGCAGTAATAAAAATCAATAAAGTAGTAGCTAAGAAATAGAGTGGTAGATCAATGGAATAGGTCAAATACATGTGCACAATAATCAATGACTATAGTAATCTAGAATTTGATAAACCCCCCAACTCTAGCTTTTGGGATAAGAACTCACTATTTCACAAAAAGTGTTGAAATAACTGGAAAATAGTGTGTCAGAAACTTAGCAGAGAGCTAGATCTCACACCTCATATCAAATAAGATCAAAATGGGTACATGAATTGGGCATAAAGGAAGGTTCTATAAGCAAATTAGGAGGGCAAGAGATAAAAATCTTTGGATAAAGGGAAAATTTATGGCCAAAAAAGTTAGAGAACATTATAAAATGCAAAATGCAAAAAACCAACTATGATTATATTAAAATTTTTGCAGAAAGGACACCAACATACAAAAGATTAAAATAGAAACAAAAAAACTGGGCAAAAATTTAACAACCAGTGTTTATAAAGAATGTCTCATTTATAAAATATATAAATAACTATGTCAAATTTATAAGAATGCAAATTATTCCCTAATTGATAAATGGTCAAAGGATATGAACAAAGAATTTTCATATGAACAAATTAAAGCCATCTATAGTAATGAAAAAAAATGCTTTAAATCCCTTTTGATTGGAGAAATGCAAATTAAAAAAAAACTCTGAGTTACCACTACACACCTCTCAAATTAGATAAAATGACAGAAAAGATATTTATAAATGTTAGATGGGATGGAGGAAAACTGGGACACTAATGCCTTGGTGGAGTTGTGAAATGATCCAACATTCTGGAGAGCAATCTGGAACTATCCCCCAAAGAATATAAAACTGTGCATATACTTTAATTCAGATTGACCCAGCAGAATAATTTTGTTGTTATTTTGGTCTGTATCCTAAGGAAATTATGAAAGAGAGTAAAGGACCTGCAAGTGCAAAAATGTTTGCAGCTTTTCTTTTTGTGGTGGCAAAAAACTGGAAGATGTATAGATGCTCATCAATCAGGGAATGGATTAAAAAGGCATGTTTCATTATGGTAATTGAATATGATTGTTCAATAAAAACTAATGAACAGTTTGATTTTAGAAAGACATGGAATGATATACATTAACTAATGCTGAATGAAACAAACAGGACCAGGAATATATTGTAATAGTAACAGCAAGATTATATGATGATCAGTTTTGACAGACTTGATTATTTCAGTGATCCAAAGCAAACCCAATAAACTTTGGAAGGAAAACCCCATGGGCATCCAGAGAGAAAACTATGGGTGATTACTGTAAATCAACACATGCTTTGCTCACTTTTTTTTCATTTTTTTCTTGTATTTCCTTTCATGATTTTTCCCTTTCCTTCTGATTTTTCTCTTTCAACATCATTCATAAGGAAATATGTAAAAAATGAGTATACATGTATAACAACAAACAAATGTTTTTACATGCAACTGAAGGAAATTTAAAAAAAAAATAAAGAATTAAGAAAGTGCCCTATAAAGGACGTTGAAGACTAAACAAAGAATGTCATTTTTTGACCCTGGATATAAAAGGAAGCCACTGCAATTTATTGAGTAGAGAGTAGTGATGACATGGTCATATCTCTATTGAAAAAGATTATTTTGGCAGTTGAGTAGAGAATGAACAGGATTAGAGACTTGAACAGGGAGATTAATCAGAATTTATTACATCATTTGAGGTATGAGATTATTATAGACTTTGGCAAAAGTATGCAGTATTTGAGAAAATAAGAAACTGTTTAAAATATTTGAAGGCACAATTAATATAATTTTAATTGGATAAGTAGGTTGAAGATATATATCAGAAATTAAGAATAACACCTAAATTATAAACCTGCATTTCAGAAAAGGGTGGTGCACATGACAGTAATAGGAAAGTTCAGAAAAAAGAATTTGGTGGAGAAAGATAAACTCTGTTTTGGATATACACATTATATTTAACTTGTCTTTGAGAAATGCAGTTCAAGCTGTTTAAAAGTTAAATAGAATTAGCAGTTGCATATTAAATATTAATCCAAGCCCAAGAGTTATTTAAAAAAGACAAAAAATCCCAATTCTTGATGTAAATTACTTCACAATAGAGGGGTTTCCAAGTTTTTAGATTTAATAGCTTAATTATTACAGTAGTGAATACAATATGCAAATGGATCTTTATCAAGTTTTATCATTGGATTAATTTGAGAAAATCATCAAAACAAGGCTCTAACACAATGAAAATATTGAGAAAAATTCTTGAAAAAAAATTTTTTTTTCTGGGAATTGAAGGAAGCCAGATAATAGAATGGAAGGAGATAAGAACGAAATTATTCCAGTTATTCCAGAAATATTGTCTGACTAGAGAAACTGATGTCAGTAAATGAAGTTTCACATGAAGAGTAAGAAGGAAGCCAATACCACTTGATCATAGATTATACAGGGAAGATGAGCTTGTTAGACAAGCAAGATGGAGAGTAGAGTTGTAAAGACCATTAAAATCAGAGTATGTATATTTTAAGTTAGAAATAATCAGAAGTTATTGAACTTCATCAAATGTTGAAACATATGGTCAGGACTACACTTTAGGAAGACATAGATAGATAGATAGATAGATGTAGATATGCATATATTTTAATTTAAAAATCTTGCTTTCTTCCTTCCTCCATCCATCCTCAATTGAAAGTGTAACAGAACTTAAGTTACAAAATTATAAAGGTAAACACTGATCATATTTTAAAAATTATAAAAGATCTTTTTGCATTTTGAGTCCTTCATTTCCTCTCCATAACTTGGCTGGATATTTTATCGTTATTATTGTAGAGTTGTAATTGGTCATTATATATTTAGACCTTCTAGTTAGCTCAAAATTATTTTTCTTTACAACACTTTTTTCATTGTGTTATTCTATAAAACATTCACTTTATTATTTCTTATTCAAAAGTAGTATTTCATCACATTAATATACTACAACTTATTCAACTATTGTTCACTTCACAAGTCAGCCCTTTTATTTCCATATTTGGCAACTCAGAAAAGAGCTTCCTATTTTTGATTCATCCTTAATGTTTGTTTTGTGAGGACTAACCTTTCTCTTAATCCATCAAATTCTAATCCCCTCCTCTCCCCGTTCTTGTCTTTCTATTTTTATGTTGAAAGAATTGTTTCTGTCCTTAATTCTATGTATATATGTTTATCTCTTTGACTAATTCAGAAGTTAAATTGTCACCTATTATCCCTGAATATTCTCTTCCTTGACTCATCTTATAATGAGATAATTTTTCTGAATGGTTCTTTTTTGCCCAGTTTATTCCTTTCTCTCCCTTTTCTTTTTTTCTATTGAGATCATCAAGATTTCAGAGAATAACTTCCAAACTTTGCCTAATTACCTTCATTTTATGAATCTAATTATGATAGGGTTAAGGAAGAATAAATACATATCTTCATATTTTAATATATGCTTATATTTATTTAGACAATTATAATCATTTCCATGTGTTTATCTTTTTATGTTTCTCTTAACTATTGTATTTGAATATCAACATTTTTTGCAGCTTAGTTGTTTTCACCAGGAATGCTTTCAAGTCTTCTATTTCATTAAAAGTTTATGTTTCACTGCGTAATTATACTCACTCTTTTTGGAAAAGCTTTTCTGGATTGTAAAACTTGTGCTTGTACTTTCTTTAATATTGTGATCCAATTACTCTACTTCTTTATATTTTTAGCTGCAAAATAATGTGTAATTCTGACTATAAATTCCCATTTCTTGAATTCTTTCTATCTGGATTATTTTAGCATTTTTCCCTTTGATCCAAAAACTCAGGATTTTGATTTTAATGTCTGGAATTTTTCACTTGAAAGTTTTTTCTTCTTTTTTTCCAGATGTGTATGGTTTTCATATTTTCAAGTTACCATCTAGTTCTAAGCAATTTGTTTACATTTTTAAGTCACAATGCTTGAAACCCAGTAAATGCTATGTGATTGTTAGCTATTATTTCAATAAATTATAAAAGCAGGCTTTTTGCAAACAAGATGGTGGAGTAAGCAGTAAATCACTATAATTCTCCTACATTGAACTCCAGACAATCATAAAATAGTGTCACCCAAGAAATCCTAGAATTGCAAAACCAGCAAAATTATGGGGGAAATAATATTTTAGCTCAGCAAATTTGAAAGATCAGTAGGAAATGTCTGTCTCACTTGTATAAAAGGCTAATGAAGTACAGGACAGGAAGTATCCCTGTTAAGAAGTCAGCAACAAGCTCCATTTGTAGCAAACCAGCAGAAGATTTTGAAACCCAGTGAGGGGAAACAGGCAAGTAACAACACCATAACTCACTAGCATAGCCAGGGGATTGGGCAGTTGTTAAGGCCAAGTGCTTTAGTATAGCTCTAGAAATACAGGCAACCTCCATACTAGTTCACATGCCTCAGTATAGTCCTGGGCAAATGCAAAAACTCTCTATCAGCCTCAGCACATGCTGGACACTATCATTAGGAAGCCAATTTAGCATCAGGTAAGCTGTTAGTCCCATATACCATTAAAAAGCAACATCTACCTCCAATCTGTACAGCACCAGGTAAATAACCAGGTCTTACATATGCTGGCACAAGATGCCAGAGTTCATGACCCTGTCACCATACTGGCATGCTTAAAATTTAAAAGGAAAAGAGGAGACAGACAGACAGACAGACATAGAGACAGATCAGAAACAGAAAGAGAGAGAGAGAGAGAGAAAGAGAGTGTAAAAGACAGGAAGAGAGAAAGGGAGGTAAAGAAATAGAGGAGCAATCTATGAGAGAAGATGAGAAATGAAGGCAATTAAGGAAACATATAGGATAAGGTTGGCCTTATCAAGAAGAGAGAGGGAAGCAAAAAGAAAAAAAAAAGCCTAAGTTGTTATGGTGACAAAGATAACCAAAACATAAATTCAGAAGAGGAAAATAATGTCAAAACACCTATATAGGGAAAATCCTCTCTCTCCACAAAAAAGGAAGTGGTTTCAAGTACAAAAACATAAATAAGAGGACTTTGACAGCATCCTTTAAGAAATTGTTGAGGAAAACTACCCTAATATCCTTCAATCAGATAACATTATAGGCATTGAATAAATTTGCTAGCCACCCCCACGGAACATTAGAGTCAAATATCAGAACTATCAGATCAAGGGAAAAATACTACAAGTGGCCAAAAGAAACAATTGAAGTATCAGAAAGTGACAGTTAGTCACAAACAGGATTAGTCAGCTTCAACATTAAAGAATCAGAGGTCAACAAACATGTATTCCAGAAGACATTGGGTTCAAAATTACAATCAAGAATTACATATGCAGTGAAATTAAGTATAATACTTCAAGGGAGAAAATGATCATTCAATTAAGGAGAAGAATTTTAAGCTTTCATAAGGAGAAGATCAGATTTGAACCAAAATATTCATGTCCAATATCAAGATCCTAGAGAAACTCAAAAAGAGGAAAAGGGAAAAGAAAACATAAGAGATTCAAAGTAGCTTGACTGTTTACACCCCTATCTAGGAAGATGAAACTTATAATTACAAAAAAAATTGTGCCTTAGTAGTAGAGCCAAAATGAATACACACATTATTTTTTCAAATCATAATACTATAAAATTACATTCAACATGGGATAGTTGTTGGGACATTTGGGACATTTCGACAATGGTCCCAAACTTTATGGGATGTAATGAAGGCAGTACTTAGAAAAAATATTTCTTGGACTACTGGGGCAGAGAAAATATGGCAGAGATGGCACACTTTCTCTACAACCTTGTCCTACAACTCTAAGACTAATTAAGCAAACCCAGCCTCTGAATTAGCTCTAGACTGTCAGACCCCACAGATATTGGAAATTCAAAAATTACCAACAGAAGGCCTGTTTTAATTGGAAATAGGAGGGAGGCAGCCCAGCACAATCAGCAGAGCATTAACACTAGTACAAGCAGTGCAAAGTCTCAGGGCAGTGCAGACTCCAGGTGGCAGAGAATCTACAGGAAGGAATCTGCAGTTATCAGTGTTGGCTATTCTTCCCTGTCTGCAAGATAGTAGATTAGCAAAGAAGTTAGAAAATAGCCAACTAAAATACAAAGATTAGTTGTGAACCCCAAAACATCAGAATTTCATGGGACCTAGCCACACCTACCCTACGTGACTCAGTACTGACCCAGCACAGCCATGACTACTCATAGAGAAAGCTGCTGCTTTTCCAGCAGTATGAAATACCTCCCCTGCCCTAAAAGCATACCTAAACTTAAAAAAAAAAAAAAAAAAAAAAAAAAAAAAAAAAAAAAAAAAAAAAAAAAAAAAAAAAACAAGTAAAAGAGGGGGCAGAGCCAATATGGCACAAAGGATAAACACTACATTCTGAGCTCCCTTCTATCCTCACTTACTGATTATCAAATTCAGCCTCAGAAATAGTGCTTTACTGGTAGAATCCATGAACATTGAGAGTACAATATATTATCAGCAAAAAATAATCGGGAAGATTGACAGAAATGGTCTGTATTGATTGGACAAGAGGAGGCCGCCTCAGGCAGGGAGGCAGAACACAGAGGCTAGCCAGTGCTGAGCAGACCATGGGTGGGGTGTGGTCTCTGGGGGTGGAGAATTTCCTTTTTTTTTTTTTTTCTTTCATAGCTTTTTATTTACAAGTTATATGTATGGAAAATTTTACAACATTGACAATTGCTAAATCGTTTGTTCCAATTTTTCCCCTCCTTCCCCCCACCCCCTCCCCTAGATAGCAGGATGACCAGTAGATGTTAAATATATTAGAGTATAAAGTAGATACACAATAAGTATACATGGCCAAATAGTTATTTTGCTGTACAAAAAGAATTGGACTCTGAAATATTGTACAATTAGCCTGTGAAGGAAATCCAAAATGCAAGCAGGCAAAAATATAGGGATTGAGAATTCAATGTAGTGGTTCTTAGTCATCTCTCAGAGTTCTTTTGCTGGATGTAGCTGGTTCAGTTCATTACTGCTCTGTTGGAACTGATTTGGTTCATCTCATTGCTGAAGATGGCCAGGTCCATTAGAATTGATCATCATATAGTATTGTTGTTGAAGTATATAAGTATCTCCTGGCCCTGCTCATTTCACCCAGCATCAGTTCATGTAAGTCTCTCCAGGACTTTCTGAAATCATCCTGCTGGTCATTTCTTACAGAACAATAATATTGATGGAGAATTTCCAAGGAGAACTCTCACTCAGGTTGGCTGCTCTGCTTTGGTTGCAAAGCAGTAGATCAGCAGAGAAGTTACACAATTGCCAAAGACAGAGTGTACCCCAAAACACAAGAGTTTCACAGGACCTGGCCACATCCACCCAGCACTGGGACTGACTCAGCACGACCACTGCACAACTGCATTCCACAGCTCGGGACTCAGCCCAGGGCAGTCACATTTCTGCAGCTCAGTTTTTCATCCCAGGGGAGCTGCTGATCCACATCTTGGCTGATTATTCCAGGAAAGCCACTGTTCCACACAACTGGGATCTACCCATGGCAGTCACACTTCTACACTGCAGAGCCCTGCCTTGGACTACCAGAATGGGCGTGGGGGGAGGAAGGGCTCTGCCCAGAGTAATCACACTTCTGGCACAGTGGAACCCAGGGCACTCACACTTCCACATCTCAGCAGCTCTTTGCACCCCAATCACAGGACAGTTCTGTCCATCTGTCCCTGTTCTGTAAAGAAAGCTGAGAACCTTCTTGCCCTGAAGGCAGATGCCAAGAGCTTTTTAAAAAATGGGTAAAAAAGCAAAGCAAGCTCTAACTATAGATAGTTTCTATATATAAAGAGAGCAGATTTCCAACCTTGAGAAGATTAATAGCAGGCAGTCTCCAAAAAAAAAAAAAAAAAAAAACAAACACCAAAGGGGGGATATAACCTGGTCTCCATGACACTCTCCTAGAAGAAATTATAAAATTATAAAAGATCTTAAAAAAGAGCCAGAAGAAAAATGGTGAAGGGAAAGAGAAGCTTTGCAAGACAGTATGGAAAAGGCATATAACTCATTAAAAGAAAGATTTGATAAAGAAAACAACTCCCTGAAATATGAAATGGAAAAGGTAAAAATCTCCCAAGGAAACAGAATTTGAGAATTGGAAAAGATAAAGAACTCCCATGAAAGTAGCATTTGTGAACTGGAAAAAGAAAATAACATTTTAAAAACTGGTGAAATGGACAAAAATTCCATAGAGCAAAACAACTCATTTAAAAACTCAATTGGACATATACAAAAAAAAAGTTTAAAAAAGTTAATGAAGAAAATAACATTAAAAATAAGAACTGAACAAATAGAAATGAATAATTCATTGAGATGTCAAGAATCAGTCAAGCAAAACCACACACACAAAAAAAGAAAAATAGAAAAAAAAAAGTTAAATACTTGGAAAAACAACAAACCTGGAAAAGAGATCTAGGAGAGATAATCTGAAGATTATTGGACTTCCTGAAAATTATAATGAAAAAAGAGCCTAGATACTATTTTACAGGAAATCATCAAAGAGCACTGCCCAGTTGTAATAGAATCAGAAGGTAAAATAGGCATTGAAAGAATTCATTGAACACCTTTTGAAAGAGACCCCAAAATAAAAACTCCAAGGAATATTGTGGCTAAATTTCAGAACTATCAGGTGAAGGGGAAAAAATATTATAAGCAGCCAGAAAAAACAAAAAACAAACAAACAAACAAACAAAAAACCAATATAATACTGAGGAGCCACAATAAGGATCACTCACGATCTAGCAACTTCTACATAAAAGGATCAAGGGCCTGGAATCTGATATTCTGAAAAGGAAAAGAACTTGGAATGTAGTCAAGAATAAACTGCCCAGAAAAGCTGAGCATTTTCTTCCAGGGAAGAAGATGGATATAACATGAGATAGGTGAATTCCATTTATTCCTAATGAAAAATCCAGAGCTAAACAAAACATTGACCCCCAAATACAGGACTCAAGAGAAACATAAAATATAAAAAGAATTTTTGAGAACTGTATTTCTATTATGGGCATACATAAGGAGTGCATATATGATTTTTATAATATAAAAAAGGAATTAGAAGTGGAAAGAGGATTGTATCAGAAAAAGAGAAAAGGGGAGATAAAAAGAGGGAAATTATAGCCCACAAAAATGCAAAGGAAACCTATCATCTCTGAGGGAATTAAGGGAGGGGGAAAAACACTGTGTGACTCTTCCTCTCAGTAGATTTGACTCAAAGAAAAAATATTAGATATATTTGGTTTAAAAAGAAACTTCTCTCACCTCATTAAAAAGTGAGAGAGGAAAAGGGAAAAGGCAAAGACTAGGCTAAATAGAAGGGAATACAGGAAACAAAAGGGAAAGGTATAATAAAGGGGGAGGGACACAAAGGGGGTGGGAGGGATTCAAAAGAGGGAGAGATGTGTGAGGCAAGTGGTGCCCATAAGTTTAATATTGGGAAGGGGGGTAAAAGGGAAAAGAAAAAAAAAAGTATAATCTGGGGATAATAAAATGGCAGGAAATACAGAATTAATAGATTTAACTGAAAATGTGAATGGGGTGAACTCTCCCATAAAGTGGAGGCAGATAGCAGACTGGTTCAAAAGCCAGAATCCTACAATATGCTGTTTACAGGATACACATTTAAAGCAGGGTGATACATACAGAGTAAACATAAAAGGCTGGAGCAGAATCTATTATGCTTCAGGTGAATTTTTTTAAAAAAGCAGGGTACCATCCTTATCTCAGATCAAGAAAAAGCAAAAATTCGTTTAATTAAAAGAGAGAAGGAAGGAAACTATTTCTTGCTAAAGGGTAGCATAGACAATGAAGCAATGTCAATACTAAATATATATGCACCAAGTAGTATAGCATCTAAATTCCTCTATGAGAAGTTAAGACAGTTGCAAGAAGAAATAGACATCAAAACTATAATAGTGGGAGTTCTCAAACTTGCATTCTCAACATTAAATAGATTAAACCACAAAACAAATAAGAAAGAAGACAGGTAAACAGAATATTAGAAAAGTTAGGTATGATAGATCTTTGGAGAAAACTGAATGGAGAAAGAAAGGAACACACTTTCTTCTCAGCATTTCATGCAACCTATACAAAATTTGACCATGTATTACGACATAAAGACCTCAAAATTAAATGCAGAAAGGCAGAAATAATAATGCATTCTTTTTGGATCACGATGCAATAAAAACTACATTCAACAAAAAGCTAGGAGTACATAAACCAAACAGTAACTTGAAACCAAATAATCTCATCCTAAAGAATGAAGGGGTGAAACAGCAAGTCATAGATACAATTAATAATTTTACCAAAGAGAATGACAACAATAAGACATTATACCAAAATTTGTGGGATGCAGCCAAATTGGTAACAAGGGGAAATTTTATAGTGCTAGAGGCTTACTTGAATAAAATAGAGAAAGAGAAGATCAATGAATTGGGCTTGCAACTTAAAAAGCTAGAAAAAGAGTAAATTAAAACCCCTCAATTAAATATTAAACTTGAAATTCTAAAATTAAAAGGTGAAATTAGTAAAATTGAAAGTAAAAAAAAAACTATTGAATTAATAAATAAAACTGAGTTGGTTTTATGGAAAAACCAACAAAATAGATGAATATCTGATAAATTTGATTACAAAAAGGAAAGAGGAAAATCAAATTGTTAGTCGAAAATGAAAAGGGAGAACTTTTCAACAATGAAGAGGAAATTAGAACAATAATTAGGAGTTAATTTGCTCAACTTTATGCCAATAAATTTGAAAACCTAAGTGAAATACATGACTACCTTCAAAAATATAGGTTTGCCAGATTAACAGAGGAGGAAGTCAAAGGTTCTGATAAAGGCCTCATTTTCAAAATATATACAGAATAGATTCTAATTTATAAAAAATCAAGCCATTTTCCAATTCATGAATGGTGAGAATATATGAACAGACAATTTTCAGATGAAGAAATTGAAACTATTTCTAGCCATATGAAAAGATGCTCAAAATCATTATCAATCAAAGAAATGCAAATTCAGACAACTCTTGAGATACCACTACACATCTCTCAGATTGGCTAAGACAACAGGAAAAGATAATGCTGAATGTTTGACGGGATGTGGGAAAACTGGGATATTGATACTTTATTGGTGGAATTGTGAATGTATCCAACCATTCTGGAGAGCAATTTGTAACTATGCTCAAAAAAGTTTAAAATGTTACCCTTTGACCAAAATTTACTACGGGCTTATTCCGGATATTAAAAAGGGAAAGGAACCTAACATGCAGAAATGTTTGTAGCCCTTTTGTAGACTAAAACTAGAAATTGAATGGATGCCCATCAAATGGAGAATGGTGAATAAATTGTGGTATATGAATGTTATGGAATATTATTGTTCTAAACCAAAACCACAGGTGATTTCAGAAAAACCTGAAGAGACTTCATGAACCCTACTTAGGAAATGAACGGGACAGGAGATTTATATCCTTCAACAAATACTATATGATGATCAATTCTGAATTTGGCTGTCTTTAAAATAAGATGAACCAAATGTTCCAATTGTTGAGTAAAATAAACCATCACAGAAAAATAAGTCTGGGAAATAAAAACCCTTTAAAACCCCGGGTTTTCCAGTTTTGGGGATAAGAATTCACTGTTTGACAAAAATTGCTGGGAAAATTGGAAACTAGTATGGCAGAAACTAGGCATTGACCCACCCTTAACACCGTACTCCAAGATAAGTTCAAAATGGTTCGACCAGGCTAAAAATGAGATTATAAAAAATCGAGGAACACAGGATGGTTTACCTAGACCTGGGGAAGAGGGGAAGGAATTTATGACCCAAAAAGAACTAGAGGTCAATTGTTATCACAAAATAGAAAAAAATTGATTATATCAAATTGAAAAGTTTTTGCCGGATATGAAAGAAACTAGATGGGAAATTGAAACTATTTCTAGTCTATGAAAAGATGCTCCAAGTCAATTAATCAAAAAATGCAAATTAAGACAACCTAAGATTTTCCCCTGTCAGAAAAGTGACGGAAAAAAATAGATTTTGGAGGGAGGGGAAAATGGGAATTGATTCAGGGGGTTTGGAACGAACCAACCATTTGAAGAGTTTGAATATGCTAAAAAGTTTCAAAGGCATACCCTTTGATCCAGCAGGTTACATTGGGTTATATCCCAAAGAGAAAAAGAAGGGGGGACCTGTTTGGCCGAATGTTTTAGCCCTTTTTTAGTGGGAACTGGAAATGAATGGAACAGTTGGGAATTTGAAAAATTTGGGTTTAAAATTAGGAATATTACTGTTCTTGTGACCAAAGGATGATTTCCGAAAGGCCTGGGAATTAAAAGTGCTGGAGTGAAAATAAGACCAGGAGATTTAATCCTTCAACAAAAACTAGATGATGACCAGTTCGATGGACGGCCCCAGCAACAAGATCAACCAAATCATTTTAATGGAGCAGTAATGAACTGAACTAGTATACCCAGAAAAGAACTCTGGGAGATGACTAAAACCATTACATTGAATTCCCTTTAATTTTAACCGCATTTTTTTCCTTCCAAGTTTAATTGTACAATAATTCAGAGTCTATTTTTTTTGTAAAAATAATTTTTTATGTATACTTATTATGTATCTAATTATATTTTAATATTTCATCACTGGTCACCTCCATTTGGGAGGGGGGGTAAGAGGGAAAAATTGAAAAGGGTTTGGAAGAAGCTGTAAAGTTACCCATGTATATATCCTTAAATAAAGGCTATTAAATTAAAAAAAAAAAAGTTTTGTACAAACAAAACTAATGCAGAAAGATTAAAGGAAGAAATAATGGAAAACATTTTTATATTCAAGGGTTGATGAAGGCCTCATTTAAAATATATGAAATTGACTCTAAATTATAAGAAATCAAGTTTCTTCAAGATAAATGGTCAAAGGATATGAAAGACAATTTTGATAAAAATTGAAACTATTTCTAGCCATATGAAAAGATGCTCCGAGTCATTATTAATCAGAGAAATGCAAATTAAGACAACTCTGAGATACCACTACACACCTGTCAGATTGACTAGAATGACAGGGAAAGATAATGCAGAATGTTGGAGGGGATGTAGGAAAACAGTGCCACTAATACATTGAATACATCCAGCCATTCTATGCTCAAAAAGTTATCAAACTGTGCATAACCTTTGATCCAGCAATGTTTCTACTGGACTTATATTCCAAAGAAATCTTTAAAAAGGGAAAGGGACCTATATGTGCATGAATGTTTGTGGTAGAACTCTTTGTAGTAGCCAGAAACTGGAAACTGAGTAGATGCCCATCAACTGGAGAATGGCTGAATAAATTGTGGTATATGAATATTATGGAATATTATTGTTCGGTAAGGAATGACCAGCAAGAGGATTTCAGAAAGTCCTGGAGAGACTTACACTGTGAGCAAAGATCAAGACAACTTTTCATTTGGTAGCAGTCTCAGCCTGCAGTTGTTCAATTAGTTGATCAGCTGTGATAAAGCAGTATGAATTGAATTTATAAAGTAAACTAAATAAAAAGCCTAGCTAACTTGCTGGTGCCAGAACAGGAAGGTGAAAGTGAACTATGAATTAGAATGGAGGTCAGTGGAAATCCATTTTCACATTTCTCACGTCAGCTACATTTTTCTGATAAAAGTCCCTCCACCCCCACCAACAGTAACCGATTTCTCCACTAAGGGCAAATCTTTCTTTAGGTATTTGAAGTTTCTAATTTGGTTTTTTGGCACTATGGGATTGTGATATGGAGTGAGATCTGATGTCTCAAAATCAACCCAGGTCTTTCCGTCTCAGGGCAGTAGTTGGGTACCCATTTCTTCATATAGAGCAATCTAAGAGAAATACATACATATATATATATATATATATATATATATATATATATATATATATATATGATCATGACTCTCACTTGCAACACTGGCACCCTCCCTTTCCTTGACTGCCCACTGTGGGTGAAGAAGGTGGCTGATTGTTGCTGGGGGATTCATTTTCCGTGGCTGTGGCCCAGAGCTGCCTGGCATGGTTGTGAAGCTACAAGAAGTGATTGCAGAGATGACCTCAGCCCCACCCCTTGTTATCAGTTTTTAAAATCTTTTTTTTTTTTTTTTTATTTAATAGCCTTTTATTTACAGGATATATACATAGGTAACTTTACAGCATTAACAATTGCCAAACCTCTTGTTCATTTTCACCTCTTACCCCCACCCTCCCTAAATGTCTAGGATGACCAGTAGATGTTAAAATATATTAAAATATAACTTAGATACACAATAAGTATACATGACCAAAACATTATTTTGCTGTACAAAAGAATCAGACACTGAATTATTGTACAATTACGTGGAAGGAATCAAAATGCAGTGGTGTGCATAACTATAGGGATTGGGAATTCAATGTAATGGTTTTAGTCATCTCCCAGAGTTCTTTTCTGGGTATACTAGTTCAGTTCATTACTGCTCCATTAGAAATGATTTGGTTGATCTTGTTGCTGAGGATGGCCTGATCCATCAGAACTGGTCATCATCTAGTATTGTTGTAAGTATATAATGATCTCCTGGTCCTGCTATTTCACTCAGCATCATTCGTGTAAGTCTCAGGCTCTGAAATCATCCTGTTGGTCATTTCTACAGAACAGTAATATTCCATAATTTTCATATACCAAATTATTCAGCCATTCTCCAACTGATGGACATCCATTCAGTTTCAGTTCTAGCCACTACAAAGGGCTGACAAACATTGCTGTGATCCACGTCCTTCTTATAATCTCTTTGGGATATAATCCCAGTAATGCACTTGGATCAAAGGGTATCAGTTTGATAACTTTTGAGCTAGATCCAAACTACTCTCAAAATGTTGGATTGTCCTGCTCACCAACAATGAATCAATGTCCCAGTTTTCCCACATCCTCAACAATCATCTATTTTCCTGTCATCTGAATCTGACAGGTGTGTAGTGGTATCTTAGAGTTGTCTTAATTTGCATTTCTGATTAATAATGACTTGGAGCATCTTTTCATATGACTAGAGATAGTTTCATTCTTCATCTGAGAATTGTCTGTTCATATCCTTTGACCATTTTTCAATTGAGAATGGCTTGATTTTTATAAATTAGAGTTAATTCTCTATATATTTTGGAAATGAGGCTTTATCAGAACCTTGACTGTAAAAATATTTTCCCAGTTTATTGCTTCCCTTCTAATCTGTCTGCATTGTTTTGTTTGTCAAAAACTTTTCAGTTTGGTATAATCGAAATTTTCTATTTTGTGATCAGTAATGATCTAGTTCTGCTTTGGTCATAAAGACTTCCCCTTCCACAGGTCTGAGAGGTAAACTATCCTATTTCCTCTAATTTATTAAATTTCATTCTTTATGCCTAGGTCATGAACCCATTTGACCTTATCTTGGTGTACGGTGTTAAGTATGGATCAATGCCTAGTTTCTGCCATATGTTTAATTTTCCAGCAATTTTTATCAAACAGTAGTTCTTATCCCAAAAGCTGGGATCTTTTGGTTTGTCAAAGACAGGTTGCTATTTGTTGACTGTTTATCCTTGAACCTAATCTATTCACTGATCACTAATCTATTCCTTAGCCAATACCAAATAGTTTTGGTAACTGCTGCTCTATAATATAATTTTAGATCTGGTACAGCTAAGCCACCATCATTTGATTTTTTTCATTAATTCCTTGAAATTCTTGACCTTTGTTTTTCCATATGAACTTTGTTGTTATTTTCTAGGTCATTAAAATAGATTTTGGAGTCTGATTGGTATAGGCTAAATAAATAGATTAGTTTAGGTATATGTCATCATTATTATATTTGCTCGTCCTATCCAGAGCATTTAATATTTTCAATTGGTTATATCAGACTAATTTGTGTGAAAAGTGGTCTGTAATTTTGCTCATAAGTTTCTGAATTTCCCTTGGCAGATAGATTCCTAAATATTTATATTATCAGTAGTTACTTTAAATGGAATTTCTCTTGTAACTCTGACTGTTGGATTTTGTTACTGATATTAAGAATGCTGATGACTTATGTGGGTTTATTTATAACAACAACTTTGCTAAAGTTGTGGATTATTTCTAATAACTTTTAGCAGAATCTCGGGTTCTCTAAGTATACCATCATGTCATCGGCAAAAGAGTGATATTGGCTTCCTCATTGCCTATTCTTTTCCTTAATCTTTTCTCAGCTCTTATTGCTATAGCTAGCATTTCTAATACATATTAAATAGTAACGGTGATAGTGGGCAACCTTGTTTCCTCCAGATCTTATTGGGAATGGTTGCAGTTGTCTCCATTACATATGATGCTTACTGATGGTTTAAATAGATGCTGTTGATTATTTTAGGAAAAGTCATTTATTCCTATACTCCAAGTGTTTTAATAGGAATGGATGTTGGATTTTATCAAATGCTTTTCTGCATCTATTGAGATGATCATATGGTTTTGTTAATTTGGTTATTAACATGGCAATTATATTGATAGTTTTCTAATATTGAACACCCTGCATTCCTGGTATAAATCTACTTGATCATGGTGTATTATCTTGGAGATGATTTTCTGTAGTCTTTTGCTAATATCTTATTTAAGATTTTAGCATCAATATTCATTAGGGAGATTGGTCTATAATTTTCTTTCTCTGTTTTCAGCCTACCTGGTTTGGTATCAGTACCATGTCTGTGTCATAGAAGATTTGGTAGGACTCCTTCATTCCCTATTTTATCAAATAATTATATAGCATTGGGGCCAATTGTTCTTTAAATGTTTGGTAAAATTCACTATAAATCCATCTGATCCTGGGATTTTTCTTAGGGAGTTGTTTAATTGCCTGTTCTATTTCTTTTTCTGAAATGGGACTATTCAAGCAATTACTTCTTCCTCTGTTAGTCTGGGAAGTCTGTATTTTTGGGGTAGTCATCCATTTCACTTGGTTATCAAATTTATTGGCATAAAGTTGAGCAAATAACTCCTTAGTATTTCTCTAATTTTCTTCATTGGTGGAAAGTTCTCCTTTTCATTTAAGACTACTAATTTCATTTCCTCCTCCTTTTCTAATCAGATTACAAAGGCTTCTATTTTATTGGCTTTTCATAGAACCAACTCTTAGTTTATTAATTAGTTCAATAGTTTTTTATTCAATATTTTAATTTCTCCTTTTAATTTTAAATTTCCAATTTAGTATTTGACTGGGGTTTTAATTTGGTCTTTTTTAGTTTTTTAGTTGCAAGCCAATTCATTAATCTTTTCTTTCTCTGTTTTATTCAAGTATGCCTCTAGGATATAAAATTCCTCTTATTACCAGCTTTGCTGCATCCCACAAATTTTGGTATGATGTCTCATCATTATCATTATCTTGAGTGAAATCATTAATTGTATCTATAATTTGTGCTTCACCAATCATTTTTTAAGATGAGATTGTTTAGTTTCAATTACTTTTTGGTCTATTTCCCCTAACTTTTTTGTTGAATGTAGTTTTATTGCATCATGATCTGAAAAGAAAGCATTTCTATTTCTTTCTTGCATTTAATTTTGAGGTCTTTATGTCCTAATATATGGTCAATTTTGAATAGGTTCCATGAACTGCTGAGAAGAAAGTATATTCCTTCTATCTCCATTCAATTTTCTCAAAGATCCAATATACCTAAATTTTCTAATATTCTATTTACTTCTTTAATTTCTTTTCTTATTTGTTTTCTGGTTTGATTTGTCTAATTCTGAGAGTGCGAGTTGAGATCTCCTATATTACAGTTTTGTTGTCTATTCTTCTTGCAACTCTCTTAACTTCTCCTTTAGGAAGTTGAGTGCCATACCACTTGGTGCATATATGTTTAATGATATTGCTTCGTTGTTTATGCTACCCTTTAGCAGGATGTAGTTACCTTCCTTATCTCTTTTAATTAGATCAATTTTTACTTTTGCTTGATCTGAGATAAGGATGGCTACCTCTTTTGACTTCACCTGAAGCATAATAGATTTTGCTCCAGCCTTTTACTTTTTACTCTATATCATCCCCTGCTTTAGATGTGTTTCTTGTAAACAACATGTGTAGGGTTCTGACTTTTGATCCAGTCTGCTATCTGCCTCCTCTTTATGGGGAGTTCATCCCATTACATTTACGGTTAGAATTACTACATCTGTATTTCCTGCCATCCTAATAACCCCAGATTGTGCTTTACTTATTCTTCCTCCCCCAACCCTCTTTCCCCTTTTAAACTTATGTTACCCCTCTTGTATCTGATACTTATCCTCTTTATAGTCCTCCTTCCCTTTGGTCTTTCCCCTTCCTTCCTTATTACTCTTTTCTTTCTTTTCCTCTCCCGTTTTTAATGAGGCGAGAGAGAATTTTCTCTAAAACAAATGTCAATTATTTTTTCTTTCAGTAACTCTGATGAGAGTACGATTCACACAATTTCCTCCCCCTCTCTAAATTCCCTCAGATATGATAAGTTTCCTTAGCCTCTTTGTGGGATGTGGTTTCCTCTTTTATCCTCCTTCCCACCTTATTCTGCCATCATCCTTTTCCATATCTACTTCCCTTTTTATGTTATATCAGTACAATCAAATTATACATGTATTCTTTTGTATATCCACAACAGAAATACAATTCTCAAGAGTTATTTTTACTTTTTCTGCATCTCTTGAGTTCTATTCTTGGAGATCAAATTTTTGTTTAGTTCTGGTTTTTCTTCAGAAACAAATGGAATTCATTTGTTTCATTAAATGTCCATCTTCTTCCCTGGAAGAAAATGCTCAGCTTAACTGGGTAGTTTATTCTTGGCTGCATCTCAAGTTCTTGTGCCTTTCGATATCATATTCCAGGCCTTCTTTCCTTTAATGTAGGCAGCCAGATCTTGGGTGATCCTTATTGTGGCACCTCGGTATTTAAATGGTTTTTTTGGCTGCTTGTAAAATTTTTCCTTAATCTTATAGTTCTGAAATTTTGCCACAATATTCCTTGGGTTTTATTTTAGGGTTTCTTTCAGAAGGTGTTCGATGAATTCTTTCAATGCCTATTTTACCTTCTAGTTCTATTACATCTGGGCAGTTCTCTTTGATGATTTCTTGTAAAATATTATCTAGGCTCTTTTTTTCATCATAGTTTTCAGAAAGTCCAATAATCCTCAGATTATCTCTCCTAGATCTATTTTCCAAGTCTGTCGTTTTTGTGAGTAGATAATTTGTGGTTTTTCCAGTTTGTCATTTTTGTTTTGCTTGACTGATTCTTGCTGTCTCAATGAATCATTAGTTTCAATTTGTTCAGTTCTAATTTTAAAGAATTATTTTCTTCAATAGCTTTTTACTTCTTTCTGTATATGTCCAATTGAGTTTTAATGTATTGTTTTGGTCTGTGGAATTTTTTCCATTTCACTATTTTTTTTTTAGTGAATTATTTTCTTTTCAATTCAGATCCTACTTTCTTGCGTGTTCTTTGTCTTTTCAATTACGGATCCTACTTTCTTGCAGAGTTCTTTGTCTTTTCCAATTCACAAATCTCTTTCTAGTGAATTCTTATTTTTCCAATTCACAATCTTACTTTCCTGAGATTTTTTACTTTTTCCAATTCGTATTTCAGGAAGTTGTTGCTCTCTTGTAAGGCTTCTCTTTCCTTTCCCCATTTATCTTCTAACTCTCTTTGAGACTTTTAATGGTCTCTTCTATGAGAGTATTATGTAAGGAGGACAGTCTGATGCATTTTGCTGTTTGAGGTCTCTTCAGGTTTGCTGACCTGCTCTTTTTCTGCATAGAAGCTGTCGATTGTTCTTTTCATCTTTTTATTCATGTTTGAGAAAGCCTTTAGGGTAGGTCTCCTAGGCAAGTTGGTTACAGCTTCCTCTGCAGAGCAGGGAAAGATGTAAACCGATTTCTGGCTCTGAGGTATGGGAGTGCTCTGGGTGAGAGTTTTCCCTTCCCCCAACAGGAAGTGGATTCAGCACTGGCCGAGCTATTAAACTGCTTAGTAGGGCTGAGTGGATTATCGATTGCCCTGGGCTAGAGACTAAGTGGTGAAAGTGTCATCACCCCAGGCTGGAGCCTCTTTTGGGACTGTTAGTATTAGCAGCTGACTGCAGAATGCAGACCTCCGCAAACTCTGCCCCAGTGTCTCTGCCTGATGCAAATCGGCCCTGGAAAGCTCTATGGCCCCAAGCCGAGCTCCCCACTGCGCAGATTGGAGGCTGACCCGGGCTGCGTCCTCCTGCCGTGCAGGATACAACTGCCCTAGGAGAAGCCCCGTACTGAGGTTGGGGCTGTGCGCTTGTGCTGAGATCTTGCCTTCACCTCGGTTTGAGACTCTCCTCGAGACCTAATTTCTCTCCCCTTCTCGCCGATCTCCCCTGGCCCCGGAACCAACCTTTTTTGGTGAGACTGCAGATTTTCTTCGGCCGGTGAGTTGTTCTACTTCTTATCTTTACGAATTGTAGCAGTCAAGACTATTTTTGAGGCTCGATATAATATTGATAAAGAGGGTAAGAGAAGAGCTTAGAAAGTCGCGTGTGACTTCTCCGCCATCTTGGCTCCGCCCCTTTAAAATCTTTTAAAAATACTTTCTTTATAAGAAGGGAAAGAGACCTGTAAGTGCAAAAATGTTTGTGGCAACCCTCTTTGTAGTGGCCAGAAACTGGAAACTGAGTGGATGCCCATCAATTGGAAAATGGCTGAATAAATTGTGGTATATGAATGTTATGGAATATCATTGTTCTATGACCAGCAGGATGATTTCAGAAAGGCCTGGAAAGACATGAACTAAAGATGAGTGAAATGAGCAGGACCAGGAGATCATTATACACTTCAACAACAATACTATATGATGATCAATTCCAATGGACGTGGCTTTCTTCAACAATAAGATGAACAAAATCAGTTGCATTTGTTCAATAATGAATAGAACCAGCTACACCCAGCTAAAGAACTCTGGGAAATGAGTGTGAACCACTACATGGAATTTCTAATCCCTCTGTTTTTGTTCTCTTGCATTTTTTATTTCCTCCACAGGTTAAATGTACATTATTTCAAAGTCTGATTCTTCTTGTGCAGCAAAATAACTTTATGGATATGTATACATAAATTGTACTTAATATATACTTTAACATATTTAACATGTATTGGTCTACCTGCCATCTGAGGGAGGGGGTGGGGGGAAGGAGGGGAAAAATTGGAACAAAAGGTTTTGCAATTGTCAATGCTGAAAAATTACCCATGCATATAATGCACGTAAATTGTAAATAAAATTTATTGCAAATAAATTTTACAATAATTGTAAATAGCTATTTGTAATTATTGTAAATAATTAGTAAATAATTGTAAATATTGTAAATATTTGTATTTTTGTAAATAAAAAGCTATAAAATACTTTATAAATGTATTTAGTTATGTTTTAACTATAAAGTTCACACTACAAAATTATTTTCTACTATTTACATAGAAATATAATATTGCCTCCATCCCCTTTTGTAATAAATAATTGTTTTACATGGTAATTGGAAAGTGTGACAACTCAATCACCTACTCTCTTGAACAAGAAAACTTCCTGTTCCCCAGATCTGATCAAGAGACTCCTAAACTGAAGGCACACATTCTTATATGTAATTTAAAGCTCTTTATGCTTTGATTTCAAACTACTATATTTGAATGTTTGACTTTGCTGCCATTCATTAGGTCTACATTCCAGAAAAGATGGACTAATCATTATTCCCCAATCCTACCAACCTATTCATGTCTTTGCATTTTGTCATTTATATTATGTTTAATTCCTAAAATACAATTCATCGATATCGATGAATTGTATTTTAGAAATTCCTTTAGAGCCCATCTTAATCACCTGTCCCAAATAACTTTTAATTTTATCTTATTACTTCACTTTTTTCATAAGATACTTTGATTATAGGTCAAGAGCTAAAAATATCCCCAGAAGTCATCCACTCTTTAATTTAATTGATCAGGAAACAGTTACAAAGAGCCTTGTCCAGTGTTATAAAAGTAATATGTATCAAAGGATGGATTTCATCCACCCTTTCTGATTCCAGGAATAGTGCTGTTTTCACTCTACTCAACAGTGAAGGGCCAATTTTAAGCAAAGTAATGTGATACTTTGGAGGTATCTAAAGATGAATATATACCTTTCTTTTCTAGGAGGTTCACATCACAATTTCACAGGAAAATCAGCAGAGAGATTGGCAGGGATAGGCAAATTAGAAAATAATCTGCATAGAGATGATTCATTAGAAATGGATTTGATGAATTCCCTTTTTAATGTCCATTAAGGTTATTCACTTCAATTTATCATGCAAATATTTTGTTTCTCCCATTAATCTGTGAGATGGCTCAGCAAGGTAGGGAGGAAGAAACAGAAGGCGGAAGGGAGAGAAATAGAGAGGAAGGAAAGGAAGGAAGGAATGAAAGTTAAAATTTTTCAATTTCAATATGAAAAAATTGAAACCTAAAAAGATGAAAAGGAGTGGTCAAAATCATAGAAACCATGACCAATACAGTAGAATTTGAAACTAGACCCTCCCATTTTAAATTCAATCTTCTTTATATAACAAAACATTGCCGCTCTCTAACATATATGGATAAATCATAAATATATAGAAAGAAAAATGAACAAAGCCTAGGTAAAATTATTATTTTGTTTTTCTAAATTTGATTTTCCAATACATAAATGTACAATATGCCATGTGTCACTAAGTTTTCAAAGGAATATGAAATATTTGGAACTCTTATTAGACATCATTTTACCATGCACTATTACTATTACACTTTTACTATTTTATTTCTGCCTATGCAATACATCAGTGACCAGTTATCATTATTCCAAGCTCTTAATTAATAACCCTCTTCCTTATGATCTTTATCCTCCTTCTATCCATTTCTTGTTCAATATAGGCTTGTTCTCAATTTCTGAAATCTCCCAGTCATTATGATGAAGTTGCCACTTCATAAACCCTTCTTCTGTAACCAAATCTTGGTGTTTCAAATTCTGGAGTAGCTGGTTTATCTGCTGTGGATGGATGAAAGTGTGAAATGAATGTCTCTTTAGGATGAATTTAAATTCAATCTTCAGCATGAAATGTGAAGGATATAATTATCAGAGAAAAATAACAGATAAGTAGAAATCCCCCTTTAAGGAATTCAATAATATTTTGTCATCAGACTATATCAAGCATAATCCTGAATAAAATATAGTGGAAAAAGTAATTTCTGAATACATTTTGAAACTTAAAACATCCTTTAACTAGAAAAAATAATAATCCAATAGTCCCATGAAAAGAAAATTCTACATGAACAATCTCAACATGTAAAGTTGACAAGTATCTTTTTTTTTTTTAACTTTGAAACCGTAATGGATTAGTGATAGCAATATTTATTTTTATCTAGGACATTAAGTAGTGAGAGTGTCTCTGAAGAGATATATCAAAAGAATGTAAAGATTAACAAAATTCAAGAGTGAGAAAGGCTATCTTCAAATTTTAACAAAAACCCTTCTTACCTGATTAACCCTAGAAAATTAACAATGCACAATGAATGCATACAGGAAATCATATTTCATTTAGTTTTCTTTACTACCATGATCTTTATTTGTAAATTAAAGAAACTGATAAAGCACAGTTTATTTTACAAAGAAGAATTTATTTTTTATTTTTTGTTTCAATACAGTTAAAAGCATTTCCAAATCATTGTATCAAATCAAGACATAAAAACTGCTAATGTGGGCTTTAACTTGAAATAGAAAAGCCATTTGTTAGTTTTAACGATTTTGCTTTCATTTTGCTATTTTAGCCCTATTGTTTACCAAATTCTGATTAATTAGCCATTTTCCTAGTAATTTCAAAATATATTTTATTTCTTTTTAATTTTTTACTTTCCTTAGTTACATATAGAAATATTTTTAGGGAGTTAGACCAGTTATACATGCACATTCTTTTTATTTCTTTTTTAATTTTTAATTTCAAAAATATGTTCCTTTATGAATCATGGTAGGGTAGAAAAACCAAAAAAAAAAAAAAGGGAAAGAGAAAAAAAAAAAAGAAGAAAAAAATGAATTTAGCATGCACTGATTTACATTCAGTCTCCATAGTTCTCTTTCTCCATTTAGATATTTTTCATCCAAAGTTTTTTGGGGTTTGCCTTGGATCACTGAACTGTAGACAAGAAGTACGTCCATGAAGTTGATAATCACACATTCTTGTTGTTGCCATGTACAATGTTTTCCTAGTTCTGCTTGTTTTGTTCAGCATTAATTCATGTAAATCTTTCCAGGCCTTTCTAAAATCAGGCTGTCTACAATTGTTATAGAGTAATAGTATGCTTTTACTTTTGTATATTATAACTTATTCAGCCATTCCCCAATTGATGGGAATCTGCTCATTTTCCAATCCTTTGCTACCACATAAAAAGACTTGCTACAAACATATTTAATATGTAGGTCCTTTCCCCTCGATTATGATTTCTTTGAGTTACAGACCCAGTAGTGGCATTGCTAAATCAAAGGGTATGAACAGTTTGGGCATAATCCTCAATTGATCTCCACAATGACTGGATCATTTCAAAACTCCAGAAACAATGCTTTAATGTCCCAGTTTTCCTACATCTTCTTCAACATTTATCAATATCTTTTCCTGTCATCTTATTCAATCTGAGAGGTGTGAAGTGGTACCTCAGAGGTCTCTTAATTTGTATTTCTCTAGCATTTTTCATATGACTATAAATGGCTTTAATTTCTTTGTCTGAAAATTGTTTGCATCCTTTGACCATTTATCAATTGGGGAATCAAAACATGTTTTCAAAAATATTCATTCTATTTTCTATTTAATATCATTTTGGGAACCCCAATACAAATCAACATATATTTATTGTGTCCACTTTAAGTAGATTGTTATGTTATGTAGTTTAATAAAATAAATAAACATATAGAGTTTGGAAAGGCATAATACCTGTCTTCATGAAGATTAGTAGGAAAGAATATAATAATTGCATATAATTATATTGCAAAGTAATATATGAGAAAGTCATAAAAGAAATTCAAAATAGTTTTATGTGAAATTCAAGGGAGAAAACATCTTTATTCACTGAGAAAAGAAAAAATTTCATGAAATATGGGATTAAGTGATCTGAGAATTGTCAGCAAAAAGATGTTTTTGAATCTTTGAATGCTAATGAGATCATCCATTATAAATGCACATAAATTGTATGGGGGTAAATGAGAAAGCCCAGGATAGGGACATAAAAGTGCACTCAGGGTTTCTAGCTGTGACTAGGTTAAAGTATAGCAAAGAAGACTGAAAAGTGGTAGGTAGTCCAATAGGTATGAGAAGATTTAAGAAATGAAAGTGTCATCAAAATTAGAAACAAGAGAATATCAAGAAGAAGATTATGAGCTTTTCTGCAAAAAGCAGCACAGAGGTTAAGAAAGATATGAATTATTTTTAAAAGATCATTAGATTTGACAATTATAAGATTAAAGGAAATTTATAGAAAGCAAATTTTTGAATGATGAAACTTAAAAGAACAGAGAAAAATGAAAGAAAATGGAAGCATTGACTATAAATAGCCTTCTGAAGAGTTTAATCACTAACAGGAGGTGAAATCGAGTGACTGACAATAAGGATAGTTGGAACAAAGAAAAGATTTTTCATGTTGGTAGAGACATTGCCATATTTGTGGGCAAATAACAGTAAGAGATTGAAGATAAGTGAGAGAGTGGAGGTGATAGCTGGAAATATGAATGAAATCACTTTCCAGCGCAAAATAAATTATAAAACTTCAAGAAAGGTGAGTCTCATGGGGGTGAACTGGGTGTTCAGCCCATTTCAGACAGAGTCTAGGAAAGACAATGAGAGGTTTTTAATCACAGAAAATCAGCAACTGAGATGATCTGTCCTAGTTTAATAGCAGAGGACACCAGTGGGGCAGCCTCCAATCACAGCTCTGAAGGCAAGTTTTTTTGGAAACTAGACTGTTTTCTGAAAAGAGCAGGGAAATCTATCCCCTGCAAACACAAGGGACTTCTCTGTTAAAAAGCCATGGCTAAGAGTTACATGGGAAGCTTGGGATAGCATCCCCTTTTCCCTAGGAGCACAGCTCAACCAAAAAAGTCACAAAAGAGGAAATACAAAAAGAAATGGAAAGAAAAATAACATTGATCACAGAAACCTAGTATGGTAATAGGGAAGACTAAAACACCAATTAAGATGAGAACAACATTTCCACAAAGAAAATCTCAAAGAGTGATATAAATTGGTATCAAACCCAAAGAAGCTTCTTGGAAGTGTTCATAAAATACTTTAAAAGGTAAATAAGAGAAGGAGAAGAAAAAATTAAAAAAAGAAAAGAGTTTGCAAGAGAGAAATAACAACTTGTAAAAGGAAGGCAATTCCTTAAAAAATAAAATTGGCCAAGTGAAAAAAATCCATTGAAGAAAACACCTTTAACAGTTGAATTAATCAAATGGGAAAAGAGAGACAAAAGCCAACTGAAGAAAATAACATATTAAAAATGGGACAAATGGAAGCTAATAACATTAAGAGGCAGCAAGAATCAGTCAAACAAATAAAAAAGAATTAAAAAATGGGGACGAAAAGTAAAATATCTCATTGGAAAAACAGCTGATCTACAAAAAAGATCAAGGAGAAACAATTTAAAAATCAGTGGCCATGATCAAAAAAGAGTCTAGATAGCATTCTTCAAGAGATCATCAAGGAAAACTGTCCTGAGATACTAGTAGCAGAGGAGGGAAGAGTTATTGAAAGAATCCATCAATTCCCTCCAGAAGGAGATCCCACAATGAAAACTGTAATACCCAGACTAACTTTCTGGAGTATCTCTGGATGAGCCTTAGTCTTAGGTGGAGAAGTGATGAAGGTAGGAGAGCCACCACAAGAATGGTCAAGGATGGAGTCTGGAATCTGGGTCTGAGATTGAGCTTGAGCACACAAACTTAAGAATAAGAATAATCAATAATCAAATAATCAATATAATCAAATAATCAATAGCACCTATTTAAACCATCAGTAAGCATCATATGTAATGGGGACAGACTGCAACCATTCTCAGTAAGATCAGGAGTGAAACAAGATTGCCCACTATCACTGTTACTATTTAATATTGTATTAGAAATGCTAGCTTTGGCAATAAGAGTTGAGAAAGAGATTAAAGGAATAAGAATAGGCAATGACGAAACCAAATTATCACTCTTTGCTGATGATATGATGGTATATTTAGAGAACCTAAGAGATTCTACTAAAAAGTTATTAGAAATAATGCACACCTTTATCAAAGTTGCAGGATACAAAATAAACCCACATAAGTTATCAGCATTCTTATATATCATTAACAAAACCCAACAGTTTGAGTTACAAAGATAAATTCCATTTTAAGTAACTACTGATTGTATAAAATATGTTGGAATCTATCTGACAAGGGAAAATCAGAAACTTTATGAGCAAAACTACAAAACACTTTCCACACAAATTAAGTTTGATCTAACCAACTGGAAAATTATTAAATGCTCTTGGATTGGGCAAGCAAATATAATAAAGATGAGAATACTACCTAAACTAATCTATTTATTTAGCATTATACCAATCAGACTCCCAAAAAACTATTTTGATTACTTAGAAAAAATAACAACAAAGTTCATATGGAAAAACAAAAGATCAAGAATTTCAAGAGAATTAATGAAAAAAAAAATCAAATGAAGGTGGCCTAGCTGTACCAGATCTAAAATTATATTATAAAGCAGCGGTTACTAAAACCATCTGTTATTGCTAAGAAATAGACTACTTGATCAATGGAATAGGTTAGATTCAAATGACAAAACAGCCAATAACTTTACTAATCTAGTGTTTGACAAACCGAAAGACTTTTAGGATAAGAATGCATTATTTGACAAAAATTGCTGGGGAAATTGGAAATTAGGATGGTAGAAACTAGGCATTGACCCATACTTAACACCATACACCAAGATAAGGTCAAAATGGATTCATGACCTAGGCATAAAGAATGAGATTATAAATAAATTGGAAGAGCATAATATAGTTTACCTCTCAGACCTGTGGAAGAAAAAGGAATTTATGACCAAAGAAGAACTAGAGATCACTATTGACTACAAAATAGAAAATTTTTATTATATCAAATTGAAAGGTTATTGTACAAACAAAACTAATGCAGACAAGATTAGAAGGGAAACAATAAACTGGGAAAACATTTTTATGGTCAAAGGTTCTGATAAAGGTCTCATTTCCAAAATATATAGAGAATTGATTCTAAATTATAAGAAATCAAGCCATTCTCCAATTCATAAATGGTCAAAGGATATGAACAGAAAATTCTCAGATGAAGAAATTGAAACTATTTCTAGCCATAAGAAAATATGCTCCAAATCATTATTAATCAGAGAAATGCAAATTAAGACAACTCTAAGATACACGCCTGTCCGATTGGCTAGAATGACAGGGAAAAATAATGCAGAATGTTGGAAGGGATGTGGGAAAACAGGGACACTAATACATTGTTGGTGGAACTGTGAATACATCCAACCATTCTGGAGAGCAATTTGGAACTATGCTCAAAAAGTTATCAAACTGTGCATACCCTTTGATCCAGCAGTGTTACTACTGGGATTATATCCCAAAGAGATTATAAAGAAGGGAAAGAGACCTGTATGTGCACGAATGTTTGTGGCAGCCCTCTTTGTAGTGGCTAGAAACTGGAAACTGAGTGGATGTTCATCAGTTGGAAAATGGCTGAATAAATTGTGGTATATGAATATTATGGAATATTATTGTTCTGTAAGAAATGACCAACATGATGATTTCAGAAAGGCATGGAGAGACTTACACGAACTGATGCTGAGTGAAACAAGCAGGGCCAAGAGATCATTATATACTTCAACAACAATACTATATGATGACCATTTCTGATGGACTTGGCCATCCTCAGCAATGAGATCAACCAAATCATTTCCAATGGAGCAATAATGAACTGAATGAAGAGATCCATTCTACAGTCTGGCTCCCGTATCACAACAGATTTTGATGACTGCTGCGTTATAATTAGTTTTAGGTCTGGTACAGGTAAGTCACCTTCATTTGCATTTTCTCTATTAATTCTCTTGACATTCTGGACCTTTTGTTCTTCCAGATGAACTTAGTTATTATTTTCTCTAGCTCCGTAAAATAATTTCTTGGGAGTCTGTGGCACTGGATTGGTAGATTGGTATGGCACTGGATATGTAGATTAATTTAGGCATAATTGTCATTTTTATTGTATTAGCTCCATGTACTTATGGGCAATTGATGTTCTTCCAATTGATTAGATTTGCATTTATTTGTGTGGAAATTGTTTTGTAATAACGTTCAATTCTGATGGAATTCTGACTTTTTCTTTGGTAGGTAACCAACTTTTTATATTATTTAGATTAATTTCAGATAGAATTTCTCTTCGTTTATCTAGCTGACAGACTTTGTTAGTAACATAGAAATGCTGGTGATTTCTCTGAATTCATTTTGTATCATGAAACTTTGGTAAAGTTGTAAATTCTTTCTAGAAGTTATATATATATATATATATATATATATATATATAATAGTATATAATAACATCTACAAAGAGTAGTAATTTGATTTCCTCATTATCTACTCTAATTCCTTTAATTTCCTTTTCTTCTCTTATTGCTAATCCTAGCATTTCTGATACAATATTGAATAGTAAAGGTGATAGTGGTCAACCTCCTTTCATCCTTGTTCTTATTGTGAATGTTTCTAGGTTATCCCCATTACTTATGATGCTTCCTGTTGGTTTTAAATAGATGCCACTGATCATTTTAAGGAAAACTAAATTTATTCCTATGCTGCCTAGTGTTTCATAGGAAAGGGTGCTGGATTTTTTCAAATGTTTTTTTTGCATCTATTTACATGATCATATGATTTTTGTTAGTTGGGTTATAGATGTAGTCAATTATATTAATAGTTTTCTTAACAATGGATCAGCCCCACACTCCTGGTATAAATCATACTAGATCTCATTTTATGCTGGTATTTGAATAACTATTTCACCCTCAGGTTCTAGCACATCTAGCACAATCCTTGATAATTTATTGAAAGATATTGTGTAGGCACTTTTTGCATTATGCTTTTCAAATAGTCCAATAATTCTTACACTGTCTTTCCTAGATCTATTTTCCAGGTGAATTGCTTTTTCATTTTTATTTTTTTGTTGTGTTTGACTGACTCTTCTTGTGTTATCAAGTCATTCACTTCCATTTGTTCATTTCTAATTTTTAGTGAATTATTTCTTCAGTTAGCTTTTATCTCGTTTTTTCATTTGGCCAATTGAACTTTTAAATTAGGTACTTTGTTTATTGGGTTTTTATCCATTTCACAAATTTTGTTTTTCAAGGAGTTGTTTTCTTTTTCCATTTCAGCAAATCTATTTTAAGGAGTTATATTTCTTTTCCCTTTTGTTATATCTATTTTAAGGAATTTTCTTCAGATAATTTTTGTTTCCTTTTCCAAACTCTCTTGCAAAAGTCATATTTTAATGAACAATTTTTCTTCTAATTCTTTTAAAATCCTTTTTGAATTCTTCTAAGAGAGCCTTGTGAGAGGAGACCAGTTTATATCATTCTTTGAGAGTTCATCTGGAGATTTTTTTTGTCTCTAGTGTCCTTAGGGTTTGAGGTCTGTTCTTCCTTGACTCAATAAATGCTATATATGGTCAGAGCTCTTTTTGCTTTCTTTACTTATTTTTTAATGTTGAGGTTTGCTCTTAGAGCAAAGGGTAGATTGCCACAAGGTTGCTTAACAGATGATAGCAGCTTCATGCTGCCCTTGGGCCAATGCTATTGCCTTCCTTTCTGTGCTGGTTGGGATTTTTATGGCCAAGTCTCACATTAGGTTGATGTGCAAGGGCTCACTATTTGCCATCTGTAGTTGTGTTGGATATCTCAAAGCTAGTCTGCTGATCCACTGCTTTCTGAATCAGGAAAGAATAACAAACACTGCTATATTTTGGCTAAGAACCCCCTCAGTAGGTTTCGCCCAATTCAAGAAGGCCACTGTATTCTGGGTCCCTGCCCTGAACCCATGCTTGTATCACCTTGAATTAGACCTTGTTTAAAGTTCTTTCAAAATATCTTCTGCTGGGTCTGTGGAGAAGGAAGGAATTTATGGTCAAAGAAGTACTAGAGTACATTATAAAATGCAAAATGGATAGTTTTGATTATACAAAGTTAAAAAGTTTTTTTAAATTATTTTATTTTATTTTATTTTTTTACAAACAATACCAATGCAAACAAGATTATAAAGGAAGCAGTAAATTTGGGGGAAAATTACATCCAAGGGTTCAGATAAAAGCCTCATTTCCAAAATATGTAGAGACTTGCCTCAATTTTATAAGAATAGAAGCTATTCTCCAATTTATAAATGATCAAAAGATATGAAGACTATTCTCAGATGAATAAATTAAAACTTATTTCTAGCTATATGAAAAGTGCTTTAAATCACTATTGATTAGAGAAATGTAAATTAATACAACTTTGAGGTACCACCACACACCTCTAAGACTGGCTAAGATGGCAGGAAAAGATAATGAGAATGTAGGAAGGGATGTGGGAAAACTGAGTCACTAATACAATTTTGGTGGAGTTGTAAACTGATCCAACAATTCTGGAGAGGAATTTGGAACTATGCCTAAAGGGCTATCAAACTGTGCTTATCCTTTGATCCATCAGTGGGCTTGATACAAGCTCTAGGCTTGTATCCTAAAGAGAACCTAAAAGAGGGGAAAATGTGCAAAAATTTGGCAAATTTGGCAGCCCTTTTTGTAGTAGCAAAAAATTGAAAACTGAGTGGATGCCCATCTATTTGAGAAAGGCTAATAAGTTATAAGTTATATAAATGTTATGGAATATCATTGTTCTGTAAGAAATGATTAGCAGGATGATTTCAGAAATTCCTGGGGCTACTTATAAGAACTGATGCTAAGTGAAATGAGCAGAACCAGGATCATTATATGCAGCAACAGCAAGATTATATGATGAGCAATTCTGATGGACATAACTTTTATCAACGAGAGATGATACAGGCCAGTTCCAACTGTCTTGTGATAGAGAGAGCCATTTGCACCCAGACAGAGGATTGTAGGGCCTGAGTATGAATCACAACATAGTATTTTCACATAGCATTTTGTTTTCTTTACCATTTTTTCCCCATTTGATCTGATTTTTGTTGTGCAGAATAACAATTGTGGAAATATGTATAGAAAAGTTGCCCATGTTTAACATACATTCAATTACTTGTTGTCTGGTGGAGGGGATGAGGAGAAGGAAGGGAGAAGACAATTTGAAACACAAAGTTTCCAAGAATGAATGTTGCAAAATATCTATGCATATGTTTTGAAAATAAAAAGCTGTAAAAATATCTTTGGCTGCAAATTTGTTTCACACTAAATATTTGTGAGTTCTGTCTGTTCAAAACCAGTTCAGAGAGATACATACCCTTTTTTGTTTTTTAAAAGAAACTCATTTTCAGTTTTTTAGTGAGTGAGTAAAAGCACTCTTTTCTGCTCTGGAACTGTGATGAAGTTTCTTGTATCACTGAACCCACAAGTTCTGGTATTCCAATATTCTTCTTTGCCTCAGGATTGCCTCACAGAACTGTAATCTGTGTCAAAGTATGGGCAAAGTAGACGAGTCCTATTACTACTGCTGGCAAAGAGGCCCTTGTAATCTCCATTTGGCCAGTTATTTGGCACCACTCTCCTTTCTCTCTCTGGATCAAGAGCTCTGGAAGCAGTCAATGCTGATGCTGATTTTTCAGTCTTTCCCAGAGCCTTCTGCTTGTTTGCTAGGTCCCTGGTCTGTGTTGGGACAACGTGCTCTGAACTGTTTTCTCAGTCTGGTGAAAGAGACCTTGTCTATTGAGCTTTTAAGTTGTCATTGGCTGAAAAATTATTTACTCCATACTTTTGTGGGTTTTGCCATTCTAAAATTTGTTTTAAAATATTATTTAAAGGTCTTTGAAGAGTGGAAGGCAAACTCAGCCAACTCCTCTTTTCTCCATTATCTTGATGTTTTTCTTTGTTATTTCTTATTTAACTTGTATGTAGCTGATTTATACAACTTTTTGTTATCTTCCACATTAGGTTGTTAGCTCCTTTTAATATTGATTATTTTTTCTTCTTTGTATCCCTATGCTTTTTCTTCAGCAATTAACACTGCATTTGGCTTATATTAAATACTTAATAAATGTTGGTTGAGTGTCTGTTTACTACAATTAGTTTTCTCTAGTCAGTTCTCTGGTCAAAACTAGAACTAATAATTTTAGTGCCTGGGGCAGGCAAGAACTTTGATATGTTCACTCAAATCAGTTCCTGACATGAACATAATATGAGAAATAACTAAGATAAATTCATCTGTGCAGCAGAAGAAATTAGTTATAATATTTTCCATGCTGCTGAAGATAAGCACAAGTTTAATTTTTGTCTTATAAAAGTTGGCAGCTCCTCTGTAATTTATAGTCTAAACATTGAGAAGTCTAGTTTTGTTTATGTTAACATAGATAGTTTGTGTCAGTGAATGGACTTGATTACAGTACTTGACTCTAAAGCTTGTCTTCTTTACATTGTTGGGTCATACTTTTCTGAATTGGTCACAGAAATAAGATGCTTTTTGATAGAGATAGTAACTTTTCCTGTGCTTTTCTCCTAGTAGGACTTTTTTGTTATAAAATGATTTAAGCCTACCTCCATTTCTATATGGGGCCTGCTTTGTCTCTGCAGCAATGTATGTCTCCTTGGTAAATGAGTGATTCAGGTGGTCAGAAAAACCTGCAGTTTTTTTTCCTTTTTCTTTTCTAAAATGCTGAACAAACTCCCACACAGTTGCTTATATACGGTGAGCATCTGGCTTAATATGTCATATTTGTCATAATATTATTTATAATTTATATGCTCTTTGGCGAATAGGAGTGCTATACAATTGTTACTTTTTATACTATCCTATGAAAAAGATAAATAATATTTTGCTGTCTAGCACATAAGGAATCCACGAAACAGGGAGATTAATTGACTTATGTAACTTTGACAGCAAGCAGCAAAACATACTGATAGAGTAGAAGGGGTTGTAATAGTTACAGTTCTCCTGAGGAGTTGGTTCTCTGTCTGGATAGAAATTACCAGGCATGAACACCTTTAGATCCCAGATCTACTCTGCAAAGAAAATATGCATTTTCTGTAATTATTTATAAATATTTCTATACTCAATTAATCATATATAAAACCAGGGAACACAGACTCATTAAAGTATCAACACTCAGACTCATGGTCTACTACATGGTCCCAATAGACCTTATATATTCTAAAATATTTCTACAACTTTCTGTAATTTACACTCTTGTCTAATTTCATACCAAAGTTCCTGGAACCTGAAGCTGTTTATAGATTGATATGGTCCATCTGCCTATGCCCTACTTTCTTATATTCATTTCTGGACATTTGCTTGACTTAACTGCTTGGATCCTATATTTTGACATTTTACCCTATGACTAAAAATTTCAGAGTCAGCAAATACAATATGGAGAAAGTTGCTATTCATGGTGCTGATACAACTGACACAAAAGGCATTTTAGCACCTGGAAGCTACAATCAGACCAATTACAGTTACGGCTACTAAAGAATATTGAAGTGGGGCAATTATTTCATTAGTCATGGCAGTGATATAAACATATATCAGACTATATGAAGCCATAAAAGAACTCTGCCCAAGTCTAGCTGTGATATTTTCATCTACCTTTAGAATGAACATGATTTCTTTGGAGTCTTATTGATGTCTGAGGATAGGTTGTTACTGGATTTATTTCTATGAGGTTTCTACATATGTAAACTCTAATGATGTGGATACCTCTTTTAGTCGCCTAGTATTTTGAAGTTAGTGGTGATAATTGCTGTAATTTTTGTTTACCATTGAAGAAGTATCCTCAAAAATAATCCTCTACTGGTCTGTTTGTGTGTGTATTACTGGGGGATAGACAAAACTGGGATCTGGTTTTAATTTGGTGAGGTTGAATTAGAAGTTCGTATGCATCATATTTTATTCCCTCAATAATGCATACATGTATACACAAATGCATATGTGTATATAGAAACATATATGTATACACCCACCCATATATTATATGTAATATACTAAGCAACATTTATATAACTTATAGAATACATATAATTATAATGTAATAAAATAAATAAATTTTTCAAAATAATTTAAAATTGCCTGAAATTTCTTAATTAAAAAATATTGACTTAAGATTCAGTGATACAAGGACTACCAATATTAATTGAGGCATAACTTGTAACAAAGGCTGGATGATCAAATGAGGTGAGGTTATCAATTAGTTTTCAAAAGAAGAAACTTGAGCTATCAAGAACAACTTTAAATTGCATCAGTTCACTAAGAATAAGGCAAATGGAATTTAAAACTATTCTGTTTCTCTCATACAATCATCAGATCAGCAGTGATCATAAAAGAGAAAGTCTAAATGTTTAATGGGCTATGTGAAAGCAAGCATATAATGTAGGATTGTTAGAGCTGAGTTGTTCCAAATTAAAAAAAATTACTTTGAGCTATATCCCCAAAATCACTAAAACATGTATAATCTTTGTTACAACAATACCCCTTTTAAACCTTTACAACAAAGTGGATACAAAAAGAATAATATAAACTATATGTATGTGTCTCTGTGTATATGTGTGTGTATGTATAATGTACAAATATGGTTTTGAAAGACTGCTGATGAAGCCTGTTTCTTGTAAGTTGGCAATGATGCATTGGAGAAGGGATGCAGAATTAGACATACATTTGAGATATTTCTTTATTATGAATTTAATATAACATGCACAAATGATTTAAAATGTTTGATGTATACTATTGTACACTATTTACATACACTTCAAAGATACTTTGTTAAAGTTTACTGCTTCATAAAAATGTCATCTCTTCTTTGTATCTGGAAATATTCTTGTTTTTTAAATTATATAAGCTAGGGGGGCGGAGCCAAGATGGCAGAGAAGGCACATGCGACTTTCTAAGCTCTCTCTATCAATATTATATGGAGCTTCAAAAATAGTCTTGACTGCTACAATTCGTAAAGATAAGAAGTAGAACAACTCACCAGCCAAAGAAAATCTGTAGTCTCGCCAAAAACGGTTTGTTCCGGGGCCAGGGGGGAGATCAGCACAGACTGGGAGAGAAATTAGGTTCCAAGGAGAGTCTCAAACCAAAAGTGAAAGCTCAGATTTCAGCAGAAGCTTGCAGCCCCAACCAGCAGTATGGGACTTTTCCTTGGGGCAGTTGTGATCCTACACGGCAGGAGGACTCAGCCGGTTAGCCTCCAATCTGCGCAGTGGGGGCTCTGCTTGGGGCCATAGAGCTTTCCCAGGGTTGATTTGTCCAGCAGAGACGCTGGGGCAGAGTTCCGGCAGAGTTCAGTAGAATCGGAGGTCTGCCGTCAGCTGCTAATACTCACAATCCCACAAGAGGCTCTGGCCTGGGGCAGTGACACTTTCACCCTTAGTCTCTAGCCTAGGGCAATCGCTAACCCACACAGACCAACTGGGCACTTCCATAGCTCTGCCAGTGCTGAATCCACCTCCTGTTGGGGAAGGGAAAACTCTCACTCAGAGCACTCCCAAACCTCGGAGCCGGAAATCAGTTTACAACTCTCCCTGCTCTGCAGAGGAAGCTGGTAGCCCCTTACCTAGGAGACATACCGTAAAGGCTTTAAAACATGAATAAAAAGATGAAAAGAACGATTGACAGCTTCTATGCAGAAAAAGAGCAGGTCAGCAAACCTGAAGAGACCACAAATAGCAAAAATGCACCCAGATTGTCCTCCTTTACATGATGCTCTCATAGAAGACACCATTAAAACTCTCAAAAGAGAGTTAGAAGATAAATGGGAAAGGAAGAGAAGCCTTACAAGAGAGCAACAACTTCCTGAAATACGAATTGGAAGAGATAAAAAATTCCCAGGAAGTGCAGGAAACAAAATTTGTGAAATGGAAAAAATTAAAAATCTCAGGAAAGTAAGAATTGTGAATTGGAAAAATAAAGAATTCTCTAGAAAGTAGGATTTGTGAATTTGAAAAGACAAAGAACTAGCAAGAAAGTAGGCTCTCTGAATTGGAAAAGAAAAATAATTCACTAAAAAAATTAGTGAAATGGAAAAAATTCCACAGATCAAAACAATACATTTAAAAACACAATTGGACATATACAGAAAGAAGTAAAAAAGCTAATGAAGAAAATAATTCTTTAAAATTAGAACTGAACAAATAGAAACTAATGATTCATTGAGACAGCAAGAATCAGTCAACAAAAACAAAAAATGACAAACTGGAAAAACCATTAATTATCTACTTGCAAAAATGACAGACTTGGAAAATAGATCTAGGAGAAAATCTGAGGATTATTGGACTTTCAAAAGCTTGTGAAAAAAAGAGCCTAGATACAATTTTACGAAATCATCAAAAAACTGCCCAGATGTAATAGTATCAGAAGGAAAATAGGCATTGAAAGGAATTATCGAACACCTTCTGAAAGAAACCAAAATAAAATCCCAAAATATTGTAAATTTCAGAACTATCAGATTAAGGAAAAATTTTACAAGCACCAAAAAAAAAATTTTAAATGGGTTCCAAAAAAGGATCACCCAAGATCGGCTGCCTCCCATTAAAGGACCAAAGGGCCTGGAATCTGATATTCAAAGGCACAAGAACGGATACAAAAAATAAACTACCCAGCTAAGCTGAGCATTTCTTCAGGGAAGAAGAAGCATTTAATGAAACAAATGAATTCCATTTTTTTTTTTAATTTAATAGTCTTTTTTTACAGGATATATGTGGGTAACTTTGTAGCATTAACTTCCAAACCTCTTGTTCCAATTTTTCAACTCTTCCCCCACCCCTCCCCTAGATGGCGGATGATCAGTGATTTTAAATATATGAAAATATAAATTAGATACAAATAAGTATACATGACCAAAACGTTATTTTTTGCTGACAAAAGAATCAGACTCTGAAATATTGTACCATTCGTGGAAAAAAAAATGCAGGTGTGCATAAATATAGGGATTGAATTCAAAGTAATGGTTTTTAGTCAACTCCCAGAGTTCTTTTTCTGGGCATGCTGGTTCAGTTCATTACTCCCATTGGAAATGATTTGGTTGATCTCGTTCTGAGGATGGCCTTCCGTCAGAACTGGTCATCATATAGTTGTTGAAGTATATAATGATCTCCCTGGCCCGCCATTTCCTCAATCAGTTCGTGTAAGTCTCCAGGCCTTTCTGAAATTATCCTTCGGTCATTTCTTGAACAGTAATATTCCATTATTCATATACCACAATTTATTCAGCCATTCTCCAACGTGGACATCCATTCAGTTTCAGTTTTCCACTACAAAGGGCTGCCACAAACATTTCGTGCACATACATCCTTTCCCTTCTTTATAAGGATATAATCCCAGTAAAACCTGCTGGATCAAAGGGTATCCGTTTGATAACTTTTTGAGCATAGTTAAACACTCTCCCAAAATGGTTGGATTCGTTACCTCCACCAACAATGCATCAATGTCCCGATATCCATCCCCTCAACAATCATCATTATTTTTCCTGTCATCTTAGCCAATCTGACAGGTGTGTAGTTATTTTGGTTGTCTTAATTTGCATTTTTTGATTAATTGACTTGAAGCATCTTTTCATATGACTAGAAATAGTTTCAATTTCTTCATCTGAGAATTGTCTGTTCATTTCCTTTGACCATTTTTCAATTGGAAATGGCTTGTTTTTTTATAAATTAGGTTAATTCTCTATATTTTAAATGAGGCCTTTATCAGAACCTTTGCTTAAAATATTTTCCCAGTTTATTCCCTTCAAATCTTGTTGTTAGTTTTGTTTGTACAAAAACTTTTCAGTTTGGTATAATTGGGAAACTATTTTGTGATCAGTAATGATCTCTAGTTTTCTTTGGTCATAAGCCTTCCCTTCCCCGGTCTGAGGGGTAAACTTTCCTTTTCCTTAATTTTTTAATTTCATTCTTTTGTAGGCGAACCCATTTTATTATCTTGGTTATGGCATTAAATATGGATCAATCTAGTTTCTGCCATATTAGTTTCCAATTTTCCCAGCAATTTTTTATCAAACAGTAAGTTCTTTAAAGCGGGATCTTTGGGTTTCTCAAAGACTAGGTTGCTATATTTATTGACTGTTTTATCCCTTGAACCTAATCTATTCCACTGATCAATTAATCTATTCCTTAGCCAATACTAAATAGTTTTGGTAACTGCTGCTCTATGATATAATTTTAGATCTGGTTTTTTAAACCTTCATTTGATTTGTTTTCATTAATTCCTTAAAATTCTTGACCTTTTGTTTTCCTAGAACTTTTTATTATTTTTTTAAGGTCAAAAATAGTTTTCGGTCTGTTGGTATGGCCTAAATAAATAGTTAGTTTAGGTAATATTGTCATCTTTATTATATTTGCTCCTATCCAAGGCATTTAATATTTTCAATTGGTTAGATCAGACTTAATTTTTTAAAATGGCGTGTAATTTTGCTCATAAAGTTTCTGATTTTCCCTTGCGAAGATTCCTAAATATTTTTATATTATCAGTAATTTTACTTTAATTAATTTCTCTTCGTAACTCGACTGTTGGTTTTGTTAGTAATATAAAGAATCGTGACTTATGTGGGTTTATTTTATAATAGCAACTTTGCTAAAGTTGTGGATTATTTCTAATAACTTTTTGCAGAATCTGGGTTTCTGTGGTATACCATTGTCGTCACAAAAAGGTATAATTTGGTTTCCTCTTCCTATTCTTATTTTAATCTCTTTCTCAGCTCATTGCTAAAGCTCGTTTCTAATACAATTTAAATAGTAACGCTGATAGTGGAAACCTTGTTTCCTCAGATCTTATTGGGAAGGTTGCGTTTCTCTTCATTACATGTGATACTTCTGATGGTTGTAAATAGATTGCTGATTGTTTTTAGGAAAATCCATTTTTCCTATACTCTCAAGTGTTTTAATAGGAATGGATGTTGGATTTTATCAAATATTTTACTGCATCTATTGAGATGATCATATGGTTTTATTAATTTGGTTATTAACATAATTATATTGATAGTTTTCTAATATTGAACCACCCCATTCCTTATAAATCCTACTTGATCATAGGTATTATCTTGTAATGATTTTCTGTTTTTGCTAATATCTTATTTAAAGATTTGAATCAATATTCATTAGGGAAATTGGTCTATAATTTTTTTTCTCTGTTTTCAGCCACCTGGTTTGGTATCGTACCATGTCTGTGTCATGAAGGAATTTGGTGGTCCTTCATTTCCCTATTTTTATCAAATAATTTATATAGCATTGGGCCAATTGTTCTTTAAATGTTTGGTAAAATTCACATAAATATCTGGTCGGATTTTTCTTAGGGAGTTGTTTAATTGCCTGTTCTATTTCTTTTTCTGAAATGGGACTACAACAATTCTTCCTCCTCTGTTAGTCTGGGAAGTCTATATTTTTGGAGGTAGTCATCATTTCATTAGGTTATCAAATTTATTGGCATAAAGTTGGCAAAATAACTCCTTAGTATTTCTCTAATTTCCTCTTCATTGGTGGAAAGTTTCCTTTTCATTTTTTAAGACTACTAATTTCATTTCCTCCCTCCTTGTTTTAATCAGATTTTCAAACTGATCTTTTTTTGCTTTTCTAGAACCAACTCTTGTTTTATTAATTAGTTCAATAGTTTTTTTACTTTAATATTTTTAATTTCTCCAATTTTAAATTTCCAATTTAGTATTTGATTGGGGGTTTTAATTTGGTCTTGTTTTTAGTTTTTTTTTGTTTAAAGAATTCATTAATCTTTTCTTTCTCTGTTTTTATTCAAGTAAGCCTCTGGGATATAAAATTCCCTCTTATTACCCTTTGGCTGCATCCCAAATTTTGGTATGATGTCTCATCATGTCTTATCTTAAGGAAATTTTTGTATCTATAATTTTGCTTCACCCAATCATTCTTTAAAGATGAAATTGTTTAATTTCAATTACTTTTTGGTCTATTTCCTCCTAATTTTTTTTGTTTGTTTTATTGCATCATGATCTGAAAAAAGCATTTTACTATTTCTGCTTTCTTCCATTTAATTTTAGTCTTTATGTCCTAATATATGGTCAATTTTTTGAATGGTTCCATGAACTGGAAAAATTATTCCTGGGGGGGAGCCAAGATGGGAGAAGAACCTGGACTTTCTAAGCTCTTCTCTTACCCTCTTTAATCAATATTATATGAGCCTCAAAAAAATAGTCTTGACTGCTACAATTCGTAAAGATAAAAGAGAACAATTCACTGGCCGAAGAAAATCTGCAGTCTCAAAAAAAATGGTTCGGGGCCGGGGGAGATCGGCCAGACAGGGAGAAATGGGTTCCAGGAGAGTCTCAAACCGAGGTGAAGGCAAAGATCTCAGCACATGCGGAGCCCCAACCCCGTCGGGGCTTCTCCTTGGGGGGTTGTGATTCTGCACGACAGGAGGACCAGCCCAGGTTGTCCCTTCTCGGGGGCTGGGGGGCGATGAAACTTTTCAGGGGCTGTTTGCATTGAGCAGAAACTGGGGCGGTTGGGGGGTCTGATCAGCGGTCTGCGGTCTGCGGTCTTTGGTCTGCGTCGCTGTTCCCGTCCCACCAGTGGCTCCAGCCTGGGGCAGTACACTTTCACCCCTTTGTCTCTAGCCTAGGGCTTCAACCCACTCAGCCCTAAACAGTTTGATAGCTCGGCCAATGCTGAATCCACTTCCTGTTGGGGAAAAAACTCTCCCCAACACTCCCATACCTTGGGCCAAATCGGTTTACATCTTTCCCTGCTCTGGAGGAAGATGGCCCTTTGCCAGGAGACATACCCCTAAAGGCTTTAAAACATGAATAAAAGAGATGAAAAGAATGATGACACTTCTATGCAGAAAAAGAGCAGGTCAAAAACCCAAGGGACCTCAAACAGAAAAAATGTATTAGACTGTCCTCCTTTTACATGTGCTCTCATAGAAGAGACCATTAAAAGTCTCAAAAAGAGTGAAAGATAAATGGGAAAGGAAAGAAATAAAAGGGCAACAACTTCCTGAAATACTTGGAAAAGTTAAAATTCCCAGGAAGTGAGGGAAACAAAATTGGGAATTGGAAAAAATAAAAAATCTCGGAAACTAAGAACTGTGAATTGGAAAAAATAAAGAATTCATTAAAAGTAGGTTTGTGAATTGGAAAAGAAAAGAACTCCAAAGAAAGTAGGATCCATAATTGGAAAAAGACAAAAAAACACCAAGAAAGTAGGATCTATGAATTGGAAAAGAAAATAATTCACTAAAAAAAAAAATTATGAAATGGAAAAAAAATTCCACAGACCAAAACAATACATTCAAAAACTCAATTGGACATTATACAGAAAAAAGTAAAAAAAGCTAATGAAAAAATAATTTTTAAAAATTAGAACGAAAAAAAGAAACTAATGATTCTTGAGACACAAGAAATCAGTCAACAAAAAAAAAAAAATGACAAACTGGAAAAAACCATGAATTATCTACTTAAAACGACAGACTTGGAAAATAGATCTAGGAGGTAATATGAGGATTATTGGACTTTCTGAAAAACTATGATGAAAAAAAGAGCCTAAATACTATTTTACAAGAAATCATCAAAGAGAACTCCAGATTAATAGAATCAGAAGGTAAAATAGCATTGAAAAAATTCATGAACACCTTCGAAAGACACCCTAAAATAAAACCCCAAGGAATAGTGGCAAAATTTCAAAACATCAGATTACGGAAAAAAATTTTACAACAGCCAAAAAAACCATTTGAAACCAGGTCCACAATAAGGATCCCCAAATCGGCTGCCTCTAATTAAAGGAAAGAAGGGCCTGGAAAGTTTCCGTGGCAAAGAACTTGGGATGGCCAAGAATAAATTCGTTGGGCTTTTCCGGGAAGAAGATGGAATTTAATGAAACAAATGAATTCCATTTGTTTCTGAAGAAAAACCAAAAAACAAAAATTTGATCTCAAGCATGAACTCAAGAGATGCAGAAAAAGGTAAAATAACTCTTGGAATTGTATTTTGTTTGGATATACAAAAGAATACATTAAATTTGTTTACTATATAACAAAAAAAAGTAGATATGGAAAACGGATGATAGCAGAATAAGGTGGGAAGGAGGGATAAAGAAACCACATCCCACAAAAGAGGCTAAGGAAACTTATCATACGGGGAATTTAGAGAGGGGAGGAACACTGTGGAATCTTACTCTCATCAGGTTGGCTAAAGAAAAAATAATTGACATTTGTTTTAGTTCCTCTCACCCATTAAAAAAGGGAGGGGGAAAAAAAAAAGGTAATAAGGGAAGGAAGGGGAAAGACTCAAAGGGGGGAGGGGTTATAAAGAGGATAAGTATCGGATACAAGAAAAAAGTTTAAAAAGGAAAAGAGGGTTGGGGAGGCAGAATAAGTAAAAGCCAATCTGGGGTTTTGGATGGCGGAAATACAGATTTAATAATTCCCTTTAAATGGAATGGGATGAACTCCCCATAAAGAGGGGCAGATAGAACTGGACAAAAGTCAGAACCCCTACAATATGTTGTTTACAAAACACATTTAAACGGGGAAAATATGATAAGGTAAAAGGCTGGAGCAAAATCTTTATGTTGGTGAAGTCAAAAAAAGGGGATCCTTATCTCAGATCAACCAATAGTAAAAATTGTCTAATTAAAAGAGAAAGGAAACTACATCCTGCTAAATAATAAACAACGGCAATATTAAACATATTGCCCAAGTGGTATGGCACCAATTCCTAAAGGAGAAGTTAAAGAGTTGCAAGAAGAAATAACAAAAAACTGTAATAGTAGGAGATCTCAACCTTGCACTCTCAGAATTAGACAAATCAAACCAAAAACAAATAAGAAAGAAATTAAAGAAATAGAATATTGAAAAATTGGTATTTGGATCTTTGGAGAAAATTGAATGGAATAGAAGGAATATACTTTCCTCAACATTGAACCTATTCAAAAATTAATATATTGGGACTAAAGACCCAAAATTAAATGCAAGAAAGCAGAAATAAAATGCTTTCTTTTCAGATCATGTAATAAAAGACATTCCAAAAAATTGGGGGAAATAGACCAAAAAGTAATTGGAAACTAAACAATCCATCTTAAAGAATGATTGGGTGAAGCAGCAAATTAAGATACATTAAAATTTCCTCAATATAATGACAATGATGAGACATCATAAAAATTTGGGATGCAGCCAAAAGGTAATAAGAGAATTTTTATCCTTGACTTATTAAAAAAGAAAGAAAAAGTTAATAATTGGGCTTTTAACTCAAAAAAGTAAAAAGACCAAATTAAAAACCCCAATAAAATTAAATTGGAAATTTAAATTAAAAAGGGAAATTAAAATATTGAAATAAAAAACTATTGAACTAATTAATAAACTAAAGTTGGTTCTATGAAAAGCCAATAAAATAGTCACCTTTTAAATCCCATTAAAAAAGGAGGGGAGAAAATGAAATTAGTAGTCTTAAAAATAAAAGGGAGAACTTTCCACCAATAAGAGGAAATTAGAAATACTAAGGGGTTATTTTTCTCAACTTTTGTTTTTATAACCTAAGGAAAGGATGACTACCTCCAAAAATATAGACTTCCCAGACTAACAGGGAAAAAAATTGCTTGAATAGTCCCATTTCAGAAAAAGAAATAGAACAGCAATTAAACAATCCCTAGAAAAAATCCCCGGAAGATGGTTTAAGAATTTTCCAAACATTTAAAGAACAATTGGCCCCAATGCTATATAAATTATTTGTAAAATAGGGAATGAAGAGTCCCACCAAATTCCTTCTATGCCAGACATGGTCATCCTAAACCAGGTAGGCTGAAAACAGAAAAGAAAATTATAGACCAATCTCTAATGAATATTGATGTAAAAATCTTAAATAAGATATTAGCAAAAAGATGAAAATCATCTCCAAGATAATACTATGATCAAGTAGGATTTATCCAGGAATGAAGGGTTGGTTCAATTTGGAAAACTATCAATAAATTGGATAAAACCAAATTAACAAAAATAGATATCTCTAGATGCAGAAAAGCATTTGATAAAATCCAACATCCATTCCTTTAAAAAACACTTGAGAGTATGGGAAAAATGGACTTTTCCTTAAAATAATCAGCAGCATCTATTTACAACCATGTAAGCATCATATGTAAGGAGACAAACCAACCATTCCCAAAAGATCTGGAGTGAAAAAAGTTTGCCCCTATCACCGTTACTTTTAATATTGTATTGAAACGCAGCTATAAATAAGAGCTGAGAAAAGAATTAAAGAATAAAATAGGCTGAGGAAAAAATTACCTCTTTGCCGATAACATGATTATACTTGAGAACCCCAGAGATTCTGCAAAAAAGTTAAAATAATCCACAACGAAAGTTGTGGTTATAAAAAAAATAAGTCATCACATTCTTATATCACTAACAAAATCCAACAGTCAAGTTACAAAGAAAATTCCATTTGTAACTACGATAATATAAAATATTTAGGAATCTATCTGCCAAGGGAAAATCAAAACTTTATGAGCAAAATTGAACTTTTCACACAAATTAAGTCTGATCTAACCCAATTGGGAAAAATATTAAATGCTCTTGGATAGGGCGAGCAGATATAATAAAGATGACAATATTACCTAAACTAATCTTTTATTTGCTATACCAATCAGACTCCCAAAAACTATTTTAATGACCTGGAAAAATAACAAAAAGTTCATATGGAAAACAAAGGTAATTTCAAGGGGAATTAATGGAAAAAAAATCAAATGATGGGGCACACCAGATCTAAAATTATATTATAGAGCAGGTTACCAAAACTATTTTTTGGCTGGAATAGATTGGCAGAATGAATTGGGTTCAAGGGATAAAACAGTCAAAATATAGCAACCTAGTCTTTGAAAACCCAAAGATCCCACTTTTTGGGATAAGAACTTATTGTTTGAAAAATTGCGGGAAAATTGGAAACAAAGGCGAAACTGCTTGATCCATTTTAATGTACAAAAAAGGTCAAAATGGGTTCATGACCGGCATAAAGAATGAAATTATTAATAAATTAGGGACCCGGATAGATTACCTTCAGACCTGTGGAAGCGGAAGGTCTTATGACCAAAGCAAAACTAGAGATCATTACTGATCAAAAAAATAGAAAAATTTCGATTATACCAAACTGAAAAGTTTTGCAAACAAAACTAATGAGACAAGATTAGAAGGGAATAAACTGGGAAAATATTTTCATCAAAGGTTCTGATAAAGGCCTCATTTAAAAATATATAAATTAACTCTAATTTATAAAAATCAAGCCATTCTCAATTGAAAAATGGTCAAAGGAAGAACAGACAATTCTCAGATGAAAAATTGAAACTATTTCTAGTCATATGAAAAAGATGTTCCAAGTCATTATTAATCAGAAAATCAAATTGAGACAACCTAAATACCACTACACCCCTTCAGATTGGCTAAAAACAGGAAAAAATAATATGATTGTTGGAGGGATGGGAAAACTGGGACATTGATGCATTGTTGGTGGAGTTGTGGAATCCAACCATTTTGGTGTTTGGAACTTGTCAAAAAACAAATTTTTTGGGTCAAAGGTGTTACTTGGGCATATCCCAAAAGTTAAAAGAAGGAAAGGGACCTGTTGTGCCGAATGTTTGTGGCAGCCCTTTTGTGGTAAAACTGGAAACTGAATGGATGTCCTCAGTTGGAGAATGGTTGAATAAATTTGGTATATGAAAATTATGAATATTACTGTTCTTGAAATGCCAAAGGATGATTTCAGAAAGGCCTGGAGACTTTAATGAACTTTGAGGAAATGAAGGCCGGGAGATCTTTATACGTCAACATCAATATATTGATGACCAGTTCTGATGGATCAGGCCATCCCAGCAACAGATCAACCAAATCATTTCTAATGGAAGGTAATGACAAAGCTTCCGAAAAAGAATTCTGGAGATAAAACCATTACATTAAATTCCCAATCCCTGTATTTTACCCTCATTTTTGATTTCCTTCAAACTAATTGTAAAATTTCAGGTCTGATTCTTTTCACACAAAATAATTTTGGTCGGTATTTATTGTGTATCTAATTTATTTTTAATATATTTAAATCTAGGTCATCCTGCCATCTAGGGGAGGGTGGGGGCGTAAGAGGTGAAAAAATTGGAAAAGGGTTTTGAATTGTTAATGTGTAAAATTACCCATGTTTTATCATGTAAATAAAGGCTATTAAAATAAAAAAAAAAAAAAGTTTTCATAACATTCTCTAACTAGGTTACTTTGAGAATCAAAGAATAATTTTAAAAGTATTTGTAAATCTTGAAAAAAACCCTCAAGAGACAGATGGTTCAAATTGTGTTGGAGGGGAACAGCTGTAATAGACCGTTCTCCAAACCATTCGAGGCTTCAATTTATATAATCAAGGGATCGAATAGCCTTCAAAGTCGAAACTATAACTCTGGATACCGATCTAAGCCAAATCATACCTTTTTTAAACAACTCATGGATCATTATATTTCAACAACAATACAGAAGTTTCAAAGAAAGATCTAACCGGTCCCAATTGATCAACGATGGATAAACAGCACACCCAAGAAGGAACACTGGAAAATGAGTTAAAGCTGTTTGCTTTTTGTTTTCTTCCTGGGTTATTTTTACCCTCCCGAATCCAATTCTTCTTCTGCAACAAGAAACGTTCTTACGCAAATAATTTTTATCTAGAATATCTGTGACATATTTAACTCGTATGGACTGTTGCCATCTGGGGGAGGGGTGGAGGGAGGGGGGGAAAAATGGAAAGAATGAATCAAGAGATAATTTTTAAAAAATTACCCTATGGTTCTGTCAATAAAAGTTTTATTAAAAAAAAAAAATTATTCTTTCTATTCCATTCAATTTTCTCAAAGATCCAACCCTAATTTTCTTATTCTATTTTTCTTTTAATTTCTTTCTTTGTTTTGTGGTTTGAGTTAATTCTGAGAGTTAAGGTTGAGACTCCCACTATTACAGTTTTGTTATCTATTTTCTTGCAACTTCTTTTCTCCTTTAGGGGTTGGATTCACTTGGTGCATTTTTTTAATGATTTGCTTCGTTGTTTATGCATTTGGGATGGACCCTTCCTTATCTTTAATTAGACAATTTTTAATTTTGGTGATCTGGGTAAGGATGGCATCCTTCTTTTTGACTTCACCAAACATAATAGATTTTTCCCAGCCTTTTACCTTTATTTAATGTATCCCCCTCTTTAAATGTTTTCTTGTAAACAACATTTGAAGGGTTCTGACACCAGTCACTACTTCCTCCTTTTTGGGGGAGTTCATCCCATTCACATTTCGGTTAGTTACTAAGTCTGTTTCCTACCATCCAATAACCCCAGATTTTTTATTTTTCTTGTCCCTCCCCCTCTTTTTTTAAACTTATTTCTTGTATCAGATTTACCCTTTTTAACCCTCCTCCCCCTTTGGGTCTCTTCCCTTCCCTTCCCTTCCTTTTTTTCCCTTTCCTCCCCGTTTTAATGAGGGAGAAAATTTTCTCTAAAACAAATGTAATTCTTTTCTTTCAAACTCTGATGAGGTAAGATTCAACAGTGTTCCTCCCCCTCTAAGTTCCCCAGATATGATAACCTTTTCTTTTGGGGATGTGGTTTCCCTTTTTCCCCCTCCCCCTTTTTTCCAATCAACCCTTTTCCATATCTACTTTTTTTTTTTATATCAGTAACCTAAATTATAATTATTCTTTTTATATCCCAACGAAATAAATTTCAAGGTTATTTTTACCTTTCTGCATCTCGCTTTGGTTGGAATCAAATTTTTTTTTAGTTCTGGTTTTTTCCGAAACAAAATAATTCATTTGTTTCATTAAATTCCATCTTCTTCCCTGGAAGAAAATGCTCAACTTACTGGGTAGTTTTTCTTGTGCATCCCAAGTTCTTGTGCTTTTCGGGTATCAGATTAGCCCTTCTTTTCCTTTTGTGAGGCAGCCAGATCTTGGGTGATCCTTATTTGGCACCTTATTTAAATGGTTTTTTTTTGCTTGTTTTTTCCCTTAATTAATAGTTCTGAAATTTGGCCCAAATTTTCCTTGGGGTTTATATTTTAGGGTTTCTTTCAGAAGGTGTTCGATGAATTCTTTCAATCCTATTTTCCTTCTGATTCTTTCATTCGGTTCTCTTTGATGATTTCTTGTAAAAATAGTATCTAGGCCTTTTTTCATCAAGTCTTAAAGTCCAATAATCCTCATATTATCTCTCCTAGATCTATTTTCCAAGTCTGTCGTTTTGCAATAGATAATTTGGTTTTCCAGTTTGTCATTTTTTTTTTTGTTGTTGATTCTTGCTGTCTCAATGAATCATTAGTTTCTATTTTTCATTCTAATTTTTAAAAATTTTTTCTTCATTAGCTTTTTTACCCTTTCTGTATATGTCCAATTGGTTTTTAAATGTATTGTTTTGGTCTTGGGAATTTTTTTTTTCATAATTTTTTTCTAGTGAATTTTTTCTTTTTCCAATTCACTCCTACTTTCGTGAATTCTTTATTTTTCAATTCACCAATTTTATTTCCCTGATTTCCTGGGAATTTTTAACTTTTCAATTGGTATTTCAGGGTTGTTGCTCTCTTGAGGGCTTTTTTCCTTTCCCATTTATCTTCTCTTCTTTTGGTTTTAATGTTTCTTCTATGAGAGCATCATGTAAGGAGGAATCTGATGCATTTTTTGTGTTTGCTGTCTCTTCAGGTTTGCTGACCTGTCTTTTTTTGTATGAAGCTGTCCATCATTCTTTTCATCTTTTATTCATGTTTAAAAACCTTTATTTCTCCTAGGCAAGGGGTTCCAGCCCTCTGCAGAACAGGGGAGATGTAAACCTATTTCAGGCTCCAAGGTATGGGGTGCCTGAGGGAGTTTTCCTTCCCCAACAGGAAGTGGATTCAGCACTGGCCCAGCTATGGAAGGCCCAGTTGTCTTTGGGGGGGCCCTCATTGGAGACTAAGGGTGAAATGTCACTGCCCCGGCTGGGCCTCTTTGAGGCTGTGGTTTGGCGACCCGACCCCCGAACCTGAGTGTCTTGCCTGATGCAAATTGGCCCTGGAAAAGCTCTCGGCCCGCCAGGCCCCACTGGCAGATTGGGTAACCTGGGCCGTCCCTCTTGCCAGGCGGATCACAGCTGCCCCAAGGAAAACCCCTTACTGTGGGTTGGGGCGGCTTTGCTGAATCTGGCTTTCACTTTCAGTTTTGGGTTCTCCGAACCTTTTCTCCCACTCTGCTGTCCCCCCTGGACCCCGGAACCAACCTTTTTGGGAGATGCGATTTTCTTGCTGGTGGGTTTTCTACCTTATCTTTAAAATTGTAGATCAATATTTTTGGGCTCGATATAATATTGATAAAGAGGTAAAGAAAGCTTGAAAGTCACTGTCTTCTCTTCTGCCCCTCCCTCCATTTTTTTCTGGAAAAACCAGAACAAAACAAAATTTCATTCCAACCATGGGAACTGGAAAAAAGGAAAATAACTCTTTAGAAATTTTTTGTGTGGAATACAAAGAAACATGAAATTTGATCACTGATATAACATAAAAAGGGAAAGAGATATGGAAAAGGGATGATGGGAATAAGGTGGGAAGGAGGGATAAAAAGGAAAACATCCCCAAAAGGCAAAAGGCTTATCATATCTGGGGAAATTTAGAGGGGAGGAACATTTTGTGAATCTTACCTCATCAGGTTGGCTCAAAAAAAAATAATTGACATTTGTTTTAAAGAAAATTTTCCTCGCCTCATTAAAAACGGGGTAGAGGAAGGGAAAAAAAAAAAGTAATGAGGGAAGGAAGGGGAAAAATTAAAGGGGTGGGAGGATCATAAAGAGGTAACATCTTGATAAAAGTGGGGTACAAAGTTCAAAAAAGGGGAAAAGAGGGTTGGGGAGGCAAGAAAAAGTAAAAGCAAAAGGGGTTATTGGATGGCGTACAGATTTATAATTTAACTTAAATGTGAAGGATGAACTCCCTTTAAAAGAGAGGCAGATAAAATTGGATAAAAGCGAACCCTAAAATATTTGTTTACAAAAACCATTTAAAGCAGGGGAGACACATATAAAAAAGGTAAAGGCTGGGAAAATCTAAAATCTGGGTGAAGTCAAAAACAGGGGCCATTATCGGATCAAGCAAAAGCAAAATTTGTCTAATTAAAGATAAAAGGTAACTATTCCTGTAAAGGGCAGCATAAACAAGGGGATATAATTTAAACTTATATGCCCAAGTGATATGGCATCCAACTTCCTAAAGGAAGTTAAAGAGTTGCAAAAAAAAGACAACAAAACTTTGGTGGTTAACCTTGCCCTCAAATTGAAACAAACCCCAAAACAAACAAGAAAGAAATTAAAAAGTAAATGAATATTAGAAAATTAGGAAAGATCTTTGGAAAATTGAATGGAGATAGAAAGGAAATACTTTCTTCTCAACGTTCATGGAACCTATTCAAAAATTGACCAATATTAGGACTAAAGACTAAAATTAAACAAAGAAAGCAGAAATTTAAAGCCTTTTCAGATCATGACAATAAAACTACATTCAACAAAAGTTAGGGAAATAGAAAAAAGTAATTGGAAATTAAACAATTTCATCAAAAGAATGATTGGGGAAGGCAAATTATAGATACAATTAATAATTTCCACAAGTAAGACAATGATGGAGCAGGAAAGCGGTAATGAAATTTTATTCCAGAGGCTTTTAAATAAAACAAGAAAGAAAAGATTAATGTTGGGCTTGCAAACTAAAAAACTAAAAAAAGACCAAATTAAACCCCAATCAAATACTAAATTGGACATTCTAAGAAAAGGAGAAATTAAAATTATTGAAATAAAAAATATTGAATTAATTAATAAAACAAGAGTTGGTTCTATGAAAAAGCCAATAAAAAGATAATCCTTTGGTAAATCTGATTTAGAAAAAGGAGGGGAAAATAAATTGTGTCTTAAAAAATGAAAAGGAGAACTTTCCCCAATGAAAGAAATTAGAAATACTAAAGGTTTTTTTCAACTTTTCCTAAATTTGTCCTAATTGAAATGGATGACTACCTCCAAAATATAGACTTCCCCAGACTAACAGAGGAGGAAGTAAATTGCTGAATAGTCCTTTTCAAAAAAAAAATGAAAGGCAATTAAACAACTTCCCAAGAAAAAATCAGGACAGATGGTTTTAATGTGAATTTTCCAAACATTTAAAGCAATTTTTAATGCTATAAATTATTTGATAAAATAGGGAATGAAGGAGTCCTACCAAATTCCTTCTATGACACAGACATGGTACTGATACCTAAACCAGGTAGGTTGAAAACAGAGAATGAAAATTATAAATAATATACAAATTAATTATTAATAATTAATTATGTATTAATATATAATTATATATGTAATTATAATAATAATAAATTATATAAATTATTGTAAATAATAAATAAAATCTCCCTAATGAATATTGATGCTAAAATCTTAAATAAGATATTAGCAAAAAGACTACAAAAATCATCTCCAGGATAATACACTATGATCAAGTCGCATTTATACCAGGAATTCAGGGCTATTCAATATTAGGAAAACTATCAATAAATTGGCCTATTAATAACCAAATTAACAAAAACCATATGATCATCTCAATAGATGCAGAAAAACTTTGACAATCCCTGTTCCTTAAAAACACTTGAATATGGGAATAAATGGACTTTTCTTAAAAATAATCAGTAGCATCTATTTAAAACCATCAGTAAGCATCAATTAATGGAGACAAACTAACCCATTCCCAATAAATATGGGGTTAAACAATTGCCCACTATCACTATTCCTTTAATATTGTATTAAAACGCTAGCTTTTCAATAAGAGTGGAAAGGATTGGAATAAGAATAGGCAATGAGAAACCAAATTTCACTCTTTTTGCGACATGATGGTATTTTAGAACTCCCAGAGATTCTCTAAAAGTTATTAAAATAATCCACAACTTTAAGGTGGTTATAAAATAAACCCACATAATTCTCCCAATTCTTTATATCACTAACAAAATCCAACAGGTTACAAAGAAATTTTTAAAGTAACCGATAAATAAAAATTTAGGTATCTATTTGCCAAGGAAAATTGAAACTTTATAAGCAAAATTGAAACCCTTTTCACACAAATTAAGTCGTCTAACCAATTGGAAAAATATTAAATTCTTGGATGGGACGACAAATATTATAAAGATGACAATATTACCTAAACTAATCTATTTATTTAGCGCTATACCAATCAGACTCCCAAAAAACTATTTTAATTACCTAGAAATATAACAACAAAATTCATATGGAAAAACAAAAGGTCAAGAATTTCAAGGGAATTAATGAAATAAAAAATCAAATGAAGGTGACTTAGCTGTACCAGATCTAAAATTTATATTATGACGCGTTCAAAACCATTTGGAATTCGCTAAGGAAAGATTGTTGATCAGTGGAATAGGTTAGGTTCAAGGAATAAAACAGTCAACAAATATAGGAACCTAGTCTTTGACAAACACAAAGACCCCAGCTTTTGGTATAAGAACTTACTGTTTGATAAAAATGCTGGGAAAATTGGAAACAAAGGTGAAACGGCATTGATCCCCAACACTGTAACCAAGATAAGGTCAAAAATGGGTTATACCTAGGAAAAGAATGAAATATTAATAAAATTAGAGGAACACAGGATGTTTACCTTTCAGACCTCTGGAAGGGGAAGGACTTTATGACCAAAGAAAACAAGACTTTGTCATAAAATAGAAAATTTCGTTATACCAAACGAAAAGTTTTTTGGACAAACAAAACTAATGCAGACAAGATTGAAGGAAGCAATAAACTGGGAAATTTTTTAAAAGGTTCTATGGTTTTCAAAATAAGGATTAACCAAATAATAAATCAAGCTTTCTCCAATTGAAATATGGTCAAGGTATAAAGACAATTCCTGATGAAGAAATTGAAACTATTTCTATTATATGAAAAGGCCCATTCATTTTAATTGGAAATCAAATTAAGACAACTCTAAGATACCCACACACCTTCAGATTGGCTAAGACGACAGGAAAAAAATAATATGATTGTTGGAGGGGTGGGAAAACTGGGGTTGATGCATTTTGGGAGTTTTGGGGAACAACCATTTTGGAGAGTAGTTTGGAACTATCTGAAAAAGTTATCAAACTTGCATACCCTTTGATCCGGGGTTACTACCGGGCTTATATCCCAAAGAGATTTAAAGAAGGAAAGGTACCTGTATGTGCACGAATGTTTGGGCAGCCCTTTTTGTAGTTAGAAACTGGAAAATGAATGGATGTCCATCGTTGGAGAATGGCGAATAAATTGTGGTATATAATATTATGGTTTACTGTTCTGTAAGAAATGACCAACAGGAAATTTCAGAAAAGGCCTGGAGGACTTACACCAACTGATGCTGAGTGAAATAGGCAGGACCAGGAGATCTTTATACTTCCAACAAACTATATGATGACCAGTTCTGATGGACCTGGCCTCCTCAGCAATGAGATCACCAATCATTTCCAATGGATCAGTATGAACTGAACCAGCTATCCCAAGAAAGAACCTGGGAGATGACTAAAACCCCAAATTGAATTCCCAATCCCTATATTTTCCCACCTATTTTTGATATCCTTCACAATAATTCTTTTAAAGTCTATTCTTTTTTGTAACAAAATAACGTTTTGGTCATTATACTTATTTTATCTAATTTATATTTTAATGTATTTAAATCTATGGTCTCCCTGCATCTAGGGAGGGTGTGGGGGAAAGGGCGAAAAAATTGGAACAAGAGGTTTGGCAGTTGTTAATGCTGTAAAGTTACCCATGCATATAACCTGTAAATAAAAGGCTCTTAAATAAAAAAAAATATATATAGGCTCATAATAAAAAAAGATGCAGAAATGTATGAAGAATTTGCATCATGTCAGTTATGGTAAACAGGTAGACTAGCCATTGTATTCATCAATTAGCAAATTTAGGCATTGAAAATGGACAACATTCTAGTATACATCAGATTGAATAGAAAGAGGATAATAGGGAGAAAGAATGTGGTTTGACATATTGCACCATAATTTTTAATAAAGGAAAAAACAGCAAAAAAAATTTGCTATTAGAAAGACCATGGCATAGTGTATAGAAAGTTAGCTTCAGAGTCAGGAAGATGAGTTTAAATTTCTTATTTACATATGCTGACTTTATGAGTTTATGCAAGGCATTTAATCCTTGAATGTTTTAACTAGCTCTCTAAAGACTACAAAGGGAAAAGGTGTTGATCTATAATGGTGGTGAGAATTTGTTCATTGAATAGTTAGTAATACAGACTAAATTATAGGTAGAATCCCTATGTCCTATATAGAGATATATTTTTAAAATGAGGTTTGTAAAGTGTTTAAATTACTCTTAAATTAATTTTAATAGATCTACGACATGACTACACTTATGTAACATTACTTCCCCATAGATATTATTAAACCAATTTTAAATATCAACAAAATTAAATTCAATGATGAAAATACCTTGTATATGATAACTTGGCTGGAAATTTCAAAAGTCAGATGTGAAGCATGATGTTTCTTTTTAGACTCCAGCAATTCTTTATACCAAAAAGTTCATTCCAAGTTGTTCTATGCTGAAAGTTTATCTCTCTTATACAATATTCCTTAAAGTACTTACTAAAATTCATGAAATACCATGCTTTTTAAAGAATTCAAATCTTGGATCTCATAAAGAAGTTCTGGGAGATGGAAAATATAACATTAAAAGGTTAAATATATATCGATAAGACAATAGTCTTATTAGTAGACAATAGTCTTATGTACAAAAATGTCATAGAATATATTGCCAAGGTAACAAATGAACAGCAGGAATGCTGTTAATTGACTAAAATATATAGCAGATGATTAAATATCTAAAAGGGTTCCCAATAGTGTTGAGCACATAATAGGGATTGGGGTGGGTAGGACATGGACAAGAGTCTCAAAGAATCATAAAGTATATATGGAATATGTTCCATACTACTAGATAGGATAATCACATCTGTGAAGTCTTTGATCCAAAATAGCCTCAAAATATATTTCCCCTATAGCAATGAATGGCAAAATTTATTAATAAGTCTAAGAAGGTATATGTTATTTTTAGATCAAGCAATTGGAACAAAGGAGAACATATTCACCTTCTCTTACAGGAAAAATAGAAGAAATTAAGAGAGATTATGAAATACATTTTGATGTACAGTTCATTAACCTAACATATCTTTATACTTATTCATCTGTGGACACTACAGATACATATTATGTATGTATACAGAAATAAAAGGGGAACTGATTGCATTTTGGAAATTAGACTGCAAATAACACTGAAAATAAGAGGATATAGTACTTTGTGATTTGTGAAATGCTTTGCTTACTGTATATCATTTAATCTTCAAAATATATCAGATGTAGGAGAAAGTAAATGAAAATCTTTCTGAGGAACGGAAAAGAAACTATTTCATAGGTATGCTAATTTACATAGGACACATTTTGTAACATGCATTAAGTTAGCCAAAGAAGTGATTATAATTATATTATTGTTATATTTATAATAATTTTAATTTTAAAATGTCATGTCATTAATCTTTCATTTTATATTTGTAAACATAGATGTTATGAATTTCTGAATTATTTGCAGAACCAAAGGAGGTAAATGTATATAATTTTGATATGGGACACATTTAAGTTTATTATAAAAGATTAATTTTCAGATATGTCATATTCCAGATCATTCTCAAGAAGTTATTTCCATAAATTTAACTTTTTGTTAACTTCAATCAGAATTGAATCGACAATCAGAATTAATCAAATTAATTCAAATTTAATCAGATTGATCTAACATTCTCATACTTGTGATCTAGGAATGTAATTTTTTTTTGTCACATTAAGACCTTTCAAGATTTATTAGAGCAATATATTTTAATTGGTAGAGTTTCATTTGTTTCATGAATTCATATGCTTTTGGATCTAAAAGGGACTTTACTATAAATAAAACACAAAATATAACCTATTCATTTTACAGGTGAATAAACTGATATCCTGAAATATAGTTTACACAAGTTTAGTGAGTGACAAATCCAAAACTCAACCCCAGTTCTTCTGACTCTTAAATCCAGCACTGCATTGAAATGAACACTTTAAAAATATTAAAATAAATGTTATATTAGGAAAATTATTTCTATAATTGAGTGAAGAATATCCCAAAGTAAGGAGTTATGGGAAAAGTGGATACATTATAGAGGACAATGTAGCTTGAATGGCATTGATCATAAAAGTCTGACAGAGTTTGCCATGATGTAAAAATGTGTTGAGGGTAAAATAAAAATCAGGAAAAATCCCATGGAAGAGAAACTCCTGTAAAAGACATTGTATTTTGAATTGCTGAATGAGTAACTTCTGAATAAAGGTCAGTAAGGACATATCTCTTAGTGAATGTTAAGAGATGGGAGAATTTATCTCTCATTCTCAAATGAATGAAAAGAACAGTATAGTCATTAATGCTGACCAATAAACATTTCTCCAATACTCTACCATGAGTAATGTAATTATGCCAGCATATGCTGTCACCTTAATTTCTTTTAGGTTATGTTAGTTAGGGCATATCTGAAAAACTCTTTTTCCTTGATGTAATTAGCTAACATAGCTTGATGACTGAAGTAAAAACAAACAAACAAAAAAACAAACAAACAAAAAACTAAGCTACTTATTCTCTATCTGTATGTGTGTGCAAGTATATTTTCTTTTTCAACTAAATAAAGTCCAGAATCAGCAATCTTATTACCAGTTATTAACAAAAAAGGAATCTGAATGAAAGAAGAAGCTGTAACTTAATCAGAATAAATATAAAGAGAAAAAGATCCAAAATTGTGGGTAACTCAAAGGGCAATGGAGATATACAAGATAATTACAACTAGGGGATGAAACATCATCAATTATGACTGGTGCATAAGATATGGTTTAAACATATATTTTTTATGAAAAGATGAGCTGCTTATGAATGAGTGAGATATTTAAAATAAAGCATAATACATCACTCTATACTTGCAATATTGCAATAAAAAGCTGTCTAGTTTTGCCTCCCTGTTTCAAGTCTCTCTCCATTCAGTTGGCAAAGTGATACTCCTAAAGTATAGGCTTGACTCTTGCCACTCTCTCTTGCATAAATTCCAATGGGTCACTTATTTCTAGGACTGGATATAAATCTTCAATTTGACTTTTAAATCTCTTTATAACTAGGAGCCTATCTTTTCAGTATTCTAACAATTCACTCACTTGGACCTTTAATTTAGAGACATTATCCTCCTTGCTATTCCTCACAAAAGGGATGGGATTACTAATCTTCATACATTTTCACTAATTTTTGAATTAGTAAACTGGAATTCTTGATTTCCTCCTTCCTGATTCCTGGTGTCCATCATGTCTTAACTAAAATCCTACCTTTTGAAAACAAACTCTAGTGCCTTTAATCTATGATTATCTCTAATTTGTTCTGTGCAATCTTGTTTCTACAATTTTATTGCATTAGATTATGAGCACCTTCAGAATAGGGACTGTTTTTGCCTTTCTTTATAACCCTATTACTTAGTACAGTGTCTGGCACCTAAATTCTCCCAGGATTTAGAGTCATCTCTTCAAGGAATTTACGTGTATAATGAAAATAATAAAAAGATGTGGGCTGCTTATTTTATACATTACATTAATTGGTACAATGCCATAAGTTGGATTCCAAGTTATTCCCCGGAATAATAATCAAATTCAGAAAAAAAAACAACTTGAATTATGTGCTTATATCAGAGATTAGGGAAAGAATAAAGGCAAGAGTTTTATTTTTCCCTCTGTTAAATATAGGTGACACAGAAAAAAGGTTGAGAAAAAAAGGTGATGGCAGGAAAAACAAAAAGTTTTAGAAGTGACAGAAAAGATAGAGAGGAGACAATTCTCAAATATATACACAGAAATTCTCACACATGAAACATCTAAAATAATTTCTTCATTTTAAGGGACATGTTATTTTGTCTATGTGGTTACTCTCTTCACTGACACACACTGATTCTTTTCATTGTTAATGACTTGTATCACAACAAACAAAATAATAAGTAAACAATCTATCTGGCTCTAATCATATGATATAGATAAATCTCTAAATTTAGCTACACTGGTCTTCAGTAGAAATTCTGTCTATCACCAGGTCTAAATTTCACTTTTTGAAGTTTGGTGAAATTATTGGTGTTTGTATTCTACTTGCATAGCCTTTCTGAATCAAAACAATTCTTATTATGTGATATTAGTATTGTTGTTATTATAACAATAATGATAATAGGATTTGTATAGTGTTATGGGCCAGAACTTCGAACTTTGTTCAAAGGATTCTTACAAGATGCTAATTCTGTGGAATTGATAAAGACCATGGTTGTCTAGCTTAGCATGGTGATTAATAAGTACTCTAAGTTCAGAATGATTGATTTAATATTACAACAAACAATGGTTTCCTAGAAATATAGTGATTGGTTTATACTTAGTGTGAAGCATATAAGCAGGGATTGAGAGCCATAGAGAAGAAACTTTCAGAGGGCAGAGAAGACGGGCAGGAGCTCAAGTTCTCAGAACCAAGGACAGACATGCATTCGATCTTCAGTCAGGCCACTGGTGGCAGGCTCTCCTCCTGCATTTCTCCACTGAGACCAAGGCTGGTCTGAAAGGCTCTCCAGAAAGCTACCCAGCCCCAGGAAGGAGATAATAAAGAATCTGGACTATAAGAAAGCTAACCGGGCCCCAGAAAAGGAGACAAGACTTTGAAAGAGATAATAAAGGATTTGGACTTTAATCCCTGGCTACTCTTATTGTGATTACTGAACTGAAAAGAAGGCTGCTCCCAGAAACACCCAAAAAACTGAACGAGAAAATATTTCAGTATATCACTTTAATGTTTGCAATGTACCTTACAAATATTTTAGGATTTTTCATCATATGTCCTTCAGAGTAGTCGTGAATCATACTCCTGAGAATAGCAAGGTCATTTATAGTTGATCATCTAAGAATGTAACTATTACTTTGTTCCAGTACGTTTCATTTTGCTTGAGTTCAGGGAGGACTTTCCAGGTTTTTCTGAGAGTATTCTGATCATCATTTCCCATAGAACAATAATATCCTATCTTAAATTACATACCACATTTTATTCAGTGATTTCTCAGTTGATGGGCATCCCCTTAGTTTCAAATTATTTTGACTTGAGAAGAAAGCTGCTATAAATATTTTTATACACATAAGTCCTTTTCATTTTCTTTTGGGATTCATGCCTAGCAGTGGCATTGTTAGGTCAAATGATAGGCATGATTTTATTAGTTCATATCTTTTGATAATTTATAAATTGGAACATGGCTTTTTATATAAATTTGACTCAATTTTCTTTATGTTTAAGAAATGATGCTTTAAAGAAACTTGATTCCAAATTATTTTTATAATTGTTTTTATTTTTAAAATTATTATTGATAACTGCATTTCCTCTCTTTATTCTATTCTTTTGCTCCTTTCAATCTGTCCCTCCTCAAAAGTGTTTTGTTACAGACCACTTCTTTCCCCATTTATCCTCTCCTCTCTTACCCTCCCCCGTCCCCTATACCATCCATCTATTTCTATATTTTCTAGATCCCACTGCTCTATTTTATTGAATTTCAACCTTTTTTGTCTGAAGGATTATAATCAGTTTTGCAGAGCAGGTGATTCTTCATTGTAAAACTAGTTCCATTCCTCTCTGGAATACCATGTTCCAAGACTTATTATCGTTTAATGTAGAAACTGCTAAATCTTGTGTTAAATTTACTGTGACTCCACTCTACTTGAATAGTTTCTATGTGAATGCTTGTATTATTTTCTCTTTGACCTGGTAGTTGTGGAGAAATCAAGTGAGTTCCTGCCTTTAATCCATCATCTTGGCTTTTCCTCCTCTTTAGATTTTTCTATCTATCTTTTTATTTGGTCAATTCTGCTTTAAAAAAAAGTTATTTTTATAAGAGAAATTTTGTACCTCTTTTACCATTTAACCAATTCTATTTTCATGTTGTTCCTGGAATGAGATGGTAAGGATCACTGTTGCAAACTTCAGCATCTTTTACATTGCTGATCAATCTCTAGGCTTTGAAGTTTTTGATGCTTCCACAATGATGTGATTCTGTTAAAATATAGTCACTCTCTTGGTCTACCTTCAGTCTTAACTTAGGAAGGAATTGATCCTTTGGGAGTGAAATTGTTACTACTCCTTAGGAACTCTCCTCTTTTATTGCAATATTCTTCTCTAAAGTGTAATGTTCTCTCGGAGCAGGTTTCTTGGGGGGCTTCTGGAGACAGCCTTTGTTTCACTTCAATAAATACCCCCAAATGCAGCCAGGAGTTAAAAATCCAAATCCTTTAATGTTTCCTGCAAAGTCTTGTCTCTTTTCCTGGGGCCTGGTTAGCTTTCTTAGAGGCCTATGTCTCTCCTCAGTCCCAAGAGCTGAAGCTGCCTTCTCTTGCTTGTGAATCTCCTTGACTGAATGTTGGCTGAGGCTCCGAAAGCTTCTAGTGGGCTTCTATTCTTTGTCCCTGAGAGCTCCTCTTTATATATGCTCTATTAAAGATGTGAATCTTGTGGAATTCTAGTAAGTACTGAGTACATTACTGAACTAGAGAACTGTTAAGTACCATGCTAAATTAGATAATTATTGTCTCTATCAATTCCACTGTCTTAATACTTTGTAAGAATCCTAACACTTTATAACCAAAAATACTCCTCTTTTCCCTTAAATTTTATCCTGAAAGTAAAGATAGGAAATTGACTTTCCAGACAGTATGTACCCATTTGTACAACCAGTGCTAACATAGAAGTCCACTATAATTGCTTTTTGACTAGTTGCCAGTTTCCTCACATATTGTATGACTATGTTTCTCCAGAGTTTGATTTGAGGCATTATTTTAAAATTTTTTTAATGATTATTAGGAGAGCTTAGCTCAATGCTGTATTTACTCTACAATCTTTCACATACATTAGATGTCAACATTAATAAAATATAAAGAGTTTTCAAGAACTCTTCTCTTCATTTAAATACACATTGCTTTATTAATCATGTTAGGAGAGAAAGGTCAGAGCCAAAGGGGGGAGGGGGGAAACAATGGAAGAGATTTTAAAAAAACAGAAAAAAAGAAGTGAACATTGCATGTGTTGATTTATATTCATTCTCCTTATTTTTTTTTAATGCAAATGGAATTTTCTGTCCAAAATTTATTGGAACTCTTTTGGGTCACTGAACCACTGAGAAGAACCAAGTCTTTCATAGTTGATCATCATACATTCTTGCTGTTATTGGGTACAATATATTTCTCCTTCTGCTTCATTCACTTAGAATCAGTTCCTGAAAAATCTTTCCAAGTCTTTCTATTATTTTGATGAAAGTTTTTATTTTCAAAACATATGCATAGGTAATTTCATCTTTGTAAAACCTTTTGTTTTAATTTTTCCTTCTCTTTCCCCCATCACCTCCCCTAAACAGCAAGTAATCCAGTGTGCTAAATGTGTATTTCTTCTACATATATTTTCATAATTATTATTCTGCAAGAGAAAAATAAGATCAAAAGGAAAAAAATGAGAAAGAAAACCAAATGCAAAGAAGCAACAATAAAAAAAGATGAAAAATACTATGTTGTGATCCACATTCAGTCCCCACAGTACTCTCTCTTGGTGAACATGGTTCTCTTCATCACAAGACCATTATAACTGTCCAGACATTTGTGCAAAAACTTTTAAATTTGGTTTATTTAAAGTTGTCAATTTTTCCTTTTATAATGTTCTCTAGTTTTTGTTTGGTCATGAATTCCCTCTTTCTCCAAAGATCTGATAGGTAAATTATCCCTTGTTCTAATTTATTTATGCTATCATCCTTTATGTCCAAATCGTATACCCATTTTGACTTGACTTTGGTATTGGATGTGAGATGGAGATCTATGCTGAGTTTGTGACATATAATTTCCCAGTTTTCCCAGCAATTTTTATCAAATGATTTTTTATTCTAGAAGCTGGAATTTGGGAGTTTATCAAAAATTAGATTATCATAGGCCTTAACTATTGTGTTGTGCCTAATCTATTCCAGTGATCCACCACTATATTTCTTAGCCAGTACCAAATAGTTTTGATGATTGATACTTTATAATATAGTTTTAGATTTGTTAATGCTAAGTCACCATAATTTGTATTTTTTCTTTACTTCCTTGATATTATTGAGCTTTTGTTTTCCAGATGAATTTTGTTCTTTTTTCTAGTTCTATGAAATAATTTTTTTGGAAGTTTGGTTGGAATGGCACTGAACAAGTAGACAAATGTAGGCAGAATTATCATTTTTATTATACTAGCTGAGCCTACCCATTGGCATTTATTTATTACCAATTATTTAGTTCTTTATTTGTTTGAGAAATGTTTTATAAGTGTGTTCATATGGTTCTTCTGTATGTCATGGTAAGCTGACTCCCAAGTATTTTCTTTTGTCAACAGTAATTTAAAATGGAATTTCCCTTTCTATCTCTTGCTGTTTGGCTTTGACAGTAATAAATATAAATGCTGATGACTTATGTGGGTTTATTTTATATTCTGCAACTTTGCTGAAGCTTTTAATTGTTTCTGGTAAGTTTACATATTATTTTCTAGGATTTTCTAAATATATCATCACATTACTTGCAAAGAGTGTTAGTTTTATTTCCTCATTGTCTATTCTAATTTCTTTTTTTTTTTCTTTTCTTATGGTGAATAATAGTGGTGACAATGGACAAATTTGTTTCACTCCTGATCTTATTGAAAATGTGTTCAGCTTCTCTTCATTACAAATAATGATTGCTGTTGGTTTTAGATAGATATTACTTACTATTTTAAGGAAAGCTCCCATTATCCCTATGCTCTATAGTGTTTTTCATAAGAATGGGTGTTGTATTTCATCAAATGATTTTTGAAATAATCATGTAATTTTTGTTAATTTGGTTATCCATATAGTCAACTATGCTAAAAGTTTTTCTGATATTAAACCAGCCCAGTATTCTTGGTATAAATCACATTTGGTCATAGTATATTATCCTACTGATAAAATGCTGTAATCTCTTTGCTAATATTTTACTTAAAATTTTTGCATCAATATTTACTAGGGAGATTGGTCTGTAATATTCTTTCTCTGTTTTGCCTCTTCCTGGGTTAGGTATTTAAACTAGTTTAGATCATATGATTTGTGTCATAAAAAGTTTGGCAGGACTCTTCTTTTTTTTTTTTTTTTTTTTTTTTTACCTATTTTCCAAGTACTATATATAGTATTGGAATTTATTGTACTTCAAATGTTTGACAGAATTCACTTGTGTATCTATCTGGCCCTGGAGATTTATTATTAGCTTTTTTAGTAGTATGTCCAATCTATGGATCTCCTATTTCTCTATTTTATTCACGTACTAATTTATTAGCACATGAATTCTTTCATTGGATATTTTACCTTCTGATTTTAGAACATCAGGGAAGTTTTCTTTGATGATTTCCTGAAAAATAGCGTCTAGGCTCTTTCTTTCATCATGGTTTTAAGGAAGTTCAACAATCCTTAGATTGTCTCTCCTAGATCTATTTTCTAGGTCAGTTGTTTTCTCAAATAGGTATTTTGTATTTTCTTCTGTTTTTTTTCTTTTTTCTTTTTTGTTTTTGGTTTTGCTTGACTGATTCTTGATGTCTCATTAAGTCATTCATTTCCATTTGTTCAGTTCTCATTTGTAATGAATTATTTTTTTTTTCATTTACTTTTTCAGTTCTTTTGTATTTTCCAACTGAATTTTTAAATGAGTTACTTTTTTTTCCTATGGATTTTTTTTTTTTTGCAATTCACAAATTTTGTTTTTTAAAGTGTTATTTTCTTTTTCCATTTCACAAATTCTGTTTTTCAAGGAATTGTTTTCTTTTTCCATTTTGTCAAATCTGTATTTTAAGGAGTTATATGCTTTTTCCATTTCACTAAATCTATTTTGCAGTGAATTTTCTTCAGATAATTTCTGTGTTGTCTTTTCCAAACCCTCTTGCAAAATTTTCATTTCTTTTCCCCATTTTTTTTTCTTTTAGTTCTCTTTTTAATTTATTCTAGAAGAGTCTTGTGTAATGGGAACTGATTTATGTCACCTTTTGGGCCTTCATCTGGAGACAACCTGTCTTTAGTCTTCTCAGGGTTTGATATTTGTTCTCTTTCACCGTAAAAGCTGTCTATCATCAAAGTTCTGTTTACTTTTTACTCATTTTTTTAAAAGTAAGGTCTGCTTTTAGGGTAGGGGAGGTTTTTCAAGCTTCTTCGACAAGCAGTGGCTTCCTCTATAAGCAGTTGGGTCAGTGTTGACTTACTCACAGTGCTGGATGGAAGGGACCAGGTCCCATGAAATTCAGGTGTTTAATGTTTTACTATTTACCTTTTGTGTTTGTGTTGGATGTTTTCTAACTTCTTATCTACTGTCTTGCAGCCAGGGCAGAGTAGCCAACATTGTTGCTGTAGATTGCTTTCTGTATATTCTCGCCCATGTGGAGTATGCACCACCCAAGGCCTCCACATCACCCACAAAGTCACTCTGGGACTCTTTGATGTCTGGGCTGGTGTTGATGGGCTGATGTCTGCTCCTTTTTTGAAATCTTCAAAAAAAGCCTTGTAAAATAGGAATAAGCTCATATATGTTTTTTGGACTTCATCTGGATTTGATTGACTTTTAGGCATCTGAGGGCTTGAGGTATGTTCGTTGTCTCTCTCTTTCTCTCTCTCTCTCTCTCTCTCTCTCTCTCTCTCTCTCTCTCTCTCTCCATAAAAGTTTTCTATAGTCAGAATTATTTTTAATTTTTTTGTTCATTTTTAGGGGCTGAGATCTGCTCTTAAGGCAAAGGAGTGATAGCTGTTTTAGTTTGCCCTGGGGCCAGTGTTTCTGACTGACTTCTGGTGCTGTGTGATCCCAGCCAGGTGTTGAGTTCTTTGTGAGTCAGCTGCTTACAATGTGCCTTTTGTAATTACTTTTGGGTGATTTTACAGCAAATGTGCTAACACCTACTTGCAACCAGGACAAAGTGGCATAAGAACTTCACAAAAGATTTCCTGGTATGTGAAAGCTGCAGTGCTCTGGCTCCCCACCCCAGCTCCTTGCTCAAGAGTCCCTGTGCTGCAGACTGGGTGCAGCAGTCTGTCTCCCTGGCCATTTGAAACAGACCTGTTCTGAAGTTCTTCCAAAATATCTTCTTCTGGGAATATGTTATACTCCAGATATTTGTGGGTTCTGTTACTTCAAAATCAATTTACAAGCTTAATCTACTATTGGTTTGAAAGATGGTCAGAGGAGGTCACAGAAAGTCATGTCTTGTATACATATATCATATTTAGTTTATACTTTAACATATTTAACATGTATTGGTCAATTTGCCATCTGGGGGAAGGGGTCAGGAGAAAGGGAAAAAATGGAACAAAAGGTTTTGCAATTGTCAATGCTGAAAAATTACCCGTGCATATATCTTGTAAATAAAAAGCTATAATAAAAAAAGAAAGTCATGTCTGCTTTCAATCAACTTGGCTCTGCCCCCTCCTCCTGGGATCAATACATATACAAAATAAATTACATATAATCACAGATGAAAAACAATGAAATTTAGGGAGACTAAAGAAAAATCATCTTGTATAATGTAGACTTTGATTTGCCATTTAAAATTAAACAAATCTGGGTCTGGTATAAGAATTGATCAGGAGGATGATCTTAGAAAGGGCTGGAAAGACTTACATGAACTGATGCTAAGTGAAATGAGCAGAACAAGGGGTTATTGTACATGACATTATCAATATTACACAGTATCAATTCTGATGAACATGACTTTTTCCAACAAGATGACTGATATCAATCCCAATGATCTTGCAATGAAGAGAGCCATCTACACCCAGAGAGAGGACTGTAGCAACTGAATGTGGATCACAATATAACATTCTAACTCTTTTTGTTGTTGTTTGCTTGCATTTTGCTTTCTTACTCATTTACTTTCTCTTTTTTTGGATCTGATTTCTCTTGTGCAGCAAGAAAATTGTACAAATATGTTTATACATATTGGATTTAACATGTTTAACATATATTTAACTGCTTGCCATCTGGAGGAGGGAGGAAAGGAGAAAATTTGAAACAACAAGGCTATGCAAGGGTCAATGTTGTCAAATTATCCTTGCACAGTTTTTGAAAATAAAATGCTTTATTAAAAAAAAAAAAAGCTGAGTCTGGGACTACAGTTGTGAACCTGGCTTTGAACCCAGCCTGAACTCTGACTCAATAGCACTACTGGTGACTTCCATCAAAGGGGATTGAGAAGGACAGCAGAAAAGATCTGTTGGACCAGGTTGTAAACTCAGCATGCAAACCCATTGTTGGCCACACCAGTGCAGCCCCAGCCCAGACCCCATTATTAACAAGGTAGGACATCTGAATCTGTCTGCAGCCTTGATGTAGGCTTCTGAATCTCTTGGCCTGGGGACATGGGGAAGACTGGGAATGTCAGCAAAGAGAGTATGTGGCACAAGGATGGAGTCCTGTGTGCAATCCCAGCACAGGCCATATTGATACAGTCGTGATCAGTACAGCCCTCTTCAGCACAAGCCTAATCCCCGTCATCATATTAGGTTTTGCAGATACTGTGAAGAAGGGAGACTACTAACAGCTCCATGACAGAAAAGAATGTTTGTGGTCATGTTTCTGGAAATAGCTGCTTAAAACCTTTGAAGCTTGGGACAATGCACCCTCTGGAAGCAGAAACTACTTTAACAAAATTAGAAGCCAAGTAATAAGCAAGGGAAAAAAATCCTGACCATTGAAAGTTATTATACAGATAAGAAAGATCAAAACACATACTCACAAGATGATGACAAAGTCAAAGTGCCTACATCCACTGCCTCCAAGAAAAATAAAAATTTGGCATAGGCCATGGAAAGCTCAAAGAGGATTTTGTAAATCAAATAAGAGAGATAAAAGAAAAAATAGGAAAAGAATTGAGAATGATACAAAAGGAAATAGAAAAAGCTTTAAAAAGCAAAATTGGTCAATTGGGAATGGAGGCATAAAAACTCACTGAGGAAAATAATTCCTTTAAAATTAGAATAGAGTGAATGGAAGCTAATGACTTTATGATAAATCAAGATAGAATAAAGAAAAATTAAAATAAATGAAAAAAAATGTGAAAAATATCATTGAAAAAACAGCTGGAAAGTAAATCTAGGAGAGAGAATTTGAAAATTATCGTCATGATAAACAAAAGAGTCTGGGCATAATCTTTCAAGATGTTTTCAAGAAAAACTTTTCTGATATTTTAGAACAAGACAGTAAAATAGAAATTGAAGGAATCCACTGAAGACCTTCTGAAAGAGATTTTAAAATGAAAACTCTCAGGAATATTATATTCAAATACAGAAGTGCCAGGTCAAGGGGAAAATACTGCAAGCATCCAGAAAGAAAGAATGCAAGTGTGGCAGAACTACAGGCGGAACACAAGATGTGGCAGATTCTTCATTAAAGGACTGGAGGGCTTAAAATATGATATTTCAAAGAGCAATAGAATTAGGATTACAAACAAGTCTCACCTACTTAACAAAACTGAGTATAATCCTTCAGAAAAAAGTAGTCATTCAATGAAATAGAAGATATCCAAGCATTTTTGATGAAAATGAGGGGTAAATCTGATTTTTAAATATAACATTCTGCAGAAGCATAAGAAGGCAAGCAAGAAAATGATATAATAAGGGATTTAATAAGATTTATCAGGTTACATTTCTACATGGGAATCTGATACATGTACATCATTGAAACTTTCTCATTATTATGGCAATTAGGAGTTTATATAGAAAGAGGTTACTAGTATGAGTTCAATACAAAAGGATAATATTTTTAATGATGAAATTAAGGGGTAAGTAAGGAATGTACTGGGAGAAAGGGAAAGGAAGAAGTGGAATGGTGGAAATCATCTGACATAAAAATACAAGAAAAACCTTTTATAGTGGAGGAGAATATGGGGAAGAAGATAGGGTGAGTGAATGAATCTTGCTCTCATCAGAATTGGCTTAAAGAGGAAATAACATATATACTAAATATAGGTATAGAAATCAACTTTACCCTTCAGGAAAATAGGAGGGGAATAGGATATAGGAAGGAGAGAGGGTGATAAAAAGAGGGCATTTCAGGGGAGGGAGTAGTCAGTACCAAACATTTTTGAGGAGGCACAGGGTGAATAGAGACAATAAATAGGGGATATGCAGGTAGCGATAGTAATCATAAAAATAATTTCAAAACAAGGTTCTCTGTTAAGGCCTCATTTTTTCAAACATAGAAGGAACTGAATCAACTTTATAAAAAGTGATCCAAGATGGTGGAGAGCAGACAGAACTTTCTGTGACCTCCTCTGACCTTTTCTCAAACCAACAGTATATTAAGTCGCTAACATGGTTTTGGAGTCAAAGAACCCACAAATATTTGTAGTACAACACATTTCCAAAAGATACCTTGGAAGACCTTCAGAATAAGTCTGTTTCAAATAGGCAGGGGGACAGTCTGCCAACCCTAGACCACAGCTCAGAAAGATCAGGACAAGAAGCTGGGGTAGGGAGTCAGAGTGTTGCAGCTTCCACACATCTGAAATCTTGAAAATTATTGTCATGGTAAACAAAAGAGCCTGGGCATAATCTTTCAAGACATTTTCAAGAAAAACTTTTCTGATATTTTAGAACCAGACAGTAAAATACCATTGACAGCTTTTACGGAGGCAGAGAACAGACATTAAATCCTAAGGTTCCTAAAGGCAAATCAAGTCCAGATGAAGCCCCAAAGGGAGATATGAACTGGTCTCCAATTCACCAGGCTTAGAAGACTGTATAAAGTATCTTAAAAGAAAGTTAGAAGAAAAATGGAAAAAGAAAATGAGATCTTTGCAAAAAGGAATTGGGAAAGCATATAACTTCCTACAAAAATAGATTTGATGAGATGGGAAAAGCATATAATTATTCAAAAAATAGATAAGAAAAATACTAATTCATTGAAAAACAAAATTTGTAAACTGGAAAAAAAATCAATGAAGAAAACAATTCAATTGTCAAAATATAAAAGGAGTTAAAAGGTACTTGAAGAAAATAATATGCTAAAAATTAAAATTGAGCAAATGTAAGTGAATGACTAAATAAGACTTCAAAAATCAGTCAAACAAAATAGGAAAAACAAAAAAAAATAGAAGAAAATATAAAATGCCTCCTAGGAAAAACAACTGATTTGGAAAATAGATCTAGTAGAGGCAATCTAAGGATTATTGGATTTCCTGAAAGCCATAATGGAAAAAAAAAAGAACCTAGACATTATCTTATAGGAAATCATAAAGGAAAACTACCTAGATGTCTTAGAACCAGAAGTTAAATATCCAATGAAAGAATTCACCAATCACCTACTGAAAGAGATGCCAAAATGAAAACCCCAATGAATATCATGTCTAATTTTCAGAAGTATCATCCCAAGGGAAAAAAAAAAGATTGCAAGAAGGCAGAAAGAAATAATTTAAAAATTGAAGAGCCACAATTAGGATTACCCAGGTCCTAGCAGCTTCCTCCTTAAAGGATTGAAGGACTTGGAATCTGACATTCCAAATGACAAAGGAACTTGGATTACATCCAAGAATAATCTCCACAGCTAAAATGAGCATTATCTTTCAGGGAAGAAGATGGACATTCAATAATATAGGTAATTTTCACCTATTTCTTTTTTTTTTTTTTGTGGGTTTTTCTGGTTTATTTTGTTTTTGAAAACACATAGGTAAATTTAAGAATCTTTTCTTTCTTCCAGAATCAAGTTTTTTTTTTTATTATAAATTATTCAAATGCAGTCTTATTTTATTTTATTATTATTATTATTTTATTTAATAGCCTTTTATTTACAGGATATATGCATGGGTAACTTTACAGCATTAACAATTGCCAAACCTCTTGTTCCAATTTTTCAACTCTTACCCCCACCCCTCCCTAGATGGCAGGATGACCAGTAGATGTTAAATATATTAAAATATAAATTAGATACACAATAAGTATACATGACCAAAACGTTATTTTGCTGTACAAAAAGAAACAGACTCTGAAATATTGTACAATTAGCTTGTGAAGGAAATCAAAAATGCAGGTGTGTATAAATATAGGGATTGGGAATTCAATGTAATGGTTTTAGTCATCTCCCAGAGTACTTTTTCTAGGCATAGCTAGGTTCAGTTCATTACTGCTCCATTAGAAATGATTTGGTTGATCTCGTTGCTGAGGATGGCCTGGTCCATCAGAACTGGTCATCATATAGTATTTTTTGAAGTATATAATGATCTCCTGGTCCTGCTCATTTCACTCAGCATCAGTTGGTGTAAGTCTCTCCAGGCCTTTCTGAAATTGTCCTGTTGGTCATTTCTTACAGAACAGTAATATTCCATAATATTCATATACCACAGTTTATTCAGCGATTCTCAACTGATGGACATCCATTCAGTTTCAGTTTTAGCCACTACAAAAGGGCTGCCACAAACATTCGTGCACATACAGGTCCCTTTCCCTTCTTTATAATCTCTTTGGGATATAATCCGTAGTAACACTGCTGGATCAAAGGGTATGCACAGTTTGATAACTTATTGAGCATAGTTCAAACTACTCTCAAAATGATTGGATTCTTCACAACTCCACCAAGAAGTCATCAATGTCCCAGTTTTCCCGCATTCCCTCAACAATCATCATTATTTTTTCCTGTCATCTTAGCCAATCATGACAGGTGTGTAGTGGTATCTTAGAGTTGTCTTAATTTGCATTTTCTCTGATTAATAATGACTTGGAGCATATTTTCATTATGGCTAGAAATAGTTTCAATTTCTTCATCTGAGAACTGTCTGTTCATATCCTTTGACCATTTTCAATTGGAGAATAGCTTGATTTTTATAAATTAGAGTTAATTCTCTATATATTTTTAGAAATGAGGCCTTTATCAGAACCTTTGACTGTAAAATATTTTCCCAGTTTATTGCTTCCCTTCTAATCTTGTCTGCATTAGTTTTGTTTGTACAAAAACTTTTCAGTTTGGTATAATCGAAATTTTCTATTTTGTGATCAGTAATGATCTCTAGTTCTGCTTTGGTCAAAAAGACCTTCCCCTTCCACAGGTCTGAGAGGTAAACTATCCTGTGTTACTCTAATTTATTAATAATTTCATTCTTTATGCCTAGGTCATGAACCCATTTTGACCTTATCTTGGTGTACCTTGGTGTTGCCTAGTTTCTGCCATATTAGTTTCCAATTTTCCCAGCAATTTTTATCAAACAGTAAGTTCTTATCCCAAAAGCTGGGATCTTTGGGTTTGTCAAAGACTAGGTTGCTATATTTGTTGACTGTTTTATCCCTTGAACCTAATCTATTCCACTGATCAACTAATCTGTTCCTTAGCCAATACCAAATAGTTTTGGTAACTGCTGCTCTATAATATAATTTTAGATCTGGTAGAGCTAAGCCACTTTCATTTGATTTTTTTTTCATTAATTCCCTTGAAATTCTTGACCTTTTGTTTTTCCATATGAACTTTGTTGTTATTTTTTCTAGGTCATTAAAATAGTTTTCTGGGACTTTGATTGGTATAGCACTAAATAAATAGATTAGTTTAGGTAATATTGTCATCTTTATTATATTTGCTCGCCCTATCCAAGAGCATTTAATATTTTTCCAATTGGTTAGATCAGACTTAATTTTTGTGAAAAGTGGTCTGTAATTTTGGTCATAAAGTTTCTGATTTTCTCTTGGCAGATGGATTCCTAAATATTTTATATTATCAGTAGTTACTTTAATTGGAATTTCTCTTTGTAACTCTGACTGTTGGATTTTGTTAGTGATATATAAGAATGCTGATGACTTATGTGGGTTTATTTTATAACCAGCAACTTTGCTAAAGTTGTGGATTATTTTTAACAACTTTTTAGCAGAATCTCTGGGGTTCTCTAAGTATACCATCATGTCATCGGCAAAGAGTGATAATTTGGTTTCCTCATTAGCTATTCTTATTCCTTTAATCTCTTTCTCAGCTCTTATTGCTAAAGCTAGCATTTCTAATACAATATTAAATAGTAACGGTGATACTGGGCAATCTTGTTTCACTCCAGATTTTATTGGGAATGGTTGCAGTTTGTCTCCATTACATATGATGCTTACTGATAGTTTTAAATAGATGCTGCTGATTATTTTAAGAAAAAGTCCATTTATTCCTATACTCTCAAGTGTTTTTATTAGGAATGGATGTTGGATTTTATCAAATGCTTTTTCTGCATCTATTGAGATGATCATATGGTTTTTGTTAATTTGGTTATTAACATGGCCAATTATATTGATAGTTTTCCTAATATTTAACCAACCCTGCATTCCTGGTATAAATCCTACTTGATCACAGTGTATTATCTTGGAGATGATTTTCTGTAGTCTTTTTGCTAATATCTTATTTAAGATTTTAGCATCAATATTCATTAGGGAGATTGGTCTATAATTTTCTTTCTCTGTTTTCAGCCTACCTGGTTTAGGTATCAGTACCATGTCTGTGTCATAGAAGAATTTGGTAGGACTCCTTCATTTCCCTATTTTATCAAATAATTTATATAGCATTAGGGGCCAATTGTTCTTTAAATGTTTGGTAAAATTCACATTAAATCCATCTGGTCCTGGGGATTTTTTCTTAGGGAGTTGTTTAATTGCCTGTTCTATTTCTTTTTCTGAAATGGGACTATTCAAGCAATTTACTTCCTCTGTTAGACTGGGAAGTCTATATTTTTGGAGGTAGTCATCCATTTCACTTAGGTTATCAAATTTATTGGCATAAAGTTGAGCAAAATAACTCCTTAGTATTTCTCTAATTTCCTCTTCATTGGTGGAAAGTTCTCCCTTTTCATTTTTAAGACTACTAATTTCATTTTCCTCCCTCCTTTTTCTAATCAAATTTATCAAAGGCTTATCTATTTTGTTGGCTTTTTCATAGAACCAACTCTTAGTTTTATTAATTAGTTCAATAGTTTTTTTACTTTCAATATTTTTAATTTCTCCTTTTAATTTTAGAATTTCCAATTTAGTATTTGATTGGGGGTTTTTAATTTGGTCTTTTTTTAGTTTTTTGAGTTGCAAGCCCAATTCATTAATCTTTTCTTTCTCTGTTTTATTCAAGTAAGCCTCTAAGAATATAAAATTCCCTCTTATTACCGCTTTGGCTGCATCCCACAAATTTTGGTATGATGTCTCATCATTGTCATTATCTTGAGTGAAATTATTAATTGTATCAATAATTTGCTGCTTCTTCACCCAATCATTTGAATGTAGTTTTTATTGCATCATGATCTGAAAAGAAAGCATTTACTATTTCTGCTTTCTTGCATTTAATTTTGAGGTCTTTAATGTCCTAATATATGGTCAATTTTTGAATAGATTCCATGAACTGCTGAGAAGAAAGTATATTCCTTTCTATCTCCATTCAATTTTCTCCAAAGATCCAACATATCTAATTTTTCTAATATTCTATTTACTTCTTTAATTTCTTTCTTATTTGTTTTGTGGTTTGATTTGTCTAATTCTGAAAGTGCAAGGTTGAGATCTCCTACTATTACAGTTTTGTTGTATATTTCTTCTTGCAACTTTCTTAACTTCTCCTTTAGGAATTTGGATGCCATACCACTTGGTGCATATATGTTTAATATTGATATTGCTTCGTTGTTTATGCTACCCTTTAGTAGGATGTAGTTTCCTTCCTTATCTCTTTTAATTAGGTCAATTTTTACTTTTTCTTGATGGGAGATAAGGATGGCTACCCCTGCTTTTTTGACTTCACCTGAAGCATAATAGATTTTGCTCCAGCCATTTACCTTTACTCTATATGTATCTCCCTGCTTTAAATGTGTTTCTTGTAAACAACATATTGTAGGGTTCTGACTTTGATCCAGTCTGCTATCTGCCTCCTCTTTATGGGGGAGTTCATCCCATTCACATTTACGGTTAGAATTACTAAATCTGTATTTCCTGCCATCCTAATAAGCCCAGATTATGCTTTACTTATTCTTGCCTCCCCAACCCTCTTTCCCCTTTTAAACTTATGTACCCCTCTTGTATCACGATGCTTACCCTCTTTATAATCCCTCCCTGCCCCCCTTTGAGTCTTTCCCCTTCCTTCCCTTATTACTCTTTTTCTTTTCCCTTTTCTTCTCCCCTGTTTTTAATGAGGCGAGAAGAATTTTCTCTAAAACAAATGTCAATTATTTTTTCTTTGAGCCAACTCTGATGAGAGTAAGATTCACACAATGTTCCTCCCCCTCTCTAAATTCCCTCAGATATGATAAGTTTCCTTTGCCTCTTTGTGGGATGTGGTTCCCCCTTTTTATCCCTCCTTCCCACCTTATTCTGCCATCATCCCTTTTCCATATCTACTTCCCTTTTTTATGTTATATCAGTACAATCAAATTATACATGTATTCTTTTTGTATATCCACAACAGAAATACAATTCTCAAGAGTTATTTTACCTTTCTGCATCTCTTGAATTCTATGGTTGGAGATCAAATTTTTGTTTAGTTCTGGTTTTTTCTTCAGAAACAAATGGAATTCGTTTGTTTCATTAAATGTCCATCTTCTTCCCTGGAAGAAAATGCTCAGCTTAGCTGGGTAGTTTATTCTTGGCTGCATCCCAAGTTCTTCTGCCTTTAGGAATATCATATTCCAGGCCCTTCTTTCCTTTAATGTAGAGGCAGCCAGATCTTGGGTGATCCTTACTGTGGCACCTCGGTATTTAAATGGTTTTTTTTTTGTTGCTTGTAAAATTTTTTACTTAATCTGATAGTTCTGAAATTTGGCCACAATTTTCCTTGGGGTTTTATTTTAGGGTTTCTTTCAGAAGGTGTTCGATGAATTCTTTCAATGCCTATTTTACCTTCTGATTCTATTACATCTGGGCAGTTCTCTTTGATGATTTCTTGTAAAATAGTATCTAGGCTCTTTTTTGCATCATAGTTTTCGGAAAGTCCAATAATCCTCAGATTATCTCTCCTAGATCTATTTTCCAAATCTGTCGTTTTTGCAAGTAGATTATTCATGGGTTTTTCCAATTTGTCATTTTTTTGTTTTTGCTTGATTGATTCTTGCTGTCTCAATGAATCATTAGTTTCTATTTGTTCAGTTCTATTTTTTAAAGAATTATTTTCTTCATTAGCTTTTTTTACTTCTTTCTGTATATGTCCAATTGAGTTTTAAATGTATTGTTTTGGTCTGTGGAATTTTTTCCATTTCACTAATTTTTTTTAGTGAATTATTTTCTTTTTCCAATTCACAGATCCTACTTTCTTGCGAGTTCTTTATCTTTTACAATTCGCAAATCCTACTTTCTTGCGAGATCTTTATTTTTTCCAATTCACCAATTTTTTTTCCCTGCACTTCCTGGGAATTTTTTAACTTTTCCAATTCGTATTTCAGGAAGTTGTTGCTCTCTTGTAAGGCTTCTCTTTCCTTTCCCATTTATCTTCTAACTCTCTTTTGAGACTTTTAATGTTCTCTTCTATGAGAGCATCATGTAACGGAGGACAGTCTGATGCATTTTTGCTGTTTGCTGTCTCTTCAGGTTTGCTCTCCTGCTCTTTTTCTGTATAGAAGCTGTCCATCATTCTTTTCATCTTTTTATTCATGTTTTAAAACCTTTAGGGTATGTCTCCTAGGCAAGGGGGTTACCAGCTTCCTCTGCAGAAGAGGGAGAGATGTAAACCTATTTCCGGCTCCGAGGTATGGGAGTGCTCTGAGTGAGAGTTTTCCCTTCCCCCAATAGGAAGTGGATTCAGCACTGGCTGAGCTATGGAAGTGCCCAGTTGGGCTGTGTGGGTTAGGGATTGCCCTCATGTAGAGACTAAGGGGTGAAAGTGTCACTGCCCCAGGCTGGAGCCTCTTGTGAGGCTGTGGGTATTAGCAGCTGACTGCAGACTGCAGACTGCCCGAACTCTGCCCCAGTGTCTCTGCCTGATGCAAATTGGCCCTGGAAAAGCTCTACGGCCCCAAGCCGAGCCCCCCACTGCGCAGATTGGAGGCTAACCTGGGCTGCGTCCTCTTGCCGGGCAGGATCACAGCTGCCCCAAGGAAAAGCCCCGTACTGCGGGTTGGGGCTGAGTGCTTGTGCTGAGATCTGTGCTTTCACTTTCGGTTTGAGGCTCTCCTCAGAACCTAATTTCTCTCCCAGTCTGCCCTGATCTCCCCCCTGGCCCCAGAACCAACCTTTTTTGGCGAGACTGCAGATTTTCTTCGGCAGGTGAGTTGTTCTACTTCTTATCTTTACAAATTGTAGCAGTCAAGACTATTTTTGAGGCTCGATATAATATTGATAACGAGGGTAAGAGAAGAGTTTAGAAAGTCGAGTGTGTCTTCTCAGCCATCTTGGCTCTGCCCCAATTTTCACCTATTTCTAATGAAAAGACCAGAGCTGACAAAAAAATTCTTCTCCATGTACAGAATTCAAGAGAAGCATAAAAATGCAAAAAGGAAAGAACTCTTGAGAACTATATTTCTGTACAAGGATACTTAGAGAATGTAGATATAATTTGATTTTATTATGATAATATGAAAAAGAAAGCTTTAGAAAGGTGATTGTTCTGGAAAAAAAGAGGAAAAAGATAAAATAAGAGAAATTACATCTCATGAAAAAGCAAAGAAGACCTTTTTTAATTGAGGGACAGAAGGGAGGGAGGGTGAGCATTGTGTGAATTTTATTGTCATCAGATTTGGCTCAAAGAGATAATTTCAGCTGTATCTGGTTTCACAGAGTAACATTTCACTTTATAGGGATGTGGGAGGGGAAAGAAAAAGAGAAAGGGAAAAAACTCATAAAAGAGAAAAAAGAAGTAGTAGGGGTAATAAAGGGGGAGGAGGTATAAAGGGGAAGGGTTGTTAGAGAGAGATGGTTATCATAAGCAGGAGGAAAGGGGGAAAGGGGGAAAAAGTACAATTTGGGGTAAATATGATGGTGGGAAATACAGAATTAGTTATTTTAAGTGTTAATGTTAATGGAATAAACTCTCGATAAAAAAGAAGAAAATTGCAGACTGGATTGAAAGCCAGAATACTACAATATATATTTTTCCAAGAAACACATGTAAAGTAGAGTGATATATAAAGAGTGAAGGTAAAGGGATGCGCTAGAATTTATTATGCTTCAGGTGAAGAAAAAAAAAAACAGGGGTAGCAATCCTAATCTCAGATTAAGTAAAAGCAAAAAGAGATCTAATTAAAAAAAAAAAAGTAAGGAAACTAAAGGGAATCATAGATAACGAAACAATATCAATACAAATCACATATGTACCAAGTGGTGTAGCATGCAAATTCCTAGAGGAGAAGTTAAAAGAGATGCAAGAAGAAATAAACACCAAAATTATAGTAGTGGGAGATCTTAACCTGGTTCTCTCAAAACTAGACAAATCCAATCAAAAAATAAATAAGAAACATCTTAAGGAGGTAAGTAGAATTTTAGAAAATTTAGATATAATAGATCTTAGGAAAAAATTGAATGGAGTCAGAAAGAAGTTTACTTTTTTCTCATCGGTTTGTGAAATCTAGACAAAAAATGACCATGTATTAGGACATAAAGACCTCAAAATCAAATGCAGAAAAGCAGAAATAGTAAATTAATTTTTTCAGATCATGATGCAATAAAAATCACATGCAGTATGAGGGCAGGAGAAAACAAACCAAAAATTAATTGGAAATTAAATAATCTAATTCTAAAGAATGAATGCTTAAATCAGCAAATTATAGACAGAATCAACAACTTCAACTGAGAAAATGACAATAATGAGACAACATACCAAAATTTGTGGGATGCAGGCAAAACAGCTATAAGGAGAAATTTTATATCTCTAGATGCTTACCTGCATAAAATAGAGAAATAGAAGATCCAATAACTTGAGCTTACAACTAAAAGAACAAATTTAAAAAGCCTCAATTAAATACCAAATTTTAAATTCTGAAAATGAAAAGGGAGATTAATAACAATGAAAATAAGAAAACCATTTAATTAACAAATAAAAGTAATACTTAGTATTATGAAAAAATCCAACAAAATTGATAAAGCTTTAGTTAATATGATTAGAAAAAGGAAAGAGTAAAATCAAATTGTTAGTTTCAAAAATGAAAAGGGATAGCTTTTCACCAATGAAGAGGAAATTAGAGAAATAATTAGGAGTTGTTTTGTCAAACCAAATGCCAAGAAAGTTGATAAACTAAATGAAATGGAAGAATATATACAAAAATAAAGATTATGTAGTTAACAGAAGAGGAAATAAAATGTTTAAGAATCCCAATTCAGAAAAAAAGAAATAGAACAAGCTATTAATTAACTCCCTAAGAAAAAATTCTCAGGGCTAGATGGATTTACTTATGAATTCTACCAAACATTTAAAGAACAATTAACTCCAATACTATATATACTATTTGAAAAAATAAAAAAGGGGTCCTAACAAATTCCTTTCGTGATGCAAATATGGTGCTGATAGCTAAACCAGCTATGGTGAAAACAGAGAAAAAAAGCATAGAAAAATTTTCCTAATGAATATTGATGAAAAAATCTGAAACAAAATAATAGCAAAAAGATTAGAGAAAGTTATCCTCAGCATGATAATGCATGACTAAGGGGGATTTATACCAGGAATGTAGGGCTGGTGCAATATTAAGAAAACTATTAGCTTAATTGACTATATCAATAACCAAATTAACAAAAACATATGATCATCTCAATAGATACAGAAAAAGCATTTGATAAAATCCAACATCCATTCCTATTAAAAACACTTGAAAGTATAGAAATTAATGGACTTCTCCTTGAAATAATCAGTAGCATCTATTTAAAACCACCAGTAAACATCATATGGGTAATGGGGACAAACTGCAACCATTCCCAATAAGATCAGGAGTGAAACAAAGTTGCCCAGTATCACCATTATTATTCAATAATGTATTAGAAATGCTAGCTTTGGCAATATGAGTTGAGAAAGAAATTAAAGGAATCAGAGTAGGTGATGAGGAAACCAAATTATCACTTTGCTGATGATATAATGGTATATTTAGAGAAAGAACCCCAGAGATTCTACTAAAAAGCTATTAGAAATAATCCACACCTTTAGCAAAGTTGCAGGATACAAAATAAACCCACATAAGTCATCAGCATTTTTATATATCACTAACAAAATGTAACAGTTAGAGTTACAAAGAGGAATTCTATTTAAAGTAACTACTGATAGTATAAAATATTGAGTACTTTACTATATGATGATCAATTCTGATGGATGTGGCCCTCTTCATTTAATTGATCAAATCAGTTCCAATAGCACAGTAATGAATTGAACCAGTTACACTCAGCAAAATAACTCTAGGAGATGACTATGAACCACTCTATAGAATTCTCAAACCCTCTATTTTTGTCCACCTGCATTTTGGATTTTCTTCACATGTTAATTGTACAATATTTAAAAATTGGATTCTTTTTGTACAGCAAAATAATTGTTTGGACATGTATACATATAATGTATATAATTTATACTTTAACATATTTAACACATATTGATTGACCTGCCATCTGGGGGAAGGGGAGGGAGGAAGGCGGGAAAAAGTTGGAACAAAAGGTTTTACAATTGTCAATGCTGAAAAATTCATGCATATATTTTGTAAAAAAAAAAAAAAAAAAAAAAGCTACAATAATAAAAAAAGAAAAAGAAAGAAAAAATATTTAGGAATCTATCTGCCAAGGAAAAATCAAGAACTATATGAGCAAAACTACAAAACACTTTCCACACAAATAAAGTCAGATCTAACCAATTAGAAAAATGTTAAATGTTCTTGAATAGGGCAAGCAAATATAGTAAAGATGACAATGCTACCTAAATTAATCTATTTATTTAGCCCTATACCAAACTCCCAAAAAACTATTTTAATGACCTAGAAAAAATAACAACAAAGTTCATATAGAAAAACAAAAGAATTTTAAGGGAATTAATAAAATAAATCAAATGAAGGTGGTCTGGCTGTACTATATTATCTATATCTACATTATACCTATATATACTTCTAAAAACTATATTATAAAGCAGCAGTTACCAAAACTATTTGGCATTGTTTAAGAAATAAACTAGTTGATCAGTGGAATAAGTTAGGTTCAAAGGACAAAACAGTCAATAATTTTAATAATCTAGTGGTTGACAAACCCAAAGATCCCAGCTTTTGGGATAAGAACTCATTATTTGACAAAAATTTCTGGGAAAATTGGAAATTAATATGGCAGAAAATAGGCATTGATGCACACTTAACACTGTACACCAAAATAAGGTCATGACCTAGGCATAAAGAATAAAATTATAAATAAATTAAAAGAACATAGAATGGTTTACTGCTCAGACCGGTGGAAGAGGAAGGAATTTATGACCAAAGAAGAATTAGAGATCATTATTGATCATAAAAAAAATTTGATTATATCAAATAGAAAAAAAATTTATTTATTTCATATATATATATATGTATGTATATATATATAAAACTTTTTATTGACAGAACCCATGGCAGGGTAATTGTTTTTTACAACATTATCTCTTGCACTCACTTCTGTTCCGATTTTTCCCTCCCACCCTCCACAACTTCCCCTAGATGGCAAGCAGTCCTATATATGTTGAATATGTTGTAGTATATCCTAGATACAATGTATGTGTGCAGAATCAAACAGTTTTCTTATTGCACAGGGAGAATTGGATTCAGAAGGTAAAAATAACCTAGGAAGAAAAACAAGAATGCAAACAGTTAACATTCATTTCCCAGTGTTTTTTTCTTTGGGTGTAGATGCTCCTGTCCATCATTGATCAACTGAAGCTGAATTAGGTCTCTTTGTCAAAGAAATCCACTTCAATCAGATTGCATCTTCATACAGTATCATTGTTGACATATATAATGATCTCCTGGTTCTGCTCATTTCACTTAGCATCAGTTCATGTAAGTCTTTGCAAGCCTCTCTGTATTCATCCTGCTGGTCATTTCTTACAGAACAATAATATTCCATAACATTCATATGCCACAATGTACCCAACCATTCTGCAATTGATGGGCATCCATTCATTTTCCAGTTTCTAGCCACTACAAACAGGGCTGCCACAAACATTTTGGCACATACAGGTGCCTTTCCCTTCTTTAGTATCTCTTTGGGATATAAGCCCAGTAGAAACACTGCTGGGTCAAAAGGTATGCACAGTTTGGTAACTTTTTGGGCATAATTCCAGATTGCTCTCCAGAAAGGTTGGAATCGTTCACAACTCCACCAACAATGTATCAGTGTCCCAGTTTTCCCGCATCCCCTCCAACAATCATCATTATTTTTTCCTGTCATCTTAGCCAATCTGACAGGTGTGTAGTGGTATCTCAGAGTTGTCTTAATTTGCATTTCTCTGATTAATAATGATTTGGAACACTCTTTCATATGAGTGGAATAGTTTCAATTTTATCATCTGAAAATTGTGTGCTCATATCCTTTGACCATTTGTCAATTGGAGAATGACTTAGTTTCTTATAAATTACAGTCAGTTTTCTATATATTTTGGAAATGAGGCCTTTATCAGATTTTTAACTGTGAAGATGTTTTCCAAGTTTGTTGCTTCCCTTCTAATCTTGTTTGCATTACTTTTGTTTGTACAGAAGCTTTTTAATTTGATGTATTCAAAATTTTCTATTTTGTGATCAATAGTGGTCTCTAGTTCGTCTTTGGTCACAAATTTCTTCCTCCTCCACAAGTCTGAGAGATAAACTGTCCTATGGTCCTCCAATTTGTTTATAATCTCATTCTTTCTATCTAAATTATGGACCCATTTTTATCTTATCTTGGTATATGGTGTTAAGTGTGGGTCCATGCCTAATTTCTGCCATACTAATTTCCAGTTATCCCAGCAGGTTTTGTCAAATAATGAATTCTTATCACAAAAGTTAGGATCTTTGGGTTTGTCAAACACTAGATTGCTATAGTTGACTATTCTGTCTTGTGAACCTAAGCTGTTCCACTTATCAAATAATCTATTTCTTAGCCAATACCAAATGGTTTTGGTGACTGCTGCTTTATAATATAGTTGTAGATCAGGTACAACTAGGCCACCTTTATTTGATTTTTTTTTCATTAATTCTTTTGAGATTCTAGACCTTTTATTATTCCATATGAATTTTGTTGTTATTTTTTCTAGATCATTAAATATATTTAATTTCTTGGAAGTCTGATTGGTATAGGGCTAAATAAATAGATTAGTTTAGGGAGTATTGTTATCTTTATTATATTTGCTCGGCCTACCCAGGAGCACTTAATATTTTTCCAATTATTTAAGTCTGACTTTTTTTGTGTGGAAAGTTTTTTGTAATTTTGCTCATATAATTCCTGACTTTCCTTTGGTAGATAGATTCCCAAATATTTTATTCTGTCGACAGTTATTTTGAATGGAATTTCTCTTTGTATCTCTTGCTGTTGGATTTTGTTGGTGATGTATAAACATGCTGAGGATTTATGGGGATTTATTTTATAGCCTGCAACTTTGGTAAAGTTATGAATTATTTCTAATAGCTTTTTAGTAGAATCTCTGTGGTTCTCTAAATATACCATCTTATATCTGCAAAGAGTGATAGTTGGTTTCCTCATTGCCTATTCTAATTCCTTTAATCTCTTTCTTGGCTCATTGCCGCGGCTAGTGTTTCTAATACAATATTCAATAATAATGGTGATAGTGGGCAACCTTGCTTCACTCCAGATCTTACTCGGAAAGGTTCCAGTTTTTCCCCATTGCATATGATGCTTACTGATGCTTTTAAATATATGTTCCTCACTATTTTAAGAAAAAGTCCATTTATTCCTAAACTCTCAGGTGTTTTTATTAGGAATGGATGTTGGATTTTATCAAATGCTTTTTCTGCATCTATTGAGATGATCATATGTTTTTTGTTAGTTTGGTTATTGATATAGTCAATTATGCTAATAGTTTTCCTAATATTGAACCAGCCCTGCATTCCTGGTATAAATCCTACTTGGTCATAGTGTATTATCCTGGGGATGATTTTATGTAATCTTATTGCTAATATTTTATTTAAGATTTTAGCATCCATATTCATTAAGGAGATTGGTCTATAATTTTCTTTCTCTGTTTTCAGCCTACCTGGTTTAGGTATCAATACCATGTCTGTGTTGTAAAAGGAGTTTGGTAGGATTCCTACAATCCCTATTTTTTTCATATAGTTTATATAGCATTGGAGTTAATTGTTATTAAATGTCTGGTAGAATTCACATGTAAATCCATCTGGTCCTGGGGATTTTTTCTTAGGGAGTTGGTTAATAGCTCGTTCTATTTCATTTTCTAAGATGGGACTGTTTAGGATATTTATTTCTTCCTCTGTTAATCTAAACAAGCTATATTTTTGAAGGTATTCTTCCATTTTATTTAAGTTGTAGAATTTATTGCCATAAAGTTGGGCAAAATAATTCCTAATTATTGCTCTAATTTCATCTTCGTTAGTAGCGAATTCTCCCTTTTCATTTTTAAGACTAACAATTTGATTTTCCTCTTTCCTTTTTTTAATCAGATTTACTATGTCTATATGTCTATGTCTTGTACTATGTCTATGACATATGTACTATGTCAAATATATGTCTATGATTTGCTGTTTCACCCAATCATTCTTTAGTATGAAATTATTTAGTTTCCAATTATTTTTTGGTCTACTTTCCCCTGGCTTTTTGTTGAGTGTAAATTTATTGCATTGTGGTCTGAAAAGGATGCATTTACTATTTCTGCCTTACTGCATTTGAGTTTGAGGTTTTTATGTCCTAATATATGGTCTACGTATGTATAGGTTCCATGAACTGCTGAAAAGAAAGTGTACTCCTTTCTCTCTCCATTTCATTTTCTCCAGAGATCTATCATATCTAAGTTTTCTAGTATTCTATTTACCTCTCTCACTTCTTTCTTATTTATTTTGTGGTTTGATTTATCTAATTCTGAGAGTGCAAGGTGGAGATCTCCCAGTATTATAGTTTTGCTGTCTATTTCTTCTTGCAGCTCTCTTAATTTCTCTTTTAAGAATTTAGATGCTACACCACTTGGTGCATATATGTTTAATATTGATATTGCTTCATTATCTATGCTACCCTTTAGCAAGATATAGTGCCCTTCCTTATCTCTTTTAATTAGATCAATTTTTGTTTTTGCTTGATCTGAGATCAGGATGGCTACCCCTGCTTTTTTTACTTCACCTGAAGTATAGTAGATTTTGCTCCAACCTTTTACCTTTATTCTGCATGTATCTCCCTGCTTCAGATGTGTTTCCTGTAAACAACATATTGTAGGATTCTGGCTTTTTAATCCATTCTGCTAACTGCTTCCTCTTTATGTTACCCCGTTAACATTCATGGTTAAAATTACCAATTCTGTATTACTTGCCATCTTGTTACCCCCTGTTTTTGCTTTTCTCCCTTCTCTCCCCCTTAACCCCTTCCCAGTATTAAACTTGTGAGCACCACTTGCTTCTCACAGCCCTCCCCTTTTAGTATCCCTCCTCCCCACCTTAAAGTTCCTCCCCCTATCTTACTCCTTTCCCTCACAGTTTCTGTATTCCCTTCTGCTTAGCTTATTCCTTCCCTTTTCACTTTTCCTTTCTCACTTTTCAATGAGATGGGAGAAGTTTCTCAATAAATTGAATATCTAAAATTTTTTCTCTTAAAGCCAATTCTGATGGCAGTAAAATACCCACTGTCTTCATCCCCCTCCATTCTTTCTCTCAGATATAATAGGTTTCCTTTGCCTCTTTGTGAGATGTAGTACCCCCACTTTACCCTTTTTCTGGTCCAATGTCCTTTCCACCTCTATTTTCTAGAACAGGGTAAAGATGTATTCTTTATACATCTTTACAGAAGGAATATAGTTCCCAAGATTTATTTTACCTTTTTAGGTTTCTCTTGAGTTCTATATTTGTAGATCAAACTTCTTGTTAAGTTCTGGTTTTTTCATCAAAAATAGGTGAAATTCACTTATTTTGTTGAATGATCATCTTCTTCCCTGGAAAAAGACACTCATTCTGGCTGGGTAAGTTATTTTTGGTTGCATACCAAGTTCCTTAACCTTTTGGAATACCATATTCCAGGCCCTTCGATCTTTTAATGTCGATGCTGCTAGATCTTGCGTGATCCTCATTGTGGCTCCTCTATATTTGAATTGGGTTTTTCTAGCCGCTTGGAGCATTTTTTCCTTTGTTTGAGGGTTCTGGCATTTGGCCACAATATTTCTTGGCGTTTTGATTTTAGGATCCCTTTCAGTAGGTGATCGATAAATCCTTTCAATGTCTATTTTACCCTCTGTTTCTATGACTTCTGGGCAGTTCTCTTTGATAATTTCCTGGAAAATAGTGTCCAAGCTCTTTTTTTCATCATATTTTTCTACGAGTCCAGTAATTCTCAGATTGTTTCTCCTACATCTATTTTCTAGGTCTGTTGTTTTCCCAAGAAGGTATTTCACATTTTTCTCCATTTTTTCCTTGGTTTTGCTTGACTGATTCTTTTTGTCTCCTTGAGTCATGCAATTCCATTTGCTCGAATCTGATTTCCAGTGAAGTATTTTCTTCATTCAGTTTTTTTATATCTTTTTCTAATTGTTCAATTTGTTCTGTGGAATGTTTTTCCATTTCACCCATTTTGTTTTTTAGAGAGCCATTTTCTGTTTCCAGTTCACTAATCCTACTTTTCAAGGATTTGATTTCTTTATCCACTCTGTCTTTAAATGAGTGGGATGATTTCCCCAGACTCTCTTGCCAAGCCTCCCTCTCCTTTTCCCATTTTTTTCTAGCTCTCTTGTGAGAGCCTTTTTAATTTCTTCTATGAGATTCATCTGTGCTGAGGAACAGATGATCTCCTCCTTTGGGGATTCACCTGGAGACAGTCTGCTTTTAGTCTCCTCAGGTTTTAGAGTCTGCTCTCTGTCCATATAAAAGCTGTCAATCGTTAACGTCCTTTTCAGTTTTTTGCTCATTTTGTCAGAGAAGAATCAGAGACAAACTAGGAAAGAAAAAAAGTAAAAAACCCAAATGGAATCTGCTTTTTTGGGGGGAGGGGCTGGGTGTTGTTACTGAGCTTCCTCTACAGACTGTGGGGGCAGCAGCGAGGCACTAGCAGGACTGTGCTGGGCCTGAGCTCTGAGACTCCGAGAGCATGCTGAGACACTGTGGGGGAGGGGTGGCCAGGTCCTGAGAAACTTCAGCTGTTTGGGGTTGTATTCTTCACCCCTGGTGTTTTTAACTTCTCTGCTGGGCTACTGACTTGCTGCCAGGGCAAAGTATCCAAGCCTGTAGCAAGGCTCTCCCCACAGAGACGGCTGAGATCACACCCCAACCCCCTCCAGTCTGCTCAGCTGTGAGCTGCCTGTGGAGCTCTTGCTGCCATTGCTGTCAGCCTGTGCCTGATCTAAAATCATCCCACCCTCAAGCAAAAACAGACCTTTCCTGGCGAATCTCAAGGATATCTTCTCTTGGTAATTATTTGTGGGTTTTTTTTTTTCAGTCAGGCATTAATTCAGAGGCTTATAATGAGATGGCTTCTGAGAGAAAATGTGGAGCTTATACAGCTATGTGCCTCCTCGCCACCATCTTGGCCGGAAGTCAAATTGAAAAATTTTTGTACAAATAAAACTAATGCAAACAAGATTGGATGGGAAGCAATAAACTGGGAAAATATTTTTATAGTCAAAGGTTCCAATTAAGGTCTCATTTCCAAAATATATAGAGAATTGAGTCTAATTTGTGAGAAATCAAGCCATTCTCCAATTGATAAATGTTCAAAAGATATGAACAGATAATTCCCAGATGAAGAAATTGAAACTATTTTTAAGCATATGAAAAGATATTCCAAGTCATTATTAATCAGAAAAATGCAAATTAAGAAAACTCTGAGATAACACTACACACCGGTCAGATTGGCTAGAATGACAGGGAAAGATATTGAGGAATGTTGGAGGGAATGTGGAAAAACTGGGAGACTGATACATTGTTGGTGGAATTGTGGATACATTCAGCCATTCTGGAAAGTGATTTGGCATTATGCTCAAAATGTTATCAGACTGTGCATACCCCCTTTGATCCAGCAGGGTTACTATTCAGATTATATCCCAAAGAGATCTTAAAGAAGGGGAGGGAACCTTTATGTGCAAGAATGTTTGTGGTAGCTCTCTTTGTATTGGGCAGAAACTGGAAACTGAGTGGATGCCCATCAATTGGAGAATGGCTGAATAAATTGTGGTATATGAATGTTATGGAATATTGTTGTTCTCTAAGAAATCACCAGAAGGATGATTTCACAAAGGCCTTGAGAGACTTACATGAACTGATGCTGAGTGAAATGAGCAGGATCAGGAGATCATTATATATTTCAACAACAATACTATATGATGATCAATTCTGATGGACGTGGCCCTCTTCAACAATGAGATAAACTGAATCAGTTCCAATATAGCAGTAATGAATTGAACCAAGTACACACAATGAAAGAACTGTGGGAAATGAGTATGAACCACTTCATAGAATTCCCCATTCCTCTTATATTTTTAACATATTTAACATATATTGGTCAACCTGCCATCTGGGGGAGGAAGAGAGAGAAAGGAGGGAAAAAAATTGGAACAAATGGTTTTGCAATTGTCAATGCTGAAATAATACCCATGCATATACCTTGTAAATAAAAAGCTATAATAATAAAGAAAAGAATGAGATTATAAATAAATTAGAAGAAATAAATGGCCAGAAACTGAGAACTGAGTGCATGCCCATCAGTTGGAGAATGGCAGAATAAATTGTGATATATGACTGTTATGGGATATTATTTTTCTGTAAGAAATGACCAGAAAGATGATTTCACAAAGGCCTGGAGATCCTTCCATGAACTGATGCTGAGTGAAATGAGTAAGACAGGAGATCATTATATACTTCAACAACAATACTATGTGATGATCAATTCTGATGGATGTAGCTCTCTTCAGTAATGAGATGAACCAAATCAGTTCCATTTGTTGAATAGAACCAGCTACACCCAGCAAAAGAACTCTGGGAAATAAGTGTGAACCACTACATAGCATTCCCAATCCCTCTATTTTTGTCCACCTGTATTTTTGATTTCCTTCATAGGTTAATTGTACATTATTTAATGTCTGATTTTTCTTGTATTTAACATATACTTTAATATATTTAACATGTATTGGTCTACCTGCCATCTGGGGGAAGGGTGGCAGGAAGAAGGGGAAAAATTGAAACAAAAGATTTTGCAGTTGTCAGTGCTGAAAAATTTCCCATGCATGTATCTTGTCAATAAAAAGCTATAATAAAATGAAAAAAAATATCAGTAGCATCTATTTAAAGCCATCAGAAAGGACCATATATAATTGAGACAAACTAGAACCATTCCCAATAAGTTTAGGAGTGAAGCAAGGTTTCCCACCATTACTATTAATAATATTATATGAGAAATATTAGCTTTGCTAGTAAGATAATCAAAAGATATTAAAGGTATTAAACTAGGTAATGAAGAAACCAAATTATTACTCTTTGTAGCTCATATGATGGTATAGTTAAAAAATCCTAAAGAATCAACTAAAAAACTAGAAAAAAATCCCATTCAAAATTCATAGTATAAAATGTTTATTAGTTCATATTATTATAATATTATAATATATAATATATATAATATATATATAATATATAATATAATATAATATAATTATATAATATATTATTATAATATTAGTTCATAGTATAAAATATTTGATAATCTATCTCCCACAGGAAAGTCAGGATCTATATGAACATAACTACAAGCCACTTTCCACAGAAATAAAGTTAGATCCAATCAGTTGGAAAATATCAAGTGCCCACAAGTAGGCTGAGTGAATATAATAAAAAATGACAATACTAAATTTATCTACTTATTTATTGTCATACCAATCAAACTCCCACGAAATTATTTTAGAGAACTATAAAAAATAATAACAAAGTTCATCTGGAAGAACAGATGGTCAAGAATTTCAAGGGAATTAATGAACAAAAATGCCAATGAATGTGGCCTAGCTGAGCCAGACCTAAACTATCATAAAGCAATAATCATTAAATCCATTTTGTACTGGCTAACAAATAGAATAGTCTGTCAGTCGAATAGATTAGATTCACAGGAAAAAATAATCAATAACTATAGCCATCTAGCATTTGACAAACCCCAAAACTCTGGCTTTTGTGGTAAGAACTCACTATTTGACAAAAACTGTTGGGAACATTGGAAACTAGTATGGAAGAAATTAGGTATTCACTCACACCTAAAACCACATACCAAGACAAGTTCAAAATGGGATCATAATTTAGACATAGAGTGATATTATAAGCAAATTAGAAAAAAAAAACACACAATATTTTTTTACCTCTTAAATCTGTGGAGAAGGACAGAATTTGTGTATGAAGAAAAACTGGAGATCATCACTGATCACAAAATAGATAATTTTGATTATAAACTTAAAAGATTATGTACAAACAAAAATAAGAAATACACTTCTATCAAAATACATCTTCATACAATATCATTGTTGATGTATATAATGATCTCTTGGTTCTGCTCATTTCATTTAGCATCAGTTCATGTAAGTCTCTCCAAGCCTCTCTGTATTCATCCTGCTGGTAAATTTTTACAGAACAATAATATTCCATAACATTCATATACCACAATTTACCTAACCATTCTCCAATTGATGGACATCCATTCATTTTCCAGTTCTAGCCACTACAAATAGGGCTGCCACAAACATTTTGGCACATACAGGTCCCTTCCCTTCTTTAATATCTCCTTGGGGTATAAGCCCAGTAGTAGCACTGCTGGGTCAAAAGGTATGCACAGTTTGGTAACTTTTTGGGCATAATTCCAGATTGCTCTCCAGAATGGTTGGATTTGTTCACACCTCCACCAACAATGTATCAGTGTCCCAGTTTTCCCACATCCCCTCCAACAATCATCATTATTTTTTCCTGTCATCTTAGTCAATCTGACAGGTGTGTAGTGGTATCTCAGAGTTGTCTTAATTTGCATTTCTCTGATTAATAGTGAGCTTTTTATTTTTCAAAACTTAAGTTTTCCCTCCTTTCGCCCACGACCTCCCCTAAATGGCAAGTAGTATAATATATGTTAAATATAGTAGAAATATATGTTAAATACAATATGTGTATACATATTTATACAATTTATACAATTAACTAACAATTTTTCTTGAGAGTTTTTATTTTTATTAGATTGAGAGATCTGTTTTATTTTCCAACTTGACTTTTAAGGAAATGTTTTGCAAGGAAACTATATCAACCAAGATGTTTCCTCAATTCTCCTGCAACTTAAATGAATAAAGAAATGAATGATAAAAAGTAATAAAGTAAAAAAAGGAAATCAGAAAGTAGAGAGCAGGAGAGAGAGAATTCCAGGCATGAGGTACAGATAGTGAAGAATCATAGAATTGGGAGTTCGTTTAAGGACAACCAAGGCCATAACACTGTCACAGAGGACATGAAGGGAAGCAATGTATAAAATAACTAGAAATATTGGTAGGGAACAAGTAATAAAGGAGGGACTTTAAAACCCAACATAGAAGTTTTTAATTAATACTAGAAGAAACACAAATACACTGGAATTTATTCTGTGGGGAAAATGTCTAATATGATCAAACATGTGCTTTATCTGAAAGTTATAAAGCAGAAAATGTTCTGGAGTTGGGAGAAACTTGAAGCAAGTACACCAACAAGAAGATTATTGCAATAATCTAGGGCCTGTATGAAGAGTATTAAGAGCATATGTTATTATTAGTAGTAATTTCTTATAGTCTGATAATGTTGCAGTGTACTTACATGTGGTATTCTTCTTCTTTGTCTATAATATAATCGTTCTCTCTGGGAGCAGGTTTCTTGGCATGGTTTTCTGGAGGCAGTCTTAGTTTCAGTTAAAAGTAATAATCACCTCAAATACAGCCAGCTGATAAAATCCAAACGTTTATTTTCTCCAAGAGCTCTTGCAGCTTATCCTTTGCCTCTGTTTTCTTCAGCCTCCAGCCAGCACAAAAGTGGAAGATGGAATGAATCTGACTGCACCTCTGAGAGTAGGCTTGTGGGCTTCCTCCCAGAGTGCTCCTCTCTGACTCCTGGCAATGTTCCGAACTGACTAACTGACTGAAGCTCCAAGAGTTTCTTATATGTGATCTCTTAAAGGAGGTGACTCCTCCTCTGAGGAAGGGATTAAGCAAGGTGTGAATTCACAAAGTTACAAAGTTAACTTTGTGAATCTCCCATACTTGTGGATTCCAATGAGTACTTATATACATTAGTGAGTTAGAGAATTTGCTAAGTAGCATGCTAAATTAGGCAACTGATTTATCACTTTGTAAGGATTCACTCTAAGGTGTGAACCAATAAGCATTGTATCCAATTCCATTGAGTTAACACTAGGATTCTAATATCTCCCTTGATTTATCACCTTGTTTCAAGTTCTGGCTCATAACACTTACATACCACAATATTTTCCCTTTACTATGATTTTATGAAGTTATGATTTTATTTATTAATTCCCCATGCAATTTTTAATATTTGGAATGTGTCATAATGTTTTGAAACCTCTGTATACTCTTGATAGTCCTCAAGAAATGCTAAGTATAATCAATAAATTAAGTTAGAACCATTCAAGCCCTTTTCAAAATTAAAAAAAAAATAAGAGCCTATGCTGATACCTCAGCATGACATGGGCATGACTTAGAATTTCATATTTCACTTTAATGCAATCTCAGCCATATATTGTGGAGTTTCCATTGGTGGATCAGCCTAATTAAATCCATGGAAGATCATTAGTTTCTTCTACATCTAATTTCTTCTAGTTCCACAGAACTAGAAGTTTAGTCACAAAGTGAAGCTTTTGGCCACAATTCATGGAGAGCATCTACTAATGAGAATAAGGGTCGCAAAGTGTATGATTCAAGGAAACATTCACATTATTGAGATGATTCTTGAAATAGTATACATTGACAATACATTGACAACTAAACTGTTTTATGATCTAAATGTACACTTCATCATGGAAAAGAAGGTTGTGAATATATAATGTAATTGTGACTATAAGTTAGAATAATATAATTAAGATATCTGCATCATTTTAATTTATGAAATTTAGTTTTGCTTATCTCTCTGTCAAATGTTTCATTAGTCTTTGGGTAATATATATTGTAAAATGTGAAATCAATCATTCTACAGCAAAATGGCTATGTATTCCCATTTATAATTCCCTATTCCACATTTTTAACAAATGATAGCTCTGTTTCTTACCTTTAGCTCTCTTCAACCACTGCAGTAATTGCCAGCAACTGTCTTATCAAGTAGGAATTGCTCTATTGGTAATTTGCTTCAGGGTCAGGACCATGGACAGAAAACATTATAAAGGAATTTCTTAGGACTGGTCTTTTCCAGCTGTTGATCATGCAATACATCTGTGTGTACTCATTCCTAAATTACAATAATATTCAGAAGAAGTTAAAAGGTACAAAGAGATGACCACAGATTCATGAATAATATGGTTTAGAAACGAATAAAAGGGAATATGATATAGAGAGTGGGAAGTCAATTGACCTAGTTTTGTGGATTAGCACTAGAAGTACTCAAGTAACTCAAGTGACTCACGTCACTGTCTGTCATTATTTATATATTTAGCTTTATGTTTGTCACTGAAGCTCTCTGAGACTCAGTTTACAAATTCAAATCTGTAAATTGAGGCAGTTGACCCATAAAACTCTTTCTAACTATAAATTTGTAGTCCAGATTTACCCAATTAAGAAATTAATAACACATTCTATGTACCTCACTTTTCTTCTATAAAAAGGTAGCTATCATATCTGCTTTATGTGCTTCATAGGCCTGGAAGGATGAAAGGAGCATACATTTGAAGGTGTTCTGGTAGTTTTAATATTATGAAAAAATAAATTTGTTAGGAAGAGAGAATAGTTATTTAAATAGTATGTATTTTCTTGTTATATAATAGTAATACTTGTTATTATTCATGGAAAAAGGAGTATTGCAATTCCAAAAATGAACAGGATATTACTAGTATAAGACATTGTTTTTAAATGAGTTAATTCAGTTCTAAATGTATGTATTTTATTGTCAAGATGGCCTGAAAAGTTAAATAATATTACCTGACATGTATTTTGTACTTTACATTTTGCAAAGCAGCTTCATATAAATATTTCAATTGATCCCCACAGGTACTTTCTATTACTGAGAAGCATTTTCTCTTACTTCCCCATTTTACAGATGAGTAAACAGGTTCAGAAAGATTGTGTGAGTTTTGAGAAGGAAGGAAAGAAGGAAGGAAGGAAAAGGAAGGAAGAAAGGAAGGAAAAAAAACTATAGAAAAATATTTCTGGGTGAGAAGTCACCTCAATGACTATATATATATATATATATATATATATATATATATATATATATAACTTACTAATAATCTGCATAGAATAATCAGATTTTACCGTATTGCTTAAGTTGTGCAAATGGAACTCTTGTGCTTTCTAAGCTACTAGTCCAGCAGTACAGATGATATCTGAACTCTGAAGTCACTTTGTTTTGGAGTATAGAGAGATAAAAAGTGGACCAACGTTGCTCTGTCATAAAATGCTATGTATCTTTAGAAGAAGGCAAGAACTAAGTGGTTTTGTGTCCTTTTCTTGAAATTCTTTTTTTTTTTTTTAAATTCCTTCTGGAACTGTTTAGCCAAGTCCTTGAATTTAGCTTCTAAAGAATTGAAGCTGGACAGAAAAGGAAAGAAAAATAAAAGAAACCCAAGCTTTGTTCTATTTATTGTACTCTACTGGAGTGTCACATTAATACCTTTAAGTTGTTGACTCTCCACCCCTCCACCCCCCCACCCCGCCTTTAGTGAAGTTCCTAAGATATCTGAATAATGCTCTTCTCAAGTCAGTGTTTTTATGCCTCTAGCTTGTGTGTTGCTGGAGAAGGCATTTGTATTTTAATTATTTCACAGTTTCGGAAGGCATTTACTATAGAAGACATTTGTGTTCTTAGAGACACAGATGAAGTCGAATCCGCCTTTGAGAGACTTTCTATAGACGTTATCTACTTTTCATCACTAAATCTTTCCCCCTCCCCAGGTTCTAGTCCCTGCATCTTATCTGGGTTGGGCCAGAATCCTTTTCTCTGTCAACATCGGGCCAGGTGGAAGGTATTGAGAGCTCTCTTAATAGAAATCGTCAGGCTCACTAGGCAGGGTAGGTCGTGGTGGTAAGAAGACTGCTTTTGCTTTTCGTTGTTGGACTCCCTCCCCCGCCAGCGGCCGCTCTGGTCTGCCCGTCAGGCGGTCAGACTAAGCTATCAGCCCAATCGCGGGACCAGAACCTTCTTTGGGTTCTCCGCCTCCCCGAGCGTTGTGGCCAATAGGCAGTCCGAAGAGGTGGGGGGGGGGGGGACCCCTTCCTCCCGCCTTGCTAGTTAAGGCCGCTGCTATTAGATCAAGCTCAGAAAGAGGACGAGGGGAGAGCTGGAGGGGTCTATGTCTGCGCCGGGCAGAGGCGGCAGAAGAAGGTAGTGCATAGACAGCCAAACAGCTGCATGGGCCAGTGAGAGCCCTCGCAACCAGCTCCGCGCCAAAGGCTAGGCGGCGGCAGCAGTGGCAGTAGCAGCGGCAGTTCCGTGGAGGAGGCGGCTCTAGAGCAGGAGGACCGCGAGGAGGAGGAAGGGGAGAAGGAGGAGGGGAGAGGCGTCAGGCGCTACAGACATTTGAGCAGCGCCTTTTTTTAGCTTTTGCGCGCTGACCGCCGCTCCGGAGTGCCCGCTATGGAACAGGAGAAATATCTGCCTGAGCTGATGGCAGAGAAAGATAGCTTGGATCCGTCCTTCGTGCATGCAACGCGCCTCCTGGCCGAAGGTAGGTAAGACTCCAGTCTGGCGCGTGATGGACAGGCATCAACTGGCTGGCCGGCTCTTGCCTGGCTGGTGTGGTGGTAGGGAAGTGAAGTTAGGGAAGGAGACCTATCTCCTCTTGGCTGCCCAGTACTGGCTTACCTCAAATCATAGGAAGATTAGAGTCATGGTTTGGGAGCATGCAGATGTTTCCCCACCCTCCTCTTCTTCCTTTGCGTTTATATTTTAAACTGGGACTCAACCCAGGAGAGTAAAGCTACCGAGATTGTGACCTGTCAGGATAATGGGTAAGAAGGAAACTGAAAAAGGTTCAAGGATTGTCAGTGGAAGAAGCCTAAAGTGGAAAGGCGGTCTGCAGAAATCAAGGCACTTGGGGAGTGAGAGAAATAGATGGATGATCAGTTGGGAAGTCATTTATGTTCCCAGTAGGATTCCACCCCTGATCTTTAACGAACCTCGTTGCTACCGACCAGCATTTCCGCAGCATTTTGGAAATGATCTGCTGTCCTTTAAGCCAATCAGACAGTCTTTATCATAGCCAATCTAAGTCATGTTACTAACTAAGCTAGATGAGACCACCCATATGTATGTATTTACATGTCGGGAAACATAAGATGGGATGCTGGTAAATCTATTTCAAGGGTGATGATTAGGTGCTGGGCAAGATGTACCCAGACACACTTTCGCCAATTGAACAGCTGTTTTACAAAGTATGCGTTTTCTTTTGTGAACCTATATCGTGAAAGACATTACATTCCCAGGGATGCATGAGGAATATTCCTTAAGGAAGGCTCTTGTACACTGATAAGATTAAAGAAATGGATAAATTTAGTTTCACATAAGGCTTTTCAATTACAACTTATACCCCACAGTGATTAGTAAATCTTATTATAGTGACAATATATTTTAAAACAAGTACAATGGGGGTAATCAGTTATTATTAATTTCTTCATTATTAAATTAGCTAAAACGCAGTTGGGTAGTTTGGGCTGCTGGGGACTAGTGTCACTAACATAAGTGAAAAGTTGTTTATGCTTTTTTATGAAACATGAAAATACATTTATTTTGTTTGTATGGATAATTTACTTTCTATAGAAAATATGCATTCTGCTGTTTCATGCACAATTAAGTCTATTTTTAAAGGCATTTATTTTAAATTATAGATGGATAGAAAGGTAGGTAAAAGTTTGATTAATGCTTGTACTTTCAAAAGTAAAAACAAAACTATTTCTTCATACTTTTACTGTATAAGTTTATTATATTCATAAAGTATATTATGTACATAGACATAAGTAAATATTATATACTATATTAAAAGAAATTTTTGTAATAGTTAATATATATAATTTTAGTAATTTAATTGTCTGAAGAACTAATCTATGAGAAGAATTTGGGAAAGGAATGCTTACATTCATGGTTTCCACAATCCTGGTTATTGAATGAAAGGTTTGAACAAATAAAAGTTGAAAAGGTAATTATTTCTATCCTCTTTCACTCTCCTGTTTAAAAAAAAAAAATCAGGAACAAATAAGGGGGAGGAGTAGAAATAGGACTATGACAAAATATCATTAAATAACTTTAGTGCTTTTATAGTAAACATATTAAGTAATGAAAACCCTCATTTTCATACTTCTTAGATGGAGTAATACAGAATACAGAACTGGCTTAGTTGTCTGTTTCTTGTCCATTTTCTTTTTATAAACTCAGTTTTTATCTGATCTATAATTAAGGGTTCTCTTTGGACAATAGGTTTTATCATTTATGATGTTTTCAAATATAAAGGATCAATTGTAGTTTGACAGTTTATAAGACACACACTTTAAAAACAGATGATTAATTCTACTATGCATGGTAAGATAAGCAAAATACTTAGGGTACGTTATTAGGAATCTTGTCTTGTTTTACCATGTAATTTAATCTTCTCCCAGCAGGGGGAAGCATCTACTGCTTCTCCAAAGGAGTTAGGGGAGAAAAAGCACTGGGAAAAAAATACCAAAAGAAAGAAACAAAAGAGTGAGGCCCAAACCAAATTCAGATTGTAAAGGAAATTGATAGAGTGTATGATTTATTTTTTTCAGTTTCTCAACCTTTGGGCAATGCATATTGTACACATGTATATGTATATACGTTGGGCAATGTATATATACACATATATGTAAAGTGAATGAATGCCATTGTGATATACTCTGAGTTTACTTAGGACCAATGAATATTAAAAACTGGCTAAGGTGAACTATTTTTGGAGTCACTAGGGAATGTTAACATAGATTTCATTCAATATACCTCAAATTATTCTACAAATTGCCATCTGTCAAATTTTCTGGAGATGATTTCAGTCCTTCATAGAGAGTCATTTATGAATGTGACAAAGTTGCTAGTAAAATGTAGTACAGAAAAAAAAAAAAATCTTCCTTCTGACTGTAAAAAAAAAATACACTGACAAAGATTTTCAATGAACAGGAAAGTAAGCTTTCCTGTTCATTTCAGTATTTTGATAGTAAACATATAACAGTGAGATCAATAAAAATGACACAGAAAACCTGTTTCAAAAAATGTTTTTCCTGGATCCAAGTCCTAAATACGGGATGGGGGGGGAATACTTGTTTAAAGTTTGTAATGGAAATTAACTAGCATTCTTTGTTATTTCCATATAATATATGATTGCATATTGGTAATCTATTGCCAAAAAATGAGTTTTCATATTTACATGGCTAGTCCATGAAATTGTTGTGATTTTTTTCCCCCTTATATTACTTATGAATGTTGACACCAGAAAGAATTCTGGGGAAACTCTTGGAGGGATTCAAGCAATACATAAATTTACCCAATACGTAGAAGTGATTTCATATGATTTGTTTTGAAAAGATTGATGTTTTGTTATTTATATACTTTAGGGAAATGATAGTTTACAATACAGTCATTTGACTTAACCATTTTGTTGTTGTGAGCGTATTATTTATCCATTGTTTTAGAAGATAATTTAGTGAACATTGCAAAATGCCAACACAGCATCCTTCCAGTTGAACCTACTGATAAGCTGACTTTGCTTGTTAATTAAGATTTTTCATTTTCCTTATCTGGAGTTTCATATATTTGTTGTATCCTAGCTCTGAAGAAAAAAAAATGAGAGGCACAAATTGCTATACGAGTGTTGAGATATGATACCTCGCTCATACTGGAGAATTCGATTTTGAAGAAAGTGTATGATTTTGATAGGTAATCAAAATTTTGATAGGTAATAATCTACTTTAGGACACATCATTTTAAACATAAGAAACTTCATAAATAGACATAAATATGATAAAGCCTTACTTATAATGGATGGGTGGTGGATAAGTTTGCTGAGTATAAGTTAAAACTAGAAGGGTAAATTTCAGTCATATTGCAAGGGCCTTTGAATAGCAGGAATTGAATTTAGTAATTTATTTCATAGGCAAGAAGTAGACATTGAATATATTTTTTTTAAATAAGGGAGTAATGAGTAGATCAGTATATTACAAAAATTAATCTCCCCAAAATAACAGGAAGTAGAATGAACAAAATGTATCTTAAATATATAGATATTTAAAGTTTTATAATTATATTTAGTATGTATACATTTGTATGTATGCATATATATGCATACATACATATATATTTGAAATAGTGCAAATATATTGTTGAAGCCAGTATTCAAACTTTTGCCTCCCAGTTTAACTGAGTATATCTTTCAACAGAATATAAGATTCTTCAATGCAGGACCTGTTTTGCTTTCATCTTTGAATCCCAAGATTCAGCATATTAATCAATGCTTGTTGAAAGGAGTTGAAATTAATTGTATATGTTATCACCACTGGGCATTATTTATTTCTTTTATGAGCAAAGCACCACCTTGCCAGGGTGCTGAAGATAGAAGGTATATGTTCTATATGTTAGTTTTTTTTTATGTTGGGTTTTTTTTTTTTGGGGGGGTTGTTTTCCCCTCAAGTTGTTTGCTGTCTATTTGTGAAGAGTGAAACATGCTCAAAGACTCCAAAGGATCTAAAATCTCAGTGATTTGTAATTTCTATCCAATGTTGTGAAAAACAAACTTTCCTTATCTTTCTCTACCATGTGACTCTCATCCACAGCCTCCTAAATTAAATTATAAAGGGTTTACTCAGTGTTCTATAAGTCTTTGTCACTTTTCCTCGATATCAAAATGATGTTAATAGAGGCCTCTGCTTGGCATATCAGTTAGGAATTCCAACAGGAATAGAAAAAGATATAGCAATGTTAGGAGTGTACCAAAATTTAGTTGATAGAGTACCAGACTTGGAATTAAGAGGACCCATCCTATCTCTGACACTTATAATTATTAAAAGCAAAGATTAGTTTCATATCCTCTCAAAGTCTCAGAGACTTCTTTAAGACTATAAATTGATAAAAAAGTTTTATATAAATATAACTGTCAATGCACGTATGCATAGACATAAATAAGAACATGATGCCTTAGCACAAATGATTCCACATATTTAGAATGCACTTCCTTTTCACCTTTACTTCTTGAAAAATCTCAGTTCCTTCATGATATATACTCTGTTGGCACCTTCTTCATGGCATTTTTTTTCCAGGTGTCCCTGTTGTTAATGTTCTCTTGAAATTATTTTGTAATTCCTTGTATTTACTTAAATATTTACATAATATATGCCTTCATCACACATAAAATTCTTGGTGACAAAAAACTATCTTATTTCAGTATTAGTTTTAATGTATAAATGTGTAGTAATTAGTTCCACATACTGGGTTGTTGAATTTTGTATGAGATATAAACTTGGTATGTCAAATGAATGGTAAAAAAGTGATGATATCTAAAGAGACAAAAGATTGCCTTACAACAAAATGAAATAAATTGAATCCTGAATGTGAATAGAGGAACCAAATTTGATAATAATTTATCTGTGTGACAGTGAACAATTATAGTAACTTGCTCTAGAGTTAGGGGTGCTATACATTTATAAAATTTCATACAATTATATTGATAAGAAAATAATTAAGCAGAAAGAAGGAAGAGCTATATTTCAAGTTAACCAATATTGATTAAGTGTGATTGACCCTGGTCATATAAAGATTTAGGTATTTTAAGTGAAAATAAAAATTAAAAGTTTTAGTCTAGTAACCACAATAAAGACCTAATGATAGTCACATATTTTATTAAGTTCTGGAAGAGATATGAAACTTTAAAAGTTACCAGTTATTTTCTCATTGGTTATTGACCAATACAGTGAGAAAAAAAAGACATCACATGCCTATTTAAGTGTATCTAAATATAACACAGATAACATTAAAATATATTATAAATAAAAAGTGTATTACAGAAGAACAAAGCAACGTTTCATGTAAAATTCAAGAAGAAAGGTTATCGTTAATGGGGAATAAGAGGGAATTGCTATTGTTGTTGTTGTTGAGAAGATAGTTGAGTTTTTATGGTGAGATGGAAAAGTTCCTGTATTGAAGCAAAATGACCTAAGTTTTAATCTTGACTGATGTTTCTTAACTATGTGATTTTGGGCAAGCCATTTAATAATATTGTGATTCATTTATCTTATTTATAAAATGAAGAATTGACATAGATGCTAAATCTTTTCTTAAGCTTTAAAGCTGTAGTCCTATGAAAGCATCTGAATCTAAAAGAAAGAGGGAGTGAAAGGAAATCATTCAAGGGATAAGAAACAATATAAGCAAAGGCACAAGCTAAGAAATTGTGGTGTTCTTTTTCTTTAAAATAATAGTTTTCACCTTGTTTCAAGTTGAGTTGACACTAGGATTCCAACAAGAAATCATAGGACATATTTGGGAGTAAACAAATTTAGTAGGAGCACAGTAAGAACAGAGATATATAAATAGCAAAATGAGGTTGCTAGTGAAGAAATTAAGGCAATGGGTAATGACTAGTACAAAAGAGAAACAAAGACATGGAGAATTAGAGGAGAGGAGTTGAGGAAGCACACACTGGATAGCTTCAATTTTCTCCCTTCAGATTGTAGTTTTGGAGTTTTGAAAGAATGATTGTTGGGGTTTTCCTTATAAGATTTCCTTCCGAAGGTAATGGATGGATTCTTTCAATCAGTATTCCCCCCTCTGTTTCTAGAATACTGGGGCAGTTTTCATCAATGATCTCTTGTAGAATGCTATCCAGGCTCTTTCTTGGGTCATGGTCTGCAGGTAGGCCAATAATTTTAAATTGTCTCTTCTGGATCCGTTTTCCCAATTGGCTGTTTTTGCAATGAGGTATTTCACATTTTCTTCCATATTTTCATTCTTTTAGTTTGTCTGACTGATTCTTGCTGTCTCACAAAGTCATTAGCTTCCATTTGCTCTGTTCTAGTTTTTAATGTGTGATTTTTTTTCACTTAGCTTTTGTATCTTTTTTCCATTTGGTTAATTCTACTGTTTAAAGAGTTGTTTCCTTCAGACTATTCTTTCCTTTTTCAACTTGTTGACTCTCACATGCATACCTCTCATTTCCTTTCTCATTTTTCTTCAACCTCTCTTATTTGCCTTTTAAAGTCTTTTATGAGCACTTCCAAGAAGCTTCTTTGGCCTTGAGACCAATTCATATCACCATTTCTGATTTCTTTTGTACACCTTCTGTCTTTCTGTTGGTGTTTTGGTCTACCCCGAGACCATCATAGCTTTCTATAGTCAAGGTGCTTTTCTGTTTCTTGCTAAAATTTTGCCTTTTCCTTTGATATTTACTCATTTTTTATGGTTGAGCTCTGCTCTTTCCCAAGCTTCCTGTGCAGTTTGAGTCTTGGCTTTCAACACAGAGACCCCTGTGTTAGCTATGGGTAGGTTTGCCCATTCTTTTCAAGAAACAGCCTCATTTCCCAGAGTTTGCCTTCTGAGCTGGGACTGAAAGTTGTCCCACTGGTTTGCTCCTTTGTTGAAACAGGACTGAAGATCTTCATCGTTGATTTGATGAGATTAAGTGCCTCTCATTGGCTTTCCCAGATTCTGGCCTCAATCTTCTTATTGAAGTAAGTCATATGCTTTTACATTTTAGGAAGTGGAGGGGTGGGAGCTTCAAGGATGAATAAAATATTTCAGTAAAGTAGCTGTACAGAATGTGAAAACAAGATAGTTATTTCATATTAAAAGTATAGGTAAAGTAATTGAAGATGAAATAAAGATGAAGAATATTTTTATGTAAATTATTGGGAATAGTCAAATAACCAAAGGTCACAGATCAAAGAATTTCAGCTTTAGAATCAGAAGGTAAAAGTTGGACATTACCTACTTCAACTAATTAATTTTCATATAGGGAAATTGAAACTAAGAAAAGTTCCCAAGGTCACACAAAAAAGAAGCAGCAGATTCTGAATATGAATCTGGGTAATCAGACTTTAAATTTAATATTATTTTTGCTACATTACTCTTCCCTTTATTGGAATGTGAAATTTCATACTTTAGGATTTTGGAACAAATAAAGTTCTGATAGATATCGAGCTATAAGGTGTAATCTGAGAAATGGCATAGTTCCTTCCTCAACAAAATTATAATCTGAGAAGGCTGGTAATAGGAAGCATATTTCTGTTATAAGGAAGGAATTATTGTCAGGTATTCAAGGAAACAATGGATTTGGATACAGTGGTGAATAGCATTCTATTTTGACATGTACCAGTTTTAGTATAAAAAAAACTGCAGCACAACAGTAAAAGAATTTAACAGCCTTGGTGAGTTTGTATGTACAAGATATACTCTTGTGATTATAGAGTTAATGTGTTAAGTGAAGTGGCATATATTAAATGGTAGTTCAAGGGCATCAAAAAGTCTAATTGAACCTTTTCAAATTTGGAGGGTTTTGTAGCATAAGGATCTTATTCCAAAGTTAATATTTTTTCATGGAGTAAAATAAGAGTGGCCAGTAATTACAATTTTTTTTTCAAATTAGGAATAACTAAATTGGAAATAAGATACAATAAAGGCCATATCAAGAAAAATCTATTTCTGGTGAAATATTAAATTAGGAGTAAAAGTTGAACTTTGTGGTAAATTCATGCTCAATATTAATAGTATGTATTCTTCAATACCTATATGGAATTTCTAGACACTGTTTTAGTAGCAGAAGCCTCATTGTTTCCAAAGCAGAATTTAGTTCAATTCAATAAAAACATGTCATTTGCGTCTACTATAATCAAAACATTGTCCAAGAGATAGGGATACAAGGAGCTTTCCTTACATAATATGGATGCAGAGACATACTTGAAAACAATATGTGAAGAGGGAGAAAACAGACAGAGAGAGCTACACAAAGAGAAAGAGTACTGGAGAAAGACAGAGATAGGTACAAAAAGTCTGAAGGACAATTAATCTCTGAAGAGATCATGGAGTGATAATGCCCAATTTATGTTCTAAGAAAGTTAGGAATTTAAAGAAATGGTAATCAGACCTATTTGATATCCTATGCAAAAACAGAGAAAGATGAAATCAAGTTTTAGGAGCTTATAGTAAGTCAATTTTTTCTGGACCATAGAATAGAATGTAATATCATATAAGTATTGAAAGGAAGACAAGGGCCATAATGTAAAGACTTATAAATACTAGATAAATATTGGTTTGCATTTTATTGAAGGAAAGAAGAAATCATCGAAGTTTGTTTGTTTGTTTGTTTGTTTGTTTTTTGAGATAGGCAGTGATCTGATTAGACCAGTACCTTAAGAATAGTGAGTTAGCAACTAAGAGAAGGTCGGATATAGGGAGAACTAAGAGAAGAGAGATGATAATCATGGAAATGATTAGAGAAAATGTACATTAATATAGACAGGGTTGGTGAATTGGAAAAAAAAGATGGAATCAAAAGGTGCTGAGGGTGGCATCAACAAACTTAACAACTTATTGGATGTAAAGGGTGAAAGACAGTTGATTTAAGGATGATTTTAAAGTTGTATATATCAGTAATGTACAGATACCACTTCAATGGAAATGGAAAGCTTAGAAAATGAGTGTTTCTGCATATTGAGTTCCATTTTGAAAGATAACTTGTGATGGTTAAATAGAAGGTGGATTTAGAATGGGAAATAAGTTCCATTTTCAGTATATTGAATTTGAGATTAAATGTGAGACATATGGTTGAAGATGATCAGTTGGCAATTGTTGAAGAAAGATTTGAAATTAAGAGGAAAATTGGAGTTGGATATATGGAAGTTATTTATCTTTATATAAATGATATTTGACCTCATGAGAGCTATTGAGATTGCTTACTATACATAGAGAGAAAAGAGAACACAAAACAGAATCCTGAAAATAGCCCAATTTTATTAGGTAGGCGTTATATAATGATACATCCAAGTATGTTAATGAGTAAAAGTAATTTAGGCAGGAGGAAACTCTATTATATCACAATAGAAGTCAAAAGGAGATAGCATCTTCTGCAGAAGGTGAGTAGGTTTTTACTAATATCAAAAATAAAGGGGAATTAAACAATAATGAGAACCAAGAGGAAGGATATTAAATTTGGCAGGTTAGACAGCACAGATTCTTTTGTAATGTTTTGTATAATGGGCACCAACTTTAAATGTTAACTTTTATTTTTATAGAACCTACCTCCAAATGCAACAACCATGTTTACCCATACCCCTAGATAGTTTCTTTACAGCTAGGTCAATGCTGAAAAGTTCAAAGAGAACAAATTCAGTGTAGTGACAGTATTGGAAGTTATTTTACAAAGGAGCAGAAAAATAAGTTGGGAGGTATGAAGTAGAATCAATAATGGAAGGCAACTTCAGAAGTTATAATGTAACAAGGAAAAGAAATATAGATTTATTGCTTTTAAAATGTCAATATCATATATAGTTTCTGCCATAAAGATGAGGAAAACCTATGTCCATAGGGAACAGAGAAGGAACAGTAACCAGTGAACTTGAAAGAAATGAAGACAACAAAAGCAAAAGAGGATGAGTGAAGGGTAAATTTCTATAAAATAAAATAAGAGATGAGTTTAAGAATACTAGTCATAGAGGAGTAAGTCTAAAAAAGGAGAAAGACTATTTCTTTTCAAAGATTTCAACATCAGATAAAATAAATGATACAGTGAGTTTTGAAGGGTGAAATAAGGAAGAAGTTAGAACTAATCACAGATGTCTCCATTTCCTCAGTAAAATAGAAGATGAGATCATCATCTAATAGAGATGTGGAAGCAGATAGTTTAGGGGATTGAAGAGAGAAAAGAAGGTTTGAAATAGGTATTGTGAGACATGAGGTAAAGAATCAATCAGGGAAGAATAAAGAAGTTGCCTGCATCAGTAAGGGTCCAGTTGAAATTAGATAACATCATTTTCTAGTTAACACAGTTGTCATGGTTATGAATTCCCCTAGTAACATCCAAGAGAACAAGAATAGAGCAGAGGAGATACAGTTGTTGGGGTAAACCTGTTTTGGAGTTTGGAATGGTGTGGAAGAGGAAGGGCATTTAAGAATAGAGTATAGTGTTTAATTTGTTAACTATATGATCAAAAATATAAAAAGAGAAGAATGAGGCAAAAGTTGAGGTTATTGGAAGAAAGGGGAGTTTTGGAAGGAAAGAAAGTTATAGTGAATATAAGTAACATGGCATTAGTACAGTGATGTGTGATTTTAGCACCTAAGCTGTGACCATGCATGTGGGTGGCTGAGGGAGATGTAAGTCAATGGAGTCGAGTTAACAAACAGAGAGGTGATTTTTTAAGAGGATAGCAAATATAGTGAAGTATAGACAGAAAGCATATCTTGAGGCTCAAGATCATAACAATAACATAGTAATGTGGAGTTGTAGGATCTCAGCATTCATGTGGGTAGAATCTGTGGAGTCAAGATGTAAATCATGGGAGATAATGAATTAGAAGATAAGTTTTCTGAAGGCATATGAAGAGTATGGTAAAGTCCCCAAGGTGGAAGGCAGTGCTTGTGAACAATCAGAAGATTGAAAATTAAGGAATTAATTGGAGGATGGTATATGAATAAAACTATGATAATGGACTTGGTGGTGTCATCAGATGACATGAAACTCAAAGCAAGATGAGTTACTTAGTGATAGTGGCACAAGTTTAGCATGGAATTCTGCATTAGGAGCAAGGAACACAGTTATTCTTTCTCTTGATTCTATTGGTTTTGGAGCAGTAGAGAAGCCTCTTCAGTTTTGGAGAGGACAAAAGACTTAGTGAGATGTAGAATACTTGTTTTATATTTGTTTTCATCTTGGGAACATGCATTTACTTAGTCTGCAATCTCAGGCATAATTCTCCTTTCAGAATGGGTGCTATTGGACTGTCCAAATGCAAAAGAGTCCTTAGAGCAGTATACTTATGATCACAATGCTGTCTGCAAACCAATTCAAACAATTTATCTTAGCACTATCCTTCCTATAGGGAATGACTTTTGATGAAGCAACAAGTATTATTTTCTATAAGTTAATAACTTTAAACTGTTAATGAAATTCAAGAAATACTTCATTTCATTAGAAATAGGCTTTGGGATTTTAAAAAAAAGTATTTATTTTTATTATTATGTTGGCTGAGGCAATTGAGGTAAAGTGACTTGTCCAGGGTTACACAACTAGGAAATGTCAAGTGTCTGAGACAAGATTTGAACTCAGGTCCTCCTGAATTCAGGGCTGGTGCTCTATCCACTGCACCAACTAGTTGCCCCTAAATTAAATTTTCTTTTTTTTTTTCTTTTGATTATATCAATCATCAGCAAAATAATTTTAATATATGAAAAAATGATTCTATGAAAACAACTTCTAAGTGTTCTTTGTTCTTCCTTTCTTTACTCACTCCCACCCTCCTTCCTTCCCTCCTTTCCTGCTTCCTTCCTCCCTTAACTCCTTCCTTCCTCTCCCTTCTTCATTTCTTCCTTCTTCTTCCTTCCTTGTTTCCTTTCTTTTCGCTCCTTCCTTCACTGCTTCCCTTTCTTCCTTCTTTCCTTCCTTCCTTCCTTTCTTCCTTCCTTCCTTCCTTCCTTCCTTCCTTCCTTCCTTCCTTCCTTCCTTCCTTCCTTCCTCCCTTAACTCCTTCCTTCCTTGTTTCCTTTCTTTTCCTCCTTCCTTCACTGCTTCCCTTCCTTCCTTCCTTCCTTTCTCCCTTAACTCCTTCCTTCCTCCCTTCATTCCTTCCTCCCTCTCCCTTCCTCATTCCTTCCCTTCTCTTCCTTCCTTGTTTCCTTTCTTTTTCCTCCTTCCTTCACTGCTTCCCTTCCTTCCTTCCTTCCTCCCTCCCTTAACTCCTTCCTTCCTCCTTCATTCCTTCCTCCCTCTCCCTTCCTCATTCCTTCTCTCCTCTTCTTTCTTTTTACCATTTGCTTGTCCTACAACTCCTATACAAACATAGTTCTCAACTTCCTTCACTAAAATACAATTCTACTTCACTTGTCTTCTTCTAGCCATTAACTATACTATATATCATATCCATTATTTATTTATTTCTCTCTTCTTCTGATTAAAAATACATGTGTTTGTTCGACAATCAATAACATATGCTATAAAGATTACATATATTATACTAATATATGATATATATAGAATATACTTATAACATTTTATTCTTTGATTGATACAGTCATACATACACATAATACAAAGAACCTATTGATTTATAATTATTGACATGATCAGTTCTATATTAATAAAGAGAACTTGAATGATATTTTTCATGTAGACAGAATAAGTGACTATTGCTATACTGAGTCAAGTGTCATACTACTATTTACTATATATATATGAATATATAATATAAGCATAATAAAGATGATAGATCTAAGCTCATTGACATACTTTTACTATCATCTGAAATCTGAAAAAACTATTTGTATTTCAGATCTATATCAATTTATTCTCAATATTATGAAATGAACCATTGAATAGATGCTTTTGATAGTCTACTGAAGTATAATGTGACTGTATGACTTTGATTATCCTAAAGTGCAAGTTCAAACTCATATTCTAATTGAATTGAATATGTATCTTCAATACCATTCAAATAATAATAGGAATGGAAGATTCCAACTTACTTATAGAAATGTTTATATATAGATACTAAATTTAAGAAGAGAGTGCTATCTTGAGTCAGATTGCTATATATCAATTGATCATATGACCTCTAAGACTTTATACATGAAGAAGTTATACTTTCATATCAATACATAGATGTAAATTTCATGGTTTCATTATTTGTCTGAATGTTGTTGTGTATTTGGTTGCCTCAAGTATGTACACATATTTACCCATTGGGACTCCTTACAGCAGAAAGTAGATATCTTCAATGACACAATAGATATTTAAAATTGGTAGTTTTATCATTGCTAATGAAAGAATTGTCTAGTAATGATTATAAAATCCTATAGTACTATGAAGAATATCTAGAATTCTAAGAGAAGAGTTGTATTAAGAGTCAAATTCTGAATCAACCTATGATCAAACTGGACCTCTTGAAGATTTTAAGTAGATGACCAAGGACAGATTTCTTTACCCTTTAAGACTCCAATAACTTGCCAAAGATATAAACTTGACATGAGTGGTTCATTTTGCTTGACAAAAGTTGTTTGTATTCTGAGTTCCTCAAATGAGTACAATCACATATTTACCCACTGCACCTCCCCTCTTTACAGCCAAAATGGATAACTCAAGAAAAATAATTTTTAAAAAGTGTGGTAGTTTTTTTATCCAGTTTTGCCTCAATGAAGAGAATTGGATCAGAGGATTATAAGAGGATCCTTTCTTCTTGTGATATTATCATTTCTTCAGTTAGTTATTGGTTGCCAAACTTATTTTTATTACTAGAAATTATGTCTCTGTGTATATTTCAGTAATGTATTCTAAAATGGATCTATTTTTCTGTGCATCCTGTTCCAATTACAAGTAAGATTTAATGCAATTGCCAAAGACAAAATTTATTAGATATAATGAGCTTTTATATGGTTTCCATGAAAATTATACTATTTTTACAAATATAAACTATATCATATTGCCTGCTGTCTTGGAGATGGGGAAGATAAGGGAGGGAAAAAGAACACATTTGGAACAAAAAATCATAGAAAAATGAATGTTTTAAAACTATTTCTGGTATTTAGAAAAATAAAATAGTATTAAAATAAAAAGTATAATACATTAATAAATGCAAAGAAAAAGTTAATTTTTCCAGGAAAACAATAACTAAACATTGTCAGAATTCCTTGGGGAAGCATATCTGAATCATGATTCACAGATAAACATAAGTCATGAACTGAAACTAAATTAATATGAAAAAGTTAATTCAATACCACATTTTAAAAGTCCATAATATGTCAAAGATGCTGTTTTAAATGATAGAAATTCCAAGACAAAAATTAAATAATCCCTGTCCTCAAATAGCTGACACTTTAATAGAAATAATTAGACTTCCAGTTGGGATAGGATAATACAAAGTTCAGGAGGGAAAATAATTAGGGATGTGAAAATATGAGAACTGTCATATAATTCAACTATCAACTGATACAGATAATTCCCCAGTCTATAAAACTAGTCTTTTTTATTGTCTGAAGTCTAATTCTATATCCTCTATTAGCCTGTTAAAATATTTACCAGGATGTTGTACCAATAGCTCAAATTTGACATATACAAAATTGATTTTTAATTTTTTTTCCCTTCTCTTCTTTTTAAATGCCCTAATTCCATGGAAGATACTATAATTCTTCTTGTCTCCTAGAATAACATTGGAATCATCCTATTTTCTACACATTTATTTCCTCCTCATATTTAATCAGTTTTCAATCTTGTTAATATAGTGTATCCCTTATCCTTCTTTTTTTCTCTCAAGTCATATTACAATGCTCTTAGGACCTGCTCACCTTTCCTCTTACCTGAATTATTGTAGTGGCCTCTTAATTGTTCTCCATCTGTCTAGTGTCACTAACCTAATCCATTGTTTAGCTCAAAATTCTTATTTCCCAAACATAGATCTCATTATGTCATTATTTTTCTCAAGAAGCTTCAGTGATTATCCAAAACCTTTTGCAGAGAGTTTGCAGTGAGGATGCACATTATGGTCTATTTAACACTTTAATTCTTCTAATATGGTTTACATTTTAGTTGAACTGATTTTTTTATTTATACAAGGCATTCTTTCTTTTACAATGCTGACTTTCATAGTTTGTCATGACTGAAATTCCTTCCTTTCTAACTTTTGTCTCATGTAACTCCAACTTTCTTCAAATCTCAAGTATCTTGGAGAAGAAGGATGTCCATATTACCATTGTTTCTAGTGCTGCCAATCACTAAAGTCACTCTTCTTAAACTCTGTACAGAGCCTATATTTATATATCCAACATTATATCTTCTTGAATATAAACTTCTTGAAAGCAGACACTGTCTCACTTTGTATCTTTATCTCTAGGGCACAGGCTAATGTCTGAAACATAGAAGATATTTAGTCACACACACACAAATCAGTAGCATAAATTAAAACTCATTAAATTAATTGCATGTATTACTACCTTATGAAAAGAAAGCATAAATTGGTATTCTCTTCATTCATGGTGTTTCTACTATGGGATCTTTCAGATCCTCTTTCACACCTCCTTCCACATGAACCATACTTACAGTGGTATAATAACAACATTGTCAAAAAATTTCATTTGTCATTGCAGGAGAAATTCTGAAGAATAAATCTATGTTGTAAAGCCATTTTATCTTATCATTATGTTATTATTGGGCTTCAAAGAAAAATTGCCAGGTCCAAAATTTGGAAAGTCAGAAATTCCTTTGAAGTAATCATGAATTATCTTCTTCAGTAAAAAGGGTGACAGTAAAAAATGGGAAAAAAAATTTTCTGCCTGTTATAAATAACCCCTGTTACCATACTATGCTCAATAATAGCATAGTAATCACCCTATATTTATTGAACACTTTGCTGGGGAAGCACACACTTTGTCATATTCTCTGAAAGTGGAAAGACTCTATTTACTTGTATTACCATTTCTAGGTTACATCCTCAAATCACACTTGTACTTGGTCACTTAGTTGCCAAGGGTGGCCATCATCTCAAGATTTAAAAGGTGCACAACCACAAAAGATGGATAATTCATAAGACCTCACCTTCTCATAGCATTTTTCTAGTAGACAACATATAGTCTCGTGCAAAGCTAGAGGAGCCACCCCAAATGTTCATTTGAACTATTTGCATCTGAGCTGTTCCAGAGAATTCTGAACTTGTATTGATCTAATCAGCCACAGTAGATACACTGTAACCCCATTTTAACATAGTGATGTCATTTTGGCCTTCTTCAAGAATAAAAGACAACAACCAACCAATTGAGCAGACAAAACATCATCTTAACAAAAGTATTAAAATACATATGAAAACGAGTAGCTAGTAAATACCCCCACCTATTAACCTAGTTTATATATTCTTATACAAATACTATGAGAAGAATGAGAACAAACTTAAGAGTTCTATCATAGTGAAACATTTTCTATTTTCAGAGTCTTTATATACTTTCTCCCAGATTATGTCTCTCAGAAGTAACTGGTTCATGTGAATTCCCAATGCTTCCTCTTGTCTGTGGCTCAATTCTTTATTGCAAATGATAGTTTGCTTTGAATAGTCAGGTTATTTTTTGCTGCCAGATTTTCCATTCCTTGAAGTTTCTTCTGGCCTTAAATTCATACTTCTTCTTATCTCCTATCAATGTGAGTTTTGTGTCTATTTCCTGTCAACTTGTGTTTTTAGAGTCAGCTTCACTAGATTGGGCTCAAGATGTTTGATTTTTCAACTAGCCAACATAATGTTATTTTTATTTGTTTGTTGTTTTAATGAGGCAATTAAGTTAAGTAACTGCCCAAGGAAGAGCAGCCAATGAGTGTTTTGTCTGAGGTCAGTTTTGAATTCAAGTCCTAGGTTCAGCATTCTATCTACTGTACCACCTAGGTTGATGAGGTGATCCCTCATCAGGGTTCCCGGTCAAGGAACAAAAAATATGATGAGGTTTAGGTTTAGGGCTTCCCTTTCATAGAAAACCAAATGATAAGGTCTAGATTTAGGGAACCAAAATGAGATTAGGATTTCTGGTGGTCAGGGAGTTAAATGATAGTGGCAAGTTTGGGGTTCAGAGAACCAAATGGAGAGGTTTGACCCCCCTGTATCTGTTATGGACCATAACTCTGAACTTGAAACAAAGGATTCTTACAAGGTGCTAAGTCAGTGGAATTGATAGAGACAATGGTTGTTTAGCAGGGTGTTTAACAGTTCTCTAGTTCAGTATATACTTAATATAGTTCCACATGATTCACACCTATGATAAGAGAGCATATAAGCTTGGACAGACTCAGAGAGAGACAGAACTGGATGACAAAAACTGTGATGGCAGTCCTCCTGCCTCTCCCACAGAAACCAAGACACATTCAGGAGGACCTCAAGAAACTGGCAGAGGCAGAGAACACAAAGGACTGGCAACAGGAGCTCAAGCTCTCAGAACCAAGGAGAGAGAGAGAGGCCTCTAAGAAAGTTAACGGGGCCCCAGGAAAGGAGACAAGACTTTGAGGGAGATAATAAAGGATTTGGACTTTACCCCTGGCTACTCATGTGGTGATTACTGAACTGAAATGAAGGCTGTTCCCAGAGACCCCAGGAAAACTGAAACAGAGAACATAGTATGTACCCTCTTGGGATTTGGCGCTAGGGTTGGGAGTTTGGGGAACCCCCTTCTTGTAGCACAGGGATTCTCTGTAAAGGAATTTATAAAACCAAAAACCTAGATTGATAAAAGAGGCTTATTATAGCAATTGGGAAGTAAGGTTAGAAATTCTGACAGAGAGGCATAACGTCTCATTAGGGAAATAGGTGAGGGTAAAGAAAAAGTAACACTGGAAAAAAAATATTACTCCAGTGAGCAGAGGCCTTTTGGCATAGCATGGCATGTTTAGAACCTTTGCAAAGAAAGGATTTTAGATTGGTTCTTTTATAATAGGAGCTTTGGCTACAGGCTGTAAGGGGCTAGTGAGTGGAGTTCCAAGTTGGCTCTATCTACACACTGCATTTCAACTTGAGCTGGAATTTGAATAGAATTGAATAAGTTTCTTTAATTGAATAGGGTTGGAATTCTTTTAGCTCAGGACTGAACCAACCCCACCTAGATAACAGAATGAAGCTGTTTACTTTTTTTTTTTCCTGAGGCAAGGTCCCTCACTGAGGCAGAGTTCAATTAGAATTTCTCCTTCAAGGAGTTTTAGAGTTTCAGGGTCCCTTCTTCAAGGTGACCTTCAAAATAACTTTAAACATATGTTTTATTTCTATATTTTCATTTTATATGACCTATAGTTCCAAATCAAATTTTTCTCTCTATTTTTCTGTTAGTCAATAAGTCTTATTTTATAATAAAGAATGAAAAGAAAAAAAAAACTCAGCAAAAAATGCAAAAAATAACATAATATGTAGCATTTCACACTCTTAATTTAATATGTTTGCCCCCAAAATGGTGAAGGGATAGCCTCTTTTCCCTCCTATTTGGGGCTAATCTTGAAGCATCTGGTTTCAATTGATTTGTTGTTATTCTTTCTATTTGCATTGTACTAAGTCATTGTATTTATACATTTATACATTATACATTTATAAATTTACCATACTTTTTAAAGAAATTCTATTGAAGTATTTAAGTAAGGCACTGATTTACTTTAGTTCTGGATTAAAATTAGTATTAGAAAAGGACATATACTAAGGATTACTCATCAATTTAAATAAAGTTCTGGGTTAGTGAAATTAAAATAGGGTGGCATATATGGTTATCCAGTTTCCTTTCCTTTTATATAACTTTAGTGAGATCAAGTCTAACATACATAAGCAATGTGAGAGACAGGCAATGACTATCCCAAGATGTGAATGTATTTGTGTGTGTGTGTGTGTGTGTGTGTGTGTGTGTGTGTGTGTTTTATGTTTGAAGGAAGTGAGAGATGACTTTATTTCCAGAAGGTAAATGACACTTCATGCCTCATCCTCCTGAGAAAATTGAAACGGGGAAGTGGATAAGTGGACATGAAACTGATCTTAAGAGGCCTTTCCCAATAGGGTTTCTAAATGCATAGACCCTCAGAATAATGTTGTTTTAGATCTAGCTGAGGCAGAATATGTTAGCTGTCTGATAACAGCCTGCCACATTACAAATCTCCACTTGCAAGGTTATACAAGGTGCCTTTAGAAAAAGCTAAATGAATTACCTGAAATAGTATGTTTGTATTCAAAAGGAAATAGCTGGTAGTTTGGGAGTGACAGTCTTTTCTTTTGGTTTCAAAAGGCCCATTGCCATGGTTTACCATTTCATTTGCTGCTGGGAACTGAGTGTCTGCACTGAAAAGGTGAATAGAAGATGTATCCTAATTGAGAAAGAAAGTAACAGAAAGGAGTCTGTGTGAATTATTCACAAGGTCCCTAGTTTTACTATTGCAACATTCATAGATTTTCAGGTTGGTTAAGCTAAAAGCATTTGAAAGTGATGATCTTTAGTTAACTTTTTTTTTTTTTCCTCTCAGCCCACTTCACTCAATTTCCCTTTTCTGTTTATAAGATCAATAGAACATAATTTTTTTGCTGGAAGGAACTTCAGATGTCATCTATTTCAGCCCCTTCATTTTATGATTGTGGAAATTGGGACCTAGAGAAATGTACTGACTTTCTTAAAGAGACACAGCTAGTAAATTTTGGAACTGGCTTTTCTATTTAGATCCTCTGATTTCAAATCTTATGAACTTTTCACTATACTGTACTGCCATGTCTTGCAATACCATGCCTTCCCAAATCTAGCATTCTCTTCATTATACTATACCATAGTCATTTCCCTTTTTTTCTATAATTTGGGATGATCAAATACTTTATGCCAAGTAAATCACTTTGAAATAACAAAAAAGAACAAAAACATTTCCCTGCCTTTCTTCTTGAAGATAGGTACTCTCTTTGTTCCAAGGAGTCACTCAATTAATTTGATGAAATGAATGAAAAAAAAAAAAAAAAAAACAGCTGTCCTTCTGACCAACACCCTTCTTTCCTTCAGTTTATATGGTCCTTTTTGGACTGACCTTTTTAGAGACAATGCTATTGCTACCTTAAATCAAGTTACTACTCACATTTATTAATAAATTTATGGTCAAAGGAAGTACTTCAAAGAAATATTTTTATAAGGTAATTATTGATTGAATAGTGCTCTCTCAACTAAAGTTTTCAAAGTTTCCTGCTACATATTAAAATTTCTTGTTTAAGAACATTGCTTAAGCAAAACTTTATTGGTTCATTTAAGAGTTTTGCAATCTTACTTATAAAAATAAAGGGATTATTTGGAAATTAAAATAGTTGCCGTTTTTTCTGATTTAGTAATTCTAGATTTTCACATTTTTATATGTAATATGTATATGTTTGAATTGAGAAAACAGTTTTTCAAGTGGTGTATGTAACCTGAGGGTATGCTAATGTTAAGTAACAATTTTTAAAGGGATTTGATATTTCATTTAAAAAATGAACCTTGAGTTAAATAATTTGGATTATATTTAGAATATATAGCACGTTTTAGACTAACAAATGTTTATTTTTAAGAAGTTACAATCACCAAATTAAGCCTTTTGTTCAGTGAATCTAGGCTTATGTAGTCCAGGGTAAATATTAACAAAAAGGGTAACTTTTTTTAAGCTCTTGAAAAAATCAGAATTGAAGAATTTGATTTATATCATAAGGATCTGTATTCAAATTCCAGCTATAGCTTATTCATTTGTGTGACTCTGGGCCATATATATATATATATATATATAAATTCTGAATATTTATGCATGTATTTATATATAATAATAAGGTTCAAATATATATATCATCCTACATTTGGAAATACACTCAGGAAACATATTTGCTTATATATGTAAACTCATATGTTACTATATGAATATACATATACATATATGTGTGTATATGTATGTTTTGTACATACATATGTATGTGTATATATAGATTTTTTTTTCTAAGAAAGGCATGTATATTTACGGTCTTAGGAATATATAACTTTATGTGGATATGTATGTGCATATATAAATATATTCACATATATATGTGTATATATATATATATATATACATTATTCATATGTGAATTATCTTGTGTATTAAAACTGGTCCATATTTAGATAATGTTACCCATTTAATAAAACTTCTTTTTCTGACAATAATCAGACCAAATATTTTAATCTTTATTTTACAAAAAAGAAAGTAGTAAAAGAGTTGACCCTCAGAATCCAGTTCTCTTACTTCACAATTAAATACTCATTGTACTAGGTTTTGTTTTGTATAATGCAATAATATTAACTTTAAACATGTACTGATGCTTTTTAACCCTATCCAGTAGGGGCGTGGTAACAGAACTTTCCATGGGTTGTGGGTTGGCTTGTCAAAGTCATTTTTTTTTTCAATAGGATTATTGAGTTGGAGGTCAGTGAACAGGGACTAAGACTGAAGGAAGTGGGAAACAGATAAGAAGTAGAAGAATGTACTAGGATCAACAGAGTTTAAGAAGAGTGACAACATAATAAAAGGGAAAATGTGATGGATTTCAAATCAAAAGACTTGAGTTTCACTTGCACATTCTATGTAATAAGTGTGTCATTTTGTGAAATTCACTTAAATTTTCTCAGCCACAGTTCTTCATTTTAAAATTAATAATTTGGACTAGAAGACTTCTGTGCTTCCTTTTGTTCCTAAATATGACCTTAGCAGTACTGAACAACTATATGGCCAAAAGCAGATAGAAGGAAAAAGTTGAATTCAGATGACCATAGGTTCAAGGTCAGCAAAAAAATCTAAAATCACTCATCCCTGTCCACTTTCTTAAAGTCCCTGTGATTTTGACTGTTGAAACTATTCTGTTCTTCTTTCTTCCTGTGAACACATTTCACTTGGAAAACTTCCAACTACCTCTAATAACATTTCACTTGGGAAATGTCTGAGGAAAAGCAGTTATCTTGTAATATTTTAGAGAGAGCATGTCACACCCATCAGTCAAACTTTAAACAGCTTTCACACTAGACACTTTTAATTGTGTTGCTGATTTGCTTTATCCTCCTTCCTTTTAAATTATGTACATATACTAAGTGATGCATAGTGTTTTATTAATATTGTTTATTACATTTACTGGGAACATTTTAATAAAGTGTCTTATCATGTTAAATATTACCATCTACTAAGCAAATCATAATTCAAGATTGCATTTCTTTACAGTTAAATATCAAGAATGTCTATATTCAAATTTAAGTCAATACTTCCTAGGAATTTCATTTCTTGTGTGAATAACAAATAATGAAATTCTTAGGAAATCCACTACAAATTGATTTAAATACTATATGAATATATATGTGTATGTATATATATATATATATATATATATATATATATATATATATATATATATGCATACACATATACCTAAGTGGTGACTTGATTATTGCCATATGCTCATTATTTGTCAGAGGCATGCTTCAAGGCTTATCTTCTATCTGCTGTACTTCATAGTCTTACAGTGATATATGCCAATTTAAATTTGAGACTTCAGACCTGTTCTAAAGCACAAAAAAAATTATAGATATGGTTTGCATGTGGACATGTGAGAAAAATGATAACTCTCAAAGTATTTCCCATACTTAGTATCTCTCCTGTTTGGAGTAATATCTCTTATATGTATACTTACACACACACACACACACACACACACATATATATAAATATATATATATATATATGAATATGCTGTGGCGTGTTATTATCCCTTATATATTAAAATACCTATATACTTACATGTATTTATGCAAATGCATATATACTTACATGAACACGGTCTATGTATGTATGTATGTATTGTGCAGACATCAACAAATTTCTTCATTTTTATTTTTAATTTTCTCTCTTGTAAGATGTGGGGTTTGGATATACCAATCTCTAAGGTCTTTCTACCTCAATATTTATGATCTTCTTAGTCATTTTTAATATCTTAGTAATAATTTTGTAACTTATTTTAGCAAGAAAAAATATTATCTGGGATTTCAACCTTTAGGTAATGATATGTTTAGAACTCATGCATTTTAGTCTTTCTATTAGAGATATGACTAGGCTCTTTTTCCAAGTCATGTCCCTTTTCTATGGTGGATCTGTCAGTGCCTCATTTCACTGGTATAGTTTTTGAGAATTCAGGACCAGTTTCAAAGCAATATCAAAATAGAACTTGATCAATAGATGCATACATACATACACATACATAGATGCATAGATACAAAGAGGTATCTGTTAATTATATTTCATTACATAAAAATAAAAGCTCAATGTCTTCATTGGTAATTTATTTTTATGTGGTACCACAGTGATGGAGATCAAAACCTTAGTAAATGATTTTCAGGAACTGGTGACATAACACATTTATCCCCTGTTGGTCAATATTTTAGTGACAATATTTTCTGAGCTCAGAAATATTAGTTCTCAGATGATTATAGGGCTGTAGCCTAGAATTGAGCTAAGAAGAATTAACTAATTTTTTTTTGATTTTTAATTGGTTTATCAGTTTATTGGCTTATTAATTCTGATTTAGGAAACTTATCTTCATTCCTCAAAATTCACCTTTTAGAGTACTTCCATATTACCATAACGTTATACTATTCAGCCTCATCACTAGACATCATGGTAAGGCACCAAAGCTCACAAGCACCTTTGAGGTGTGCTGGCTCCCTAATTGCAGTGATTTAAAGTCTTTTGTATCACATAAGCACTAATTACATACCAGTTTTCCTCTGCCATATCTAGTACATATACCATACCAGTCTTAGCATCCATCAGCCTCTCATCTTTCTTTTTCAATCTGTACACACTTCAGGCCAAAGTGGTGCATTTTATATTACATATTTATAAGATTGAAGATGATAAATATTTTCAAAAATAATACCACAGAGTAAAGAGATAAAACAGAAACCTAACTAGTCCAAGCCAATCTTTAACATAATTATTAAAATATAGATACAAATGTTTGAATTCATATTGCTACTTCTTGGCCCTAGTGAAGAAAGAAAATCTTTATTCACAGAGCCCCTTCTTACAGATTTTGCAATTGAGTTCTGTAGCCTCTCAAAATTTATCTTATTCAGTCTTTTAGTAGGAGATTCATACACAGCAAATCAATAATTGTTCTGATGGAATAGTGAATTTGTAGCTAACAATATTTTGTATAACTTAACTCCAAAGAGTTTTGAGTCTTTGGATCTGATCCAGCAGTACTTATATTTTGGAAAGACATGACAGATGGATCACCAGTGTGATCCATAAGTAACAAGGAAGAAGAAAATGGCATATATGGCATATCAGAAACAGTTCAGTATTGACACACACTTAACACCAAACACCAAGATAAGGTCAAAATGGGTTCATGACCTAGGCAATAAAGAATGAGATTATAAATAAATTAGAGGAACACAGGATAGTTTACCTCTCAGACCTGTGGAAGAAAAAGGAATTTATGACCAAAGAACTAGAGATCATTACTGATCACAAAATAATAAAAAAAATTGATTATATCAAATTGAAAAGTTTTTGTACAAACAAAACTAATGCAGACAAGATTAGAAGGGAAACAATAAACTAGGAAAACATTTTTGCAGTCAAAGGTTTGGATAAAGGCCTCATCTCCAAAATATATAGAGAATTGACTCTAATTTATAAGAAATTAAGCCATTCTCCAGTTGATAAATGGTCAAAGGATATGGACATTCAATTCTCAGATAAAGAAATTGAAACTATTTCTAGCCATATGAAAAGATGCTCCAAGTCATTACTAATCAGAGAAATGCAAATTAAGACAACGCTGAGATATCACTACACACCTGTCAGATTGGCTAGAATGACAGGGATAGATAATGTAGAATGCTGGAGAGGATGTGAGAAAACAGGGACACTAATACATCATTGGTGGAATTGTGAATACATCCAACCATTCTGGAGAGCAATTTGGAACTATGCTCAAAAAGTTATCAAACTGTGCATACCCTTTGATTCAGCAGTGTTACTACTGAGCTTATATCCCAAAGAGATCTTAAAGAAGGGAAAGGGACCTGTATGTGCAAGAATGTTTGCGGCAGCCCTCTTTGTAGTGGTCAGAAATTGGAAACTGAGTAGATGTCCCTTAATTGGAGAATGCCTGAATAAATTGTGGTATATGAATATTATGGAATATTATTGTTCGGTAAGAAATGACCAACAGGATGATTTCAGAAAGGCCTGGAGAGACTTACACGAACTGATGTTGAGTGAAGTGAGCAGGGCCAAGAGATCATTATATACTTCAACAACAATACTATATGATGATCAATTCTGATGGACCTGGCCATCTTCAGCAATGAGATGAACCAAATCAGTTCCAATGGAGCAGTAATGAACTGAACCAGCTACACCCAGTGAAAGAACTCTGGGAGGTGACTAAGAACCATTACATAGAATTCCCAATCCCTCCATTTTTATCCACCTGCATTTTTTATTTCCTTCACAGGCTAATTGTACATTATTTCAGAGTCTGATCCTTTTTGTACAGCAAAATAATGGTTTGGACATGTATATTTATTTTTTTTTTTTGGCAGCCCTTTTTGTAGTGGCTAAAAACTGGAAACTGAATGGATGTCCATCAGTTGGAGAATGGCTAAATAAATTGTGGTATATGAATATTATGGAATATTACTGTTCTGTAAGAAATGACCAACAGGATGATTTCAGAAAGGCCTGGAGAGACTTACACGAACTGATGCTGAGTGAAATGAGCAGGACCAGGAGATCATTATATACCTCAACAACAATACTATATGATGACCAGTTCTGATGGACCAGGCCATCCTCAGCAACAAGATCAACCAAATCATTTCCAATGGAGCAGTAATGAACTGAACCAGCTATGCCCTGGTTTATACTTTAACATATTTAACATGTATTGGTTATCCTGCCATCTAAGGGAGGAGGTGGGAAGAAGGAGGGGAAAAATTGGAACAAAAGATTTGGCAATGTCAATGCTGTAAAATTACTCATGCATATAACTTGTAAATAAAAAGCTATTAATAAAAAAAGAAACTGTTCAGGATTTCTGTGATGTCAACTGCTACGTATGTTAAGACCAAACCAAACCAAATTGAAACCAAAACCCTGAGAATTTAGCTAAGAATCTCTGAAGAATAAAAAAAAAAATTCCAATTAGGGCAAAAGAGAATTTTATAGTGGATCCAGAGAAGGTATAACATATTGCTTATAGGCATGATTAGCCATGAAATAATCTAGATTTGCAAATGAGAAAAAAGAAACATCATATAGTGAGAGCAAGGGCAATACATATAAATATATAGACATTATGATACACTATTAGCCATGCAATATCAATAAGTCAAGAGAAAAGTCTCCAGGGTATTAATTCACCATGGATGAAATGTGGATACATATAGACAATAACAATAACAATATCTAACATTCAAATAGCACTTAGGATGTGCCAAACACTGTGCTAAATACTTTTCAGTTGTTAGCTTATTTGATTCTCCTGACAATCCCATGGAAGTTAAAAGCTATTAGTATCTTCATTTTACAGATAGGAAAACTGAAGCAAACACAGGTTAAGTGATTTATCTAAGGTCTCACAGCTTGTGAATATCTAATACCAGATTTGAACTTAGTTGTACCTGACTCTTAACCTAGTTTTCTATCCACTGTACCCCTAGTTTGACAAAAATCACACATAATCAGAAAACATTTCTGGCTTTCTGATCTTCCTTGGTGCAGTGAGGAGGCATTGTTGAGTTAACTAATCTATTAATTATGTGTATAAATATCTGTGTATAGACACTTATATAGATATTAAAATATAGATGCATTGATTTATTTGAATTTTAAAAATATTTATCTTAATTAAAAATTTCTTGGAGATTTAAAAAAAGATAAGCTAGGAGTCATGCATTTCAGGGGAAGATAACATCAAGAAACCTATTACATTTTTTAGATAGTTTAAATTTCTGTTGGAATATAGATCTATAAAAAAAGTTTGGTAAGGAAAAGAGTTTGGATTGTCAAAATTATGAAACATCTGGCTTATGGATTTTATGGTTTCTTTTACAGACCAGAAATATTCATTAAATGCATATTTTCAAACTATTTATTATATGTAGACTACTACCATAGATATTGGGAATGATATAAAATTTAGATAGATCACAGCTCCTGTCCCCCTGGATCTTACATCTAGGTGTGGAAAAGACATAAAGTTAGCTAACTGACACAGAATATTGCATAAATGTATTAGGGAGGGGCAGAGCAAAATGCTTTCAGAGATCCAAAGGGAATACAATAAGAAAAGGAAATCAGCAAAGTGTTCATTGGTAATTTACTGAGAGATTGTGTGTGCACTGAATTTTGTAGGTTTAGCAGGAATTCAGGGACTAGCAGAGAATGGATAGGAGTACATTATAGGCAGAAGGCAAGATTGGATAATGGAGGTAAGTTTAGATAACTCTAATTCACTATATTCCTGTAGGAAGAAAGCAATATGAAATAAAGTTGGTCAAATGAATGGTGTCTGATGATGATGATGATGATGATGGATGATGATGATGGAGACGACAACAATAACGCCATTGGTAGTGATTGTAATCATAATAATGATGAATATGATCTAGCTTGAAATAGCAACAGAAGAATCTGAACTTTATTTATTTATTTATTTTTTATTTAATAGCGTTTTATTCACAGGATATATGCATGGGTCACTTTACAGCATTAACAATTGCCAAACCTCTTGTTCCAATTTTTCACCTCTTACCCCCCCACCCCCTCCCCTAGATGGCAGGATGACCAGTAGATGTTAAATATATTAAAATATAAATTAGATACACAATAAGTATACATGTCCAAAACGTTATTTTGCTGTACAAAAAGAATCAGACTCTGAAATATTGTACAATTAGCTTGTGAAGGAAATCAAAAATGCAGGTGTGCATAAATATAGGGATTGGGAATTCAATGTAATGGTTTTTAGTCATCTCCCAGAGTTCTTTTTCTGGGCATAGCTGGTTCAGTTCATTACTGCTCCATTAGAAATGATTTGGTTGATCTCGTTGCTGAGGATGGCCTGGTCCATCAGAACTGGTCATCATATAGTATTGTTGTTGAAGTATATAATGATCTCCTGGTCCTGCTCATTTCACTCAGCATCAGTTCGTGTAAGTCTCTCCAGGCCTTTCTGAAATCATCCTGTTGGTCATTTCTTACAGAACAGTAATATTCCATAATTTTCATATACCACAATTTATTCAGCCATTCTCCAACTGATGGACATCCATTCAGTTTCCAGTTTCTAGCCACTACAAAAAGGGCTGCCACAAACATTCGTGCACATACAGGTCCCTTTCCCTTCTTTATAATCTCTTTGGGATATAATCCCAGTAGTAACACTGCTGGATCAAAGGGTATGCACAGTTTGATAACTTTTTGAGCATAGTTCCAAACTACTCTCCAAAATGGTTGGATTCGTTCACAACTCCACCAACAATGCATCAATGTCCCAGTTTTCCCGCATCCCCTCCAACAATCATCATTATTTTTTCCTGTCATCTTAGCCAATCTGACAGGTGTGTAGTGGTATCTTAGAGTTGTCTTAATTTGCATTTCTCTGATTAATAATGACTTGGAGCATCTTTTCATATGACTAGAAATAGTTTCAATTTCTTCATCTGAGAATTGTCTGTTCATATCCTTTGACCATTTTTCAATTGGAGAATGGCTTGATTTTTTATAAATTAGAGTTAATTCTCTATATATTTTGGAAATGAGGCCTTTATCAGAACCTTTGACTGTAAAAATATTTTCCCAGTTTATTGCTTCCCTTCTAATCTTGTCTGCATTAGTTTTGTTTGTACAAAAACTTTTCAGTTTGGTATAATCGAAATTTTCTATTTTGTGATCAGTAATGATCTCTAGTTCTGCTTTGGTCATAAAGACCTTCCCCTTCCACAGGTCTGAGAGGTAAACTATCCTATGTTCCTCTAATTTATTAATAATTTCATTCTTTATGCCTAGGTCATGAACCCATTTTGACCTTATCTTGGTGTACGGCGTTAAGTATGGATCAATGCCTAGTTTCTGCCATATTAGTTTCCAATTTTCCCAGCAATTTTTATCAAACAGTAAGTTCTTATCCCAAAAGCTGGGATCTTTGGGTTTGTCAAAGACTAGGTTGCTATATTTGTTGACTGTTTTATCCCTTGAACCTAATCTATTCCACTGATCAACTAATCTATTCCTTAGCCAATACCAAATAGTTTTGGTAACTGCTGCTCTATAATATAATTTTAGATCTGGTACAGCTAAGCCACCTTCATTTGATTTTTTTTTCATTAATTCCCTTGAAATTCTTGACCTTTTGTTTTTCCATATGAACTTTGTTGTTATTTTTTCTAGGTCATTAAAATAGTTTTTTGGGAGTCTGATTGGTATAGCGCTAAATAAATAGATTAGTTTAGGTAATATTATCATCTTTATTATATTTGCTCGCCCTATCCAAGAGCATCTGAACTTTATTTTAATAGCAATAGAGAGCCGCTGGTGGGTTTTGAGTTGATGAATTTGGAAACAATTTAATCTGTCCCTAAATAATTATGTGATTTTACAGGCAATACTTCACCTCTCTCATCATAAGTTTACTCATCAGAAAAATAAAGGTAATAACGTATCTTTTATAATCTTGACCTTATTCAAATTAAAAGTGAAGATACTAATATAAGGTAAAGTGTTCCAAGACACAGAGTCACCCAATGAATAAAGCCATCTTATAGTAAGGAAGATCTGCATTGTAGTCCTGTCTCAGTTACATAGTAACTGTGTAACTCTGAGAAAATTATTTAACTTCTCAGTGCTCCAAATAAATGAATAGAATAATAAATTGTAGAGAAGCTACAGTTTTTCTTTCATAGAGGTCACTTCCTTATTGATTGTTTCTCCTGTTCTGAAATCACAGCTTTGGTTTTATCCTATAGTTTCTCAACTGAAATGTCCATTTCTGAAAATAAATTTTGAAATAGAAAATTTTATGCTGGTGCTATCACTTTTACTAACTCATTAAAACTGACCAAGTCATATCCCTTTCTGGTCCTTAGTTTTCTGATCACTAAAATGATAGATTAGACTGAATGACCATTTTATCTTGCAGCTATAAACCTATGTTCCTATGATTCTACAGGGATTGGGGAAGAAAGAATTATTAGGAAAAGCATAAATCTTTCAGATTTGAAGATATGAAGAAAAATGAATTATTTTAAGCCTTCTTTTAGCTTCCATAACATGTTTGGTGTGCTTGTATGATTGCCTTTCTATTAGTTTAGAAGAACACACAGACATATTTACATGATAACACTAGGATTATCTTTCTTTCTTTCCTTCCTTTCTTGTAAACAAAATTAAGTGCCTCCATAAGTAATGGTTCTAATTTCACATATTATGTGATTCTAGGAGAAGACTATTTCCTATCTAATTTCTCATCCCATGCAATACAATGATAAACTTTCATAAGATAATGTGGGATATTAATCTGGGCATGAATTTTCCATCTCCTGAAAATATAAAAAGCACCATTTCTAATATTTGAAGTAAGTGATCATAAGAATAAACACATTTGATTTCTTTTCTGTGTCCAGAATAGATTCAAACCTGACAAATGAAGCTTTATTTTCTGAGTACAAAATTACAGCCAGTAAATTTATTGCATAAAAGAAGGCATTTTTATGTTGCTCACTGTTCAGTAAAAGGGAAACCCAAAAACAGTGACTCAATCACTTCTTTTCCAAGTTTCCTCTATTTGCAAGAGGTGGTAATGATTTTTTTTTGTTTCACTTTATGAAGTGATAGTGTAATTAATATATCATCACATTTATCTACATAGTTCTCACTTTTGAAAATTGGTACAGAATAATTCGGTGCATATGAAAAAGGCTTTTGATATATACATATTTAAATTGTTATCAAATAAAGATATTGTCTCATGTATAGACCATAAGTATAGAAATTTCTATCTTCACCTTTCAATGGAATTTTAAAAGTTACTTACTTTTAAATAGTAAAAGTAGTATCATAACAAAAAAATGAATATTAGCTAAATTCTGGTCCCCTTAAAGACTAATAACACAACTTTTCTTTGCTTGCTGATACCTTATGATAGGCGCTTTTCCTGTTTCCTGCAGAAAAATATGAATACATAATTTTGCTTGTGGTCATTTAATGAACTTTAGGTATTCATGTATATCAGTGTTGTCTGTTAAGTCTGTAAATTTTCTAGGTTACAGAGTAAAAAATTTGCGCGATACGGTACATAATGAATGAACAATGAGAATATTTGAGAAATGTAATGAATATTTCTTGTCACCACATTAAAAATATTTGGTGAAGATCACAGCAAACTTTCTTGTTTCTATTTTTGGAAAAAAATAACTTCCATTGTTTCGGAGAGAAACATGAAACAGTAAGTGGTCTTTTGCATATGAAAAATATAAGCTTTTTAGGGCAAAAGTTGTTTTATTTTTGTCTTTTCATTAGTAACACGTGGGACATTGCCTATACTGTTGTAGGTGCTTAGTAAATACTTATTTTCTTGACCAAAAACTGTTAATAAATAGGAGTTCCTAGGTTATATTAAAGAGTGTCCTATACCTAGAGATAGAAGTCTTAATTTGAGTTATATCACTTCATAATTGTGTAACTATGAACAAATTGCATTAATCATTTTAGGTTTTGGTTAAAATGAATGATCCAGTAAAATTACCTCTAAGAACCTTTCCAGTTTCAATATCCTGTAGTTTGTATTCAATAATCAACAAACATTTATTAAGTATGTGCTATATACTGGAGGCATTATGCTAAGCAGAGAGATTATAAACATGAATAAGAGAAAAAGTTTTTGTCTTAAAGGAGCTTGCGATGTAATAAGGAAAGAAAATATAAAAAAGAAAGCTAAAATGTGAAAAACGGGTAGGGAAGGTACCTGGTGTAGTATAATGGAGAAGTGAAAGAAATGCAAAAAGTAGTCAGCTGGTGTTAAATGGGTAGATAACTGTTCTGTGCCTCTCCTTCAATGAAGGTTGAAGATTTTGTGTGTCTGCAATACAATCAGAGAAGTAGGAGGTATGAACAAGTTGGGAATACCAAGAATTTTTGGATCTTCCAGGATAATGATGAGATATAGACAGATCATATCTTATGACCTTAAAGAGTTATTTATTTTGGAGAGAATCAATATTAGGCAATCTAGGTTCCTTCAGGAACTACACAAATTAACATTTTTACCTAAACATTTTACCTATGTTTGCTAGTATGATAGCTAATCAGTATACCTGAGAAGCTAGAGGCAGCTTACTTATTTTCTCATATGTGAATTTCTTTTTCAAATCAAATCACAAAACTTGTCATTATATTATCTATTTAAATAACATAAGCCAATTAGCCTGTGGGAATGGTGTTATTAGAATGACAAGATGCATTTTTCTAATGATGATGAAAAGCAGAGATAAGTCATTTGACCAATTATAAGTTGAAATTTGAATTATGCAGTATTATTTAATGGATTTAACATTTACAAATGTGCATGTTAAAAATGAGATAGTCTAAATTACATAGAACTCCAGAATCTTATTAGGGCAACCTTCACTACAGGGAATAGTTTATCTGTTTTTTTTTTTTTTTTTTTCCCCTTCCTATGTGCATCTCATAAAATCCATACTATTTTGAAATGCATGGCCTTATATAGGTAATAGCAAATCATTTATAGACAAATTTCTACTTCTAAAAATAAAAGATAAAAAATGTTAGCTTTTTTCTGATATTGAACTCAAGTGTCAGAACAGTGTATAATTGTTAATTAAAAAATAAGAATGACAATGTGGAGAATGGCTATATCCATGATTATTTCACACATTGGAGAAACCTGTTTTCAAACATGAGTCATTGACTAAATAACTAAATGTTTTGGTAAGGTGAAACAATCTGGACATTTTCCTGAAAATATACTGTATAGTTTTAATTATGGCCTCAAATTTCCAGTATTGACATAAATTTATGTTTTTTTTTTTCACTTTAATGGTATTTTGTTTGCTTTTACTTTCCATATTCAGACAAGAGAAATAAGCCATTTCAGGTAACAATGAAAAGGAGACACTATAATCAACTTTCAGTTACCTAATAATCTTCATTAATTCACTAAACATTTATTAGGAGCCTATTATATTTTAGATACTATTCTAGGTAGTGGATATTCAAAGATGCCAAGGTCTTAATTCCATAAAAGAAAAGTTGTTAAAGTGGGAAAACATTTTTATGAGATGCACATAGGATTGATTAGAAAGGGTAAAAACACTGACAAACTATTGTGTAAGAAATGACCAGCAGGATGATTTCAGAGAGTCCTGGAGAGACTTACCTGAACTGATGCTAAATGATATGAGCAGAACCAGGAGATCATTATACACTTCAACAATACTATATGATGATCAATTCTAATGGACATGGCTCTCTTCAACAATGAGATGATTCAAACCTGTTCCAGTTGTTCAATAATGAAGAGAATCAGCTACACCCAGAAAGAGAACTATTGGAAATGAGTGTGGACCATAACATAGAATTTCTACTCTTTCTGTTATTGTTTGCTTGCATTTTTGTTTTCCTTTTCAGGTTTTTTTTTTTAAACTTTCTTTCTAGATCCAATTTTTCTTGTACAGCAAGATACCTATATAAATATGTATACATATATTGTTTTTAACATATACTTTGACATATTTCACATGTATTGGACTACTTGCCATTTAGGGGAAGGGGTGGGGGGAAGGAGGGGAAAAGTTGGAACAGAAGGTTTTGCGAGGGTCAGTATTGAAAAACCAATGCATATGTTTTGTAAATAAAAAAGTATAATAAAAAAAAAAAGAGAGAAGTTGGAGGTTTAGGTCCAGTTCTGTTGGGTTATAAAGTTGGTCCACTTTACAGGGAATATACTTCCAAGTAAAGGAAAGTATATGTATCCTCCAATTGTATGTTTTTAATAATATAATTCGTTATCATTTATACTGTTTGCACCTTTTTTTATGGAAGTAGAAATTATATAGAGTTTGAAAGTATGGTTACAGTTTATCTCAAAATGTTATAAAGATTTTAATGAATGACAGAGTCAATATGAGTCAAGCCTATGATATGGCAGCTTTTCCTGAATTAAGAAAGACATTACTTTCCCAAAGAATAAGGTAGTTATATTTATTTTTCTATATTTTGATCAGGCTAGATCACATTGGAACTGTCCAGAAGTAGAATGAGATGACTCTGAAAGTATTGTTTTTCTTTCCATTATTTTAAATATCTAATATTTCTTTCCATTGATTTGGAGTCTGGATGACTACTTGTTACATATGGTTTAATGATCATTCTTTTTTATTTTATGAGTTGCATAAGTGAATACTGAAATTATAAGAGATTAAAAGGGGAAATGTGTAAAATTTTAAAAGTATATTATACTTTTAAAAATCACATATTACAAATGTTATAATATTTGAAAAATCAAGTTATTTGTTACCCAGTCAATTATTTAAATAATGTATAGTATTAGATATACACAGTTAATGTATAGGATGCTACAGAGAACAAAAGTATGTTTGTATGGGAAGAGAAAGTATAAAAAGTATTCATTTTGGCTTAACTGTCCAAAAGAATAGCTTTTAGCTAAAACACTTTTTTGACTTTCAAATATTTTCAAATGTACTTTACACTAAAGAACAAAATAGTCATTCATAATCCATTGTGTAAGTATAATTAATTTTATGTACCAATTAACATTTTAGTTTTATAATAGTTTGTATTTCTTACTGAAAATACTATTCAATATTATTCACCTCCTAAGATGCATCATTCATATACTAAAATTCATTCAGTCCTTCCAAATAGTTTGATACTGATATGAAAAACAATCATAAATTTTACTAGTATGATCATTTTTATACATTTTTTTCTTTTTTTTCTAATAGCCTCCTGAGAATACTATCAATAGTAAAGTCAATGAATTACAATAATAATTTATTTAGGGAATGTTCTTATGTAATTACAAAATGTTTTGGAGAAGGGCTAAAACATTTTATGAATTTCTTTGGTATAGAATTTGCAAGCTTATCTTTTAATGGCTTCAGCAAAATTAGGCTTCCTCTGTTTGTATTTTTTCTTTGGAGAACCATATTTTTATAACTTTTTTTAATTTTTAAAAATTTTTATTTATTTTCTTGCTGCTGAGGTAGTTGGGACTAAATGACTTGTCCAGGATTACACAGCTAAAAAGTGTTGTGTCTGAGGCCAAATTTGAACTCAGGTCCTTCTGACTTCAGAGCTGGTACTCTATCCACTGAGCTACCTATCTGCCCCTATTTTTATATCTTTTAATGTCAAATGAAAAAAAAATAATTTTTGTTCACTAAGGTTATTTTTTCCTCTATTTTTGGTAATCTTGTTATTTTTTTTGTAATTATTTAGATGTGTATACCTATTCAATATTCATATGATTTCATGAAAATTTGTACCTTTAAGTGTTATATTTTATTGTTTATGCAACTTGATTATCTCTTTTTATCATTAATATTCTCTGTGATTATGATTGGCATGGCTGGTAAGTTCTCTCTCATATATTAAATCTGTATGAAACTTCATTTTTTTTCTTGCATATAGCAATTTGATGAGTTTTCATTTTTCATTCATTGTTACTCTCTTTCATGCATAGCTAATTTAGCTTAGATTATGTTTTTTCTCAATAAAATGATTTCATTCATTATTTTAATTAACCAAAATAAATAATAACTTCTGCAATGCATAATGGTTGGAACAATATAATTTTGCTCTACTCTTTTTTTTTCCCTCTCTCAGATCAAACCCGAATTTCTGAGTCACTGCACTTTTGATTCCATGAGTTAGGAATAAGGTACAGTGCTAATGAAACTCCTAAAATCTAGAGTGTGTTTTATTTGAAATAATCCCTTCCATTTCTTGGACCTCCTACTCACAAACTTTTCCCCTTTATCCTTCTTATTCATTGTCTTCTACTTTTACTACTATAATATTTTTTGAAAAATACCTTCCTTTGCTGTGCTGACTTGAGATGATAAATAGGACACCATACATTTGTGTTTAAATAGCTTTCATTTATTTCAGCCCTATTTTAAGAATTAGTGAATTCATCTCTTCACCCCTTCCTTTGTTCTTCTCTAAAGTACTTCTTTGCCTCTATTAGTATAGCCTTAAAGTTTTCATTGCATTCTCAACGATTACTAAACTATTTGCAATGTCCACTAGTGTTATTCCTTTATAAACATGAAGTCCAAAATATAATTAAATTTGAAAATGCTTCACCTTTCTCATGTTCCTCTTGTATGCTGCATGTTTATTTTTGATATTGATCAACTCTGGTTTTCTCAAAAAACAATCCTGAGAAGTCAAATCTCATGCTAATTAAGACAACTGAGATTCCATTACACATCTTTCAGATTGGCTAAGATGATGGAAAAGATAATTACTAATGTTGGAGGAAATGTGGGAAAATCGGGAGGCTAATATCCTGTTGGTACAATTGTAAACAGGCCCAGCCATGCCTGAGAGTAATTTGGAACTATGCTTAAAAAGTTATCAAACTGTCTATATCCTTTGATCCAGCAGTGTTTCTACTGGGATTATATCCCAAAGAGATCTTAAAGGAGAAAAAGATACTCACGTGTGCAAAAATGTTTGTGGTAGCCCTTTTTGTGGTGGCAAGGAACTGGAAACTGAGTGCATGTCCATCAGTTGGGGAATGGTTGAATAAAATATGGAATATGAATGTTATGGAATATTGTTGTTGTATAAGAAATGATCAGCAGGATGATTTTAGAGAAGCCTGTAGTGACTTATATGAACTGATGGTAAAGGAAATGAGCAGAACCAACAGATCTTTATACATGGCAACAAGATTATATGATGATGAATTTTAATGGATGTGGCTCTTTTCAAGAATGAGATGATTTAAGCCAGTTCCAATGCTCTTGTGATGAAGAGAGCCTTCTACATCCAGAGAGAGGGGAAACTCTGAGTGAGATATAAGACCCTTCAGCCCAGAAGAAACTTGCTAAAAATATCTGGTTTGCCTCCATTTCCCTTTGGAGTTTCTTACCTCCCTTCCTGAAAAGTCAGAGAGGAAGTGACCACCTGTGTTCTACTTGAAGCAAGGATACTTAAAGCAGGGTTCTTACTCAGTGTGATTGATAAGATAATGGTTCTCTAGTTCACATATACTTAGTATGATATAATGATGTAATCACTGCAGTATGTCAAGTCAAAATGTTTCTACAAATGTAAAATATGACTAAAAAAGCTAAATGGAGTAGAGGAAGCTAATTGCTCCAAAGTTTGTTGGAGTACAACTGTCTGAAGAAGAGTTGTGGAAGAACTTACTCATTTCAGAGCATCAGATTAAATAAAAATGATGGTAGAATAGCATTTTATTTGATAAGTATAAAAATAAATTGAGGGAATAAGAATAATCAAGGAAGAAACAAAATAATTATTTTTGGAGAAGATATGAAAATGCCTTTATGGAAATTGAGTCAACTAAAATTAATTGAAATAATTGAAAATCAGCATAATTGCAAGGTGACACCTATCATCAGTGCTTTTGTATATTACCAACAATTCCAGTAGAAAAAAATCAAAAATGAAATTCCATTTGTATTTAGTATACTTATTTTTTTATTTTTACATACATATTTTATAGTATATGAATAAATTCTTGTTGAATATTTTATATCTGATTCTTATGTATGTATTTTTCCTCCTTGGGAAATATATTTATAATTTATTCAATTCATTTTTATCTGATACTATTTTAAGCTTCTTCCTTCTTGATCTCTTAACCTGGGTATCATATTTTGATAAATATAATTTTGTTTATTTTGCTAAAATTTAGTTGGCCAAAATAATTCTTAATAATATTTTTATATCTTCTCCAACATGGGAGAATTAGTAGGAAAACAATTTTAATTGCTTCAACCATTGAGGTAAGACACCTAAAATATGCCAAGAAACATTTCTGCTGATTTATACTATGTAAGAGTAAAAGAAAAAGGTCCTACACCTTTACCTACCTTTACCTACATGGTAAAAAATAATGCAACAAAATGAAATAAAACAAAAACAATTTATATAAACTCTTCTTAAATGGTAGAGAACTGAAAACTAGGCAGAGCACTCATCAACTGAGGAATAGTTAATGAATGCAATTGAATTCTATTGTTTTATGAGAAAATTTAGAAAGACTTTTATGAATTATTTCAGAGTGAAGTGAAAAGTACTATGAGAATAATTTGCCCCATAAAATTAGAAAAATTAACACTTTGAATACATAAGACCTCTCATCATAATGATTATGATCAATCAAAAAACTGATTATAAGGATTTTTTAACTGACAGACTTGAGAATATAGACATAATTTTGGACATGGTCAATATAGCTTTCTGTTTTGACTATATACGTCTTACAATTTTTTCTATTTATTTTTAAATGATGAAAGTTGGAAGAAAAATACTTGATAATTGAACAAAATAAAAGTAATTATTTCAAAAATAAAAAATAACAGGAAATAATGAAAGAGTCAAAAAATCAGTTATTTCTTGCCGTTATCACAGGGTTGAAATATCTATGTCATGGTCTCATTTGTTATCACCACACAATTTTCATATGAAAAACTTTCTATATATTATCAATAGTCAAATCAATTTTTTTTCAAAAAAATACTGTTTAGCTTCCTGAGAGTCTCCTTTTGATTTTTAGCTGCACATTGAAAATTCCTTGTAAGGCCATATTCAACTGAAAGCTGAGTGAAATATGAGAAAGCATATACTTGATTGAGGAGGTAACAGAATTACTCAAAACTAGAATAGTTGATAAGCATAAATAAAAGTTAATATGATCTTGCAAATAATACACATTGTTGATATGTTTATTGATTTTGCCAATTGTTTTGTTTCCTCTTTATCTTTGTTACTTTTGATAAGATTTTACATATCCCAGTGATTCTGCATGCTGGTAGATCATCATCCAAACCCCATTTCCCTTTTTTTACTACCCTCTTTTTTATTGTCAAACTCCTCATCAACCCACCTCAAAGTTCCAATAATATGCTACCCACCCCTGCTACTATTCTTTCTGGTGAAATATTAGTTTCTTTAACATAACCTCCTAATTCAAGAGTAACTCACACCAACATTTCATTTGTTGAATCCCTTCTGTATATGCATGCTGCAAAATGTAAACTGTTCATGTTTATTGCTTTTGTAACATTCCTTTAAGTATAAGAAGACTACTTTCTAGGAATTGGAGTAGAATCTGTAAGAATGTAAGGTGATATAAGAAAATCTGAAAACAAATAAAGGATCTGTGTTAGCCTTGGACAAGTTTCCAAAGTTTCCTTTCAACTTTTGCCAGTAAATGGAAGCTAGTTTATAAAAGAAGCCTTATTTTAAAATTTATGTCAAAATTTAGCTGGTGAAAATAATTTCTTTACTGCAGCTGTTTTACCTGTAAAATGAAGGTGACTATATGAATTAGGTCAAATGCTTTTTGTATGACTAGTCAATTATTAACATTATTCATTCAACAAAATGTTTGAACATGAGTTTGGAAGAAAGTGAAATTTTGGAAATAGGGAAAACCATTAAACATGGGTTGAGTTATTTTTAAAATATAGAATTAGTAATTCCTTCCCTTTCTTCATTTCTCCCCCAAACCTGCATCAAATTATCTTATTTTAATCAGTTCCTGCAAAAATGGGAGCCTGAATTATAAAGATAATTGACAAAGAACAACCTCTTTAAAAATTTCAACTCATATCATATAGTTTGCCTCATGTGGTTACTTTGTCAATTATTCTTGTTCAAATATTTTCTTTGTTAAAAGGTGGGACTCCACAGGAATAGGTAGGAGTATATTACAAAATTATTGAAAAAGTTTATCAATATGTTAAAGAATCTATTCAATATTGTGTGGCTAGTCAAAGGGAGGAAAAAATGGTTCAGCATGCTTCCATAATAGCTAATCCAAAGGTCATATTTACCTAATTCCGAGTTTATATCTTAGATTTTTTGCATATATTATTTTGTATGATCAGTTATTACTTATTTTTGAACTAGCATTCTTTTTCATATTCTTTCACAGGCAGATTCAAATGTACACACTGCAGTTACAATTGAATAATGCCTAGAGATAAACTTGGAGTCTGGAAGACCTAGGTTAAAGTTCTACCACTTACATGCTTGTTTATGATAATGTGAGGAAGGGACAAAGCTAAGTGACAGTTGTAACCTTTTAAAATCAGTTATTGACTAATAATTGACATCCATGATAAAGAATTCCAAAACATGACTACCAATATTGATAAAGCTATATATCTTTCTTTCCCCAAAAAATAAAAATACTAATAAATGTTAACTTATTTCTATAAAGGAATTTCAAAACTATGTATGATTGGGTTGCAGTATATGAAGGCAAAACTCTATGTAATATCTTACTTTTTAAGTTATAGGCACATTTTTATCAACACAAAATCAGAAAAGCAATATTAGTATGGAAAATATTTAAGAAAAATCATATGTATTTATTGCAAAGAATCAGAGACTATAGTGTGTGTAATATATGGTTGAATTGCCATTTATAAAATAGAAAATGTCTTTTTGTAGTGGTAAATGGAAGAGTTATGTTCATGAACAAAGTTTGAAGTAGAACCTGTTAAAATCATGTTTCACTTAAATTAATTCTTTTTTTTAATAGCCTTTTATTTACAGGTTATATGTATCGGGTAACTTTACAGCATTGACAATTGCCAAATCTCTTGTTTCAATTTTTCCCCTCTTACCCCCTACCCCCTTCCCCCAATGGCAGGATGACCAGTAGATGTTAAATATATTAAAATATAAATTAGATACACAATAAGTATTCATGACCAAACCGTTATTTTGCTGTACAAATAGAATCAGACTCTGAATTATTGTACAATTAGCTTGTGAAGGGAATCAAAAAATGCAGGTGGGCAAAAATATAGGGATTGGGAATTCAATGTAATGGTTTTTAGTCATCTCCCAGAGTTCTTTCTCTGGGCGTAGCTGGTTCAGTTCATTACTGCTCCATTGGAAATTATTTGGTTCATCTCATTGCTGAGGATGGCCAGGTCCATCAGAACTGGTCATCATCTAGTATTATTGTTGAAGTATATAATGATCTCTTGGCCCTGCTCGTTTCACTCAGCATCAGTTCGTGTAAGTCTCTCCAGACCTTTCTGAAATCATCCTGCTGGTCATTTCTAACAGAACGATAATATTCCATAATATTCATATACCACAATTTATTCAGCCATTCTCCAACTGATGGACATCCACTCAGTTTCCAGCTTCTAGCCACTACAAAAAGGGCTGCCACAGACATTCGTGCACATACAGGTCCCTTTCCCTTCTTTATGATCTCTTTGGGACATAAGCCCAGTTTACTTAAATTAATTCAACTATATTCTTTAAGCTCAACAGCATTTGAATAGCCTTCAAAAGCCCTTCCTCCCAAAGAATACAAATAAAAATGGGTTTTAAATTTTAAATTTTTTAAAAAATAATTTTGAAAAAGTTAGTGAAATTTTCTTTCTAATTTTAGAGGATGTGTGATTAATCACAAATTCTCCATTTGTTAGTATTTGGATTTTCATATTAGAAAGAATTATCTTTGAAATATTAAATCAGATAACAGTATTTTCCTCTGGGGAAAAAACCTCTTAATATATACAAATAGATTCATTGCTTTTACTTTTCCCACTTCTGGAAAATTTGCAAATGGTTTTATGTTTTCCTTTTGAAAATTGTTTTAGGTTATAACTACCTGGATCCTGTGTCTCTACCAGACCTATTATTCTCTACTTCTTTAAAGATGAAGATTTAGAGGATTTGTGGAGATCAGAGGAAGTACCATAAACCTTCATTTAACATACTCCTGCAGTCTAACTGATAAAGAATTGTGGGTGCTTATGCTGCTGAAAAAGGAGGTATTAACAATGTAAAGAAAAAAGTATCTTAAAGTGGTATCCTTAGATCATTTTAGGGGCAAAATTTAATTTTTCTGATTACAAAGGAATATAATTTCAGTTAGCCTTTATATCTTGCTGAATGATTCAATAAGCTCTTTTAACAGCACACAACTCCACCCTTGTCCAAATATATAATCATTCACCCTTGCCTGCTTTTTCTCTTGCCCTCCCTCACTTCTCATTTGAAAGCAGCTAGCTGCCAACTGCTACATTATTTAAGCATCTTTTTCTTCTTTGATGCATATCTTCCCCAGATTTAGCAACACCAATATTAGCCCTATATGCGTAATTTTTTGACACTACAATTTATAAAACTATATATAGAATTTACTAGCCAAGAATATAACCTTGTTTGGCATGTCTTTTCATCTATGTTTTTAAGCTGACATATCAATTGTTTTATTTTGATATGCTTTGGGGTCTATGTGTCTAAAAAGTGATAAGACAGAATGTCCCCTATAGTTATTTTTTAATCTTTTTAAGTAAAATGTGTTCCAAGCTTTGGTTAAAGTCATTTATTGGTGTATGTAAAGGATCTTGTGGGGACTTTCTTCATTAAGGTATATTACACCCAGTATATGAAATAGTTCATACATCCTTGGGAGATGCCTGAGGAAAACTAGAGGTTAAATGATTTTCTTAGTGTCATAAATCTGATAAAAGACCTCATTTGAACCCAAGTTTTTCAATTTCAAAACTCAGATTTTGCTATCAACAATGCCTCTTTAAACTATTACACACTAGATGATGTTTCTCAAATCATTTACGAATTTAAGTTGACTGTGTTACTGAATCTATGTTAGAAAACAAAAAAAATCAAATATAATTATCTGATACCAATAAATGAGGCTCATGGAACTTTACCTTGTAAATCATTCCACTCTTATTTCAGGATTCTGAAGAGTTAAAGTAATTGAATGTAAACCAAGAATTACAATGTGTTTTCTAGGATGTAAGTACTAAACAGCTACTTTAAGCTGTAACATTAATTCTTTAGAAAATGAAAAAAAATTGTGAATTAGACTGAACTTTAGAAAAGCAATTGGAAATTTAACCAATATTACTATGACAGAGAAGTGTTTTTTTTTTCTTGGACACATGCATATGATTAACAGGTAGTATGAATATTTATTTTCATATCATAACATTTTGGTTGTCATTAGCAAAACTTGAGAATATTTCTGAATCTCATTTTCAATCTTATGTGGTAATTTTATCCAATAGTTAATGAAAATGCTTGTAGTTATATGGGCAGTTCTTAGTTATATTTTCAGTTTACCAATAGATGTTAGCTTTGGAAATATATTTTGTAAGATAGATCATGATATAGTTCTTTAACATTTCTCCATTGAAGATTCTACCTCCTTGAAAGAATTAGTTGATCTCACTTCTATAGCACAAGTGTCTTATGGCCTGAAGGCCTACTAGATAAAGATGCCTATTTAGAAGGCAGAACCTATTAATTTATTTAATATTCATAAAATGCAGTGATGCTTCTGGTGAAATCATACCAAAAAGGAAAATTGTTCTATCCCAATGAGATTTACAATTCAACAGCAAGAGATTCACATCCAACAAGAATTTACATTTCAAAACTCTTAGATGAAAAAGTAAATAGATATAAGATAATATGATGGATAATCCAACAATCAGTGAATAAAGAAAATGAGGAAGATGATAATGGAACTCTTGTTGAAGCAAATGTTTGATAGATACTTCAAGGTTAAACAAATTAAAAAGAAACAAGATTATTCTAGAAAAAATATGAGGAAAAGATTAGAGTTATTTTTCATATTTTACTTAATGCATTGTTGAATAAAAGAATGAATGGAGCATAAGTCCTTGCTTTGTGCAAAACATTATACTAAATGATAGGAATAAAAATTTAAAAAAAATTAGGAAAGAGTTTGCTCTCAAGAAACTCACATTCTTATGAGGAGACAATCCATGTGTCCCAGTGCTTGTTGGAAAATATGGTGCAGCCTGATTCTTTAGCTTCTTCCAGGATTAAGTAATTTCATATTCTAATATAAAGCCACTACTTAGTCTCTTTATGCCATATTTTCCAAATCTATAATAAACCTTACTATTCTCTAGTACAAATTTTTTTGAGCTTTTTTTTTTGTTGTTGTTGTTGGCCCATAAGACAGGAATTTTAGAACTGGTGAATGAATGGTCATTATAGAGAGAATAATTTCGATACAATTTGAAGAAAAGCATCTCAACAAATAGGGTTGACCAAAAATTGGAATGGGGGCTTTTTAATTATTGAACTCCCAATTATTGGAAGTATTCAAGGAGATTGGATTACAATGCGAGTAACAGTTTTACAATTACCACAATTCCTAGCACAAAGCATTTAATAAGTGTTTGTGGACTTCTGTGGTGGGAATCAATATGAGATGACCAAGAAAAGTAGGGTGCAAAAGTTTAAGGGATTTTACTTAGTAATAAAGACACTGCAGGTTTTGAGCAGAAGAGTGATAGCAGATTCATACAGTAGTATGATTACGCTAGAAACAATATAAGGGAAAGATTAGAGTCATGGCTTAGAAGATGTAAACTATTAAATTTTTTTTTTATTTAATAGCCTTTTATTTACAGGATATATACATGGGTAACTTTACAGCATTAACAATTGCCAAACCTCTTGTTCCAATTTTTCACCTCTTATCCCCCCACTCCCTCCCCTAGATGGCAGGATGACCAGTAGATGTTAAATATATTAAAATATAAATTAGATACACAATAAGTATACATGACCAAAACATTATTTTGCTGTACAAAAAGAATCAGACTCTGAAATATTGTATAATTAGCTTGTGAAGGAAATCAAAAATGCAGGTGTGCATAAATATAGGGATTGGGAATTCAATGTAATGGTTTTTAGTCATCTCCCAGAGTTCTTTTTCTGGGCATGGCTAGTTCAGTTCATTACTGCTCCATTAGAAATGATTTGGTTGATCTCGTTGCTGAGGATGGCCTGGTCCATCAGAACTGGTCATCATATAGTATTGTTGTTGAAGTATATAATGATCTCCTGGTCCTGCTCATTTCACTCAGCATCAGTTCGTGTAAGTCTCTCCAGGCCTTTCTGAAATCATCCTGTTGGTCATTTCTTACAGAACAGTAATATTCCATAATTTTCATATACCACAATTTATTCAGCCATTCTCCAACTGATGGACATCCATTCAGTTTCCAGTTTTTAGCCACTACGAAAAGGGCTGCCACAAACATTCGTGCACATACAGGTCCCTTTCCCTTCTTTATAATCTCTTTGGGATATAATCCCAGTAGTAACACTGCTGGATCAAAGGGTATGCACAGTTTGATAATGTAAACTATTAAATTAATTTATATATATATGGTCAGGGAAAACTTACTAGGGTAATAGGAGTTGATCTAGATGTTTTGTAATGATTGTGATGAATCTATTCATTGGTTAGGAAATTGGGAGCAATTTCCCAGTACTTCTCTAGGAAGTAGTAGATTTCTTTCATGTATGTTTTTTAGAAAGAGATCGTATGGTCTAGACCTAAGATGTCTTACCAAAGATTCAGTAGCTGTTTTTGAGTTTTTTTAAAAATTTATACAAAATATAAAACTTCTTTAGTACAGGAGCTATCATATTTTTATATTGTATCTTAAACACATAACAATGTTTTACTCAAAGTGGACAATAAATGTCTATTGATTTATTGACTAAACAGAATAAGACTCTTTTTGAAAAATAATTGGATATAAAACACCAGAGAGATGAGTAGAAAATAACCCCTAAATCATGGAATTCCCAATTATAGTAAAAAATGCTTAATGGCGATCTTTGAGGAAATATTTTTTTAGAAAAAGAGACTGAACTTGAATTAAAGGGGATAAGTTATTTTTTTTTGGATGCATTGAATTTGAGACCCTAGATTACTGTTTCTCTTATTTACTTATTTGCTTATCGATCTAGCTATCTATGTAGTAAGTTATACATTCAGTCTTACATATTTCATATAGGAAAGAAAAATCAGAACACAATGAAAAATTACAAGAAAAATTATAGAGAAAAGGTGAAAATAGTATGATTTGATCTACATTCAGTCTCTATAGTTGTCTCTCTGGAAGAGAGTGGCATTTTCTATTTAAATGTTATTGGAATTGCATTGATTAACTCAATTACTAAGAAACAAATTTATCGTAATTGATCACACAATTTTGTTGTTGCTGTGTACAATGTTTTCCTGGTTCTGCTTGCTTTCTGTCTTTCCAGACTTTTCTAAAATCATCTAGTTCATCATTTCTTATTGAAAAATAAAATAATATTCCATTACTTTCATATATCATAATATTCATCTATTACTCAATTCATAGGCATCCACTCATTTTCCAATTCTTTGCTAACACAAAAAGAGCTGACAAACTTTTTTGTGCATGTGCATCCTTTCCCTTCTTTTATGATCTTTTCTGGAATATAGATTCCACAAGCAAAGGATATATAGAGTTTAACAATCTTTTCTGAATACATTCAAATAACTCTCTAAAATTATTGGATCAGTTCACAAATCCACCAATAATTCATTAGTGTCCCAGTTTTTCCACATCCCCTTCAACATTTATCATTATCTTTTCCTGACATCTTAGACAATCTAATAGTGCGAGATGGCACCTTAGAGTTGTTTAAATTTGCATTTTTCTAATAAATCAAGTGATTTAGAACATTTTATATGACTATAGATGCCTTTAATTTTTTCATCTGAAAACTATCTTATCATATCCTTTGATTATCAATTAGGGAATGACTTGTATTTTTATACATGTGACTCAGTTCTCTACATATGTTAAAAATGAAGCTTTTATCAGAAACACTGCCTATAAAAATCGTTTCTCAACTTCTTCCCTTTCCATTTTGGTTGCTTTGGTTTTATTTGTGCAAAATATTTTAACTTAATATAATCAAAATTATCCTTTTTGCATTTCATGATGTTCTATATTTCTTGTTTGGCCATGGATTTCTCCCTTCTGCAAAAGTGTGATAGACAAATTGTTCCCTGTTTTCATACTTTGCTTATAGTATCACACTTTGACCTTATTTTAGTATAGGGTATGAAATATAGGTCTATGTCCAGCATCTGGCATACTATTTTCCAGTGTTACAGTAGAAAAATTCTACTGGGCATTTGGTAATCAGAGATGGTATGGTAAAGAGATGTTTGTTTAATGTTTGGAACTAATCTAATGAATATTAAAATGATAGTTAAATCTATGGGAGCAGATCATCCAGAAGGTGAGTATATAGAAAAAAGAAAAGAAGGGTAAAACAAGAATCATGAGGTAAGAATAGTGTAATTAATTTTAAAAATGAGGGCATGGAATTTGATCCAGAAAAGAAGCCTTAAATTGGAGGAATAGTGTGTTTAGGCACAGATTGTGCCAAAGAATTTCTGAGATCATTTCTGATTCTGAGATTTTGGTATTTTATTTTAAGATGGAATTGGCAATAATACTAACTATGGGTGGAATTAGGGATCAAAGGTCATCCCATACTTATCATTTTGAGAAGCAGAATAATGGTGGTTCCACAAAGGAATATGCATAAGTCATTTGAAGCAGATTTAGAGGTAAATATAAGAAACTTGCCTCAAGTTTTGTTTTATTTGAAGTAGCAGTTGATGATGTTCAGTACGCCTTTCAAATGGTGATTCTAGAGATCAGAAGAGTGGTCAAGTTTGAAGGAAAATATTTGGAATACACACACACAGAGATTTTAAAGATATGGAAATGAATAACTTTGTTAAGGAAAAGAGAGATGGTTGGGGGGAAGGGAAAAGAAAGAAGTCAAAAGAAAGGAGAATGAAAAGGAAAAGGAAGAGGGAAATGGAGAAGAAAGAAAAGAGAAGAGTTGGAGAAGAAGCAATGAGAAGAGAAAGGAGTAGATAAGGAGAGAGAGAGGACAAAGGGAAAAGACAGAAGAGTACTGAGGAAGGCAGAACAGAACTAAAAAAAAATGATGCTTGATAAATGTTTTGGTGACAAGAAAAAGAAGAAAATAATTTGAATTTTTTTTATTTTTCAAAACATATGCATTCTGCAACATTGTCTTTGCGACACCTTGTGTTTCAGCTTCCCACCCCCTTCTCCCATCCTTCTATCCTACATGGCAAGTAGTCCAATATATGTTAAAGACAGTAGAAATATATGATAAAGCTAATATATGTTTGCAAATTTATACAATTATCTTGCTGTACAAGAAAAATCAAATCAAACTAGAAAAGAAAATGATGAAGACAATTAAATACAAGCAAACAACAACAAAAAGACTGAGAATACTCTGTTGTGAACCACACTCATTTTGCATAGACCTTTCTCTTAGTGTTGCTCCAAGCCTCACTTGAAAACATCCTGCTTATTGTTTCTTATAAAAATAATATTCCATCACACTCATAGACAATAACTTATTCAACCATTCTCCAAGTGATGTACATTCACTTAGTTTCCAGTTTCTTGCCAATACAAAAAGGGCTGCCACAGCCCTTTTTGTACATGTAGGTTCCATTCCCTCCTTTAAGATCTCTTTGGGATATAAGGCCAGTAAAAGCATGGTTGGGTCAAAGGTATGCACAGTTTGATAACTCTTTGGCATAGTTCCTAATTGCTCTCCAAAATGATCACATCCATTCATAATTCCACCAACAATGTATTAATGTCTCAGTTTTCCCATATCCCCTCTAACATTCGACATTATCTTTTCCTGTCATCTTAGCCCATCCTATAGATGTGTAGTGGTATCTCAGAGTTGTCTTAATTTGCAAGTCCCTGGTCAATAATGATTTCGAGCACCTTTTCATATGACTAGAGATGGTTTCAATTTCTTCATCTGAAAAATGCCCGTTTATATCCTTTGACCATTAATCAATTGGAGAATAGCTTGAATTCTTACAAATTTGGGCCATTTCTCTATATATTTTAGAAATAAAGCCCTTATCAGAATCCTTGAATGTAAAAAAAAAAAATGTTTCCCAGTTTATTACTTCAATGCTAATCTTGTCTGCATTAGTTTTGTTTGTACAAAAAACTTTTTTTAACTTTAATAATCAAAATTATACACTTTGTGATCAATAATAATCTCTAGTTCTTATTTGGCAACAATTTCCCTCTTCCTCTACAGTACTGAGAGGTAAATTATCCTATATTCTTCTAATTTACTTATAATATCATTCTTTATGTCTAGATCATGAACACATTTTGACCTTATCTTCTTATATGGTGTTGGGTTTAGGTCCTGGCTAGTTTCTGCTATACTACTTTCCAATTTTCCCAGCAGTTATTGTAAAATAACTATTAAGCTAACTATCAAGAAATGTTTATTTCTTAAAAGAGAATTACTATCCCAAAAGCTGGGGTCTTTGGGTTTGTCAAACACTAGATTACTATAGTCATTGACCATTTTGTCCTGTGAGCCTAACCTATTCCACTGATTGACTATTCTATTTCTTAGCTAGTACCAAATGATTTTGATGACCATTGCTTTATAATATAGTTTTAGATCTGGTGAAACTAGGTCATCTTTCTTTGCCTTTTTTCATTAATTCCCTTGATATCCTTGACTTTTGTTCGTCCATATGAATTTTGTTATTATTTTTTCTAGGTCTATAAAATAATTCCTGAGGAGTTTGATTGGTATACCATTAAATAAATAGATTAATTTAGGCAGTATTGTAATTTTATTTGCTTGACCTATCCAAAAGCATTTCATATTTTTCCAACTGTTTAGATCTGACATTTTTGTTGAAAGTGTTTGTAGTTGTGTTCATATAGTTCCCGACTTTCCCTGGGATGATAAGTTTTTAAATATTTTATACTATCAATAGTTATTTCCAATAAATTTTCTCTTTGTATCTCTTGCTGTTGGATTTTGTTTATGATGTATAAAAATGCTGATGATTTAAGTGGATTTATTTTGTATCCTGCAACATTGTTAAAGTTGTGGATTATTTCTAATAGTTTTCTAGTTGATTCTCTAAGGTTCTCTACATATACCATCATATCATCTACAAAATGTGATAATTTGATTTCCTCATTACCTTCTCTAATTTCTTTCATCTCCATTACTTCTCTTATTGCCAAAGCTAACATTTCTTAAAAAAATATATATTGAATAATAATGGTGATAGTGGACAACCATGTTTCACCCCTAATCTTACTGGCAATAGTCCTAGTTTATCTCCATTACATATGATGCTTGTTGATGCTTTTAAATAGATGCTACTGATTATTTTAAAGAAAAGTCCACTTATTCCTATACTCTGTATTGTTTTAAATAGGAATTGGCATTGGATTTTATCAAATGATTTTTCTGCATCTATTGAGATAATCATATGATTTTATTATTTTGGTTATTTATATAGCCAATTATGCTAATAACTTTCTAATATTGAACCAACCCTGCATTCCTACTATAAATCCTACTTAGGCATGGTGTATTGTCCTGGGGATGACTTTCTATAATATTTTTGCTATTATTTATGATTTTTTTCCATCTATATTCATTAGGGAAACTGTTATATATATTTTTTCTCTGTTTGCATCCTACCTGATTTAGTTATCACTGTCATGCCTGTAAAATGAAATTATACATGTACTCTCTATGTAGTTCTCAAGATTCTTTTCTTTTTACCTTTTTTTCCTCTATTGAGTTCTAGATTTGGAGGTCACATTTTTTGTTCAGCTTGTGTCTTTTCATCAGAAATTAATGATATTGACCTATTTCATTAAATGTCCATCTTCTTGCCTGAATTGTCTGCATTCCAAGTTCCTTTGCCTTTTGGAATATCAAATTCCAAGACCTTTGATCCTTTAAGGTAGAAGCTGTTAGGTCCTGGAATCCTCAGTATTTTCTGGCTGCTTGTAATATTTTTTCCTTGGCTTGTTAGTTCAAAACTTTAGCCACAATATTTCTTGGAATTTTCATTTTGGGATCTCTTTCAAGAGGTGATCAGTAAATTCTTTCAATGTTTATTTTACCTTCTGATTCTAAAACATTGGGGCAATTCTCTTTGATAATTTCCCGTAGGATAATGTCTAGGTTATTTTTTTCATTGTGGTTTTCAGGAAGTTCAATAATCCTTAGATTGTCTCTCCTAGAGAGATCTATTTTCCAGGTCAGTTGTTTTCCCAATGAGGTATTTTACATTTTCTTTTATTTTTTCATTTTTTCATTTTTTTTTTTTTTTGGTTTTCCTAGACGGATTCCTGATTTCATCACTCCTGATGGAATAAATCATTTCCACTTATTCAGTTCTAGCGAATTATTTTTTTCATATAATTTTTTTAGTTTTTTTTTTAAATATTTTTCCCATTGAATTTTTAGATAAGTTGTTTTGTTCTGATTTTTTTTTCAATTTCACAAATGCTGTTTTTCAGGGAGTTGTTTTCTTTTTCCTTTTCCATTTTCCAATAGTCAAATCTATTTTTATTTTATTTCTTATTAAAGCTTTTTATTTGCAAAACATATGCATAGGTAATTTTTCAACATTGACCCTTGCAAAACTTTCTGTTCCAAATTATCCCCTCCTTTCTCCTAACTCTCCCCCTAAATGTCAGTTGGTCCAATACATGTTAAATATTAAAAAAATATGTTAAATTTAATATAATACATATATTTACACAATTATCTTTCTGCATAAAACAACTGAATCAAGAATGGAAAAAAAACTGAGAACAAAACCAAAATGCAAGCAAACAACAAGAGACTTAGAATGCCTTGCTGTGGTCCACACTCAGTTCATAAAATCAATTTTTAAAGTGTTATATGATTTTTCCATTTCACTAAATCTATTTTGTAAGAAGTTTTCTTCAGATAACTTTTGTGTTTAATTTTCCAAACCCTTTTGCAAAGTTCTCATTTCTTTTCCCCATTTTTCTTCTAGTTTTCTTTTAAGATCCTTTTGAATTTCTTCTAAGAGAGCCATGTACGATTGGAACCAATTTATATCACAGTTTTGGGCTTCATCTGGAGAAGATCTACTTTTATTGACCTCAGAGCTTGAAGTCTGTTCTTCTCTTTTATCATAAAAGCTATCTATGTTCAGAGTGCTTTTTGCTTTTTTGCTCATTTGTTTAAAAAAATGTTAAGATCTGCTTTTAGAGCAAGAAAGATTGTCCAAGCTTTTTCTACAAGTGGCAGCGGGTGTGCTAAGTCAGTGGTGACTGAATTCTGGTGCTGGGTGGGGAAGGCCAGATCCAGTGAAAATTTAGCATTTGGGGGTTGAATTTTACTTTTTGTGTTTTTGTTGCATGTTTTATAACTTTTGTGCTGATATACTGGATGGCAACAAGGGCAGAGTAGCCAACAATGCTGTACATTACTTTCCATAGATTCTCTGGAGCACTGAGCCCACACCATCCTAAGACTGTGTACTGCCTCCACTCTGTGGCATATGTGCTTGTCCTGCTTTCACTTGGCCCACCCCCCCCTCTATGCCAGATTAAAACAGACATTTTCTGGAGATCTTTGAAATTATCTTCTTCTGGTAATTTGTTATACTCCCAATATTCTTGGATTCTGTCTGTTCAGAGCTATGTCAGAGACTGGATTTGCTATTTAGTTGGAGGGTCATTGTAAGAATTCAGAAAAAAAGATACGTGTTCTTTCTGCCATCTTGACTCTGCCCTTACAGAAGAAAAACACAGTTAAGAAAGCATATAAATATTTCAGAAAATAAGTAGAGGACAAGTAGATTATAGTGTTTTAGAAGACAGGAGACAGGAAACTAGTTTTAGTGGAACAAAATCATTTTTTTTTTATCAAATGATACATAGTAAAGATACTAAGGACTCAAGAAAATCAATAGATTTTAAATTTTAAGGGGAGAGTGATCTTTTTCACAAGGCTATTGTGGTGAAGTGTCTAAATCACAAAGGTCTTTGTAGAAACTGGATAGTGATGAAATGAATGCATTGGGTGTTGATGTTTTTAAGGAATTTAGTAGTGAACAGACATTAGCTAAGAAAAGCATTGAAACATTAATATTTTTCATAGAAGAAGTAAGTAGGGAGAGGTTGAAGACTCATAGAAGAGGAGGAACTAAGTACTGGAGTAAATAGATAAAATAGACACTATAATGTATTATATTATAACATGTGTAATCATATAATATCAGAGATCTCATATCAACATTATGAAAGCTGAAAAGCTTAAAATGGAGAGTTGAAAGTGATTTGAGATCCACCTCAAATATATCCTGGTGATATGACTAAAAATATAAAAAGGAAAATATTTTTCTATTTCTTCTCTATTTTTAATACTCTCATGTATATTAGATTGCATATCTTTTTTTTTTTTTAATGGTGGAAGCAATTGGGATTAATGACTTACTTAGGTTTGCATAGTTAAAGATCTGAGTCTACAATTTCACTAAGATAACTCCAGTGTTGGTACTCTATACAATCAGCTATTTAGCTGCCCTACATGGAATATACATATTAGCTTATTTTAATATGTAGCAAAGCATGAGATCATTTATTTATTTTCCAAAAATTTCCAATTTTCCTCACCATTCCTTTTGAAATATACAATCATTATGTGAGGAATTTATATTCTTATTGAATTATGTACTTATTGAACATGGAGCTACTTGGTCAGTTGTATCTTAGTTTTACAAATGCAATCTTTTCTGCTACCTACTTAAAAAACAATGCTAAATTTTATTAACGTCTGATGACATTTGTTGCCATCATTAGGGATCTGGCTTTATCAAGATTCTTTCATTCTTTTTCTTAATACTTATCATTTAAAATATTTTATTATTGTTAGATTTCAACTAACACACATTTTTATAGAATCATTGTTAATGAAGGTATTCATCAGTTTTAAAGTTATTCAGATATTGTCTTTAAATGTAATGATTATTGTAAAATTTTCCCAGTTCTGTTCCCTTTGCATAATTTAAAAAATGTTTTCTTGGAATTTTTCTATTTCATCATTCTAATTTATAATGATATTCCATTAACAATAATTTGTTTAGCCATTTTCTAAAAGGAAGATAAATCATTAGTTTCTTGTTTTTGTTTTTCATGATAATAGCTACTATACAAAATTTTGTGCATAGATGCCTTATTCATTTTTTATGATTTCTTTGGGAGTAAAAATCTAGTATTAATAAATGTATTCAACTTTACACACCTTAGTAATATTCTGGACAAAGCTAGAAATTGCCTTCTAATGTGACTATTTCATAGCTCTTATATTGTACTTTTTTTCTAACAATTTTTAACATTTGTCATTTTTTTCTTTATTATCTTTATCAATTTGATAGGAATGAGGTGGAAACTCAAAGATTGTTAACTTGCATTTCCCAAATTATTATTGATGTAGAATTTAAAAAAATCTTGTTAAATTGGATTCTTTGAACATGTCTAGTGAGGAATAACTTTAATTTTATAAGTTTTAATTAGCTTATACTTAACTTGTATTTGAATTATTATAGGGAGAACTTGAAAAGTTTTCTGATTTACTGATTGCCTTTCTGATTTTTACTGCATTATATTTTTTGTATAAAACTTTTAAGCAGAGACAAAATGGGGGAATGTAAGGTTGCAACTTCTAAATCTCTCCCAAAACATCTTTTATAAAATAATCATACCAAACTCTAAACCCAAAGATCTCTCAGCTTCTGGGATAAGAACTAGCTATTTGACAAAATTGCTGGGAAAATTGGGAAATTGTATAGCAGAAACTAAGTATTGACAAATATCTAACATCTTATACCAAGATCAGTTCAAAATGGGTTCATGATTTAGACAAAAAGAGTGATACTATAAGCAAATTAGGAGAACAAGGGATAATTCATCTCTCATATCTTGGAGAAGAAAGGAATTTATAACCAAAGAAGAACTAGAGAACCTTATGAAGAGCAAAATGGAAAATGTTGATTATATTAAGTTAAAAATTATCTGTACAAACAAAACCAATGAAGCCAACATTATAAGGGAAGTGCAGAAATGGGGAAAATTTTTATTTCAAAGAGTTCAAATAAAGGCCTTATTTCTAAAAGCTATAGAATTATATAAAAAAGGGATAGAGATCCACATGTGCAAACATGGTTACAGTAACCCTTTTTGTAGTGGCAAGTAACTGGAAACTGAGCAAATGCCTATCAGTTGGGAAATGACTGAATAAGTTATGGTATATGTATATTATAGAATCTTATTGTTCTTCAAAAAATGATCAGCAAGATAATTTCAGAAAGGCCTGAAGAGATTTACATGAACTGATGCTAAGTGAAATGAGCATAAACAAGAGAACATTTTATATAGGAACAACAAGAATGTTGGTAAAGGGTCCACTCTGATGGACATGGCTCTTTTCAACAATAGGGTGATTCAGGCCAATTCCAATAGACTTGTAATGGAGATAGCCATCTGCATCCAGAAAGAGGACTGGGAGAACTGATTGTGGATCACAACATAGTATTTTCATTTTTTGATGTTGTTTCCTTGCTTTTTTTTTCTTTCTCATTTTTTCCCTTTTCAATTAAAACTTTTCTTGTGCACCATGATAAATGTGCAAATGTGCATTAAAAAAGACCATGCATTATAACTTTGTTGGATTTATACAGGAAAAAGTTGCTGGTGAAATTTTAGGAAGACTGTAATAATAATTGTCCGTAATAATACAAAATATATGATTATATAAACAGATGCAGAAAAATCTTTTGATAAAATACAAGAGCTATTTCTCTTAAAATAGTAGGAAGTATAAAATTAAAGTATGTTTTATTTGCCATGAGGATAAATTAAAAATTACCCCAGTAAGATTCAAGTGTAAAGAAAGAATGTCCATTATCACCATTGGTATTTCAATATTGTACTATAAATTTTAACCATAGAAATAAATTAATGGAATAAGTATAAACAACAAGAAAACCAAATTATTGCTTTATTCAATTGATATGGTAGGATGCCTAGAGAATCCAAGAGAATTAACTTAAAAAGTAGTCAAAACAATTAAGAACTTTAGCAAAGTTGAAAGATCTATAAGTCCCCACACATTAGCTTTATATATTATGAATAAAGTCTAGAAGGAAGAGATAGAAAATGAAAATAGATTTACATACACTGCAAATTTTATAAAACACATAGAAGTGTTAAAAAAAATTAGAACTAGAGAACATTATGATAGCTGAATGAATTGAAAACCAGAATCCTACAAAATTCTGTTTGCAAGGAACACACTTGAAGAGATGTAGAGAGAAACATGCAGAGTAATGGTAAAAGTTTTGAGGACAAAATATTATTTTTCAGCTGAAAGAAAAAAAATAGGGGCAGAAATCCTGGTTTGAGATAAAAAAAAAAACAAAACAAATTAATTAAAATAGAAAAGGAAGGAAAATGCATCTTGCTAAAGGATTCCATAAATAACTAATATCAGTACAAAACAAATATGCACCAAGAGGAATAATATCTAGATTCGTTGTGGAAAAGCTAAGCGAGTTGCAGGAAAAAATAGATAACAAAATTATAAGAGTGGGGAAATCTCACCCTCCCTCTGTCAGAACTAGATAAGTCTAGCCTCAAAAGAAAAAAAAAAAGTTAAGAAATAAAGAATTTCAGAAAAGTTAACAATGGTAGACCTCTAGAGAAAATTGAATGGGGTTAAAAAGGAATATGCTTTTTTCTCAATAATACATGAAACCTACACAAAAACTGACCATGAATTAGGATATAAAAACTTCACGATCAAATGCAGAAAGTCAGAAATAATAAATGTATCCTTTTCATATTTTGATGCAATAAAAATCACATATAATAAAGAGACATAGGAAATAGCCTAAAATTAATCAGAAATTATGTGATTGAATATTTAAAAAATAAGAGGGTAAAAAAGCAACAAATCATAGAAACTATCAATGATTTCATGCAAGAGAATGACAATAATGAGACAAGCACCAAAATTTGTGGGATGGATCCAAAGTAGTTCTTAGGAGAAATTTTATATCTATAAGATGCTTGCATAAATAAAATAGAGAAAGTGAAGATCAATCAATTGAAGATGCAAACAAAAAAGTGAGAAAAGGAATAAATTAAATAAATAAAAATAAATAAAATATAAAAATAATATAAATAATATAAATTAAAATCTCCAATTAAGCAACAAATTTGAAGTTCTGAAAACAAAAAAAAATTAAAAGGAGTAATTAATAAAGTTGAAAGGAATAAGATTATTGAATTAATAAACAAAACTAAGTTGATTTTATGAAAAAAATAAAATAGATAAATCTTTGGCTAATTTGATTAGAAAATGAAAGAAGAAAACTAACTTACCAGTATCAAAAATGAAAAGGATAAACTTGCCACCAAGGAAGAGGAAATTAAATCAATAATTAGTTGCTATTTTGCCCAATGGTATTCCAATAAATATGATAATCTATGTGAAATGGATGAATACTTACAAAAATATAGCTTGCACAGATTAACAGATGTGAAAATAAACTATTTAAATAGTCTCATTTTAGAAAAAGTAACTTAGCAAGTTATTAATGAAATCCCAAGTAAAAATTTTCCAAAGCCAGATTTAAAAATGAACTCTCCCAAAAGATTAAAGAAAAATTCATTCCAATATTATAATTTGTTTGGGGAAATAGGGAAAGAAGACATCCTATGAAATTCACTTTATGGTCGGAAATTGTGCTGATATCTAAACAATTTGGGGGGCAAAACAAAGAAAGAAAATTATAGACCAGTTTTCCTAATGAATATTGATAAAAATCTTAAATAAAATATTAGTAAAGAGAATACAGTAACTTATCATCAGGATAACACACTTTGACCGACTGGCATTTATACCAGGAATGCAGGACTGTTTCAATTCTGAAAAAAACTATTAGCATAACTGACTATATCAGAAACCAAACTAACAGAAAACATAAGATTATATCAATAGATACAAAAAACATTTGACAAAATACAACACCCATTCACATTAAAAACACTAGGACCATAGAAATAAATGGAATTTTCCTTAAAATAAAAGTAGTATCTATGTAATACCATCAGCGATATTTCACATCCTGGGAATAAATAAGAAGCATTCCCAGTAAGATCAGGGGTGAAAAAGATTGCTCACTATCACCACTAGTATTAAATATTGTACTAGAAGTGTTTTAGCAATAAGACAAGAAAGAAAAATTCAAGTAAATAGAGTAGTTAATTAGAAAAAAAATTATCCCTCAGCATATAATAAGTTGGTATATCCTATATGTATACACACACACACAAAAATTGGTATACACATACACACACACACACACACACACATATATATATAAGTTTTTAGTATCCTAGAGAATCAACTAAAAAGCTACCAGAAACAATTTACAACTTCAGTAAAGTTGAAGGATGTAAAATAAATCCACATAAATCATCAGCATTTTGATTTGTTATCAACAGTGTCCAGCAGCAAAATACAAAGAGCAATTCCATTTAAAATAACTACAGATGATATAAAATATTTGGGAGTCTATCTGCCAAGAAAAAATCAGGAACTATGTGAAAATTATTACAAAGTGCTTTTCACACAAATAAGGTTACATGTAAGCAAGTAAAAGAATATCAAGTGCTCATTAGCCAAGGTAATATAATCAAAATGACAATTATACCTAAATTAATATATTTATTCAATGCCATACCACTCAAACTAACAAGTAATTACTAACTCATCTTGAAGAACAAAAGGTCAAGAATTTTAAAAGGATTAATGATAAAAGCAAATGAAGGTGGCTTGAGCCAGGCCTAAAACTATATTATAAAGCAGCAGTCATCAGAATCATTTGGTACAGCCCAAGAAATCATGCAGTGGATTAGTGGAATTTATTAGGTTCACAAGAAACATTAGTTAATCTAGTACTTTATAAAGCCAAAGATTCTAGCTTCTGGGGGAAAGAACCTATTATTTAACAAAAATTGCTGGAAAAGTAGACAATGGTATGGCAGAAACTAGCCACTGATCAACACTTATAGCATGTAAGATTAAATGAGTTCATAATTTAAAGATAAAGGATGATACTATAAGCAATTTAGAAGAACAAAGTATTTCCTACCTCTCAGATCTATGGAGAAGGAAGTAATTAATGGCAAAAGAAGAAGTAGGGAATATTATGAAATGCAAAGTGAATAATTTTTTATTATATTAAATAAAAAAAGTTTTTGCACAAAAAACCAATGCAATCAAGATTAGAAGGAAAGCAGAAAACTGGAAAAATATCAATGTTTCTGATAAAGGCCCCTTTTCTAAAAGATATAGGGAAATGACTCAAATTTATAAGAGTAAAAGCCATTCCACAATTGAGAAATGATCAAAAGAGACGAGCAGACAATTTTCTGATGAAGACATTAATTCCATTTCTAGATATATGAAAAAAAATGCTCTAAATCACTATTGATTAGAGAAATGCATATTAGGACTGCTTTGAGGTAACACTACACATCTCAGATTGGCTAAAATGACAGGAAAAGATAATGATAAATGTTGGGGAGGTTTGGGAAAACTGGGACACTACTGCATTATTGGTGGAGTTGTGAGCTGATTCTACTATTCTGGAGAAGAATTTGGAACTATGCCCAAAGAGCTATAAAATTGTGCATAACCTTTGATCCAGTAGTGTTTGTGATGAGTCTATATTCCAAAGAGATCATAAAAAATGGAAAAGAACTCACATTTGCAAAAATGTTAGTAGCAGCCCTTTTTTAGTGGCAAGGAACTGGAAGTTGAGTGGATTCCCATCAGTTGGGGGGAATGGCTGAATAAATTAGGGTATATGAATGTAATGCAATATTATTGTTCTATACAAAATGATCAGCAGGCTGATTTCAGAAGTCAGGTGACTAGAACTAAGGGAATATTCTACACAGAAATAACAAGATCATATGATGATTAATTGTGATAGATGTGGCTCTTTTCAACAATGAGGATATTCAAGCTAATTCTAATAGGCTAGTGATAAAAAGAGCCATCTGCATCCAAAGAGAAGACTATAAAGAGTGAATGTGGATCATAGTATAGTATTTTTTGCCTTTTTGTTGTTTCCTTTATTTATTTTTTGCCTTTTGAGCTTAATTTTCTTGTGCAGTAAGATATATGTGGAAATATGTTTAGAATACATGCATATATTTAACCAGTATTGGATTATTTGTTGTCCAGGAGAGGAGAAGTTAGGGAGAAAATTCAGAACACCAGGTTTTGAAAGATGAATATTGAAAATTATCTTTGCATGCATTTTGAAAAATGAAAAGCTATTATTATTTTTTAAAAAAAGAAAATTGTAAAGGATGTTCATGGAAATTAAGTATACACAATTATCTCACACTTTAAAGCATGACTATCTCCGTGTGGCTACTTAATTTAGACATAAAGAGTGACAATTCAATCAAATTTCATGAACCTAGAAATAAATCCTATATATATATATATATATATATATATATATATATATGTATATGTATATATATATATGGAAGAGTTCATCACCAAACAATAGAGAACTCCACAGAAAGTAATATGAATAATTTTGATTATAGCAAATAAAGAAAAATCTTCAAACAAAAGCAAGATAGCCATATTAGGAATAAAGCTGGAAACTGGGAATTTTTAACAGAATTTTTTCTGATAAAATTCTCATTTTTCAAATATATTGGTTAAGATGGCAAAAAAGGAAAAGTATAAATGCTAGGAAAGATGTGGACAAATAAGTGCAGTTGTGTATTGTTGGTAGATCCGTGACTGGTGTAAACTATTAAGGACAACAATTTGGAACAATACTTAAAGAACTATAAAAGTTAGCACATACCATTTAATCCCCAAATACTGCTATATAGTGATTAAAAACATTAAAATAACCATAAGCCCAAAAGTATTTATAGAATTCTTTTTTCTGGGTTGGAAAAAATTTCAAACTAATATGTTTTCTATCAAGTTGAGAATAGCTGAAACAGTTATAAAAGTATTGTTCATTTTTTGAGGTGGACCAGTGACATTATGGGATATCTTGTGTATGAATTAGATTTAAGTGAGGCACGTTATTTTTTTAAGAGTCATTAAAGTCCAGTGGCACGACAAATGTCAGGATGACTGGTGATGATTCTCAGTCTGGTTTAGTATATCTGCTGAGATTATTTAATTGGGTGTAGCCACTGCACATGATAAAGCTTCTTGGACCCATCAATGAGAGTTGGATAAAGGTGGACACCATTGGTGGATGAAGAACCATTTTTGACAATATATGACTGATGGAATACCATTACAATGTAATTCATAATGAAATGAATAATTTCACAAAAAGTTAGGAAAACTTATTTGAACTGATGGGAAGAGAAGTGAATAGAACCAGAATGTACATAGTAATAGAACTATTTTAATGATACATAAATGTAAAAGACTAGCAAATCTGATCAAAATTTTCTACCATAACAAAATAATTCTAATGAGAAATATGATCTCCATAGAAAGAACTAAATGATTCTTGAAGTACATTGAATTATATATGTTTTTGTTTTTTCTTCTGACATGTGTCTAATGTAGACATATGTTTTGTATGGTTTTATATGTATAAAGGGCATTGCAAGTATTGCCTTTTTCAGTGAGTGAGCAAAAGGGTGAAGGGAAAGAGAAAATTTAGAATTAAAAAAAATTAAAATTCTAAAAATTAAAAAAAACACAGAATAGTATAGAGACCAGCTTGACTGAAGCAAAGGTTATATGAATATAGTAGTCAGTTAGTAGTCATCAGTAAGGAGAGTTAAACTCAAACTATAAGTTGCAAGTAGATAATTTTAAAATGCTAGATAACATAAAATACAAGAAGAGAAATTATTTTATTTTTGAATTTGCATTATTTTAAAAGATTTATGCTCTTGATTTTTTCTTAACCTTTTAATGAATGCTTAAGAGCATTGCATAAAGTACATGAGGAAACACTTGGGAGCAAAGGAAAAATATTAAACAGTGAGATAATAGGAGGATAACAGTGAGGATAATAGGAGGAATACTTCTGTATTTATTTAACATACTTATGTGAATTATACAGGGCAAAGAAGCGACCAGAGAGAAACTTTTACATATTACTAGAGAAGATACAAATTAGGGTAGCAGTGGAAATGGAGAGAACTTAGATACTAGAAATAATGAAGAAGGATCATTATACATTTGTGTAGTGGATTAAGAAGAATAACTTTAAAATGGGGAAGTTATAAACATTATTTACTTGAGAATGGTCTTTGGAAATAAATGTTTTGATATCCCAAAACATACCAAGAAACAAAATTTTGAAGACAATTTCCATTTCATCAGATATGGTCATCTCTATCACTCTTTCAGTTTTTCCTATTTTAAATATCTAGTCTATTTTCCTAGAAACTAAAAATTCCCACCTTTTATTTGCATTTTATCTCATGCATGAATCAGATTTCTCTTTCGTATTTTTCTCTTATTTCTATTTGTAAAGCATTGTCTATATTTCCCTATATCTATTCTTCCTTAGAGACCTTTCTTTACTTCATCATCAACCAGTCTTCCATTGATATCTTCTTATTGCCACAATACTTAAAATCATTATCCCTAGCAATGACAACAATATTAAACAATCTTCCTTTGTGCAGACAAGATTGAGATTCATATGATGCCTGTGTAATCTTTCTTATGAATGCTATGTTTTTGTATTCTTCTGTAGACATGTTTGTTTTTGTCCTTTTAATATATGTCTGTGCTCTTCAGTAGAACATGACCTCCTGTTTCTTTCTCTGTGATGGGTCTTGTCAAATGGAGAACAGAATGGAGAGAGAAAAGTGAAATTAAATTGCAAGACCAATTATGTTGAATCTATTAACTTGAAAATGCTTTGAATGAAAATAGATTTAGAAACATTTTAGATATAATCCAATGTAATCCAATTAAGTTTCTATGTGAATGTTAACTGTTATAATGACTTAATATGTTATTCCTATGCATGTGTGCAATAAACACATATGGTGGGGGGCCAATAAAAATCATACAAGCCCACTAGTTTTATGAATTTTCCTTCTGTATCTTATGTACTATCGTTCTTTAAAAACGAATGAATGGTTCCTTAACTAGATGTTCATTTTAATGGCAAACTTTGAGTTATAGCTATCTATTCTCTGTACTGATTATATTAAAAGCTATATATTCTTTACTCTTTACCTGAACAGTTATTGACCACCCCAATGTAAAATTCACAGGGGAAAGGAGGGTTTTGAAAAAGAGGTCCATGTTTCATGCATTGTTCCTTCTATCTCTTTTGTTAGTCTCTGAGGGTGATGTCTGTGGGATCTGACCAAATATATAAAAGGAGAAAGACTTGTCCTACATGAACAACCTGCAGGCCATCTTTTGATTGCATTTTAAATTGTGTCAGTGCCATAAGGGCAGATGTCTTTAAGGAAACAACAAAAGGATTGGTTCTGAGAAAGATTACATTGTTCAGCACACTACTTGTGAAGATGTGGTATATAAAAGAAAATCATTTTTCTTTTCCCTTTCTGGTCACTGAGTATTTTTGAAATACAATTTAGTGGTTTAAGTTCTGGAAAATTGTAAGCATGTGCATGCCTGTGTATTTAACTAGCACTTTTCACAGCATACTGTGTTTTCAAAAGAGAACTACCTCCTTATATATATGAAACTAATCTCCAAAAAAATTTTTTTATTTTTTTCTCTTTTCTTGTTGTGGAATGAAGAAATTAGTTGTTACTATTTTTTCCAGCAGATTTGTTAGTAAGTTTATTATGTGTGTTAGAATTATGCTACTAAAGATAAAAGAAATTTTAGAGGTTATCAAGTTTAATCCCTTAATTTTACAAATGAGAAAACTGAATGCAAAGATGTGAAATTACTTTGCCCAAAGTCACACAGTAGTCAGTGGAATCAGGATTTAAACACAGTTATATAACTTATGTAAAATCTATTGCACTTAGTCAATCATCTTCTTTTGGTATTTATAATTGTTGTAACCTGTCTTCTTTTGTTTCAGATGTCTCTACCTAATCATTTCAATAAAAAGTGTGATAGCTATTTTTGGTGAATTTTTCCCAATATTTTGATGATCCCCTAGTCATTGATTTTGAGAAAAAACTTAAATAGTGTTGCAAGAAATAATGTTACAAGATGGCAAAAGATGGTGGTCTTATGGGAAGATAGGCACATTACTGTATTAGTAGTAGACTTACCTATTACAAAGTGCTGTTATGAAAATAAAGGGGATTAAAATATCCCTACTCTTTGACTCAGAGACTCTACTGAATTTGTATGTCAAAGGTCATATATAGCAAAATATTTATGACATCAGTTTTTTGTAATCCTTAGTAATGAAGTAGGTACTGGGTATGAATAAGCAGAATTAGACATACAAATGCATTGAATTACTGTACTGTAAGAAATTATGAGTTATGATGAAGGCTGAGAAACATTTAAAAATATATATGAACTGATGAAGAATCAAACAGACCCAGGAAGACAATATACAGAAATACAACAATGTAAATGGAAAGAACATTCACAAAACAACAAATCGAAAGTGAATGTCATAAAACTATGAAGAATAAGCATGATTCAGAAGAATTCCCATGAGGAGACATTCCTATTCCACCCCAGTCTTGAGGGAAGAGTGTCCATAAGTATTATATTTCGCATATATTTTTGGGAAATTTTAAATCTATACTTTACCAATTATTTGTTTTCTTTTAGTAGTAGTATTAACAGTGTAGTTTGCTGAATGGTTCTTTGGTATAGGTAAGTAGAGAAATGCTGGAAAAATTATGATGATACAATAAAAAGACAAATTGATAAAATATTACTTTAATAGATTTCTAGGGTGGAAACGATGTCAAAGTAAAGCCAGGAAATTGCTTAAGCTCTCCCAGTTTCCCTCAAATATCGCATAAAACCAAGCCTCTGAATAGAGTCTGAAACTGAAAATCCTCTCCAACTCAAGTTAGACTAAAAACTTCAAGAAAAGTCAGTCTCAGTGAGGTGAAATGGGTGCTCATCCCAACTTAGATAGACATTGATAAAATCAGTGAAGAGCTCAGACCTTCAGTCCTGGTTCAGTAGAGGAGCAAATCATTGGAGTAGCTACCAGTGCCAGCTCAGAAAGCAAATTCTGTTAAACCAGGTTTTTTCCTGAAAAATCCAAGAAAAGCTACCCCACTTTTGAGGGCCTCTATGCATAAAGCAAGGCTCTGAGATTCAGAGATGCACAGGAAGCTTGGGGCAGTGCCACCTTAACCTTAGCAGCAGAGCTCAGACATAAAAGTAAAAAGGAAAAAAAAAAAGAGGAAATATAAAAAGAAAAGGAAAGAAAATGAGCAAGAACAGGAAAGAATCATAGAAAGCTATTATGTTGACCTGACAGATGAAAACAACAACTCAGATCAGGACAAAATGTCCACAGAAGAAATTCCAGAGTGATATGAATTGGTCTCAAGGCCAAAGAGGATTCTTGGAACTGCTCATAAAAGACTTTATGGCAAATAAAATCAAATAAGACAAATAGAAATAGAAGAGAAGTAGAAGTAGAAGAAAGAGAAGTAGAAGTAGAAGTAGAAGAAAAAATGAGAAAGAAAATGACAGGTATTAATGAGAGGGTCAACAGTTTATGAAAAGAAGAAATAAATTGCCTGAATAAAACAAGTCATTAAAAAGTAAAATTAACCAATTGGAAAAAGAAATAAAAAAGCCAACTGAAGAAAATCACATATTAAAAACTATTAAAAACAGGACAAATGGAAGCTAACTGTGAAACAACTAGAATCAGTCAAACTAAAAATATTGAAAAAAATGGAGGAAAATGTGACATATATCATTGGAAAAAAAGCCTACCTGGAAAACAGTTTTAGAAGACATAATTTAAAACTTATTGGCCTACCTGAAAGCTAGGACCAAAAAAAAAAAAAAAAAAAAAAAAAAAAAAAAAAAAAGATCTTGCATGGCATTCTTCAAGAGATAATGAAGGAATACTCCCCAGCATTCTAGAAACAGAGGTGGGAAACCTTCATTGAAAGAATCCACCATTCACCTTTGGAAAGAGATCCCACAAGGAAAGCCCCAAAGGATATCGTTGCAAAGCTCCAGAACTATTATCTCAAGGAAAAAGTACTGCAAGCTGCCAGACAAAAATAATTTAGCTATCAAGGAGCAAAGGCCAGGGTGACAAAATATCTGACAGCTTCTAGAATAAATGATGAGAGGGCCTGGAATACTATATTCCCAGAGGCAAAGGGCCTAAAATTGCAACCAATAATTAATTGCCCAGTGAGACTCAGTATCATCTTTCAAGGAAGGCAATGGAACATCAATGATATGAGACGTTCAGTCATTTCTATTGGAAAAAGCAGAACTAAAGAAAAAATAATAATCTTGAAACAAAGGATTCAAAAGAAGCATAGAAAGGTAAACAGGAGGAAATATAGATTATCTAAATATTAAATTCTTTAGATGGGAAAACAATATGTTTAAAGTATCTGTTACTGAGACAAACAGAGCAGAGAATCACATGGACTGAAAGTGTGGTTGTGAATGGACTCTGATGTGAGGACATAAAAGAAAAAGACATTGAAAGTTGGGAAGGGGTCTGTATTGAAAAAAGAGGAAAGGGGAGATATAATAGGACAATTATTCATATGAAGGCATGCAAAAGACCTATTATAATGGAGGAAAAAAATGGAAGGGGATGAGCATTGTTTGAAACTTGACTTCATCAGTTTTGATTCTAAGAGGAAATAAATCAAATAGTTGGGTATTCAATTTATCTAACCCTATAAAGAATTGGGAGGAAGAAGATGAAAGAAAAGGGAGGTGCAGCATAGAAGGCAGGGCAAAAACACTGGGGAAAATGGTAAGAGTAAAAAGGGGAAGGAATGATAGGACATAAAATAGTTTTTGGAATGGGTTAAAAAAACACTACTAAGAAAAGGGGGTGTGGTGATGTAGAGCAATGGCACTTGGAAAAGGTGTATTTGAATCTAAAACAGCAGAGCACTTAAGGCTAATTACTTATTCAAAATATGATAATGGTTTTATAAACATGATGATGTGATGGCTCTCCTCATGACTGGTGCTTGCTGAATATGTTGTGATGAAGTGATCAGAGGCAAGGATTGAAGGGCTGAGGGAGAGGTCAGACTCTCTGCCACAGCACATTGAGGAGAGAGGACTTCAGGTTCCAGACTCCAGAGTTCAGGATTCATCTTTGGCAAGCTGTGTGCCAGCTTGCCTGCCTCCTTCACTTCTCCTCCTAAAGACCAAGGACTTTGGCTTATCCTGAGGCCCTCCAGAGAGCTACCCTGGACATTATAGGGTGACATGAGATAAGGCAGTGGGTGGAGTTGGTAAAAAATATGATAGCACAGATTGGAAAGAACAAATGTATATACATGAGAGAATATAGGAGGGAGGGAAATGTAGAGGTAGTAATCATAACAGTAAATGTGAATGGGATGAAATCTCTCACAAAACAGTACTAAATAACAGAGTGGATTAAAAAACAATTTCACAATATTGTGAAGAAACATATTTGACATAGAAACACACATACAGAGGAAAAGTAAAAGGCTTGAAAAGAATTTAATATGCTTTACTTGAAATTAAAAAAAAGCAGGGGTAGCAATACTGACAGACAAAGCAAACAAAGCAGACAAAGCAAAAGTAAAATTAGATCTTATTAAAAGATAAAGAAGGGAAGTACTTCTTGATAAAATAATATTATGAACAATTAACTAGCAATGATACCAAATGTGTATGTACTAAGCTGTATTACATCCAAATTCCCAGAGAAAATTTTAAGCCAGTTATAGGAAGAAATATTGAACAAAACCATCCCCTCTCAGAATCAGATAACTCTAACTATAAAATAAACAGAAAATAAACCAGGGAAGTTAACAAAATCTTAGAAAACCTAGATATGATAGACCTCTGGAGAAAATTAAATAAGGACAGAAGAGAATACATATTTTTCTTGGCTGAATATGTAACCTATATAAAAATTGACCATGTGTTAGTGCATAAAAACTCACAATCAAATTCTGAAAGGTAGATTACTAAATGATTCCTTTTCAGAATACAGTAAAAAATGCATTCAATAAATGGCCAGGTAAAGTTAGATTAAAAACCAATTGAAAATAAAATAATTTAATTCTAAAGAATGAGTGGGTAAAACAACAAATCATAGAAACAATTCATAATTTTATCCAAGAAAATTAATATAATGAGAAAACAAAATATATGAGCTTCAGCCAAGCCACTTCTTAGGAGAAATTTTGTCTCTATATAACTTCATAAATAAAACAAAGAGGAGATCAATGAATTAGGAATTCAACTAAAATAAATAGAAAAAGAAGAAACTAAAAATGGCAAATTAAATGCCAATTTAAAAATTTTGAAACTCAATGGAGAGATTAATGAAATAGAAACTAAGAAAATTATTAAACTAATAAATAAAATTGAGCTGGTTTTATGAAAAAATTGACAGAATAGATAAATGTAGAGGGCTCCAGATAATGGAGGAACTCTTGGTAAGGTACAAGACCCTGCAGCCCCAAGAAAATCTTCTGACAATGTCTGGTTTGGCTCCTGTCTCTCTTTGGTGTCTCTCACCCTTCCTGAGAAGTCAAGGAGGGTGTGACTACCTGTGTTCTATTTGAAGCAAGGGATACTTACATTAAAGAGGAATTTACATTTCTATAGTAGGGTGCTTATAGTTAGTACTTGCCCAAAGTACTGTGGTTATGAAGTGATGTAATGGTTCTACCCTTGGCACATACTCAGTGCGCTGTAGTGATGTAATCATACTAGGTATTTGGAGGCTGAGAGGACTTGAAATAAATGGTCTCCATCTTTGACCATCCTCATGGGTCTCCTGGCCTTCATCATTCCTCCACTAAGAACAAAGACTCAGGCTGGTTCCAAAATCCTCCAGAGAGCTAGTTCGGATGGTACATTTTGGCACCCCAATTTGGGGGCTCTAGAAAGCACACTACAGATAAACCTTTGGCCCATTTGATCAAAATAAGGGGATAAAAAAACCAAATCACCAGCATCGGAAATGAAAGGGGTAAATCACCACCAATGAAAAAGAAATTAAAGCAGTAATTAGGAATTATTTTGTCCAATTCTATGGCAGCAAATTTGTTGCTCTAACTGAAATGTATGAATGTTTTAAATGTACATATAAATTGCCCAGTTAATAGAAGAGGAAATAAAATATTTAAATAGTCCCATTTTAGAAAAAAAAAGAAATTAAACAAGTCATTAATGAATTCCCTAAGACAAAATTTCCACTGCAAATGATTTCACAGTTGTACCAAACATTTAAAGGACAATTAATTCCAATACTATGTAAACTATTTGGAAAAATAGATAAAGGAGTACTGCCAAATTCCTTTTATGACACAAATATGGCACTGATACCTCAATTAGGAAGAAGCAAAACAAACAAAGAAAAATTTACAACTAATCTACCTAATGAATATTAATGTACAAATTTTAAATAAAATATTAGCAAAGAGATTTCAACAATTTCTAAGTAGGATAATACACTAGTGCAATTTATATCAGAAATGCAAGGTTGGTTCTACATCAGGTCAAATATTAGCATAAGTGATTATATCAATAACCTAAGTAAGAAAAAGTACATAATTATCTCAATGGATACAGATAAAGCTTTTGAGAAAATACAGCACCTATTTCTAGATAGCAAAGGGATAAAGGGAGCTTACCTTAAAATAATAAGCAGTATCTACCTAAAACCAACAGTAAGTATTATTTGCAATGAAGAGGAGCTTGACACATTTCCAATAAGATCAGGGTTTAAACAAGAAATGTCCATGATCATTAATATTATTCACCATTGTACTAGTAATGTTGACTTTAGCAATAAGAAAAAAAGAGATCAAAGGAATTAGAACAGGCAATGTGGAAATAAATTTATTACTCCTTGCAGATGATGTGATGACATACTTGGAGAATTCTTAAAAATCATCCTTAATGCTACTGGAAACAATTAACAGCTTCAGCAGAGTTACAGGATATAAAACAAACCCACATAAATCATCAGTGTTTCTATATATTACTGACAAGACCCAAGAGCAAGAGATAGAAAGAGAGATTGTATTTAAAATTACTGTAGACAAAATAAAATAATTGGGCTATCTACCTGTGAAGACAAAGCAAAGAACTATCTGAACACAATTACAAAACTCTTTTTACACAAATAGAGTCAGATCTAAACAATTGGAAAAACATCAATTGTTCATGGGTAGGTGGAGATAATATAATAAAAATGTCAATTTTGCCTAAATTGGTTTACTACTACTACTGCTACTACAATGCCATATCAATCAAATTGTCAGTTTTTTTATTATTATTTTAGAATTTATTTAGAAAAAATAAAATTCAACTGGAAGAATAAAGGTCAAGAATATCAGTGGAATTAATGAAAAAAAAAATCCAAAGAATGGTGTCTTAGCAATACCAAATCTAAAACTTATTACAAAGCAGCAGTCATCAAAACTATTTGGTACTGGCTAATAAATCGATTGGTGGATCAGTGAAGTAGATTAAATACACACAACACAACAATCAAGATTACAATAGCGATCTAGTATTTGATAAACCCTCAAACTCAAGCTTCTGGAAGAAAAACTCACCATTTGACAAAAATTGCTGGGAAAACTGGAAAATACTATGTCAGAAACTTGGCATAGACCTACACCTCACACCCCCTACCAAAATCAGGTCAAAATGGATACATTAGATGAGATCATAAACAAATTAAGAGAATAAGGGAGGGATTTATGATCAAAGAATTAGAGAAGAGTATGATGTAAAATGGACAATTTTGATTACATTAAATTAAAGAGGTTTTGCACACATTAAACCAACAGAAACAAGGTTAAAAGGGAAGTACAAAACTAAGGAAAAATCTTAACAGCAGTGCTTCTGATAAAGTTTTCATTTCTAAAATATATAAATAACTATTTTAAATTTATAAGAATACAAGACATTCTGCAATTTATAAATGGTCACAGCATATGAACAGAAAATTTTCAGATGACAAAATTAAGCCATCTATGTTATATGAATTAAAACGCTGTCACTCTTTTTATTATAGCTTTTTCTTTAAAAGATACAGGCAAAGCTAATTTTTCAGCATTGACCCTTGCAAAACCTTCTATTCCAACTCTTCCCCTCCCTATCCCTACCTCCTCCCCTAGGTGGCATATAGACCAATATGTGCTAAATATGTTAAAGTATATGTTAAATACAATATATGTATGCATATCTATACAGTTATTTTGCTGCCTGCCCAAGAAGAACTGGATTTTGAAATAACGGAAAATTAACCTGAGAAGTAAATAAAAAATGCAAGCAGACAAAAACAGAGGGTTTGGAAAAGCTATGTGGTGGTTCACACTCATTTCCCAGAGTTGTTTCACTGGGTGTAGTTGGTTCTATTCATTATTGAACAAATGGAACTGATTTGGTTCATCTCATTGTTGAAGAGAGCCATGTCCATCAGAATTGATCATATAGTATTGCTGTTGAGGTATATAATGATCGGGTACTGCTCATTTCACTCAGCATCAGTTCATGTAACTTTCTTCAGGCCTTTCTGAAATTTCCTGGTGGTCATTTCTTACATAACAATAATATTTCAAAATATTCATATATCACAATTTATACAGCCATTCTCCAATTGATGGGCATCCATTCAATTTCCAGTTTCTGGTTACTACAAAGATGGTTGCCAAAAACCCTTTTTTTCACATGTGGGTCCCTTCTTTAAGATCTCTTTGGGATATAAGCCTAGTAATAACACCACTGGGTAAAAGGGTATACACAGTTTGATAACTTTTTGAGCATAGTTCCAAATTGCTCTTCAGAATGGTTGGATGTATCCACGATTCCACCAACCCTTCCAGTATTCAGCATTATCTTTTCCTGTCATACTAGACAATCTGAGAGGTGTGTAGTGGTATCTCAGAGTTGTCTTAATTTTCATTTTTCTGATTAATATTAACTTGGAGCATCTTTTCATATGGCTAGAAATAGTTTCAATTTCTTCATCTGAAAATTGCTGTTCATATCCTTTAACCAATAATCAAGTGGAAAATGGCTTGATTTCTTATAAATTAGAGTCAATTCTCTATGTATTTTGGAAATGAGGCCTTTATCAGAACTGTTGACTGTAAAAATGTTTTCCCAGTTTATTGGTTCCCTTCTAATCTTGTTTGCATTAGTTTTGTTGTAGAGAAGCTTTTTAATGTGATATAATCAAAATTTTCTATTTTTTTGATCAATAATGAACTCGTCACAAATCTTTCCTCCTCCACAGGTCTGAGAAGTAAACTCTCCTGTGTTCTTCTAATTTATTTATAATCTCATTCTTTATGCCTAGATCACAAACTCATTTTGACCTTATCTTGGTGTATAGTGTTAAGTGTGGGTCAATGCTTAGTTTCTGCCATACTAATTTCCACTTTTCCCAGCAGTTTTTGTCGAACAATGAATTCTTATTCCAAAAGCTGGGGTCTTAGGGGTTTGTCAAAAATTAGATTATTATAGTTATTGACTATTTTGTCCTGTGAACCTAACCTACTCCACTGATCAACTAGTCTATTTCTTAGCCAATACCAAATGATTTTGGATGACTGCTGCTTTATAATATAGTTTTAGATCTGGTATAGCTAGGCCACCTTCATTTGATTTTTTTTTTTCATTAGTTCCCTTAAAAGTCTTGACCTTTTGTTCTTCCAGATGAATTTTGTTATTTTTTCTAGGTCATTAAAATAATTTTTGGGGAGTCTGATTGGTATAGCACTAAATAAATAGATTAATTTAGGCAGTATTGTCATTTTTATTATATTTGCTCAACATAGTTTTCCAGTTTCAAATAAAGATCTGACTTTATTTGAGTGGAAAGTGTTTTGTAGTTTTGTTCATATAGTTCCTGATTTTTCCTTGGCAGATAGATTCCCAAATATTTTTTATTATCAATAGTTACTTTAAATGGAATTTCTCTTCGTAACTCTAACTGTTGGATTTTATTGGTGATGTATAAAAATCCTGCAACTTTGCTAAATTTTTAAATTAATTCTAGTAGCTTTTTACTAGAATATCTAGGGTTTTCTAAGTATACCATCATATCATCTGCAAAGAGTGATAATTTAGTTTCCTCATTACCTACTCTAATCCCTTTAATCTCTTTCTCAACTTTTTTTTTTAAATAACTTTTTATTGACAGAAGATATGTCTGGGTAATTTTTTACAACATTATCCCCTGCACTCACTTCTGTTCCAACTTTTCCCTTCCCCCCGCTTCACCTCCTAGCCTATGTGGCAAGCAGTCTTATACATGTTAAATATGTTGCAGAACATCCTAGATACAATATATGTGTGCAGAACTGAACAGTTCTCTTTTGCACAGGGAGAATTGGATTCAAAAGGTAAAAATAACCTGGGACAAAAAAGAAAAATGCAAACAGTTTGCATTCATTTCCCAGTGTTCCTTCTCTGGGTGTAGTTGCTTCTGTCCATCATTAATCAATTGGAACTGAGTTAGATCTTCTCTTTGTAGAAGATACCCACTTCCATCAGAATTCATCCTCATACAGCATTGTTGTTGAAGTATATAATGATATCCTGGCTCTGCTCATTTCACTTAGCATCATTTCATGTAAATATGCTCTGACTGATGACCTATGTATATTATTTTAATTTGTTGGAAAAATATAAAGAGAAAATAAGAACAATTTAATCAGGTATGTTTTATGCTAAAAACAACATTGAGATTTTATTTTAGTTATTAAAAACAACAAAACTAAGCACAAAAGGCATATGAAAGAAGATACTATGTGCATTCATAAAAACCAACAGAAATATGTATAGAATGATTTACATATATATACAGATTTATTTATAAATAAAAATACATATCTGTATATGCTAGTATATATATGTGTGTATACATATACACTCATGCATATATATTCATGTTTATACATATGTGTGTGTAATAAAGCATGGATTTGATTTTAGCAAGGTAAAATTCATCATTTTATAAGTACAGGCTATTATTAGGGTGAATCCCCATTTTTTATGGAAAATAAACATGCATATATATGTATGAATGTATTCTATACATATTTCTGTTTGTTGGTTTTTATGAATGCACATAGTATCTTCTTTCATATGCCTGTTGTACTTAATTTTGTTGTTTTTAATCTTACTTTCAGTTGGCAATGGAGCTTTGTATTTCCAGGGCATCTAAAAAGTGTAATTTATCATTTAAAAATGCTCCTGGATACATTCAGAAAGGTACATTGGAGAATATATTGCATAAAGTTATTCTTTCAAAAACTGTAGCCAAAAAAAGTGCTACATTTTTTATCTCACATATGTTTTAATTCCTTCATAAAATTCTTAACACTGATACCACATTCTAGTTTGGAGATGTTTCCAGTCTTTCACAGACTATGATTGTAGACAACAGGCTTCTGGTAGGCTTTATCAATATGGGAATCATTCAGGTAGTTGTGAAGTAATAGATTAAGTTTCCATTGCCTGAGAAAATGTCTAGGTAATGACAGAGAGTTTGGCTTTTTAGGGTTTTTAATATTTTTGGCTACAGCAAGTCATGAAAATTGTCTGCTAAGCTGTAAAGAGTTTCTGATCAGTACTGGAAGAGAGAATCCAGGATGATGAAATCATTGGCTTTTCTAGTGTGTTTTAGTTATGTAGTTTTCTGAACTATGATTGTACCTTATACTAAAAATATATCCACATTGCAACATTTACACTTTTGAATACAAAATCCAATAATTTACTCAATGAGGGGCAGGGATTGGTAATTGATTTTTAAGATTTTCATGAAATTAAATTTTTTTTCAATATGCAGAAAGACTGCATTCCTTTTAAAGCAGTAAAAAACTATCTACAGGAAAAGCATTGTAAAGATATATGTTGGGTAGAAGTTAGTACATTGCCTGTTATAACTTGATTATGACATTTTTTTCCTTCTTTTAGAAAGAAGAAAAATCCTTATATGTAAACTATTATACTTTCAAGTTTAAATACAAAATATATTTTTGAAAAGAACTAGATTATAGTTTGTCTGAGGCCATTATCTTATTTATTCTTCAAAATATTCAATATGGTGAAGCACCTAACTTTCATAAGATGGATAAGGTATATTTTATTTTATAAACATACACATATAATCAGAACCCCAAAGGAACTTTCATTCAGTTCCCTGAATTCAACTCCCTCTTTTTACAGTTCAGGAAATTGAAGTCAGAAGAGAGTAATTCAGTTCTCATAGATCATGAAGCTAAAAAGTATGTATGGAAAGATTTCATTCCAGACAGATCTTCATAAATTAGTATTTAGAGACATTTCCTTAAATCTTTCTTTTCATGCTGTACTTAGTTCCTGAAACAATCATTCACTTATGGGTTATGCTATTGTCCCATGAGAGTAAAATTAGACTGTACATTTATTTCTAAAACTCTCTTTTGATGTGTAATACTTTACTCATTTTTTTTTCAAATATGAGGTCAAATGGTCATTAATCTCACACTAGAAACCTACTCAGAATTTCAACGTTTGCCCTATTTTTCTTCGTTTATTATTTTTTATTTTGTGATTTGTGGAATAAAAAAATCATCTTTTATAGTTAAACTTTAGAAAAATATACCTGACTTTGTTAGAGTTGAAAGTGAAGTGCTTGGCTACCCGTGGTAGCACTTGCAATTGAATTCAACTCAAATGGCAATTAATGATTGATATGTGCCAGAAATGTGAAATAAGCATTTCCTTAATATTTGTTTACAAGCTCTGATATTCTAATGAAAATAAAACCCTCCTGCTTACCATGTTGTAAAGCAGTTATGTAGAAATTAGTTTCTAGACTAAGGGAATATTAACATGACTACATCAAATTTAAAAATAGCCTTCCATAGCACCTGATAACAAATAGAGCTTGCTAAATGATTACTGAATGAATGAAACCATAAGTTAATGAATTAATCTATTATATGAATTAATTATAGGAAAATCATAAGAAATTATAGGAAATTTGTTTTCCCCTGTCTACACAGAAGACAATTTTAAATGATGCATTAATCAATCAACTAATTTAGTACTTACTTTTGGCCAGGCACTGTGCTAGACAATAAAGATATTTATTTTATTCATATAAATTCTCTTTGGTATCAAATATGTTAGGATATTGAACCATTTTAATAATTGTTTTGAAATATAGTAGAATTATCTTTTTAGGAATCAGGAAATCTTTTGATAATATATTAAATAATCATTGAATTTGTTACTCATAAGGCTATTTAATTTTTAGTCATTTAGTCCAAACTCTCTGAAAATCTCTATATTTTCTGGAAAGAAAAAACTTATCTAATAGTGTTTGTACTGTATGTCTTTTTATTTTGAAAGATAGTATGGGTACTCCCTGTACTGATATTTAGTCTTTCATCTCTCTGCATCTCATTTGGTATTTCAAATCAATTCAATAAAAATTTATTAAATACTAATTGTGTGCCAGGAATTTCTCTAGACTATTAAAATACAAACACAAATATGGAAAAGTCCATGGCTAGAGGAATCATATATTCTATTGGTGGGCTACACATGCTGGGTAACTATTATAAATGCATGTTGTCTCTTTAGTCCTCCACAAAGAATCTCTCTCTCATGTGTTTAATATTTAAGTGTTCCACTGAACTTACTACTTAGACTTCTTAGATCTGTCACTTGATTATAATTCACAATACATGATCAAGTCACCTTTTTTTTTTCAGTCATAGATATACCCAACTATGACTTTCCCACAATGTATCACAATCACATCATAATAGGCAATGTACTAATTTCTACCCAGCATGTATCTTTACAATGCTCTTCTGGTAGATTGTTCTTTTAATTCTTTTGAGATTTTGTTGTAGTGTGACTTCTAGTCAATCATAGAACTACCATCCCTGTATTCATCTTAAAGGGATAAGTTTTCATAGGATGAAAGTTTGGACATTATCGAAAAAAGACACCATTTCTTTCATACATCACAGATTTATCATTTTTTTCCCTCTTGTTTCATTCGTGGCCCAGTAGCACTTGACCAAGGTACAAATATTGATGGACTAATAATGTGCTGCCCATACAGCTCATTTTTTAATCTGGATAATGTGCTTGCTTCATTTACTTAGCTTTTCCAATAAGATTGGATGCATTGAAATCTCTGAAACAATGTGGAATTTCATTGAAGAGTTTTGTGATCTTCCGAAACTTGATTAAATTAATATAATGTCATCTGCCATTAGCATAAGAATTCTTCTTATCTTTGAAATATTTAGAGCATCAATGACTGATTCCATTTAAGTTGGTTACTTCTAGCAGGATTATAGGATTTTTAGTTTTAATTTGATCCATTTAGTCAGTATTCCAGACAATTTACTGAAATGCCATTAACAATAAAACAATAACAACAACAGCCACAAACAGCTTTATATGGCACTTATGTCTCAGAAAATACAATATGTTAAGTAAACTAATGATTTACAAAGAATGATAAGAAACAGGAATTTTCTGAAGCTTACATTTTAGTATAATTTCTTCACATAGTATATTGGTTTAAAAGTTGATAGTGTATTATTGTTGCAGTTTCATAGCTACTAACAGGAAAATCAAAACTTTCTGTTTTGTTTGTTTCTGTGTTACCCATAAATAATCTTGAGGTAATATATTTAACTATATTTCTATAGGCTTATATTTACCTTTCAAACATTTTAGTCTTTTTAAAAGATAGTATTGCCTATAATTTTTTATCTTTTCTTGTAGTGTTTTATATTAGTTTGTTCTCCAAACAAAAGCTGGCCATCTTTTACTCTGTTTAATGAATATTTAAATATTTGGAATATAGAATAGTTTTATATTAGCTAACAATGATTTTGTAAACAGAGTCAACATATTCCTGTTTATCCATTTCCCATTTGTCTTTATTTACACAATTGTGTGTATTTGCACACAATGCTGTCTCATTTAATTTTCTTTAACCATGAGGTGGTCTGATTCCATCCCTGAAACTTTTGCAATTATCTGGCCTTTAGGACATTACCTTGAAGAACAGTACCACCATTATGGAATACTACTACTTGTGTTATATTAACTCTCAAAAATTGGTTTACTGAGAAAAATCAAAATGTCTTGATGGTGTAGAGAATTTTGTATTTTGTTTTTAAAGGGAAATGAAGTTGCATTGATATTTCAAGTTAACTAAATTTTGGCATTAAAATGGGATTATATACTGTCCTATTCTCTCTTTAAACTAGATATGTATCTTCATTCCTGTAGAGAGAGATCAGTAAAATCTGTTTTCTCCTCTAAGCATCCAAATTTGAATTTGTTTTTTAAGTTACAATTTTAAAGAAGCACTTAGAAATTAAGTGACATGCACAATGTCACATAGCCACCATATGGGGCAGATAAATTTGAACTTAGGTCTTTTTTAATCTTAAGACAAGATTTATATCTAATATGCAATATTGCCTTTCCTTCCAAACTGCATTCCAAATCTTTTATTACTGTTTTTCATAATAGCTTTTCTTAAAAAAAAATTCATTTGAGTCACTAAGTTGCTACTTTAAAAAAATACTTATTGCAGAAATACAACTAAGAATTTATGTACATTGGGCAAGGAAGAATATGGAAGTTCAGTTGGGTTGTAGTCAGTTGATTAACCGATGCCTTTTACAAACAAGTTTTCCACACTGCTGAATTCTGACTGCTGCTGGGAGGATGAGTACCAGAGATATTCTGTGTATAAATAGACTTAAACTGGAAGGATATTGTGAAATTGGGGATTAGTGAGAAGAATCCCACCTGTAATATATCTGCTGAGTATAGACAACATATAACAGGCTCCATCTAAGTTTTAGTAAAATAGAGAAAAGCCTTGGTTTTGCCAATTTTGTTGTGATACTGCTCATGTATCATTTCTAAACCTCATTTCTATAGATTGCTTTTCAATCAAAGGCTATAGCACAATTTTAACTAATGCATTTGCTAAACTGAATCAATATTTATGTTTTCCTTAGGCTAGTCCTTTGAAACTCCAATTTTGCTTTTGTTTTAGTTCTTTTCACTACATTATTTTATTGCAATTGTTTCGCTATTTTTTTTCAGAGCCTGAAAAATTAATCTGAATAAATAAAGAAACTAAAGACTTTGTAAATGATATGACTATCTACATTCAACTTTATATTCTTAGGGCTTGCTAGCTTTTTCTAGGATACCTCAATGATTGATTCTTCAGAAAGACAATTTAAAAAACATTTTTCCATACAATTTTCTAGGACCAAGATGCCCATCCTTTGACAGAAGAATTACTACTTTCAATTCCCTTTTCCAACTTATAGATCATCAGGAGTTAATAGGTGGGTCACATTATTGACAAAATATGAAGAGGGAGCTGAGGCAGGTTCTGGGCTCTTTGATCTAAAAGTCAGATTTGTGTGTCAATCAGTCACTTGGATGAACACATTGAGGTACTTTGTTCTGTGTTAAAAATTGGAGAATTGATTTCTTCTACCTTTCTTTTAAAGCTTTGAAGATATACCCATTTCTTTTGTTTTTTTAATTACTTTTTTTCAAAAGATAAGATGCTCTTCCAAATTTTGAGACAGTAATTCATGAGATATTTCTTCAGATTTTTAATTAAAATAACAAAGAAGTCATTGGTGACTTTGGAATAAATTGATATTTACATTTAGTAGTTCAGGGAAGAAATTATTAGTAGCTAATTATTTAAATATGACTTTCATCTTAGAAACAATATATTTTACTCAGTCTTCCCTGGCTTCCTCAAAAATCAGATAAAATCCTATGTTTTATAGAAAACCTTTACTAAATCATTCTTAATTCTGATGTTTTTTCCTTTATTGATCATTTTCTCTTTATCTTGTGTATAACCTAACAATAAATCATTTTATGTTATCTTTCTCATTATATAGTGAACTCCTCAAAGGCAGGGACTGTTTTTTACTTTTCTTTGCAATGTCATTGTGAGGATAATATGGACAATTAATTAATACTATTCCTAGCCATAGTAAACACTTACTAAATATTTATTTCTTCTTATTATTCAGAGGCTGCTTAAAGCATTATAGTATTATTAGGAGAACTTACATAATTTAAGGGACATAATCATAATTCACATTTCTATGTCACTTTAAAGTTAATAAATATGTAGCTATTGTTTAATCATTTATTGTATCTGAGTCTTTCTGATCTCATGGACTATGGAGGAACTAATAAAGTTTTTTGGCATACTTCAGTGATTTCACTTAATGTTCACTAAAATGTTTTGCCTAGGATCTTTAAACTCAATGTTCTAATTACTGAGCAACCGAAATGTTTCTTATATTTATAAATATATCGTTTGCTACCTTCTACGAAATTGCATAGAATTTTTGTCTCCATTTCACAAGTGAAGAACTGAAACCTCAGAGGTTTTGAATGACTTGCAGGAACAAAATGATAGTTTCTTATCATCAAACACTTAGAAGTTGTTTGTAAAACAATGCCCCATTTATCATATAATACTTCTTCTGGACACATGATTAGCTTATGTCATTGTTCTTTCTTGTTTTATTTTTCCTTTCTAATAGAACATTTTCCTTGTCTTGTTTTATATAGTTTTCATTTAAAAATATTTTAATACTACATTTTAGAGTAATTGTCATTTATAATTTTTTCTTTACCTCACTTCCCTTCATTTGTATCTTCATAGTTTCTCTAGGTCACATTGACTAGACGTCATTAAGTTTCTATTTTAGTAATATAATCATTTGTGTTTCAGGTATTCATAAAGCTCCAATTTAACTCTTTACTCATGACCAAGATATTATGCCAACTGTTCTTGTTCAAAGACAGAACAATGATGAAACAATGCCAACTTGCAGAAGTGCTGAGCATTTTTAACCTTTAATTTCTCATTGCCCCAGAGCCACAACTGATAGTTTTACTAAGGATTCTGACATTTCTGTGCAACTTTTTTGGTGAAATCTTTATGATTTAGGGCTTCTTCTCAAACTGGTGACCTGACATCAATTCAAATTTAACAGGGAATTCTTCAGACTAATAAAGGAAGAAATCTCTCTCACCCTTTCTTACTGCCTCTGCTCCATTTCCTTTTCTTCTCAATGAGATAGTTTTATTAGTCTTCAGTTAAAAAAACACAAGTCTTTTTTTTTTTATTTAATAGCCTTTTATTTACAGGTTATATGCATGGGTAACTTTACAGCATTAACAATTGCCAAACCTCTTGTTCCAATTTTTCACCTCTTACCCCCACACCCCCTCCCCTAGATGGCAGGATGACCAGTAGATGTTAAACACATTAAAATATAAATTAGATACACAATAAGTATACATAACCAAAACATTATTTTGCTGTACAAAAAGAATTAGACTCTGAAATATTGTACCATTAGCTTGTGAAGGAAATCAAAAATGCAGGTGGGCATAAATATAGGGATTGGGAATTGAATGTAATGGTTTTTAGTCATCTCCCAGAGTTCTTTCTCTGGGCGTAGCTGGTTCAGTTCATTACTGCTCCATTGGAAATAATTTGGTTGATTCTTTGCTGGGGATAAATCCATCAGTTGGTCATAATAATATTGTTGTTGAATTATAATATCTCCTGGTCCTCTCATTTCACTCAGATCAGTTCGTTAAGTCCTAGACCTTTTAAAATCCCTTTATCATTTTTTTTTTTTTTTTATTTAATACCTTTTATTTACAGGTTATTGATGGGTAACTTTACGCTTAATTGCCAAACCTCTTGTTCCAATTTTCCCTCACCCCCACCTCCCGTAGATGGCAGGAAAATGATGTTAAATACATTAAAATATAAATTAGATACACAATAAATATAAGGAAAAACATTTTTTGTGATAAAAAATTAGACTTGAAATATTGTACCATTACTTTAAGAAATAAAAGAGGTGGGCAAAATTTGGGTTAATGAATGTAATGGTTTTTAGTCATCTCCCAGAGTTCTTTCTCTGGGCGTAGCTGGTTCAGTTCATTACTGCTCCATTGGAAATAATTTGGTTGATCTCATTGCTGAGGATGGCCAGGTCTATCAGAACTGGTCATCATATAGTATTGTTCTTGAAGTATATAATGATCTCCTGGTCCTACTCATTTCACTCAGCATCAGTTCGTGTAAGTCTCTCCAGGCCTTTCTGAAATCATCCTGTTGGTCATTTCTTACAGAACAGTAATATTCCATAATATTCATATACCACAATTTATTCAGCCATTCTCCAACTGATGGACATCCATTCAGTTTCCAGTTTCTAGCCACTACAAAAAGGGCTGCCACAAACATTCATGCACATACAGGTCCCTTTCCCTTCTTTATATTCTCTTTGGGATATAAGCCCAGTAGTAACACTGCTGGATCAAAGGGTATGCACAGTTTGATAACTTTTTGAGCATAGTTCCAAACTACTCTCCAGAATGGTTGGATTCGTTCATAACTCCACCAACAATGCATCAATGTCCCAGTTTTCCCACATCCCCTCCAAGAATCATCATTATTTTTCCTGTCATCTTAGTCAAACTGACAGGTGTGTAGTGGTATCTTAGAGTTGTCTTAATTTGCATTTCTCTGATTAATAATGACTTGGAGCATCTTTTCATATGACTAGAAATAGTTTCAATTTCTTCATCTGAGAATTGTCTGTTCATATCCTTTGACCATTTTTCAATTGAAGAATGGCTTGATTTTTTATAAATTAGAGTTAATTCTCTATATATTTTGGAAATGAGGCCTTTATCAGAATCTTTGACTGTAAAAATATTTTCCCAGTTTATTGCTTCCCTTCTAATCTTGTCTGCATTAGTTTTGTTTGTACAAAAACTTTTCAGTTTGGTATAATCGAAATTTTCTATTTTGTGATCAGTAATGATCTCTGGTTCTGCTTTGGTCATAAAGTCCTTCCCCTTCCACAGGTCTGAGAGGTAAACTATCCTGTGTTCCTCTAATTTATTAATAATTTCATTCTTTATACCTAGGTCATAAACCCATTTTGACCTTATCTTGGTGTACGGTGTTAAGTGTGGATCAATGCCTAGTTTCTGCCATATTAGTTTCCAATTTTCCCAGCAATTTTTATCAAACAGTAAGTTCTTATGCCAAAAGCTGGGGTCTTTGGGTTTGTCAAAGACTAGGTTGCTATATTTGTTGACGGTTTTGTCCCTTGAACCTAACCTATTCCACTGATCAACTAATCTGTTCCTTAGCCAATACCAAATGGTTTTGGTAACTGCTGCTCTATAATATAATTTTAGATCTGGTACATCTAAGCCACCTTCATTTGATTTTTTTTTCATTAATTCCCTTGAAATTCTTGACCTTTTGTTTTTCCACATGAATTTTTTTGTTATTTTTTCTAGGTCATTAAAATAGTTTTTTTGGGAGTCTGATTGGTATAGCACTAAATAAATAGATTAGTTTAGGTAATATTGTCATCTTTATTATATTTGCTCGCCCTATCCAAGAGCATTTAATATTTTTCCAATTGGTTAGATCAGACTTAATTTGTGTGAAAAGTGGTCTGTAATTTTGCTCATCAAGTTTCTGATTTTCCCTTGGCAGATAGATTCCTAAATATTTTATATTATCAGTAGTTACTTTAAATGGAATTTCTCTTTGTAACTCTGACTGTTGGATTTTGTTAGTGATATATAAGAATGCTGATGACTTATGTGGGTTTATTTTATAACCATCAACTTTGCTAAAGTTGTGGATTATTTCTAATAACTTTCTAGCAGAATCTCTGGGGTTCTCTAAATATACCATCATGTCATCGGCAAAGAGTGATAATTTGGTTTCCTCATTGCCTATTCTTATTCCTTTAATCTCTTTCTCAGCTCTTATTGCCAAAGCTAGCATTTCTAATACAATATTAAATAGTAACGGTGATAGTGGGCAACCTTGTTTTACTCCAGATCTTATTGGGAATGGTTGCAGTTTGTCTTCATTACATATGATGCTTACAAACACAAGTCTTCAGTGATTCATTTGGGAAAGGAACTGTAGTTATATTTCCTTACCACTAATCCAAAATATATATGTACTAATTAAAAATAGTTTATTACAAAAGATCATTTAAAAACAACAACAAAAACAAGTAGACACCTATATATTTTAGAGTGTCTTAGAATGTTTTTTTTCATCCAGTGCTTCATTTTTTCAATGCAATACAATACTCCTTTTTCTTCCAGTCTCAATGGTTTGCAATGCTTATAATACAAAAGGTAAATGGATCAAGATCAATATTTTAAATATTTCAACATTATCACAATATACTGATATTGGAAAAGTAAAGTTTTAATACCTTTAGTCACTTAATGATTTTTATTTAGTGTATTCATTTATTCTATGGACTCATAAGAAAATCTTTAGTTTTGACAAAATTCCTTCAAATAATCAAATTTAGAAATCCAAATACCTTACATATGATATTTGGCATCCTAATTTATACAGAACATAAATGACAATTGGAAAATAGGTAAAAAAATTCCTCAAAAGTTAAAACATTACAAATGTTATATAAAAATATTGTGATCAGATTCCTTCAAGAAACTAAATATATGTAAATATCTTAACCATCCAATATTCACTAGCCTGTACTCATCATAACCTATGTAGAACATAGCTGAAAATTAGGATTTGGAGAGTATAGTTTGAGAAAATAAAATATTTGCTGCAAAATTTATGAACCAAAAACTAGGTATTTTGCTTGGAAAAAAAAGGGTGTCATTATCAATTCACAACTTTTACACATAAACTGGATTATATTTTTCCCTATCCCACAGCAAATTAAAAAAACAACAATTTAGAAGGAGAAAGATGATCAGCTACAAGCAAGAAAAATAATAGAAACAAACACAAAAAATCTGAGAGTCCAAAAACAAGTGAGGAAAAGAGAAATTATATAAATCTATAACAATTCAGAAGACATAGCTATATGGGGTCATTAAGGATATTGGAACCAGCCTCAACTTTGCTTATAGAGTCCTATAGAAATCACTGTATGTTGCTGATTTAAAAAAAAGATATAATGTTCAAAATACTATATTATTAAATCTAGTGGTATAATTTTTTGAGTTTCTATGTAAAATTAAAAATTTGTTAAATTAAAAAAGATTGTAACTCAAGTAGGTAAACCTTAACTGTCTAAATAATTCAGCTCTTTGGAGAAAAAAAAAACTCCTTACCTTAGAATTCCAAAAAGCTGAGTTTTCACTTTAATAGTTACTCAATAAATTACTATTTCTGTGTGTCTGATATTACTAAACAGTGTCATCACTTCTTACTGGAAGGCAGTAAATGTCTACATCTCATTATTGTTTCTCATTAATAATAATTTGAGGGAAAATATTCTGAGATGAGGTTAAGATTTCTTTCCTTAAATGAAGTCATTGTAGACAACATGTACAGTGTTTTGAGCTAGAAGACTTTGGTTTGAAACCTGAATTTTTTTCTTTTTGTTTTTTTTCATTAGGTTTTGTGATTTCATTTATGTTCAGAGTTGCTAGTATGGAAACTGTTTCTATTAATGCAAAAGGAGAGCTTCATTGTATTTTGTAGTTACCTAGAACACTGAGAGGTGACATTATTAGCCACCTCTCATATAGATAGTATGTGGCACAGGCAGGAGCCAAGCAGTCTTCCAAGTTATTAAATTGAATATACATAAATATATATTTAGCTAATTCTCTGACCTTGGATAGGTCACTTAACCTTACTGAGTTTCAACTGCTACAGCAATAAAATGATGGGAGTATGCTAGCTAATCAACTCTAGATCTGTGATCCCTTCATATTTTCTGGTATCTTAAATTTATTAGGGTCACCAGAAAAAACTTTCATGGTAGTTAAATTCTTGATGCCAAAAATATAAAAGTTATATATTAAGAAAAAAAAATGTTCAAATCATAAAATTTATGTCCTATTGCATGGCTTTCTCTGACTCTGTGTCTTTTTCTCTTTTTGTCCCTTTCTATCTGTCTCTTAGCCTTTTCATTAGTTATTAGTGACAAATTTTGTTCATGCAACCAAACACTTGGGAAAAATCTCATATCTTAGAAAGTGTGCTATGGATGTTATGCATTCATTTCTGAAAGAATCAGAAAAAATAGAGTGTTAGATGAGAATATTACTAAAGTATTATGAGTACCATCTTCAGTGGTATCTCAGGAAGAGAGAGGAAAGATGTGTTAGCACTTGGGCAGATTGAGAGGAGTTGGCAGGGAAGCCAGTTGCTGGCTGAGCAGATACTAAGTTTTAGGAAGCTAAGGGAAAATGCAAAAGAGCAGGAACAGAAGCCAAGGTTAATATGAAACTATGTAAGGGGAAAAAAAAATCATCAGCATTTCTTACACCATTTATCACTGAAAATATGTCAGAAATATGAGGTCATCTTTCACTTGCAAACATAAAACAGAAATGGATCATAAGGGAGGCAGCATTATTAATCCCACATGACTATTGATGAATATTTGGTTCTGGGGCTATGTCAGATTTGAAATGAATGAAAATTTTCTAATTGGCAAGCTAGTGAGCATCCCACAAATACAGAGATTAGTTAAAAAAAAAACTTAAGAAAAATTCTTAATGTTCCTAATTTAATCAGCTAAACTTATTAATTTTTATAGTATTGCCTAATTCAGTAGTTAGAAGAGAAGTATTTTCCATAAAGTAGAATGACCTTTCTTGCTTTTAGAGTGCAATTTTTGGCAGTTTCCCACATAGCTGTGCTCTAATTTGCATTGCTTTTATTTTCATTATATCCATTTAGCTTTTGAACCATATGGTATACTGGAAGCTGGACTGAGCTTTCTAGCAGCCCATAAGCTCCTTGAAGGCAGGGATTAAATCATTTATATTTTTGCAGCCCTTGCACTCTCCAAGCTCTTGACTTATTAACTTATGAATCATTCTCTGAGTCAACTTTAATTTTCCTCTTTCCCAATTCCTTCTTCTTGTCTCTTTAACTTTCAAATAGAAAGGATGCATGATGTGATTGAAACAGTACTGCACTGGAAATCAGAATACTTGGCTCTAATTCTACCTTTGACACAACAGATCATTGGATTACCTGAGTTGGAATCCTACCTCTTCAATATAGATTTATGATCTAGAGTAAGTTATCTGAATTTTTTTCTTATTTCAATTTTTAAAAAATCTGAAGAATTTGAGCACATTAATCTCAAAATTAATTTTTAACTTGAAATTCACTGAGCCTACAGGTATTACTTTGGATAAGTCAATTAATTTGCTGTGGTCTTGATTCCCTCATGTATTTGTGCAGTGAGGATTTGTTCTACTCTGAACATTTTGCATTTCAAATAGAGAAAAAAATCCTCTCTTATTGGTCTGTCCCCACACAAGCTTGAAATTAGCTTATATCAAAAGATATTTCCCCCTTTATGTAGTGTCTTCCTGTATTAGAATGTAAGTTGCTTGAGAGCAGAAACTGCATTTCTTTCTGCTTGTATTTGTATTTTCAACATTTAGCAGGGTTCTTGAAACATAATAACTTCTTAATATAATCTTGTTGACTGACTGACTGATAAATGAACCAGTTATTCACTCAACAGTCTGTCAACAAGTGCCAGGTAAGGAATAGCACTGGATTATTTAATCACATCTGAATGATTAAGAAAAAAAACAACAGAACATGTCTCAACCTTCTTCTTGAATAAGTATAATATAATTTCCTTTCAACACTGAACTAATTTAAGTAGTTCTTTTAAAAAATACTTGTGATGAAATTATAGCAAGGTTTTGGTGTAGTGTTTCTGAAACTAAGATGAATGGGAAGAAATTTTCCTATAAAACATTGCATCTCTTTTGGAATCATCAGATTGCTCTCTCTCTAAGCTGGAATAAAAGGCATGAAAACTTAACATTGTAAATCTAAGAGGCTCAGCTTGAAATAGTCTCTGGTATCTATTTTTCATGCTTAATATTGTCGATCTTTTGTGTCACTTCATTATTTCATCTACTTGGTGAGAAAAAAAATCCCCAGGAAAAAGATGGGATAAAGTCAGTGATTTGGAGAGAAAATGTCTTCCCTCTCCGTCTAGGCTTCTGTAACTCCCATTGCAAAGATCAGAACGAACTCTACACAGGTTTCAAATACACACTCTGTGAAGCTGACAGTTACTTAGAAAAAGAAAGATTAGCAATAGAGAATCTTTTTCACTTCTAAAGATTCTAAAATTTGTTGACACAACAATTCTTGTTTCTTTTCTTCTGCACTTATATGAATTTAAAGTTGTATTTTGACTTATTATGCTAATATTATCTGGCCAACTCATGCATCTTATTGCTTCCCAGGATCATAAGTACATTGGAGGAATGAGTCCTCACTACCACTGTCTTTTTTTCCTATGAGAATATTTTTTATGATAAGATGTATTGTCTTTTTCTTAATGCTATATTAAGGCATGAAACTGTCGCTGTGAAATCTAAAATCATATCAGTTCTGATATTCTATAATTTTTATAATTTATATAATTTATAAGAAGAATATAGTGAAGGTGGGGCAGCTAGGTAGGGTAGCAGATAGAGCACCAGCCTTGAAGTCAGGAAAATCTGAGTTCAAATCTAGCCTCATATACGTAACACTTCCTAGCTGTGTGACCCTGGGTAAGTCATTTAACCCTAATTGCCTCAACAAATTATAAATTTTATATATATATATATATATATATATATATATATAGAAAGAGAGAGAGAGAAGGTGAAAAAGAAAAAAAATTAAAAAGTAGACAGTAAATGTAATGAGAAGAGAGGAGAGCATAGATCATGTTGTAAGGGGATGGTTATAAAATTAAATCACTTTTTGTAAAGGAATAATTCAATATAAAATTTCTAGTTTGGAGAGGGAGATGATCTAGAGTGGAGGAAGTACTACCATTGACTATCTATCCTTTTCTTGTATCTACCCATTCTATCCAATGGTGTTGGCAGAAAGAATGATAAAGAAAAAAAGTTTCATTATTTATTGATAAAATTTTGTATTTTAAAACCTCCATGAATAATGGAATAATGCCAAAAATCTCCAAATGCATGTGTGAGGGAAAGCAAATAATCTCTTCCTTTACACAACCATTTAGTTCAACAAATCTTTTGTTTCAGTACTGAAAATACCAATGTAACCATGATTTAATACTTTTCTTATTGAACATAGCAACTGGACGCATGAGAAAGAAAAACAATTTTAAAATTTTTAATCTAGTCAATCATGAATCTATTCATTATTATAAAAATGATAAGCTAATATTTATATGAAATATTTTTAATGCTGCATCATAAGGCATTCATCAGAATGCATGCAATCAAGACAGATTAGTGTCACTTAAGGTATATTAAAACTAGTAATGCTCTTTATTTCACTTTATCACAAGTAAATACATAAAATAAATGCTTTCTGCAAAAGCATATCCTTCAGTGAGCAAGTGCATAAGGAGGAATAAGAATATAAAGGTGTGCATTAGAATTTAAGAGACAAAATGAGTGTGGGTTTCATGTTTTTGGTAATTTGGTTAAAATGAACAACATAATTCATAAATTTTAATGAAATGTTTTACTTAAGAATCTTGCCTTTTTTAGTTTAGAAATTCTGGTTGGTACTTTTTGTTTTTATCTTATTTTATTTTAATATTTTATTATTTTTCCATTTATAAAGGTTTTCAACATTCATTTTTATAAAGTTTTGAGTATTCACTTAGTCCTCCATAATCTTCTCTTCTCCAAGACAATAAGGGATCTGATATAGATTATATGTGTACAAGTAAAATAGCTATATGGACATGTATACTAATATTATATTTAATTTATACTTTAACATATCTAACGTGTATTGGTCAACCTGCCATCTGGGAGAGAGAGTGAGGGGAAGGAGGAGAAAAATTGTTAGAAAAGGTTTTGCAATTGTCAATGCTGAAAAATTACCCATGCATATATCTTGCAAATAAAAAGCTATAATAATAATAATAAATAATAATAATAATAACTTTCATCAGGTACAGGTGAAACTAAATGGGGTCTGAGGCCTCTTTCAACTGTGAGATTCTGTGATTCTTCAATGCAATATTATGTCACAAAATTTAGAATAATAAAATTTTATTATTTCAAGGGAAAAAATAGATTATATGTGTACACTCATTTTTTAAAAAAATTCCATATGATTCATGTTGGGGAAGAAAAATCAGAACAAAATGGAAAGCGTACCAGAAAGAAAAATAAATAAATAAAACAAAACAAAAAAGGTGAAAGTAGTATGCTTTGATCTACATTCAGTTTCCATAGCTCTTTCTCTGGGTGTGGATATCATTTTTTTCATCCAAATTCTATTGGAATTTTCTTGGATCACTGTGTTGCTGAGAAGAGCTAAATCTATTAGAGTTATCACATAATCTTGCTATTTCTCTGTACAATGTTTTCATGATTCTGCTTATTTCACTCAGCATTTGTTCATGTTTTCTGAAATCATACTGTTCATTTCTTATAAAATAGTATTCCATTTTATTCATTTACCATAACTTAACTAAGCCATTCCCCCACTGATGAATATCTACTCAATTTTCAACTCCTTGCCACCACAAAAAGAGTTACTATAAACATGTTTACTCATGTGGGTCCTTTTTTCCTTTTTTTATGATCTTATGATACAGACCCAGTAATGGTAACACTGGATCAGAATATCCACAGTTTCATAATGCATTTCAGATGATACTTTTAAAATAGTTTGCTCTTTTTTATAGGAAACATTGAAATATTTGGAAATCATTGGCTCTACTTTTTTCATAAATCAATTACATCTTTAAAATATCAATAGGAATCTTAAGGAGAAAATTTGAGAATATATCAATATTGATTGATAAAAATATTTAGTTAAAAGCTTTCTTTAGCTTCCAAAATAAAACTAAAACCCAAAAAAAACTAAAACAAAACTAAGATAAAATGTAGTGTTCTGTCTAGGCTAAGAATGTTCAACTTAGGATCCATGTACCCATCAACAACAACTTTCAGGGAGTCCATATCTATGGATTGACAAAAAGAGTAGAACTTTATTTTTACTTGCCTGAAAACTAGCATTTTCTTTAATTTCTTTAATTATTTAAAAACCTGTACTTATATATTCCTAGGATTCACTAGATTACTAAAGGGGTCGCTTATATGTATAGAAAATGTTAAGAGGCTTTGTTATAGCCTCTTTTAAGAGTAGAAAATAATAAATCCAGGCACATTAATTTTGAAAATGTTGTGTAGTTCACAAACATACTGGCAACTGATAGCACAATCTCTGCTGAAATACTTAGGGCTTACTTATGTCAATATATTACTTATCCAAGGAATGAATAGCATTCTGCATTGATAATGATACACCTGCAAAGCTGCTCCAACCACATAATTTGTGCAGGTGTTCTGCTTTCAAATAAATCATTAAGAATGATGAGATCATTTCCCCATCCCAAACTGGAACTACCAAACATCTCCAGTGATATATTCTGGAGTTTTAATTCCAGAGTAATTTTCTTAAGTTTTAAACCCAATACCTTACCACCAATTAAGAGATTTCAGTGATTTAATTAACTTAAAAGTAAAAGAACACCTGGAGAGTCAATCTTCTTGAACTTCTAGTTTTCATGCTATATTTATCATCCAGACTCCTACTGAAACTCATAAGGGATATACACATTCACAATAAATAAGCCTAATAAAATTATTATGTATACATAATTATATATAATAAAACATATATAAATATAAAGTTACAATTGTAAGACATCATTTTTCTTCAAATACCTTCCCCACACAAGAAAGCAAATATTTAAAAACTTCTGAATGTACCTTTGTGAAAAAAAAGATAATGTATATTTGCTTCAAGAACATTTTTCTTCATTTCAATAACACACTGTACATAGTTGGTATTTTGTAATTTACAATAATAAAATTAAAAATCACATGCTGGTTTTGAAAGTAGCAATTAATTGAAATCTAGAACCCCACCATATATTTGTCAATAAATAGTCTGGCATCTTGTAGGTGACAATAGTTCAGAATTTTGCTAATAAAAGTTTCTTAAGCAATTAGCTTTGTAGTACAGGTTAATAAATGTTGATTCTGAGGAACTGTGTCCAAATATCGTCTCTGAAATATGGTACCTGTGTGATGCAATTGACACTTCTCTGGGCTTCAGTATCCTCAAATGCATCATGGGGTACATTGTCTCATTGACATTGTAAACAACTTCTATAATCTAGTAAGCTTATATTTAGACTACACACACACACACACACACACACACACACATAATAGTATCTATGTAATTTTTGTGGATTGAATTACATGCATCTTTTTTTATTTTTTATTATTAATGATTCATTATTTATGACAAAAATATTATCTCACTTACCTTTTACTCCTCTATTTTCTTATTTCTATGTTGCTGTCTGATAAAATAATTGTAGATTTATAATCCCAGAAGTTATGTACTGTCTGATTTAAGAATTGATTTATTCTAGTCCCTAGAAAAGTTCTTTTCATATAGTAGTCCTAATAAATGTTGATGTGGTTGAGTTGAGTTTCATTTGTCCTTCATAATATTGGAATTTTTTGGTCTACAATATTTAATTTCTTCTTTCATCATCAAATTTTGTGCTCTTATCATTTTACTCAGAGTCTGCTGTATTTGTCTCATAACAAGTTTCCATTCCAGTCTTTTTCCCTTGAGGACCATTACTAAATAAAATCATCATATAATTTTATTATATTCTTCTCTTAAACAACCTTCAATAGCTCCTCATTGCTTGCAGATTTCTTTGGTGGTCAAGGCTTCTATAAATTGTCACTAACATATTACTCTCACATGGTAACTTTATTGTTCACTATAGTTTTCATAATGTTTTCAACCAACTTTCTTGTAATATACTTATTCCCCTTTTGCCCATATTTAAACTTTTTCCATACTTCAAGAACCAGGTTGAAGTTTACATCTTTATTTTTTTTCTTTTGAAGTCTTCATTAACTACTCTAGGCTTAAGTAAAAAATTGTTACTCTAAACCTGATTCTTTGCATTATTAATTTGATGTCTTATATAATACTATGCATTGCTAACTATCTTTTAAAATAGTTTTAAATAGATTCATTAAAATTTTATTGAGGACTTTTGGTTTTACATTGTTGTAGTTTCTAAGTCCAACATCTCCATGGATGTACCCCATTATGAAGAAAAATTGTTTATTGAAACTATAAGATAGAAAGACATTAATACAGAAAATCATTAATCAAGTTGAAAGCATATTGATAGATAGGTAGATATAGATATAGATTGAAATCTATAGATAAATGATTGCAACTGTTAAGGGGTAAAATAATTCACTTCATTTGTTTCCTTGGAAAAGTAGTTGACTGCTCCAGAAATGGTGTATGTAGCTAGCTAAGTAGATATAGGTATAGATATAGAAATAGATAAAGATAGATATCCACAGATTTCTATCTGCAATTGGGACAGTTGCAGATAATTCATATTGTTGTTTTTGTTGAGATGTTTCACTTGTGTCCAACTCTTGATAACCTCACTTGGAGTTTTCTTGGCAAAGATATTGGAATGGTTTGCCATTCTGTTCCCAGCTCATCATACAGATGAAGAACTGAGGCAAACAGGATAAAGTGCCTTGTCCCAAGGCACATAGCAAATAAGTGTCCAAGGCCAGATACAGACTCATAAATATAAATGTTATTGATTCCAGACCCATCACTCTATCTCCTTTAACATCTATTATGTCCTATTATTACTTTTTCACACATCTTAATATGCATTTTATGCTTAATCATATATCTTAGTATTTACATTATCATAATTTTTTAAATTTTACTTTTTTATTTTTTCATAATTATAACTTTTTTATTGACAGAACCCATGCCTGGGTAATTTTTTACAACATTATCCCTTGCACTCACTTCTGTTCCAACTTTTCCCCTCCCTTCCTTCACCCCCTCTCCCAGATGGCAAGTAGTCCTATACATGTGTTAAATATGTCACAGTATATCCTAGATACAATATATGTGTGCAGAAACAAACAGTTCTCTTGTTGCACAGGAAGAATTGGATTCAGAAGGTAAAAATAACCCAGGAAGAAAAACAAAAATGCAAACAATTTACATTCATTTTCCAGTGTTCTTTCTTTGGGTGTAGCTGCTTCTGTCCATCATTGATCGATTGAAACTGAGTTAGATCTCGGTCGAAGAAATTCACTTCCCTCAGAATACATCCTCATACAGTATCGCTGTTGAGGTATATAATGATCTTCTGGTTCTGCTCATTTCACTTAGTATCAGTTCAGGTAAGTCTCTCCAAGCCTCTCTGTATTCGTCCTGCTGGTCATTTCTTAGAGAACAATAATATTCCATAACATTCATATAGCACAATTTACCCAACCATTCTCCAATTGATGGGGCTCTATTCATTTTCCAGTTTCTAGCCACTGCAAACAGGGTTGCTACAAACATTTTGGCACATACAGGTCCCTTTCCCTTTGTTATTATCTCTTTGGAGTATAAGCCCAGTAGTACTACTGCTGGATCAAAGGGTATGCATACTTTGATAACTTTTTGGGCATAGTTCCAAATTGCTTTCCAGAATGGCTGGATGTATTTACAATTCCACTAACAGTGTATTAGTGTCCTTGTTTTCCTACATCTCCTCCAACATTCTGCATTATCTTTCCCTGTCATTCTATCCAATCTGACAGGTGTGTAGTGGTACCTCAGAGTTGTCATAATTTGCATTTCTCTGATTAATAGTGACTTGGAGCATCTTTCCATATGGCTAGAAATGTTTTCAATTTCTTCATCTGAGAATTGTCTGTTCATATATTTTGACCATTTATCAATTGGAGAATGGCTTGATTTCTTATAAATTAGAATCAATTCTCTATATATTTTGGAAATGAGGCCTTAATCAGTACCTTTAACTATAAAAATGTTTTACCAGTTTATTACTTCCCTTCTAATCTTGTCTGCACTAGTTTTGTGTGTACAAAACCTTTTAAATTTAATATAATCAAAATTTTCTATTTTGTAATCAATAATGATCTCTAGTTCTTCTTTGGTCATAAATTTCTTCCTCTTCCACAAATCTGAGAAATAAACTATCCTATCCTCTTCCAATTTATTTATATTCTCATTCTTTATGCCTAGGTCATGAACCTATTTTGATTTTATCTTGGTGTATGGTGTTAAGTGTGGGTCAATGTCCAGTTTCTGCCATACTAATTTCCAATTTTCCCAGCAATTTTTGTCAAATAGTGAGTTCTCATACCAAAAACTGGGATGGGTTTGTCAAACGCTAGATTATTAAAGTTATTGGCTGTTTTACCCTTTGAACCTAACCTATTCCATTGATCAACTAGTCTATTTCTTAGCCAATACCAAATTGTTTGGGTAACTGCTGCTTTATAATATAATTTTAGATTTGGTACAGCTAAGCCACTGTCATTTGATTTTTTTTCATTAATATGAAATTCTTGACCTTTTCTTTTTCCATATGAACTTTGTTATTATTTTTTCTAGGTCATTAAAATAGTTTTTTGGGAGTCTGATTGGCATAGCGCTAAATAAATAGATTAGTTTAGGTAGTATTGTCATCTTTATTATATTTCCTCGACCAAAGAGAACTTAATAGTTTTCTAGTTGGTTAGATGAGACTTAATTTGTGTGGAAAGTGTTTTGTAGCTTTGCTCATAAAGTTTCTGATTCTCTCTTGGCAGATAGATTCCTAAATATTTTATACTATCTGTAGTTACTTTAAATGGAATGTCTCTTTGTAATGCTAGCTGTTGGATTTTGTTGGTCATATATAAGAATGCTGATGACTTATGTGTGTTTATTTTGTATCCTGTAAATTTGCTAAAGGTGTGGATTATTTCTAAAAACTTTTTAGTAGAATCTCTAGGGTTCTCTAAGTATACCATCATATCATCAACAGAGAGTGATAATTTGGTTTCCTCACTGCATACTCTAATTCCTTTAATCTCTTTCTCAACTCTTATTGCCAAAGGTAGCATTTCTAAAACAATATTGAATAGTAATGGTGATAGTGGGCAACCTTGTTTCACTCCTGATCTTATTGGGACTGGATGCAGTTTGTCCCCATTGCATATGATGCTTACTGATGGTTTTAAATAGATGCTACTGATTATTTTAAGGAAAAGTCCACTTATTCCTATACTCTCAAGTGTTTTTAATAGGAATGGATGTTGGATTTTATCAAATGCTTTTTCTGCATCTATTGAGATGATCATATGTTTTTGTTAATTTCGTTATAAATATGGCCAATTATATTGATAGTTTTCCTGATAGTGAACCACCTTGCATTCCTAGTATAAATCCTACTTGATCGTGATGTATTATGCTGGAGATGATTTTCTGTATTCTGTTTACTAATATCTTATGTAAGATTTTAGAATCAATATTCATTAGATTGATCTATAATTTTCTTTCTCTGTTTTCAACCTACCTGGTTTAGGTATCAGTACCATGTCTGTGTCATAAAAGGAGTTTGGTAGGACTCCTTCATTCGCTATTTCTTCAAATAATTTATATAACATTGGGGCTAATTGTTCTTTGAATGTTTGGTGGAATTCACATGTAAAGTCATCTGGTCTTGGGGATTTTTTATTTAGGGAGTTGATTAATAGCTTGTTCTATTTCTTTTTCTAAAATGGGACTATTAAAGCAATTTACTTCCTCCTCTGTTAATCTGGGAAGGCTATATTTTTGGAGGTAGTCATCCATTTAACTTAGGTTATCAAATTTATTGGCATAAAATTGGGCAAAGTAACCCCTTATTGTTTCTTTAATTTCCTCTTCATTGGTGGAAAGTTCTTCCTTTTCATTTTTAAGACTTCTAATTTGATTTTCCTCTCTCCATTTTCTAATCAGATTTACCAGAGGTTTATCAATTTTATTGTTTTTTTTCACAAAACCAATTCTTAATTTTATTTATTGGTTCAATAGTTTTTTAATTTTAATATTATTAATTTCTTTTTTTAATTTTAGAATTTCAAATTTAGTATTTGATTGGGGGGTTTTAATTAATCTTTTTCTAGCTTTTTTAGTTGCAAGCCAAATTCATTGATCTTCTCTTTCTCTATTTTATTCATGTAAGACTCTAAGGATATAAATTTTCCCCTTATTACTGCTTTGGCTGCATACCACAAATTTTGTTATGATTTCTCATCATTGTCATTATCTTGAGTGAAATTATTAATTGTGTCTATAATTTGCTGTTTCACCCAATCATTCTTTAAGATGAGATTATTTAGTTTCAAATTACTTTTTGGTCTGTTTACCCCTAACTTTTGTTGAATGTTTTATTGCATCGTGATCTGAAAAGAAAGCATTTACTATTTCTGTCTTCCTGCATGTAATTTTGAGGTTTTTATGCCCTAATATATGGTCAGTTTTGTGTAGGTTCCATAACTTCTGAAGAAATTACTCCTTCTGTCACCATTCAGTTTTCTCCAAAGATCTATCATACCTAATTTTTCTAATATTCTATTTACGTCTTTGATTTCTTTCTTATTTGTTTTGTGCTTTGATTTATCTAATTCTGAGAGTGCAATATTGAGATCTCCCACTATTATAGTTTTGCTGTATATTTCTTCTTGCAACTCTCTCTCTCTCTTTTTTTTTTTTTAATAGCCTTTTATTTACAGGATATATACATGGGTAACTTTACAGCATTAACAATTGCCAAACCTCTTGTTCCAATTTTTCACCTCTTACCCCACCCCTCCCTAAATGCGGATGAAGTAGATGTTAAATTATTAAAATTAACTTAGATACACAATAAGTATACATACCAAAACATTATTTTTGCTGTACAAAAAGAATCAGACTCTGAATTATTACAATTAGCTTGTGAAGGAAATCAAAAATGCAGGTTGTGCATAAATAGGGATTAGAATTCAATGTAATGGTTTTAGTCATCTCCCAGAGTTCGTTTTCTGGGTATAGTAGTTCAGTTCATTACTGCTCCAATTAGAAATGATTTGGTTGGTCTCGTTGCTGGAGGATGGCCTGATCCATCAAACTGGTCATCATCTAATATTGTTTTGAAGTTATAATGATCTCCTGGTCCTGCTCATTTCACTCAGCATCAGTTCGTTAAGTCTCCAGGCCTTTCAAAATCATCCTGTTGGTCATTTCACAGAACAGTAATATTCCATAATTTTCATATACCACAATTTATTCAGCCATTCTCAACTGATGGACATCCATTCAGTTTCAGTTTCTAGCCACTACAAAAGGCTGCCAAACATTCGTGCACTACAGGTCCCTTTCCTTCTTTATAATCTCTTTGGGATATAATCCCAGTAGTAACACTGCTGGATCAAAGTATGCACAGTTTGATAACTTTTTGAGCATGGTTCAAACTACTCTCAAAATGGTTGGATTCGTTCACAACTCCACCAACAAGATCAATGTCCACTTTTCCCATCCCCTCAACAATCATCATTATTTTTCCTGTATCTTAGCCAATCACAGGGTGTGTATGGTATCTTAGGTTGTCTTAATTTGCATTTCTCTGATTAATAATGACTTGGAGCATCTTTTCATATGACCAGAAATAGTTTCAATTTCTTCATCTGAGGAATTGTCTTTTCATATCCTTTGACCATTTTTTCAATTGGAGAAGCGATTTTTATAAATTAGAGTTAATTCTCTATATATTTTGGAAATGAGGCCTTTATCAGAACCTTTGACTGTAAAATATTTTTCCAGTTTATTTCCCTTCTAATCTTGTCTGCATGTTTTGTTTGTACAAAACTTTCAGTTTGGTATAATCAATTTTCTATTTTGTGATCAGAATGGATCTCTAGTTCTCTTTAGTTAAAGACCTTCCCCTTCCACAGGTCTGAGGTAAACTATCCTATGTTCCTCTAATTTATTAATAATTTCATTCTTTATGCCTAGGTCCTGAACCCATTTTGACCTTATCTTGGTGTACGGCGTTAAGTATGGATCAATGCCTAGTTTCTGCCATATTAGTTTCCAATTTTCCCAGCAATTTTTATCAAACAGTAAGTTCTTATCCCAAAAGCTGGGACCTCTTAACTTCTCCTTTAGGAAGTTAGATGCTATACCACTTGGTGGATATATGTCTCGTATTGATATTGCTTCATTGTACCCTTAGCAAGATATAGGTTCCTTCCTTACCTCTTTTAATTAGATCAATTTTTGCTTTTGCTTGATCTGAGATAAGGATGGCTACCCCTGCTTTTTTGACTTCACCTGAAGCATGATAGATTGTGCTCCAGCCTTTTACCTTTACTCTGTATGTATTTCCCTGTTTTAAATGTGTTTCCTGTAAACAACATATTGTAGGGTTCTGACTTTTGATCCAGTCTCCTATATGCCTCCCCTTTATGGGAGAGTTCATCCTATTCACATTTACAGTTAAAATTACTAATTCCTGCCATCCTAATATCCCCAAATTATGCTTTTTTTTCTTACTCCCCTTACCCCCTTCCCTAGTACTAAACTTATGGGTCCCACTTGCGTCATGTCATGCAGCTTTCCCTCTTTAGGATCCCTCCCCCCTCCCTTTGAATCCCTTTCCCTTTATTGTACCCTTTTTTATTACTCCATTTCCTCTTCCCTTTTCCTCTCTCATTTTTTATAAGATGAGTGAATATTTTTCTGTAAAACAAATATGTCAATTATTTCCTTTTTGAGCCAACTCTGATGAGAATAAGATTCACACAATATTCCTCCCACTCTCTAATCCCTCAGATATAATAGGTTTCCTTTGCTTCATTGTGGTATGTAGTTGCCCTCATTTTATCTCTCTTTTCCCTTTTTCTGATACTATCCCCTTTCCATTCCTACTTCCCTTTTTATGTTTTATCATTAAAATCAAATTATACATGTAGTTTTTATGTATATCCACAACAGAAATACAGTTCTCAAGAGTTCCTTTTACCTTTTTCTACTTGTCTTGAGTCCTATAGTTGGAGATCAATTTTTTGTTTAAATCTGTTTTTTTCATTAGAAACAAATGGAATTCCTGTTTCATTAAGTGAACCCCTTTTTCCATAAAAAAAAAAATGCTCAGCTTAGCTAATTGCTAAGCTGAGAGTTTATTCTTGGCTGCAATCCAAGGTCCTTTGCCTTTCAGAATATCAGATTCTAGGCCCTTCTATCCTTTAATGTTGAGGCAGCCAGATCTTGGGTGACCGTTATTGTAGCACCTCAGTATTTGAATTGTTTTTTCTCCTGGTTGCTTGTAATATTTTTTATTTAGTCAATAATTCTGAAATTTGGACACAATATTCTTTGGAGTTTTTATTTTAGGATCTTTTTTAGAAGGTGTTCAATGAATTCTTTCAATGCCTATTATCCCTTTCCATTCTATTACTTCTGGGCATTCTATTCCTAATCTCTTTGATGATTTCCTGTAAAATAGTATCTAGGCTCTTTTTTCTTCAAAATTTTTGGGTAGTCCAATGATCCTCAGGTTATCTCTCCTAGAGCTATTTTCCAGGTCTGTTGTATTTCCAAGTAAATATTTGACTTTTTTTTTGTAATCTTTTTTTTTTTTTTTTTTTTGTGCTTGACTGATTCTTCCTGTCTCAATGAATCAGTCATTTCTATTTGGTCAGTTCTGGCTTTCTTTTCTTCAATAGCTTTTTTTTTTTTACTTCTTTTTTGTATATTTCCAATTGAATTTTTAAATGAGTTGTTTTGCTCTATGGAATTTTTTTCCATTTCACTATTTTTTTTAGTGAGTTATTTTCTTTTTCGAATTCACAAATTCTGTTTCCTTGCACTTCTTGGGAGTTTTTTTCCCTTTTCCAATTCACATTTCAAGAAATTGTTGCTCTCTTGCATATCTTCTCTTTCTTTTCTAGTTCTCTTTTAAGGTTTTTAATAGTCTCTTCTAGGAGAGCCTTTTGTGTTGGGGACCAACAATTGTCTGGAGACTGTCTGCTATTAGTCTCTTCAGGGTTGAAAAGCTGTTCTCGTTCTGTATAGAAGCTATTGATATGCCTTTTGATTTTTTACTCATTTTTTAAAGTCTGTAGGGTCTGCCTTCAGGGCCAGGAGTTTACCAGCTTCCTCTGCAGAGATTACAATAAACTTGTAAATAACCATTGTTATATGGAGGGGTAGCTGCCCTGCTAACTGGCTACAAAAAGCAGTGAGGTACTGGAGTGCTCTGTAAAAGAGTTCCCCACCTGGAAGTAACTCAGGCCTGCAGGGCAGAGCTGGGAAAGTGCCCTGCAAAGAACCCTGCTGTGTTGGTTAATGACTGCCCTGGAACTAGACACCGAGCATTGAAAGTTTAACTACCCCAAGCCAAATTCTGCCCTTTGGCTATGGGTATTAGTGGCTGACCAGTGAATAGCCCTGCAGGGACCAGAAGTGTCTTTGCCCTAGGAAGCACAGTCTGCTGGCTGAGTTCTATTGCCCCAGACTGAGCCCCCCTGCCATGCAGATTTGTACCTGCCTCTGCAAAAGCTCCATACTGCATGCATGAATGTTTGTGGCAGCCCTCTTTGTAGTGGCCAGAAACTGGAAACTGAGTAGGTGCCCATCAATTGGAGAATCGTTGAATAAATTGTGGTATATGAATATTATGGAATATTATTCTTCAGTAAGAAATGACCAACAGGATGATTTCAGAAAGGCCTGGAGACACTTACAGAACTGATGCTGAGTGAAACAACCAGAGCCAGGAAATCATTATATACTTCAACAATACTATATGATGACCAATTCTGATGGACCTAGCCATCCTCAGCAATGAGATGAACCAAACCAGTTCCAATGTAGCACTAAGAACCATTACATTGAATTCCCAACCCCTGTATTTTTGCCTGCCAGCATTTTGGATTTCCTTCACTGGCTAATTGTACAATATTTCAGAGTCCAATTCTTTTTGTACAGCAAAATAACGGTTTGATCATGTATATTTATTGTGTTTCTAATTTATACTTTAATATATTTAACATCTATTGGTCATCCTGCCATCTGGGAGATGGGGTGCGGGGAAGGAGGGGAAAAATTGGAACAAAAGGTTTGGCAATTGTCAATGTTGTAAAGCTACCCATACATATAACTTGTAAATAAAAGGCTATTTTAAAAAAAGCCCCATACTGCTGGATGTCACTGCAGGGCTGTGTTAAGGTCTGCCCGAGTCACTTCTGAGTTTGAGTGTTTAAAGCCAGATATTGTTAGGTTCTGACATTTTTTAGAATACCCTCTGTTTTAGGCTTTAATTTAATTTCTCTGCCAGTTTACTGCTTTGTAATCAAGGCAGAGCAGATTTTATCATAGCTATTTCAGTGATACATCATCCCAAATGGAAGGTTTTTCTTTCTATTAAATATTGTTCAGGGTTTTTTTTTTCAATTTTATGTGTCCTAAATTGACTATTTCTTCTTAATGATATATTCTAATGATAATAATTCTCTTCATATTCTTAGTTGTGAATCATACTTCTTTCTATAATTTAATATTTAGACACTTTAGTCTTTTATATTTACATGTGGTTTTGAAAATTATTTGGGGATATTATAAAAAAGTTACTTTGTCTCTTTACAATACAATGCTTTAAAGTTTCTTATCAAGTTATTCCCCCTCCCAGTATTTTATATTTTAGGGTTTCTTGAACCCTATATTTTTGAGTTCTATTGATTCTGATTCTTACTTATATGATCTAATTAACTGATCTTGTTGATAATCTTTATTAGACTCTAAGATCCATAAAGAAAAGCATTCTTAACCATTTCTCTACCTCCTACAATCCCTAGCCATTTCAATTATATGTTATAAATACTTAGTAATTTTTATTTAGTGCAACTAAACAAACATTAAGTATTTTCAATTTATGAGAATACACTATTGTGTTCTGAAAGACAAAATTCAGACATAATGCATTTCCTACTACATGGATTTTATGGTGAAAGAAAGGACACAAACACTTAATTGCAATGTATAGGACTGACAGAAAAAATGAAAAAGTACTATGAAAGTTCAAGGAGAACATTGTTATGGAATGAATGCTGCAATATGTCTCATGTATTTGTAGCAGTATTTGAGTGTGTGTATGTTTGTGTTTATTGAGAGACAAGAATTTATAAAAAAAAAAACGCTAGAACTATGTGATATTGCAAAAATAAAAGCATAGAGGGAATGGCATAGATAACTGAGGAAAATGATAGTCCATCATGTTGAGAGTATTAATTGCATTGAAGAAAACAATATTAGAATTGGATGGAAATATGGGATAACCTGATGTTATAGATAGACTCAAATACCAGGAATTCTTATCAAGAAAAAATGAGTCCAATCCTCAGTCAGGACAAAAGTTTTAGGCCTCCCTGAAATTCATTCTGTATATAATGTCATGATGTGATATCAAAAACATCTTATTTATGATTTGATATTGAAAACAAGTCCTAACTTTTAAATTCTAATTAAATGGCCTTTTTCTCTTCTACTATCACTCCAGAGAATTTTTAGGCTACTTAATTATCATTGTGAAATTGAAAAATTATTTAATTCAAATCTCAATTGATTTAGCCTCTGAAAACTTATTTTTTACAGAATTGTACTTAAGATTATATCTTGAGAATATAAAATACAATTCTTATTAGGCATGGACCCACACTTAACACTCTACCAAAATAAGATCAAAATAGTTCCATGATTTAAACATAAAGAGTGAGATTATAAATAAATTGGAGGAACATAGGATAGTTTACCTCTCAGACTTGTGTAGGAGGAAGCAATTTGTGACCAAAGATAAACTAGAGACCATTATTGATCACAAAATAGAAAATTTTGAACATATCAAATTGAAAACCTTTGTACAAACACAACTAACACAAATAAGATTAGAAGGGAAGCAACAAATTGGGAAAACATTTTCACAGTTAAAGTTCTGATAAAGGCCTCATTTCCAAAATGTATAGAGAATTGACTCTAATTTATAAGAAATCAAGCCATTCTCCAATTGATAAATGGTCAAAGGATATGAACAGACAATTTTCAGATGATGAAATTGAAACTATTACCACTCATATGAAAGAGTGTTCCAAATCACTATTGATCAGAGAAAAGCAAATTAAGACAACTCTAATAACTATGAATGTTGGAGGGGATGTGGGAAAACTGGGACATTGATACATTATTGGTGGAGTTGTGAACAAAGCCAACCATTCTGGAGAGCAATCTGTAATTATGCCCAAAAAGTTATCAAACTGTGCATACCCTTTGATCCATCGATGCTATATCCCAAAGAGATACTAAAGAAGGGAAAGGGACCTGTATGTGCCAAAATGTTTGTGGCAGCCCTGTTTGTGGTGACTAGAAACTGGAAATGAATGGATGCCCATCAATTGGAGAATGGTTGGGTAAATTGTGGTATATTAATGTTATGGAATATTATTGTTCTGTAAGAAATGATCATCAGGAGAAATATAGAGAGGCTTGGAGAGACTTACATGAACTGATGCTAAATGAAATGAGCAGAACCAGGAGATCATCATATACCTCAACAACGATACTGTATGACGATGTATTCTGATGGAAGTGCATTTCTTTGACAAAGAGAAGGTCTAACTCAGTTTCAATTGATCAATGATGGACAGAAGCAGCTACACTCAAAGAATGAACACTGGGAAATGAATGTAAACTGTTTGCATTTTTGTTTTTCTTCCCGGGTTATTTTTACCTTCTGAATCCAATTCTTCCTTCTGCAACAAGAGAACTGTTCGGTTCTGCACACATATATTGTACCTAGGATATACTGTGACATATATAACATGTATAGGACTCCTTGCCATCTGGGGGAAGGGGTGGAGGGAGGAAGGGGAAAAGTCTGAACAGAAGTGAGTGCAAGGGATAATGTTGTAAAAAATTACCCAGGCATGGGTTCTGTCAATAAAAAGTTATAATTAAAAAATAAATAAAATAAAATGAAATGAAAACAACAACAAAAAATAAAATACAATTCTTAACTATGTAGTTTAGTCAAATATTAAAAAACAAATTAAAATTAAGATTGACTATGGATTTTAAAGAGGAAAAGAAATGAGCTTTATTCATAAATATCTTATGCTATTTGTATGTTTTTCTTAATGCTTTATCCCCCTGTGGCTTCTGACCTTGTGTTTTGTAAACTCAAATTCTTTACTTCTTACATCTTCTGGGTTGACAAGTCTTCATAATATTATGACAGTTGGATTTTATACCACAACTAAAATAAACAAGCTTCCTGAAGAGGTTGATTAGGTAGATAGTCATATTCATATATATATATATATATATATATATATGTAATTTGCACTTTGCAGGATCTATTAATCTAGTTTAACTACCAATTACCTAATTCATAATACTCCCAATTGATTATTTATTTTGAGTTTTTTTTTCTATTTTACATAAGACTCAAAGCAGGCTGTTTCTGAGATTTGTTTCTTTTCCAAACCAGTATGTTATTGAAAATTCTCAGTAACCTTGAATGTGAAGTTGTCACTTCATTTGATGGAGATAATAACTCCAAAAATGCCTTTTAATATTCTATCTTGTGACAGTCCTCATTTAGGATAAGCTTCTGTGACTTGCAGGGGAAAAGGTTAGTCAAGCATTGTAGCTCTTAGAAGAATATGACCTTGGGTCCCTTCCATAACTTACAGGAATATTTATTCAGAATACTCTCTTTAGTTGTGTAGATGTGACCTTTAAAATGCCACAAATTTGACCATGGAACAGTGATTCATAGCTTTAGTTTTTCAACAAATCAATATACATAAAAGGATCTTAAAGGAAATTCTTGAAATTTTCAAAATAAAATAATTTGGGTCATTTTAATATAAGAAAATTAGAGAAAAACACTATGATTTTTTAATTATTTGTTCATTGTGGGAGGGTTCTTATTGTCTTCTAATAGTCAACCTTGAGTACAATGCCTATCTAGCATATTGTTAGAAGTTCAATAAACACTACTTTTTTAATGACTGATTAGCTCAATCAAATTTTGCCCTTTGGGAAAGGTAAATAGTCTCAGAAATAGGATCAGATACATAGAATTTGCTAAACCTGAGTTGAAGTCACCATGGGATGAAACTGATGGTCTTAAATAAGCTTCCTTGAAATAGCTTGTCATATAGGGGGCAAATCTATGAGAGAATCTTTCCTAAGTAATATTTGAAAGCAGGAAGTGAAGAAACAAGACTCAGTGATAAATCAATAATAATAATAACAATAATAATAGCAATAATATAACCACATAAGGACACTATGCTATTGCAGCCATGCTTATCAAATATAGAGAAAAAAATAAAAGAAGAAAATCTTTCCCATTATATATTCTATCTATTTTCACATGAATCATAGAATAATCAGTTTTGCCTGCTGCACAAATATGATAGCTAATTCCATCTCTACCCATTGTAGGAAATGCTGTACAGTCTCTTGACAGTAAGACTATATTCAATCCATTTCCATTTTTGAATTTCAGTTTTATTATATTCCCTACTAAAATAACATTGTAAAACTCCTTCTTAGAAGAAAAAAAAAAGATAGGTGTTCAGCAGGTGCTTAATATATTTTCAAATAAATTATTTTTAAGTAGCTTTAAAGAAAAGAATATATCTAATTGAATTTAATTACTTTAATTTGTAATGCTTATTACAGCATTTTTCAGGGATTTTAGTTTTAGAGCTAGAAAGAATATTATAATTTTTTCTAATTTTATAATTTTTCACATGAATAAATTAAAGTTCAGAGATATTAACCTTAAATGGTGATCTGCATCATTCAACCCTCTCTGTCATTACTAATGGTAGTGTTTCTACCAAAGGGACTATATCAATTTATATGGAAATTTTAGCCTCAAAAGTAAGAAGTAATAAGAAGTACATTACCTATGACCAGGGATATGCAACCATGCCAAAAGGATGAACAAAGGCTCGTGTATTAGTGTAGTTGTCAGACTATATAGGAGCAGAATCTTAAAAAGACTAGCTAAATCATGTTTAATGTATAAATTAATAAACAGGTTAATGACTCTGAGTTAGGCAATAAACCTTCAGAACATGAAGTTCATTGAGTTTAGTGAATCTGACAATTGGATGCTCCATGTAAATCAATGTCTGTAGGAATCTCTTTTAACTGTGTACTGGTTGATGATAATAGGTAGATCCCAATAGTTGATAAGACAGGGGGGCTGAGCAACCAGTTAGTCTAAAGTCTTTATACTGTTCTGAATTTCACAAAATTGTTTTTCTTCAAAAAATTATACCATTCAAATTTTTTACCAATTTATATCATCATTTTCTTCTAGCAGGCATTTTCATATAAAACATAACCCTATGTAATATCATGTTAATGGAAAGGGAGCAACATTGAGATAATGGTAATTTTCATTTCCTTAAACTTAGAATGGTTTTGCTACTGTAATTTTTAAAAGACTACATTAGTGTCTTTCTCTTACTGGTCTTTCTAATAGGTGTTTTGGTAGATAAAGATGATTAGCTTCTCTAAAGTTCTGTATTTTTAAGCTAAAATGAATATCTGTCTGATACTTTTCCCAACCTTCATGCTAGTTTTAATCAGAAAACAAATGGCTTCTGAGAACAGCCAAGTGGGAGAAAAAGCTAACTTTTAAATTGCATGTAAAAATAATTTATAAACTATAAATGTCCAGGCGGAAGAGGTAATCAATCTACCAAATGTCATATGGGGAAAAATAATGTGCCTAAAATTTTTTTTAAAATGCTAACATGACAGATTTGTTTTGGCTCATTTTGTCCATATTTTGATTCATCCTTATGTTTCAAGGTTGAATGATTGGCAATAAGTTTTGTTTCACAAATATTTGGGGTTAGATAGGTTAGAGAAGTCTTACAAATCATCTTCCCTATGAGAAAGAAATACTAGGTCTTTCTTCTCTTGCATTAATTATCTATTTGTATTAATCTTAGGGAATTGATTCTATGTCCAGTGTCATTATGAGTAGGAGGAGCACTGTAGTTTGTGTTACCTGGGATTTGTGGTGAGGACAATGTCAGTTAAAATATCTGAAATTTATTGCTTAATTTTCCAATTAAGACTTTCTTCTTTCAAATTTCTGTTATCATTTGACCTAAAATCATATTGGACTTAATCCTGTTAAGAAAATAACTACTACTAATTTCTCTATATAAAATTATTCTCAAACTCTAATATTTACTCTTCTTCTCTTTCAAACATTGATCAATAAAACCAATTTTCTATTTTAACAGAATAATTTGAATTTGTCCTTCATGTTGTGATCTATACAAAAATATTATTTGGAGAGAAAATGCTTTCCATTGTTAGGTACCAAGAGTGGGAGTGAAATGGGAACAGCTGAATTTTACAAAGAGGGTTTATATACTTCTATATTTCATTTCAAATAATTTTAATGACAAAATAAATTCTGTCCTAAAAAAAAAACACAAAGTTATGACAAAATTGTTTTTCTCCCTCTAAACATCTTAGGAAATAAGGACTTCTTGGTTCTGCTGCCATGGGGCAGTAGCAGCTGGCATGGGGTAAAGAGCAGTACCCACAGTAGATTTTAGAGACTAGCCACTACAAAAGCACATTCTGGAGGTTTCAGGATAAAAATCATAAGGGATTTGAATGACTTGTCAGGAAGATATTAGAGGGGACTCAGTTGGCATTAGCTACAACTGAGAACTGCTTGGTCTATTGCTTAAACACAGTTCAAAGTTCTAGTTACAGGGTGAAGAAGAACACTACATACAGCCTGTATTGCAGTGAAACAGGGGACCTCATCATACTTCCAGGGGCAGTACTTCTCTAGCAAGAGATCAGGAATATTTCCAAGGTATAGAAGAGAAGGCAAACCAGGAAAACAATGGCCATACATTTTCCCTGTTCACACCCCCATTAAAACACTAAAGTGTTTAGTCTCTCAGAATGAACTCCAAAAATAACAGCAAACAAACAAACAAACAAACTCAAAAAAAAAAAACAAAAAAACCGAAAGAAAACAATGACTTCACAGCACAAAGCTCAAAAAAACAAACTTTAATATAAAGTTTAAAATGAAAAAAAAATGGAATGGAAAAACGAACAAACTGCAGCAAAAAAGAACTTAAACATAAAAGCTACTATTGTGGCAGGAAAAAAAAACAAGACACAAATTAAGAGGAAGATAATAAAAAACAGCTACAAAAAAAGAATCAAGTAAAAATAAATTGGACACAAATCCAATATAAATTCCTCAAAAAAGCTAAAGAAAGAGATAAGGCTAGGAAGAAAAATGGAGTAAAATGAATGCTACAAGAAAATTATATTAAAAAGAGAATTAAGAACAGTAAAAGAGATGCAAAAAAATCAAAAGAAAAGGTTAAACAAAGTCATTACATAGCAGAATTGGCCAAATGGGGTGAAAGAGGTACAAAGGTTCACTGAAGAAAATAATTTCAAAAAAATTACAATTGAGCAAGTGTAAAAAATGAAAAAATAGAACAAATGAATTATATCATTTGAAAAAATAATTGGTATGGAAAATAGTTTGAGGAGAGATAATTTCATAATTATTTGGCTAGCCAAAATATCCTTTGTTGAGCAGAGCTTAACTACAAAAGACATAAAATGGGAAAGTGGAAACCAATGACTCTATGAGACATCAAGGATCAGGAAAACAAAATCAAAAGAATGAATAAAACAGAAAAAAATGAAAATACCTAATTGGAAAAACAACTGACTTGTAAAATGCATGCACAAGAGATAACACAAGAAATATTACACTAAAAAGTCATGACCAAAAGTAGAGCATGGGCAGCTTTTTTCAAGGCTCTGTCAAAAGAAAATTGCCCTGATATCTTAAAACCAGAGGCAAAAAAGCCGTTGATAGCATCCATGGATCATCTCCTGAAAGAAATACTAAAATCAAAACTCTAAGGAATATGGAATCCAAATTCCAGAATTGTCAAGTAAAGGAGAAAATACTGCAAGCAACTAGGAAGAAACAAATAAGATATCAAGGAGTCATAATAAGGTTACAGGGAACTTGGCAACTTCTACATTAAAGAGTCAGAGATGTTGGAATAGAATATTCTGGAAAACAAAAACACTTCAATTACAAAAAAAGCAAGTGCCCCAAAAATTGACCACAATCTTTCAAGAGAAAATATGAGTATTCATTGAAATAAGGAATTTCCAAACTTTCCTGATGAAGGGACAAAAGCTGAACAGAAAATTCAGTGTTCAAAAACAAGACTCAAGAAAAGCATAGAAAAGTAAAGCAGGAAAAAAGAAAACACAGAGCTAAACTGTTTACATTTTTCTTCTAAACAACAATACATGTAACTCTTAATAATAGCTTTTTATTTTCAAAATATGCAAAGATAATTTTCAAAATTCAGCATTGCAAAACTTTGTGTTCCAAATTTTTCTCCTTCCCTTCCCTCCCTAGGCAGTAAGCAATCCAATATATGTTCAACATGTGCAATTCTTTTTTTAATTAAAGCTTTTTAGGGGAAAAAAAAAACATGTACAGATAATTTTGTGCATTGATTTTTGCATAGTCTTGTGTTCCAAATTTTCCCCTCCCTCTCCCAACCCCTCCCAAGGTGGAAAGCTTCCAATATATGTTATACATATTAAAATATATGTAAATCAAAAATATATAAACATATTTATGCAATTATCTTGCTGCACAAGAAAAGTCAGATCAAAAAGGAAAGAAAATTAATAAGAAAACAAAATGCAAGTGAATAACAAGAAAAAGAGTGATAATATTATATTGTGATCTACATTCAGTTCCTACAGGTCTCTCTCTGAATATAGATGACTTTCTTCATCCCTGAACAATTGGGACTGGTTTGAATCATCTCACTGTTGGAAAGAGTCATGTTCATCAGAATTATCATTGTACAATCTTGCCATTGCTGTGTTCAATGATTTCCTGGTTCTGCTCATTTCACTTAGCATTAGTTCATGAAAGTCTCTCCAGGCCTCTCTGAAATCATCCTGCTGATTCTTTTGTATAGAACAATAATATTACATAACATTCATATACCATAACTTATTCAGCCAATTCCCCAACTAATGGGCATCCACTTACTTAGTTTCCATTTTCTTGGTATTACAAATAGGACTGCCATAAATATTTTTGATGTGCAACTCTTCTATACATATTCCCACACTTAAATGCTTGTAATGCTTCAGAACTGCGCCTTTCAGAAGAAATACATAAACAGAAAGGGTTGGTGTAAGTTAACTTTATTGTGATGATATGGAAAAAATAAAGAGTGGGGGAAAAGTAGGATTGTACTGGGAGAAAAGGAAGGCTAGAGGTAGAATGTGTTAAATTCCATCACATGAAGAGGCATAAAAGAGCTATTACTACAGAGCAAAAGAAGGAATCCAGAAAGCATTGTTTTAACCTTATTCTCTTTGGATTTTGCACAATATACACTGATAGAATTTTGTCTTTATAAGGAAGTATGAGGGAAAGAGGGATTAAAAGGAGGGAGTGGCTAATAGGAAGGCAGATTGATGGAGGTGTTGATGAGAAGCAAAACACTGGTGAGGAAGGACAGGATGAAGGCAGAAAGAGAGCAAGAGAGAGAAAGATTCACACACACACACACACACACACACAAGTATCAACAGGGGGAAATAGGATAAAGGTAAATAGAGGTTAATAGTCATAATTCTGAATATGAATATAATGACCTCTCCTCTAAAATGGAAGCAAATTGTAGGGTGTATTAAAAAAAAAAAACAACATATAATCCTACAATATCTTGCTTAAAAGAAGCGACAGAGAAATGCTCATGGAGTAAAGGTAAAAAGCTGAGGCAAAATCTATTATGCTTTAGCAGAAGTTAAATAAAAAAAAAAGTGTAGCAATCTGATCTCAGACAAAGCATAACCAACTCAATTTTATTATGAAATAGAAGTCATTTCCCAATTTACATATAGTCAAAGGATATTAATAGGTAAGGTTCAAAGGAGGGAATTAAAGCTGTACATAGTCTTTTTAAAAATCCTCCAAATCACTATTCATTAGAGAAATGCAAATCAAAATACCTTTGACATATCACTTAACACTTATCAGATTAATTAATATGACAGAAAAGAAAAATAAACATTGGAGAAGATGTGAGGAAATACTAATGCATTGTTGGTAGAGTTGTGAACTGACACATCCATTATGGAGAGCAAAGTAGAGTTATGGTCAAAGTAACTAAACTTTGTACACACTTTAATCTACTATAATATTATTTCGATACTATAGTTAGTACTAATACAATATTACTAGAAGACCAGTGTCCCCAAAAATGTCATGTACAAAAGTATTTATAGCAAGTCTTTTGTGAAGACAAAGAATTGGAAATTGAGGAGATACCAATCAATTGGGGAGTGACATAACACATTGTGGAGTATAAATATAATGGGGTACTATTTTGCTAAAATAAACAATGGGCAAACAAACTTCAGAAAATCCTATAAAGATTTCCATGAAGTTATGTTGAGTGAAATGAAATGAACTGGGAGTCCATTTGCAACATCATTGTGCAGTGATCAAATATGATAGACTTAGATCTTATTAGCAATAAAATGATGTAAGATAATTTCTAAAGGATCATGATGGAAAATGCTATCCATATCCAGAGAATGATTTATGCAATCTTAATGTAGATCAGAGCATACTATTATCATTTTTTTTATTTCTTGTTTTTCTCTTTTGAACTGACTCTTCTTTCACAACACAATTAATGTGAGAAAATGTTTAGCATATTTATAAATATCCATCCTATATCAAATTATTTGCTTTCTTAGGAAGGGGGAAGTAGAGTGTGAGTGAAAAATTTTGAATACAAAATCTTATAAGAATAAATGTTGAAAATTATCTTTAAATGTAATTTAAAAAATAAAATATTATTAAGTTGGGTAAAAAAATAAACATATCCACATCTGCAAAAAATGTTTATAGCAGCCCTTTTTGCATTGGTAAAGAATTGGAAATTGAAAGAATGCTCATCAATTAGGGAATATCTGAACAACTTGTGAAATTAAAATGTATTGGAATACTACTATGCTCTAAGAAATGATGGCCAGATTTTAGTAAAACCTGGAAATAGTTAAATGAAATTTTGCAAAGTTAATTTTTAGTGGTAGCAAGAAAGTGCAATAATGAACCATGAATGACTTATCTTTTCTCAGTAATACTATGATCTAAGATAATTCTAAAGTATTGATGATGGAATACCACATTTAGAAAACAAATTGATGAAGTCTTAATGCAAGTAGAAACAGAGTATTATCACTTTTTATGCATTTTTTTCCCTTTCGGTTTGTTTCTTCTTTCACAAGGTATACATAATTGCACATATTGTGATTCATCAAATTCTTACTGTTTTAAGAAGGGATAAAGAGAGAAAAAATTAGAAATCAATTTTAAATGTTTAAAATTTTCTTTATATGTAATTGGAAAAAATAAAATATTATTTTACAAAAGAAGTCCCTAAAATGTTATCACATTATAATTGTGTCTATACAAAGGTATTTTATCCTATGATTGTTTAATTCTTAACTTCAAGTTTCCTGTTTTGATATAGTTTAAATGAAGCTGTCAAATAAATATGAACACTATTTTTAAAATTTTAGTTTTAAATGTCAAACATTTCTTAAGTTTGATTTTGGGGGGATCTTAAATATCCATTGGAATAAAAATTTAAATCTTGTACATAAAGTATTAAATGACATTTCAGTCTCATTTGTAACTATCAGTTCAACAAACAAAATAAAATGAAAACTTAAATAATACTTCTCAGTAGAATTCATGACACAGTGATTTATTTGTAGGCCTTGAAAGACTCATGGCAAGACCTACCAAGTCTCTCTGTTTGAAACAGGGAATATAAAAATCCTTATGAAGTGCATAAAAAATTTACTATCTTGTAAAAGATAATAGACTTTCCAAAAGATGGAGTAATATGAAAATAGCACTAATGAATGATTATAGAGTATTATGAATACTGACAACTAAAAATGTATTTTCTTATTTTTGAATGTATTTATTTAACTTTTACATTTAAAAACATTGAGTTCGAAATTTGGTCCCTCTTTTACTCTTCTCTCTTATCTATGGAAAAGACGATTCTGCAGTAATTATAAATATTATATCATGTAAAATATTAGCATATTCCCCTATTAGCAATTGCTATATAAATGATAAAATCTATAAAGAGAAAAAGAACTATACTTTAATCTACACTCAGTGTTTATTATTTGTCTCTCTAGAGATGGATAATATTTTTCATGATAAATCCAGCGTTATTTTGGGTCATTTTATTGAGTAAAGAAGAGAAGGCCTATCATAGGGACTTCATCAAATCAATATTTCTGATGTCATATGTAATAGTCTCTTGATAGTGCTTACTTTACTCTGCATAAATTCTTATATGTGTTCCCAGATTTTTTGGAAAACACCCTGCTTGTCATGTTTTATAACACAGTAGTATTCCACCACAATCATACTCTAGAATTGGTTCAGTCATTCCCAATTGATGGATATTTCTTCAATATCCATTTTTTTGCCAAAACAAAAAGAGCTTCTTTAAATATATTTGTATGTATGGGCATATATATAATTTCTTGAACTATTTTCTTTGATATCTTTGGGATTATAGGCTGGGTAGTTTTATTGCTTATTTAAATGACATGCATAGTTTTATAAACCATTTGGAAGAATTCCAAATTATTTTACAGAAGGGTTGGAACAATTTAGTACTCCACTAATGGTGAATTATTGTCCCTATTTTCCTTTATCCTTTCCAGGATTCATCATTTTAATATTCTGTCATGTTAACTAATCTGAAAGTTGTGAAGGGATGCTTCACATTGTTTTAATTTGCATTTCTCTAATCAATAATTATTTTTACATTTTTTCATATTACTTTTATAGCTTTGATTTATCTATTAGGGAATGATTATTCAGGAATTTTTGTGTAAATACACACATACATGTATATATGTGTATATATATAACTCATTTTAAAGATATCTTTAAGAAAAAATTAAAGTCCTCTAATTATTTTTAATTTAGTCAAATTTTACCATTGCTTGACTGACATTATGATTGCAACTGTTACATTTTTTATATCAGTACAATATTATATCTTCCCAAGCTTTTTATATTAACTCTGTGCATGTTGTGTTCTGTTTTGTGGCTGCCTCTTAAAAATAACAAATTTTCACATTCTGGATGATGCTCCATTTTACAATCCACTACCATTTTATGAATCAGTAAATCCAATTCAAATTTACAGTTATGATTACTAATTGTATGTTTTCCTTTTCCTGTTTAATTCTATGTATCATTCTCCCTTTCTTTTTTTCAAATGAAAAAAAAGTTTATTTTCCCCTCAACAATATAATATTTTTCCAGATACACATAAAGATAGTTTCCAACATTCATTTTGTATGATTTTGAGTTCCATTGTTTTCCCTCCCTCTCTTATCTCTCCTAAGACAACAACGTGATGTAGGTTTAACATGTATTCTACTTTTAAACATATTTCTTGTTTAATTACAAAAATAAAACAGAACAATAAAAGAAAAAAATAAAACAAGAGAAAATAAAGATAAACAAAAAAGTGTTGAAAATATTAAACTTCAATCCACATTTAGTCTCAATAGTTCTTTTTCAGGATTTAGATGATATTTTTCCATCCCAAATCTATTTAGAATCACTGCAAGTCTATCACAGTTGGCCATCATATAATCTTGCAGTTACTATATACAATGATGTCTTGAGATCAAAAGATATGCTCAAACCTCTCCATGTTTATCATCATCTTTCTTTATCATTTTAGCCAGTCTGAGAGATATGAAGTAATACTTCAGTGGTCTTAATTTGTATTTCTCTAATCAATATTTATTTAGAGCATTTTTATATGATTACAGATGGAATTAATTTCTTCATCTGAAAATTTTCTTTTCATATTTTTTATCCACTGATCAGTTGGGGAATGACTTGTATTATTTTTGCCTCATCATGTTTATTTAATAATAGTTTTTTTCTTATTTTGAAAATGCATGCAAATATAATATTCATCATTTATCCTTCCAAAACCTTGTGTCCCAACTTTTTCTCCCTCCCTTCCCCTCACCATCCTCCCCTAGACAAGTAATACGATATAGTTTAAATATGTGTAATTCTTTTAAGTGTATTTCCACATTTATCAAACTGAACAAGAAATAAATATCAAATCAAAAAGGGAAACAATGCGAAAGAAAAAAAAAGCAAGCAAATGAACACCAAAAGGTTAAAATATTATATTGTGATCCACATTCAGTCCCCATGGTCCTCTTTCTGGATGCAAATGGCTCTGTCCATCATAAGTCTGTTGGGATTGTCCTGAATAACCTAAGTATTGAAAAGAAGCAAGTCCATTACCATTGATTGACATAATCTTGTTGCTGTGAACAATGTTCTTTGGTTTTATTCATTTCACTTAGTATCACTTCATATAAGTCTCTCCAAGTATTTTTGAAATTAGCATGCTGATCATTTCTTATAAAACAATAAAGTTCCATTACATTCATATACCATAATTTATTCAGCCAGTCCCCAATTGATTAGTATCCACTCAATTTCTAGCTTCTTGCTACCACACAAAGGGCCACTACAAATATTTTTCCACATGTGGGTTCTTTTTCCCTTTTTTATGATTTCATTAGCTTTTGAATCAAAATGTATACACCATTTGATAGTCCCTTTAGGTATAATTCCAAATTGCTTTCTGGAATGATTGAATCAGTTCAAAACTCCACCAACAATATATTATTGTCTCATTTTTCCCAATCCCCTCCAACATTCATTGAGCATTATCTTTTCCTGTCACCTTAGCCAATCTGAAAAATGTGTAGTGGTGCCTTTGAGTTGTCTTCATTTGAACTTCTCTAATCAACAGTAATTTAGAATATTTTTTTCATATAATTAGAGATGAATATAATTTCTTCATCTGAAAATTGTCTGTATCCTTTGTAGTCTTATAAATGTAAGTCAAGCCTCTATATATTTTAAAAATGAGGTCTTTATCAGAGCCCTTGAATGTAAAAATTTCCCTAGTTTTCTGTTTCCCTTCTGATCTTGTCTGTATTGCTTTTGTTTGTATAAAAAACTTTTTTAATTTAATGTAATTAAGGGAGCAGAGCCAAGATATAGAAAAATAGACAGGTCTTCATATGAACTCTTCTTGGCCTCCCTCTCATTAGTACCATATCTGAACAGGTTTTCAAGTGACAGAACCCACAAAAATTTAGAGTGCAACAAATTTCCAGAAGAAGATATTTTGGAAGAACTTCAGGAACAGTCTGTCAACCTGGTAGGGAGAAAAGTGGCTCAATGCAGGTACAGCACAGGTATTCAAGACAGAAAGACCTCCATATCATGCAAATCCAGTGGAAGATTCTTAGCCAAAAGACAAGAGCATTGGCTACTCTGTCTTCATTCAAAAGCCAGTGGATCAGTAGACTATCTGTTAGACCTCCAATGCAATTCTAATAGGCAAATAGTGAGCCCCTGAAATTCATCAAAATGTGGGACATGTCCCTGCCCACCCTGCACAAGAAGAAAGCCTCCAGCCCTGGACCCAGGGTAGTGTGAAACTACTGTTACCTGGAGAGGAAGCTTGGGAAAATCTTCCTTTTGCACTATGAACAAACCTCAATCTTTAAAAATGAACAAAAAGCAAAAAAGACCTCTGGACATAGATAGCTTTTATGGAAAAAGAGACAGACTTCAAACCCTGAAGACACTAAGAACAAAATGTGTTCAGATGAAATCTCAAAGGGTGATATGATTTTGTCTCCAATGCAAAAAGGCTTCTTGGAAGAATTCAAAAAAGATCTTAAAGTAGGGTAAGAAGAAAAGGGGGAAGGAAATGAGAGCTTTGCAGAAAAGTATGGAAAAGAAGCATGGAAATTATCTAAAGAACACTCTTAAAATATATTTGAGGGGAGGGCGGGGGCTGAAGTCAAGATAATAAAGTGAAACCAGGAAGCTTTTCAAGTTTTCCCATTTTCGCTTGAAAACCAAGCCTCTGATCAGAGTCTGATGGAATGAAAACACTCTTCAGTTCAAGATAGACCAGAAAAAGTCCAAGAAATGTCTCTCACATTGGGCTGAAAAGGGTGTCTGAGCTCAGCTCAGACAAACTCTAGAAACAAAAGTAGATGAAGAAAAGAGATGAGAAAGAGGAAAGGGGCTATAAAACTGGAGGTTGATTGAGGGAAGTGGTGTTCAGAAGCAGAACACTGAGGGTGACAAAGAGAAGGAAAGGACAGAGAAAAGTATAACTTGGGGTAAATAAGATCACAGACAATATAGAATTAGTAATTTTAACTGTAAATGTAAAAAGGATCAATTCCCCCATGAAATGGAGGCAGATAACAGACTGGATTAAAAGCCAGAATCATAAAATATGTTGTTTACAAGAAACATGGAGTAAAGATAAAGGTCTGGAGCAGAATCCATTGCACTTCATCTGATGTCAAAAAAATAAATAAATAAAAGTAGGAGTAGCAATTCAGCAATCCTGAACTCAGGTCAGGTAAAAAAGGCAAAAAAAAAAAAAAAAAGTAGATCTAATTAAAAGAGATAAGGAAGGAAACCACATTTTGCTAAAAAGTACCATAGAAAATGAAGCAATATCAATACTAAACATATATGCACCAAGTGGTATAGTGGTATGCATTCTAAATATCTAGAGGACAAGTGAAGAGAGAGGCAAAAAAAAATTAAACGGAAAACATAGTAGTGGGAGAGTTCAAACTTGCTGTATCTGAACTAGGTAAACCAAGCCACAAAATAAGAAAGAAGTTAAGGAGGTAAATAGAATTTCAGAAAATTTATGTATTAAAGATCTTTGGAGAAAATGGAGTGGAGGTAGAAAATATATATTTTTTTCTCACTAGTACTTGGAGCCTACACAAAAATAGATAATTTAGTAGGGCACAAAAACCTCAAATTCAAATGCAAAAAGATAGAAATAATAAATGTATCATTTTCAGATCACGTTGCAATAAAACTAAATGTAATAAAGGGCCAGAGAAAAATAGACAAAAAAAATTAATCTGAATTTAACTAATCTAATACTAAATAATGAATGGGTGAAACAACAAATCTGTAATTTCATCAAAAAGAATGACAATAATTGAAAGACATACAAAAATTATCATGGGAAGCAGCTGAAGCAGTTCTTAGGGGAAGATTTATATATCTAGATACATAAAATAAAAAAAGATCAATGCATTGGGCATAAAATTTTAAAAGTTAGAAAAAGAACAAATTAAAAACTCCCAATTAAGTGTCAAATTTGAAATTCTGAAAATGAAAGGAGATTTTAATGAAATTGAAAGTAAGAAAAATATTGAATTAATAAATAAAACTGAGTTGGTTCTATGAAAAAATGAACAAAATAGATGAACATTTAGTTTATTTGATTAAAAAAGGAAAGAAAATCAAATTGAACTTTCAACCAAGGAAATGGAAATTAAAACAATAATAAGGAGATATTTTACCAAACTGTATACCAACAAATTTGAAAATTTTTTTATAAAAGCTTTTTTAGAGGGGGCGGAGCCAAGATGGCGGAGAAGGCACATGCGGCTTTCTAAGCTCTTCTCTTACCCTCTCTATCAATATTATATCAAGCCTCAAAAATAGTCTTGACTGCTACAATTCGTAAAGATAAGAAGTAGAACAATTCACCAGCCGAAGAAAATTTGCAGTCTCGCCAAAAAAGGTTTGTTCCAGGGACGGGGGGAGATCAGCGTAGACTGGGAAAGAAATTAGGTTCTGAGGACAGCCTTAAAATGAAAGTTTGAGATTTCAGCACAAGCTTGCAGCCCCAACCCGTAGTACAGGGCTTTTCCTTGGGGCAGTTGTGATCCTGCACGGCAGGAGGACACAGCCTAGGTTAGCCTCCAATCTGCGCAGTGGGGGGCTAGGCTTGGGGCCATAGAGCTTTCCCAGGGTTGATTTGTCGGGCAGAATTGCAGGGGCAGAGTTCTGGGCAGAGTTCGGTAGAATTGGCGGTCTGTGGTCAGCTGCTAATACTCACAGTCCCACAAGAGGCTCTGGCCTGGGGCAGTGACACTTTCACACCTTAGTCTCTAGCCTAGGGCAATCGCTAACCCACACAGCCCAACTGGGCACTTCCATAGCTCGGCCAGTGCTGAATCTACCTCCTGTTGGGGGAAGGGAAAACTCTCACTCAGAGCACTCCCAAACGTCGGAGCCGGAAATGGGTTTACATCTCTCCCTGTTCTGCAGAGGAAGCTGGTAACCCCTTTGCCTAGGAGACATACCCTAAAGGCTTTAAAACATGAATAAAAAGATGAAAAGAACGATCTACAGCTTCTATGCAGAAAAAGAGAGGGTCAGCAAACCTGAAGAGACAGCAAACAGCAAAAATGCATCAGACTGTCCTCCTTTACATGATGTTCTCATAGAAGAGACCATTAAAAGTCTCAAAAGAGAGTTAGAAGATAAATGGGGAAAGGAAAGAGAAGCCTTACAAGAGAGCAACAACTTCCTGAAATACGAATTGGAAAAGATAAAAAATTACCAGGAAGTGCAGGGAAACAAAATTTGTGAACTGGAAAAAATAAAAATAATCTCAGGAAAGTAAGATGGTGAATTGGAAAAAATAAAGAATTCACTAGAAAGTAGGATTTGTGAATTGGAAAAGACAAAGAACTCGCAAGAAAGTAGGACTTGTGAATTGGAAAAAGAAAATAATTCACTAAAAAAAAAATTAGTGAAATGGAAAAAAAAATTCCACAGACCAAAACAATACATTTTAAAACTCAATTGGACATATACAGAAAGAAGTAAAAAAAGCTAATGAAGAAAATAATTCTTTAAAAATTAGAACTGAACAAATAGAAACTAATGATTCATTGAGACAGCAAGAATCAGTCAAGCAAAACAAAAAATGACAAACTGGAAAAAACCATGAATTATCTACTTGCAAAAATGACAGACTTGGAAAATAGATCTAGGAGAGATAATGGGAGATTATTGGACTTTCCGAAAACTATGATGAAAAAAAGAGCCTAGATACTATTTTACAAGAAATCATCAAAGAGAACTGCCCAGATGTAATAGAATCAGAAGGTAAAATAGGCATTGAAAGAATTCATCGAACACATTCTGAAAGAAACTCTAAAATAAAAACCCCAAGGAATATTGTGGACAAATTTCAGAACTATCAGATTAAGGAAAAAATTTTACAAGCAGCTAAAAAAAAAAAAAAAAAACACAATATAAATACCGAGGTGCCACAATAAGGATCACCCAAGATCTGGCTGCCTCCACATTAAAGGAACGAAGGGCCTGGAATATGATATTCTGAAAAGCACAAGAACTTGGGATGCAGCCAAAAATAAACTACCCAGCTGAGCTGAGCATTTTCTTCGAGGAAAGAAGATGGACATTTAATGAAACAAATGAATTCCATTTGTTTCTAAGGAAAAAACCAGAACTAAACACAAAATTTGGTCTCCAACCATAGAACTCAAGAGATGCAGAAAAGATAAAAATAACTCTTGAGAATTGTATTTCTGTTGTGGATATACAAAAAGAATACAGGTATAATTTAATTGTACTGATATAACATAAAAAAGGGAAGTAGATATGGAAAAGGGATGATGGCAGAATAAGGTGGGAAGGAGGGATAAAAAGAGGGAAACCACATCCCATAAAGAGGCAAAGGAAACTTATCATATCTGAGGGAATTTAGAGAGGGTGAGGAACATTGTGTGAATCTTACTCTCATCAGAGTTGGCTCAAAGAAAAAATAATTGACATTTGTTTTAGAGAAAATTCTCTCACCCTCATTAAAACGGGGAGAGGAAAAGGAAAGAAAAAGGTAATAAGGGAAGGAAGGGAAAAGATTCAAAGGGGAGGGAGGGATTCTAAAGAGGGTGCTATCAGGATACAAGTGGGGTACATAAGTTCAAAAAGGGTAAAGAGGGTTGGAGGAGGCAAGAAAGTAAAGCATAATCTGGGGTTATTAGGATGGCAGGAAACACAGATTTAGTAATTCTAACTAAATGGAATGGGATGAACTCCCCATAAAGAGGGAGGCAGATAGCAGACTGGATCAAAAGTCAGAACCCTACAAATGTTGTTTACAAGAAACACATTTAAAGCAGGGAGATACATATAGAGTAAAGGTAAAGGCTGAGCAAAATCTATTATGCTTCAGGTGAAGTCTAAAAGTAGGGCAGCATCCTTATCTCAGATCAAGCAAAAGCAAAAATTGATCTGATTAAAAGAGATAAGGAAGGAAACTACATCCTGCTAAAGGGTAGCATAAACAACGAAGCAATATCAATATTAAACATATATGTACCAAGTAGTATGGCATCCAACTTCCTAAAGGAGAAGTTAAGAGAGTTGCAAGAAGAAATAGACAACAAAACTGTAATAGTGGAGATCTCAACCTGACTCCTCAGAATTAGACAAATCAAACCACAAAACAAATAAGAAAGAAATTAAAGAAGTAAATAGAATATTAGAAAAATTAGATATGTTAGATCTTTGGAGAAAATTGACTGGAGAGAGAAAAGAATATACTTTCTTCTCAGCAGTTCATGGAACCTATTCAAAATTGACCATATATAGGACATAAAGACTCTAAAATTAAATGCAAGTAAGCGGAAATAGTAAATGCTTTTTCAGATCATGATGCAATAAAAATACATTCAACAAAAGTTAGGGGAAATAGACCAAAAGTAATTGAAACTAAACAATCTCATCTTAAAGAATGATTGGTGAAGCAGCAAATTAGAGATACAATTAATAATTTCACTCAAGATAATGACAATGATGAGACGTCATACCAAAATTTGTGGGATGCAGCCAAAGTGGTAATAAGAGGGAATTTTATATCCTTAGAGGCTTACTTAAATAAAACAGAGAAAGAAAAGATTAATGAATTGGTCTTGCGAATAAAAAAACTAAAAAAAGACCAAATTAAAAACCCCCAATCAAATACTAAATTGAAAATTCTAAAATTAAAAGAAATTTAAAATATTGAAAGTAAAAACAAAAACTATTGAACTAATTAATAAAACTAAGAGTTGGTTCTATGAAAAAGCCAATAAAATAGATAAACCTTTGGTAAATCTGATTAGAAAAAGGAGGGAGGAAAATGAAATTAGTAGTCTTAAAAATGAAAAGGGAGAACTTTTCACCAATGAAGAGGAAATTAGAGAAATAATAAAGAGTTATTTTGTTCAACTTTATGCTAATAAATTTGATAACCTAAATGAAATGGATGACTACCTCCAAAAATATAGACTTCCCAGACTAACAGAGGAGGAAGTAAATTGTTGAATAGTCCCATTTCAGAAAAGAAATAGAACAGGCAAAACAACTCCTATGAAAAATCCCCAGGACCAGATGGATTTAATGTGAATTTTACCAAACATTTAAAGAACAATTGACCCTAATGCTATATAAATTATTTGATAAAATAGGGAATGAAGGAGTCCTACCAACTTCCTTCTATCACACAGACATGGTACTGATACCTAAACCAAGTAGGTTGAAAACAGAGGAAGACAATTATAGACCAATCTCCCTAATGAATATTGATGCTAAAATCTTAAATAAGATATTAGCAAAAAGACTACAGAATATCATCTCCAGGATAATACACTATGATCAAGTAGGATTTATACCAGGAATGCAGGGCTGGTTCAATATTAGGAAAACTATCAATATAATTGGCCACATTAACAACCAAATTAACAAAAGCCATATGATCATCTCAATAGATGCAGAAAAGCATTTGACAAAATCCAACATCCATTCCTATTAAAAAACACTTGAGAATATAGGAATAAATGGACTTTTCCTTAAAATAATCAGCAGCATCTATTTAAAAGTATCGTAAGCATCATATGTAATGGGCACAAACTGCAACCATTCTCCAAAGATCTGAGGAAACAAGGTTGTTACTATCACCTATTATTTAATATTGTATTAGAAACACTAGCTTTGGCAATAAGAGCTGAGAAAGAGATAAAAGGAATAAGAATAGGCAATGAGGAAGCCAAATTATCACTCTTTGCCGACGACATGATGGTATATTTAGAGAACCCCAGAGATTCTACTAAAAAGTTATTAGGAATAATCCACAAGTTTAGCAAAGTCGCTGGTTATAAAATAAACCCACATAAGTCATCAGCATTCTTATATATCACTAACAAAATCCAACAGTTAGAGTTACAAAGAGAAATTCCATTTAAAGTAACTACTGATAATATAAAATATTTAGGAATCTATCTGCCAAGGGAAAATCAGAAACTTTATGAGCAAAATTACAGAGCACTTTTCACACAAATTAAGTCTGATCTAACCAATTGGAAAAATATTAAATGCTCTTGGATAGGGCGAGCAAATATAATAAAGATGACAATATTACCTGAACTAATCTATTTATTTAGCTCTATACCAATCAGACTCCCAAAAAACTATTTTAATGACCTAGAAAAAATAACAACAAAATTTATTTGGAAAAACAAAAAGTCAAGAATTTCAAGGGAATTAATGAAAAAAAAATCAAATGAAGGTGACTTAGCTGTACCAGATCTAAAATTATATTATAGAGCAGCAGTTACCAAAACCATTTGGCATTGGCTAAGGAATAGATTAGTTGATCAGTGGAATAGGTTAGGTTCAAGGGATAAAACAGTCAACAAATATAGCAACCTAGTCTTTGACAAACCCAAATACCCCAGCTTTTGGGATAAGAACTTACTTTTTGATGAAAATTGTTTGGAAAATTGGAAACTAATATGGCAGAAACTAGGCATTGATCCACACTTAACACCATACACCAAGATAAGGTCAAAATGGGTTTATTACCTAGGCATAAAGAATGAAATTATTAATAATTTAGAGGAACACAGGATAGTTTACCTCTCAGACCTGTGGAAGGGGAAGGATTTTATGACCAAAGGAGAACTAGAGATCATTTCTGATCACAAAATAGAAAATTTCAATTATACCAAACTGAAAAGTTTTTGTACAAACAAAACTAATGCAGACAAGATTAGAAGGGAAGCAATAAACTGGGAAAATATTTTTATAGTCAAAGGTTCTGATAAAGGCCTCATTTCCAAAATATATATAGAATTAACTCTAATTTATAAAAAATCTAGCCATTCTCCAATTGAAATATGGTTAAAGGATATGAATAGACAATTCTGAGATGAAGAAATTGAAATTATTTCTAGTCATATGAAAAGATACTCCAAGTCATTATTAATCAGAGAAATGCAAATTAAGACAACTCTAAGATACCACTACACACCTGTCAGATTGACTAGATGACAGGAAAAAATAATGATGATTGTTAGAGGGGATGTGGGAAAACTGGGACATTGATGCATTGTTATTGGAGTTGTGAACAAATCCAACTGTGAAAGTGAAAAGCACCCCACTCTTTAAGCTTCTCAGCATGGTACTTAAGATCCAACTCTCCATGCCTTTCAACTGCTTTGTCAGTACCATCCACCTCCTCCTCTTTCTCCTCATACTTCCATGTCTGGCTGTTCTCCTCAAAACTTTTCCTTTTTTTAGAATTTGTGGGATTCTTTAAAGCCAATTGTATTATATTGAACAAAAGGAATGTTTCTTCAGTAATTAAATCAGGACTCATAGCTTCATAATATTCAATTAGTTCCTCTCCCACTAGTTCTGGCTCTATTTTTTTTTTCTGGCTGTATTTTTTTTTCTTTTTTAGATAGCCAAGGAGGCATGCACTCTAATATATTTATGAGCCCAGTGATCTGCCTCTGAGTTATCAACAAACCTTTCTTTTTTATTAGCCTAACTATACATTCTGCATATTTCCCAAATAGGTTCTTTTTTTTAGTATTTACCCCATTTCATGTGAAAAACTAAAGTGACTAGTTTACCCCTTACCATAATTTTCTGCTAATTTATTTTTATATTCACCCTATTTCAGGGTCATAGGGACTTCTTCAATGAACTCGGCTGATCATATCAGTCGAGGTGATTTGTGCCCTGCTTTGCAATGACCTGAGTTTCTAGGGCCCCATGTTTGGCCACTAAAATGTCATGTCTGGACTAGCTTTCTGGGCGACCTCAGAATCAACTCCAATCCTTGATGTTAGTGGAGGAGTGAAGAAGGGCAGCAGGGTCACCACAAGCCTGGCCAAACATGGATCCTCAAATTTTCTCTGTGTCTGTGTCTAAGAGAGCCTTCTGTGTCTGAGACTCCCTTAAATACTTCAGTAAGATTACATCACTACAGCATGCTGACCACTGGCCAAGTGTTGCCAATACATCACCATATTACACTAAATATTTGCTTAACTATAGAATCAATCCCACTGAGTAGGTGCTTAACTATAAGTACTCTGCTGTCCTTGATTCAAGTATACCTTTTCAGAGTTATGGCACTCTACACACCACCACACTCTCCATCCATATGATGCCCTTTTTTGTCTCCTTCACAGTTCTCAACAATTGCAGATATCATTTTCCCATCTTGGCTTATAAATAGTTTAATCTTTAAATATGTATATGTCTGTGTGTGTGTGTGTGTGTGTGTGTGTGTGTGTGTATTCCCTCTGTTTATCTTTCTATATTTCTCTTGAGTACTGGGTTTGTTGGGTAAAAATTTCTGTCTGTTTTTTTTTTTTTCAATAGAAATGATTGAAACTCATTTCTTTTAAGATCCATCTTCTCCTCTGACATATGATGCTGAGTCTTAGTTAATGGTTGGTTGTATTTCCAGGTCATCTGCCTCCTAGAAAATGGTATTCCAGGTGCTTCAATCTCTTATTGTAAAAGCTGCCCAATCCTGGGTAATTCTAATCATCGCTCCTTGATATTTGAATTGTTTTTGTCTGGCAGCTTGCATTTTTTATCTTGAGATTATAGTTTTGTAGTTTTGCTAAACTATTCCTCGGGTTTTTCCTTGTGGGATCTCTTTCCAGAGATGATTCCATGGATTCTTTCAATGAGTTCTTCCCCTCTGTTTCTGGAATATTGGACCAGTTTTCCTTAATGTCCTATTTGTAGAAGCCTATTCAGTCTCTCTCTCTCTCTCTCTTTTTTTTTTTTTTTTTTTTTTTGGTCATAGCCTTCATGTAAATCAATAATTATTAAATTTTCTCTTCTGAATATATTTTTTCAGGCCAGGCTATTTTGCCACTGAGATATTTCAAATTTTCTTCCATTTTTTTCATTCTTTTTAGTTTGATTGATTCTTGATGTCTCATAGATTCACTATCTGAGCTGAGCTGAACACCTTTTTCACTCCATTGAGATTGACCTTTTTTGAAGTTTTTTTTTTTTATTATTCTATTTTGAGATGGAGTATGGATTCATTCCTTCAGATTCTGTTTAGAGGCTTGATTTCATGTACTTTTCTAGGGAAACTGGGAGCAGCTTTCTGACTTATTCAGCCCTCTTGGCTCCCCACCAGAAACTCTCCAGAAGTTTCACTAATAGGTGAATTCTTTCAATGGCTATTTTACACTCTGGTTCTAGGACATCAGTGCAATTTTCCTTGATGATTATGTGAAAGATAATTTATAGTGAATTTATGTGAAAGATAATTACTTGAAATCATAGATTTCAAGTAATCCAATAATTCTTAGATGACATCTACTGCATCTATTTTGCAAGTCAGTTGTTGTTCCAATGAGATATTTTACATTTTCTTCAATTTTTTTTCATTATTTTTGTTTTGTTTGCTTAATTCTTAATGTCTCATTAAGTCACACACTTCCATTTGTTAAATTTTAATTTTTGGTGAATTATTTTCTTTGGTTAGTTTTTTATCTCCTTTTTCACCTGGCCAATTGAACTTCAAAATGAGTTATTTTGTTCATTGGACTTTTTTTCCATTTCACAAATTCTGTTTTTTAATGAGCTTGTTTCTTTTTCTATTTTGTCAAATCTATTTTGTAAGGACTATGTTTTTTTTTTCCATTTCATTAAATCTATTTTTAAGGATTTTTCTCCAGATAATTTCTGTATTTCCTTTTCTAAACTCTCCTGCAATATTTGATTTTTTTCCCATTTTTCTTCTAACTCTCTTTTAAGATCCTTTAAAAATTCTTCCAAGAGAGCCTTTGAGATGGGGCCCAACTCACATAACCCTTTATGGCTTCATCCACAGGCATTTTGCCTTTACATTCCTCAGGGTTTGAGATTTGTTTTTCTCTGTCTCCATAAACCTATCTATGGTAAGAATTTTTTTTTGCCTTTTTCACTTATTTTTAAAGGTTGAAGCTTCTCTTAGTGCAAAGAAAAGATTATTCTAAGATTTTTCTACATAGTGCCTTTACCTGGGACCACTGGAGTTGATTTCCTTCCCTTGATGGGTGTTTGTGGTCAAGTGCCATGTTATTCTGGACTTCAGGGACTCACTATTTGCCTTTTGTAGTTGCCTTGGATGTCTCACAGATAGTCGATTGATGCACTGACTTCTGAACCAGGACAAAGTAGCCAATACTGCTGGATTTTGGCTAACAGCCTCCTGGTAGATTCCGCTTATATGAAGCTGCCACACCACCCTGAGTTTCTGCTCTGTGATTGTGTTCTACCACCTTCCCCTGTGTCCAATTGAAATAGATCATTTCTGAAGTTGTTTCAAAATATCTTCTCTCAAAATTTCTTACACTCCAAATATTGGATGGTTCTGTCACTCCAAAACCTTTTGAAGTGTGATCTGATGTTGATCTGAGGGAAATCAGGAAGATCTCAGACAAAGACCCGTCGATTCTCTGCCATCTTGACTTCAATCAACATTATTCTTTATGTTCAGAAGGCCTTGGGTTTCTAAAATTATTTTCTTTATTTCTCCTTATATTTAAACATATCCCTACTCATTGCATTTGATGGTTTCTTTTCATTCTTGGTCTACCTGGGACTAGATAATCTGATCTAGTATCCTTGGCATTACAGCAAAATAGGTCATACATTGAAAAATGATGATATCAGTAGTTATTATTTCAATTTTTGTGTGTATTTATTTTTAATTTTTTTATCTTTAACCTTATTCTGAATCTCCTATTCTTTTTGGTGGTCCTGACTCCTTTCTCCATGGAACAAAGCAATATGTAAACAGGGATTCCTGTTTACAGGAATGCAAAATGTCAAAAAATTCAAGGGCATTGATAAAAATACTTAACTTCACAGAAAATCATAATTTTTATGAAGCCATACTGAGGAAGAACATTAAGTGTGATATGAACTCTCACCATATTGAATGTGAATCAGCATATTGAGGTGGCTAGAATAATAGTACTTGCAACAGGGTAACCTGAGTTCATACACATTAGCTACCTTTTACATTAAGCAAGTGTTTACATTTTTTGATCTACCCTTCATATCTTTCTTTTAAAAAGAAAATTATTTTTCCCTTATTTTAGGGAAAAAAAACCAGTTTTTTAAAATTTTTGAGATTAAAATTAACTCACACTTTTCCTTTTTTTCTCTTCCCCCAAATTGAGAAGACAAGCTATTAGATATACATATGAAAATATGTTAAACATTTTCATATTAGTTATGTAGTGAAAGAAAATAGATTAAAAATAAAAATAAACAAAACAAAGAAAAATTATCCTTTGATCTGGATTAAGACTATAATATTTCTTTTTCTAGAGATGGATATAATTTTTTATCTAAAGTCCTTCACATTTTTATTAGATTATTCTATTGCTGAGAATAGCTACGATATTTGTTTTTCATCATTACACAAGATTGTTGTTCTGTGAACAAAATTCTCCTATTTTTTTCTTATTTCACTTTACATTACTTCATTTAAGTTTTTTAGAGTTCTTTCTTTCTTTATTGGTTATTTGTTAATTGTTATTTAATAAAACACAACAGTATTTCATCATCACTTGTTCAGTCATTGCTAACTTGATGAGCATCCTTGTAATTTCTAAACCTATAATATGATTATACAAGTTGCTATACATATATTTGGTAGACATTTCTTTTCACGTTTGGTTTTTTTTTTTTATTTTTTCTGATACATACCTATTAGTGGCATTGCTATTCAAAAGGTATGCATGGTTTTATAGCCTTGGTGGCATAATTCCACATTGTTCTACCCAATGGTTTCATCAGCATACAGCCTGTGCTGCCAACAGTGTAGCAGTGATTCAATTTTTCCTGATCTACTCCAACATTTGTCATTTTTTTTTTATTCAGTAGTGATTTATAAGATTTTCCCACAATTGTAGAGAACTTTGATTGCTTCATCTAAGACTGCCTCTTCATATCCTTTGACCATTTATCAATTGAGGAATGGCTCTTTTTTAAAAATATGATCTAGATCTCTATATATTTGAGAAGTGAGGTCTTTAGCAAAAAACAACAAAAACTTTATTACAAGTTGCTGTTCATATTTATGATTCCTCCACTTGATTTTTCCCTCCTTATTCTACTCTCTCTCTTTTAACCCTATTCATCCTCAACAATGTGTTATGTTTTTTTCCTACCCCAATCTACCCTCCCTTCTATCACCCCAACTTCTCATCCATTTTCTCTTCTCTTTTCTGTTACGGTAATACTGGTTTCTGTACCTAACTTAGAATGTTTATTATTTGTCCTTTGAGCTAATTCTGTTGAGAATAAGTTTCATATACTCTGTCCCCACTACTGCCCCCATATTCTCCTCCACTCTAACTACTCTTTTATGCCTCTTTAATGCATGATATTTTATTTCATTTTCCCCCTTTCCCACTACTATTTCTCAGCCTTTAACTTTATTTTTATGTAATCATCCCATAATATCCAAATCACCCTGTGTCTTTGTATATTTCTTCTAAATGCCCTATTATTGAGAAGTGTTTTTTTTTCCCTTTTGGAAGTTCAGGAATATAAAGAGTTAAAGTTCATTAAAACCCTTATGATTTTTCCTTACTATTTTCTTTTTAAAAGGGGATGCCAAAAAGTTGTTAGCATTTTTAAACTTATTTATTATTTTCTTTCTCCCCCAGAAACATGTAAAAATAATGTTAAAACTCTGAGATTCAAATTCTTTCCTTTCCTCTCTTCCCATCCTCCTTATTGAGAAAGCAAGAAATTCCATATAAGATATACATGTGTAGTCATGCACCAAAAAGCAAGCAAACTAAAAAAGAAAAAAAGAAAAAGAAAGAAAATAAGCATGTGTGTTTTGATCTATATTTTCAGATACCATCAATTTTGAGATAGATAGCAATTTATATCATAAGTCCTTAAGAGTTGTCTTAGATCATTAGTTGCTGAGAATAGCTAAATTACACATAGCTGATTATCTCACGTTATTATTTTTACTTTGCATACATTACAGTTAGTTTCATATTAGTTCATTCAAGTCTTTCCAAGTTTTTCTGAGAGCATCCTGCTAATCATTTCTTTTTGCACAATAATCACATGTCACTATTTGTTTACCCATTGCCAAAATGATGGGCATGCCCTCATTTCTAATTCGTTGCCTTTTCTTTGTTACTAAATTCACTTTTTCATTTTTTGATAGTAGATTTTTGTACCTTTTCTTTAATGTAGCTTATTCCGCTTTTTAAATGAGTTCTTCTCTTTGATGATTTTTTTTATATTTCCTCATTTGTCCAATTCTGCTTTTAAGTCATTCTTCTTCTCATTGGATATGCGTACCTATTTTGCCTTTTTTTTCTTTATTTTTAGATTTTGTTTTCTTCTGAATTTTTGTAAATACTTTACTAATCTGCTGTCTCTCTCCCCACATTTCTCTTCCCATTTTTTCCTCTAGTTCTTTTACTTGATTTTTAAAAATCCTTTTTAAGCAGTTCCATGGTCTGAAACAAAATAATATATTTAAGGATATCTTTGGATATCAGGATATAAATTTGTCATCTTCTTTTTGTATAATAAGAGATTTTTATTTTCAAAATACATAGATTGTTTTCAACATTCACCATTTAAAAACCTTATTTCAATTTTTCTCCCTCTCTCTCCAACATCTCCTTCCCCTAGACAACAAATAATTCAAATTATGTTAAATGTGCAATTATTTTAAACATTTTTCCATATTTATCATGTTGCACGAAAAACATTATGTCCAAGGAGAAAAAATAATAACAAACAAAGCAAGCAAAGTACAACAAAAAAGGTGAAAATACTATTTTGTTCTCCATATTTAGGCCCCATTGTCTTCTCTCTCGATGCACAAGGCTATTAAAATTGCCTTCAAACATCTCATTCTTGGAAAGAATCTCATCTATACCAGTGTATCATCACAAAATTTTGTTGTTGCTGTGTATAATTCTCTTGGTTTTATTTACTTTAATTAGCATCAATTCATCCAAGTCTCTCCAGGCATTTCTGAAATCAGCCTGCTGATCATTTGTTATAGAAAAATAATCCATCAAATCTATATGATACTTGTTCAGCCATTCCCCAACTGATGGGCATCCACTCAATTTCCAATTCTTTGCCACTACAAACATTTTTCTGCTTTTTTATTATTTCTTTGGGATATAGATCCAGTAGAGATAATGATGGATCTAAATGTATTTACAGTTTGAAAGCCCTTTGAGGATTGTTCCAAAGTACTCTCCAGAATGGTTGAATCAGTTCACAGTTTGGCCCACAATGTATCAGTGTCTCCGTTTTCTCACACCCCCTCCAACATTTATTATTATCTTTTCCTGTCCTCTTAGCCAATCTTAGAAGTGTGATGTGGTACCTCAAAATTGTCTTAATTTAAGACAACTCTGAGATACCACTACATACCTGTTAGATTGGCTAGAATGAGAGAGAAAGGTAATGCAGAATGTTGGAGGGAATGTGGGAAAACAGGGACACTTATACATTGTTGGTGGAATTGTGAATACATCCAGCCATTCTGGAGAGCAATTTGGAACTATGCTCAAAAAGTTATCAGACTGTGTATATCCTTTGATCCAGGAGTGTTTCTACTGGGCTTATATCCCAAAGAGATACTAAAGAAGGGAAACTGACTTGTATGTGCCAAAATGTTTGTGGCAGCCCTGTTTGTAGTGGCTAGAAACTGGAAAATAAAGGGATACCCATCAATTGGAGAATGGTTGGGTAAATTGTGGTATATGAATGTTATGAAACATTATTGTTCTGTAAGAAACGACAAGCAGGAGGAATACAGAGAGGCTTGGAGAGACTTACATGAATTGATGCTAAGTGAAACGAGCGGAACCATGAGATCATTATATACCTCAACAATGATACTGTATGACAATGTATTCTGATGGAAGTAAATTTCTTCAACAAAGAGATCTAACTCAGTTTCAATTGATCAAGGATGGACAGAAGTAGCTACACCCAAAGAAAGAACACTGGGAAATGAATGTAAACTGTTTGCATTTTTGTTTTTCTTCCCAAGTTACTTTTTACCTTCTGAATCCAATTCTACCTGTGCAACAAGAGAACTGTTCGGTTCTGCACACATATATTGTATCTAAGCTATACAGTGACATATTCAACATGTATAGGACTGCTTGCCATCTGGGGAAGGGGGTAAAGGGAGGGAGGGGAAAAGTCGGAACAGAAGTGAATGCAAGGGATAATGTTGTAAAACAAAATTACCCAGGCATGGGTTCTGTCAATAAAAAGTTATAGTAAAAAAAATAGAGAAAAAAATTGTCTTAATTTACATTTTTCTAATCAATATTTATTTAAAGCTTTTTTAATATATGACTAGAAATGGCTTTATTTTCTTCATCTGAAAATTATCTGTTCATATCTTTTGACCATTTATCAATTAAGAACATATTATATTATTATAAATTTGAGTCAATTCTCTATATATTTTAGAAATGAGATCTTTATCAGAATCTGTGGATGTAAATTTTCCCCAGTTTTCTTCTTCCATTCCAATCTTAGCTGCATTGGTTTTGTTTGTACAAAATTATTTTTTTTAAATAACTTTTTATTGACAGAACCAGTGCCAGGGTAATTTTTTACAACATTATCCCCTTGCACTCACTTCTGTTCTGATTTTTCCCCCACTTCCCTTCACCCCCTTCCCCAGATGGCAAGCTGTCCTATACATGCTAAATAGGTTACAGTAGATCTTGGATACAATATATGTGTGAAGAACCGAACAGTTCTCTTGTTGCTCAGGGGGAATTGGATTTAGAAGGTATAAATAACCTGGGAAGAAGAACAAAAATGCAAGCAGTTTACATTCATTTCCTAGTGTTCTTTCTTTCGGTGTAGCTGCTTCTGTCCATCATTGATCAATTGAAACTAAGTTAGATCTTCTCTTTGTCAAAGAAATCCACTTCCATCAGAATACATCCTCATACAGTATCATTGTTGAGGTATATAATGATCTGGTTCTGCTCATTTCACTCAGCATCAGTTCATGTAATTCTCGCCAATCCTCTCTGTATTCATCCTGCTGGTTGTTTCTTACAGAACAATAATATTCCATAACATTCATATACCACAATTTACTCAACCATTCTCCAATTGATGGACATCCATTCATTTTCCAGCCTCTAGCCACTACAAACAGGGCTGCCACAAGCATTTTGGCACATGCAGGTCCCTTTCCCTTTTTTAGTATCTCTTTGGGGTATAAGCCCAGTAGAAACACTGCTGGATCAAAGGGTATGCACAGTTTGATAACTTTTTGAGCATACAAGATTATTAATTAGCATAAGCAAAATTATTCATTTTGCATTTTGTAATGTCCTCTAGTTCTTCTTTGACCATAAAATTTTTTCTTTTTCACAGATCTGAGAAGTAGGCTATCCTTGTTTTCCTAATTTGCTTATAGTATCACTCTTTATGTCTAAATCATAACCCCATTTTGACTTTATGTCGGTATATAATGTTAGGTGATGGCTACTGTCTAGTTACTGCCATATTATTTTCCAATTTTCCAGCAATTTTGGTCAAATCAGTGAATTCTTATCCCAGAAGCTAGTCTTTGGATTTATCAAACATTAGATTAATATAATCATTGTAAACCATTCTTGTGAACCCAGTGTGTACCCTTGCTCCACTACACTGTTTCTTAGTTAGTACCACATGGTCTTGATGGCCATTGCTTTATAATCCAGATTTAGGTCTGGTACCAACTTTTTACCTCCAATTCATAGTAACTTTATGTATTTAGGAACTTTTTCTGTTTTCTCCTAATTTTTCTAAACTACTTTTTGACCTCTAATTCTCTGTCAAAGTGTGACTGTGCTTTCAGAGGCAGGATGTACTATGTCTTACAATTCAGCATTTTTGTGGGGTTATTTTCAGAACTTGTTCTAGTGGTCTATAACATATCATTTCTTGCAATACAGTTTGTTTTAAGAAGAGCCATTTTTATAGTTCTTTTAGTCTATGATCTCATCTGTGAATGACATACACACATGTATATACATATATGCATGGGAGCACAATTAAAGCTGAGTTCAGGGTTGACATAGACAGCAGAGACTACAAAGACAAAAATTGTGAAATATTATTTAAAGGTATTTGCTGGGATTTGGAAGGAGGAGAAAGAGGGAAGTGGTGAATGTAAAACAAGAATCTCTTTTGATTTTCCTCTAAAGTCCTTTGTGTCTGTATGTGAGCAAATATATGAACCTCTCTTCTTCAACCTAGAAACCTTCAGCCTTCAACCCTTGCATTCCATCTTGCCTCAGCTTACCAGTTCACATATCCCTCTTTATTAGGAGCCAAATCCACCTCCGATCACAGAATATATAACAAGGAGGAGCAAATGAGAAAGAGAATACAAACACAAAAGCTCAATGTTCCCTTCTCAGCTATCTAATCCAACTACATTTTCCTTTTTGTATTAGCTCTCACTTCAAACTTTACTTCAAGATTTGAGTTATCCTAAAAATTCTGATCTCTCGTTAGATGAAGAAGTGTTAAGACAAAAATATGGAAATGTTTCCCAAAATTGGCACTTACAAGAAAGACTATGATGTCATGCATAAATAATCCTTTCCTCACGTTACCTTCTAGGGTCAGCCTTACATAATATATAATGGTCTGATTTAATTCTTCTTTCATTAGAATCCAAGTTCCTTTAATTATTTTCATTGTCTTTACTTTTTCAATCAATAAGAATTTTATATGTTTGCACATACATTTGTGTATAAATTTACATGTGCATATTGCAGTATGCATATATTATGTTATTCATGCATTATGTGTGAACGTGTCTATGGGAACATGTGTTTATGTGAGTTTATATGTATGCATGCATGTATGTATATATGCATGTGTATAAGGATAGACAATAAGGATAAAATGACTCTGGGCTCACTTTATCCCAATTCCACTGGCAGGGCATGTTCCCACAGTAATCTTATCTTTTATCAGCATTCTAGAGGTACCCTTGAAAAATGGCAGATATATTTCTCTAAAAATTTTTCATAAGTCTCTATCTACTATATTTCTCCCAATATCTTTATCAGCTAACATTTGTTTAAAACCTTCAAAGCAGTGATTAATGCACCACATTTATTTATTTTAAAAAAAAATTTTTATTATACTAACTTTTTATAAATAGAATCCATTCCAGGGTAATTTTTTTAAAACATTATTCCTTGCACTCACTTCTGTTCCGATTTTTCCCTCCTACCCTCCAACCTCTCCCCTAGATGGCAAGCAGTCCTATATATATTGAATATGTCCTAGTATATCCTAGATACAATATATGTGTGCAGATCCAAACAGTTTTCTTGTTGCACAGGGAGATTTGGATTTAGAATGTAAAAATAACCCGGGAAGAAAAATGAAAATGCATATAGTTTACATTCATTTCCCAGTGTTTTTTCTTTGGGTGTAGCTGCTTCTGTCCATCATTGATCAAATGAAACTGAATTAGGTCTCTTTGTCAAAGAAATCCACTTCCATCAGAATACATCCTCATACAGTATTGTTGTTGAGGTACAGAATGATCTCCTGGTTCTGCTCATTTCACTTAGCATCAGTTCATGTAAGTCTCTCCATGCCTTTCTGAAATCATCCTGTTGGTCATTTCTTACGGAACAATAATATTCCGTAACATTCATTTACCACAATTTACCCAACCATTCTCCAATTGATGGGCATCCACTCAGTTTCCAGCTTCTAGCCACTACAAACAGGGCTGCCACAAACATTTTGGCACATACAGGTCCCTTTCCCTTCTTTAGTATCTCCTTGGGGTATAAGCCCAGTAGAAACACTGCTGGATCAAAGGGTATGCACAGTTTGATAACTTTTTGGGTATAATTCCAGATTGCTCTCCAGAATGGTTGGATTCGTTCACAACTCCACCAACAATGTATCAGTGTCCCAGTTTTCCCGCATCTCCTCCAACAATCATCATTATTTTTTTCCTGTCATCTTAGCCAATCTGACAAGTATGTAGTGGTATCTAGAGTTTTCTTAATTTGCATTTCTCTGATTAATAATGATTTGGAACACTCTTTCATATGAATGGTAATAGTTTCAATTTCATCATCTGAAAATTGTCTGCTCATATCCTTTAACCATTTGTCAATTGGAGAATGGTTTGGTTTCTTATAAATTAGAGTCAGTTCTCTATATATTTTGGAAATGAGACCTTTATCAGAACCTTCAACTGTGAAGATGTTTTCCCAGTTTGTTGTTTCCCTTCTAATCTTGTTTATGTTAGTTTGGTTTGTACAGAAACTTTTTAATTTGATGTAATCAAAATTTAATATTTTGTGATCAATAATGGTCTCTAGTTCGTCTTTAGTCACAAATTTCTTCCTCCTCCACAAATCTGAGAGATACACTATCCTATGTTCCTCCAATTTGTTTATAATCTCGTTCTTTATGTCTAAATCATGGATCAATTTTGATCTAATCTTGGTATACGGTGTTAAGTGTGGGTCCATGCCTAATTTCTGCCATACTAATTTGCAGTTATTTGTCAGCAGTTTTTGTCAAATAATGAATTCTTATTCCAAAAGTTAGGATCTCTGGGTTTGTCAAACACTAAATTGCTATAGTTGACTATTCTGTCTTGTGAACCTAACCTGTTCCACTGATCAACTAATCTATTTCTTAGCCAATACCGAATGGTTTTGGTGACTGCTGCTTTATAATATAGTTTTAGATCAGGTACAGCTAAGCCACCTTCATTTGATTTTTTTTCATTAATTCTTTTGAGATTCTTGACCTTTTATTATTCCATATGAATTTTGTTGTTATTTTTTCTAGATCATTAAAATATTTTCTTGGAAATCTGATTGGTATAGCACTAAATAGATTAGTTTAGGGAGTATTGTCATCTTTATTATATTCACTCGACCTATCCAGGAGCACTTAATATTTTTCCAATTGTTTAAGTCTGACTTTATTTGTGTGGAAAGTTTTTTTGTAATTTTTCTCATATAATTGCTGACTTTCCTTTGGTAGATAGATTCCCAAATATTTTATTCTGTCGACAGTTATTCTTAATGGAATTTTTCTTTGTATTTCTTGCTGTTGGATTTTGTTGGTGATGTCTAAAAATGCTGAGGATTTATGGGGATTTATTTTATAACCTGCAACTTTGCTAAAGTTATGGATTATTTCTAATAGCTTTTTAGTAAAATCTCTGGGGTTCTCTAAATATACCATCATATCATCTGCAAAGAGTGATAGTTGGTTTTCCTCACTGCTATTTTATTCCTTTAACTCTTTCTCAACTCTTATTGCCGAGGCTAGTGTTTCCTAATCAATATTGAATAATAATGGTGACAGTGGCAACCTTGCTTCACTCCAGATCTTACTGGGAAAGATTCAGTTTTTCCCATTGCATATGATGCTTACTGATGGTTTTAAATATATGCTCCTGACTATTTTAAAGAAAAAGTCCATTTATTCCTTACCTCTAAGTGTTTTTTATTAGGAATTGATGTTGGATTTTATCAAATGCTTTTTCTGCATCTATTGAGATGATCATATGGTTTTTGTTAGTTTGCTTATTGATATAGTTAATTATGCTAATAGTTTTCCTAATATTGAACCATCCCTGCATTTCTGGTATAAAGCCTACTTGGTCATAGTGTATTATCCTGGGAATGATTTTCTGTAATCTTTTTGCTAATATTTTATTTAAGATTTTAGCATCGATATTCATTAGAGAGATTGGTCTATAATTTTCTTTCTCTGTTTTCAGTCTACCTGGTTTAGGTATCAGTACCATGTCTGTGTCGTAAAAGGAGTTTGGTAGGACTCCTTCAATCCCTATTTTTTCAAATAGTTTCTATAGCATTGTGGTTAATTATTCTTTAAATGTTTGGTAGAATTCACATGTAAATCCATCTGGTCCTGGGGATTTTTTCTTAGGGAGTTGGTTAATAGCTTGTTCTATTTCTTTTTCTAAGATGGGACTGTTTAGGATATTTACTTCTTCCTCTGTTAATCTGGGCAAGCTATATTTTTGAAGGTATTCTTCCATTTCATTTAAGTTGTCGAATTTATTGCCATAAAGTTGGGTAATTCCTAATTATTGCTCTAATTTCCTCTTCATTAGTGGCGTGTTCTCCCTTTTCATTTTTAAGACTAACAATTTGATTTTCCTCTTTCCTTTTTTAAATCAGATTTACTAAGGGTTTGTCTATTTTGTTGTTTTTTTCATAGAACCAACTCCTAGTTTTATTAATTAATTTAATAGTTTTTTTTTTTACTTTCAATTTTATTGATCTCTCCTTTTATTTTTAGAATTTCAAGTTTAGTGTTTGACTGGGGGTTTTTAATTTGTTCCTTTTCTAACATTTTGGTTGCAAGCCCAATTGTTGATCATCTCTTTCTCTATTTTATGCAAGTAGCCCTCTAGAAGTAAAAATTTCCCCTTATTACCACTTTGGCTGCATCCCAACATTTGGTATGATGTCTCATTATTTGTCATTACTTGGGTGAAGTTATTAATTATGTCTATGATTTGCTGTTTCACCTAATCTTCTTTAGTATGAGATTATTTAGTTTCCAATTATTTTTTGGTCTACTTTCCCTTGGCTTTTTGTTGAGTGTAATTTTTATTGCATCATGGTCTGAAAAGGATGCATTTGATATTTCTGCCTTACTGCATTTGAGTTTGAAGTTTTTATGTCCTAATATATGGTCTATGTTTGTATAGGTTCCATGAACTGCTGAAAAGAAAGTGTACTCCTTTCTGTCTCCATTTTGTTTTCTCCAGAGGTCTATCATATCTAACTTTTCTAGTATTCTATTTACCTCTTTGACTTCTTTCTTATTTATTTTGTGGATTGATTTTTCTAATTCTGAGAGTGCAAGGTTGAGATCTCCCAGTATTATAGTTTTGCTATCTATTTTTTCTTGTAGCTCTCTTAATTTCTCTTTTAAGAATTTAGATGCTACACCACTTGGTGCATATATGTTTAATATTGACATTGCTTCATTATTTATGCTACCCTTTAGCAAGATATAGTGCCCTTCCTTATCTCTTTAATTAGATCAATTTTTTGTTTTTGCTTGATCTGAGATCAGGATGGCTACCCCTGCTTTTTTTGCTTCATCTGAAGCATAGTAGATTTTGCTCAATCCTTTTACCTTTATTCTTCATGTATCTTCCTGCTTCAGGTGTGTTTCCTGTAAACAACTTATTGTAGGATTCTGGCTTTTAATCCATTCTGCTAATAGCTTCCTCATTATAGGGGAGTTTACCCAGTTCACATTTATGGTTAAAATTACCAATTCTGTATTACTTGCCATCTTGGTTAACCCTGTTTATACTTTTCCCCTTCTTTTCCCCTATCCCTTCCAGTATTAAACTTGAGGCACCACTTGCTTCTCACAGCCCTCCCTTTTAGTGTTCCTCCCACCTTAGGTTCCTCCCTATCTTACTCCTTTCCCTCACAGTTTCCTATCCCTTCTGTTAGCTTATTCCTGCCTTTTCACTTTTCCTTCTCACTTTTTCAATAGGGGAGATGTTTCCCTTACTTGAACATTCTAAAATTTTTTTCTTAAAGTCAATTCTTATGGCATAAAATACCCTATATTCATCCCCTCCATTTTTCTCTCAGATATAATGGTTTCCTTTGCCCTCTTTGGGTAAGTACCCCACTTTACCCTTTTTCGTCAAGCTTTCCACCTCTAATTTTCAGAACAAAGGGATCATGTATTTTTAACATCTTTAAGCAGTATGTTCAAGATTTCTTTTTACCTTTTGGTTTTCTTGAGTTCTTTTTCAGATCAAATTTCTTTTAATTGTTTTTACAAAAAGGTAAATTTTTATTTCATTGGTGACCATCTCCCCCTGGAAAAAGATGCTCATTCTGGCTGGGTAAGTTATTTGGTTCTACCAGGCCGCCCTTTCGGAAATCATTTCAGGCCCTTTGATCTTTTAATGTGGATGCTGCTAGATTTGGGTGATCCTTTTTTGAGCTCCTCTATATTTTGAATTGGTTTTTCTGCCTTGGATATTTTTTCCTTCGTTTTGGGGATTCTGGCATTTGGACTATATTTCTTGGTGTTTTGTTTTTGGATCCCTTTCAGTGGGTGATCATAATCCTTTCAATTCTATTTTTCCCTCTGTTTCTATGACTTCTGGGCCGTTCTCTTTATAATTTCCTGGAAAATTTGTCCAAAGCTCTTTTTTTTCATATATTTTTGGGTCCAATAATTCTCAGTTTCTCTCCTAGACCAATTTTCCAGGTCTGTTCTTTTCCCAAAGGTATTTCACATTTTTCTCCATTGTTTGTTTTTTGGTTTTGTTATTCTTTTGTCTCCTCAGTCATTCAATTTCCATTTTGTTCTTTTGATTTTCAATGAAGTGTTTTCTTCCTCACTTTTTAATTTTTTCTAATTGTCCAATTTGTTCTTGGAATGTTTTTCCATTTCCCTTTTATTCTGCAGGAGCTATTTTCTGTTTTTCAATCCCTTTTTTTCAAGGATTTGTTTTTTTTCCACTCTGTCTTTAAATAGTGGGATGCTTCTCAGACTCTCTTGAAGCCTCCCTCCTTTTCCCATTTTTCTTCTAGCTCTCTTGTGAGAGTCTTTTTAATTTCTCCTATGAGATTCATCTGTGCTGAAGAACAGATGATCTCCTCCTGTGGGGATTCACCTGGAGATAATCTCTTTTTCTCAGGGTTTAGAGTCTGCTCTCTCTCTGTATAAAAGCTGTCAATTGTTAAGGTCCTTTTCAACTTTTTGCTCATTTTGTCAGAGAAGAATCAGAGACAAACTAGCAAAGAAAAAAAAAAAAGGAAAAAAAAAAAAACCAAATGGAATCTGCTTTTTTTGGGGGGGGGAGGGGCTGGATGGTGTTACTGAGTTTCCTCTACAGACTGTGGGGGCAGCAACAAGGTACTAGCAGGACTGTTCTGGGCCTGCACTTTGAGCACTGTGGGGATGGTGTGGCCAGGTCCCAAGGAACTACAGCTGTTTGGGGTTGAATTCTTCACCCCTGGTGTTTTTAGCTTCTCTGCTGGGCTACTGACTTGCTGCCAGGGCAAAGTATCCAATCCTGTAGCGAAGCTCTGCCCACAGAAACAGCTGAGATCACACATCAACCCCCACCGGTCTGCTTGGCTGTGAGCTGCCTGCCGAGCTCTTGCTGCCGCTGCCCTCAGCCTGTGCCCTATCTAAAACCGTCCCGCCTTCAAGCAAAAACAGACCTTTCCTGGCGAATCTCAAGGATGTCTTCTCTTAGTAACTATTTGTGGATTTTTTTTTCAGTCAGGCATTAATTCAGAGGCTTGTAATGAGATGGATTCTGAGAGAAAATGCGGAGCTTACACAGCTGTGTATCTCCTCGCTGCCATCTTGGCCGGAAGTCCTACCACATTTATTTTTATGATTAATAAATTAATTTAAATTATTCTTTAGAAATGGATATTGAGTGAGGAAATATATCAAGACATGAAATAAAAAAGAGACCCCATCTCCAAACATTAGCTCACTGTTCCCTCTATACCTTGATCCCTGAAGAGAATGAGTTTGATCTTAAACCATTTTTCACATCAGTTTTACTTCTACATGCAGCATACCCAAAGGACAAGTTATTCCTTTGTTGCATGGCATATTGTTTCTTCTATCCAGTTTTATCTGCTGCTGTCCTAGTTCCCACAGATTATACTTCATGGCTTTGTTGGCTCATTAGGCTTAGCTCTTAGAATAAAGAATATTCTATGATGGAATTTAGTTGTTGGATTTTTGGTCACTCATCTGATATTTCAAAAGATTACAAGTTCTTTCCACCTTTGATACTCTTTCTTCTTCTTCACTCAAAATTAATGAGGAAGATCAAAGTACATAAATTTATTATGTTAGAGCTTTACCATGCACTCACAATTCCAATTTAGCAGTGAACAGAAGATTAATCATCACCATAAAGTTAACAGAAAGAAAAAAAAAATCACACAGCACCTAGTATACTTTGAAGAGGACAGTTCTTTGAGGAAATGGATGCAACCCCAGCCCTGGAATCAGGAGAATTTGAGTTCAAATATTTCCTCAGACACTTACTAGCACTCTCATTCTGGACAAATCACTTAATCCTATTTGCCTCAGTTTCATATATATATATATATATATATATATATATATATATATATATATATATATATATATATATATATATATATATTGAGCTGGAGGAGAAAATGGCAAAACAATCTAATATTTTTGCCAAAAAACAAACATCCAAAATAGGGTCAGGAAGAGTAAGACAAAACTGAAACAACTCTTCAACAACACACTAAAGTGGAGGTCAGAGGTCTATGTATTTTTAGTAGAAAGCTGACAAAATCATAATTTGGAACAGGTTAGTAGTTAGAACATCTTCTACAAAAAAACAGGTAGGATGGAATATATAGTACAGTGGAGGGAGGAACAATGTGAAATTATACCTAGAAATTTTAGATAAAATATTTTCTATTTTTCTCCTTTTGGGCTACTTCTGTTTAGGGAAATTGACAGAGGACAGAATAAGCCAAAGTGACCAGGACTTTTAAGTTATACGTTATAGGCTAGACTCATATATCCTTTTGTGACATGAAAGAAAGACATGAGCCTGAGATTTATTTGTTTTCTTTTATTTAAGTGAGTATTTTTTCTTTGTTTTAATATCTTCCTCTTTTGTATGGAAAACACACACACGAAAACAGATGAACAAAAAGTTATATGGTCTTTTTTTGTACAATGTACATATTCATATTTTACCTTTGATTTTTTAAAATGTTAAAATATTTTCCATTGGCAGATTCTTAAAAGATATCTGAAAGTCAATGACTGAAAGTGAACTGATATAATATTCTATTCAGCTTTTACCAAAAGACTTTAATCTTTTCATGTATGTGACATCTAATTTACTATCTATGACATTCTCACCTGGCAGGCCTTTATTTTGGCTTCTCGGCTTTTGCAAATTACTGCTACTCAGCAACTACATTTGACAATTTAATCAAAAAGTTATTCACAAGTAGCTTTAGTCACTTGCTTTTCTAATGCTACCCCCAAACCACCCACCTTCTAAATTCTTCAATGTTAATTAATTTATGCACCAAATACCCACCTATCTATTCTTCTATCCATCTATCCATTCATATATTTATCCATTCAACAATTAACGATTGATCTCTTTCTGTATGCATAGAACTGTGTTGTCAATGAGAGATACCATTCAATTATTGACATATTTTCTGTACACCAGAATTTCTTTTTTTATTATAGCTTTTTATTTACAAGATATATGCATGGGTAATTTTTCAGCATTGACAATTGTAAAACCTTCTTGTACACCAGAATTTCATAATTTTGTTATAATCTTATGAAAATCTAAACACTACAAAAATATTCATGAGATGACCTAGTAATGGAATCAAATGTTGATGGTACATTAGAATGGCCCTCAAGAGAGAGAATCAATACCAGCTCTGCCTTCAGAGAGATAGATTTAGATTGGGTATTATTATTTTTGTTTCATAATTGAAGCAATAGAGGCCCCAAAATGCTATATAGGATTTATTTCCAAATATAACATGTCATATATATTGGTTTAGAGCATGCAGGATATTAAAGCTTATTTATCTTGGGAAGCCTTCTTAGGCTGAACTTTGAATAATGTATAGTAATATGTGCAATAAAATAAAGAATTAAATTTTCTCAGTTATTCTATTTCCTTTTTGTTATTCACTCAGGACATATAAAGTATTTATTATAAGTTGGATATTTTGTTATGCATATATTATGGCAAAGATCATAAAATCAGGCTCCTATCACCTGGGCAATTAACTTAACCTCGCTGTACCTCAGTTTCCTCATTTGAAAAATGACAGCTAGTATCAATGACTTCTAAGATTCCTTTCATTTATAATTCTGTGACTTTGCATTATGAATTCTCACTTAAATTGTTACAAAACCTTCTTAATTGTCTTCCCACTTTCAAACTTCTGCTTAATCCAATCCAATGTCCTTACTACCAAAAGTGATTTCCCCCAAAAAAGATAGGTATAACCGTATTCAAGAAATTTGATTGTCTTGCTATCACCTTATGATCAAAGTTCAAATTCTTCTGTTTGGAATTTAACTTCATATATCATTCTCAGCATAGCTTTGCAAATTTATTGCACATTACTCCCATATAAGAATTCTATTATCTTGCCAAATGGGCCTTTTTGCTTTTCCTCACATACAGCATTTCAAGCCCCTAATTTGTGCTTTTGCACAAGATGTCTCTAGCATTTGGAATTAGACTACTAAACTATCTTTCATAGGTTCTTGAAGTTCAATTTAAATACTATCTCTACATGAGACTATCATAGGCTTAGCCTTAATTGCTAGTCTTTCTAAACTCTATGAAAATTACTCTGTATTTACTGTTTGCACCATACACACACACACACATACATATAATTTATAGTATTAAATACATGTAACATGGGTAATTACGTAGCACAAGACAGAGTACTGAATCTAGAATCAAGAAAACTAATTTTCCTGAATTTGGACCTTGCCTCAGACACTTATTAGTTGTGTAATCCTGAGCAATTCAGTTAACCCCCTGTTTTCCTCAGTTTTCTCAACTGTAAAATAAGCTAGAGAAGGAAATGATCAACCATTCCAGTATTTGCCAAGAAAACCCCAAGTGGGATCAAAAAGAATTGGAAACAACTGAAAAACAATTGAACTGAACACATATACAATGGGTATATATGTTTTAAAATGTATATTTTATTTTATACGCAAAATTATATATTATCCTGCTTTCATTTTTAAAAGATGAGGAGCCTAAAACTCATAAAGATACAGCAATGTGAACAAGGTCACAGGTCATAAGTAGCAAATGAACCTTTATCTTATGACTCCAAATACTAGCTCCTTTTATCATACATCATTGGCAATTATTAGTAGTATTGTCATTCATTAGTTAGTTAAGAAGATATTAATGTATTTCACAATCACTTATATCATAAAAGTATCCATATGGTGATTATATTTGAAGCGTAATTTCTACTTCAGAAAATATAATTTAATGAAATTCAACTTTAGCGCAGATTAGTATGTCAAAAAATTAAAAATTAATGTAAATAGCCTCAGTTCAGTCATACTTCTTGAAACACAAATATGTTTAATAGAAATGCTTTTAAAAACAGATATTATTATATAAGAAAAATTTATTTTCATGCTTTATTTTTCTCTTTTAAAACTTAAAATTTATTCCTTCTTTGAAGATATTGAAATTGTCATTCTTCCATTTACTTTTAAATATTACACATTTGTTATCATAATCTTTAAAATATTTTTATTCACTGTAAGAATTTTTTAAAGTATACTTGAGATGTATAATTCATTCATCTTTACAGTCTGAGATTCATTAAGGACAATTGAAAAACTATTGTAATGAAAGAATTGTCATATGAAAAAATTATTGAGGGAAAAACATTCCCTCATATTCATAGATATGGATTCAAATTGCAGGTCTTCACTTATTATGTGAGCTTAAGTCATATGTATGGCAGCATATTCACAAGGACTCCTGATCCCTGAATTATATTTTGGGTGATCTTGGAATTTAATTCTTGGTATTCAGTGTTTTCTTATGAAATGCAGCATAAAATACTTTTGGTAGTTGTAAGCTAATAGGGTTTAATTTGAGAAAGGAATTTTCTTTTCTAAGAGTATAACCTTTTCTCTGGCATATATTGTCTCCATATTATCTGGTTTTACACCATCTGTAATAAGGATTTCTAGCAGAAATGCATTTAAGCATCATTTGTAGGTAGCTAAAGATGGCTTTTTATGAAGTTTAGTAAATACAATTTAGGGTTTTCCACAGATTTTATTGGATTTTCATTTTCAATGAGGACAAGTTTGCAAAGAGCTGAATAGTAGGCATCCTTCCGTGTTGTAAACTTTAAAGGTCATTTACATTTTATTGACAAATAAGTCTTTTCCTTCCAAGACTAATACCAAGTGTTCCTCCTTTTAATGTGTTCTAAAATTATAGCTTGCACAAAAACATTAATTTTTATTATATTGCATTTTAGGAAATTTATTTTCAAAAGCTGCTTGGTAATTAAATGAATCATTTTGACTACTTGGAGTCCCTTCTTGAACTGGAAATTAAGTATGTATATATTTTTTAAAGTTTGTCCTTGCATATTTTATAAAGACTTTATAGATTTTTGTTTCTTGTAGGTTCCTTTCAAGATCATCTAGTTCAAGATTCTCATTTTAATGATTAGTAGAGTAAGACCCTTTATTTATGAATTGCTTGAAGTTTGTCTAACACAGTATATGTCAATCACTCCATTAACATGCACACAACTGCTAAAACTTAAAATAACAAAAACATATATTAACATCTTAAGGAAAATTTACATAAGTAACAGTACCATTCATGACAAATGGCAACATGTGCTCATTAACAGCTTCTACCAAAAACATTTATAGATTCAACCTCTTATAGTCATGCCTCAGATAGGGTTCTTTTAATTATGATGGACAAGTATGGAGGTGGCAGCTAAGCTATGTTGTATGTTTACTGTCTCTAGTACAGAGTTAAGACCTAAGAAATCATCAAAGTAGGTGTTAATGCTACCAAAATAAAATTTATTTTTTTGTGGAAAGTGTGGAAAGAAAACAAGCAACTAATAAGTTTTAATAAGGAAACATTAGTGAAGGGATGATCATGGAATCAGTAACTGGGTTGCTTCTGACAAATTGCTTCAGACAAATATTAGATGTTTGTTCCTGGCTAAGTCAGATCACCTGACAGTGTCCCAGGCTACTCTCCTAGAATTTAAGATGCAGAAATGTTATCATTCTATTTTGGTGGCAGAATTTTGCCCCTTATGGAATTGTCTCCCCAGAATAAACTGGAGATCTGCACAAAAATAAATGGATTGTAAATATAGTTGAGTATCTAAGGAATTTCTTCAAAAAACTTTGTTTTATACTTATTTTATAATATTTCCAACAAGGATAGTTATGACAGTAATTATTCATAATTTCCTGTATTTACAAATTGTCCTCTTCACAATAAACGTGAAAAGTATGTCATATGTTGTTTTTACTTAACAATTAAGGAAACTGTTATTCAGGATGATTAAGCAACTTGCCCAGGATCTCTCAAGTAGGAAATGTCTAAGTTGTGAATCAAATCTAAGACTCTACTTAAGTTTAATGTTCTTAAAGTACAACTCATTACCTGTTGATTTCCAAGTTATGGGGTTATACGTGTTAGAAAGGACAGTGATATAGTAACCAAGGATGCTGACAATAAGGAAAAAGACCAATTTAGTCAGATTCAGAAGACTTATGGTCTAGTTTTGAGTTTCCCATTAATTGTTTGTTTGACCATTTTGTATAAATCTTGATATATTCATATATACATACACATTTGTACATGTGTATTATATGTATAGATACATATGCATATATATTTATAAATCTAGATAAATATATATAAAATTATGCGTGTGTATATGTATAAGCATGTATATGCATATCTCAATGGTTTTGAATCATCCAGAAAATTTGCTTTAATCAATATACTTTAAGAAAATATGATATAACCAATATACTCTGTTGAAGAAAGAAACTAGGACATATTAAAATTTAGAAGGAATACCATGAATAATTTTTTAAATTGATCTGAAGAGGAAAGAAAATTTATTTGTAGATGAAATAAATTTCTTCCCAACAAATCTAAGTATGTGTGTGAATAAGTTTATTTATAAAAAATGTGTTATCTATCTATCAATTTATCCATTCAAATCCAAATATTTCCTCAAATATTTTCTGAGGTGTGGAATTGAACAAACCCACAATATACTTTCTGAATTCTTTGGCAGACCAACAAACAACACAGTTTATCACTATTTTTTATCAGCTTTAACTTCTTCTATCATTGATTTTAATGTGTTTTTTGTTCACTTATTTTAAAATATTGTCAGGGTGAATGAATGGTACTGGGGAAAATAGCTGAATGGAAGTTTGTGAGTGAACATGATGCCTTTTTGTACATGGTTGTTTGTATATGGTTTGCCTCATTAGACTGTGATGTCCTTAAGAGTAATTGCTTTCAAATTGAAACTATTTCTAGCCATATGAAAAGATGCTCCAAGTTATTATTAATCAGAGAAATGCAAATTAAGACAACTCTGAGCTACCACTATACACCTGTCAGACTGGCTTGAATGAAAGGGAAAGATAATGCACAATGTTGGAGAGGATGTGGGAAAACAGGGACACTGATACATTATTGGAGGAATTGTGAATACATCGTGCCATTCTGGAAAACAATTTGGAACTATGCTCAAAAAGTTATCAAACTGTGCATACCCTTTGATCCAGCAATCTTACTACTGGGCTTATGTCCCAAAGAGATTTTTTTTATTATAATAACTTTGTATTGACAGAACCCACGCCAGGGTAATTTTTTTACAACATTATCCCTTGCACTCACTTCTGTTCCGATTTTTCCCTTCCACCCTCCACCCCCTCCCCTAGATGGCAAGCAGTCCTATATATGTTGAATATGTCCTAGTATATCCTAGATACAATGTATGTGTGCAGAACCAAACAGTTTTCTTGTTGCACAGGGAGAATTGGATTCAGAAGGTAAAAATAACCCAGAAGAAAAACAAAAGTGCCAACAGTTTACATTCATTTCTCAGTGTTTTTTCTTTGGGTGTAGCTGCTTCTGTCCATCATTGATCAATTGAAACTGAATTAGGTCTTTTTACCAAAGAAATCCACTTCCATCAGAATATATCTTCTTAGAGTATTGTTGTTGATGTATATAATGATCTCTTGGTTCTGCTCATTTCACTTAGCATCAGTTCATGCAAGTCTCTCCAAACCTCTCTGTATTCATTCTGCTGGTCATTTCTTACAGAACAATAATATTCCATAACATTCATATACCACAATTTGCCCAACTATTCTCCAATTGATGGGCATCCATTCCTTTTCCAGTTTCTAGCCACTACAAACAGGGCTGCCACAAACATTTTGGCACATACAGGTCCCTTTCCCTTCTTTAGTATCTCATTGGGGTATAAGTCCAGTAGAAACACTGCTGGGTCAAAGGGTATGCACAGTTTGATAACTTTTTGGGCATAATTCCAGATTGCTCTCCAGAATGGTTGGATTCGTTCACAACTCCACCAACAATGTATCAGTGTCCCAGTTTTCCCGCATCCCCTCCAACAATCATCATTATTTTTTCCTGTCATCTTAGCCAGTCTGACAGGTATGTAGGGTATCTCAGAGTTGTCTTAATTTGCATTTCTCTGATTAATAATGATTTGGAACACTCTTTCATATGAATGGTAATAGTTTCAATTTCATCATCTGAAAATTGTCTGCTCATATCCTTTAACCATTTGTCAATTGGAGAATGGTTTGGTTTCTTATAAATTAGAATCAGTTCTCTATATATTTTGGAAATGAGACCTTTATCAGAACCTTCAACTGTGAAGATGTTTTCCCAGTTTGTTGCTTCCCTTCTAATCTTGTTTACATTAGTTTTGTTTGTACAGAAACTTTTTAATTTGATGTAATCAAAATTTTCTATTTTGTGATCAATAATGGTTTCTAGTTCATCTTTAGTCACAAATTTCTTCCTCTTCCACAAGTCTGAGAGATAAACTATCCTATGTTCCTCCAATTTGTTTATAATCTCGTTCTTTATGTCTAAATTATGGACCCATTTTGATCTTATCTTGGTATACGGTGTGGTTCCATGCCTAATTTCTGCCATACTAATTTCCAGTTATTTGTCAGCAGTTTTTGTCAAATAATGAATTCTTATCCCAAAAGTTAGGATCTTTGGGTTTGTCAAACACTAAATTGCTATAGTTGACTATTCTGTCTTGTGAACCTAACCTGTTCCACTGATCAACTAATCTATTTCTTAGTCAATACCAAATGGTTTTGGTGACTGCTGCTTTATAATATAGTTTTAGATCAGGTACAGCTAGGCCACCTTCATTTGATTTTTTTTCATTAATTCTTTTGAGATTTTCGACCTTTTATTATTCCATATGAATTTTGTTGTTATTTTTTCTAGATAAAGAGATTTTAAAGAAGGGAAAGAGATCTGTATGTGCAAGGATGTTTGTGGCTGCCCTCTTTGTAGTGGCCAGATACTGGAAACTGAGTGGATGTCCATCAGTTGAAGAATGGTTGAATAAATTGTGGTATATGAATATTATGGAATATTATTGTTCAATAAGAAATGACCAGCAGAATGATTTCAGAAAGGTCTGGAGAGACTTGCATGAACTGATGCTGAGTCAAATAAGCAGGATCAGGAGACCATTATATATTTCCATAACAATACTATATGATGATCAATTCTGATGGACATGGCCATCTTCAACAATTAAATGAACCAAATCAGTTCCAATAGAGCAGTGATGAATTGAACCAGCTACACCCAGCAAAAGAACTCTGGGAGATGACTATAAACCACTACATAGAATTCCCAATCCCTCTATTTTTGTCTGCCTGCATTTTTATTTCCTTCATAGGCTAATTGTACACTATTTCAAAGTCCGATTATTTTGGTGCAGCAAAATAACTGTTTGGACATGTATACATATATCATATTTAATTTATACTTTAACATATTTAACATGTATTAGTCAACCTGCAATCTGAGTAAGTGGTGGGGATAAGGAGACAAAGAGTTGGAACAAAAGGTTTTGCAATTGTCAATGCTGAAAAATTACCCATGCATAGATCTTGTAAATAAAAAGCTATAATAAAAAAAAAAAAGAATAAGGGCTTTCTCCTTCTTTTCTTCATATTCTTAACAGCACAGTGTTGAGACGTAAAGTTCTAAATAAATGTTTTCTTTTCCATCTTTGTTCCTTATGACAGCCTTTCAAATACTGAAAGTTATCATTTCTTCTCAAAATCTTCTGTTCTTCATGCCAAATGTTCCTAGTCCATTTGATTCATTCTCATGTTATATGGTCTTGAGTATCTAACCATCATTGTTGACAGCATATCATATTCACCATGAATGTTATTCCTAAATTGTGGTGCTCAGGTGTTAATAGTACAATAGCTGATGGTCATATGTAGTTGAACTATCACAACTTTCCTATGTAATGCAACAGACAGAGTACTGGTTAGAGTATTATAAAGACTTTCAATTCTTACTTCAAGACACTATTTGAGTTACTCTGTGAAGTCATTTAACCTCTTCTTTCTGCTTGCCTTAATTTCCTTATGTGTAAAATGGGACCAGCAATAACACCAACCTCTTAGAATTGCTATGGGGATAAAATGATATGTGTAAATCTCTGCCAATTTTAAATTGCTATGTAAATACAGAAGACCTAGCTGATTTTTTGGATGCCATATTCCACAGTGTGCGCGTGTGTGTGTACACATGTGTGTGAGAGAGACAGAGACAGACAGTAAAAGATAGACAGACAGTAAGTAAATGCTGTTTTTTTTTTTTCACATGTGGAACCACAGTCTCACAGGTAGAATCAGTTGCATAGATATTCAGCCTAAACACAAGCATTTCAAATCTACTCTTTGTGTAAATTCCCTTGATACTGAAATTCACACCATCCCCTGATTTTCTTCATATATTAAAGGTTCTTTGGCAGCAAGTGTAATGTTGTACATTATCTAGCATTATCATTGTTGTTAGAACACACAGCCATTTGTAGCTAGCCCGAGGCTAAGCTCAGATGCTTAGGATAATCAATCAGCAAGTATTTATTTTTTCTAGTAAATGTATTTATTTTTCCTACTCATTACTTTATGAATGATATTATCAGAGAAAAATCAGAACAAAAGAGAAAAAATCATGGGAAAGATAAAAAATTATAGAAAAAAGAAGTAAACATAGCATGTGGTGATTTACATTCCTTAGTTTTTTGGATTTTTTTTTTGGGGGGGGTTGTTGTTGTTGTTGTTTTTTCTGGAGGCAGATGGCAATTTCTGTCTAAAGTCTATTAGAATTGCTTTGGATCATTGAACCACTGATAAGAAGCAAGTCTTTCATAGTTGATAAGCACACATTCTTGCTGTTATTGTGTACAATATATTTCTGGTTCTGCTTGTTTTACTCCTTATCAGTTCATGTAAATCTTTTCAGGTCTTTCTAAAATCAGCTTGTTCATCATCTTTATTTGAATAATAGTATTCCATTACCTTTATATACCGCAACTTGTCAGTTATTCCCCAAATGATGGACATCTACTCCTTTTCTAATTCTTTACTACCTCAAACAAAGCTGCTAAAACATTTTTGCTAATGTGAATCTTTTTTTAATTTTTATAATTTCTTTTATAATTTCCTTGGCATACAGACCCAGGCACTGTTGGGTCAAAGGGTATGGATAGTTTTATGGTCCTTTGGGCATAGTTAAAATCACTCTCCAGAACGGTTGCATCATTTCATAACCCCACCAAAAATGCATTAGTGAACAGTTTTTCCACATCCTCTCCAACATTTATCATTATCTTTTTCTGTCATCTTAGCTAATCTAAGAGTTGTGAGGTGGATTCTCAGAGTTTTTACATTTCTCTAATCAATAACGATTTAGAGCATTTGTTCATACAACTATAGATGGCTTTTCAACATATTAAAATTATCTGTTCATATTCTTTGACCATTTATCAATTGGGGAATGACTTGTATTCTTATAAATTTGACACAATTCTTTAAATATTTTAGAAATAAGATGTTTTTCAATCATCCATTTTGTATTTTTATAATGTTCTCTAGTACTTTTTCTGTCATAAATTTCTTCCTTTTCCAAAAATATGATAGGTAAATCAACTCTTGCTCTCCGAATTTGTTTATGGTGTCATCCTTTATGCCCAAATCACATACCATTTATACCTTATTTTGATATGGTGTGTGAGTCGTAGTTCTTTGCCAAGATTCTGACATGTTATTTTCCTGTTTCCCCAGCATTTTTTTTTTTGTTAAATAGTGAGTTTTTACTGTAGAAGTTGGACTTTGAGGATTTATCATATATTAGATTGCTATAGGTCTTAATTATTATGTTGTTGGTATCTAATCCATTCCACGGATCCACCAGTGTATTTCTTAACCAGTGGTTTTGATGACTGCTGCTTTGCAATATAGTTTTAGGCTTGGTGCTGCTAATATACCATCCTTTGTATTTTTTCCTTATTAATTCCCCTAATATTCTTGATCTTTTCTTCTTCCAAATGAATTTTCTTATTATTTTTTCTAGTTCTGCAAAATGATTTTTAGCAGTTTGATTGGTATGGCTCTGAGCAAAATAGAACAATGTACTCAGAAATGTCATTTTTATTATCTTAGCTTGGCCTACCCATGAGCAATTGATATTTTTCCAATTGTTTAGATTTGACTTTCATTGTGCGAAAAGTGTTTTGTAGTAATATTCATATAGTTTGTGAGTTTCTTTTGGTAGGTAGACCCCCAAATATTTTATTTTGTCATCAATAATTTTAAATGGAATTTCTTTTTCTATCTCTTGCTGATGAGTTTTGTCAGTAATGTGTAGAAATGATTATGGTTTGTGTGAGATTATTGCATATCCTATAACTTTGCTAAAGTTGTGGATTTTTTCCAGTAGGTTTTTGGATGATTTTCTAGGATTTTCTAATTATAACATCATATCATCTGCAAAGAGTAAACATTTTTATCTTCATTGCCTATTCTAATTCTTTTAATTTCTTTTTTTTTTCTTATTGCTAAAGTCAACATTTCTAGTGCAGTATTGAAAAATACTGGTAATAATGTACACCATTATTTAATCCCTAATTTTATTGGGAATGCACCCAACTTTTCTCCAGTACAAATAATGCTTTCTATTGGTTTTAGATAGATAACTGCTTTTTATTTTAAGGAAAGGTCCCTTTATTCCTATGCTTCTCTAGTTTTTGTTTTTGTTTTAAGGAACGGGTGCTGCATTTTGTCAAAAGCTTTTTCTGTATCTATTGAGATTGTCATACCTTTTTTTCTGTTGGTTTTATTATTGACATAATTGGTTATGGTAATAGTTTTCCTGTTATTGAACCAGCCATGCATTCCTTATATAAATCCCACTTGGTCATAGTGTATTATCTGACTGATAAGATCCTGTAATCTCTTTGTTAATATTTCATTTACAATTCTTGCATCAGTATTCATTAGAGCAATTCAGTGTAATACTTTTTTTTTTCTGTTTTAGATCTTCCTGCTTTATGTATCAGTGTCATATTTTTGTCATGGAAGGAATTTGGCAGAACTTCTTTGCCAATTTTTCAAAAATGTTTACATAATTTTGGAATTCATTATTTTTTAAATGTTTGGTAGAATTCAATTGTGGATCCATCTGGCACTGGAGTTTTTTCTTAGGGAGTTAATTAATGACTTGTTCAATTTATTTTTCTAAAATGGGTCTATTTAAGTCATTTATTTCCTCTTCTGTTAATTGAGCAATTTATATTTTTGGAAATGCTATCATACAAACGGGCAAAATAGCTCCAAATTCTTACTTTAATGTCTTTTTTATTGGTAGTAAGTTCACTCTTTTCATTTTTGATGCTGGTGATTTGTTTTTGTTTTTTTTTTTTCTTTCCTGATCAAATTAACCAAAGATTTATCTATTTTTTTTCATAAAATCAATTCATGGTTTCATATATTAGATTAATAGTCTTATTAGTTTCAATTTTATTAATCTATTTTGAGTTTCCAAATTTTTAATTTGCTATTTAATTGGGAACTTTTCATTTTTTTCTTTTTTAGTTGCATGCACAATTCATTGATCTCCTCTTTATCTTATTCATGTAACTATTTATAGATACATAATTTCCCCGAAGAACTGTGCTGGCTGTATCCCATAATTTTGATTTTGATTTTGTTTTCTCATTATTGTCATTCTCTTAGATGAAATAGTGGATTATTTCTGTGATATTTTGTTTGATTCACTAATTTTTTAGAATTAGATCATGAATATTCCAATTCGTTTTTAGTCTATGTTTCCATGGATCTCTATTGAATATAATTTTTATTGCCATGTGGTCTGAAAGGGAAAGATTTACTATTTCTGCCTTTCTGCATTTGATTGTGATCTAATGCATGATCAATTTTTGTGTAGATGCCATGTACTGCCAAGAAAAAGATGTATTCCTTTCTGTCCCTATTCAAATTTCTCCAGAGATCTATCTATCATATTGAGGTTTTCTAGAATTCTATTAACCTCCCTAGTTTCTTTCCTGTTTATTTTGTGATTAGATTTATCTGATTCTAAGTTGAGGTCTCCCACTAGTTTAGTTTTGCTATCTATTTCTTCCTGAAGCTGGCTAAAAACCTTCTCTGGTAATTTGGCTCCTTTACCATTTGGTGCATACACATTTAGTAGTGTGACTACTACATTGTTTATGGCAATGTTTATCAAGATGTACTTTTCTTCTATATCTGCTTTAATGAGATCTATTTTTACTTTTGCTTTTGCTTTAAGTTCAGAATTGCTACTCCTGACTTTTTTACATCAACTGAAGCATAATTATTTCTGTTCCATCCTTTTACCTTTACTCTGTATATGTCTCTCTGTCAAATGTATTTCTTATAAACAACGTATTGTAGGATTTTATTTTTTAAATTTACTCTGCTATTGCAGAATGAGAGTTCATTCCATTCAACATTCATAGTTATGATTCTCAGTTCTGTATTTCCCATCATCTTATTTTCTGCCTTGTATTTACTTTTTTCTCTCATTCTACCCTCTCCTTAATCAAATTATTTTTTTTAACTCACCCCATCCACTACCTTACTTCTATCATCCCTTTTCCCCTTGTCTTACCCTAGTGTTTCTGTCCTCCCTTCTATCCTTCCCCTCTGTTTTCTTTCCTCTTTCTCCTCTTACTTCTTTAAAGAGTTAGATAAATTTCTATACCCAACTGAATAATTAAGTTATTCCCTCTTTGAGCCAAAACTGATGAGATAAAACTTCAGATAAAATCATTCCCCTGCCTTATTTTCCTAGATTGTGATAGGTCTTTTTCACCTCCTCATGTGAACTAATTGTTCCATTATATCTTCCCTTTCCTCTTTTTTCTCCATACAAATCTTTTTCCCACCACTTCATGTATGTTTCTTCGATGTTATCACATCAGTGTCCATTCATACACATCCTTAATCCATGTGATGCACCTCTGTTTCTGCCCCATTGACAGATACAGTTCTCAAGAATTACAAATACCATTTTCCCATTTAGGGATATAAAAAGTTTAACCTTTATATAATATACATTTTTCTCAGCAATTATTTATCAAATTCCTAATATATATCTGATACTGTATAATGACACTGTATTATGTCTATTTATTTGTCTCTCCTTCTGCCTTTGTCTCTCTGTCTCTTTCTATCTCTCTGTGTGTCTCTGTCTCTGTGTGTCTCTGTCTCTGTGTCTGTCTGTCTCTATCCCCCTATCTCTATTTCTTTCCCTGTCTCTTTGGCTCTCTGTATCTCTTGCTGTATTCTTATCTCTTTCTGTCTCTCTCTCATACACACACACAAACACACACAAACACATGCATGCACACATGGACATCCCATACAAATCTATTTTGTATTATGACCATGGCAAAATCTCTCCTTTATTTCTAATCATGAACAAACCTTTCTTAAAATATTTATGATGTCTTTGCTCCCTAAAGACTGACCTGATTCATAAATATTTAACAATTAAAGCCTGGAAAAATATCTGACTCCAATGTACATATTCAATATTTACCAACCATTTTTCTTTTACTGCCTACTTTAATCCTTCCAATCAAGGTTCACTAGACACTCTTTTCTACCATGATCATCCAAATTAAAGTCTTTTACTTCTCTAAACTTTTACAAAGAATGGACAGAATCCAGAATTCTGAGTAGTACCTAGCTGAGTTCCCATTTATAAAACTCTTGACACCTATGATAATCCTCATGAGAAAATGCAGAAAAAGTCAAAGCATCTAGCTGAGGGTTTCAAAGGAAGACAGGTACTTTTGTGGTACACTGGACAGTGGTTCAGGACAGAACTTGGGTGATGTAGTGCACCAAAGCAAAAAGAGGTCTCAGACCCATACCATACCAGGGCACTCCTAGATCCATTCTGGAATAATATGGGAGCAAATTGTCAACATTGCCATGTACTACCCAACTCTAGGTCACAAATCCAGAATAGATTCAAAAGGAGTTATTACCATAGAGTTGATAGACTAAGAAGGGTGATCGTGAGGTTTATATAGAGAAAAAATACATGTTAAAAAGGTGGCAAAAGTAGTAGTGTCACTCATAGTCATACTCACAAGAGTGGAATGTCATTAGTATTCAGCACAACCTGCAGAGAAATAATGAGGGCTGTAACAGTGAATCAAAAGTAACACCACAGTTTTGTTAATCTAAACCAGCAGAGCTTCCTGACTGACTGGTAGGAAGTGAATCCATCAATATTTTACTGTTACTCTAAACAAAATTTAGGGCAGGATGTTATAGAGCTCTGACTGGAGAGAGGAAGGGGAAAAACTCTTTACCACGAGTCTGATCACTTTGTATTTGTAAACACTGAAAACCTACATACAGGACCCCAGCCTCTTCATAAAATCCTGGAGTAACATACTACTCAATACTCCAAAAAATAGCAAAAGAACTCAACAAGATCTTCCCTCCAGTAGTATCACAGAACCTACTCTTAATATCAAATTCAAAAGTAGGATATAACCTGGAAGAATGGTAAAATAAACATCAAAAAGAGCCCCACCATAAAGAGCTAATATTGTGGCCAAAATACATAACGCAAAACCAGAAGAGAATGATTCCAAAATATCTATAAGCAATAACTCAGAAAAATGTAGTTTGAGGAAAAAAACTCAAATTAAATTTGTGGAAAAGATGAAGTAAATGTTTAAGGAAGAGTTGAAACAAATTTTAAATAAAATGGGTACTTTAGGAAAGTAGTCCCAGAAGAAATGAGAGCTATGGAAGAAATAATTGGAAAAGTAATTAAAATGCTAATGTAAGGAGTTATAAAAAAAGAAATAAATGTGTAACAATCTATTTTAAGATAAGAAAGGATCAAACAGAATGTTAAAACCAAATTAAAAGATTAACAAATTAGAAAAAATAACCTATCTCACAGCAAAAATAGAAAGAAAAAGATTTTGGAGAAAAAAATTAAGAATCGTTGGAAAATTTGAAGGCCATGATCATAAAATGAACTACAGCATCCTATTTGAAGAAATCTTCATATAATCCCACCTAGATATCTTAGAAGTAGAGGAAAAAGTGAAAATAAGAATCTACTACCCACCTCAAGGAAACTGTAAATGGAAAAACTCCTATAAACATAAGAGCCAAGATACAGATATTCAAGACAAAATAAAATAAAATACTCCGAGTAGTTATAAAGAATTCAAATCTTGAGGCTTCACAACCAAGATGATACATGATTTGATATTCTTCATTAAATAAAAGATCTTGGAATATGATAATATAATAAGCAAAAGAAGTGGACTTCTAATATCTTACGCAGAAAAACAAAAACAAAACAAAATCAAAATTAATGTTTCTAGAAAAAAAGCTCCTTTTAAGAATTTCTACTGCCAAATCCAGAACAGAACTGCATAGAAACTTTGATATTCAAAATTAGGAATTGAGAAACAAACAAAAAAAAATTAATAAGAAAATGATAATTAAGTAAACAAAGATAAATTACTCATATTCAGTGTTCTCTTACATATATGTACATATATATGAATTTGTACATGCATATAGGTATATATGAGACATATATACATACATACATGTACAAATACATATGAAAATATATGCAAATATAATATTTATATGATATGGTCAATATGGAATATGTTTAAATTAATTATCCAAGTTTGTGACAAAGTTTCTTGTTCTTTTGCTCTCAAATTGGGCCAGGGTTAAATTTTGCTAATTAAAAAAAGTATATTTTAAAAATAATATTTTAGTCTTTAATATTGTTTTTCATCATTTATTTCTACTTCTTCATGATACTTTCTTCTGTATAGATAATTTATTTCTTTATAAGCCTATCTGGATTTGACAAGTAGAGTAGAACCTGAATCCCATTTGGTCAGGGATTTGTTTTAAAATTTCTTTGTATCTTTCATTGAATCTATTGTAGCCATGAGAATTTAATAGGTACTTATTAAATACATGGAAAAACAATAAAAAGCAGAAAAGGAAGGATGCATTTTCTGCTTTCCCCTTTTTTTGATCAAACACTTGACTGATTAAAAGAACAGAACACATTCTAATAATCTTGGGAAAAGAAAAATGTTGGAATAGAACATGAAGAAAAATTTGACTAAGATTTCCAAAAGCAGACATTCAAATTAGATAGTTCTTGGAATCTGTCCCAGCATGCTTATGCAATTGGCAAATGTAGTTACAGGGTCATTTCTCATGTGAAAGATTTATTGAAGGTGAACAATTTTATGAAAATAGGGGAAAATAATGTATATATATTTAAGCAAAATAAAAGAGGAATGGAAACCTTTGGAAAGCATATTTTGCTCAGCTTAAAAAATGTCTGCAGAGTTACTGAAATCTATCATTAAACAATGGAATTTCAAATACCAAATGCCAAAGGAGAAAAGTTTGTGAAGAAAACATTCCGTTATAATCCTAAGGTGGCAGGGTGATAATGAAGAACCAATGTGTACAGCAGATCTAGAATGTAATGGGCTTTTCTAACTCTTCCATGTTACAAACTCTTCCAAAAGTAAGAAAATGATTCTATGGATACAAATATCTAAGTAAGAAATTTAGGCACCTTTCAGTGTCAATGAATTCAAGGAAGAATAAGGCCTTAGTAATCCCTGAATTTTCTATTTAAAGATTTTTTTATGGGTGATGTAGATGATAGTTTAGTAGATTAATATAGATTACTATCAAAATAGAGTTATGAGGCAGAATTCTTAGTATCTTGTTGAAAAGTAAGAATCTCATTTCATCTTAACTACAGGGAGACTTTGTTTTATTTTCTGGGGGAAAATTAAGAATATTACAAAACATATTGCTCTGCAAGATTATCTAAAATTACACAAAAAGTAAAATTGTTCATCAAAACAATTTATTTAGGAACAAAATGAGAGACTGGATTAGAAGGTACCTTCTAGCTAAAAATCTTGGAATTAGAAATATTTTAGATTTAGAGCTAGAAAGATCCTTAGACATTTAAAAGTTCATTTTTTTTTATTTATTTAATACCACAAAAATAGGGAAATGGATAAATCAGGCTTTGAGGTCAAATCACCAAATTCCAAATCCAGGACTCATTTCAATGTAACCTGCTGCTTTGCCATCACAGTATCATACTAAAGTGTCAAAATAAATTTGGAAGGTTAAGTAACTGGTGGTTAAAATTACTATAATTCCTTTGTAGGTATAGTTGTAGAATTGCCCTCTTGGCCTAACTTAGGAGATTTAGAGCTAGAAAGATCCTTAGATGTTTAAAAGTTCATTTTTTAAATTTATTTAATGCCACAAAAATAGGGAAATGGATAAATCAGGATTTGAGGTCAAATCACCAAATTCCAAATCCAGGACTCATTCCAATGTAACCCACTGCTTTACCATCATAGTATCATACTAAAGTATCTAAATAAATTTGGAAGGTTATGTAACTGATGGGTAAAAATAACTATAATCCCTTTGCAGGCATAGTTGTAGAATTGCCCTCTTGGCCTAACTTAGGTCATCTTGATCTAGCCAAATTAGACCATGATGTGACTGCTACCATGCATCTCTGTTAACAGGCTGCTGTTAACAGGCAGTTGAATCAAGCTTTTGTCTTAAAACAAAGCAAAACACTGATTTCATTTTGAATTTATGTTCTCCAAATTCATCTGGTTTCTATTTAGTAATATAATCCTTTTATTTCACCATTATTGCTTCCATAGCTCACTCCCTCAGAAGCTTTTTCAAAATTTCTGTTTTTCCTTTCCAAGGTTCCTGTACTTTTCCCAGATATAATTTCATTTGAAAAACTTGACTCTTTATTGAGAAAAAATGAAACTATTCAACATTTTCATCTTTTTCAATTCTGTTGATTAAAGGAAATTTTGACATTACTTCCCACCTTTTTTTCCTTTTTTAATCTGCTGTCACAACAGTGAGGTAGAACTTCTTCCCAAGACATTGAAAAGACATTTTCTTTCTGAATCTACATTCCATTAAATGCCCTCATACCTTCTCAGGATCTTAAAAGTAACTTATTTTATAAAATATTCTCCTTTTCTCTATCACTGCTTTCTTAGATGCCTGAGTTTCCCACTCCTCACAAAAATCAAAAACAACAACAACCCTTTCCCTGGGCTCTACTATCCCCTCTAGCTTTAATCTCACATTCTTACTCTCTTTGTCAGCCAGATTGCTTAGTAAAGTTTTCTATACTCACTGTCTCCACTTTTTTCATTTCCTGTTCTTATTGGTTTTCAGACTTCCAAAATAATCACCATATATATGAAATTACTCTCTGTAAAGTTACCAAAGAGTTCTTAGTTTTGAAATATAGTGTGCTCTTGGTCCTGATCTTTATTTACAGAATTAGACACTAGTGTCCACTTCCTTCATCCACTTCATAGCCTTTATGTCTGACAGCTCATTTTCAATCTTTTTTTTTAATTTTCTGATTCATCACCATTATTGTAATTTTAAATTGTAGATGTTCTCCAAAGTTTTTTCACTGATACTTCTAATACTCTGTCTTTTTTTAAATAATTATAACTTTTTATTGATAGAACCCATGCCTGGGTAATTTTTCACAACATTATCCTTTGCACTCACTTCTGTTCCAACTTTTCCCTATCCTCCCTCTACCTCCTCCCTTAGATGGCAAGCAGTCTTATACATGTTAAATATGTCACAGCATACCCTAGATTTAATATATGTGTGCAGAACAAAACAGTTCTCTTGTTGCACAGGAAGAGTTAGATTCAAAAGGTAAAAATAACCCAGGAAGAAAAAGCAAACAGTATACATTCGTTTCCCAGTGTTCTTTCTGTGGGTGTAGCTGCTTTTGTCCATCATTGATCAATTGAAACTGAGTTAGATCTTCTCTTTGTAAAAGAAATCCACTTTCATCAAAATATATCCTCATACAGTATCATTGTTGAAGTATATAATGATCTCCTGGTTCTGCTCATTTCACTTAGCATCAGTTCATGTAAGTCTAAGCCTCTCTGTATTTCTTCTGCTGGTCATTTCTTATAGAACAATAATATTCCATAACATTCATATACCACAATTTACCCAACCATTCTCCAATTGATGGGCATCTATTCATTTTCTAGTTTCTAGCCACTACAAACAGGGCTGTCACAAACATTTTGGCACATACAGGTCTCTTTCCCTTCTTTAGTAACCCTAACCCTAACCCTAAATTCACGCCCTATAGTAGCACTGCTGGATCAAAGGGTATGCATAGTTCGATAACTTTTGGGGCATAATTCCAAATTGCTCTCCAGAATGGTTGGATTCATTCACAACTCCACCAACAATGCATCAGTATCCCAGTTTTCCCGCATCCCCTCCAACATTCATCATTATTTTTTCCTGTCATCTTAGCCAATCTGACAGGTGTGTACATATTCTGTATTTTTATCTGTAACTCTCTGCATCTCTATTTTTTCTCTCTTTGTCTCTTTGTGTCTCTCCCTCTGTCTGTCTTCCACAAATTTATCAATGTCTGTCAGTTTTATTATCATTTCAATGCATATAACCTTCAAATTGATGTAATCAATTTTTCCTCTTCTGAGATTGAGTACAATTTTCTATTGTTTGTGTCAATCTAGATGTATTGGATATAGCTTAACCTTATCATGTTCAAAAAAGTTATCTCCCTAAACTTCCAATTTTCCAAAATTCTTTATTTCTATAAACAGAACTTCCATACGTCTGTCTTCCAAGTTCATAACATTCTCATTATCCTAGACTTCTCCCTCATTTTACATACCCAATCAGTTACCACATTCTGTTTTTTTCCACTTTAACAATATTTTTTTTCTCATCTGATTTCTGCCCTCTTCTCTTTGTCTACTATCTTACTACTAAAATTTATCACTTCTAATATGGATTTATGAAGATAGTTTGCTAATTGATCATCTTGACTCAAGTTTTTCCTCTTCTTTGGGCCATCTACATAATGCTGTTCTATGTAATTTTTCCTAAACTTGTACTTAAATCTATGACTTTCCTCCTCAACCAATTTTAATCATTTTATATTTCCTGTGGGATAAAATTAAAAACAAACAGACCAACAAAACAAAACAACATCCATTTCTGGTCAGCTTTTAAAATATTTAATTAAATTATTTATATATAAATTTAACTTATTTTTTTAATTTTTAATTTTATTTTATATATAATTATTGTTATAATTATGTTACATACATTTATAATAATATAATTATAAAATAATAATAATAAAGTATGATTATTTAAATTAAATTAAAATTTAAAATATTTGTAACCTGTTCCCAGTTTGGATTTTTAAGCATCATTGAATTTTATTCTTCATCCCAGCCTGTGATTCAACCAAACTGGCTTTCTCACCATTCTTCACACAGAAAATTCCACCTATCATTTCCATTCATGATTTCTACTTGCATTTCCCATTCCTGTAATGTAGTCTCTCCTTATCTCTGCCTTACACAGTTATTTCCTTCCAGATACAGCTTAAGCACCATCTTTTCCTGATGAATTTCCTAATCCCTATCTGCTCAGGCCTTTAAACTCCCACCAAAAGTCCCTCTATTGTATATTTAATTTCACTATGTACATTTTAACTTATTACTTTTATATTTATGCTTGCTCTGTTTAATAAATGTATACATGCATATGTATACATATTGTTTTTCAATTCTCCCTCATTATGAAATTCATGATTAGTGCTTGTTTCATTCTTTGTACTTGAATCTCGAGGTCATGTACCAGTTCCTGACAAATTTGAGGTTCTTAATAAATATAGATTTAAAAATTTTATCAATATATTTCCATAATTAACATTTTTAAAATATGTTGTTACATAGGAAATGCCATATAAGAAAGCACATTGGTCTCACAATTAGGAACCCCAAATTTAAATCTTGTCTTTGATACTTATTATCTGGGTTATAATGGTACTGTCAATTCATCTAAGACTCAGACTCCTTGCCTATGATGTAAATCCTTGTAATTACCTAATCTTTGAGTTTGCTCAGATGAAAGCACTTTGTTTCCTTTACAATGATATTTTAAAGTGTTCTCCATAGACAGGTTCTGTTTCCAGAGCTTATACTACTTACCAGCATATTATCAAAATATCACTGGAAAGCACACATCCCATTATATGCTAGTAGACAGTTAAATGGTGAGATGAATACCCTTCTCATATCACCCATAAAAGGCCTTCAACATAAAAACTGCTGATTATGTCTCTAGTAATCACTATAGGGAAACTTCTTAACATATGCCCTCCTTTAAGATTTGATCTCAGCATTTCTAATGAGTAACAGATATTCCTGCAAATGGTTTGGGAGAAAGGCAAAAATGAAGACTTTTGCTTCCATTTACACTAATATACACAAAGGAGCATTTTGAGGAAACCCAGGCCTTTTCCTTATTTTATATGGAGACAGAAATAAAGTTAAACATGAAAGTAAGGTGTAATATAATTCTACTGCTAGTTCCAGATCACTTTTTTTTTTTTTCCTAAACTTTCCTTTGCTGTGCATAGAAATAATTGAAAAGGAAGGAATAGGGCACAGAAGCCATGTGAGACCTATTCATAGTTGAGCAATGTGTTTCTAGCTAATTTGTTTACATTCAAAACTTAGTCTGTGTTTTCTTCACACACTGTAGTCATTTATTAGGTATTTCAAGCTACCAGGTTCCCTGGGCCTTAAACTCTATTCTAATAGGTTTAGACAATAGTGACCAATAGTAACTCTAGCATCAATGCGGGAATAGTGATATCTTTGGAAACTACATTCCAACTGTTCTAGAAATTAATTTAGAACTGTGCCCAAAAGACTGTATATATATGTGTGTGTGTGTATGTATGTGTGTGTGTGTGTGTATATATATATATATATTATCTCTCTCCCACAACATATACATACACACACACACACACATATATATATATATATATATATGTATATATATACATATGCATATATAATGTCCTTTTTTGGTCGCAAAGAACTGGAAATTATGGGTATGTCCATCAATTGAGGAATAACAGAAAAAGCTGGTATATGTGATTATATCAAATTGTGATTTTGTTATAATAAATGACAAACAGGATGATTTTAGAAAAACTTGGGAATATAAATTCATGCAAAATAAAGTGAGCAGAACCAGGAGAACATTGTACACAATAACACTGGAAGGATGATGAACTGTGAAAGATTAAGCTATTCTGCTCAAGACAATGATCCAAGATAACTCCAAAGGATTCATGATGAAAAATACTTGCCTCCTCAAGAGAGAGATATAGAGATAAATGAATGTAAATTAAATCATATTTTAAAACTTTTTTTCTTTATTTTCAACATAGCTAATTTGGAACTATATTTTACATGGCATGCATAATTATATCAGATTACTTGCTTTCTCAAGGAGGAATGGAAGGTAGAACATTTGGAACAACTTTTAAAAAAGTAAATGTAAAAAGTTATATATCACCTATATGTCTGCCTATTTATCTAAATATATTTCAAATAGATGGAAAAGAATGTAAATTTTATCTTCCCCTAGAAATTTGAATAAACACCACCTCAAATTGGTCAAAAAAAAAGGAAAAAAAAACAATTCTGAACTTTTTTTCCTATTGGGATAAAGGGAATAGAGAATAAGCCTTTGTTACACAAGTTGTAGGATGCTTGCTGTCAGTGATCACAATACCTTAATTGAAATATACACCTATCCATCTATAAATATATACATAAATATTCATATAGGTTTGTATATATATATATGTGTATGTGTATATGTGGTGTGTATGGATATATATGGAAATATGTTTATAACTTAACCTAAAATTATATGCAAAAATGCATATTTTTCAGATAACACCATAGTTATGAAATTGTAGCTCATATTTGAATATCTTTAAAATGTAGAAGCCTAGTAACATGATGGATTTGGTGTCCTCTTTCCACAAACTTTCTACTCCCCCAAATAGATAACTAAACTTTTCAGGAATAGACATGTTTGATATGTATAGGAAAAGAAAGGTCCATAATGTGAAATAGAAAAAACCTGGCAGAAAAGAAGATCCAAAATTTTTACAAACCAATTTTATGCTCAATATCTATTTGATCCCATTATAGCCATTTCACTCAATTCTTTCCTTAGCAATCCATCAATATGGGGAAAATATATTACAAGTATACCTAAAGCTGGCTGTTAATATGAATTTAATCAGAATTTAATTCTTTTGTGGGCTTCAGTTTCCTCTGCCTCAAAATAAAAAGATTTGAAAACATTGATGCTATAGAATATTATGCTTATCTTTTTTTAATTGGTCAGCCTTATTCAAAATCTTATCTAAATTCATAGGAATCATCAATATTACTTCATGTAACTATTGAATTCTCCAATAAAGACTACAATCTATATTAGAAAAAGCCCAGAGAAAAAGAGTCTAGCTTCTATTCTTCAGAAGCTGTTATAATATCTCAAACATTTGGGTTAGTGAAATTATTGTTTCCAAAATATATTTAATCTTCTAACACATCACTGGAGTTTTGATTCAGGGATAACAATGCTATATCAATCAACTACTATGAGATATGTGTAACAGTCATTTAAATTTTATGACAGGATACAAAGTAAGAATGTTTAGCTCCTTCTAGAGAAGAACCACCACCTAGAGCCATCAATGAACCATCATTTAAAGGGAATTTGTCATTAATTAGAATTGTCAATTTGGAGCTGGGATTTCTAAGTTCAAAACAAGGCCATCAAGGATAGGGATGGCGGTTAAGAAGGGGAAAAAAATTGGAACACAAGGTTTTGCAAGGATGAATGTTGTAAATTATCCATGTATATGCTTTGAAAGTAGAGATTTAATAAAAATGAAAATTGACATATAATTAGATCTAAAAATATATAATAAATTAGAAAAAATAAAACAAGGCTCATATATTTAATGACTGTGTGACCCTAGGAAAATCACTTTAAAGTTTCTCTATAACAATTTCCTCATTTGTAAAATGAGGACAATAATAATAAATATCTCCTGGGCTTTGGGAGACAATAAAATAAGGTAATATTCAGAAAGTACCATGAAGTACTCATTGCCATTATACTTACTTACAATGTTTGATTGACAAGAGAAAAATCTCACCCTTCCAAGAGAAAGGAGAAGAAAAAAAGACAAGAGTAAAAAAATAAATTGCTTATTTAAAATTAAGATTTGTCTAAATATACAATTGGTGTAGCAAAGGATAATATCACCATGTTTTGCAACCTCCGAGTCATCTTCAACTTCAAATCATAATACATTTTCCTTTAGTTGCCAAATCTTCTTGAGTCTTTCTCTTTGTTATCATCTTCTGAGGATGTGTTTTGATCTTCCTTGTCATCATAATAACTTTCAATGGTAAGAAAATATTTTTTCTATTGTCTGCTCATTTTCCTACCCTATTACCTGGCTTTTAACTCTTTCTTAGAGTAGGGTTCTGTTTCCAGGTGGAGAGAGGACTGTTCCAAGCTTCAGAGGTTTTGTGCAGCTGTTTTCAGAGATCCTTCAAAGATGTGACCACAAGCCCTTTTTTCTGTCCTGGAACTATTGGGAGAGTGTCCATCCCACTGCAGCTGTAAGATCTAGTTTGCTAAAGCAACAGCGCCCTGCTCTGCTGATGCAAGGCCCAGGCTGGGGCTGTTGCCTGTACAGAGACTGCACACTATCTTCCAGCTTTCAGATGGAAAATGTTTTACTCTGTCTTTTTTGGGTATTGTGTTGCTCTGAAAAAAATTAGAGGCATTATTTAAGGGAATTTGAAACAGTTTGGGGGTGAAATCCTGCCTTTACTCCACCATCTTGACTCTGCCTTATTGCTTGTATCTTAACAATATATCTTGCATTTATCTTGTCTTCAACCAACCAACTTAAGTCAAGAAAGCATCACTTCTCACGTGTAAATTTCCTAATGACCTTCATCCAAGTTATCCACTACCTTTTTTTTTCCTTCTCCACAGCCACCCTTGACATAGTTACCAAAGTGATATGCCTAAAAAAGATTTCAATAGGCTGAACCCCTACTCCAGAGCCTCATTCCCTCCCTAGTAACTCCATAATGAAAAACTCTGTCAGTTAGTTAAAACTCTTAATAACCTGTTCCATTTTTAAAATTAGTATATATTATGGCCAGACCTCAACATATGTGCACACAGACACACAACACACACACACACACACACACACACCCATACACACACACACATACACACACACATTCTGTGACCTATTTTGCTGATCCCCTACAGAGAATTCTATTCCTCATCTCATTACCATGCCATAAACTATCACCTGTGTTTTGTACTATTTGCTTTCTCACTGTTATCACTCAGTTATCTCATTATGCCTTATCTCAAATTGTTGTTCAGTTATTCATTTATGCCCTACTCTTTCTGACTCCATGGATCTTATTGGCCAAGGGATTTTCTTAGCAAAATACTAGAATGGTTTGTCATGTTGTTTTCCAGTGGATTAAACTAAAAAGAGGTTATGTTACTTCAGGATCACATAGCTAAGAAGTGTTTAAGGCTGAATTTGAAATCAGGCCTTCTTGACTCTAGGTCCAGTGCTCTATCACCTGAGGCACTAAACTGCCTCATATCAGGTACTACCTTCTATAAAATATCTTTTTTTTTTTCCATATGCTACAATTGTTCCTCTTTCCCTAATATTATTTTGTATTTATTTTTTATACTTTAAATTTCTGTTTTATTTTTGTTTAATTATCCCCAATATCTGGCACACTGTTTACCACATAATAAGAATGTGATAAATATTTATTGAATTCAATTTAATTGAACAAAATTAACTTGATGACCTGTAAGATCACTTCCATGTCTAAATTTATGCTTCAGTTGATCATTATTACTTTCTCCCAACATTTACAATATTCAAGGTAATATTCATCTATAGAAGGCAATATTGCAAGTGTTTCAAATGAATACTCAAACCAATGTATTGTCGTATTTATAAACATTGTATAATCTAAATCTATTCCCTTTATGGCAGTTCTTGGTTAATGAGAAAATAGCTATTAATGAGGAAGACTTAGTGCTTTAAAATTTGCAGATCACTTTATAGCTCTTCTATTTAAGACCCACAACCACTCTATGAGATACTGTAGGTAACATTATCCACATATTCAAGACGACAAAATGGACATACAGGAAGATTAAATCACTTTTACAGAATTACTCAGACAATACCAAAAACAAATTTTGAGCCCAGTTTTCTTAAATACTGGTTTAGCATTCTAAATATCACCCACCCAACACTGTAAATACTGTAACTTTTCTAAGCAATGCCTTGGTCATGGGTTTATAGCATCTTGTTTTCTTATAGTCACATTATGTAAAAATTGGAAACATATATGAAATGAATACTTATTTCCATACAAAAAAGTAAAATATATAATGTCATGGCAATTTTTTTAATACAAGCAAATAAGGTACATGAGTAAAACAAATTTCCTAAAAGACTCAGAAAGGATTTTTAGATGAACTTGAAATTGTGAAATTGGCTTTATCAAGTTACATAGTTAAATGGCATGCAGTACATTTGATCAATGCTGTTTAATTTTTAAACTGTGTGTGTGTATATATACACACATATGTATGTGCATATATGTATATATGTATGTGTATATATATATATATATATATAATTTTAAGACATACAGAATATAAAGTTAATTGCTTGTTGTTGATTTTGCCAGCATATTTCAATATGTTTCCTAATTAATACTAATACTAATAATATCTAAAATTTTAATTATTTTCTTTGTTATTTCTAACTATGCATTGGCACCTCCATAGAATAGAGATGTCATTATTACCCACGTTTAAAAGTTCATAAAATATCTTGTAATATCGCTCCACAATATTGGTTTTGTTTTATCTAAATAAATTCTATATATCATTCAGCAATTCTTTAAACTATTGAACGAACTTTATTTCAGTGTGAATCATTCAATTCATGTCTCTTTGGATTTTTGTCATTCTAGACTATAATCCTTGGTCAAATTGGTCAGAGAGAACAAAAATATTAATATTTATTTTCCCTTTAATGATAAGCACAACATATAAAATCATCCAATGAAATTATTCAGTGAATGAATGAAACAATTTCCTTTTATTTTCTCAATAGAATTTTTGAAAGAAAATGCAATTTCCTTTAAAATTCCTTGATTTTTCTCTCTCATGCTTAGAATAGTAGAATATGCTGGGAAATTTTCAGTACTCTTAAGAATTTATTCTTTCTTTTATAATGTTTGGATGTTTATTGGACTTTTTGTTTGACGGAAACTACTCTGCCAGGTATCCTTTTATTATTGCTTAGTCCTTGGAGACTGAAATCTCTTTAGAAATAGTGTGATTCTCTACTGAAATCATTCAGTACTATTTTTAGAAACAGATAATCCAATAGTATTTCTGTATGTATGTCACATTTTCTCCTAGCCCTCATCTCAGTTGATTATATTAGGCAGTTTAATAAATGTTTATCAACATTAAATTAGAAAGATAAACATAACCAATGTATCTATTTCAATAATACTATTTTTTAATTTTTTTTTCCTTTTTGTTCCATTTTCAGAAATTGAAAAGTTTCAGGGTTCTGATGGGAAAAAAGAAGATGAAGAAAAGAAATACCTTGATGTCATCAGCAACAAAAATATAAAACTGTCAGAACGTGTACTGATTCCTGTCAAACAGTATCCAAAGGTAATCTAACTAAATTTTACTCTGATTGCTTAAAATATATATATATATATATATATATATATATATATATTTAATGATAAGATGACTTCACTTACACTATATATTAGAAAAGAAATATTTATCATAATTTATCTATGTATGAAAATCTATTTTAATACAAACAGAACAGAAAAGTGGAAATGTTATTTTTGTGGGAAATAGAAAGTAGCTACATTTTCATTTCAGCATTAAGGAACTCATCCTATATGAGATGAGAAAACATAGACACTTGAGGACCAATGCTTAAAATTAATAACATTTCTTTTTATCAATTTGTATAAACTTTCATTTAATTTCTTATGTCTTAGACTACCTTAAAATGCATAAGCATGTGAAATTAAGGTGCATAATTCATAGTAGACAAAGAATAAACAATGATAATGCCTAATGGAAATATCAACATAATATTCACAGGGTCATGTAAAATAGTAGGACATTTTTGGTTGGCAGGTTTAATTTTCCATCAACAATTCTGACAACATTTTCTGGATGATGACAGACTTCTCCATTTAATTTTTTGTAATTTTTTTTGTTATAAAATATGTTGTCATGTATCATTTGCTTCACCATGAGCCTTGATTTTGCCTTTCCCATTTCACTGTGTGCTTTTAGCAGGAGTAGGAAAAAAGTTCAGAGAATGAAAAGTTTATAATAAATGGTAATTCAATGATTTGAATCAATATTTTTTCCTAATAAACCTACAGAACCAAGAACTTAAAATCACATGCCATATATATTATATTACTATACTATGTTTACTTATTATATATTATTGTTTTGTAATTATATGTTATATAGTATATGATGATGTTTATTATATAAATGTATTTTACATATACTACAATATTTCTATGTGTACATGTCTATCGGCATGTATGTATTTTACATAAATTCTTACATATCATAGGTACTATATAAATGGTAGTTAGTGATACTTATGTATATGTATATATTATCATTAATTTATATGTTTTATAGTATTAATATATATCTAAAACATCAAATCTCAAATTATATCCATAAGATATTTCTTCAGTTTCAGATAAATTTTGTGATTACCATAACCCTAACAGGAGAGTGCTTCCTGCACAAAAATACCTTTTATTATATATAACATATACATATATACATGCATGCATATATGAATACATATAAACACACATAGAGATTGAGAGAGAAAAGGAGAAAGAGAGAGAGACAAAGAGACAAAGAGGGAAAGTTGAATGTCCCTATAAATTGTGATTTTCCCCCCCTTGGCACCATAAACTTATAATATTTTGATAGATTATCTAAGTATAATATGTTGGAAAATTCACTGGTAAGCTAGTAACATTAATTAACAAGACTGTACCCCTTGTCTAGAGAACTTAGCCTATTGACCAATATGCAGCATTACAATCAGAGCTCTAGAGTCAGATATATTCAACTATATTGCAATGGTCTGATTTCTCAGAATACCTTCTTGTAATACCCTGAAAGACTTAGTGTAGCTGCAAAATAAAAATTAAATCTATTATCTCTGATAAAATTATCTTGACAAGATAAAACAGGTTTCTAAAGTCTTGCTCATTCTTCAAGTTGTAGTATATGTGGTTTTATATTGATTGTAGATAAAAGTTTATAGTTGATTCCTCAAATTGTGAGTTGAAATAAGACTTAATAATATCGTTTTGAAGCCAAAGTGAAAAAAAAAAAGCTTTTTTGCATTTACTTTACAAATGGAAAGAAAGGTGACCAAAGTATATAGCAGAATTTTGATAAATTTATCAAGCTCACTAAATTCCTTACCAATAAAAAATTTGTTTTTTCTAGCACCATATTATTGAATGTTATTTGTAGAATTTACCTTAGGGATAAATTTGTCAAAATCATTCATTTTCTAGAAGAGAATTTTTGCAAAAATTTAAATAAAATACTAAACAATTGGTTACAACATATGACAAAGATAACATACTATCACTAAACTAAATTTATAGTAAAAATTCAGAACTGGTTCAATATCATTACACCTGTAAACACAAGTGTGCACATTAATATTAAACAATATAAATTATTTGATTATTTTAAAGGAGGCAGAAAAATATTTTTCCTTATTAAAATTTATTTATTTTAATACACATTTCATTATGAATTATGTTGGGAGAGAAAAATTAGAGCAGAAAAGAAAAACCATGGGAGAGAAAAAATACAGAAAAATGAAGTGAATTTAGGATATGTTGATTTATATTCAATCTCCATGGTTCTTTTTCTGAATGCAGATGGCATTTTCTGTTCAAAGCCTATTCAGATTGCTTTGGTTCAATGAACCATTGAGAAGAACTGAATTTTTCTTCATAGTTGATCATTGCAGATTCTTGCTGTTATTGTGTACAATGTGTTGCTGGTTCTGATTTTTTCATTTAACATCAGTTCATGTAAATCTTTTCAAGCAATTCTAAAATCATCTTGTTCATCATTCTTTATAGAACAATAATATTCAATGGTCTTTATGTACCACAACTTGTTCAGCTATTCATTAAATTGATTGGCATATAACTTATTTTCCAATTGTTTGTTATCACAAAAAAGAGCTGTTACAAACATTTTTGCACATGTGGATCCTTTTCCTTCTTTTATGATTTTCTTAGAATACAGAACCAATAGTGGGATTTGATATCAAACTGGTAGACAGTTTGATAGCCCTTTGGGCATAACTTTAGATTGCTTTACAAAATGGTTGGATCATTTCATAACTCCACCAACAATGCATTAGTGTCCCAGTTTTCTCACATCCCCTCCAATATTTATAATTGTCTTTTCCTCTCATTTTAGTCAATCTGAGAGATGAGAAGTGGTACTTTAGAGTTCTTTTGATTTGTATTTCTCAAATCAATAGTGAATTAAAACATTTTCCATATGACCATAGTTGACTTTAGTTTTGTTCATATACTTTGGCCATTTGTCAGTTGGGAAATGACTTGTATTCTTGTAAATTTCACACAGTTCTTTATATATTTTAGCAATGAGACATTTATCAGAAACACTAGCTGTAAAAATACCCCCCAGTTTCTTTCTGATAGTTTTGTTTGTGCATAAAATGTTTTAATTTAATATAATCAAAGTTGTCTATTTTGTTTTTCATAATGTTCTCTTTGATTTTTGATCATTAATTCTCCCTTCTCCAAAGATCTGATAGGTAAATTATTTCTTGCTGTTCTACTTTGTCTATGGTATCATCCTTTATCCCCAAATCATATACCCATTTTGACCTTACTGTGGTATGGGGTATATGGTATATGAGATATAGGTCTATGCAAGTTTCTGAATTAGTTTTCAGTTTTCCCAACAAATTTTGTCAAATAATGAAGTAATACAGAAGCTGAATTATGGGGTTTTATCAAATCCTAGATTACCATAGACCTTGATTATTTTGTTATGTATATCTAATCTATTCCACTGATCTGCTACTCTATTTCTTAACCAGTATTAAATGGCTTTGATGACTGATGATTTATAATAAAATTTTAGGTCTGGTACCAATGGCCATTAATTTTCTTGGTATTTTTGATGTTTTCTTCTTCCAGATGAATTTTGTTATTATTTTTCTAGTTTTATAAAATAATTTTTGGTAGTTTGTTTGGTATGGTACTCAACAAGTAGACCAATTTCAGCAGAATTTTTATTTTTCTTATATTAGTTCAACCTACCCATGAACAATTGATATGTTTTCCAATTGTTTAGATCTAAATTTATTTCTCTCAGAACTGTTTTGTAGATGTATTCATATAATTTTGGGGTTTCTTTTGTCATGTAAACCCCCAAATATTTTGTCTACAGTCATTTTAAATGGAATTTCTCTATCTTTTGCTGATGGACTTTGACAATAATATATAGAAATGCTGATGATTTGTGCGGAATTATTTTATATCCTGCAACCTTGAAAAGTTGTGCATTGTTTCCAGTAGGTTTTTACATGGTTTTCTAGGATCCTCTAAGTATATCATCATGTCACCTGTGAAGAGTGATAATGTTATTTTCTAATAGCCTAGTCTAATACATTTAATTTCTTTTTCTTTTCTTAATCGTAAAGCCAAAATTTCTGGTACGATGTTGAATAATAGTGGTGATAAGGGGTATTCTTGTTTCACCCCTGGTCATATTGACAATGTATCCAATTTCTCTCCATTACAAATAATGCTTGCTGTTGGTTTTAAATAGAAAATTGTTTATTCTTTCAAGAAAAGCTCCATGAGGAGCCAAGATGGCAGAGAGTAAATACATCTTTTTCTGAGTCCCAAAGATCAACAACAGATCAAGCCTCTGAACTGATTTTGGAGTAACAGAACCCACAAACATTGGGAGTGTTAACAATTTTCCAGCAGAAGATACATTAGAATAACTTCAGAAAATTCTATTTCAATCAGGTAAGGAGGTAGCTGAGCATGGACACAACACAGGGACCCATGATGATGTGGTGTCAAGATACCAGGGAATCTACTGGGAGGCTCTTAATCTACTCTGTCTTAGTTATAAGCCAGCAGATCAGCAGATTAACTGGAAGACAGCCAATGCAAATACAAAAGGCAAATTGTGAGCCTTTGAATCCCAGAAAATTAATGGACATAGCTATGTCTACTCTAACATAGTAGACTGGTCAGCACTGACAGCACTGGTCCCAGGGCAACCTAACATAGATGTCACCCCTTTGTCCTAAGAGTAGACCTCAGCCTTTAAAAAATGAGCAAAAAAAAGTGAAAAAGAACTCTGACCATAGATAGTTTTTATGGAGAAGAGAATAATGGATCTCAAATCCTGAAAATCCTAAATGCAAATCATCCCCAGAATAAACCCTAAAGTTGATATGAGTTGGTCCCCATTTCACAAGTCTCTCTTGGAAGAATTAAAAAAGGATCTTAAAAGAGAGAGGAAAAATGGGGAAAGAAATGAGAACTTTGCAAGAGAGTTTGGAAAGGGAAAAACAAATTATCTGAGGAAAACTCCTTAAAAATAGATTTGGATGAAATGGAAAATAGAAGATAAATCCTTACAAAATAGATATGAAAAAGAAATTAATTTGTTAAAAAAAACAGAATTTGTGAATTGAGAATTAAATAAATGGAAATGAATCACTCAATGAGACTTTAAGAATAAATCAAACAAAATAAAAAATAGAAGACAATATAAAATACCTCATTGGAAAAAACAACTGACCTGGAAATAGATCTATGAAAGACAATCTAAGAATTATTGAAATTTCTGAAATCCATGATGAAAAAAAAAAAAAGCCTAGACATCATCTTTCAGAAAATCATGAAGGAAAACTGTTCTGATGCTCTAAAACCAGAAGGTAAAATACACATTGAAAGAATTCACAGATCACCTCCTGAAAGAGACAGCAAAATATAAACCCCAAGAAACATCATGGCTAAATTTCACAATTAGCAAATCAGGGGAAAATTTTGTAAGAAGCCAGAAGGAAACAATACAAATATCGAGGAGACACAATGAGGATTGCCCAGGACATAGCAGCTTCCACTTTAAAGGATCAAAAGGCACGGAATATGATATTCTGAAAGGCCAAAGACCTTGGATTGCAGACATGAATCAATGATCCAGCAAAAATTGAGAATTATCTTTCAGGGAAAATGGTGGTCATTGAATGAAATAGGTGAATTTTATTCATTTCTGATGAAAAAAGAATAGGAAATATAATATTCAAATACAGAACTCAACAGTAGTACAAAAAGGTATAAAGGAAAGAAAAAAACAACTTTCTTTTAAAAGTTAAAAAGCTTATATTCTTATATGAAAGATGATACGTTTAATTTTTGAAATCTGTATCTCTGTTATGGGTATACTTAGAGGGTGTAGGTATAATTAAATTTTATTGTGATGATATAAAAAAAGAAACTGGAGAAGGAATGGTGATTCTACTGAAAGAAGAAAATGGAGTTAAAATGGGATAAATTACATCTCATGAAGAGACAAAAAAGACCTATTGAAATTGAGGGAAAGAAGGGAAAGGGTTGAACATTGTGCAAATCTTACTCTCATCAGATTTGGCACAAAGAGAGAATATCAGACACATTTATCTTTACAGAGAAGTTAGTCTCACCCTATAGGGAAGTAGGGGGAGAGAAGGAATAGGAAGGGGAAGGAATTGTAAAAGGAGAAGTCTGGCTGAGGGAGAAAGTGGTCAAATAAAACTGGGGAAAACAAAATGGCAGGAAATAAAATTAGTAATTTTAACTGTGAATGTAAGTGGAATGAACCATCCAAAAAAACAGAAACATCTAGCAGTCTGGATTAAAAGCCAAAATCCTACATTTTTTTCACAAGAAATACATTTAAAGCAGAGTGATATATTCAGAGTAAAAGTAAAAGACTGGAGCAGAATCCATTATATTTCACCTGAAGTAAAAAAAAAAAAAAAAAATCAGAGGTAGCAAGCCTGATCTCAATCAAGCAAAAGCAAAACAGACCTAATTAAAAGAGGTAATGAAGGAAATTACACCCTTTTAAAAGGTACCATAGATAATGAAGTAATATCAATATGAACTATATATTCACCAAGTGGAATAGCATCCAAATTCCTACAGGAGAAGTTAAGAGAGCTGCAAGGAGAATTAGACAGCAAAACTATACTAGTGGGAAATCTGAACCTTGCTCATTCATAACTAGATAAATTGGACCACAAAAAAAAATAAGAAAGAAGTTAAAAAGTTAAACAGAATTCTAGAAAAGTTAGCTATGATAGGTCTTTGGAGAAAATTGAATGGTGAGAAAAAGGAATGTGCTTTTTTTTCTTGAAATTACATGGAACCTATACAAAAATTGACCATGGATTGGGACATAAAATCCTCAAAATCAAATCCTGAAAAGTAGAAATAGTAAATACACTTTTTCAGATCATGATGCAATAAAAATTTCATGAAACAAAAGACCAGGGGAAAGCAGACCAAAATTTAATAGGAAATTAAATAATCTATTCCTAAAGAGTGAGTGGGTGAAACAATAAATCATAATTGATAATTTCATATAAGAGAATGACAATAATGAGACAACATACCAAAATTTATGGGATGCAGCCAAAGCAATTATTAGGGGGAAGTTTATATCTCTAGAGGCTTATTTCAATAAAATGGAGAAAAAGAAGATCAATGAATTAGGCTTGCAACTAAAAAGCTAGAAAAAGAACAAATTAAAAACACTCAGTTAAAAGAGGAGATTAATAAAATGAAAATAAGAAAACTAGTGGGTTAATAAATAAAACTGAATTGGGTTTTCTGAAAAAATGAACAAAATAGATAACCTTCATTTAATTAGATTAGAAAAAGGAAAAAAAAAAGAAAATCAAATGGATAGTATCAAAAATGAAAAGGGAGAATGCCACCAATCAAAAGGAAATTAGATCAATAATTAGGAACTATTTTGCCCAACTATACCAGTCAATATGATAATATAAGTGAAAGGGAGGAATACCTACAAAAATATAGATTGTCCAGATTAACAGAAGAGAAAATAAATTACTAAATATTCCTATTTTTGAAAAAGAAATAGATCAAGCTATTAATCACTTCCCTAAGAAAAAATCACCAGGGCTAGATGGATTTACATGTGAATTCTACCAAATATTCAAAAATATTTAATTCAAATACAATGCAAAGAATTTGAAATAATAGGGAAAAGACAAGTCCTACCAAGTTTTTTATATGACATAGACATGGTGCTGATACCAAAGCAAGGTAGGGTCAAAACAGAGAAAGAAAATTATGGACCAATTTCCCTCCTGAATATTGATGGAAAAATCTTAAATAAAATTTTAGGAAAGAGATTACAGCAAGTCATACCCAGGATTATGCACCATGACCAAGTCTAATTTATTCTAGCAATACAGGACTGGTTCAATATTAGGAAAACTATTAACATAATTGACTATATCCACAACCAAACTAATGATTATCTCAATAGATGCAGAAAATTCATTTGATAAAATTCAACATCCAATCCTACTAAAAACACTAGAGATATAGGAATGGATTAGTAATGGAATAGTCTTTAAAATTAACTTTAAAAAACCATCAGCATGCATCATATGTAATGGGAACAAATTAGAACCATCCCCAATAAGATACAGGATGAAACAAGGCTACCCATTATCAACATTGTATTAGAAATATTAGCATTGCCAATAAGAAAAGAAAAAGAGATCAAATGAATTAGAGTAGGTAATGAGGAAACCAATTTATAACTCTTCGCTGATGTTATGAAGTTATACTTAGAGAATTCTAGGGCGGAGCCAAGATGGCGGAGAAGTCACACTCGACTTTCTAAGCTCTTCTCTTACCCTCTTTATCAATATTATATCGAGCCTCAAAAATAGTCTTGACTGCTACAATTCATAAAGATAAGAAGTAGAACAACTCACCGTCAAGAAAATCTGCAGTCCCACCAAAAAGGTTGGTTCCGGGGCCATGGGGGAGATCGGCAGACGGGAGAGAAATTAGGTTCCTGAGGAGAGTCTCAAACCGAGGGTGAAGGCACAGATCTCAGCACAAGTGCGCAGCCCCAACCCGCAGTACGGGGCTCTTCTTGGGCAGTCTGTGATCCTGCACGGCAGGAGGACGCAGCCCGGGTTAGCCTCCAATCTGCACAGTGGGAGCCTGGCTTGGAGGCTCATAGAGCTTTCCAGGGCCGATTTGCATCAGGCAGAGACTCTAGGCAGAGTTTGTGGAGGTCTGCTTTCTGCAGTCAGCTGCTAATACTCACAGTCCCACAAGAGGCTCCGGCCTGGGGCGGTGACACTTTCACCACTTAGTCTCTAGCCAAGGGCAATCGATAATCCACTCAGCCCTACTAAGCAGTTTAATAGCTCGGCCAGTGCTGAATCCACTTCCTGTTGGGGGAAGGGAAAACTCTCACCCAGAGCACTCCCATACCTCCGAGCCAGAAATCGGTTTACATCTTTCCCTGCTCTGCAGAGGAAGCTGGTAACCCCCTTGCCTAGGAGACCTACCCTAAAGGCTTTAAAACATGAATAAAAAGATGAAAAGAACAATCTACAGCTTCTATGCAGAAAAAGAGCAGGTCAGCAAACCTGAAGAGACCTCAAACAGCAAAAATGCATCAGACTGTCCTCCTTTACATAATGCTCTCATAGAAGAGACCATTAAAAGTCTCAAAAAGAGAGTTAGAAGATAAATGGGGAAAGGAAAGAGAAGCTTTACTAAGAGAGCAACAACTTCCTGAAATACGAATTGAAAAAGTAAAAAATCTCAGGAAAGTAAGAATTGTGAATTGAAAAATAAAGAATTCACTAGAAAGTAGGATTTGTGAATTGAAAAGACAAAGAACTGCAAGAAAGTAGGATCCGTGAATTGGAAAAGACAAAGAACACGCAAGAAAGTAGGATCTGTGAATTGAAAAAGAAAATAATTCACTAAAAAAAAATTAGTGAAATGGAAAAAATTCCACAGACCAAAACAATACATTCAAAACCTAATTGACATATACAGAAAGAAGTAAAAAAGCTATTGAAGAAAATAATTTTTAAAAATTAGAACTGAACAAATTGAAACTAATGATTCATTGAGACAGCAAGAATCAGTCAAGCAAAACAAAAAAATGACAAACTGGAAAAAAACACGAATTATCTACTCACAAAAACGACAGACTTGGAAAATAGATCTAGGAGAGATAATCTGAGGATTATTGAACTTTCTGAAAACTATGATGAAAAAAAGAGCCTAGATACTATTTTAAAAGAAATCATCAAAGAGAACTGCCCAGATGTAATAGAATCAGAAGGTAAAATAGGCATTGAAAGAATTCATCGAACACCTTCTGAAAGAAACCCTAAAATAAAAACCCAAGGAATATTGTGGCAAAATTTCAGAACTATCAGATTAAGGAAAAATTTTACAAGCAGCCAAAACCATTTAAATACCGAGGTGCCACAATAAGGATCACCCAAGATCTGGCTGCCTCTACATTAAAGGAAAGAAGGGCCTGAATATGATATTCCAAAAGGCACAAGAACTTGAGATGCAGCCAAGAATAAACTACCCAGCTTGAGTGAGCATTTTCTTCCAGGGAAGAAGATGGATATTTAATGAAACAAATGAATTCCATTTGTTTCTGAAGAAAAACCAGAACTAAACAAAAATTTGATCTCCAAGAATAGAACTCAAAAGATGCAGAAAAGGTAAAAATAACTCTTGAGAATTGTATTTCTGTTGTGGATATACAAAAAGAATACATGTATAATTTGATTGTAATGATATAACATAAAAAGGGAAGTAGATATGGAAAAGGGATGATGGCAGAATAAGGTGGAAGAGGGATAAAAGAGGGAAACCACATCCCACAAAGAGGCTAAGGAAACTTATCATATCTGAGGGAATTTAGAGAGGGGAGGAACATTGTGTAATCTTACTCTCATCAGAGTTGGCTCAAAGAAAAATAATTGACATTTGTTTTAGAGAAAATTCTCTCTCGCCTCATTAAAAACGGGGAGAGAGAAAAGGAAAAGAAAAAGAGAATAAGGGAAGGAAGGGGAAAGACTCAAAGGGGGGAGGGAGGGATTATAAAGAGGATAAGCTATCGTGATACAAGAGGGGTACATAAGTTTAAAAGGGGAAAGAGGGTTGGGGGAGGAAGAAAAGAGCACAATCTGAGGTTATTAGGATGGCAGGAAATAGAGATTTAGTAATTCTAACTGTAAATGTAAATGGGATGAACTCCCCATAAAGAGGGAGGCAGATAGCAGACTGGATCAAAGTCAGAACCCTACAATATGTTGTTTACAAGAAACACATCTAAAGCAGGGGATGCATATAGAGTAAAAGTAAAAGGCTGGAGCAAAATCTATTATGCTTCAGGTGAAGTCAAAAAGAGGGTAGCCATCCTTATCTCAGATCAAGCAAAAGTAAAAATTGATCTAATTAAAAGAGATAGGGAAGGTAACTATATCCTGCTAAAGGTAGCATAAACAACGAAGCAATATCAATATTAAAACATATATGCACCAAGTGGTATGGCACTCAACTTCCTAAAGGAGAAGTTAAGAGAGCTGCAAGAAGAAATAGACAACAAAACTGTAATAGTAGGAGATCTCAACCTTGCACTCTCAGAATTAGACAAATCAAACCAGAAAACAAATAAGAAAGAAATTAAAGAAGTAAATAGAATATTAGAAAATTTAGGTATATTGGATCTTTGGAGAAAATTGAATGGAGATAGAAGGAATATACTTTCTTCTCAGCAGATCATGGAACCTATTCAAAATTGACCTATATTAGGACATAAAGACCTCAAAATTAAATGCAAGAAAGCAGAAATAGTAAATGCTTTCTTTCAGATCATGATGCAATAAAAACTACATTCAACAAAAAGTTAGGGAAATAGACCAAAAAGTAATTGAAACTAAACAATCTCATCTTAAAAATGATTGGGTGAAGCAGCAAATTATAGATACAATTAATAATTTCACCCAAGATAATGACAATGATGAGACATCATACCAAAATTTGTGGGATGCAGCCAAAGCGGTAATAAGAGGGAATTTTATATCCTTAGAGGCTTACTTGAATAAAACAGAGAAAGAAAAGATTAATGAATTGGGCTTGCAACTAAAAAACTAAAAAGACCAAATTAAAACCCCAATCAAATACTAAATTGGAAATTCTAAAATTAAAAGGAGAAATTAAAAATATTGAAAGTAAAAAACTATTGAACTAATTAATAAAACTAAGTGTTGGTTCTATGAAAAGCCAATAAAATAGATGTCTTTGGTAAATCTGATTAGAAAAAGGAGGGAGGAAAATAAAATTAGTAGTCTTAAAAATGAAAAGGGAGAACTTTCCACCAATGAAGAGGAAATTAGAGAAATAATAAGGAATTATTTTGCTCAACTTTATGCCAATAAATTTGATAACCTAAGTGAAATGGATGACTACCTCCAAAAATACAGACTTCCCAGACTAACAGAGGAAGAAGTAAATTGTTTGAATAGTCCCATTTCAGAAAAAGAAATAGAACAGGCAATTAAACAACTCCCTAAGAAAAATCCCAGGACCAGATGGATTTACATGTGAATTTTACCAAACATTTAAAGAACAATTGGCCCCAATGCTATATAAATTATTTGATAAAATAGGGAATGAAGGAGTCCTACCAAATTCCTTCTATGACACAGACATGGTACTGATACCTAAACCAGGTAGGATGAAAACAGAGAAAGAAAATTATAGACCAATCTCCCTAATGAATATTGATGCTAAAATCTTAAATAAGATATTAGCAAAAAGACTACAGAAAATCATCTCCAAGATAATACACTATGATCAAGTAGGATTTATACCAGGAATGCAGGGCTGGTTCAATATTAAGAAAACTATCAGTATAATTGGCCATGTTAATAACCAAATTAACAAAACCATATGATCATCTCAATAGATGCAGAAAAGCATTTGATAAAATCAAACATCCATTCCTATTAAAAACACTTGAGAGTATAGGAATAAATGGACTTTTCCTTAAAATAATAGCAGCATCTATTTAAAACCATCAGTAAGCATCATATGTAATGGAGACAAACTGCAACCATTCCAATAAGATCTGGAGTGAAACAAGGCTGCCTACTATCACCGTTACTATTTAATATTGTATTAGAAACGCTGGCTATAGCAATAAGAGCTGAGAAAGAGATTAAAGGAATAAGAATAGGCAATGAGGAAGCCAAATTATCACCTTTGCGATGACATGATGGTATACTTAGAGAACCCCAGAGATTCTGCTAAAAGTTATTAGAAATAATCCACAACTTTAGCAAAGTTGCTGGTTATAAAATAAACCCACATAAGTCATCAGCATTCTTATATATCACTAACAAAATCCAACAGTCAGAGTTACAAAGAGAAATTCCATTTAAAGTAACTGCTGATAATATAAAATATTTAGGAATCTATCTGCCAAGGGAAATTCAGAAACTTTATGAGCAAAATTACAGACCACTTTTCACACAAATTAAGTCTGATCTAACCAATTGGAAAAATATTAAATGCTCTTGGATAGGGCGAGCAAATATAATAAAGATGACAATATTACCTAAACTAATCTATTTATTTAGCGCTATACCAATCAGACTCCCAAAAAACTATTTTAGTGACCTAGAAAAAATAACAACAAAGTTCATGTGGAAAAACAAAAGGTCAAGAATTTCAAGGGAATTAATGAAAAAAAATCAAATGATGGTGTCTTAGCTGTACCAGATCTAAAATTATATTATAGAGCAGCAGTTACCAAAACTATTTGGTATTGGCTAAGGAATAGATTAGTTGATCAGTGGAATAGATTAGGTTCAAGGGATAAAACAGTCAACAAATATAGCAACCTAGTCTTTGACTAAACCCAAAGATCCCAGCTTTTGGGATAAGAACTTACTGTTTGATAAAAATTGCTGGGAAAATTGGAAACTAATATGGCAGAAACTAGGCATTGATCCATACTTAACGCCGTACACCAAGATAAGGTCAAAATGGGTTCATGACCTAGGCATAAAGAATGAAATTATTAATAAATTAGAGGAACATAGGATAGTTTACCTCTCAGACCTGTGGAAGGGAAGGTCTTATGACCAAAGCAGAACTAGAGATCATTACTGATCACAAAATAGAAAATTTCGATTATACTAAACTGAAAAGTTTTTGTACAAACAAAACTAATGCAGACAAGATTAGAAGGGAAGCAATAAACTGGGAAAATATTTTACAGTCAAAGGTTCTGATAAAGGCCTCATTTCCAAAATATATAGAGAATTAACCTAATTTATAAAAATCGCCATTCTCCAATTGAAAAATGGTCAAAGGATATGAACAGACAATTCTCAGATGAAGAAATTGAAACTATTTCTAGTCATATGAAAAGATGCTCCAAGTCATTATTAATCAGAGAAATGCAAATTAAGACAACTCTAAGATACTACACACACCTGTCAGATTGGCTAAGATGACAGGAAAAATAATGATGATTGTTGGAGGGGATGTGGAAAACTGGGACATTGATTCATTGCTTGGTGGAGTTGTGAACGAATCCAACCATTTTGGAGAGTAGTTTGATCTATGCTCAAAAGTTATCAAACTGTGCATACCCTTTGATCCAGCAGTGTTACTACTGGGATTATATCCCAAAGAGATTATAAAGAAGGGAAAGGGACCTGTATGTGCACGAATGTTTGTGGCAGCCCTTTTGTAGTGGCTAGAAACTGAAACTGAATGGATGTCCATCAGTTGGAGAATGGCTGAATAAATTGTGGATATGAAAATTATGGAATATTACTGTTCTGTAAGAAATGACCAACAGGATGATTTCAGAAAGGCCTGGAGAGACTTACACGAACTGATGCTGAGTGAAATGAGCAGGACCAGGAGATCATTATATACCCTACAACAATACTAGATGATGACCAGTTCTGATGGATCAGGCCATCCTCAGCAACGAGATCAACCAAATCATTTCTAATGGAGCAGTAATGAACTGAACTAGCTATACCCAGAAAAAGAACTCTGGGAGATGACTAAAACCATTACATTGAATTCTAATCCCTATATTTATGCACACCTGCATTTTTGATTTCTTCACAAGCTAATTGTACAATAATTTAGAGTCTGATCTTTTGTACAGCAAAATAATGTTTTGGTCATGTATACTTATTGTGTATCTAAGTTATATTTTAATATATTTTAACATCTACTGGTCATCCTGACATTTAGGGAGGGGTGGGGGGTAAGAGGTGAAAATTGGAACAAGAGGTTTGGCAATTGTTAATGCTGTAAAGTTACCTATGTATATATCCTGTAAATAAAAGGCTATTAAATAAAAAAAATTAAAAAAAAATAAATAAAAGAGAATTCTAAGGATTCAACTAAAAAACTACTCGAAAAAATTCACAGCATTGCAAAGTTGCAGAATACAAATAAATCCACATAAATCATCAGGATATTTATATATTACCAACAAAGTCCAACAGCAAAAAAAAAAAAAATTAAATTATATATAAAATAACTGTAGATATTTGGCAGTCTACCTGTCAAGGCAAATTCAGGAACTGTATGAAAACAATTATAAAGCACTTTCCACACAAATAAAGTCAGATCTGATCAGTTGGGAAAATACAAAATGCTCTTGGGTAGGCTGAGCAAATATAATAAAAGCACCATATATCCCTATTTTCTCTAGTGTTTTTAATAAGCTTTTTCTGCATCCATTAAGATTATCATATGATTTCAGTTATAGCTTGTGTATGTAGCACACACGAGATCTGAGATTGCAAGGAACCATTGCTCATAGAAAAGCAATGAAATTTTGTGCCTTTCAGATTTCAGATTTCAGGCCCTTCGATCATTTAAGGTGGAAGCAGTTAGGTCCTAGGTAATCCTTATTGTGACTTCTTGGTATTTTAATTGTTTCTTTCTGGCTGATTATAATATTTTTCTTTGGTCTGTTAGTTCTGAAATTTAGCCATGATATTCCTTGGAGTTATAGTAATATAGTGTTTGACAAACCCAAAGACTCCGACTTTTGGATATGAATTCATATGTGACAAAAACTACTGGGAAAATTGGAAACGAATATGGAAGAAACTAGGCATTGACCCGCACCTAACACTTACATACCAAGATAAGTTCAAAATGGGTTCATGATCTAAACATAAAGATTGATTTCATAAACAAATTTAAAAAGGATAATTTACCTCTCAGATCTATATGGAGCAGGAAGGAATTTGTGACCAAAGAAGAACGGATCATTATTGATCACAAAATGGATATTTTTATTACATTAAGTTTTTACAAACACAACTAATGTAGACAAAATTAGAAGGGAGGCAATAAACTTGAAAAACATTTTTACATTCCAGGGTTCTAATAAAGATTCATTTCTAAAATATATAGAGAATTAACTCAAATTTATCAGAATTCAAACCATTCTCCAATTGGTAGTCAAATGATATGAACAGGTAATTTTCAGATGAAGAAATTGAAACTAGTTCTATTGTCACATGACTAAAAGCCCTCTAAATCACTATTGATCAGAGAAATGCAAATTAAGGCAACTCTGAGATACCACTACACTCCTCTCAGATTGGCTAAGATGACAAAACAGATAAAGGCAAATGTTGGTGGGGATGTAGGGAAGCTGAGATACTGATACATTGTTGGTGGAACTGTGAATGGATTCAACCATTCTGGTGAGCAATTTGGAACTATGCCCAAAGAATTATCAAACTGTTCATACCCTTGGATCCACCAGTGTTTTTACTGAACTTTTATCCCAAAGAGATCTTAAAGGAGGGAAAGGGATCCAGAGGTACTAAAATGTTTGTGGCAGCCCTTTTTCTAGTAGCAAGAAACTGAAAACTGAATGGATGATCATCAGTTGGAGAATGGCTAAATAAGTTATGATATATTGATATTATGAAATATTATTGTTCTATAAGAAATGACCAGGAGGATGATTTCAGAAAGACCCAGAGAGACTTACATGAACTGATGCTGAGTAAAATGAGCAGAACCAGGAAATCATTGTACACAGCAATAGCAAGATTATATAATGATCAATTCTGATGGATGTGGCTCTCTTCAACAAAGATCACTAAGACCATTTGCAAGGGTCTTGTGATGAAGAGATCCATTTAATTTTGAAAGAGGAAATTGAGTGTGGTTCACAGCATAGCATTTTTACTTGTTTTGTTTTTGTTTGCTTGCATTTTGTTTTCTTTCTCATTTTTTCTGGTTTGATTTGATTTTTCTTGTACAGCAAGATAATTTTATAAATTTATATGCATATATTGGATTTAATATATATTTACCATGTTTAACATATATTGGACCATTTGTCTTCTAAGGAAGGGACTGGAGGAATGGTAGAGGAAATCGGTACATATGGTTTTGCAAGAGTTAATGTTGAATCCCAAAGAGGTCTTAAAGAAGGGAAAGGGACCTGTATGTGCAAGAATGTTTGTGGCAGCCCTCTTTATAGTGGCCAGAAACTGGAAACTGAGTAGATGCCCATCAATGAGAATGGCTGAATAAATTGTGGCATATAAATATTATGGAATATTATTGTTCAGTAAGAACTGACCAACAGGATGATTTCAGAAAGGCCTGGAGAGACTTACACGAACTGATACTGAGTGAAGTGAGCAGGACCAGGAGATCACTATATACTTCAACAACAATACTATATGATGATCAATTCTGATGGACCTGGCCATCTTCAGCAATGAGATGAACCAAGTCAGTTCAAATGGAGCAGTAATGAACTGAACCACTGAACCAGCTACACCCAGCGAAAGAACTCTGGGAGATGACTAACTACCATTACATTGAATTCCCATACTCTATATTTGTGCCTGCATTTTTGATTTCCGTCACAGGCTAATTGTACAATATTTCAGAGTCTAATTCAGAGTCCGGTTTGGACATATATACTTATTTTGTATTTAATTTATACTTTAACATATTTAACACGTATTGGTCATCCTGCCATCTAGGGGAGGGGGTGGGGGGAAGGAGGGGAAAATTGGAACAAAAGGTTTGGCAATTGTCAAAGCTGTAAAATTACTCATGCATATAACTAGTAAATAAAAAGCTATTAATTTTTTTAAAAAAAAAGAGTTAATGTTGAAGAATTATCTATGCATATGTTTTGAAAAATAAAAAGCTTTAATAAAGAACAAAATAAAATGAAACAAAAACAAAAACAAACAACAGAAACAAAAAGAAATGAAACTGCCAGTGAGAAAATAGTGAGTTTGATTTGGAAAGAAACTCATAAATGAACTAATCTTGCCTTCCATTCTAAGCAGAAATGACTTTCACAATTAAAATGTAAAATGACAAATGCCTATTTGAGAATAGTATTGTATTGCATCTATAAATGATAAAGTATCTTTGGGTATAATGGAGAAGTACAAGTAAAAATAAATTTCATGTTATAGGGACATATTTGATCTGTTTCTCTTTCATCATGTGTTTAAGGAACAGGTTTTAAACTTCATAATCTCAACAATCTATACTACCTCTTTGATTTTATGATATACTTTCTTTTGAGGTAGAATATGATAATGAAGATATCACCTGTCATGCAGTAAGGAAAACTGAATTTGAATCTGAATCAAATTTTCAGCTATGTTAACTTGAACAAGTATTTAACCTCAAAAAGTTTCAGTTTACTCATTCCAAAATGAGATAATAATAACATTTACATTTGTGATGTTTTTGAGGACCAAATAAAATATTATTTGTAAAGTCCTTAGAAAACCTTTAAAAAATGGTATCAGTTATTATTAAGTAACAAATGTTCTTTTGTCCTCCAGATGAATATACCTTGAGAAAGAGATTTATAAATTTGCATTTATCTATTTAGGTAGACCTTTTATTAGAAAATTCTGTATTAAATTGATCAAAATCCTCTTTTAATATCTTCAAATTACTTCTCTAAGTTCTGCCTTCTGCCTTCTGACAAAAATTAGGTTATTCTTCCACTTTATATGTAATATTCCAAATATTTTTATTTACAGTACAATGGAAACTTTGTGACATATGGAGACAAAATAATTCAATTCAAATTCCAGCTTTGCTAAATTCTATGTGACTGGGTAAATAACCCCAATTCTTTTGGTCTCAGTTTCCTCTTCTGTAAAATTAAGATGGTGGTAATAGGTGACCTACTTCTAAGATCCTTTCTCAAATTCTGATGAATCTATATATTTTAATGTTTCACATATTAACAAATTAACATTAATTTTTAAAACTTTGAGTTCAAAATTCTCTTTTCTGTTCTTACTCTACATTGAGAAAGAAAGCAAGATGAGAAGTGTAAATAACTGTATGCTCTTTCCCCAGAAATAGCAAACAGAGAATTCTGGGGCTAGCAGGCTTACAGGGAGCCTCAGAAGCCAACACATGAATTTTCTCATTCTTGACACTGGGGAATCAGGGGTCTGAGTACATCAAGACCAAGGGATCTTTTGTTGATTAGAATGAAAGAAAAGAAGAAAATATTGAGGGAAAAATTAACTATGAAAAGTGATATAAGGTCTTAAAGTAAAAATTTATCTTGGGCAAGTAGAAGGTATGAGACAAAAAAAATTAGAAAGATTGAAAAAAGTAGAACAGAATTTGAAACTTCTTACAAGAAAAAAAATAGATCTGAAGAATAGATCAAGAAGAAAAAAAAATTATGAATAATTGGATTAGTGAAGCAATGACCCCCAAAAAACAACTTTCATACAATAATGAAAGAATTTTTTTTTTAAAAAAAGTCCCAACGTGTTTTATATTAGGGGAAAGTAGAAATAAAAAAATACAATTAACAATTCAAAGAAATCATTTGTGGAAAACATATAAGAATAGTATTACTAAATTTGGAAACCTCCAGATCAAAAAGAAAATTCTCTCAAAAACAAAACAAAAAAACAATTCAAATATGCTGAAAGTACAATTAAAATTCTAAAGACTTTATCAGTTGGATGTATCTCTCTTCAACAATGAGATGATTCAAACCAGTTCCAATAGTCTGGTGATGATGAGGTCCATCTACACCCAGAGAGAGGACTGTGGAAATTGAGTGTGACTCACAACATATCATTTTTCACTCTTTTTATTGTTGTTTACTTGCATTTTATCTTTTCTAATTTTTTCCTGTTTGATTTGATTATTCTTGTGCAGCACAATTAATATGTATGAATATAACATATTGCATTTAACATATATTTCTACATTTTTAATATATATACTGGACTATTTGCCATCAAGAGGGGGAATTGAAACAAAAGGTATTGCAAGGATTAATGTTGAAAAAATTGTTCATGCATATATTTTGAAAATAAAAAATTTAATAAAAAAAAGATTTTATCAGTAGCAATAATATGATACCACATGTCCTGAAATAATACATATCAACAATCAAAAAAACTAGACCAGCAGCCAAATATATAATATCCAGCAAAACTAATTATACTATTATAATGAGGAAAATGGACATTCAAGGAACTTGCAGATTTTCAGGACTTTCAGGACTAAACTTTACAGAAAATTGAACATATAACTACCAACATCAAGAATTAATTTCTTTTTTTTTAATTTTTCAGCTTTGTCTCTCTTTTTTTATTTATTTAATACCCTCTTATTTACAGGATATATACATGGGTAACTTTACAGCATTAACAATTGCCAAACCTCTTGTTCCAATTTTTCACGTCTTACCCCCCGCACCCCCTCCCCTAGATGGCAGGATGACCATTAGATGTTAAATATATTAAAATATAAATTAGATACACAATACGTATACATGACCAAAACGTTATTTTGCTGTACAAAAAGAATCAGACTCTGAAATATTGTACAATTACCTTGTGAAGGAAATCAAAAATGCAGGTGTGCATAAATATAGGGATTGAGAATTCAATGAAATGGTTTTTAGTCATCTCCCAGAGTTCTTTTTCTGGGCATAGCTAGTTCAGTTCATTACTGCTCCATTAGAAATGATTTGGTTGATCTCGTTGCTGAGGATGGCCTGGTCCATCAGAACTGGTCATCATATAGTATTGTTCTTGAAGTATATAATGATCTCCTGGCCCTGCTCATTTCACTCAGCATCAGTTCTTGTAAGTCTCTCCAGGCCTTTCTGAAATTATCCTGTTGGTCATTTTTTACAGAACAGTAATATTCCATAATATTCATATACCATAATTTATTCAGCCATTCTCCAACTGATGGACATCCATTCAGTTTCCAGTTTTTAGCCACTATGAAAAGGGCTGCCACAAACATTCTTTTTTTTTTTTTTTTTTTTTTTATTTAATAGCCTTTTATTTACAGGATATATACATAGGTAACTTTACAGCATTAACAATTGCCAAACCTCTTGTTCCAATTTTTCACCTCTTACCCCACCCCTCCCTAAATGTCAGGATGACCAGTAGATGTTAAAATATATTAAAATATAACTTAGATACACAATAAGTATACATGACCAAAAATTATTTTGCTGTACAAAAGAATCAGACTCTGAATTATTGCAATTAGCTTGTGAAGGAAATCAAAAATGCAGGTGTGATAATATAGGGATTGGGAATTCAATGTAATGGTTTTTAGTCATCTCCCAGAGTTCTTTTTCTGGGTATAGCTAATTCAGTTCATTACTGCTCCATTAGAAATGATTTGGTTGATCTCGTTGCTGAGGATGGCCTGATCCATCAGAACTGGTCATCATCTAGTATTGTGTAAAGAAGTATGATTCCTGGTCCTGCTCATTTCACTCAAGCATAGTTCATGTAAGTCTCTCAGGCCTTTCTGAAATCATCCAGTTGGTCATTTCTTACAGAACAGTAATATTCCATAATTTTCATATACACATTTATTCAGCCATTCTCAACTGATGGACATCCATTCGGTTTCCAGTTTCTAGCCACTCAAAAGGGCTGCCACAAACATTCGTGCACATACAGAGTCCTTTTCCTTCTTTATAATCTCTTTGGGATATAATCCCAGTAGTAACACTGCTGGATCAAAGAGGTATGCACAGTTTGATAACTTTTGAGCATAGATCAAACTACTTCACAAAATGGTTGGATTCGTTCCAACTCCACCAACAATGAATCAATGTCCCAGTTTTTCCACATCCCCTCAACAATCTCATTATTTTTTCCTGTCATCTTTAGCCAATCTGACAGGTGTGTATGTATCTTAGAGTTGTCTTTAATTTGCATTTCTCTGATTAATAATGACTTGGAGCATCTTTCATATGACTGAAATAGTTTCAATTTCTTCATCTGAGAATTGTCTGTCATATCCTTTGACCATTTTTCAATGGAGAATGAGCTGATTTTTTATAAATTAGAGTTAATTCTCTATATATTTTGGAAATGAGGCCTTTATCAGAACTTTGACTGTAAAAATATTTTCCCAGTTTATTGCTTCCCTTCTAATCTTGTCTGCATTAGTTTTGTTTTGTACAAAACTTTTCAGTTTGGTATAATCGAAATTTTCTATTTTGTGATCAGTATGATCTCTAGTTCTGCTTTGGTCATAAAGACTCTTCCTTCCACAGGTCTGAGAGGTAAACTATCCTATGTTCCTCTAATTTATTAATAATTTCATTCTTTTATGCCTAGGTCATGAACCATTTGACCTTATCTTGGTGTACGTGTTAATATGGATCAATGCCTAGTTTCTGCCATATTGTTTCAATTTTCCCAGCAATTTTTATCAAACAGTAAGTTCTTATCCCAAAACCTAGGATCTTTGGGTTTGTGAAAGACTAGGTTGCTATATTTGTTGACTGTTTTATATCTTGAACCTAATCTATTCCACTGATCAACTAATCTATTCCTTAGTAATACCAAATAGTTTTGTACTGCTGCTCTATAATATAATTTTAGATCTGGTACAGCTAAGCTACCATCATTTGATTTTTTTTCATTAATTCTTGAAATTCTTGACCTTTGTTTTTCCATATGAACTTTGTTGTTATTTTTTCTAGGTCATTAAAATGTTTTTGGGAGTCTGATTGGTATAGCGCTAAATAAATAGATTAGTTTAGGTAATATTGTCATCTTTATTATATTTGCTCGCCCTATCCAAGAGCATTTAATATTTTTCAATTGGTTAGATCAGACTTAATTTGTGTGAAAGTGGTCTGTAACTTTTGCTCATAAAGTTTCTGATTTCCCTTGCAGATAGATTCCTAAATATTTTATATTATCAGTAGTTCTTTTTAAATGGAATTTCTTTGTAACTCTGACTGTTGGATTTTATTAGTGATATATAAGAATGTTGATGACTTATGTGGATTTATTTTATAATCAGCAACTTTGCTAAGTTGTGGATTATTTCTAATACTTTTTTATGAGAATTCTGGGGTTCTCAAGTATCCATCATGTCATTGGTCAAAGAGTATAATTTGGCTTCTCATTGCCTATTCTTATATCCTTAATCTCTTTCTCAGCTCTTATTGCTATAGCTAAGCGTTTCTAATACAATATTAAATCAGTAACGGTGATAGTGGGCAACTTGTTTATCAGATCTTTATTGGAATGGTTGCAGTTTGTCTCATTACATATGATGTTACTGATGGCTTTAAGATGCCATGCTTGCTTTGGAAAAGTCCATTTATTCCTATCTTTCAAGTTTTTTAATAGAATGGATGTGGATTTTGTCAAATGCTTTTTCTGCATCTATTAGAGGATCCATATGGTTTTTGTAATTGTGTTATTAATATGGACAATTATATTGCATGTTTTCCAATATTAGAATAGCCCTGCATTCTGGTATAAATCTATTTGATCATAGTGTATTATCCTGGAGATGATTTTTGTAGTCTTTTTGCTAATATCTTATTAAGATTTTAGCATCAATATTCATTAGGAAGATTGGTCTGATAATTGTCTTTCTCTGTTTTCAAACATACCTGTTTTGGGTATCAGTACCATGTTCTGTGTAATAGAAGGAATTTGGTAGGACTCTTCATTCCCTATTTTATACAAATAATATTTTTTATTAGCTATTGGAGGCCAATTATTCTTTAAATGTTTGGTTAAAATTCACATTAAATCCAATCTGGTCCTGGGGTTTTCTTAGGGAGTTGTTTAATTGTTCTGTTTCTATTTCTTTTTCTTAAATGGGACTATTCAAATGGAATTTATGCTTACCGTCTCTGTTATCTGGCATCTATATTTTTGGGGTAATCATCCATTTCACTTAGGGTTATCAAATTTATTGGCATAAAGTTGGCAAAGATAACCATATTATTTTCTAATTTCCTTTCATTCGGTGGCAAGTTCTCCCTTTTCATTTTAAATGAGCTAATTTCATTTTTCCTCCCTCCTTTTTCTAATCAGATTTACAAAAGGCTTATTCTATTTATTGGGTTTTCTATAGAACCAACTCTTAGTTTTATGTAATTAGTCATAGAAGTTTTTACTTTCAATATTTTTAATTTCTCCTTTTAATTTTAAGATTTCAACATTTAAGTATTTGATTAGGGTTTTAATTTGGTCTTTTTTCAGTTTTTTGAGTTACAATAGCCAGATCTCATTAAGTCTTTTCTTATTCTGTTTTAATTTAATAATGCTCTAAGTGATATAAAATTCTTGTATTACCGCTTTATTGCATCACAAATTTTGGTATGACGTCTCATATTGATCATTATCTTCTGGTGAAATTATTAATTGTATCATAATTTGTATCTTCAAATGCATTGCTTTAAGATGATTGTTTAGTCCAGAATTACTTTTGGTCTACTTCCCTAACTTTTGTTGAATGTAGTTCTTTTTCAATTGATCTAAAGAAAGCATTTAGGTCTATTATCGCAGCTTCTTCTATGGGACATTTAATTTTAAGAGGTCTTTATGTCCTAATATATGGCAATTTTGAATAAGGTTCCATAACTGCTGAAAGAAAGTATATCCTTTCATCTCCATTCAAATTTTGTCAAGATCTAACATACTCAAATTTTCTAATATTCTATTTATCTTTAATTGATCTTATCTTATTTTTTTGATGGATTTGTTTGCTAATTCTGAGAATAGCAAGTTGAATCTCCCATATTACAGTTTGTGTCTATTTTCTTGCAACTCTCTAACTTCTCCTTTAGGAAGTTGGATGCTCCACTTGGTGCATATATGTTTAATATTGATATTGCTTACGTTGTTTATGCCTTTGAGGATTAATACCTTCATATCTCTTTTAATTAGATCAATTTTCTTGCTGATCTGAGATAAGGATGGCTACCCTACTTTTTGACTTCACCTGAAGCATAATAGATTTTGCTCCAGCCTTTTACCTTTACGCTATATGTATCTCCCTGCTTTAAATGTGTTTCTTATAAACAACATATTGTAGGGGTCTGACTTTTGATCCAGTCTGCTATCTGCCTCCTCTTTATGGGGGAAAGAATTAATTTCAAGGGACTCAACAAGGACAAATTATTTATGTTTATTACATGGAAACATATACCATATGTTTAGAATTGTTGTCAGCAATTCGGTTACTCAAAAAAAAAGGTAGGGCAGAGTCGAGTTGAATCTAACTGTAAAAAGGAAAACTTGTCTAGAAAAAAGTTAAAAATACAAGATGGCAAGTAATATAGAATTGGTCATTTTAACCATAAATGTGAATGGGGTAAACTCCCCCATAAAGAGGAAGCATTTAGCAGAATGGATTAAAAGCCAGAATCCTACAATATGTTGTTTACAGGAAACACACCTGAAGCAGGGAGATAAATACAGAATAAAGGTAAAACGTTGGAGCAGAATCTACTGTGCTTCAGGTGAAGTCAAAACAAAACAAAACAAAACAAAAAAAACAAAACAGGCATAGCCATCCTGATCTCAAAGCAAGCAAAAGCAAAAATTGATCTAATTATAAGAGATAAGGAAAGGCACTATATCTTGCTAAAGGATAGCATAGATAATGAAGCAATATCAATATTAAACATATATGCACAAAGTGGTGTAGCATCTAAATTCTCAAAAGAGAAATTAAGAGAACTGCAAGAAGAAATAGGCAGCAAAATTATAATAGTGGGAGATCTCAACCTTGCACTCTCAGAATTAGAAAAATCAATCCACAAAATAAGTAAGAAAGAAGTCAAAGAGGTAAATAGAATACTAGAGAAGTTAGATATGATAGATCTTTGGAGAAAACTAAATGGAGACAGAAAGGAGTATACTTTCTTCTTAGCAGTTCATGGAATCTATACAAAAATTGACTATATATTAGGACATAAAAACTTCAAACTCAAATGCAGTAAGGCAGAAGTAGTAAATGCATCCTTTTCAGACCATGATGCAATGAAAATTACATTCAATAAAAAGCCAGGGGAAAATAGACCAAAAATAATTGGAAACTAAATAATCTTATACTAAAGAATGATTGGGTGAAACAGCAAATCATAGGCATAATTAACAACTTCACCCAAGAAAATGACAATTATGAGATGTCATATCAAAATATGTGGGATGCAGCCAAAGTGGTAATAAAGGGAAATCTCATATTTCTAGAGGCCTATTTACATAAAATAGACAAAGAGATGGTCAATGAATTGGGCTAGCAACTAAAAATGCTAGAAAAGGAACAAATTTAAAAATCCCAGTCAAACACTAAATTTGAAATTCTAAAAATAAAAGGAGAGATCAATAAAATTGAAAGTTAAAAAAATTGAATCAATTAATAAAACTAAGAGTTGGTTCTATGAAAAAACCAACAAAATAGAAAAACCCTTAATAAACCTGATTAAAAAAAGAAAGAGAAAAATCAAAGTGTCAATCTTAAAAATGAAAAGGAAGAACTCATCACTAATGAAGAGGAAATTAGAGCAATAATTAGGAGTTATTTCACCCAACTTGATGCCAATAAATTCGACAACTTAAATCAAATGGAAGAATACCTTCAAAAATATAGCTTGACCAGATTAACAGAGGAAGAAGTAAATAGACTAAACAGTCCCATTTTAGAAAAAGAAACAAAACAAGCTAATAACCAACTCCCTAAGAAAAAATCCCCAAGACCAGATGGATTTACATATGAATTCTGCCAAACATTTAAAGAACAATCTACTCCAATGCTATATAAACTATTAGAAAAAATAGGGAATGAAGGAGTCCTACCAAATTCCTTTTATGACACAGACATGGTACTGATACCTAAATCAGGTAGGTTGAAAACAAAGAAAGAAAATTATAGACCAATCTCCGTAATGAATTTGGATGCTAAAATCTTAAATAGAATATTAGCAAAAAGATTACAGAAAATCATCCCCAGGATAATACACTATGACCAAGTAGGATTTGTATCAGGAATGCAGGGCTGGTTCAATATTAGGAAAACTATCAGTATAATTGGCCATGTTAATAACCAAATTAGCAAAAACCATATGATCGTCTCAATAGATGCAGAAAAAGCATTTGATAATATCCAACATCAATTCCTAATAAAAAGACTTGAGAGGATAGGAATAAATGAACTTTTCCTTAAAATAGTCAGGATCATATATTTAAAACTGTCAGTAAGCATCATATGCAATGGGGAAAAACTGGAACCTTTCCCAGTAAGATCAGGAGTGAAATAAGGTTGCCCACTATCACCATTATTATTCAATATTGTATGAGAAACATTAGTCTCAGCAATAAGAGTTGAGAAAGAGATGAAAGAATTTAGAATAGGTATCACTCTTTGGAGATCATATGATGGTATATTTAGAGAACCACAGAGATTCTACTAAAAAGCTATTAGAAATAATTCATAAATTTAGCAAAGTTGCAGGATGCAAAATAAATCCCCATAAATCTTCAGCATTTTTATATATCACCAACAAAATCCAACATGAAGAGATACAAAGAGAAATTCCATTCAAAATAGCTGTTGATACCATAAAATATTTGGGAATCTGTATACCAAAGGAAAGTCAGGAATTATATGAGCAAAATTACAAAATACTTTCCACACACATAAAATCAGATTTAAATAATTGGAAAAATATTAAGTGCTCTTGGATAGGCCAGGCAAATACAATAAAAATGACAATACTTCCTAAACTAATCTATTTATTTAGTGCTATAACAATCATACTCCCAAGAAAATATTGTAATGACTTAGAAAAAATAACAACAAAATTCATTTGGAAGAACAAAAGGTAGAGAATCTCAAGGGAATTGATGAAAAAAAAAAATTAAATGAAGGTGGCCTAGCTGTACCTGATCTAAAACTATATTATAAAGCATCAGTCACCAAAACTATTTGGTATTGGCTAAGAAGTAGATTAGTTGATTAGTGGAATAGGGTAGGTTCACAAGATAAAATAGTCAACTATAGCAATCTAGTGTTTGACAAACCCAAAAACCCTAACTTTGGGGATAAGAATTCATTATTTGACAAAAATGGCTGGGAAAACTGCAAATTAGTAAAGCAGAAATTAGGCCTGGACCCACACTTAACACCGTACACCAAGATAAGATCAAAATGGGTCCATGATTTAGGCATAAAGAACAAGATTATAAATAGATTAGAGGGACTTAGCGTAGTTTACCTCTCAGACTCGTGGAGGAGGAAGCAATTTGTGACCAAAGATGAACTAGAGATCATTATGGATCACAAAATAGAAAATTTTGATTATATCAAAGTAAAAAGCCTTTGTACAAACAAAACTAATGCAACTAAGATTAGAAGGGAAGCAATAAACTGGGAAAACATCTTCACAGTTAAAGGTTCTGATGAAGGCTTCATTTCCAAAATATATAGAGAATTGACTCTGATTTAAAAGAAATCAAGCTATTCTTCAATTGATAAATGGTCAAAGGATATGAACAGACAATTTTCAGATGATGAAATTGAAACTATTTCCCTCATATAAAAGAGTGTTCCAAATCACTGTTGATCAGAGAAATGCAAATTAAGACAACTCTGAGATACCACTACACACCTGTCAGATTGGCTAAGATGACAGGAAAAAATAATCATGATTGTTGAAGGGAATGTGGGAAAACTGGAACACTGATGCATTGTTGGTGGAGTTGTGAATGAATCCAACCATTCTGGAGAGCAATCTGGAATTATGCCCCAAAAGTTATCAAACTGTGCATACTGTTTGATCCAGCAGTGATACTACTGGGCTTATATCCCAAAGAGATACTAAAGAAGGGAAAGGGACCCATATGTGCCAAAATGTTTGTGGCAGCCCTGTTTGTAGTGGCTAGAAACTGGGAAATGAATACAGGCCCATCAATTGGAGAATGGTTGGGTAAATTGTGGCATATGAATGTTAGGGAATATTATTTTTCTGTAAGAAATGACCAGCAGGAGGAATACAGAGAGGCTTGGAGAGACGTACATGAACTGATTCTAAGTGAAATGAGCAGAACCAGGAGATCATTATATACCTCAACAACAATACTGTGCGAGAATATATTCTGATGGACGTGAATTTCCTTGACAAAGAGACCTAATTCAGTTTCAATTGGTCAGTGATGGACAGAAGCGGCTACACCCAAAGAAAGAACACTGGGAAATAAATGTAGACTGTTTGCATTTTTGTTTTCCTTCCTGGGTTATTTTTACCTTCTGAATCCAATTCTCCCTGTGCAACAAGAGAATTGTTTGGTTCTACTCAGATATATTGTACCTAGACCACATATATTGTACCTGACCTGAAATTCAAATCCATCTCTGGCTGTGTGACATTCGTTAATTCAGTAAAACCTTTCTTGAAGAAAATTTCTTTGTTTCAAAATAAAAGAATTGCATTTGATGATCTCTAAAGGCCATTTCAGATTTAAATGGGAGATGCCAATCTACTAGTTCACAAAAACATATAGATAAAAATTGATAAGAGGGAAAATGAAATAAATGCTTATTTTATTGGGTATTTGTTAAGTTTGTGGTGAAAAATAAAATTGAAAAGAAAGAAAAAATAAGTGAAAAACAAGGGAATTGGCTTAAAAAATGATAAAGACTGTAAGGATAAAATCAGTACATTAATCTGGGAGGAAATAAATGGGAAAAAAAACAAAACAGAATGATTGCAGTGAAACTTGAGAAGAGAGAATAAATGTGAGAGTATTGAGAAAGTAGAATCAATAGCAACTAAGTGACTGTTGGACATGAGGGAAAGAACAGAGGCAAAGGTTATTTCAAAGTTATGAGCCTATCTGACTAGGAGAATGCTAGTGAGAACAAAACAGGAAGAGAAATTAACAGGGAAGAAGATTATAAAAATGATGAAAAATATACATATATGATATAATGAGTGAAATGACAGTGGAATGGATATCAGGTGCAAATAAAACAACAGGCATTTGGGGGGGACAAAACAAGAAAAAATAAACAAAAATTTAGCACCACTAATGTGATGTTAGAGAAAAATGGAAGTCAGAGCTAAGAACTGAGTATTATCTACAGAATGGATCATGAATCTCATAAGAATTTATAAGGTCATCACAAAGGGATGGTGTATAGAAAGGGTCAAAGAGCAGTAGTTTAGAGGACCCATGTTGAAGAAATAAAAGAAAAGAAAAGACATCATTCCTAAGATGGAATTGCAAAATCTTTATTTTTTTGGCATAACCTAAATATATTTTGTTCCAAAATTAATGCATTTTTAAAATTTAATCATTTAGAGAGAAAGGCTGTACATTAGTATAATTGTAGCTGGAATGATCAGAATAGGAGGGTGGAGCCAAAAGGTTTGGCAAGAAAATGGCAGGAACGTGTCCAAGTTCTCCCCCAAACTGCTTCCAATTCTTTTAAATAACAATTAAAATTTTTTGGAGTGTCAGAACACCAAAAAAGACATAGTAGAACATTTTGCAGCCAAAGACCACTTAGAAGATCTCCAGAAAAAATCTCTGGAACCAGGGTGGGAGCCCAGCATGCAATCCCGGTCCAGTTCACCACAGCACAGTCCTGGCCCCAAACCTGGGCCCAGTCCTGACCCCAACTTCAGCAAAATAGAATGTCTGAATCACTGGCAGTACTGGTTGACTTCCAGACCTCTTAGTCATCTTCTGAAAGAAATAACAAAATGAAAACCTCCAGGAATATTGTAATCAAATTCTGAAATTCACAGGTCAAGGAAAAAAAAAATAAAATGGTGAAATTAAAGGATGAGAGAGAAATATATTGGGAGAAGGGAAAGGGAGAAGTACAGTAGTGTAAATTATCTGTCATAGAAAGAAGCCAGAAAAAACTTTTACTGTGGAGGGAAAAAGGGAGAGCAGATGGGAAGAAGTGATCCTTGCTCTCATCAGAATTGATTCAAAGAGCAACTGAAATGCACATTCAAAAGGAGTGTACAAATCTATCTTATTCTATAGGAAAGTAAAAGGGGAATGGGATTTGGAAAAAGAGGAAGGTGATAAAAGAGAAGGCATAATGAGGGAGGGAGTAGTCCATAGCAAAATACTTTTCCGGAAGGACAGAATGTAAGGAAAGAAAGAATAAATGGGGGAAATAACAATAGTGATTGTAATAATAATTTTGAAGTAAGATTTTCTGATAAGGCCTTATTTTTCCAACATAGAGGGAACTGTTTCAAATTTATAAAAAGAAGAGCCAATTGATACATATCAAAAGATAGGATCAGTATCCAAAGGGCTATAAATTCATGGATATCCTTTGACCAAATGACAACAACTAGGCAAGAATAACAAGATATTTACAAATAAGGAAAGTGACCTATATATCCAAAAATTATTCATAGCAGGTTTCTTCTTAGGGCAAAAACAATGGAAATTAATGGTACACTCATCAGTTGGGGAATGGCTGAACAAAGTGTGGTATGTGTTTGGGATGGAATATTATTATTCCAAAGGAAATTATGTCCAGGATGCTCTCAGAAAAAAAAAATCCTAGACAGTCCTCAAAAGTGAAATGTACAGCATATAATGTAATAGCAATGTTCTGACATAACCAGTTTTAAAAGTCTGCTGTTCTCAAGCAGTAGAGTGATCTACAACTCCTCTGAAGGACTTATGATGAAAAATCTTATCCAAACTCAGAGAAGGAACTGATTGTGTCTCAATAGAGTGAAGATTTCTCTGTCTCTGTCTCTGTCTCTGTCTCTCTCTTTCTCTGTCTCTTGCATGCTCTTACTCTCGCGCTCTCTTGCTCTCGCTTTCTGTGTCTCTGTCTCTCTTTGGTTTATTTTAAGTAGGTGGGAGATCTGTTTCCTTTCACAACATGACTTTTATAGAAGTGTTTTACAGCATTTGAACATGGTTTCTTAACTGGGGTGGGAATAAGGAAAAGAAACGAACTTAAAAGTTTTAAAAAGGAATTTAAAATATTTTTAAATGTAATAGGGGTAAAATTAAAAAAAAAAAAAGAATGATCAGAATCACTAATTTGCCTTTTGGGGGCATTTTCCAAGAAGGTGGATAATGCTCACTAGATCTTCCTGGAGATACCTGTGCATTTCTGGGACAATAAAAGAGGTTCTGATTGGTGCCAAATAAATATGACTGTGATTTAAATCATTGACAAAAAAATGAGTGAAAGGAAAGGATTGTTTTGGGGAAAAACCTACTCCTCACATACAAAGATAGAGGAGAAATAGTTCCATTCTTTTGGGGGATTCTTTTCTTACTTACATTTGCTTTCTTGCCCTTGGGGAAAGGGGGTAATTTTGGCAAAAATTGGATCTGATATAAAAAATATTTGGAATGTGCATATGCAAATAAGTGGTTACTTTACTGAACTAGGAAGGATATCATTTTTAAAAAGTGGTGTAAAGTTAAGTGGTTATTATTTCTTCCTTTGTGTGTTCATGTTTCCATCCTAAAAACTGCTTAGTGACCACAAATATGAATCTTAGGCAATTTACCTGAGGGAATTTCCTTTTTGGTTTGAACTAATTGCATTATGTTTCCAATTTCCTTGTTTTAAAATTCTGCCTTTGCCATATCCCAGATCATTGTAAAGATGATTTTTTCTCTCTCTCTCCTTCCTCTAAGTGACATTGGGAAAGTGGAAAAGAAGCACACAGAAGTGTATCACAGGATGTCATGTTCTTAGCTCCCTTCTTAACTTTTGTCCCTTTTTTTTCTGAGCACAGATCAGAAAGCAGTGAATCTGATAATTGGCCATTTTTTGCTTTGAGGTTAATTTTTCATTGGAATCTTAGTTTTAATATTCCTGAGATTCTGAGTTATATCAAGGATCATATCATGTGAAATTTACTTGCTAAATCATTTCGTGCAGGAGAACAGCACTGCTATCAGAGCCATTCTGTAACTGAAGGACTAAAGAATGCCTTTCTCAGGTGTTTAGGAGTTCTGTACCATATAAAGTTTCTTAGAAAGTGCAGATCTAAAATTAATGTACTATCCATCAGTTCCACAGAATTTTCCTTATTTCCAGAGTGAATATAATGTTTATGGTGTTATTTTTTCTTTAATTGTTCATACAAGAATTTTAATGTTACAAAACATATAAAAATATTAAGCATTTTCTTCAGAATGAAGAATATACCTAATACCTAAATTATATATTATATTTTGTGTACCCTTTAAGGATTTAAACCTGTTGGTAATGTTTGGGGGACTTTTAGACATAAACCATACCTAAGTTTTATTTTAGAAATTTTCCTGAAGTTTTATTCTCTGAGGACAGAGCTAGAGGGAGAACTTTACCCACCTTATAGTCAGTGCTCCCAGAATGACCATGTCCAAGTGATACTTAAATCAAGTGTTTATATCTGGGCTACAAATAATATAATTCCTTGAGAATTGGGAGACAGTGGTGTGTTTATTTAATCTTGTATGATTCAGAATAAGTAAATCCAATTCTTCCTCTGCTTTACTTCTGTGTGCTACTTTGTCTTTTGATTATTTAACTTACCCCAATTCAAAGGATCCTTCTCTTCTCCCCATCTCACCCTTTCCCCATTCCAATTAATCTACATATCTTATCTACCTCCTCTTAATCTACACATGCTACAATTCTTCCATATTATTCCCTCTTCCTCTAATTAATTTATAGATCTCAGACTTTTATTCCAATACATAAAATTTTTGTACACACACATAGATAGATATAGACATAGATATATATGTCCATATGCATGTATGCATACTTAGGTCTTTAACCCATTCCCTGTGTAAGTAGGATTTCAGAACTACCAATCCTTCTCCCCATCTAATAATTCCTGTTACAATTCTTCCTTTTATACCAAATTTGTATAACAATTACTCATTTTACTATTGCCTATATGGTTTTTATTTTTAGAATCACATTATACACAACTCTACCCCATTCTTTCTGTTGAACTAGTTAATTATCAATGCCTTATACATATGTTTTACATATTCACATAAAAATGTTGGTCCTTATTGAGTCCCTTGAAGTTAGATTTGATATTTCCTTTGACATTTCTTTTTTGATAATACCTTTTTTTATTTTTCAAATTGCTTTCAAAGATAGCAACATTCGCCCTTGGAAATATATTTTCATTTTTGGAAATAAAAAATGTTTCCAAATTTCTCCCCACTCTTCTCCCCTAGACAGTATCACTTTATATTTCTTTTAGATCTTATATGTCACATTTTCTATTAAGTGCAGGTCTTTTTGCAACAAATCTTCAACATCCGGTTATTCAGTGAATTAGTTTTGTTTTTCCTTTTAGCATTACATTTGACTTTGGTGGGTAAAATATATTTTTTTAATTTTAATATCTTTTTATTTACAAATTATATGCATAGTGAAACAAGGTTGCCCACTATCACCGTTACTATTTAATATTGTATTAGAAACGCTAGCTTTAACAATAAGAGCTGAGAAAGAGATTAAAGGAATAAGAATAGGTAATGAGGAAACCAAATTATCACTCTTTGCCGATGACATGATGGTATACTTAGAGAACCCCAGAGATTCTGCTAAAAAGTTATTAGAAATAATCCACAACTTTAGCAAAGTTGCTGGTTATAAAATAAACCCACATAAGTCATCAGCATTCTTGTATATCACTACCAAAATCCAACAGTCAGAGTTACAAACAGAAATTCCATTTAAAGTAACTACTGATAATATAAAATATTTAGGAATCTATCTGCCAAGGGAAAATCAGAAACTTTATGAGCAAAATTACAGACCACTTTTCACACAAATTAAGTCTGATCTAACCAATTGGAAAAATATTAAATGCTCTTGGATAGGGCAAGCAAATATAATAAAGATGACAATATTACCTAAACTAATCTATTTATTTAGCGCTATACCAATCAGAGTCCCAAAAAACTATTTTAATGACCTAGAAAAAATAACAACAAAGTTCATATGGAAAAACAAAAGGTCAAGAATTTCAAGGAATTAATGAAAAAAAAAATCAAATGATGGTGGCTTAGCTGTACCAGATCTAAAATTATATTATAGAGCAGCAGTTACCAAAACTATTTGGTATTGGCTATGGAATAGATTAGTTGATCAGTGGAATAGATTAGGAATATAGCAACCTAGTCTTTGACAAACCCAAAGATCCCAGCTTTTGGGATAAGAACTTACTGTTTGATAAAAATTGCTGGGAAAATTGGAAACTAATATGGCAGAAACTAGGCATTGATCCATACTTAATGCCGTACACCAAGATAAGGTCAAAATGGGTTCATGACCTAGGCATAAAGAATGAAATTATTAATAAATTAGAGGAACACAGGATAGTTTACCTCTCAGACCTGTGGAAGGGGAAGGTCTTTATGACCAAAGCAGAACTAGAGATCATTACTAATCACAAAATAGAAAATTTCGATTATACCAAACTGAAAAGTTTTTGTACAAACAAAACTAATGCAGACAAGATTAGAAGGGAAGCAATAAACTGGAAAAATATTTTTACAGTCAAAGGTTCTTTTAAAGGCCTCATTTCCAGAATATATAGAGAATTAACTCTAATTTATAAAAAATCAAGCCATTCTCCAATTGAAAATTGGTCAAAGGATATGAACAGACAGTTCTCAGATGAAGAAATTGAAACTATTTCTAGTCATATGAAAAGATACTGCAAGTCATTATTAATCAGAGAAATGCAAATTAAGACAACTCTAAGATACCACTACACACCTGTCAGATTGGCTAAGATGACAGGAAAAAATAATGATGATTGTTGGAAGGGATGCGGGAAAACTAGGACGTTGATGCATTGTTGGTGGAGTTGTGAACGAATCCAACCATTTTGGAGAGTAGTTTGGAACTATGCTCAAAAAGTTATCAAACTGTGCATACCCTTTGATGCAGCAGTGTTACTACTGGGATTATATCCCAAAGAGATTATAAAGAAGGGAAAGGGACCTGTATGTGCACGAATGTTTGTGGCAGTCCTTTTTGTAGTGGCTAAAAACTGGAAACTGAATGGATGTCCATCAGTTGGAGAATGGCTGAATAAACTGTGGTATATGAATATTATGGAATATTACTGTTCTGTAAGTAATGACCAACAGGATAATTTCAGAAAGGCTTGGAGAGACTTACATGAACTGATGCTGAGTGAAATGAGCAGGACCAGGAGATCATTATATACTTCAAGAACAATACTATATGATGACCAGTTCTGATGGACCAGGCCATCCTCAGCAACGAGATCAACCAAATCATTTCCAATGGAGCAGTAATGAACTGAACCAGCTATGCCCAGAAAAAGAACTCTGGGAGATGACTGAAAACCATTACAATAAATTCCCAATCCCTATATTTATGCCCACCTGCATTTTTGATTTCCTTCACAAGCTAATTGTACAATATTTCAGAGTCTGATTCTTTTCGTACAGCAAAATAACGTTTTGGTCATGTATACTTATTGTGTATCTAATTTATATTTTAATATATTTAACATCTACTGGTCATCCTGCCATCTAGGGGAGGGGGTGGGGGGGTAAGAGGTGAAAAATTGGAACAAGAGGTTTGGCAATTGTTAATGCTGTAAAGTTACCCATGCATATGTCCTGTAAATAAAAGGCTATTAAATTAAAAAAAAAATTATATGCATGGATAATTTTACAACATTGACAATTGCCAAACCTTTTCTTCCAATTTTTCTCCTCCTTTCTCCCACCCCCTTCCCTGGATGGCAGGATGACCAATACATGTTAAATATATTAAAGTATAAATTAAAGACAAAATAAGTATACATGTCCAAACAAAGTATACAAAAACAATCGGAGTCTGAAATATTGTACAATTAACCTGTAAAGGAAATCCAAAATGCAGGCAGGCAAAAATATAGAGATTGGGAATTCAATGTAATGGTTCTTAGTCATCCCCTAGAGTTCTCTGGCTGGGTGTAGCTTGTTTGGTTCATTACTGCTCCATTCGAACTGATTTGTTTCATCTCATTGCTGAAGATGGCCAGGTCCATCAGAATTGATGATCATATAGTATTGTTGTTGAAGTATATAATGATCTCTTGGCCCTATTCACTTCACTCAACATCAGTTCGTGTAAATCTCTCCAGGACTTTCTGAAATCATCCTGTTGGTCATTTCTTATCGAACAATAATATTCCATAATATTCATATACTACAATTTATTCAGCCATTCTCCAATTGATGGGAATCCATTCCTTTTCCAGTTTCTAGCCACTACAAACAGGGCTGCCACAAACATTCTTGCATATACAGGTCCCTTTCCGTTCTTTAAGATCTCTTTGGGATATGGGTATAATATTTTTGACTACAACCACAGTTTGGTGATTTTCTATATATATAGGGAACACATATATTCTAATCTCTGTTTTAAAGATAGATAATTGAAGCATAGAGAGGCAACAATACATATCTAAGTTCACACAGTAAGTGATAAAGCCATATTTGAAGCCTGAATCTCTTAATTGAAACCTATCCCACTTCCCACTCTTCTATACTGCCTCTTTTCATGTTACTTCTTTTATTTATCCTTTTATTAATTTTGAAAAACATCTTGAATTTTGTTCTTATAATCTCACCTAATTTTGTGTCAATTATAAAAAGTTCATAATAGGAATCTTCTGTTATAAGTTCTTGCTAGTGAGTCACAAATTTTTACCATAGTGTTCCTAGAAACTGGTCAATTTATTTCATAAGTTGAAGTTGCAATGTTTACCCAAGGTTCAACATAAATATCTTTAAATATGATTAAACATTATGTCGTTAAAAGCAACAGTAAAGTAACTTCAAGCCTATATAATAATTTATGGGGAAATGAGTCTCTAAGGCTAATAGCAATAAACGGGCATTATACATTGATTAAACAAAAAAAGCCCCATTGTCCTCTACAGTATACATGTAACATATAAAAACACAACTCTACTGTATCATAAATTTCTATTAAAAGTAATATGCTATAGATTTAAAACCACCAGTAAGCATCATATGTAATGAGGATAAACTGCAATCATTCCCAATAAGATTAGGAGTGAAACAAGGTTGCCCACTATCACCGTTACTATTTAATATTGTATTAGAAATGCTAGGTTTGGCAATAAGAGTTGAGAAAGAGATTAAAGAAATTAGAGTAGGTAATGAGGAAACCAAATTATCGCTCTTTGCTGATGATAGGATGGTATACGTAGAGAACCCCAGAGATTCTACTAAAAAGTTATTAGAAATAATCCATACCTTTAGCAAAGTTGCAGGATACAAAATAAACCCACATAAGTCATCAGCATTCTTCTATATCACTAACAAAATACAACAGTTACAGTTACAAAGAGAAATTCCATTTAAAGTAACTACTGATAGTATAAAATACTTAGGAATCTATCTGCCAAGGGAAAATTAGAAAATTTATGAGCAAAACTACAAAACATTTTCCACACAAATTAAGTCTGATCTAACCAATTGGAAAAAGATTAAATGCTCTTGGATAGGGCGAGCAAATATAATAAAGATGACAATACTACATAAACTAATCTATTTATTTAACGCTATACAAATCAGACTCCCAAAAAACTGTTTTAATGACCTAGAAAAAATAACAACAAAGCTTATATGGAAAAACAAAAGGTCAACAATTTCAAGGGAATTAATAAAAAAAAAAAAATCAAATGAAGGTAGCCTAGCTGTACCAGATCTAAAATTATATTATAAAGCAGGAGTTACCAAACCAATTTGGTATTGATTAAGAAATAGACGAGTTGATCAGTGGAATAGGTTAGATGCAAAGGACAAAACAGTCAATAACTTTAATACTCTAGTGTTTGACAAATATTATTGTTCTCTAAAAAAATGACCAACAGGATGATTTCAGAAAGGCCTGGACAGACTTAAATGAGCTGATGCTGAGTGAAATGAGCAGGACCAGGAGATCATTATATACTTCAATAATAATACTATATGATGATCAATTCTGATGGACCTGGCCATCTTCAGCAATGAGATGAAACAAATCAGTTCCAATGGAGCAGTAATAAATTGAATCAGCTACACCTAGCAAAAGAACTCTGGGAGATGACTAAGAACCATTACATTGAATTCCCAATCCCTATATTTTTGCCCGTCTGCATTTTTGATTTCCTTCACATCTTAATTGTACACTATTTCAAAGTCCAATTCTTTTTGTACAGCAAAATAACTTTTTGGACATGTGTACTTATTTTGTATTTAATTTATACTTTAGCATATTTAACATGTATTGGTCAACCTGCTATCTGGGGGAGGGGGTGGGGGAAAGGAGGGAAAAAATTGGAGCAAAAGTTTTGGCAATTGTCAGTGCTGTAAAATTACCCATGCATATAACTTGTAAATAAAAAGCTATAATAAAAAAGTAATTTGCTAGCTACAATAAGTAACACACATTAATAACAATTTCAACTGCTGCATTACAATTTAAAAGAACTTTGGGGAGATGATGTAGATAGCCTGACCTTTACAAAAGAAAAGCTCTCCAGAGAAGTTTGAACTGATGCCTTATTTTCCACACCATTAATTTCCTTGTACAAAGCACAGACAAAAACAAAACAAAATAAAACAAACAAAAATCATTAACCTGACGCTATGCCTAATTAAAGATTATCCTTTTAAAAGATTCTTTAAAATACTTAAATATTGGGATTTTCACCGAAAAAAATGTATTTTGATTTTTGGGAGATGAGTCCCTTTAATTTCTCTTTGTTCTTTTCACTTTCCATATTCACTAGCAAATGAAACAAAGTTGATCTGAAAGCAGGAATAAATCATAAAATGGTAGCCTGATGGGCACACTTAAAAAGTAGTGATATTATTGCACTTTTTTATTATAACTTTTTATTGACAGAACCTATGCCAGGGTAATTTTTTACAACATTTTCCCTTGCACTCGCTTCTGTTCCGATTTTTCCCCTCCCTCCTTCCACCCCCTCCCCTAGATGGCAAGCAGTCCTATATATGTTAAATATGTCGCAGTATATCCTAGATACAATATATGTGTGCAGAACCAAACAATTCTTTTGTTGCACAGGGAGAATTGGATTCAGAAGGTAAAAATAACTCGGGAAGAAAAACAAAAATGCAAACAGTTTACATTCATTTCCCAGTATTCTTTCTTTGGGTGTAGCTGCTTCTGTCCATCATTGATCAATTGAAACTGAATTAGGTTTCTTTGTCAAGGAAATCCACGTCCATCAGAATACATCTTCATACAGTATCGTTGTTGAAGTGTATATAATGATCTCCTGGTTCTGCTCATTTCACTTAGCATCAGTTCATGTACGTCTCTCCAAGCCTCTCTGTATTCGTCCTGCTGGTCATTTCTTACAGAACAATAATATTCCATAATATTCATATACCACAATTTACCCAACCGTTCTCCAATTGATGGGAATCCATTCCTTTTCCAGTTTCTAGCCACTACAAACAGGGCTGCCACAAACATTTTGGCACATACAGGTCCCTTTCCCTTCTTTAGTATCTCTTTGGGATATAAGCCCTGTAGTAGCACTGCTGGGTCAAAGGGTATGCACAGTTTGATAACTTTTTGGGCATAATTCCAGATTGCTCTCCAGAATGGTTGGATTCGTTCACAAGTCCACCAACAGTATTGCACTTTTTTCTTGCTGAAAGTTGTTTGAATTGTGGAGATTTTTTGATTGTAATTCTGGTTCTTGATTTCTCCATATCATATGACAAACCCTCCACTCCTTTAACGTGAAAGCTATTATTTTATATGATCTCAACTATGGTTCCATGATATTTTACTTGTTTCTTTCTGAATGCTTTAAGCAACATTCCTTTGACCTAGGAGCTCTAGAATTTGGCTATGAATTTTGTGAGGAGTTTTCATATTGAGATTTCATTCAGGAAATGATTGCTGGATTCTTTCACTTTCTGTTTTCCATTCTAGATATTAATGTCAGGGTAGTTTTATTTAATAATTTATTGATTGGTCTGGGCTCTTTTGTTATAATGAATTTCAAGAAGACTACTAATTTTTAAATGATCTATCTTTAATTTATTTTCCAGGTAACTTATTTTTACCAGGATATTTCCCAATTTCATCTTTTTGCTTCATTGTTTTGACTTTGTTTTAGGGTTTCTTGAAGTCTCATATGATTGATTTCCACTTATCAAATACCAGTTTTTAAGGAATTATTTTCTTTTTTCTAGTAAATTTATTTATTCTTAATACACATTGCTTTATGAATCATGATGAGAAAGAAAATCAGAGCAAAAGGAAAAAACAATGGGAGAGATTAAAAAAAATAGAAAAAAGAAGGAAGGAAGGACGATGGAGAAAATTTAAGACTGTGTCCATGCCTCAAGGGTTCAAAAGGAAGCACAAATTCAGATTCTATCTATTAAAAATAAAATTCATATTAAACAAAATCTACCTACTCATCCAATTTTAAAGTTTGTATTTTATTTTTCTTGAAAATTTCTTTTTCGGGGAAGCTAGGTGGTGCAGTGGATAGAACACTAGCCCTGAAGTCAAGAGAACCTGATTACAAATCTGGTCTCAAACATTTAACACTTCCTTGCTGTGGGAGCCTGGGCAGGTCTCTTCAGCCCAATTGCCTCCAAAAAAAAGGAAAAGGAAATTCCTTTTTCTCTCAATAAGGAACTTTATCTATCAATGAAGATCAGAACGTATTTCTCCAGTCACATAGTCATATGTGTAGGACAGAATATTGTTAATGCAGAGAAATACCTCTTCATTTACTATGCCATACTGAATATCATCTTTAAATACCATCTTATCCTTTTTTGGGGGATTATTGCAATGCCTATTCAAATGTTTTGCAAGTCTCATTGCTCTTTTAAAGTGTGGTTTCTTTTCTTCATATTCTATATTTTTAATATTCCTAAAGAGTTCTTTTATGAACTCCAATCAAGAACAAACCTAAGATTGTTAAGGTGGCAGATTTAGATAGGGCTAATTTTATGCACATCAATGAATGAGACTATATTTGTTTCCTTAGATTTTCTCATTGTTAAAGAAAAAGAGAAGATATATAAATAGGTATGTTTATATGCATACACACAAATATCTATAAAGTGTTAACTATGTGAAGAACTATAGTAAGTGCTTTACAAAATTTATTCAATATTCACAACAACCTTGTAAAATAGATGCTATTATTATATTATGTTATATTAAGTTTAAAATTTGGGAAACTGAGGCAAACAAGGTCATATAGCTGATAAATTTCTGAAGCCTAGTTGAACTCAAGTGCTGGATATTAAACATAGATATTAATACATTGTTGGTAGAGTTGTGAACCAATCCAACCATTCTGTAGAACAATTTAAAACATCAGTGTATATACTTTGACCCAGAAGTGCCACTAGTGGGTCTATATTCCAAAGAAATTATAAAAATGAGAAAAAGACCCACTAGTGCAAAAATATTTGTAGCAGCTCTTTTTATAGTGGCAAGGAAGTGGAAACTGAATGGATGTCCTTCACAAGTAGAATGCTAATATATTCTGTAAGAACAGCAGTATAATTTCAACGATGCCTGGAGAAACTTATATTAACTGATGCTAAGTGAAGTGAGTAACAACCAAAAGAACATTGTATTCAACAAGATTATGTGATGATCAATTCTGATGGATGTGGATCTTTTAAACAAGGCAATTCCAATAAACTTGTGATGGAGAGCCATCAGCATCCAGAAAGAGGACTGTGGAAATTGAATGACTATCACAATATAGTATTTTCACTTTTTTGTTTTTGTTTGCTTGCTTTTTTTCTTACAAATGTTTCCTTGTGATCTGATTTTTCTTGTGCAGTATGATAAATATGGAAATATGTATAGAAGAATTCCACATTTTTCAAATATATTGGAATACTTGTTATCTAAGAGAGAAGGAAGGAGGGAGAGACGAAGAAACATTTGGAACACATGGTTTTGCAAGGATGAATGTTAAAAACCATCTTTGCATGTATTTTGAAAATAGAAAGCTAATATATATTATTCTTATTTTCCCATCCTACACAGCTTTATTCTCTAAACTATAGAAGAAATAATACTATGCAATCAAAGTATTTCCTATTTATATGCCCTCCTGGATCTCAGTTTCCACACCTATAAAATGACAGAATTGTCAATGATGACCTTCTAGCACCAAATCTATGATTCTATGAATCTTTAATCATAGATAATTAGCCTTGTGGAGGGGGGTAGGAAATCACTTTTAGTATTTTTATTTTTCAGCCTTTATGAAATGCCAATGTTTGAAAAACAGTGAACTTTTCTATTCTGCTCATCTATTAAAGACTTAATGTTAAAAATCTTATCTAGAAGATAATAAATATCACCTGTTCAAAATTGGAAATTGAATGAAATTCTGTACATTTTATGTAATGAGACAAATGATTTCTTTGCATTTATTTTTAAAATATTTCTCTCCCTTTATTACTTCCACCAGTTCCTCAATCATTTACTTGATTAATTTTGCTGTTATACCATTCAGGACAAAGAATACATGAGCAGAAAGAGAGGTAGGAATAGGATAATTAAAGGTAAAATAAAGAAGTTACAGGGAGAAAATTCCAGGTTCATACTGTGGTCAGTTGGTTTTTAACAATTTTTCCTGATATTCAGCCATATCATATTCTATAAGCAGACCTAATTTCTTACCTTCATACACTCATTCCCAACAGGGACAAAATAGAAAGAGACATTTTTAGGGTAGGTTTGACTTATAGTTCTCCTCATTTCACACCATATAACTGTTGAAATATGCCTTTGGCTAGCTTTTTCAAAATTATGTGATGGCAAGTTCAGTTCTTATCTCTTTCATAAAGCTTTCCTTATTCTAGTCCATATTAAATTGTTGCTATATGAAAAAAACACATTTTATTGTTCCTCTGTATTGTTCTTTTTATTACTTTTTAAAGTTTTGAGCTTCAAATTTTATTTTCCCTTGCTTCCTTCCCTCCCATCCTGAGATGGTAGGCAATCAGATATAAATTATATATGTACATTCCCCTATTAGTCCTTTTTTTTTTTTTTACAAGAAGTCTAATAAAAAAAAAAAGAATGAGAAAAGAAAGTGAAAAGTAGCGTGCTTCAGTCTATGTTGAAGTAATATCAATTTTTCCTCTGGAGGTAGATAACATGCAATGGCATTAGTTCTTTGGAATTGTCTCAGACCATTGTATTTCTGAGAATAGCTAAGTCATTCATAGTTCTTCATCATACTTTATTGTTGTTATTGTGTATAATGGTATCCTAGTCAGCTCACTTTACTTTAGTTCATATAAGATTTTCAAGTCTGTTTGTTTGTTTGTTTTTAAATAACCATGCTTGTCATTTTTTATAGCACAATAATGTTCCATCACAATAGTATACCATAGCAGTTTAGCCATCCCCCAGTTGATGGACATCCCTTTGATTTCCAATTCTTAGTCACCACAAAAAGAGCTGCTTCCCCCTTTTTTGGATACCTTTGAGATATACACCTAGTAGTGCTATTACTAGATCAATGTACATGCACAGTTTTATAGTCTTTTGGGGCATAGTTCCAAATTGCTTTCCAAAAATGATTGGATTAGAAGTTGGTATTTTTTAAAAATTGGTTTACCTGATGATGAAATCAACTTGTGTGAAATCTTTCTTTCTCCAATGGAAATTAGTAATTCATCTGTAATTTATAATCTTAAAGAGCTGTTTAAGACATATGGAGATTTGCATCATGAATATACAACTAGAGTTAAGGCAGCATATGTCCATGGACATTTCCATAATGCTTAAGAAACTCCTCATGGAATTTTATTGTGAACAGTCAATAAATCAATAAGCAATCATTAGATTCTTACTATGTGCCAGAAACTGTGCCATAAGCTTCCAATATAAAAGCTCTGTCCTCAAAGAGTTTTCAGTCTTAAAAGAAGTATAAAATATAAATAAGGTAATTTGAGAGGGTGAGTAATAGTAACTCCAGGCATCAGATAAGGGTATATCATGTGAATCTGTGTTTTAAGGGAAGCTCAGGCTTTTATGAGATGAAGGTAAGAAGGAAAATAATTGTAGACATACGAATTTTATTCTCAAAACCACAGAAATAGCAAATATAATGTGTTGCACAGGGCACAGCAATTAGGCAGTTTGACTGGAACAGAGACCATGAAGGGAAGTGATATATAATAAGGCTAGTAAGAAAGGCTGGAGTTAGATTGTGAAAGAATATCAATGACAGACAGAAGAGTTAGTCTTTCTTCCTAGAGGTGATGAGAAACTGGAGTTATCTAAGCCGAAAAGTGACTTGGCCAGACCAACACTTTTCATAGAATATTGCCTTGGCATTATCTCCAATGAGATAATGTATATAAAGCATTATGTAAATGTAAGCTACCATTAGAACCCCCCAACATCTAGTACAGTGCTGAGCCCATAGAAGTATTCAATAAATCCTGTTGGTTGCTTGATAGCAGCAGTGGGAGAGCAATGTCTTCTCACAGTGGGATCAGTTCATGAACCTGCAGTGACTGCCATCTTCCTCTTCACTAGATCCTCGGCTTGGTCTGATTGAAAAACAGTGGCATGATTTTATTATTGTTTCTCATTTTCAAAGCACGTCCACAAGTGTAATAAAAAAATAAGTATTAAGATCTATTATCATTTGATTTGGAATGAACACATAACATTTTAATAAAGTAGGGACACTTGTTAATTTAGTTAAGAAGAACAGTTTAGGGGGGCGGAGCCAAGATGGCGGAGAAGACACACTCGACTTTCTAAGCTCTTCTCTTACCCTCTTTATCAATATTATATCGAGCCTCAAAAATAGTCTTGACTGCTACAATTCGTAAAGATAAGAAGTAGAACAACTCACCGGCCGAAGAAAATCTGCAGTCTCGCCAAAAAAGGTTGGTTCCGGGGCCAGGGGAGATCGGCCAGACTGGGAGAGAAATAGGTTCCGAGGAGGTCTCAAACCGAGGGTGAAGGCACGATCTCAGCACGCGCAGCCCCAACCCGCAGTAAGGGCTTTTCCTGGGGCAGGGATCCTGCACGGGCAGGGACGCAGCCCGGTTAGCCTCCAATCTGCGCAGGGGAGCTCGGTTGGGCCATAGAGCTTTTCCAGGGCTGATTGCATTGGGCAGAGACGCTGGGCAGGTTTGTGGCTGTCTGCGTTTCCGCGGTCTGCGTCAGCTGCTAATACTCACAGTCCCACAAGAGGTCGGCCTGGGCGGTGACACTTCACCACTTAGTCTAGCCGAGGGCAATCGATAATCCACTCAGCCCCTCAAGCAAGTTTGATAGCTCGGCCAGTGTGAATCCACTTCCTGTTGGGGGAAGGGAAAACTCTCACCCAGAGACTCCCATACCTCGGAGCCGGAAATCGGTTTACATCTTCCCTGCTCTGCAGAGGAAGCTGGTAACCCTTGCCTAGGAGACCCACCCTAAAGGCTTTAAAACATGAATAAAAAGATGAAAAGAACAATTGACAGCTTCATGCAGAAAAGAGCAGGTCAGCAAACCTGAAGAGACCTCAAACAGCAAAATGATCAGACTGTCCTCCTTACATAATGCTCTCATAGAAGAGACCATTAAAAGTCTCAAAAGAGAGTTAGAAGATAAATGGGGAAAAGGAAAGAGGCCTTACAAGAGGCAACAACTTCCTGAAATACGAATTGAAAAGTTAAAAATTCCAGGAAGTGAGGGAAACAAAATTGGTGAATTGGAAAAATAAAAATCTCAGGAAAGTAAGAATTGTGAATTGAAAATAAAGAATCTACTAGAAAGTAGGATCTGTGAATTGGAAAAGACAAAGAACCTGCAAGAAAGTAGGATCCGTGAATTGGAAAAGACAAAGAACACCAAGAAAGTAGGATCTGTGGAATTGAAAAAGAAAATAATCACTAAAAAAAAAATTAGTGAAATGGAAAAATTCACAGACCAAAACAATACATTCAAAAACTCAATTGGACATATACAGAAAGAAGTAAAAAAGCTATTGAAGAAAATAATTCTTTAAAATTAGAACTGAACAAATTGAAACTTAATGATTCATTGAGACAGCAAAGAATCAGTCAAGCAAAACAAAAATGACAAACTGGAAAAACCACGAATTATCTATTGCAAAACGACAGACTTGAAAATAGATCTAGGAGAGATAATCTGAGGATTATTGGACTTTCTGAAACTATGATGAAAAAAAGGCTTTAGATACTATTTACAAGAAATCATCAAAGAGAACTGCCCAGATGTAAGAATCAGAAGGTAAAATAGGCATTGAAAGAATTCATCGAACACCTTCTGAAAGAAACCTAAAATAAAACCCCAAGGAATATTGTAAAAATTTCAGAACTATAAGATTAAGGAAAAATTTAAAGACCAAAAACCATTTAAATACTGAGGTGCCACAATAAGGATCACCAAGATCTGGCTGCCTCTACATTAAAGGAAAGAAGGGCCTGGAATATGATATCCGAAAGGCACAAGAACTTGAGATGCAGCCAAGAATAAACTACCCAGCTAATTGAGCATTTTCTTCCAGGGAAGAAGATGGATCATTTAATGAAACAAATGAATTCCATTTGTTTCTGAAGAAAAACCAGAACTAAACAAAATTTGATCTCCAAGAATAGAACTCAAGAGATGCAGAAAAGGTAAAAATAACTCCTGAGAATTGTATTTCGTTGTGGATATACAAAAGAATACATGTATAATTTGATTGTACTGATATAACATAAAAAGGAAGTAGATATGGAAAAGGGATGATGGCAGAAGAAGGTGGGAAGGAGGGATAAAAGAGGGAAACCACATCCCACAAAGAGGCTAAGGAAACTTATCATATCTGAGGGAATTTAGAGAGGGGAGGAACATTGTGTGAATCTTACCTCATCAGAGTTGGCTAAAGAAAAATAATTGACATTTGTTTTGAGAAATTTCTCCTCGCCCCATTAAAACGGGGAGAGGAAAAGGGAAAAGAAAAAGAGTAATAAGGGAAGGAAGGAAAAGGCCCAAAGGGGGGGGAGGGATTACAAAGAGGATAAGATCGTGATACAAGAGGGTACATAAGTTTAAAAGGGGAAAAGAGGGTTGGGAGGCAGATAAGTAAAGACAATCTGGGGTTATTAGGATGGCAGGAAAACAGATTTGAATTCTAACTCAATGTAAATGGGATGAACTCCATAAAGAGGAGGCAGATACAGATGGATCAAAAGTCAGAACCCACAATATGTTGTTTACAAGAAACACATTTAAAGCAGGGGATGGCATATAGTAAAAGTAAAGGCTGAGAAACTTTATGCTTCAGGTGAGTCAAAGAGGGTAGCATCCTTATCTCAGATCAACAAAAGTAAAATTGATCTAATTAAAAGAGATAAGGAAGGTAACTTACATCCTGCTAAAGGGTAAATAAACAACGAAGCAATATCAATATTAAACATATATGCACCAAGTGGTATGGCACTCCAACTTCCTAAAGGAGAAGTTAAGAGGTTGCAAGAAGAAATAGACAACAAAACTGTAATAGTAGGAGATCTCAACCTTGCACCTCAGAATTAGACAAATCAAACCACAAAACAAATAAGAAAGAAATTAAAGAAGTAAATATTATTAGAAAATTAGGTATGTTGGATCTTTGGAAAAATTGAATGGAGATAGAAGGGAATATACTTTCTTCTAGCAGTTCATGGAACCTTTCAAAAATTGACCATATATTAGGACATAAAGACCTCAAAATTAAATGCAAGAAAGCAGAAATAGTAAATGCTTTCTTTTCAGATCATGATGGAATAAAACTCATTCAACAAAAAAGTTAGGGAAATAGACCAAAAAGTAATTGAAACTAAAAATCTCATCTTAAAGAATGATTAGGTGAAGCAAATTATAGATACAATTAATAATTTCACTCAAGATAATGACAATGATGAACATCATACCAAAATTTGTGGGATGAGCCAAAGCGGTAATAAGAGGGAATTTTATATCCTTAGAGGTACTTGAATAAACAGAGAAAGAAAGATTAATGAATTCTTTAAATTAAAAAAACTAAAAGACCAAATTAAAAACCCCAATCAAATACTAAATTGGAAATTTAAAATTAAAAGGAGAAATTAAAAATATTGAAAGAAAAACTATTGAACTAATTAATAAAACTAAGAGTTGGTTCTATGAAAAGCCAAAAAATAGATAAGCCTTTGAAATCTGATTAGAAAAGGAGGGAGGAAAATGAAATTAGTAGTCTTAAAATGAAAAGGGAGAACTTCCACCAATGAAGAGGAAATTGAGAAATAATAAGGAGTTATTTGCTAACTTTATGCCAATAAATTTGATAACCTAAGGAAATGGATGACTACCTCCAAAAATACGGACTTCCAGACTAAAGAGGAAGAAGTAAATTCTTGAATAGTCCCATTTCAGAAAAAGAAATAGAACAGGAATTAAACAACTCCTAAGAAAAAATCCCCAGGACCAGATGAAGTTCATGAATTTTACCAAACATTTAAAGAACAATTCCCAATGTTATATAAATTATTTGATAAAATAGGGAAGAAGGAGTCCTACCAAACCTTCTATGACACAGACATGGTACTGATACCTAAAACCAGGTAGGCTGAAAACAGAGAAAGAAAATTATAGACCAATCTCCTAATGATATTGATGCTAAAATCTTAAATAAGATATTAGCAAAAAGACTACAGAAAATCATCTCCAAGATAATACACTATGATCAAGTAGGATTTATACCAGAATGCAGGGCTTTCAATATTAGGAAAACTATCAATATAATTGGCCATGTCAATAACAAATTAACAAAACCATATGATCCTCTCAATAGATGAGAAAAGCATTTGATAAAATTCACATCCATTCCTATTAAAAACACTTGAGAGTATAGGAATAAATGGACTTTTCCTAAAATAATCAGCAGCATCTATTTAAAACCATCAGTAAGCACATATGTAATGGAGACAAACTGCAACCATTCCAATAAGATCTGGAGGAAACAAGGTTGCCCACTATCACCGTTACTATTTAATATTGTATTAGAAACGCTAGCTTATAGCAATAAGAGCTGAGAAAGAGATTAAAGAATAAGAATAGGCAATGAGGAAGCCAAATTATCACCTTTGCCGATGACATGATGGTATACTTAGAGAACCCCAGAGATTCTGCTAAAAAGTTATTAGAAATAATCCACAACTTTAGCAAAGTTGTTGGTTATAAAATAAACCCACAATAAGTCATCAGCATTCTTATATATCACTAACAAAATCCAACAGTCAGAGTTACAAAGAGAAATTCCATTTAAAGTAACTATGATAATATAAAATATTTAGGAATCTATCTGCCAAGGGAAAATCAGAAAACTTTATGAGCAAAATTACAGACCACTTTTCACACAAATTAAGTCTGATCTAACCAATTGAAAAATATTAATGCCTGGATAGGGCGAGCAAATATAATAAAGATGACAAATTACCTAAACTAATCTATTTATTTAGCGCTATACCAATCAGACTCCCAAAAACTATTTTAATGACCTAGAAAAATAACAACAAAGTTCATATGGAAAAAAAAAAAGGTCAAGAATTTCCAAGGGAATTAATAAAAAAAATCAAATGATGGTGGCTTAGCTGTACCAGATCTAAACTATACTATAGAGCAGCAGTTACCAAAACTATTTGGTATTGGCTAAGGAATAGATTAGTGATCAGTGGAATAGATTAGGTTCAAGGGATAAAACAGTCAACAAATATAGCAACCTAGTCTTTGACAAACCCAAAGATCCCAGATTTTGGGATAAGAACTTACTGTTTGATAAAAATTGCTGGAAATATTGGAAACTAATATGGCAGAAACTAGGCATTGATCCATACTTAACGCTGCAACCAAGATAAGGTCAAAATGGGTTCATGACCTAGGCATAAAGAATGAAATTATTAATAAATTAGAGGAACACAGGATTTTACCTCCAGACCTGTGGAAGGGGAGGTGTTTATGACTTGAGAACTAGAGATCATTACTGATCACAAAATAGAAAATTTCGATTATACCAAACTGAAAAGTTTTGTACAAACAAAACTAATGCAGACAAGATTAGAAGGGAAGCAATAAACTGGAAATATTTTTACAGTCAAGGTTCTGATAAAGGCCTCATTTCCAAAATATATAGAGAATTAACCTAATTTATAAAAATCAAGCTATTCTCCAATTGAAAAATGGTTAAAGGATATGAACAGACAATTCTCAGATGAAGAAATTGAAACTATTTCTAGTCATATGAAAAGTTGCTCCAAGTCATTATTAATCAGAGAAACAAATTAAGACAACTCTAAGATACCATTTACACACCTGTCAGATTGGCTAAGAATGGGGAAAAATAATATGATTGTTGGAGGGGATTGGGAAAACTGGGACATTGATTCATTGTTGGTGGAGTTGGAACGAATCCAACCATTTTGGAGAGTAGTTTGGAACTATGCTCAAAAAGTTATCAAACTGTGCATACCTTGATCCAGAGTGTTACTACTGGGATTATCCAAAGAGATTATAAAGAAGGGAAAGGGACCTTTGCACGAATGTTTGTGGCAGCCCTTTTGTAGTGGCTAGAAACTGAAACTGAATGGATGTCCATCAGTTGGAGAATGGCTGAATAAATTTGGTATATGAAAATTATGGAATATTACTGTTCTGTAAGAAATGACCAACAGGATGATTTCAGAAAGGCCTGGGAGACTTACACGAACTGATGCTATGAAAGAGCAGGACCAGGAGATCATTATATACTTCACAACAATTAGATGATGACCAGTCCTGATGGATCAGGCCATCCTCACAACGAGATCAACCAAATCATTTCTAATGGAGCAGAATGAACTGAACTAGCTTATACCCAGAAAGAACTCTGGGAGATGACTAAAAACCATTACATTGAATTCCTAGTCCCTATATTTATGCACACCTGCATCTTTGATTTCCTTCACAAGCTAATTGTACAATAATTCAGAGTCTGATTCTTTTGTACAGCAAAATAATGTTTTGGTATGTATACTATTTGTATCTAAGTTATATTTTAATATATTTAACATCTACTGGTCATCCTGCCATTTAGGGAGGGGTGGGGGGTAAGAGGTGAAAAATTGGAACAAGAGGTTTGGCAATTGTTAATGCTGTAAAGTTACCCATGTATATATCCTGTAAATTAAAGGTATAAATAAATAAAAAAAAAAAAAAAAAGAACAGTTTATAATTCTGCACATTTTAATGAAGCGTGAGAATATTTTAAATAGAAACATAAAGTCAAATACTCATTGCAGCAAATATTCTAATGATAAGATCTTTTTTTTTCTTTTCATTTTCTACACTGACAGTATGAAGATTAAGAGACCTATTATCCTCTAAGGGTTGATACATCATCTTTCTCTACTTTATCGTACTTAGTATGGTGCTATTAGCATAGAAGATACTCAAATATTTGTTGAGGGAGCCATTCTCCAATTGAAAAATGGTCAAAGGATATGAACAGACAATTCTCAGATGAAGAAATTGAAACTATTTCTAGTCATATGAAAAGATGCTCCAAGTCATTATTAATCAGAGAAATGCAAATTAAGACAATCTAAGATACTACTACACACCTGTCAGATTGGCTAAGATGACAGGAAAAATAAGATGATTGTTGGAGGGATGGGGAAAACTGGGACATTGATGCATTGTTGGTGGAGTTGTGAACGAATCCACCATTTTGGAGAGTAGTTTGGAACTATGCTCAAAAGTTATCAAACTGTGCATACCCTTTGATCCAGCAGTGTTACTACTGGGATTATATCCCAAAGAGATTATAAAGAAGGGAAAGGGACCTGTATATGCACGAATGTTTGTGGCAGCCCTTTTGTAGTGGCTAGAAACTGGAAACTGAATGGATGTCCATCAGTTGGAGAATGGCTGAATAAATTTGGATATGATTATTATGGAATATTACTGTTCTGTAAGAAATGACCAACAGGATGATTTCAGAAAGGCCTGGAGAGACTTAACGAACTGATGCTGAGTGAAATGAGCAGGACCAGGAGATCATCATATACTTCAACAAAATACTATATGATGACAGTTCTGATGGACCTGGCCATCCTCAGCAATGAGATCAACCAAATTCTTCCAATGGAGCAGTAATGAACTGAACCAGCTATGCCAGAGAAAGAACTTTTGGGAGATAACTAAAAACCATTACATTGAATTCCCAATCCCTATATTTATGCCCACCTACATTTTTGATTTCCTTCACAAACTAATTGTACAATCTTTCAGAGTCTGATTCTTTTTGTACAGCAAAATAACGTTTTGGTCATGTATACTATTGTGTATCTAATTTATCTTTTAATGTACTTAACATCTACTGGTCATCCTGCCATCTGGGAAGTGGTGGGGGGTAAGAGGTGAAAAATTGGAACAAGGGGTTTGGCAATTGTTAATGCTGTAAAGTTACCCATGCATATATCCTGTAAATAAAAGGCTATTAAATAAAAAAATATATATATTTGTTGAGGGAATGAAAGGGAGTCATGCAAAATTCCAATAAATAGTCTTTTCTGAATCAGGGATTTAAATATATAACATAAAGTCACAATGAAAAATAATTTTTCCTTCCATTTTATTTGATGGTGTTAAATTTTTTTTGTCAGTTTTGGTTTATTAGTAGAGATGAGATCTAACATGTGTTAATAACAATTGATTATGTGTTATGTGGATATGATTTTTTTCTCTTCTATGCATAAAATAGAAGTAACTTTGTTTTTGATATCTGGATACAATGATGGGTTGCAAGTATTCAGAAAGTTATAATTCACTAATAATCCATCCATTGAACATTTATGATGATGATTTATCTTAGAAAACTTTGAAACAAACTTTTGAAATATGGTCTTAAAATATGTAGTTGAGTGTTTATTCTATCAAGCAAATTATAAAATTTGAAATATTTCAATTTTTTAAAAATCTATACCAAAAATCATTTTGACCCTTGCAGCCATCATGTGTTTCTCCTACTTTAAGTGACAATGGAATGTCATAGGTGAGCATCATTATTTCCCTAACCCAGAACATTAAGTGAAAGTGAAATATTTAACTTAAAAAAACCAGTCAGATTGCCAATGCTATTTTTATCTTGTGACCTGATTGATGTTCTCATGGATTGTTTATCATGCCTAAGTTGCTTCTTAGTTATTCCTAAAAATTAAGACTGTTGGTGAAAAGCAGAAATAAAGAAAGAACATTTTTGTCAGCCTTCTCTACAGAGCAATCAGGTGACAAAGATACAAATGAACCATAGAGCAGTATAGAAGATATTAAATCCTTGATTATTGATTTTCATGTTCTTGATAAACTTATTAATTATTCTGTAGAATATGGATGAATTATTTCTTCTGCCTATTATAGCCCATTGAGGTATATGTCAATCCTTTTATTTGTGTATGTGAATACTCCAACATTTAGAGAACATAGTGGAGTTTAATATAAATTAAAACCCTATTACGCAGTGTCTTTACAATCAAAGTTGATGAATTTCAATCTGCCTTTTTTTTCTATCATTTTGATCCAGCACTGCATTCAATGGATACTTGGTATGATGTAGATGGTACACTGTACATGGTCTCTCAATTGTCAGCAGATTTGCTATTTTGCTTTTTGAACCATATGTAATTGCTGTTTCAACTGGACCATATGTTATAAAAGAAAAACCAGTTCCATATCATAAATAAAGTGACTCTATTTCTGAGCATTTTAATTATTTACTTTTTTATTCATTTTAGTCAGATTTACTATCATTATCATTAAATGATATTAAAGAAAAGCTTCTCTCTTTCAATGAAGATCAGCACTTTCTCTTAAATATACTTGCCTAAGACAAAAAGACTTTAAATAACTTGTCCAGGGAAATAGAGACATCATGAATGTGTGCCATTTTGTGCTCTGTAGCTATGGTGTTTTAACTAAATTATACTTAGCTGTATCTTCAAATCTTCATTTTATTTCATTAAGTGGATGCCCATCAGTTGGAGAATGCCAGAATAAGTTATGGCATATGAATGTTATGGAATATTATTGTTTAATAAGAAATAATCAACAGGATGTTTTCAGAAAAGCCTGGAGAGATTTACATGAACTGAAGCGAAGTGAAGAGAACACTGTACACAGCAACAATAAGATCATGCGATGATCAATTCTGATGGATTTGGCTCTTTTCAAAAATGAGGTGATACAGGACAACTCTAATATATTTGTGATAGAGAGCTGTCTACAGCCAGAAAGAGGACTGTGGGGACTGAATGTGGATCACAATATAGTTTTTCACTTTTTGTTGTTGTTTGGTTGTTTTTGTTTTCTTTATTATTTTTTGTCCTTTTTGATCTGATTTTTCTTATATAGCATGATTAATGATAATATACATAGAGGAATTGCACATGTTTAACATATATTGGATTACTTGCTGTCTAGGGAACAGGGCAAGGGGAAGGGAGAGAGGAAAATTTAGAACACAAGATTTTGCTAGGGAAATGTTGAAAAGTACTTTTTGCATATATTTTGAAAATTAAAAAAAAAACTTATTAAAAAAAAACTGTTGCACATGTTTAACATATGTTGGATCACTTGCCAATTTGGAGAGCAGATGGAGGAAGGGAGGGAAAAATTAGAATACAGGTTTTTGTAGAGGTGGATGTCAAAATTTATCAATGTATATATTTTGAAAATAAAAAGCTTTAATTAAAAAAACAATCCTTCACATATAAAAATAAATAAATAAATGGATGAATGAATGAATAAGTGATTAAAAAGAATCTGGTGGAATCAGGTCTCCACCAATAAATACCTCACTTTTACATTGCTTTCACCATTTGGCATTCTCCTTCTTGTCCTATTAAACAATATAACAGGGATGAAGTAGTACCTCGGAATTGTTTTAATTTTTACAGCATCCTCCAATCAACTTTTACAGCATCTTCTCATACAACTACAAATAACTTTTATTACTTCATTTGAAAACTTTACCCATCCTTAATCATTCAATAATTGGAAAATGGCTCTTTTATTTTATATAAATATGCCTCAGTTCTCATATCTGAGAAGTGAGGGCATTATCAGGGAAGTTTGGTTCAATTTTTTTCAAACTTATGAACCAGTTCTGTTGGGTTTGAATTGCTCATTTCTGTACATATGCCCCATTTTCCCCTCTACTGCAAAAGCTTTTAACTTTCTCTTTTTTGTAAGATAATTTACCCTATTCTACCCTTCCTTTTCTATTTCTCCCAGTGCATTTTTATTTTTCACCCCTTAATTTCAACCTCAAACCCTCAATTTACTTTAGATACCATTCCTTTATATTCAACTCACATCCTATATACTCCCAAGTGTCCAAATAATAAGAAAATTTTATGGGTTATAGGTAACATCTTCCCAAGTAGGAATGTAGAAAGTTTAACTTTATTAGGTCCCTTATGATTTCTATTTCCTATTTCCTTTCATGCTTTTCTTGATTCTTGAATTTGAAAGTTAAATGTTCTATTTAGCTCTGGTCTTTTCATCAAACATGCTTGAAAATTTTTTATTTCATTGAATATCCTTTTTTTCCATTGAAGGAATATATTTAGTTTTACTGGCTAGGTGATTCTTAATTGTAATCCTAATTTCTTTGGTCTCCAAAATATCATATTTCAAGCCCTCCAGTCCTTTAATGTATGGGGTGCTAAATCTTGTGTTATCCTGACTTTGGCCTCAGAATACTTAAATTGCTTGGTTCTCGTTCTTGTTTTTGTTTCATATTTGGCTGCAATATTCCTGAGATTTTTTTCTTTGAATATTTATCAGGAGGTGATTGGTTGATTTTTTTCATTATGTTTTTTCCCTCTAGTTCTGGAATATCATATACCTGATATTCTTTTTTGGATAGTTTCTTGACAGATTACTTTTAGGCTCCTTTTTTGATTATGAATATTAGGTAATCCAGTTATTTAAAATTTTTTCTCCTGAATTTATTTTCCAAATCAATGACCTTTCCAATGAGATATTTCACAATGCATTTTATTTTTTCCAGTCCTTTAGATTTTTTTTTTGTGGTTTGTTTGTTTCTTTGTTTCTTGATTTCTCATAAAGACATTAGCTTCAATTTGTTCTATTCTAATTTTTAAAAAATACTTCAGTGAACTTTTATATCTCCTTTCCATTTGGCTAATTCTACTTTTTAAGAAGATTTTTTTTTTCTTTTTAGTTTTTTGTCTCTCTCAATTTAACCAATTTAGCTTTTCAAAGTATTCTTTTTTTTCATTTTTTATATTTCCTTTACCATTTATCCTGTATTAATTTTTTTCAATATTTTATTTTCCTCAATATTTTATTTCCTCCAAAAATTTCCTTATTTTTGGTGTCTCCTTTACTAAGTTTATTTGTTTTTCATGATATTCTTGCATCAATCACATTTGTCTTATCAATTTTCTTCTGCCTCTCACAGTTGATCTTCAAAATCTTTTCTGAACTTTTCCATTGCTTGAGACCAATTTATATTTCTCTTGCAGTCTTTGGATTTTGTAATTTTGAGTTTTATACATTCTTCTGAGTGTACGATTTCATCTTGTTTGTTGATTGCTCATTTTTCCAGTCTAATTTTTTTTTTTTTTTACTTTTAACTCTTTTTTTAAGATGTGGTTTTGCTTCCAGGTTGAAGAGTGCACTTTTCCAAGTTTCAGGGGTTTTCTGCAGCTGTTTTCTAAGATACTTCTAGGGATCTATAAGTTTACATTTCATACAAGGTTGTATGATCTAAGGAATGATGTGTTTACAACTTCCTGACTTGTGTTCTGTTCTTTGAGTGATCAAAAGCTCTCTTTTGTGCCCTGAAACTTCAAGGAGGGTCCCTGTTTCACTGTAGCTGCAAGCTGTTGAGTGCTTGTTCTCCTCTTCTTACCAGGATTGTCTCCCAAGTCTGTGACCCCCATTGAGTATGGACAAAGCAACAAAGTTTTGCCCTTAGTGCCTACAAAGAGACCCTTGTATCTCTTTTTGATCAGTTGTTCAAGCTCCTTATCATCTGTGGCTGAGGGCCCTGGAAGCAGTTGCTGCTGCTGATGATTCATTGGCTCCAAGGCCTGCTACTGGTTTTTTGGGACCAAGTCTGTGTTGGCATGTTCTAAGTTGGACTATGTGCCACTCTCACTCATACATTTCTTGTATGTATACAACATCAAAGTTGTCTTTGGCTAGAAAATTATTTAGCCCTGGCTTTTGTGGGTTCTGCCAATCCAGAAATTGTTTTATGGCATTATTTAAAGGTATTTGAGGAGTCGGTGGGAGATCTCAAGAAATTATCTTACTTCTCTGCCATCTTAATTCTACTCTGCAAAATCATTTTTAAAGAACTTATTAATATAAAAAATACCAGATCAAATTCTAGGGATACAAATAAAGGTTTAAGACAGCCCAAGTTGTTGAGGACTTTACATTTTATTGTGGAAAACAAAACATTTGCAGGACTTCAGCTTAAAAGTCATTTGAAAAAAAAATTATGGTCCCTAGAGGATCATATATATTCCTTAATGTAATTTCCACTTATTAAATTTTATCAGTTTCTGATGTCAAACCACTTGACATTATCAAGGACTTTATTAGCAATAACATTCTTTTCTGAGTCATCACAGGTTATGGCTGTTTTACAAGTGGGAACAAATGCTGCATTTCTACAGCAGTTACTTCCAAGGATGATAACAACTAAGATTATGTTCTCAGAAGATTACTTTGGAAGCTTGCTGTCACATGTTTTTTAAATATAAGAGATATGTATATAGGTAGATAGATATTTTTAAAAAAGGAGAATCAATTAAAAAAGAGATGAAAAATATAAGATGACTTTTTCTTCCAATCTATATAGGTGACATTGTAGGCATTTATTAAATGTTTATTGACTAAGTGGAATTGTCATCAGAAGAATTAGGACAAGAAAAACTTCAGAGAAATTTATGGAAGAAATGGAATTGGGGCAAAATTTCAAAAACTTTTATCACTTAAAAAAGAATAGGAACATAATAATAATGGTAATGCAGCTTCATATATCATAAATTATTAAGACATACATAAATACTATAATAAACGATGACCACATCCATAGCCTGGTGCTGCTGAGCTTCTGATTCATATTACAAGAATAATTTGGACAAGTAACAACTCTAGGACCTGATTCATGAGGTAATGAAAGAAGGCTTTGGGTAGAAAAAAATGTGGGGAAGCCCTTCTCTGTCTACATACTCTACTAGGTCTACATATATTATTCATGTAGTTTATGTGTATTTATGCATGTATATATCTGATTCTATGTATTATATATGTATGTATATGCATATGTTTATATAAATATATGTATATATGTACATGTATATTTGTGTATGTATAAAACTTCACCTTGACAAACACCTGGATTTGGTTGGTGAAAGTGAGTGTCATAAGGGTTGTAGTGTGAATGTTATTGTGAATTGGTTCAGTTTACTACATTTTCACTGTTTTAGGACAGCAGCAGAAGTAAAACAAAATTATCATTATGCTCAAATTTTTCACTAATACGTTAGTAACATTGACTTTAACCATCATAGGCAGGCAATGATGAATGGAAGATCTTATAGAAGTCTTAAAATAGAGCTGAGGATGATTGACAGACCATGTAGAAAATTAAGACTTCTTGCTTTTTTATTTTTAAAGATTATGTACCTTGAATGTCTATTATTTTAACCCTTGAATAAAGTAGTCTGTCTTCTGACTTCATATAATCATAAGGTCATATATATATTTAATATAATCTAATTTTCCAGATAGGGAAAGTGAGGTCCAGCGGGATTAAGTAACAGGGTCAAATGGTTAGTAAGTGTCATAATTGAAATTCTCTATATTTTCTATGCTTTCTCTATGCTATGTTTTCTAACTCCAATTCCAGCTAATTTCTAGATAAAGTTTTCATTTATTTCTATGCCAACCTAGTAATGGAAAAGTGAAATTATACTCTTGTTATATTTGTAATCATCAATTACCATGTATTAAGCAATTTATAGCACTATATGAGGAACTATTAAAAAGATACCAAATTAAAACCAATAATAGAGACATGAGTGAAAATTAAGTATAGTTTCCTCTGAAAGATTATTTTTCTCCTTTAAAACCTCAAAGTATTTTGTCAAATCACAAATATTGAATCAAAATGAATCAAAATATGAGTAATCATAGCCATTTTTAAAAAACATCTATATATCTTCTACCTTCTTGGCTTACAGTATCTCATTATTTTTCTTTTGAAAATTTTGAAGTGTTTGTAAAGAAAATAAATTTGAGACACATCTTAAGAGATTATTTACTTCTACTGTACAAATTAAAAATCCGTCTCTAGAATCTTAGAGTTATCTGAGGGCAGTGAGGAGTTTTCAATCAATTATTAAACACTGATATGTGCCGGGACATATATTAATTACAGAAATTTTTTAAAAAGAAGAAACAAAAATGTAGATAGCCTGTGCTCTCAAGAATTTTACATTCTAAAGGAGAAAGACAACACATAAAGTATCTTCAAAGGTGGTGGGATATATGAAGAAAGCACCATGTGAGGGGCTATTTTAGAGAAAATCCTATGCAAAGAAGTCAATGGCAAAGCTTAAAAAGGGATGAAGAAATCTTTGAGCTGGATCTTAATTTTAATTTCTGGAAAGAACTATCCAATTAAAAAATAAAACCAGAAGGGTAAAGAGTATTTAAGAGGTGAAAGGTATTTTAACTGTAGAGTGAAATTCCAGGGTGAAGAATTTTCTTCAGCATAGCAAATAAAGTTCAGTGCCAGGCCTGTAACTTGAACCTAGGATATAGGTAAGATAGCATATATAGAACTTCAAAGTACTTTTGAGTGCTTCTTGACCAATAATTTTGTGCTACAGGAGAGAAAACAGGCTTAGAGGAATTACATGTAATATCCAAGAAAATAATTGTTAAGTTGTTAGAGGCAGAATTTGAACGCAGGTTTTTCAGGCCCTACTGCTATTCTATCTATTGCAACATGATATTTTCATTCAAATTGATCACAGCTTACGTTTTTACAAAGTATTATTTTTTAATCGAATAAAGAAATGTATTTCTTCACACTTATCCATTCATTACATGGACACATTATGATGTTGCACTATCACTCTAGCAATGTAAAGAAAAGGAACATTAAAAATTCAAGTACAATTAACTGTATTTAATGTATAACATATATTGTGTTGGGTAAACAATGCCCACACTCAATGATTTCATTCCTATTTTTCTTTAAATTTTATTCAATGATCAACTCAATAGCCAATGTCTGTAGAGTTTAATGGGTTTTTAATTTCAGTTTACAAGCAATTCCATACTGAAACATTTCTAAGTTTAATCAACCTCTTCAATGATCTCAACAAGCTTCAGTTATTCAGTTATTCCCATTGTCTTTCAACAGATGTGATATTTTAAGATTATGTGTAAAAAATGCAAAGCCTCACTGTAAAAGCATAGCTTTTGTAAGTTAAGTTATAAAAATTTAAAATGGATCACAGTGATAACAACACAGTGGTCTGTGTGGTACTTATTAGACTAGTAGACTTGGAGAGGAATGCTTGATTTATAAATGTCAAAGATGTGAAAGATCTGTACATTTGTGGTTGGAGTGGTCTATAATTTTTTTCTGTGTGTTTGTGGCAGGAGGTGGGGTGTATTGTGGAGATACCTCTGTTTTAACTCACCTATTAGAGAGTTGTCTTAAGGACACAAAAGTCAAATAACTTTTTTCAGAATTTCATAGCTACTGTCACAGGCAAATTTGTTCCCAGAAATTTCTGTCTTCAAGTCTAACACTTCAAGTGATCCCCTAGTCCACACTCACTCTCTTTACAGATAATTAAAATAAATACACATAAATCATATTTAACAGTATTTACCCAGAAATGAAAGTAATTTGAAAAAATAAAGCTGTACTTTAAAATTAAAGATTTTTATCTGGAATATGCTTTATAAGTTATAAAGTCTAACCTTTTAATTTTAGAAATGATAAAACAGATTCAAAGAGATAAGATTATTTGTCCAGGATTACCCAGGTAGTCAGTGGCAGAAGCAAGCTTTCAACTGATACTATTTGACTTCAAATCTCATAGGCATTGTGTTACATATTGAAGTTATTTCTTTAGCAAGGTTAGAAGAGTCAAAATGTGTGTGAGTGGAAAAAATATATAAGAAAAATAAGACTAACGATACCTAAGATCTTGTAAGCAACAGAACTGAAATCTAGTTAGTTCATCACAGATACATTCAAATATATCACAGTAAAATAAAAAGAAAGAAATGGGGGGTGATCATTTTCTGCACTTAGTGTGACTCCAAGTTATGTGTAGAATATAGTGATCAATCATGATAGGAAATGATAGACTAAAGAGTCTACCAGCATGCCAGTTATTAAAATGTTTTCTGTGAATAAGGATAATGAATAAGTAGAGGTAGTGAACAAAGGAACTGTATTGTCAGCTGCAGGCAACCACTAGACAAACATAGACAGAAAACACATTCATTTTCTTTTGATGACTAATCCCAGAATCACAGCTCTATTTGTACAAGATATACAATTTGAGAACTCTATGAGGAAATTTATATTCATCCAATGTTAGAACCATCAAAGTGCAAGCTGGTTGACTCTATTTTTGAAATTTTCTGAGTGGTTCATCTTTAACTCAAATGATTTATGATCTCATCAGTTTGAGTTGCTTCTCATATACAGATCCCAACCCTGACAGTCTCTTGTTCATGTTCTCTATTCAATGTTTATGAGAGTGTCCACCCAAGATACAGGAAAATCTTAATTTTTCTGGATATCCAGAAGATACCTGGGAAGCACTCTGGTCATCAGTCTAAAATCATTCTTCCTCAAAAAGTGATCCTTCCATTTTCTATTTTTTCAAGTATAGTAATAATGATAACAATAAAATGTTTGTCTGCCCAATAATATATACCCTCATTTGTTATGGAACAGTAATTTCATATGAAGACTACCAATACTGAAATTAAATTTTGTTTAAAAAAATTAAAAATTGTGTAATTCTTAACACTGTTTCTTTTTAGCAATGCTGCTTCAAAGGTGCAAAAAAATTAGTAGTAATAGTAATAGTAGTAGTAATAGTAGTAGTAGTACTAGTAGTAGTAGTAATTATGCTAAGTATGACTGAATGTTTAAAGCCAAAATTTTGGAGAAATCTTTGATCTTATGAGATTTGTATTATCTCAAAATTAACCTTGAAAATACATTGGTTTTCAATACTCTGATTTTACTTTATACAACTCAAATAATTTTTTTGTTTCTTCTTCCTTGTCATTAGTATATAAAAAGACTGAAGAACCATAAATATCCATATGAATAGGGGTAATCCAGATTGCAAGCATAAAAGCCTATTTTCTAGCATTCTGTGGTCAGGATATTGCATGTACTTCTTTAATAAGGGAATTACATATAATATTGAAGATATTATCTTCTTATTTCCAATGATGATACTTGAAAAATGAGGAGAGTAGGTTAGCTTAAATTTTGAGTTCAGAGTCTGTTTTTTTTTTTCTTTCATGCCAGGAAATAGCACATAGGAGACCAATAATTGAAAATAATTAAAAGTTAACTGATTCAGACAAAGCAAAAAATAATAAACAGATAAAAGAAAAGTATCATTGATTTAGATCTGGAGGTACAAAGAGCAAGTTTTAAATTGCAAGACCTTTGAAGGACTAACCCAGATGTTCATCTATGAAGTTACGACCACTTCTAATCATCATCATCATCATTTGATAGTAGATTTTAATTTGGAAGTAACCAAAAAGTCAAACATTTAATTTTATTGTATTTTTTCTAGTTATACATATATAATATATATGAACTTTTATTTATGTTAGCAGGGTTAAATCAGAGCAAAAAGTAAAAACCACGAGAGAAAAGCAAATAAAAAATAAATGAACATAGCATGTGTTGATTTACATTCAATAATCATAGTTCTTTTTTCTGATGCACATGACATTTTCTATTCAAAGTTTATTAAGATTGCCTTGGACAACTGAAGCACTGAGAAGAACCAAATCTTCCATAATTGAACACTGCACAATCTTCTTGTTATTGTGCACAATGTATTCCTGATTCTTCTTGTTTCACTCAGCATCAGTTCATATGAATCTTCCCAAGCCTTTATAAAATCAACTTATTCATCATACTTTGTAGAACAATAATATTCCATTACTTTTACATACCACAACTTGTTAGCCATTCCTCAAGTGATGGGCATTAACTTATTTTCCAAATATTTGGTACCACAAAAAGATCTGCTAAAAACATTTTGCCTGTGGGTCTTTTTTCCCCTCCTTTATGATTATCTTGCAATACAAACCCAGTAGTAGTATTGCTGTATTAAATGATATACACAGTTTTATATTCCTTTGAGCATAGTTCCAAATTTTTTTCCAGAATGGTTGGATCATTTCACAATTCCACCACAATACAATAGTGTCCCAGTTTTCCCACATCCCCTCCAAAATTTAGCATTATCTTTTACTATCATTTTAGCTGATCTGAGAGATGTGAGGGGGTATCTCAGAGATGTTTTAATTTTGTCATCTGAAAATGGTCTGTTCCTATCCTTTCACCACATTTCAGTTGGGGAATGACTTGTAATCTTTATATTTTATATAGTTTTCTAATATATTTTTAAAATGAATTTTTTTCAGAAACTTTCAGAAACACAGAAACTATAAATTTTCCCCCAGCTTTGTGGCTCCCTTTTAATCTTGTATGTGTTAGCTTTTGTTTGTACAAAAATGTTTTAATTTAATGTAATCAAAATGCTCCATTTTGCATTTCATAATGCTTTCTATTACATCTTTTGTCATAAATTCCTCTCTTCTCCAAAGATCTGATAGGTAAAACTCTCCTAATTTACTTATGGTATCAGCTTTTACACCAAAATTATGTATTCATTTTAATCTTATTTTGGGATGAGATATGAGATGTGGGTGTAGGGTGAGTTTATCATATTTTATTTATTAAATAGCACATTTGAATCCCAGAAACTGAAGTCTGGGGATTTATCAAATAGTAGGTGACTGTTGTAATTGTTTATTGTGTCATATATTCCATTAATCCAGTAATCTATGTTTCAGCCAATACCTCTGCTGCTTTATGATATAATTTTAAGTCTGGCACTGTTGAAAAACCATACTTTGCTAAACTTTTTTTTCATTAATTCTCTTGATATTCTTAACCTTTTGTTCTTAATTTTAGCTCTATAAAATAATTTTTGGTGGTTCAATTGGCATGGCATTGAACATGTAGACCAATTTAGGTAGAATTATCATTTTTATTATATTAATTTGGCCTATCCATGAGTAAGTGATATTTTTTCAATTGTTTAGATCTGACTTTATTTGTGTGACAAGTGTTTTGTAATTGTGTTCATACAGTTCCTACATTTGTCTTGGCATGTGGACACAAATATTTTATTTTGTCTACAGTTATTTTAAAAGGAAAGTCTATCTCTTGCTGCTGGGCTTTTGTCAGTAATACCTAGAAATGCTGGTGATTTCTGTGAGTCTATTTTATATCCTTAAACTTTGCTAAAGATATTGTTTCAAGTAGGTTTCGGGATGATTTTTAGGATTCTAAGTATATCATTATATCATCTGTCAAGAGAGATAGTTGTATCTCATCACCTATTCTAGATGCTTTAATTTCCTTTTGTATTGTTAAGGCCAATGTTTCTCATACAATATTGAATAATAGTGGTTATAATGGGCATCATTGTTTCACCCCTGATTTTATTACAAATGCATCCAGCTTCTCTCCATTACAAATAATGCTTGCTGTGGTTTTAGATACATAGTGCTTATTATTTTAAATAAAGCTCCCTTTATCCTATGCTCTCTAGTGTTTTTAATAGGACTGGGTGCTATATATTTTCAAATGCTTTTCCTGCATCTATTGAGATTACCATATATTATGTGTTGATTTTGTTATTGCTATGGTTGCTTATGGCAATATTTTGCTGATATTGAGCCTGCCCTGTATTTTTTATATAAATCCTACTTAGTCATAGTGTATTATCCTGCTGATGAGTTGTGCTCTCTGTGTTAATATTTTATTGACAAATTTTTGCACCAAATTTATTGGAGAGATTGGTTGATAATTTTCATTCTCTGTTTTGGTTCTTTCTGATTTAGGTGTTAGTACCATATTTGTGTCACAGAAGGAATTTTTAGGGCTTTTTTATTCATTTTTCTAAATACTTTACCTAGCATTGTAATTAATTGTTCCTTAAAATGTTTGGTAGAAAGAATTCACTTGGTCCTGGAAATATTTCTTAGGCAGTTCTTTGATGGCTTGTTCAATTTCTTTTTTTCTAAAATGGAATAATATGAGTATGAGTAATTTATTTCCTCTTTTATTAATCTGGGCAATTTATATTTCTGTAAATATTATCATTTCTATTAGATTGTCAATTTTGCTGACATACAGGTGGGCAAAATAGCTCCTAATTATTGATTTACTTTCCTTTTCATCAGTGGTAAGTTCAACTTTTTCATTTTTGATGCTGATGATTTGGGTTTTTTCTTTCCTTTTTCTTATTAAATTGACCAAATGGTTATCTATTTTGTTTTGATGTTCTCCTTGTGAGTTCTTTTCAGTGATGATGGATGGATTCTTTCTGTTATGGGCCAGAACTTGAAACAAGGTGCTAACTCACTGGAATTGATAGAAACAATGTTTATGTACTTAAGTTCACATCTTTAAAAGTTGACACATTAGTTCACACATTAGCATTCAAGATTCACAAGTCAGGATTCAGTCAGGAGATTCACAATTCAGGAACCCACAATCCCAGTCTCTCAGAGGAGGAGTCAACCTTTGAGTTCATACCTTTAAGAGATCATATATAAAAAGCTCTTGAAGCCTCAGCGAGGAGTCAGTGAAGGAGATTGAGAAGCCAGAGACTGCAGTTGGGCAGAACTGAGGCTGAAGCTGGCAGAGGCAGAGGCAAAGGCAAAGGACTAGCAACAAGAGCTCTCGAATCCAAGGAAAGCTTACCAGGCTATTTTGGAAGAGACAACAAAGGACTGTACTTTAACAGCTGGCTGCATTTGAGATGATTGTTGATCTGAACTGAAACTAAGGCTGCCTCCAGAAGCCCACAAGAAATCTGCTCCCAGAGAAGAATTATATTTTAGAAAAGAAGAAAACAACTATCTAGTAACATCTTAACATGAGATGATATAGCCCCATGAAGAGTGCAACTCTTTTTCAAATCCTTAATTTTTTTCCAAATTAAAAGGAGTGTATCTTCTCCTTTTTTGACCTGAAGAGTCAATCTCTTCAATCACAAGGTATGGATTTGTAAAATCAGATACATCCTGTCCTTCATTCCTTTTCTAATCTTGTCACAGGCTGCTTCATAGGTGGAGCTGATTGCATTAGTGCCTCTCCCTGTCCTCCTTCTCCCTCCACCCATGAAGGGTTAATTGAGAGAATTTCTCCCTCTGTTTCTACAATATCAGTAAAGTTTTCCTTGATGATCTCTTGAAGAATGGTATCCAGCTTATTTTTTTTGTTGTTGTTGTTCATAGTCTTCATGTAGACCAATAATTTTTACACTGTCTTTTCTAGATCTATTTCCAGGTTGGTTGTTTTACCAGTGAGATAATTTACATTTTCTTACATTTTTTCATTCTTTTCAGTTTGACTGATTTTTTGGTGTCCTATAGTCATTAACTTCCATTTACCTCATTCTAGTTTTTAATATGTGATTTTCTTCAGTTAACTTTTGTATCTCTTTTTCAATTTGATTAATTCCGCTTTAGAAGGTGTTTTCTTCTACTTTTGTATTCGGCCAATTATAGTTTTTTTAAACAATTGCCGTCCATGCTGTTGATTCTCTCTTCCATACCTCTCATTTCCTTTCTTATTTTTTTTTCTACCTCTCTAATTTGACTTTTAAAATATTTTATGAGCACTTTTTATTAAAGCTTTTTAATTCTCAAGAAATATACATGGACAAGTTTTCAACAATCACCCTTGCAAAACCCTGTGTTCCAATTTCCCTTCCTCTGCCCACATCCCCAAATAGCAAGCAATCCAATATATCCCAAACATGGTAAAAATATAAGTCAAATACATGCATACATATCTACAGAATTATCTTACTATACAAGAAAAATTAAATCAAAAAGAAAAAATGGGAAAGAAAAATAAAATGAAACCAAAAAACAACGAAAAGAGTGAGAATGCCATGTTGTGATCCACATTCAATTCCCATAGTCCTCTCTCTGGCCAGAGATGGCTCTCTTCATCACAAGATCATTGGAACTGGTCTGAATCATCTAATTGTTGAGAAGTGCCATGTCCATCAGAATTGATCATTGTATAATCTTGCTGTTGCCATGTACAAGATATCCTGGTTCTGCTCATTTCACTTAGCATCAATTCATTCAAGTCTCTCCAGGTTTCTCTGAAACCATCCTGCTGTTTGTTTCTCATAAAACAATAATATTCCATAACATTTATATACTATAACTTATTCAGATATTCTCCAACTGTTATGCATCCACTCAATTTCCAATTTGTTGCCACTATAAAAAGGTCTTCCATAAACATTTTTGCACATGTAGGTCCCTTTCCTTCCTTTAAGATCTGTTTGGGATGTAACCTCAGTAGAACTACTGCTGGATCACAAGTTATGCATAGTTTGATATCCTTAGGGCATAGTTCCAAATTGCTCTCCAGAATGGTTGGATCTGTTCACAATTCCACCAGCAATTTATTAGTGTCCCAGTTTTCCCACAGCCCTTCCAACATTCATGTTGTCATTTCCTGTCATCTAGCCAATCTGATAGGTGTGTACTGGTATCTCAAAGGTGTCTTAATTTTCATTTCTTTGATCAATAATCATTTACAGTACCTTTTCATGTGACTAGAAATGGTTTTATTTTCTTCATTTGAAAATTGTTCATATCCTTTATTAATCAATTGCAGAGTGGCTTGAATTCTTGTAAATTGGAGTCAATTCTCTATTTATTTTGGAAGTGAGGCATTTATCAGAACTTCTGAAAGTAAAAATGTTTTCCCAATTTATTGTTTCCCTTCTAATCTTGTCTGCATCAGTTTTGTTTGTACAAAACCTTTTTAACTTAATATAATTTAAATTGTCTATTTTGTGTTCAATAACGATTTCCACTTCTTCTTTGGCCACAAATTAATTTCTTCTCCACAAATCTGAAATGTTCTTTTAATTTGTTTATAATATCACTCTTTATGTCTAAATCATGAACTATTTCAATCTTATCTTAGCCTAGGATATTAGGTGTGGATCAATGCATAGTTTGTCCCATATTAGTTACCAATTTCCCCAGAAGTTTTATCAAATATTAAATTTTTATCCCAAAAGCTGTGGTATTGTGGTTTGGCAAACACTACTTTATTATAGTCAATGACTTTTTTGTTCTGTAGACCCAACCTATTCCACTGATCAGTTACTCTATTTCTTAGCCAGTGTCAAATGGTTTTGATGACTGCTGCTTTTAATATAGTTTTAGATCTGGTATAGCAAAGCTACCTTCATTTGCATATTTTTTATTAATTCCCTTGAAATTCTTGACCATTTCTTCTTCTGGAAGAATGTTGTTATTATTTTTTTCTAGATCTGTAAAATGATTTCTTGGGAGTTTGATTGCTATGGCACTGAATAAGTAGGTTAATTTAGGTATTATTGTCATTTTTATTATATCAGCTCGGCCTACCCATGAGTACTTGATATTTTTCAATTTAAATAGATCTTACTTTATTTGTGTGGAAAGTGTTTTGTAGTTGTGTTCATAAAGTTCCTAACTTTGCCTTGGCAGGTAGACTCACAAATACTTTATATTATCATTAGTTATTTTAAATGTAATTACTCTTTGTATCTCTTGCTGTTGACTTTGTTGGTAATATATTAAATGCCAATGATTTATGTGGATTTATTCTATATCTTGCAACTTTGCTAAAACTGTATATTGTTTCTATTATTTTTTAATTGATTCATTAGAGTTCTTTAAGAATATCATCATATCATTTGCAAAGAGTGATAATTTGATTTCCTTATTGCCTATTCTTATTACTTTAATTTCTTTTTTTCTCTTATTGCCAAATCTAATGTTTCCAATACAATACTGAATAGTAATAGGGATGGTGGGCAACCTTGTTTCACCCTTAATCTTATAGGGAATGGTTCTAGTATGTTCCCATTACTTATAATCCTTTCTGATGGTTTTTAAAAGATGCTACTGATCATTTTAAGGCAAACTCCATTTATTCCTATACTCTCTAGTGTATTAAATAGCAATAAGTGTTGGATTTTATCAAATGCTTTTTCTGCATCTTGATTTAATCATATGACTTCTGTTAGTTTTGTTATTGATATAGTTGTTATTGATAATAGTTTTCCTAATATCGAACTATCGCTGCAGTCCTGGTAAAAATCCTACTTGGTCATGGTGTATTATCCTGGGATGACTTGCTGTAATCTCTTTGCTAATATTTTCTTTAAGATTTTTGCATCAGTATGCATTAGCAAGATTAGTCTATCATTTTTTTCCTCTGTTTTCATCCTACCTGGTTTAGGTATCAGCACCATGTCTGTGTCATAAAAGGAATTTGGTAAAATTCTTTCATTCCCTATTTTTTCAAATAGTTTGCATGGTATTGGAATTAATTGTTCTTTAAATATTTGGTAGAATTCACATGTAAGTACAATAGGCACTGGAGTTTTTTTCTTAGGCAGTTGAATTATACCTTGTTCTATTTCTTTTTGTAAAATGGGACTATTTAGTAATTTATTTCCTCTTTCATTAATCTGGGCAATCTATATTTTTGTGGGTATTCCTCCATTTCACTTAGATCATCATATTTATTGACATAGTTGGGCAAAATAATTTCTAATTATTGCCCTATTTTCTTCTTTATTGGTGGGAAGTTTTTCCTTTTCATTTTTGAGAACAACAATTTGATTTTTTTTTCTTTCCTTTTTCTAATCGAATTTACTAGAGGTTTATCTATTTTCTTGTTGGTTTGTTTTTTCATAAAACCAACTTTTGTTTTTATTTATTAATTCACTAGTTTTCTTGCTTTCAATTTTGTTAATCTCCCCCCCCCCCTTTATTTTCAGAATTTCAAATGAGGTATTTAATTGGGGGTTTTCAATTTGTTCTTTTTCTTGCTTTTTTTAGTTGCAATTCCAATTCATTGATCTTTTTCTGTATTTCATGCAAGTAAGCATCTAGAGATACAAAATTTCTTCTAATAACCACTTTGGCTTCATCCCACAAATTTTGGTATGTTGTCTCATTGATATCATTCTCTTGTATGAAATTGTTAATTGTATCTATGATTTGTTGTTTCACCCACTCATTATTAAGAATTAGATTGTGTAGTTTCCAATTAATTTTTGGTCTATTTTCCCTTGGCCTTTTATTGCATGTGATTTTTATTGTATTATGATATGAGAAAAATGTATCTAATATTTCTGCCTTTTTGCATTTGATTTTGAAGTGTGGGGCCCTAATACATAGTCAATTTTTGTATAGGTTCCATGTACTGATCAGAAAAAAATGGTATATTCCTTTCTGTCTCCATTAAATTTTCTCCAAAGGTTTATCAAAGCTAACTTTTCTAGGATTCTATTTACCTCCTTAACTTCTTTCTTACTTATTTTTTGGTTTGATTTTCTAGTTTTGAGAGAGCAAGATTAAGATCCCTTACTATTATAGTTATGCTGTTTAATTCTTCTTGAACTTCTCTTAACTTCTCTAGGAATTTGGATGATAGCACCACTTGGTGCATATATGTTTAGTATTAATAACGAAAAATACTTCATTATTTATGGTACTTTTAAGCAGAATGTAGTTTCCTTTCTTTTCTCTTTTAATTATATGTTCTTTTTTTTTATTTGATCTTAGATCAGAATTGCTACTACTGTCTTTTTTTTTTACCTCAGCTGACACATAATAGATTCTGCTCAGCCTTTTACCTTTACTCTAAATGTATCATTCTGCTTTAAATGAGTTTCTTGTAAACAACATATTATAGAATTCTGGATTTTAATCTAGTCTGCTATGTACTTCTGTTTTATGGAAGAGTTCATCCCATTCATGTTCACAGATAAAATTACAATCTCTGTATTTACTGCCATCTTGTTTACCCCCAGTTATATTTTTCTCTTCTGTTTCCTCCTTTCTCTCTTCCCCAGTATTTTGTCATTATCACCACCTCCCTCAAACAGCCCTCATTTTTGCAGCCTCCTTTTTTATAAGTTTTCCCTTTTATTTCACTTCTTTCTATTAGCCTCCCTCTTTTCTTTCCCCCTTCCCATCATACTTCCCTATAGGATGAAACAAACTTCTTTGTGAAGCTAAATCTGTCTGATTATCTCTCTTTGAGCCAAATAGGATGAGAGTAAGATTTGCACAATGCTCTCCCTCATGAGATTTAATGTATCCTATTTTAACTCAATTTTCCTCTTCTTCAAGTAGAACTTATAATAGACATTCAGATCTCAAGAGTTAAACATATCATCTTACCATATAGGCATATAAGCTTTTTAACTTTTAAAAGAAAGTATTTTTTTTTTCCTTTCTACCTGGCTCCCCACTTGGGCTTCCTGACCCAGAGTGTGTGCTGCAGTCTGGGCTTGGCAGCTTCTCTCCCAGCCAGATTTTAACAAGCTTTTTCTGAAATTCTTCCACAGTATCTTCTTCAGAAATTTGTTGTGCTCCAAGTATTTGTGGGTTCTGTCTGTCACTTCAAAACCAACTTAGGGGCTTAATCTGCTTTTAATTTGAGGGAAGCTTGGAAAAGGTCAGAGAAAGCTGTGTCTGCTCTTCACCATATTGGCTCTGCCTCCTTTATGAACACTTTCAAGAAACCTCTGTGGGTTTGAGTCCAATTCATATCACTCTTTGAGATTTCCTCTGTGGACATTTCATCCTTATCTGAGTTGGTGTTTTGGTCTTCCCTGTCACCATAGTAGCTGTTTAGAGTCATTTTTTCTGTTTCTTACTGATTGTCTTTCCTTTTCTTTTTGTATTTCTTCTTTTGTGACTTTTATGGTCCTAGGCTAAACGTGGTGCTGTCCCAAGGTTTTTGTGCAGTTCTGAGCCTTGGTTTGAGCACAGGGGCCCCTTGTGTTTATAGGAGGTAGCTTTGCCTGCTCTTTTTCAGGAAACAGCTTAGTTTCCAAGAGTTTGCCTTCTGAACTGAGACTAGAAGTTTTCCCACTGATCTGTTTCTCACCTGAACCAGGGCTGAGGGAGGGTCTTAGTTGCTGATTTGCTGTGATTAAGATCCTCTCACCTGATTTCTCAGAGTCTGTCTGAGCTGGACTGCATACCTTTTTCAACCTAGCAAGACTGACCATTCCTAAGTTTTTTCAGTCTATCTTGAGTTAGAGAGTGGTTTTATTCTATAAGACTCGCCTTAGAGGCTTGGTTTCATGTGGTTTTTGAAGGAAACTGGGAAACAATTTTTTGTCCTGATTTTATGTGCCTTGAGTGTAGTCAGACAAAGGTTATTGGCAAGTGTTTGTTCTCAGCTGGAGAAAGACAAGGTTCCCCAAATGACCATAACTGTTCATTGTAATGGAGAGGATAGACTGATCTCACGATGAATGTGTGCCCACACATTTTCATGTGTCTGCCATATGCACTGCTAGTATTTCTTGTTATTATCAAACTTTATACAAACCTTTTATTCCTAGAGGAAAACAGGAGAATGAATCATTTCACAACCTCATTTTTTAAAAAAGTCAAACAAACAACAGTTTAAGTGGGGCGATTAGATGGCACAGTTGGTAGAAAACCTGCTCTGAAATTGTGACTATCAGAGGTAAAATCTGGTCATAGATTTTACTTATACTTATTAGCTATGTGACTCTGGGCAAGTCACTTAACCCTACCTGCCTTGAAAAAAAAAAAGAGCTAAACTAATCTCACTCTATAGCAATGTATTTATTATAGGATTAAGCAGGGAATTAACTCAATAAGGAGTAACAGCAAATATATATATATATATATATATATATATATATATATATATATATATATATAAAGACATTAAAAGAAGAATTAGTACTTTTAAGAATTCGTTATATTGAAGGGATAATAACATTAATCCATTAAAATCAATTGATGAAGAAGTACTTTGTTGCTTATTATGTGTTTATGTTTGAAATGATTGTTTTTGTTTTGCTTTATTTTGTTTTACTAAATTGTCAGCCTCATTGGTGTAGAACATTCACCATGAGGGACACCTTCTACCTAAGCAGGTAACTACCTGCTTTACTTTTTATGGACTTAAAGAATTCTGTGGCCCCCTAATGACTATATGTCACAGCTGGGACTTGATCTCAAGTCTTTTTCACATTAATAGCAGTTTTGTACGCCTTATGCTACACTCATTTTCTGTCTGAAATAGCATATATTATATTATATATATATATATATATATATATATATATATATATATATATATATTATATAGTATATATTATTATTTTTTATAAAACCCACAAAATATCAAATCAGCAAATTCCTGAATATTGTATACTGGATATCACAGAATCTTAAGAGCAACTACAACAATATTATTAATAATAATTGTTGCCATTTATTCAGCACAAGTTAAATAGTCCATTACATAAATTATCATTAGAAAAAGTGGTTTTCAAAATAAACAATATTATTTTGTTTTGTATTTATGTCTCCAACATTAGACAAGTGCTATATTCATAAGTGTTTACTGGATTTTGGAAAAAATGCCTTCCAGTTCTCTTGTCATCTTTGAAGAACATACTGCTCACTTGGAGAGAAGACATAAGAAAGTTAAAAGAAAGATTTATGGGCAAGCTCTGCAATTTTAATACCTATGTGACCTCAACAATTGACTTCTCCTTCATAAATCCCCTTTTCCTAATTTGCAAAATCTGGGAGTGGTATTAGACTTTATAGTCACTTCTCATTCTATAATTTTATGATTTTTTTTAAAAAGGTGATCACAGTGTTAGTTATGATAGCTTTATTAGATGAGTTGTTCAAATAATAATTACTGAGAATTTCAAAGTAACTCCACATCATTATGGATTAGAGTGGTCAGGGAAAGTTTTTGTGGAAGAAGTGAGTGGAGAATCAGAAAGAAAAATTCTTCAGACACAACTAAAATTTTGATATCTATATGACTGTTTTTATATGTCCCATTTATAGTTTAAGTGACTAAAAAATGGATATTTTAATTATTTTGCTTGTCTTTTATGTAAATACTTAAGCTCTATTAAAGTTGAATGTTCATGGTATTTTCAAATTATTGTGTATATTTTTTCACTGCTTTCAACGAGGAAACTAGATGTGTAGCTCAAAAATGTTTTCTCCTTTCTGAATCCCTGCAATAATATTTCCAGTTGTTTCAGTAATGATAGTCTCTTCTATCCAGTTTTTACCTCCTCTAGGAAAAGGTCTGTGTCTGTTGTTGTACCTTAGAGTTAGGTTCACTACACCTGCTTAGAAAATACATTTTTATTTGACTAGTAACTTCAAAAAATTTCACTTAACAAATATTGATAGGATATAATATACTTATAGCTCCTGATAATTTGTGTAAGCTCTTTCATACATCTATATTTAATGCATTGAATTCCTACAATTAGAATGCTTATTTAATTTGAGGTCTGAATATAATAATGCAAAAAACAAAAACAAAAACAAAAAACAAAACAACTAACAACACAAACTAGACTGTGAGTCAAGAGACCTGGGTTCCAGTATGAGCTTCTTTCTTGGAATCAGTTGTTATAAAGAGAACATTTCTTTCTTCCTTTCTTTTTGGCAAGGGAATTGGGAATAAATGGCTTACCCAAGGTTACACATTCAGTAACTATTCTTCTGAGTCCAAGGAGGATGTTTTATCTACTGTACCATCTAACTGCCCCCATTTATTATTTTGAATGATTTTTAAAGTAAGTTTTTTTTTTTTCCCAAATAACATGGAAGTCTTAACTTTTGAATTTGCTAATATTTGAAAACCTTCTTGATTTGGTAAATGTTTCCACTAATACAGTTTTGCAACTTTTCTAACTCATTATCTTAGAGAGTTTTCTGAGAAATGAAGTGACTCCCCCATAATCATATCACTAGGATTTATTACAGACAATACCTTGAATCAAATATTTTTGAAACAGAGGTCTTCCCCTTCTCTACTCTAAATTGCTGTTTTTCTAAAGTCTTAAATGTATTTTAATAACATTTTAGATATACTTTTAATTTTTCAGTTGTTCTCTCAGTATTGATGTGATATTTAGACAATGGTATTTCTTGTATTTCTTTAAAATATAATTTATACATCACTCTAAGTCACTATTCCAAAGTTCAATATATCCCTACTTTCACCTTAGAATTATGATTTAGAGGTGAAGGCTAAAAAAGATATATTCATTTTTTTGGATGAAGAGACTCAGGTCCAGAAAATTAAAGTGATGACTTAAGGTTACACAGTTAACATAGAATTATTGAAAGTTCTTAATCTGTTTTGTTTTTCCCCCATTAAATTTTATCAAACTTATGTTCATGAATGTAATTTGTACCTTAATACTTCTACTGCTACTTGTTTTTTTTTTTTTTTTTTTCCTTTCTTACCATAGCAGACTATTGTTACAATTTGGATTTTATTTTTCTTTATCAGCTATGAGATATTGCCATTGTACCCTGATACTTGAACAATCACATGGCACATTCCTATTAAAACACAGACTAGCATGTCTTCAATAAATGCTTAATCTACTAAAGAATTTGATGGAGGGCCTTAATAAAGTTGTAAACACAGAGAATGTAAAGTCACCATTTAACATGCACGATTTTCATTTGTAAAACAGCAAAAAGTGGTTGTTATCATATCCATCTGCAGCAATAGAGAGTAATTCTAACAAGCTTTAGAATAAATACATTAACTATGATGCACATTTTTCATTTGAGTCTGACATCTAACTTCATGAATAAAAAAGGTGCCATTTATCATACTGTGATAGTGACACACATCGTATTCATCATGCTTCTAAAGGAATGAGTTGTTTCCTGATACCATTTTGAGGTATTGCTTAGTAATTATGCCATACAAATATGTCAAGATAATGTTGCTTTGTATGGTGTAGAACACAACTACTTGCAAATTATCTTTTATTTTATATTAACTTTTATGCTGGCTGGAATGTGATAAAGAATGTTGATATGTTGTATGCACATTTAAAGTGGATTTTATACTGGATGTAGAAAGAGTCCAAGTTATTATTGATTTTGCAGGTAGTAGGTATGTCTTTTAAATTTGACATCTGGGACACCTCATAATTGTTTGTATTTTTAATAAAACCCAACTTTGAGTATATATTAGAAATGTTTTTATACTGTTTATACGGAAACTAAAGAAGTCATAAACAGGCTAATGAAATTAAATTATTCAGTAAAAATCTAATGACTTTCTTTTTCCTATGTAATACAGGACTTGAATGGGGAATTATTAATTTAATAATAAGTTTTGCTGCCATCTCCTCCATCACTTACATCTAATACAGGATGGGGGATACCTGAGATTACAGTTATTGGGTTTTTGTTTGCTGTTGTGTTTTATTTTTATTTAGTAGTGCAAATTTATATTTTCTCCCACTTAACAATATTTTATTTTTTGAATTACATGTAAAAATATTTTAAATTTTATTTTATAAGATTTTATATTCCAGCTACACCCACAGAAGGAACACTGGGAAATGAGTGTGAACTGTTTGCATTTTTGTTTTTCTTCCCAAGTTATTTTAACCTTCTGAATCCAATTCTTCTTGTGCAACAAGAGAACTGTATGGTTCTGCACACTTATATGATATCTAGAATATGCTATAACATATTTAACATTATAAAACTGCCTGCCATCTAGGGAAGGGAATGCAGGGAAGGAAGGGAAAAGTCGGAAGAGAGTGACTTCAAGGGATAATGTTGTAAAAATTACCCAGGCATATGTTCTGTCAACAAAAAGTTATCATAATAATAATAATGAAGAAACAACCAGCAGGATAATTTCAGAGAGACCAGAGAGACTGATAGGAACTGATGCTGAGTGAAATGAACAGAACCAGGAGATCATTATGTATAGCAACAACAATACTATACGACAATCAATTCTTATGAAAATGGATATCTTCAACAATAAGATGATTCAGGCCAATCCTAGATGGCTTGTGATGGAGAAAGCCATCTGCACCCAGAGAGAGGACTGTGGGGACAGAGTGTGGATCACAACATAGCATTCTCACTCTTTTTGTTGTTGTTCATTTGCATTTTGTTTTCTTACTCATTTAATTTCCTTTTTTGATCTGATTTTTCTTGTGCAGCAAGAGAATTGTATAATTATGTTTATACATATTGGATTTAACATATATTTTAATATGTTTAACATATATTGGATTGCTTGCCATCTAGGGGAGGGGGTGGGGGGAAGGAGGAGAAAACCTGAAACACAAAGCTGTGCAAAGGTCAGTGTTATCAAATTATCTATGTATGTTTTGGAAATAAAAAGCTTTATTTAAAAAAAGATTTTAAATTCCAAATTTTCTCTCATTTCCTTGCTTCCCCCTTCCCTAAGAGAGCAAATAACATGATATAAGTTATACATGTACAACCATGTTAATCATATTTCCACATTAGTCATGTTTGAAAGAAGAATAAAAACAAAAGAAAAAAACACTAGAAAGAAAACCAAAAAACAAAAAAGTGAAAATATAAGCTTTGATCTGTATTCAGATTCCATGGTTCTTTATCTGGACTTGGACATCATGTTTTCTCCTCTTGGAATTGTCTTAGATTATTGCATTAATGAGAAGAGTTAAGTCTAGCATAGTTAATCAACACAATGTTGTGACCATGCACAATGTGCTCCTGGTTCTTCTCCCTGCAAGGAAACCTTTCCAGGTTTTTTCAGAAATCTGCATGCTCATCATTTCTTAGAACACAACAGTATTGCATTATCTTTATATACTACAAATTTTTTCAGCCATTCCCCAATTGATGGAAATTCCCTCAATTTTTAATTTTTTGCTACTATAAAAAGAGCTGCTATGAATATTTTTGTGCATATGAGTCCTTTGCCCTTTGTTATAATCCCTTTTGGATAAAAACTTAGTGGAGATGTTGCTTAATTAAAGTTTATGGACAATTTAGTTGCTCTCTGAGCATAATTCCAAATTGATCTCCAGAATCATTTATCAGTTTACAAATTTATCAACAATGCATTAGTCTTCCAGTTTCCCCATATTTTCTCTAACATTTATCATTTTTTTTCTTTCTGTCATATTAGCCAATCTGATAATTGTGGTTATGGAATGTGGTTCTTCAGAATTGTTTAAATTTATGTCTTTACTCAATAGTGATTTAGAGCACTTTTTCACATGACTATAGTGTTTTAATTCCTTCAACTTCAAATTACCTGTTCATATCCTTTAATTATTTATCAATGAGGGAATGATTTGTATTTTTATAAATTTGACTCAGTTCTCTATATATTGAGAAATGAGGCCATTATCAGAAACACTGACTATAAAAATTTTCCTCAACTTTCTGCTTTCCTTCTAATCTTGTATACAGTGGCTTTGTTTGTAAATGCATTTTGCGTTTCATAATTCTCTAATTCTAGTTTAATTTTTTTTCCTTTTTCATAGATCTGACAGATAAAGTCTTCATTACTCCCTTAATTTGCTCATGGTATTATCCTTTCTGTCTAAAGCATATACCCGAGCTTATTTTGTGAAGATGATAAAGTATATCAGAAAATTCCAGGCTCTCCAAAATTTCCCCCAAAGCAAGAAAAAAAATGCACATCAATGAGAATATAGAATAGTTAAAAACAATTAAGAGTTGGGGCAGAAGAGTGCTACTCCTGGGACAATTATAGAAGATTTGTAGAAAGATACTTGATATAGGTTATACATGTACAACTACATTAATCATATTTCCACATTAGTCATGTTTGAAAGAAGAATCAAGACAAAAGAAAAAACCACTAGAAAGAAAAACAAAAAACAAAAAAAGTGAAAATGTAAGCTTTGATCTGTATTCAGATTTCATAGTTCTTTCTCTGGACTTCTCTGGTACAGAAAGGTTCAGTCTTTCTGAAGTATAAACAAACACCTCCAGTCTAGTTTTTCTGAAATAGCAAGAAGCAAACCGTAAGTTTAGCTTAGTTGAGAGATAGCCTAAGTCCCAACCACAGGTGTTTCATCTCCCAAACAGAGTGAAAAGTCAGGCATATGAGTTAGAGAAGATTGAGGAAAAGTTTACTAATAAATAATGTCAATCACAGCGCTGCTGCTGCGATGTGGCCTAGAACAAGAAAGAATCTCCCTTGAAATTGTAGTTCTGGAACATCACAAAAATGTTCCCTGGAGTTTTCCATCTTGGATCTCTTTCTAAAGGTGATCATTGGATTCTCCCAATCAGTGTTTCCCACTCTGTTTCTAGAATACCAGGACACTTTTCCCTGATGGTCTCTTGAAGAGTGATATCCATGTTGTTTTGGGTCATGGCCTTCAGGTAGTCCAATCATGTCTCTTCTGAATCTATTTTCAAGGCTATCTGTTTTTCTAATGAGATATTTCATATTTTCTTCCATTTTTTTCATTCTTTTTAGTTTGTTTAATTGATTCTTGCTGTATCACAAAGTAATCAGCTTCTATTTCCCTGTTCAAGTTTTAATGTGTAATTTCCTTCAGTTAATTTTGTATATCTTTTTTTCTTATTTGGTTAATTCCACTGTTTAAGGAGTTGTTTTCTTCATAGAATTTGTTTTATTTTTTTCTTTCCTTTTACAAGATGTTGACTCTCTCATGCATACTTCTCATTTCTTTTCTCATTTTTTTCTTCTTCCTCTGTTATTTCTCTTTTAAAGTCTGTTATAAGTACTTCGAAGAAGCTTCTTAGGGCTTGAGACAAATTCATATCACTCTTTGAGATTTCCTTTGTGGACATTTTGTCACCATAGTAGCTTTATATGGTCAAGATACTTTTCTGTTTCTTGCTCATTGTCTTTTTTTTTCTTTTTTTTTTCTTTTCTTGCTTTTTTCTTTTTTCTTTCTTTCTTTTAAGGTGGAACTCTGCTCCTGGAGTAAAGGGAACTCTGTCCCAAGCTTCCTGTGCAGTTCTGAGCCTTGGCTTTGAGCACAGCACTTCCTTGTGGTTGCAGGGGGTAGCTTTGCCTGCTGTACCCCCTGCTGCGCTCTTCTACTAAAACAGGATTGAAGGTCTTAGTTGCTGATTTACTGTAATTAAGAGCCTTTCACAAGTTTTCGGAGAATCTGTCTGAACAGGGCTGAACACCCTTTTTACCCCAGTGAGACTAACCTTTCTTGAAGTTTTTCCAGTCTATCTTGTGATAGAGAGAGGTTTCATTCTTTCATACTCTGTTCAGAGGCTCAGTTTCATGTGATTTTCAAGGAAAACTGGGAGAGCTCAAGTAGCTTCCTGGCTTTACTCTGCCATCTTGTCTCCACCCCCAGAAGTTCTAATCCTATTTTCTGGATATGTAATCTATGTGTAATGATGTTCCTAAAGTGCCCAAGTATAAGCAGTCATTATTTCTTTGTAATTTTTTTTCTGAGGCAATTGGGGTTAAGTAACTTGTCCAGAGTCACACAGCTAGGGAGTGTTAAGTGTCTGAGGTCAAATTTGAACTCAAGTCCTCATGACTGAAGGGCTGGCATTCTATCCACTGTACCATATAGCTACCTTATAATGTTTTTTTTTTTTTTTTTTAGTGTGGAAAATTCAATTATAATTTATGATTGGTAGTTTTGAGACCTTTTTTATTTGATTCACTGGCCTATGCTCTTAGTTTTCCCCCAAATTAATTTTTATATGTTTTATCTTCCTATTTATACACACTGTGCCCTTTTCTCAATTAGTAGAATATAAACCCCTTTAAGGCAAAGACTTTTATCTTTAATGTCCAATACAATCGTGACTTGTGAGAGATACTTAACAAATAAATGTTCATTTGAAATTGATATGAATTGAATTTCCCTTATATACATGATGTCTTAAGATTGAAAAAAGGTCACTAAAATAATTTCTTTCCTAATAATTTTCATTCAAAAGTTCATTCCATTTTTTTTTTTGCTACAGGAAACACTGCAACATCTTTTCTGCATGCTCAAAATCCCCACTTCCCACCAGGGTTTGCCTTTTTGCTCTAATAAATACCAAATGAATTTACCAAAAAATAGGGTTTTCTAGAATTAGAAGTATTCATAGTTAGCCTTTCAAAATTCTCAAAAATAATACCTATATTTTCAGAATATTATTGACCCTATTATTATAGTTCTTATATATTTCTTTGTATTCAAATTTGTATCACTAATTGTTTATATTCATATTTATGTTTTAATATTTACAAAGAAGATTATTTAACACCACTATTTAAAGAAACATATCACTTCGAAATTAGTATAGCAGAAACTAGGTATTGAACCACACTTAATGCAGTACACCAAGATAAGATCAAAATGAATTCATGATCTAGGCATAAAGAATGAGATTATAAATAAATTAGAAGATAAAATATTTTATCTCTCAGACCTGTGGAGAAGGAAAGAATTTGTGACCAAAGAAGAACTGGACATCATTATTTATCACAAAATAGAAAATGTTTATTATATCAAGTTAAAAAGTTTTTGTACAAACAAAATTAATGCAGACAAGATTAGAAGGGAAACAATAAACTGGGAAAATATTTTTACAGCTAAAGTTCTGCTAAAGGCCTCATTTCTAAAATATATAAAGAATTGACTCTAATTTATAAGAAATCAAGCCATTTTCCAATTGACAAATGGTCAAAGGATATAAACAGACAATTTTCAAGTGATAAAATTAAAACTATTTCTACCCATATGAAAAGATGTTCCAAATCACTACTGGTCAGAGAAATGCAAATTAAAACAACTCCGAAATACCACTACATACCTGTCAGATTAGCTAAAATGACAGGAAAAGATTATGATGAATGTTGGAGGGGATTCGGGAAACTGGGACATTGATGCATTGTTGGTGGAGTTGTGAATGGATCCAACCATTCTGGAGAGCAATTTGGAATTATACTCAAAAATTTATCAAACTATGCATACCCTTTGATCCAGCAGTGTTACTATACTGGACTTATATCCGAAAGAGATATTAAAGAAGGGAAAGGGACCTGTATATGCAAAACTGATTGTGACAGCTCTTTTCATAGTGGCTAGAAACTGGAAACTGAATGGATGTTCATCAATTGGAAAATGGCTGAGTAAATTGTGGTATATGAATGTTATGGAATATTATTGTTCTGTAAGAAATGACCAGCAGGGGGGCGGAGCCAAGATGGCGGAGAAGACACACTCGACTTTCTAAGCTCTTCTCTTACCCTCTTTATCAATATTATATCGAGCCTCAAAAATAGTCTTGACTGCTACAATTTGTAAAGATAAGAAGTAGAACAACTCACCGGCCGAAGAAAATCTGCAGTCTCGCCAAAAAAGGTTGGTACCGGGGCCAGGGGGGAGATCGGCGCAGACTGGGAGAGAAATTAGGTTCCGAGGAGAGTCTCAAACCGAGGGTGAAGGCACAGATCTCAGCACAAGCGTAGCCCAACCCGCAGTACGGGCTTTCGTTGGGTCAGTTGTGATCCTGCACAGCAGGAGGAGCAGCCAGGTTAGCCTCCAATCTGCGCAGTGGGGACTCGGCTGGGGCCATAGAGCTTTTCCGGGCCTTTGCATCAGGCAGAGACACTTGGCAGAGTTGTGCGTCTGCGTTCTGCAGTGCTGACTAATACTCACAGTCCCACAAGGCTCAGGCCTGGGGCGGTGACACTTTCACACGAGTCTCAGCCGAGGGCAATCAATAATCCACTCAGCCCTGCTAAGCAGTTTGATAGCTCGGCCAGTGCTGAATCCACTTCCTCTTGGGAAAGGAAAACTCTCACCCAGAGCACTCCCATGACCCTTGGGCGGAAATCAGGTTTACATCTTTCCCATTCTCAGAGAAGCTGGAACCTGCCTGGGAGACCTACCCTAAAGGCTTTACAACATGAATAAAAGATGAAAGAACAATCGACAGCTCTATGCAGAAAAAGGCAGTCAAGCAAACCTGAACAGACCTCAAACACAAAAATGCATCAGACTGTCCTCTTTACATAATGCTCTCATAGAAGAGACCATTAAAAGTCTCAAAGAGATTAGAAGAAAAATGGGGAAAGGAAGAAGCCTTACAAAGAGGCAACAACTTCCTGAAATACGAATTGGAAAAGTTAAAAAATTCCCAGGAAGTGCAGGGAAACTAAAATAGGTGAGTGGAAAAATAAAAAATCTCAGGAAAGTAAGAATTGTGAATTGGAAAAATAAAAATTCACTAGAAAGTAGGATTTGTGGTGGAAAAGACAAAGAACTCGCAAGAAAGTAGGATCCTGAATTGGAAAAGACACAAGAACACGCAGAAAGTAGGAACTGTAATTGGAAAAGAAATAATTCACTAAAAAAAATTAGTGAAATGGAAAAATTCACAGACAAACAATACATTCAAAACTCAATTGGACATATACAGAAAGAAGTAAAAAGCTATTGAAGAAAATAATTCTTAAAATTAGAACTGAACAAATTGAAACTAATGATTCATTGAGACAGCAAAGAATCAGTCAAGCAAAAACAAAAAAAATGACAAACTAGAAAAAAACCACGAATATTCTACTTGCAAAACGACAGACTTGGAAAATAGATCTAGGAGATAATCTGAGGATTATGGACTTTCTGAAAACTATGATGAAAAAGAGCCTGAATACTATTTACAAGAAATCATCAAAGAGAACTGCCAGATAGCTAATAGAATCAGAAGGTAAAATAGGCATTGAAAGAATTCATCAACACCTTCTGAAAGAAACCTAAATAAAAACCCAAAGGAATATTGTGCAAAATTTCAGAACTATCAGATTAAGGAAAAATTTTACAAGCAGCCAAAAAAACCATTTAAATACAGGTGCACAATAAGGATCACCCAAGATCTAGCTGCCTCTACATTAAGGAAAGAAGGGCCTGAATATGAATTCAAAAAGGCACAAGAACTTGAGATACAGCCAAGAATAAACTACCAAGCTAAGCTGAGCATTTTTTCAGGAAGAAGATGGACATTTAATGAAACAAATGAATTCATTTGCTTTCTGAAGAAAAACCAGAACTAAACAAAAATTTGATCTCAAGAATAGAACTCAGAGATGCAGAAAGGTAAAAATAACTTTGAGAATTGTATTTCTGTTGTGGATATACAAAAGAATACATGTATAATTTGATTGTACTGATATAACATAAAAAGGGAAGTAGATATGGAAAAGGGATGATGGCAGAACAAGGTGGAAGGAGGGATAAAAACCACATCCCACAAAGAGGCTAAGGAAACTTATCATATCTGAGGAATTTAGAGAGGGAGGAACATTGTGTGAATCTTAGTCTCATCAGAGTTGGCTCAAAGAAAAAATAATTGACATTTGTTTTAGAAAATTCTCTCGCCTTATTAAAAAGGGGGAGAGGAAAAGGAAAAGAAAAAGAGTAATAAAGGAAGGAAGGGGAAAGACTCAAGGGGAGGAGGATTATAAAGAGGATAAGTATCTGATACAAGAGGTAATAAGTTTAAAGGGAAAGAGGGTTGGGGAGGCAAGAATAAGTAAAGCACAATCGAGGGTTATTAGGATGCAGGAAATACAGATTTAGTAATTCTAACCGTAATGTAAATGGGATGAACTCCCCCATAAGAGGAGGCAGATAGAGACTGGATCAAAGTCAGAACCCTACAATATTTGTTTACAAGAACAACATTTAACAGAGGGATACATATAGAGTAAAAGTAAAGGCTGGAGCAAAATCTATTATGCTTCAGGTGAAGTCAAAAAAACAGGTAGCCATCCTTATCTCAGATCAAGCAAAAGTAAAAATTGATCTAATTAAAAGAGATAAGGAAGGTAACTACATCCTGCTAAAGGGTACATAAACAACAAGCTAATATCAATATTAAACATATATGCACCAAGTGGTATGGCACTCAACTTCCTAAAGGAGAAGTTAAGAGAGTTGCAAGAAGAATAGACAACAAAACTGTAATAGTAGGAGATCTCAACCTTGCACTCTCAGAATTAGACAAATCAAACCACAAAACAAATAAGAAAGAAATTAAAGAAGTAAATAGAATATTAGAAAAATTAGGTATGTTGGATCTTGGAGAAAATTGAATGGAGATAGAAGGAATATACTTTCTTCTCAGCAGTTCATGGAACCTATTCAAAATTGACCATATATTAGGGACATAAAGACCTCAAATTAAATGCAAGAAAGCAGAAATAGTGAATGCTTTCTTTTCAGATCATGATGCAATAAAAACTACATTCAACAAAAAGTTAGGGGAAATAGACCAAAAAGTAATTGGAACTAAACAATCTCATCTTAAAAATGATTGGGTGAAGCAGCAAATTATAGATACAATTAATAATTTCACTCAAGATAATGACAATGATGAGACATCATACCAAAATTTGTGGGATGCAAGCCAAAGTGGTAATAGAGGAATTTTATATCCTTAGAGGCTTACTTGAATAAAACAGAGAAAGAAAAAGATTAATGAATTGGGCTTGCAACTAAAAAAACTAAAAAAGACCAAATTAAAACCCCAATCAAATACTAAATTGAAATTCTAAAATTAAAAGGAGAAATTAAAAATATTGAAAGTAAAAAAATATTGAACTAATTAATAAAACTAAGAGTTGGTTCTATGAAAAAGCCAATAAAATAGATAAGCCTTTGGTAAATCTGATTAGAAAAAGGAGGGAGGAAAATGAAATTTGTAGTCTTAAAAATGAAAAGGAGAACTTTCCACCAATGAAGAGGAAATTAGAGAAATAATAAGGTTATTTTGCTCAACTTTATGCCAATAAATTTGATAACCCTAAGTGAAATGGATGACTACCTCCAAAATACAGACTTCCCAGACTAACAGAGGAAGAAGTAAATTGTGAATAGTCCCATTTCAGAAAGAAATAGAACAGGTAATTAAACAACTCCCTAAGAAAAATCCCCAGGACCAGATGGATTTACATGATTTACCAAACATTTAAAGAACAATTGGCCCCAATGCTATATAAATTATTTGATAAAATAGGGAATGAAGGAGTCCTACCAAATTCCTTCTATGACACAGACATGGTACTGATACCTAAACAGGTAGGCTGAAAACAGAGAAAGAAAATTATAGACCAATCTCCTAATGAATATTGATGCTAAAATCTTAAATAAGATATTAGCAAAAGACTACAGAAAATCATCTCCAAGATAATACACTATGATCAAGTAGGTTTATACACCAGGAATGCAGGGCTGGTTCAATATTAGAAAACTATCAATATAATTGGCCATGTAATAACCAAATTAACAAAACCATATGATCATCTCAATAGATGCAGAAAAGCATTTGATAAAATCCAACATCCATTCCTATTAAAAACACTTGAGAGTATAGGAATAAATGGACTTTTCCTTAAAATAATCAGCAGCATCTATTTAAAACCATCAGTAAGCATCATATGTAATGGACAAACTGCAACCATTCAATAAGATCTGGAGTGAAACAAGGTTGCCCACTATCACCGTTACTATTTAATATTGTATTAGAAACGCTAGCTATAGCAATAAGAGCTGAGAAGAGATTAAAGGAATAAGAATAGCAAATGAGGAAGCCAAATTATCACTCTTTGCCGATGACATGATAGATACTTAGAGAATCCCAGAGATTCTACTAAAAAAGTTATTAGAAATAATCCACAACTTTAGCAAAGTTGCTGGTTATAAAATAAACCCACATAGGTCATCAGCATTCTTATATATCACCTAACAAAATCCAACAGTCAGAGTTACAAGAGAATTCCATTTAAAGTAACTACTGATAATATAAAATATTTAGGAATCTATCTGCCAAGGGAAAATCAGAAACTTTATGAGCAAAATACAGACCACTTTTCACACAAATTAAGTCTGATCTAACCAATTGGAAAAATATTAAATGCTCTTGGATAGGGCAACAAAATAATAAAGATGACAATATTACCTAAACAATCTATTTATTTAGCGCTATACCAATCAGACTCCCAAAAACTATTTTAATGACCTAGAAAAAATAACAACAAAGTTCATATGGAAAAACAAAGGTCAAGAATTTCAAGGGAATTAATGACAAAAAATCAAATGATGGTGGCTTAGCTGTACCAGATCTAAAATTATATTATAGAGCAGCAGTTACCAAAACTATTTGGTATTGGCTGGAATAGATTAGTTGATCAGTGGAATAGATTGGGTTCAAGGGATAAAACAGTCAACAAATATAGCAACCTAGTCTTTGACAAACCCAAAGATCCCAGCTTTTGGGATAAGAACTTACTGTTTGATAAAATTGCTGGGAAAATTGGAAACTAATATGGCAGAAACTAGGCATTGATCCATACTTAACGCATGACACCAAGATAAGGTCAAAATGGGTTCATGACCTAGGCATAAAGAATGAAATTATTAATAAATTAGAGGAACATAGGATAGTTTACCTCCCAGACCTGTGGAAGGGAAGGTCTTTATGACCAAAGCAAACTGAGATCATTACTGATCACAAAATAGAAAATTTCGATTATACCAAACTGAAAAGTTTTTGTACAAACAAAACTAATGCAGACAAGATTAGAAGGAAGCAATAAACTGGGAAAATATTTTACAGTCAAAGGTTCTGATAAAGGCCTCATTTCTAAAATATATGAGAGATTAACTCTAATTTATAAAAAATCAAGCCATTCTCCAATTGAAAAATGGTCAAAGGATATGAACAGACACTCAGATGAAGAAATTGAAACTATTTCTAGTCATATGAAAAGATGCTCCAAGTCATTATTAATCAGAGAAATGCAATTAAGACAACTCTAAGATACCACTACACACCTGTCAGATTGGCTAAGATGACAGGAAAAATAATGATGATTGTTGGAGGGGATGTGGGAAAACTGGGACATTGATTCATTGTTGGTGGAGTTGTGAACGAATCAACCATTTTGGAGAGTAGTTTGGAACTATGCTCAAAAGTTATCAAACTGTGCATACCTTTGATCCAGCAGTGTTACTAGTGGATTATATCCCAAAGAGATTATAAAGAAGGGAAAGGACCTGTATGTGCACGAATGTTTGTGGCAGCCCTTTTGTAGTGGTTAGAAACTGGAACTGAATGGATGTCCATCAGTTGGAGAATGGATGAATAAATTGTGGTATATGAAAATTATGGAATATTACTGTTCTGTAAGAAATGACCAACAGGATGATTTCAGAAAGGCCTGAGAGACTTACACGAACTGATGCTGAGGAATGAGCAGGACAGGAGATCATTATTACTTCAATAACAATACTAGATGATGACCAGTTCTGATGGATCAGGCCATCCTCAGCAACGAGATCAACCAAATCATTTCTAATGGAGCAGTAATGAACTGAACTAGCTATACCAGAAAAAGAACTCTGGGAGATGACTAAAACCATTACATTGAATTCTAATCCCTATAGTTATGCACCTGCATTTTTGATTTCTTACAAGCTAATTGTACAATAATTCAAGTCTGATTCTTTTGTACAACAAAATAATGTTTTGGTCATGTATACTTATTATGTATCTAAGTTATATTTTAATATATTTAACATCTACTTGGTCATCCTGCCATTTAGGGAGGGGGGAGGTAGAGGTGAAAAATTAGAACAAGAGGTTTGGCAATTGTTAATGCTGTAAAGTTACCATGTATATATCCTGTAAATAAAAGACTATTAAATAAAAAAAATAAAAAAAAAAAAAGAAATGACCAGCAGGATGAATACAAAGAGGCTTGGAGAGAGTTACATAAACTGATGCTTAGTGAAATGAGCAGAACCAGAAGATCATTATACACTTCAACAACAATACTATATAACGATCAATTCTGATGGAAGTGGCTATCTTCAAAAATAAGAGGATCCAAATGAGTTCCAATTGATCAATAATGAACATAGAACCAGCTACACCCAGCGAAAGAACACTGGGAAATGAGTATGGCCCACAACATAGCAATACATTCTTTCTGTTATTATCTGCTTGCATTATTGTTTTTCTTCCCAGGTTATTTTTACTTTCTTTCTAAATCTAATTTTTCTTGTGCAGCAAGATATAAATATGTATACATATATTGTATTTAACATATATTTTAACAGATTTAACATGTATGGGACTACTTGTCATCTTGGGGAATAGGTGGAGGGAAGGAGGGAAAAAGTTGGAACAAAAGTTTTTGCAAGGGTTAATGTTGAAAAACTATCCATGCATATATTTTATCAATAAAAAGCTGTATAAATTAAAAATTAAAAAAGCATATCATATATCATACTTTACTGATCCCATATGTTTTTTTTTTTACTTAAAGATCTCCAAATTGAAAAGCCTAGTTTTCAATTCAATAAGCCATCATATTTTCCTCACCTGTGCAATTAGAAGGCAGAAGTATGTTTTGAAAAATGTCCTGTATTTGAAATCAGAAGAAATAGGTTCAAGTGTGTGATATTCCCTGGAATTCAGTTTTATGATAAATACTTTGAAAGGCTTAGATAACATAATTTCTAAGGTCACATTTAATTGTAACAGTTTGTGATTATTTCAATTTGTATCCTGGAACTACCACTTTAGATCATAATATTATATATAGAAAACTACAAATGAACTATGAGGTCATCTAGTTTAATTCCTCATTTTACAATAAAATATATAGGTTCAAGGGGGTAACATTATTTGCCCAAGGGCAAATACATAATAAGAATCAGAAAACTCAAGAAACAATGTTTTTTTTTCCCCAGTAACACAGGTATGTG